>NC_060139.1:331694839-333018411 GCF_021461385.2 Schistocerca piceifrons
GTTGTCTTCAGTCCAGAGACTGGTTTGATGCAGCTCTCTATGCTATCCTATCATGTGCAAGCTTCTTAATCTCACAGTATGTACTGCAGCCTACATCTGTCTGAATCTGCTTACAAGGGAACCTCCCCATCACCCCCCCCCCCCTCCCCCAGATTTAGTTTTAAGTTGTCACAGTGGATAGGCCTTGAAAAACTGAACACAGATCAATCGAGAAAACAGGAAGAAATTGTGTGGAACTATGAAAAAAATAAGCAAAATATACAAACTGAGTAGTCCATGTGCAAGGTAAGCAACATCAAGGAGAATGTGAGCTTAGGAGCGCCGTGGTCCCGTGGTTAGCGTGAGCAGTTGTGGAGCAAGAGGTCCTTGGTTCAAGTCTTCTCTCGAGTGAAAAGTTTACTATATTTATTTTTGCAAAGTTATGATCTGTCCGTTTGTTCATTGACGTCTCTGTTCACTGTAATAAGTTTAGTGTATGTGTTTTGCGACCGCACCGCAAAACCGTGCGATTAGTAGAGGACGTGCCTCTCCAATGGGAGCCGAAAACATTTGATTGCAAGGTCATAGGTCAACCGATTCCTCCACAGGAAAACACGTCTGATATATTCTATATGACACTGGTGACGGCATGTGCGTCACATGACAGGAATATGTTCTCGACCCACCTAACTTGTACACTTGGCGAATGGGTAAAAAGATTCTTCTACCTTGCCCGATTTAGGTTTTCTTGTGGATGTGATAATCAATCCCCAAAAAACAAGATGAAAACATAGGAGTTTGTCACATAAACTGAAAATAAAAATTTAAACTTTTCACTCGAGGGAAGACTTGAACCGAGGACCTTTCGTTCCACAGCTGCTCACGCTAACCACGGGACCACAGTGCTCCTCAGCTCATACGTGCCTTGATGCTGTATGTCTTGCGCATGGACTACTCAGTTTGTATATTTTGCTTATTTTTTTCATAGTTCCACACAACTTCTTCCTGTTTTCTCGATTGATCTGTGTTCAGTTTTTCAAGGCCTATCCACTGTGCCAACTTAAAACTAAATCTGAGGGGGGTGCGATGGGTAGGTTCCCTTGTTAGTGTATTCATATTTTCGTCTCCCTCTATGATTTTTACCCTCACGCTGCCCTCCAGTACTAAATTGGTGATCCCTTGATGCCTCAGAACATGTCCTACCAACCAATCCCTTCTTCTAGTCAAGTTGTGCCACAAGTTCCTCTTCTCCCCAATTCTATTCAGTACCTCATCATTAGTTATTTGATCTATCCATCTAATCTTAAGCATTCTTCTGTAGCACCACATTTCAAAAGCCTCTATTTTCTTCTTGTCTAAACTGTTTATCGTCGATGTTTCACTTCCATACATGGCTACACTCCATACAAATATTTTCAGAAATGACTTCCTGACACTTAAGTTTATACTCGATGTTAACAAATTTCTCTTCTTCAGAAACGCTTTCCTTGCCACTGCCAGTCTACATTTTATATCCTCTGCACTTTGACCATCATCAGCTATTTTCTCCCCAAATAACAAAACTGATCTACTACTTTATTGTCTCATTTCTTAATATAATTCCCTCAGTATCACCTGATGTAATTCAACTACATTCCATTATCTTTGTTTCGCTTTTGTTGATGTTCATCTTATATCCTTCTTTCAAGATCTGCCAGAATTACAATATCATTGGCAAACCCAAAGTTTTAATTTCTTCTTCCTACTTCAAATTTTTCTTTTGTTTCCTTTACTGCTTGCTTGATAAACAGATTGAATAACATTAGGGATAGTCTACAACCCTGTCTCACTCCCTTTCCAACCACTGCTTCCCTTTCATGCCCCCTGACTCTTATAACTGCCATCTGGTTTTTGTGCAAATTGTAAATAGTCTTTCGTTCCCTGTATTGGACCCCTGCCACCTTCAAAATTTGAAAGAGAATATTCCAGTCAATGTTGTCAAAAGCTTTCTCTAAGTCTATAAATGCTTGAATCGTAAGTTTGCCTTTCCTTAATCTATCTTCTAAGATAAGTCAAAGGGTCAGTATTGCCTCACGTGTTCCAACATTTCTACGGAATCCAAACTGATCCTCCCCGAGGTTGACTTCCACCAGTTTTCCATTCATCTGTAAAGAATTCCTGTTAGTATTTTGCAGCCATGACTTATTAAACTGATAGTCCAGTAATTTTCATGCCTGTCAACGCCAGCTTTCTTTGGGATTGGAATTACTATATTCTTCTTGAAGTCTGATGGCATTTTGCCTGTCTCAAACATCTTACTTATCAGATGGTAGTTTTGTCAGGGCTGGCTCTCCTAAGGCTATCAGTAGTTCTAATGGAATGTTGTCTACTCCCAGGGCCTTGTTTCAACTTGGGTCTTTCAGTGCTCTGTCAAATTCTTCATGCAGTATCATATCTCCCATTTCATCTACGTCCTCTTCCATTTCCATAATATTGCCTTGCGGTACATCGCCCTTGTATAGACCCTCTATATACTCCTTCCACCTTTCCGCTTTCCCTTCTTTGCTTATAACTGGTTTTCCATCTGAGCTCTTGACATTCATACAAGTGGTTCTCTTCTCTCCAAAGGTCTCTTTAGTTTTACTATAGGCAATATCTGTCTTACGCCTAGTGATGTATGCCTCCACATCCTTACTTTTGCCCTCTAGCCATCCCTGCTTTGCCATTTTCCACTTCCTGTCAATCTCATTTTTGAAACGTTTGCGTGCTATGCATTGGTAATAGAAAATTCAGTCATTATCATGATATGAAAAAAAACATCATTTGATTTACGTTATGATCTCTGTATTTATAAATTGAAGCCACATCCTCACATCCATCTGTGTGTGCTGCCTAATCTCAGGAATTGTTATAGGGATTTTGATCCAGTTTTGACTAATAGATACACCAAATTGCATTGAAGGGTTTTGTGTATCATTTGTAAACATTTGTTAGAAATTGTCTGAGTTATGATGAATTAAAGTTGTGAAAATGACACCATTGCCACCTAGTGAGAAGCTGCTATAACTCAAAAGAGGAAAAGTTACTTGAGAGAGTGGAAAGTTTGACCCAGCTTGCATCTGGTGTGGTGGTGTAGCAGTCATGTGTCTGGCTGGAAACCGAAATGTTGTGGAATTGAATCCCAGCTGGGTCCCTTTTTTTCACTCTGCATTTTTAACCTAGCAGTCACCTCGTAATGATGTGGAGATTCAGCAGAAATGAAACATGGTAGATTCCATGTTACACTGCAACATCCCATTTTACATTTGGGAAACTGTTTAGGAACATGCCAGATTCCCAAGTGACACCCAATTGCTTGCAGTGATTTCGGAATGAAATGCGAATCCAAAACCTGTGGTTTTCAATATTTTCTACATAAAGTAAAACATAGCATTGGATGCAACTTTGCTTTGTGTATATAAAGTAAATTTTAAAGCAGCACAGCATATGACTAAACTTTCACCTTTCTGCTTTCCTCAAGTCAAACAAAGATACTGTAATTTTTCCTCCTATCTTTTCTTTTCTACGTAATTCTGTAGCTCTCAATTCGTTCGAGCAATCAATCATTCATGATGGGAAACACAGTCACAGCTCAGTCACTCAAAATGATTCTGAAATTTTATGTGTTAGAATGAAATCAGGTGATGATTCTTCTTCTCTGCAGGCTCGTGCTTTGCGGCAGTCTGCTAATCTGTACAAATAAAATGCCTCGTAATTTTGGGAGCATTGTATAATCAGTCGGGAAACCTCATATCAAGCGGATATTTGGCTTTGATGAAGTTTAACCTTCCGAAGAAGTAATGGAGCTCTTGGATTATTAAATGCAGGTTCATATCCAGTCTTTCGGAAGTTCCCTTCTGATTAACAACTACGCAATATATCGATAAACATCATTAATTCTCATACTTCCAATACACACCTTTTATTTGAAGGAGCAATCTATATATATTTCCTCTTAATCGTACAGTTCGTATCAGATATCTTCTGTGATAAATCTCAGATTACAGTTCTTCCAAACCAAGCTCAGGCTAATCGGCACGAAGACAATCTCGGAAGTTCCCTTTCTTTTTTTCTAACAACCACCAGAGACAGTACTACAAAGAATACTTATGCGCTCATGGCATAGCTATTGTATGAGCTACTTTTCGCATGGATTCTGCGAGTATGAAGATAGAAAATTAGTAAACGTCATTCAAGGGTAGAATTGTATCTGAATAATTCATCGAATATAAAGAGATATTACAATTGCCCCTCGCAGCGAGCAAAGTTAATGATAATACACTTTGCGAGCTAACATAAAAAATTTGTTGGGTTGTTTATTCAAAAGAGGAATATTTTGAATTAGTAGAATTTTACTGTAGAGAGTATGGGTAACATGTTAAGACAATAAGTTACCAGAATACCTAAGCTGTAGCTTTTACATGTACCGGGGTATACCCGCATCCCAAGTACATAACCAGGGAAGATGTAGATTGGTGTAATTATGAAAAAGGTCTACCCATTTGGGAACTGGCCTTCACAGGGAAACCCTGGAAAACCCGGAAGAATAGACCCCAGCTCAGGTATTAAAGAAGATAGGAAAGCCTAAATCCAGTAATTTTGAAGTATGTAGAAGCTCCATAGATTAGATCGAAGGAAAAGTGCCTCATAGCCAAAAAAAATTTTACAATATTGCTCAAAAAAAAAAAATTTTCAAAATTCTTCTTTCAACGATGTATCTGGCGATCTCGTTGTGAAGTTGATGGAGCAGGAACACTGGATACGGACACTGGGTAGGCGACGTACAGCGTTTGGTGGAGCGGCACGGAGGACAGGCGATGGCTTATGGTACAGGATAGAAGCTGGTAACGTGCCGTAGAAACAGGAAGATGATCTCAGGAACAGATGGTCAGGTACGTGAACATGAAACAGGTTTAAAGTGGAATAAGAAAAGGTTCTGACTGAATAAATCCCTGGAAGAGAGTGGATTAAGGCAACGAAGTCCATATTTCATTGTTGAACTCAAAATCGGAGTGGATCCCTACATTCTTCCATCTGTACTAGACTGGAACATCCATCAGTCCTGACAATCGCGAATTTTTTTTTTTAATACCAAAGTTGTTTTGCATTACAACTGCTGATTGTCCAAAACATTGCCGTATAGACCGTGGGCATTTAAATTTTGTTGTAGCTCATATCGAATGTATTCCTCTCAAAAAAAATTTTAATCAAATCTTCGTTTTGTTATAGTGCAGGTGGAAGTAGAGCATTGAATCTGTCTGAGGTTTGCTTTCAATTACGAAATTATGGATAAAATTTAAGTTTACACCTGATGAAAAATTTTAAACATAGGCATATGACACTGACTCCACAAAAGGAATAATTTGAAAAATTTTCATTATTCTTATAATTAATTGATTTATAGATCCACTTGCAAATAAATATCATTAATGATGATGTATGTTCATTTAACAAATCATCCACTCGCAGAATCTTCTTCATCCTCTCATGAACATTTATGGAAATATATTTCAACAATTATGTCCATAATATGAAACACACAAACCGCTATTCTTAAAATGTTAGTTAAAATTCTTAAATTAAGTCTCCTGGTAAAGAAGACATAATGAAAATTCTAAAAATTATAATAATTTTCTCTCGCGCAACCAGAGAGTTTCTTCAATTGTTTGCAACAGTGACATTATCGACTGTTGCTTCATTTCACAGTTCATTTGTTTTCTTGCGCGAACAGCACACATCATACACACAGCGTATTTACCTACATATCCCACACTGTTCAAGTTTCACACGCAATTCTCACATAAGTGCCGTGTCTTGAGGAAATGGAGATGCACTTTCATTGTATATCACTGTGGCTTCTGCTCATAGTCCACACTTACAAACACTAGTAATTAACAAATTCTTCTACCTATCTTAAAAATTTTGTGCTAAACTATCACAGGAGTAATCTCACTGTCTCTTAACCTATCACAGGAGTAATCTCACTGTCTCTTAACCTATCACAGGAGCAATCTTACTGTCTCTTAACCTATCACAGGAGCAATCTCACTGTCTCTTAACCTATCACAGGAGCAATCTCACTGTCTCTTAACCTATCACAGGAGTAATCTCACTGTCTCTTAACCTATCACAGGAGCAATCTCACTGTCTCTTAACCTCTAGACAACATAAACTTCTTGATATTTATATACACATTCGACTCATAGTCAAATTCCACTCTAAATTCTTCTCCATATTTGGTATCACAGATCTACGATCCTTCAAAAAATTTCTTAATATCATTATGCCGGAATAATCCCTTTATTCTTTTCGATTCGGGATATGCCAACAAGTATGATCCAGAATTTGGTATATTTTCAATAACATATGGTCCGGTATAAATAAGATTCCATTTCTTTATGTTGTTCATCAGTTTCTTGGAATGGATGTGTCGCCTCAATAAAACCTTTTCTCCAAGATGAAACGTCTGAATCCGGTGAATCCGTTTATCATATGTCAATTTCCGTTGTATTGCCTTTTTAGTTAAATTGACAAGTGCGAGTCGAATCTTTTCCTCCAATTTTAAATTCTGGTCTTCATATTACAGGTACTATTATTTTATTAATCTCTCTCGCATCCAGAACTAATCTCACGTTGCCTCCAGGTTTTGGAACGACTAAGAGCAGAGAACAATATGGACTAGTTGATGGCTCAATCAAGTTCCATTCTAACATTCTATTTATATCCCTTTGAACAGATTGTTTTAAGCGCCAGGGGATCGGATAGTGCGTGTAACAGTAAGTCTGATGTGGCTTCACTTGTAGGTGACAAATATACCCTTTAATAATTCCTGGTTTCTCATCAAAAATCTCTTCATATGCCTCTAACAAATAATGAAGCTGCTGCCTTTGTTCTCCGGTAAGCTGATTTGATTCACTAGCTTTTATCACTGTTGTTTGGTTAAAGTCCTCCTGTTGTATCAAATCCTTTGAAAGCCCCTTCCAACGACCGTTTGTAGTGTCAATTAATTGAATTATGGCACCGCGACAATATTTTTCATGCACCGTTTCCTTTCTATTTAAATCCAGTGCTATCTCTTCTCCATTTAATCTAAATTTAACTATTCCTTCCACAAAATCAATCTGACAATCGTACTCCTGCATACTCCCAATACCAAGAATACAGTCCACTAATAACTTCTCCACTACAAGGAACGTGCATTTTATTGCTACATTTCCCATTTTCACCTCTAATTGTGTTTGTATTTTGATACTGGGAGAGCTTGCTCCAACAGCTCCGATGATTTTGCAGTTCTGTACTGGCAAAATTGGTACCTTCTTCTTCCTAATAATTCTCCGAAAAAGAGCGCCTGAGATGACATTGCGGAAGCGGCGGTGTCTAATATCACATTCGTTGGAACGTCCTCCATTTCAACAAATACTTCCGATACCGGAACACTCGATCTGTCGTTATGACACGTTATTAAATCCTTTGTTAACTCTTCAGTCAACAGCTCACCATCATTATATCTTAACAATTGTAATTTTACTGTTTCGCCCCTAACAGATCCCCTGACCACTCCTCCGGGGCATGATGCGGTCATGTTTAGTTTGACTGATTATTGGTCCGATTGGTATTTATCTCTTCAGCTACTTCAGTGATTATCGGTTGTCGTGGTGAATTCGGTCTATATTGTCTTGCTTGATTTGTGTAATTATTGTTGTTGTTCTGCTGGTGTTGGTAGAACTGTCCTGTGTTGCCATACATTGGATTATATCGATTAAAATTCCTATTATTCCTAAAATAGCCCCTCGCTGCACCATTACTAAAGTTTCCATTATGGTAATAATTATTGTTTACATTTTGTCCATTTCTAAGTCTCCTCGCAGAGTGTAGTTGGTTATGATTATTGTTACTGCTACCATTACTGCCATTCACATTCGAGTTGCAGCTCGGATTCGCTTCTATTACTCTTCTTTGATACGACATTTCTCTTGCCCTTTTATTGTCCTCCTCAATTATATCAATATGATCAAGCGTAGTCATAAATGAGTCTATATCCTTATCATTTATATATAACAGCTGATTTCTTATACTGGTGGGTAGTCTGGACTTGAGTATTCTAAGTATATCCGGCAAAGGAATCGGTACATCCCAATACAAAGATTTATTAATGTATTTTTCAAAATATCTCTTTAGAGATCCTCTAGAAAATGAGAAAGGCTCAGGATATAATACTTCCTGCCTAAGTCTTTCTTGTATTCCAGCAGACCAATATTTTGCTAGAAATGCCTGCTCAAATTCTTTGTAACATTTACAAGAAGATGTTTGTTCGGATGCCCACAGTGCTCCTGATCCTTGTATATATCCAGATACAAAACTAATCTTTTGCCATTCTGTCCAAGATCGTGGAAATAGACCTCTGAAACTTCGAATAAAGACTACAGGATGAACATTCTTTTTGTCAGGGTTAAAGATTTGAAATTGTCTCTGTTTAATCATCTTCTCCTCAACGGTACTACGATTCCAAAAATCATCCTGTTCGTACTTTTCCCTGTGGCTCTCCATTATATCGAATCTAACTTGTGACGTTCCAGTTCTGTCTACATCGGATCTTGACGTGGACGGAATGCCACGCACAGATTGAGAGTTTTGTTTCCTACTTCTCGGTGTTTCTAAATCCTCCTGCGAGAGATTTAGTGATCTTTCGATATTTTCTTTCCAATGCGAGAAATCTTCGCCAAGTTGTTCTCGAACTTCCTTTAACCCTTTGTTAAAAAAATTCTCCTCGGAACTCTCTGAAATTGACTGTAAAGCTACTTTCACAGTTTCTTCTATGGTTTCCGAAGGAAAATTTTGCCGCTCTAATGTCATTTCTGAAAACTTTCCCACAAGTACATTCATTCTATGTTCCACTGTCTCCTGTTTTTCCTTCACTTCGTCAAATTGCTTCTTTAGATTATCTTGGGATTCTGTAATTTCTGGTATCATAGCTACGGAACACTGTATGTCCTCTTGAGCTTGTATTACTTGAGGAAACAGTTCTACTTGTTTTTGTATCATGTCAATTTTGACGGATACATATTCGGTTAGTTCCGCTTTTAATTTACTATTGTTTTCTTGGCATTGTTGGCGGACCTGCTCAATTTGAGCAATAAGATTCTGTTCGGTCCTTTCTGCCTGTTCTTTTATTTCCTATGTCTGGGTATTTAATCTCTGATCTAATTCGGTAAAGGTTGCTCTTAACTGATTTTGTAATTCTGTTTGACTTTCAGCTAATTGATTTTGGAGTTCATTTTGTATAACGGATAAGTCTCGTTTGACCTCCGCTTGGCCTTCGGCTAATAGAGACAACTGTTGCATAATAACAACTAATGTGTCAACAACCCTCTGATCAGCTGTTGTATGAATGTTTTCTGAACCAGCGGGATTATTTATATTGCTACCGCTAGCCACAACAGTCTCAGAATTGCTATCCATGGCCTCTGCTTCTGTGCAAACAGCTGAAGGCTGTTGCACGTCTCATTGCTGATTCAATGACATTTTAAATGCCGCTCTGGTCAATACCATTAAATAACTGTCAATATCAGGTTCCAGTCACTAAATACAGTTTCAAATTTACTGTCGTAGACACACTTAACTTTCAAATTACTTCACAGATGGTATAAAGTTCAATGTTCAGATACGAAAATCACACAATATACAGTTCTACAATCTAACTACTATCTGGAAAAAAGTTCTTTCTAAATTGATTTCAAACTATTTTCACTACAGGATAAAAAAATTAGATTTCTCTGGCCTTGTTCTGTAGTCTCGGTGTTGTCCAATAGTTGAAATCGTTTCTTGGTATCAGCAATCTTTTACTATGGGCACCGAATCTCTCTTCAGATTAGTTACCTCTCGTTCTCGTGGGTTTTCATGAAACAAAAAATACATATATTATATAACAATCCAAGAGAGTCCTGTCATGGTCGCCACTGTAATTTTTCCCCCTATCTTTTCTTTTCTACATAATTCTGTAGCTCTCAATTCGTTCGAGCAATCAATCATTCATGATGGGAAACACAGTCATAGCTCAGTCACTCAAAATGATTCTGAAATTTTACGTGTTAGAATGAAATCAGGTGATGATTCTTCTTCTCTGCAGGCTCGTGCTTTGCGGCAGTCTGCTAATCTGTACAAATAAAATGCCTCGTAATTTTGGGAGCGTTGTATAATCAGTCGGGAAACCTCATATCAAGCGGATATTTGGCTTTGATGAAGTTTAACCTTCCAAAGAAGTAATGGAGCTCTTGGATTATTAAATGCAGGTTCGTATCCAGTCTTTCGGAAGTTCCCTTCTGATTAACAACTACGCAATATATCGATAAATATCATTAATTCTCATACTTCCAATACACACCTTTTATTTGAAGGAGCAATCTATATATATTTCCTCTTAATCGTACAGTTCGTATCAGATATCTTCTGTGATAAATCTCAGATTACAGTTCTTCCAAACCAAGCTCAGGCTAATCGGCACGAAGACAATCTCGGAAGCTCCCTTTCTTTTTTTCTAACAACCACCAGAGACAGTACTACAAAGAATACTTATGCGCTCATGGCATAGCTATTGTATGAGCTACTTTTCGCATGGATTCTGCGAGTATGAAGATAGAAAATTAGTAAACGTCATTCAAGGGTAGAATTGTATCTGAATAATTCATCGAATATAAAGAAATATTACAATACGAACATGATTCTCTGCATGCTGGGGCAAAAGATAGTCTGTTATTTGTTTGGACAGTTTCAAATTATAAAGAAGACTGGTAAATGAATGTTTACTGGCGAGAAAGACATTTAGACCATTTAAAGATTGTAAGGACATGGACACGACATTCTTGAATGAGATACAGAAATTTCCTGCAGATGAATACGCATGAGTTCAAAATACATCTACAGATGGTTCAGGAAGACATTTTGAAATATGACAGCAGTTCCAGACTACAAATTTTTCCTTCCCTTGCACTAGCAATTGCTCTTAATTCACTGCAAATTCCTATAACAATGGCCAGGGAGTTACTCTAGTTTGAGGTATTCTAATAAATATGACTAATAATGAAAAGATGTACCTCATCACGTGAAGTGAGACTTACAGTTTAAAACAGTCAAATATTTTAAACCAGTAGTTTCCTGCAGTCATCTTAGAACAACTGCTAAGTGAAAAAATATGAGAATCCAAAATATGTGGTGTTTTATTTGTTGTGACTCAAGTAAAACGTTTTCAGAAAAACTACTTCAGCAAGTGTGCTTTGTTTATGTGCAGAATGTTTTCAACGATGCAGGAAATGACCCAACTTTCAGCTCTTTGCTTTCCTTGAATAAAACCTAGATGTGGGCATGATTCTTTGCATAGCACAGCAAAGAAGTCTGCTGTAAAGAGTCCATGACTAAGAATTGTTGCAATGAGTCTCACCAATGCATCGCAGTGCATTCTAAGCTTCACAAGAAGTGTGCTGTAATATGACATAAACATCTACATCATTGTGTTTTTATTTTCTTTTCGCCACTTCAACCAGCCTCTAATGTGTGTACACACACACACACACACACACACACACACACACACAAACCATGATTTGCATCAAACGTTTACATTGGTTGTAAAGATACTACTTACAACATGATGTGCTCCCATCACTGCCATGAGATGTCACTCCAGATGCCTGTTCTTTATGGAACACACACATTCACGCCTCCAGACAACTTTCTTGGCGTGTGCTGATGATATTCACTTGTTCTCGGAATAATTTTATTCATTACTAGCAGGCAAATTATGCTATGCCAGTCAAGTTGTCTGACAGGGGATGCTTAATGTTACCCATGCAAACCCAGGCCAGTTTGCTAGCAATATCTAAAATAACTATTTTCTCCAATTGTACACTGATTTAGAGGGAATTATCAATAAGAAATGGTTTAGTAGAAAGTGAGAATTTATCATCTGAAAGAGGGCCTATGAAGCACAAGTGTGCCAATGTGATGAGTGCTTAATTTCTAAAAAGAAGATTATGGAGAGCAAAAATATCAACACTCTCTTAAAAGCTGTGCAAGTCTCTTGACTAAGAATAGATTTGTGTATGCATCATCTTACATGTACGTGTGATTGTTAGAATGTCTAATCAAAGGTAACAATGACAAGAGGTATTGTATTAAGGGGCCCTCGCCCCAATTATATTGTGTCAGCAAATTGCGAAAATTGCCAAGAATGGCAAAACATTATTGTGCAATATTTGTGCCTGTGATACATCTGTTAGAACTCTGCCTTTGAAGTGAACATATCAGCACTTGATGATGTGGAACTTGTGTCTATTGTAATTTCAATCACAATGTGCACAAATACTGAATGCCATTGTGAAAACACAGGAGGCAAATTTGCAAAATATAGAGTAGCACCTTGTTTTATAATGTGTGAAATGCTTGAAGCACTTGACAAATTGTTCTTTGTAGCTGGTGGGTACCTTTCTTGATAGACTTTCAGGACACCATAGGTTTCACTTTTCAAGTTACTATTCATGTACTCATCAGATTTCACTTTCCTCGATGCTGGAAAATCTATAAACCTGAAAAGAGTAAGATACATTATTGTAGCAGATAGGCAGGTAAGTAGTGTTAGTACTGTTATGTATTTCTGTAATAAATAATAATAAACTTTTGCTGAATGTTTCTACAGCTAATAACTATTCTGTCTTTCCTAGTGTATTCATATTCATGTGGTGTTGCTGGATCAGTTGTTCACATCCACAAATTAAAACGTCTCCACAGGAACTACCATGTATTGTGCAATAGCTCCCCTACATGGTCCTATATATGGCACGATGTACTGAGTGTCAATATTTTTAAGCTCCTACAGTGTCCTTCAATAGATTGTGCAAACCGTCAATACTACTCTCAGGCAGTATTGTGCAATAAATACTGTGCAAGTGAGGACCCCTTAAGGAGTTGCTCTTGATAAAGAAATAAGTAGCGTCACATAAGGGTGGCTAGAAAACGTGCTTGACTGACAGAAATCAGAAAATGGACTGCTTTGTAAGTGACTGTAGCAAATAGGATGACTTACAGTGTAATATGGAACCCAAACAAATGTGCAAATTGGTTTCTCTTTGCACACATAGATGGTGATCATCATTCCATGAAGTTCAGGATTGCAGCCAAATAATGCCAATTTCTTGCCATGATATTTTGTCTGATGACCATTAAGCCATCTTCAGGTTGTGATGAAGCAAGCTGGTATCTTTTTACTTCCTCTCTTGTTTTGCCATTGTAAAGGTTCCACCTGCTTTTATTTATTCTTCGATTGATGATTGTCCTCGGTGTCGACATACTGCATTGCTACACTGGCTGAAAAAATGGGTTGTGGATTCCGACACTGACTACTGCAAATTATGTAGCAAGCAAGTGCACAGTTGTGTTTCATAGTACTTTAATTTCACTGTTCACAACCCCCCAATAATACACTGTTATAAGGCCAGTGCACTTTTGTTTAAGCTTTCCATAAGCCTCCTCAATAGTTTACAGGCGAAACTCCACATACTGATATTATTATTTTGCTGTTGAACAGCTACGAGCAGTAAAACCTAACCACAAAGTTCACAGTTCTTGAAGAATAATCAAGTACTTATGAAGCAGACACTGTCACTGTTTTTACACATGGCCTAATTGTTTAGCACTTATTTCACATTTAAATTGAAGCATTGTTGTTGTTCTAACCAGCACAGGTTACTCATCAGAAACTCGGCCGTGGACCGACTGTCTCATGATCAAAAATCGGGCCCTTATACATCATCACAGTAATAGGTACTGAAACTACACATTGTTTAAAGTTAAATTTACAGAAATTTAAATTAAAACTTAACTCATTCGATTAACTGAATACATCGAAAAATTTGTTCCTTTTAACAGTTTCTTCTACTACAAGGTTTAGGCTGAATTATTTGTTTAAATCATGAAATTAACATATACATGGTAGTCCATTGATAGTGACTGGGCCAAATATCTCACGAAATAAGTATCAAATGAAAAAACTACAAAGAACGAAACTTGTCTAGCTTGAAGGGGGAAACCAGATGGCGCTTTGGTTGGCCCGCTAGATGGCGCTGCCGTAGGTCAAATGGATATCAACTGCATTTTTTAAAAAATAGGAACCCCCATTTTTATTACATATTTGTGTAGTATATAAAAAAATATGAATGTTTTAGTTGGACCACTTTTTTTGCTTTGTGATAGATGGCGCTGTAATAGTCACAAACGTATATGTGTGTAGTATCATGTAAAATATCCGCCAGTGCGGATGGTGTTTGCTTCATGATACATTACCCATGGTAAAATGAAACATTTACTAATTGCAGAAAAGGTTGATATCGTGTTGATGTGTGGCTATTGTGATCAAAATGCCCAATGGGCGTGTGCTATGTATGCTGCTCGGTATCCTGGGCATCATCATCCAAGTGTCAGGACCGTTCACCGGATAGTTACGTTATTTAAGGAAACAGGAAGTGTTCAGCTACATGTGAAATGTCAACCACAACCTGCAACAAATGATGATGCCCAAGTAGGTGTTTTAGCTGCTGTCGTGGCTAATCCGCACATCAGTAGCAAAGAAATTGTGTGAGAATTGGGAATCTCAAAAACGTTGGTGTTGAGAATGCTATATCAACATCGATTGCACCCGTACCATATTTCTATGCACCAGGAATTGCATGGCGACAGCTTTGAACGTTGTGTACATTTCTGCCACTGGGCACAACAGAAATTGCGGGACGACGGCAGATTTTTTGCATGCATTCTATTTAGCGATGAAGCGTCACTCACCAACAGCGGTAACGTAAACCAGCAAAATAATTGGCCCCCATTTTATCGATGGCAATGTAAATGGCGCAATGTATGCTGATTTCCTACGTAATGTTCTACCGATGTTACTACAAGATGTTTCACTGCATGACAGAGTGGCGATGTACTTCCAACATGATGGATGTCCGCACATAGCTCGCATGTGGTTGAAGCAGTATTGAACAGCATATTTCATGACAGGTGGACTGGTCGTTGAAGCACCATACCATGGCCCGCACGTTCACTGGATCTGACGTCCCTGGATTTCTTTCTGTGGGGAAATTTGAAGGATATTGGCGACTGTGATCCACCGACAATGCCTGACAACATGCGTCAGCACATTGTCAATGCATGTGCGAACATTACGGAAGGCGAACTACTCGCTGTTGAGAGGAATGTCGTTACATGTATTGCCAAATGCTTTGAGGTTGACGGACATCATTTTGAGCATTTATTGTATTAATGTGGTATTTACAGATAATCACACTGTAACAGCATGTGTTTTCAGAAATGATAAGTTCACAAAGGTACATGTATCACATTGTAACAGCCGAAATGAAATGTTCAAACTTACCCATGTTCTGTATTTTAATTTAAAAAACCTACCTGTTACCCCAGATCACGTAAGTTTCTTGCTTGTGACTATTACAGCGCCACCTATCACAAAGCGAAAAAAGTGGTCCAACTATAACATCCATATTTCTATATGTACTACACGAATATGTAATAAAAATGGGGATTCCTATTTAAAAAAACGCAGTTGATATCCGTTTGACGTATGGCAGCACCATCTAGGGGGCCAATGATAGTGCCATCTGGTTTCCCCCTTCAAGCTACACAAGCTTCGTTATTTGTAGTTTTTTCGTTTGACGCTTATTTTGTGAGATATTTGGCCTGGTCCCGATCAATGGACCACCCTGTATAGTTACACAAACAATACTTTTGATAAAATTGTTAATTACCTTGGAATTAATTCAGAGCTGGTTTTACTAACATGTTTTCGAATAGAGCCAAATAGATACTTTAAGATTACTAGTATTTCTTCTTCCAAATGCTTACAGTTATTAGAGAAATTACATTTGTTTATATGTCAACAGTAGAATGTAAGTTACGAAACAATTACTTGTTTCGCCCTATAATGAAAGTTACTAACTAGGAATAACCAAAATAGAAAATCAAATACATTCATAAAACTAAGCATAAAATTAGGTCTGGTATTAAATCCTTTACAACAGAGGGCAAACCTTTCTCTTTTGTGAAAATACAGATTATATTCTCATATGTTAATGGTAAACTGTAAAAGTGAAAAAACGAATTTAAGGAGGCATATGGCAAAAAAAGAGCTTGCTTCATCACATCATCTGTCTGCTTACATACATTATTTTTATTTTTGACTAATTACCAATAACATACATGAGTATAATCTGCATTTTCATAAAAGAGAATGGTTGGCCCTCAGTCTTAAAAAATATAGTACCAGATCTAATTTTGTGCCTAGTTTTGTGTATGTAATTAATTTCCTGATTTATTTTGACTATACCTAGTTAATATCTTTTGTTATAGGGTGAAATCAGTAATTGTTTCGTAACTTAAATTCTATTGTTGACCTACAAACAAATATAAATTCTGTACTAATTATAAACCTTTGTAGGAACAACCACTAGTATTCTTATAGTATCTGTTTGGCTCTATTTGAATATATTTAGCAAAGCCAGCCCTTAATGAATTCCAAAGTAACTAAGAGGTTTGTCAAAAGTATTGTTTGTATAACTATATCTGTTAATTTCATTGTTTAAACAAATAATTAGGCTTATCCCTTGTAGTAGAAGAAACTGTTAAAAAGAAGAAATTTTTTGATATGCTCAGTTAATTGAATGAGTTATGTTTTAATTGTAATTTCTGTAACTTAAACATCAAACAATGTATAGTTTCAGTACATATTCTTGTGATGGTATATAAAGGCTCAATTTTTGGTCCGGAGACAGTCAGTCCACAGCCAATTTTCAGATGAAGAACCTGTGTTGGTTAGGTGAGCATCAGTGCATCAACCTAACTGTGGAATAAGTGTAACACAAATAAGTTGTGTGTTAAAAAAAAATGACAGTTTCTGTTTAATACATGTCATAATATTCTGCAAGAACTATTTGGTTAGGTTTTTACTGCTCATAGACATTCAACAGTAAACTATTATAGCAGTACGCTGATGTTTGCCTGCAAACTATTAATGAGGCTTATAGAAAGTTAACCAATAGTGGATTTGCCAAATTAACTATGTGTATTGGGGGGTTAGACCATTGATAGTAAAGAACTGTGAAATGCAACTGTGCACCTGTCGGGTACATCATTTACAGTAGTCAGAGTTGAACTTCCACCCCCCACCCCCCCCCCCCCATTTTTCGGCCAGTATCACAACAACACAGTACATCAACACCAAGGACCATCAATGAAGAAATAAAGTAGGCGAACATCACAAGGTGAGTGTTTTACATTGGAGATTGCTAGTTCAGATCACTACCTTTATACAAAAAATTGATGAGAGAATGCATGCACAAAGACCTTCGAATATTGCTCCATGTATGGCATGCAGGCGTGTGTGAAATGAGATACTACGTGCTAGTTCCTTGTCAGAGTGTTCATTTATGGAGCTAAAATTCTGATGTCAAAATGAATAAAATTAAATGTCACTAGATGTGTCATAGATCATTAAAGTTTTCTTACTGAATAAATTAAAG
The DNA here is from genome assembly GCF_021461385.2 of Schistocerca piceifrons. Classification (NCBI taxonomy): domain Eukaryota; kingdom Metazoa; phylum Arthropoda; class Insecta; order Orthoptera; family Acrididae; genus Schistocerca; species Schistocerca piceifrons. Next base: position 331,712,413 of record NC_060139.1, read on the forward strand.
ATATCACTGGGTCCCACACCTTATCCAGTTGTAAGCCACCATCATGATTAATAAAATGTTGCACTAAACGTATATTGACTGATTTCTTAATAATTGAATTCCAGAATAATCTCATTGATGCCAGTATTTCCATGGCAGAGTAATCCATGGAATGTCCTGTGGAGGTACAATGCTCAAGTATGGCTGACTTACTGGTCTCCAACGATGACTTAGCTAGGCATCTAGCATCTTTAGTGAGACCTTTTGTGGGGAAGTGTTCACATCATATTCGCTACTCCAGTGACTTTATTAATAGACTGGAGTCACTTCAACTCAACGAGTTGGACTTATTATTAAGCTTCGATATCATCTCTTTCTTCACTAGGGTCCCCCTCACCTATTCATTGTCACTCATCAGAAGTAAGTTCAAAGCCGATATAACAGCACTATAACAGCACCATTTCATCATGCCCTTTCCTCAACTTATTTTTTATTCCACAGTGAATACTTTGAACAAATTGAAGGTGTTGCCATGGGTAGCCCCTGTCCGCTCTGGAAGCAAAATTTTTATGGATGACTTTGAGGAGAGAGCACTTGATTCAGCAGAACTTAAATGAAATGTCTTCTGGTGATGCGTGATTGATACTTTTGTGGTATGTCCCCACGGTGAACTGTCACGCATTTTATAGCATCTGAATTTTATCCATGAGAATATTAAATTTACAATGGAAGTGTAGAAGGGTGGCTATCTGTCATTTCTGGACATCTTGGTCAGACGCAAAATGGACGGGTCATTGGGGCATTGCGTTTTCTGTAAGCCCACAAATGCAGATGTGTATTTGCAGGTGTTTAGCTTCCATCACCCATCACAAACTATGGATGTTCTTCGAACATTGGCTCACCGGGCACATTTTGTGTCTGATGAAGGCAGCCTTGCACAGAAGCTTTAACACCTACCTTCAGTGTTCAAAGATAATGGATATGCACCACATCAGGACAGAACAACTTTGAGAAAAAAGAAACATGACCACCCATGTGGTCAAGAGGATAAGGAGTAGTTTAAGTCCAGGGCATTTCTCCTGTATGATGGAAATATTAAGAAAACATCAAGTCAAAGTAGTGTTCCACCCACCTACAAAGACCTGTGCTCTATTCAGTTTGGCAAAGGAATGATCTGGGATAGGGAAGACTGGCATCTGCAGAATCCCTCGATGGTGTGGCAAAGCCTATATTGGTCAGATAACACACACAGTGTGTGATAGGTGCATTGAATATGACTGCCACATTTGCCATTTGCAGTCCAGTAAGTCAGCAGTAGTTGAGCATCGTTTCTGCACAGGATATTCCATGAATTATTCTGTCATGGAAATCTCGGCCTCGACGAAGTCCTTCTGGGATTCAATTATTAAGGAATTGGTGGAAATATGTTTAGCACAAGGTCTTATTAATTGCGATGGTGGCTTTCAGCTGGATAAGGCATGCGACCTGGTGATATATTTAATTTCTTCAGTAGGAAAACATTTTATAATCTATGACATATCCAGTGACATTTAATTTTATTCATTTTGACATCTGAATTTTAACTCCACAAGTACACATTTCAACAGAGAGCATGAATGTAGTATCTTATTATGCGTATGGCTACACACCACATATGGAGCAATATTCGAAGAGGGCATGTAACTCATCAGAGGTAGCTCATGTAGCAACTCTCTTTACGCATACATCTTTGCACCAATTTTGTGTATAAAGATAGCTATGTGAACTAGCAATCTTCAGTGCAAAACACTCAGCTGCAGATGGCTGATAGGGTATCAGCCGAAATATCTCGCCAAGAAGTTGACGTTGTATTGGTGAACATTATGTTAACTACTAGAGAAATAAAAATCTTAGAATCTATTGGAAACTGATCCTGAAGGTTTGCATCTGCAGTGTATTTGTAATTGCTTCAGATTTAGTGATGGATCAGTTGCTATAATTACTCATATGTCTGATAAGATTGATAGCCGCAGTGCAACGTCCAGCAGTGTCAGTTCACGTGAGTAAACAACAGTGGCAAATGTAAGGACAGGGGTGGTCCATACCTCGGGTTACTGATGTGTACTATATACTCTCTAGTGGACTTACATAGAACCTACTTGTGATATTTGGCTATTCTGTGGACGCTAGTGTAGACTTTGTTATTCTCCACCACTAACATTTAGCTTGCATACTGACATGTTGATTTCCCTAAATGGTACTGTCCCCATTTGTGGTAACATGTTTTGCCTCCCATCAGTGAGCTAGCAGCATGTGCATGCACCAAGAGAGCACTCCGTATTCGAGTTCTTCCCAGTCAGAAAAACCTACAGTGTTCCCCAGTACTAACGTTGAGTTATTCAGTAAATCTCCGGAGAACTTTACTAGCCAGGTGGTACCCATCTTTAAAAGTCTGTTTCATTCTAGATGAGTCAGGTTTTATTTTATTCTGTGATTTATTTGTGATTAATCAGCTTTCAGTAAAACCTGTATTGTTGAAGAAGCAGAATTACAACAGAAGCGACAAAGGTTGTTTGGTATTACAACGTTCACCATGCTGGAGTAGGACTTACCAGACTGCTTTACTGAGTGCTAAAACCAAGATGGACAAGCAGTTTCATGTATTCTGCAAACAATAGCTCGATCAGCAGCAGAAGCTCATACAGAATCAGATGGTTCCAGCATGTCTATTATCACTTCCCGCAACCCAGGCTTTGGCAAGTGACATTAACCCTCAAGCAGGCATGGCTATGTATGAAGTACAGCAATCATAAATAACATTCTCTTGCACCATTCCATTGTTGTTTTGCAGTTGTGAGCCTGTACCTGTTCCTTCGTTATTGCTTTAGCTAACACAATAATAAGTTGTGTTACAATATGTCCAAGTGAGCAGCAGTAATATAAAACAAAGATCGAGCTGGATGAAACAAATTTGTGATATGTACAAGAAAAGATCCAAATTCTGAGCTAGCAGCACAATCCCACAATGAGGCAATTGTCAATGATATAATTAGTAATCAGATTATCAGTTGGCAGGGATCTCGTGCAACTGCGCCATTTAATAAGTCAGGTGCTTCATGACTGTCAGGTAACACTTGTATGTAGCAAGTATGATGTAACGAAAAGTTTATTTTATTATTGCTTAATTAAACAATGATTTAGCTCATGTAATCCAAGTTTAATTTATTGTTGTTTAATTAAACTAAGTTTAACAATGATTTTGCTCATACATGTTTACTTTGGTAACATAAGGGCAGCTATTCTTTACATGTGTACGAAGTGCACGATGCGCCTGCTCATATTATGAAACACAGTGCTCCCGCATGAGGGTTAAGCTCTTTGAGAGACAGCAAGCTGTTTTATTATCTTCAAAACTCCAGCTTTATCATCTTGAAAAAAATTGTTCCCTTTGACCGTCACTGCCGCCGCAAACCACTGTTAACTCATTTTAAGTGAACGTTTTGCAACAAAAGTGCATGCGACAGCTGTTTCCCCAGTATTGTAAGGCACCATCACAGTTAATGCATCGTGGATCACAGTTAATGCATCATGGATCAAGGAGCTGCAGGACCTGAGGAGAAATGAAAGTTTAGAATCTGCGCTGGTGTGACAATGGCACTACACTACACTGTCAGCATGGGCATTTTGTGGGCTGATGGTGGCTTGATAATGACTGCGGAACACCACCCTGTGAGAGGAAACAGAAACTTGCAATGTGAGTCAACCAACGTGAAGCAGAAAGTCCGAACCTTCATAGAGACTAGCATGGGTATAACTCAGCATGCAGCTGGCTTAGGTGGCTGTCAATTGAGCAGTAGGCAACAACACTTGGCCTGATGCATGAAGTGAGGTCCACGGTAGTTGAACTCAGTGTGATCACTGGCCTGCTTGGCTTATGGCTGCCCACAGTATACATCATCATCAGTAAGTCTGCCCATACTACATGCCACGTGCACCCTCCATTATTCTGCAGCACAACCGAGGACAGCTCATCTGCCTCCATTGCAGTGCCCACTGCAAGGCATATTATAGAAAGTTTAGATGTTGTTGTGGAACATCGTATGCAGAATACGTGATGTTATGATCAAATTACTCCATACATCAAGCTTGTGCTCAAGCATTAAGATTACTCAGAGCCTTCTTTGGCTGAAGTAATGTTTCAAGATTTCACAAGCAGCTCAGACTACCTTATCCACACTGTCTTCAGGGCCGGCACCTTTAAATATCGGCTCCTCGACCAGTGTTCCAGCTTTACGGCCGAGCTTTTTGCTCTCCATCAGGCCGTTCAGTATGCCCGCCGCCACCGCCATTCATCGTATGTACTCTGCTCTGATTCATTCAGTGCTCTTCAGAGCCTTGGAGCTCCTTATCTGGTCCATCCCTTGGTGCAACGGATCCAGCAGCCCCTCCATTCTTCTGCTGCTGATGGCTCTCCTGTCAGCTTTCTGTGGGTTCCCGGCCATGTAGGAGTGCCTGGGAATGAGGCTGCTGATGCTGCAGCCAAGGCTGCAGCCCTCCTGCCTCGGCCAGCCTCCCATTGTGTCCCGTCATCTGACATTAGTGGGGTTGTTTGTAAGAGGCTTGTGTCTTTGTGGTGGGATACTTGGTCATCACTTCAAGGAAACAAGCTCCGGGCAGTAAAATCGTTCCCAACTGCTTGGACAACCTCCTCTCGACCATCTCGGCGAGAAGAGGTCCTTCTGACCAGGTTGCGGATTGGGCATTGCCGGTTTAGCCACCGCTACCTGCTCTCCGGTGACCCAGCCCCGCAGTGCCCTTGTGGTCATGCATTAACAGTGCGCCACGTTTTATTGTCGTGTCCCCGTTTTAGTCAATCTCGTGTTGTCCTGTCTCTGCCATCTACTTTACAGGATATTTTAGCTGATGACGCTCGAGCAGCTGCTCGTGTACTTCGTTTCATTACTTTGACTGGCTTGTCCAAAGACATCTAACTCCTTCACTTATTTTATCTGCATCTTTGTAAGAACTTTCTGGTGTCCCCCCCCCCCCCTGAGTTTTACTAGATTCTATGTGCTCTAACAATTGTGACTGGGCACTAATGACCTCAGTAGTTGAGCGCCCTTAAACCCCCCCAAAAAAAAAACAAAAAAAAAAAAAATGCAACATGACCTAGTCTGCTTAATGGTGAAACTGCAAAAATGTTGTGCATTGCAGGTGGATCTGGAGTGGCTCTCACTCAACCAGTCAGGCATCAAAGCCCACACCATCTTGGATTTTCACCTCAAACTTGGCTAAATTTTTCGCAAAAGCCCAGTTGTCCAATTTATTTTTCTTTAAATTATAGATACAGTTGCCCACAATGTAACGATGTCTGTCAACAGTGTTTTCGCCAGAGTGATACAGCACGTATTTATCAGAGCTGCCAGTGAATGAGGGCACAAATGCAGAGAAACAACATCACAGATTCAAGAGTACACAATGTTGTTTTATGCTCTCTGCAATGGTTTGTGGTTTTCACACTTTTTTCTCTTTGATAGAGGGACCTCAGTTTCAATTATTTATCAGTTTACGATCTCCGATCGTGGACTGCACTCTTAAAATCGGTAGCAGTTAAGCAGTGGACACATGAAATTCTGATACTCAGTGGAAAAACTTTAAGCCTCAATACATATAGAGCATTTTGGTTTTCTGTCTAACACTTGGCCCAAGCAGATGAATGAAAAACATTGGCCCCTTCACAGCTTCACCAACAACTCCTCTGGGCACAAAATAGGATACAAGTATGCAACACATTGCATGTTAACCATCTGTGTAAACTTGCTGCACAGATGCACGGTGCCATCTGGCTTCTAAATTGCCACAAAAGGTGTAGCCCACTGACTAGATGACATGGAGTTCCTGCCAACACTGCAACTTGGCATTGACCTTGTCATGTATGGTGAAGAGAATGTTGCAGAAGCAACAAAATTTAAGGGTTGCTGATGGCGCAAGGGAAACAAGAGCCTCAAAATTTTCTGCCCGATTTCATGCAGCTGGTCGTATAACATTGGTAAAGAATCCAAGTATTGAAAGGGGACCCAATGGGACACAAAATGGACCTCACCCAGGGTCTGGAATCCAAAAACAGAAGAACCATCTAGCCCACAAATAATTTTCAACAATGGTGAATTTACCACTAAAAATTTACATTGCCATTCCATGTTCTTATAACATGCTGAGATATAGAATTGCCCCCTTAATGGAACCATGGCATAGGGGCCATTGCAACACAGGGCAGCCCAAGAGCCTGTACATGCCTATGTTAATTGGGCTGATCGTTACCCCCATGACAACCTGAAACTCATCCGGTCACCCATTAACAACCAGTGGTAGCAGATAGGGCAGGACGATGGTTGTAGAGCATTAGAGGCAGCCTCTGAGCATAGGGAAAACACTTAGACCTGCTATGATGACTGTCTTGCATCTCACCAACTGTCACAATCTGATGCAAATGGCCTACTTTTCAGCAGATTTCACACATGGCATCTACAGGGTGTTTCAAAAATGACCGGTATGTTTGAAACGGCAATAAAAACTAAACGAGCAGCGATAGAAATACACGTTTGTTGCAATATGCTTGGGACAACAGTACATTTTCAGGCGGACAAACTTTCGAAATTATAGTAGTTACAATTTTCAACAACAGATGGTGCTGCAAGTGATGTGAAAGATATAGAAGACAACGCAGTCTGTGGGTGCACCATTCTGTACGTCGTCTTTCTGCTGTAAGCGTGTGCTGTTCACAACGTGCAAGTGTGCTGTAGACAACATGGTTTATTCCTTAGAACAGAGGATTTTTCTGGTGTTGGAATTCCACCGTGTAGAACACAGTGTTGTTGCAACAAGACGAAGTTTTCAACGGAGGTTTAATGTAACCAAAGGACCAAAAAGCGATACAATAATGGATCTGTTTGAAAAATTTCAACGGACTGGGAACGTGGCGAATGAACGTGCTGGAAAGGTAGGGCGACCGCGTACGGCAACCACAGAGGGCAACGCGCAGCTAGTGCAGCAGGTGATCCAACAGCGGCCTCGGGTTTCCGTTCGCCGTGTTGCAGCTGCGGTCCAAATGATGCCAACGTCCACGTATCGTCTCATGCACCAGAGTTTACACCTCTATCCATACAAAATTCAAACGGGGCAACCCCTCAGCGCCGCTACCATTGCTGCACGAGAGACATTCGCTAACGATATAGTGCACAGGATTGATGACGGCGATATGCATGTGGGCAGCATTTGGTTTACTGACGAAGCTTATTTTTACCTGGACGGCTTCGTCAATAAACAGAACTGGCGCATATGGGGAACCGAAAAGCCCCATGTTGCAGTCCCATCGTCCCTGCATCCTCAAAAAGTACTGGTCTGGGCCGCCATTTCTTCCAAAGGAATCATTGGCCCATTTTTCAGATCCGAAACGATTACTGCATCACGCTATCTGGACATTCTTCGTGAATTTGTGGCGGTACAAACTGTCTTAGACGACACTGCGAACACCTCGTGGTTTATGCAAGATGGTGCCCGGCCACATCGCACGACCGACGTCTTTAATTTCCTGAATGAATATTTCGATGATCGTGTGATTGCTTTGGGCTATCCAAAACATGCAGGAGGCGGCGTGGATTGGCCTCCCTAGTCGCCAGACATGAACCCCTGTGACTTCTTTCTGTGGGGACACTTGAAAGACCAGGTGTACCGCCAGAATCCAGAAACAATTGAACAGCTGAAGCAGTACATCTCATCTGCATGTGAAGCCATTCCGCCAGACACGTTGTCAAAGGTTTCGGGTAATTTCATTCAGAGACTACGCCATATTATTGCTACGCATGGTGGATATGTGGAAAATATCGTACTATAGAGTTTCCCAGACTGCAGCGCCATCTGTTGTTGAAAATTGTAACTACTGTAATTTCGAAAGTTTGTCTGCCTGAAAATGTACTGTTGTCCCAAGCATATTGCAACAAACGGTGTATTTCTATCGCTGCTCGTTTAGTTTTTATTGCCGTTTCAAATATACTGGTCATTTTTGAAACACCCTGTACATACACACAGTCCTGTCCAGTACTCACAAAATAACGATCAGGGCGTGCAGAAGGAGAACGACACAGAGAACCTGAAAAAAGGTCATGATGGGGACCCAGACCCTTCAACTTGCATGTACATGCCAAGCTTATCGTGGATGAAAATGGGCAGCACACTCAAATTATCATGGCAGCTCAGTGGATGGTCAGGTCGCCTCAACACCAGAGGACACCTGAGGCTGTCCATCACACATATTTAACGTTGCCACCTGTTGCTATTGCCTTAAGTTTATGTGATTCAGCAATCTGCATCACCTAATGAGGGGTCAGGCAAGGCCAATGCCCTCGTTTTGACCTCTGGGTTTGGTGCTGATCAGAAGACCACATCCCCAATCAATGAGTCTGCTTATGAAGTAGTGCATTGGAGACACTCAAACTAACACTTGCAGATCAGCAGTTCAGGCTGCATATGGCACAATCATTCCTGCCAGCATTGCATAAATGCTAGGTCCATGGTGGCCATAAATTAACACTAGGAAAAAAAAGTGCCACAGGCATAAGAATGTCATCATGGTCAATTTTGTATCTGCAGAGGGATGACAACACAACAGAACCGTTCTGTCTGAATAAATGTCTTTATTCTAACCAATGGGGAACATGTGACCTGGGAGCCAGGGAGCTCCACACAAACTAGACATATTGGTCAATCTAAGGGCGAGCAGTGAGTGTGAACATCACATAGAGACTGGCACAGAGAAAGGCACTAAATACAGCCATCACGAAAGACTGAAACAAACTAGCAAACCAAGAGCACAGTACAATATAGAAGCCAGATCTGAGCTAGTTGATCTCACCATAAGAACTTCCTGGTCTGGGCTATTGCTGTTGGCAAGTAAACATCTTGGTCAGTGGGTCTGCCCATACCACACTCCATGTCCACAACCCATGTTAGCTTTCTGCACCACCCTGCCGTGAGACCCATGGCAGCTCATCTGTGTTCATATGTGTGTCTGGTGGTGGGGATACTAAAGTTATATTTTGTCATTTTTATTTCTTGTTACCAATGTGGAATTTTCATAATCATAATAAATAGATGAAAGAAATAGATTTGAACTTGTCTCGGTGCTATTAATCCCTGAAGCTTAGAGTAATTTCTTTCTGGTCAAGAATTATGTTCACACATGTACTGATATAGTTAAAAAAATATTTTATGGTAGATAATGATAATGTACCTGGTTTTACTGAACACTCAGCTGTGAACTAAACTCTTGGTGCATGCACTCCTGTTGATTCATTCAAGGAAGGCACACCATCTGGTGGAACGGAACAGCACCGCTTTAGAGAAATTGACATTTCTGTGTGCAAGACAAACATCTATGACAAGGAATAACAAAGTTCAAATCAGTTTCCAGAAAATAGCCAAGAATCACAAGATCACCGTAAATGTGTCCACAGAAGAATGTGTAGTACACATCACTGAGCAATAAAAAGATCTCTACTCCCTTGAATTGGCCTGTAGGACAGGAACCATTCTGGGCAATATGGGGAAGGATGATGTGGGTGCAGTGCAGCCTGCTGCAAAGTCTATGCTGGTGGTGGTAGAGAAGCTGCTCCTGGATCTGTTACCAGAGATGCAGGAGGTGCTGAAGGGACAGAATCACAGTTTGCTGCTGATTCCTGAGTGGGCTGGAGGTCTGACGTCACATCTGGTGCAGAATGGAGATCCTCGTGTGTGTTGTCTGGGTTCAGATACATTATTGTCATAAACAATAGCTGGATAGTCAGGAATACCAGGCATCCACTGCCTGCAATTAGAGATCTTCAGTGGGTAGGTATGGACAGGTACTGGGAGATTTCAGTTGGGTCTGTGGTTGACAGAGTTGGATTTGTACCCGAAAGCATATATCTGATACTCGACTGGGATCCATATTATTTTATGGTTGTGCTCATTTCCCTGTAGTTGCAAGCAGCATGTAAATCATTCAGAATAACATTAGAAACATATCTCATATTTACAAATTATGAACAAATAAATAAGAAAATCCAAAAGCAAATTTCAGCTTGCTGTGAAATGGAAACAAATTTGTATGTGTTTACATTTGATTATTTTTATTAAATCAAAACAGCTCTCCGTTTTTATTGTTTTTATTTAAAACTGTAATTAACACACAAAAATCTGTGACATAACAATGCAGATTGAATAATTGTTTCATATCTATGTGCTTTTTAAATGAAATTTTATCACAAATATGAAATCAGTTCTGTGCATGTTTATAACGAATGTTAAGGAACGAAAGTTCATCAGTTTGTTCAGGGCTTATTTGTGATCATTGTTTCTGAATAATGTCACCTGCCTTGCTAAATGTCCTTTCAGATACATTACTAGTAGCAGGCATAAGAAAAATACTTTTCACTACTGGTGATACTTGTGGTCATTGAAGTCTGATGTGTCAGTTTCTTGATTAAGAGATACAATGCCCTAGCCTTGCGCATCACTGACATCATCACACCAAGTGTCATAATTAGTTTTTTGCCTCTTGAATTCTCTTCTCCTTCCCTCTCTGGTACCTGCTTTTTGATTTCACTTTGTGGCATTCTCCTGCAAAGATCTCTAGCAGCTGACCACACTACTTCTTTCTTTTCTGGAGAGGGAAGCGTTTCTGATGTTTCAGAAGGGAGTAGTGAGGAACATACACTCCTGGAAATTGAAATAAGAACACCGTGAATTCATTGTCCCAGGAAGGGGAAACTTTATTGACACATTCCTGGGGTCAGATACATCACATGATCACACTGACAGAACCACAGGCACATAGACACAGGCAACAGAGCATGCACAATGTCGGCACTAGTACAGTGTATATCCACCTTTCGCAGCAATGCAGGCTGCTATTCTCCCATGGAGACGATCGTAGAGATGCTGGATGTAGTCCTGTGGAACGGCTTGCCATGCCATTTCCACCTGGCGCCTCAGTTGGACCAGCGTTCGTGCTGGACGTGCAGACCGCGTGAGACGACGCTTCATCCAGTCCTAAACATGCTCAATGGGGGACAGATCCGGAGATCTTGCTGGCCAAGGTAGTTGACTTACACCTTCTAGAGCACGTTGGGTGGCACGGGATACATGCGGACGTGCATTGTCCTGTTGGAACAGCAAGTTCCCTTGCCGGTCTAGGAATGGTAGAACGATGGGTTCGATGACGGTTTGGATGTACCGTGCACTATTCAGTGTCCCCTCGACGATCACCAGTGGTGTACGGCCAGTGTAGGAGATCGCTCCCCATACCATGATGCCGGGTGTTGGCCCTGTGTGCCTCGGTCGTATGCAGTCCTGATTGTGGCGCTCACCTGCACGGCACCAAACACGCATACGACCATCATTGGCACCAAGGCAGAAGCGACTCTCATCGCTGAAGACGACACGTCTCCATTCGTCCCTCCATTCACGCCTGTCGCGACACCACTGGAGGCGGGCTGCACGATGTTGGGGCGTGAGCGGAAGACGGCCTAACGGTGTGCGGGACCGTAGCCTAGCTTCATGGAGACAGTTGCGAATGGTCCTCGCCGATACCCCAGGAGCAACAGTGTCCCTAATTTGCTGGGAAGTGGCAGTGCGGTCCCCTACGGCACTGCGTAGGATCCTACGGTCTTGGCGTGCATCCGTGCGTCGCTGCGGTTCGGTCCCAGGTCGACGGGCACGTGCACCTTCCGCCGACCACTGGCGACAACATCGATGTACTGTGGAGACCTCACGCCCCACGTGTTGAGCAATTCGGCGGTACGTCCACCCGGCCTCCCGCATGCCCACTATACGCCCTCGCTCAAAGTCCGTCAACTGCACATACGGTTCACGTCCACACTGTCGCGGCATGCTACCAGTGTTAAAGACCGCGATGGAGCTCCGTATGCCACGGCAAACTGGCTGACATTGACGGCGGTGGTGCACAAATGCTGCGCAGCTAGCGCCATTCGACGGCCAACACTGCGGTTCCTGGTGTGTCCGCTGTGCCATGCGTGTGATCATTGCTTGTACAGCCCTCTCGCAGTGTCCGGAGCAAGTATGGTGGGTCTGACACACCGGTGTCAATGTGTTCTTTTTTCCATTTCCAGGAGTGTAGTTATAGTGTGATTCATTCCAAGATTAAACTCCTGATGCATGTAGTGCGAAGCTCTCATTGTCAGTTTTTTTGTTGTTTCAAACTCATCCACACTACTGACAATTGTAGGCCACAATGTTGGGAAGACAGGTGTACTTCAAACTTTGTATACATTTAGTAAGCCATCAAAACAACGTAATGTACAAGTAGTAAGGTGCACTACTCTGGCAATTCCAACAAAATAGCAAGAGAAAGCTTCTGCATCTATAATGCAACTGATGTATCTGTCTGAAGATGCCTGTTCTAGGGAGTCATTGTGGTCAAGCGGTTAACGTTAGTGCCTGGCATGCTTGCTGGGATGAGGTGAATATTCGAGTCCCACTACCACTTACTTTTTTTAATCTTTATTTTTTTCATTGATGGTCATTTTATTTAATTTATGTGACATTTGAGAGGCAATATAATGAAAAACACACATGCATTTTCATGAAGTTTTAGTGAATTTCATATGTTATTTGACTATTTACTATTTGTAATTAAATTTTGAAGGATGAGGGACAGGCTTGGAAAACGCAAGTCAGATCTCGATAAATAATGGTATGAATGACATTATTTGTAATCAGTAATATAGCAAGTCACAATGTGCCAGACTACAGGTGTAATCTACAATTACTCAGGTGTGCTCTCAACATTACACATTGCAGGATGATATTTTTCATACGGCCATGAAAAACATAAATTGTAACTTCGTGCAAATACTTCACGCAAATACACATGGTTTTTTTCATTATATTATCTCTCAGTTGTCATATAAATTAAATAATATGACCAGTAATGAAAAAATCAGTGTCTGTTCAGTCAATCTGCAACTGTTTTCTGCCAATCAGTAACGTATATCAAATATATGACAAAGACTGTTGCCAGTGCATGGGCAAGACATACTATACTGCCTTTCATACCCTTTTAAGGCACTCATAATGTTAGACCCCTGATCCATCACCCACACTAGCTTTGAAAAGTCTTTTTTAGCTATCCCCAGAAGGGAAAAGGAAAGAAGCATCTCCTGTAAAAAATGTTTCTCCTTTCTTGGGTTCATGTGGAAACTTTTGAGTAAGAAGTACTACATACTGCACAGTGGCTTTCTTGAAATGATTATGCATGTCCGGTAGCACACATACAAAACTGCAAAGAGGCTGAAGGGTTCAGAATTATTGTCAGTAAATTCATAGGCAAATGCAAGTCTGTAATGATATGCCACGAGATCATGGGAAGAAGGAAAAAACACCCAGATAAAATGTAAGGCAGTGTTTATATTTATTATTCATGCCTGTTTCACCTATTCTTAAAATGCTCTTCTTCTGTTAGTGCATACCTGTATTTGCAGAATTTGGAGTCAATGCACTTAATAAAACTCCTGTTGTCCGATAATGGCTTGTATGATTTTATCTGCATACATTTCCCACATGGAACAGACCCAGTGATAATAGTATTCTGTTGATTTTTCAGTATGTAAAAATTGTCCTAAATTTTGCTTTCTGCTGTTGGACTTGGGTTTTTGAGAACTGGAAACTCTCCCTCCTTAATCTGCTTCATTGAATATTCCACTTGCAAATTGGATAATGTAGCCATTGATTCTTAGTGGGGTCAAAGATCAAAAATACTAGCTCATGTCAAATAATCAAGGAAACTCTGAACGCTACCAAACAATGTAAGATTTGTCAATTGCTGAATCAGCTTGAAACACGTTGTAAAGGCACCTTTGTGTGATAGTGGACACTGTAGAGCCTTTGTCCACTACAGACCTGCAGATATGTGAGATACCCAAATGGCCAAGCAGCATGCACACTTGTTGTTCCACACACAGGGGCCAAAGTAACAGCTGCCATTTTGAAACTTCCTGGCAGATTAAAACTGTGTGCCCGACCGAGACTCGAACTCGGGACCTTTGCCTTTCGTGGGCAAGTGCTCTACCAACTGAGCTACCGAAGCATGACTCACGCCCGGTACTCACAGCTTTACTTCTGCCAGTACCTAGTCTCCTACCTTCCAAACTTTACAGAAGCTCTTCTGCGAAGAGCTTCTGTAAAGTTTGGAAGGTAGGAGACTAGGTACTGGCAGAAGTAAAGCTGTGAGTACCGGGCGTGAGTCGTGCTTCGGTAGCTCAGCTGGTAGAGCACTTGCCCGCGAAAGGCAAAGGTCCCGAGTTCGAGTCTCGGTCGGGCACACAGTTTTAATCTGCCAGGAAGTTTCATATCAGCGCACACTCCGCTGCAGAGTGAAAATCTCATTCTGGAAGCTGCCATTTTGACTACCACAGGCAGCTGATCATAAACACTCAATCCTCCATATACCTAAGAGATCCAACTTCACTGCACAGACACCTGTAAGCAGGGTGCACAGCTGCAACACAACATAACACCTGATGTGGCGAGTATGTCAGATATAATTATTAATATGACATATTTGGAATTTCTACAAGTTGCAGACCACCAATTGTACAAGACATTTTTAATAGTCTACTACATGCAGATGATCAAACAGTAATTCAAGAAAATGAATATAATCATCAAATTTGTTGGCTTTTAAATATAACATGAACATCTCCACTAATAAACAACAAAGGTTTTGGCATTCCAGAGAAAATCACCTATAAGATCTGCTATGCCTGCCAGAAGAGATGGTACTCTGCCATACACACAGAAAGTGCCACATGACAAGGGCAGACACCAGTATGGTGCATCATAGTTATGGTCTGACACCATAGTGGGTGCACAGAACGTGGACTGTATCATGATTCTGTCTGATACCACTCGTCTGCCAGTCTCAATGCACAGCTCCTCTCAACCAATGCCTCTATGTAGAAGTATATGGCGAGTGTTGCAGTGTGCCTGTGTCAACAGTGCCAGCAGAGGCTGATGGGACAGTCAACTATTTTAATCAGTCATCATCCTCTGGATACAGGAACTAGACCAGTAGCTTGGTCATGTTGATCAGAACAGGAGAAAGCATTGAACCCATGAAGGTGTGGTTGGGGGGTAGGGGGGGGGGGAGGAGGAGGAGGAGGAGGAGGAGATGACTGTGAACTCTTCCTCATGCTACCTCTGTCAGTTTAGAAGATTTTCCCCCACTTAAGCAAATGTCTAATATCATGTACTATTTCTGAAACCTTGCCTAACATATGGAATTCCTCATAATGGAAGTATCTTTGCCTACCACCAGTCATTTTTTCATGAAGACTTTCATCTTTTATTAAGTCCTTAATCTTAATTACACTTGTCCTAAATAACAACTATATTCAAGCAAAGATCTTACTTAACTGCCTTTACCCTTTTGCAGAATCTTTCTACTGTGTGAGGGAAATTTCCTGCCCCTCATCTGAGACTGGATCCCTTGTCCTTCAACAGCTCAAACAACATACTGAAGAACATTTGTGGAAGCTTTATAGGCTTCTTCCTTTTGGAAAAAAGAATGATAGCTCAGTGGCTAGTGAAAATTTCTGTGTTTTGTGTGTCTATACACCACACGTCATTCAGCTGTTGCTCAGGGGTCATCTGTCCTCACTTTTGTTTACTGTTTTACTTATTTCTTGTGATATACTCATTAAACACATTTTATCTCCCAATAAATTTGAATATTGACATTTTTGTGTTCTTATTAGTGCTTGTTTTTGTATGTTTTTTTTAATCTCCAGTGACGTGTAATATTTTCTTCAAATATAAATGGAAAATCTCACCAGGTTAGTTCAGTTACCTAGTGGAAAGTGTGTTCTTCATCCATGCACAATGGCTCCTTTTATGTGGATATGAGAGAGGTATGTTGTATGTATATCAGTCGAGTGTAGGTGCATATGAGGGACGCATACATGGTGTAGTGTTATGTTTATTTTGGCGGCTGCTGCTGCTGATGGTGGTGGTGGTGGTAGGGTGAGATTGAGACCTGGTCTGGCACATAGCCTACTTGTCTTTAATAGTACCAAGGGGGCAGCCAAGCTCCACGTCCTTGTTTGATGGTCAGATCACCATCAACAGTGTCATATGCCCTCACTTCATGAGGCGCTGCAGATAAGTTTGCAGTTAAGTCCAGGATATTCATGTAAAAACAGGTGATCAGTAACTTAGGCCACCACATCTCCTTCACTTTCTGGCCAAATAATGGCAGTGAAAATTGTATCCACCACCAGCCTTCAAACCAACTACCTCAGAGTCAAGCACAACACCACATGCATGCATTAGTGACTTCCGCTATGAAGGCAGGTTTTTTCCTCGAATGTTGTGTACTTATTAATTAGAGAATTAATTAAACACAAATATTCTTCTCGTAATTTTAGTGTGCTGAATATATCAATCTCATTTTTAAATCAATATTATGAAAAGGGAAGTTGCCACTCACAATATAGCGAGGACGCTGAGTCGTAGATAGGCACAACAAAAAGACTGTCACAAATAAAGCATTTGGGCCAGTAAGGCCTTCATCAAAAATATACAAAACACACACACACACACACACACACACACACACACACACACACACACGAGCAGTCTCAGCCAACTGAAGGCACCCTGAGTGCATTTGTGTGTGTGTGTGTGTGTGTGTGTGTGTGTGTGTGTGTGTGTCGTCTGTTTTTGATGAAGGCCTTACTGGCTGAAAGCTTTATTTGTGACAGTCTTTTTGTTGTGCCTATCTGCGACTCCCCCCCCCCATGAACCATGGACCTTGCCGTTGGTGGGGAGGCTTGCATGCCTCAACGATACAGATAGCCGTACCGTAGGTGCAACCGCAACGGAGGGGTATCTGTTGAGAGGCCAGACAAACGTGTGGTTCCTGAAGAGGGGCAGCAGCCTTTTCAGTAGTTGCAGGGGCAACAGTCTGAATGATTGACTGATCTGGCTTTGTAACATTAACCAAAATGGCCTTGCTGTTCTGGTACTGTGAACGGCTGAAAGCAAGGGGAAACTACAGCCATTATTTTTCCCGAGGGCATGCAGCTTTACTGTATGATTAAATGATGATGGCGTCCTCTTGGGTAAAATATTCCGGAGGTAAAATAGTCCCCCATTCGGATCTCTGGGCGGGGACTACTCAAGAGGACGTTGTTATCAGGAGAAAGAAAACTGGCATTCTACAGATCGGCGTGTGGAATGTCAGATCCCTTAATCGGGCAGGTAGGTTAGAAAATTTAAAAAGGGAAATGGATAGGTTAAAGTTAGATATAGTGGGAATTAGTGAAGTTCGGTGGCAGGAGGAACAGGACTTCTGGTCAGGTGAGTACAGGGTTATAAATACAAAATCAAATAGGGGTAATGCAGGAGTAGGTTTAATAATGAATAAAAAAATAGGTGTACGGGTAAGCTACTACAAACAGCATAGTGAACGCATTATTGTGGCCAAGATAGATACGAAGCCCACACCTACTACAGTAGTACAAGTTTATATGCCAACTAGCTCTGCAGATGACGAAGAAATTGATGAAATGTATGATGAGATAAAAGAAATTATTCAGGTAGTGAAGGGAGATGAAAATTTAATAGTCATGGGTGACTGGAATTCATCAGTAGGAAAAGGGAGAGAAGGAAACATAGTAGGTGAATATGGATTGGGGCTAAGAAATGAAAGAGGAAGCCGCCTGGTAGAATTTTGCACAGAACATAACTTAATCATAGCTAATACTTGGTTTAAGAATCATAAAAGAAGGCTGTATACATGGAAGAACCCCGGAGATAGTAAAAGGTATCAGATAGATTATATAATGGTAAGACAGAGATTTAGGAACCAGGTTTTAAATTGTAAGACATTTCCAGGGGCAGATGTGGACTCTGACCACAATCTATTGGTTATGAACTGTAGATTAAAACTGAAGAAACTGCAAAAAGGTGGGAATTTAAGGAGATGGGACCCGGATAAACTGAAAGAACCAGAGATTGTACAGGGTCTCAGGGAGAGCATAAGGGAACAATTGACAGGAATGGGGGAAAGAAGTACAGTAGAAGGAGAATGGGTAGCTGTGAGGGGTGAAGTAGTGAAGGCAGCAGAGGATCAAATAGGTAAAAAGACGAGGGCTAGTAGAACTCCTTGGGTAACAAAAGAAATATCGAATTTAATTGGTGAAAGGAGAAAATATAAAAATGCAATAAATGAAGCAGGCAAAAAAGAATACAAACGTCTCAAAAATGAGATCGACAGGAAGTGCAAAATGGCTAAGCAGGGATGGCTAGAGGACAAATGTAAGGATGTAGAGGCTTATCTCACTAGGGGTAAGATAGATACTGCCTACAGGAAAATTAAAGAGACCTTTGGAGAAAGGAGAACCACTTGCATGAATATCAAGAGCTTTGGTGGAAACCCAATTCTAAGCAAAGAAGGGAAAGCAGAAAGGTGGAAGGAGTCTATAGAGGGCCTATACAAGGGCGATGTAATTGAGGACAATATTATGGAAATGGAAGAGGATGTAGATGAAGGTGAAATGGGAGATATAATATTGCGTGAAGAGTTTGACAGAGCACTGAAAGACCTGAGTCGAAACAAGGCCCCCGGAGTAGACAACATTCCATTAAAACTACTGACAACCTTGGGAGAGCCAGTCCTGACAAAACTCTGCCATCTGGTGAGCAAGATCTATGAGACAGGCGAAATACCCTCAGACTTCAAGAAGAATATAATAATTCCAATCCCAAAGAAAGCAGGTGTTGACAGATGTCAAAATTACCGAACTATCAGTTTAATAAGTCACAGCTGCAAAATACTAACGCGAATTATTTACAGACGAATGGAAAAACTGATAGAAGCTGACCTCGGGGAAGATCAGTTTGGATTCCTTAGAAATGTTGGAACACATGAGGCAATACTGACCCTACGACTTATCTTAGAAGAAAGATTAAGGAAAGGCAAACCTACGTTTCTAGCATTTGTAGACTTAGAGAAAGCTTTTGACAATGTTGACTGGAATACTCTCTTTCAAATTCTAAAGGTGGCAGGGATAAAATACAGAGAGTGAAAGGCTATTTACAATTTGTACAGAAACCAGATGGCAGTTATATGATTCGAGGGGTATGAAAGGGAAGCAGTGGTTGGGAAGGGAGTGAGACAGGGTTGTAGCCTATCCCCGATGTTATTCAATCTGTATATTGAGCAAGCAATAAAGGAAACAAAAGAAAAATTCGGAGTAGGTATTAAAATCCATGGAGAAGAAATAAAAACTTTGAGGTTCGCCGATGACATTGTAATTCTGTCAGAGACAGCAAAGGACTTGGAAGAGCAGTTGAACGGAATGGACAGTGTCTTGAAAGGAGGATATAAGATGAACATCAACAAAAGCAAAACAAGGATAATGGAATGTAGTCGAATTAAGTCGGGTGATGCTGAGGGAATTAGATTAGGAAATGAGACACTTAAAGTAGTAAAGGAGTTTTGCTATTTGGGGTGCAAAATAACTGATGATGGTCGAAGTAGAGAGGATATAAAATGTAGACTGGCAATGGCAAGGAAAGCGTTTCTTAAGAAGATAAACTTGTTAACATCGAGTATTGATTTAAGGGTCAGGAAGTCATTTCTGAAAGTATTTGTATGGAGTGTAGCCATGTATGGAAGTGAAACGTGGACGATAAACAGCTTAGACAAGAAGAGAATAGATGCTTTCGAAATGTGGTGCTACAGAAGACTGCTGAAGATTAGATGGGTTGATCACATAACTAATGAGGAGGTATTGAATAGAATTGGGGAGAAGAGGAGCTTGTGACACAACTTGACTAGAAGAAGGGATCGGTTGGTAGGACATGTTCTGAGGCATCAAGGGATCACCAATTTAGTATTGGAGGGCAGCGTGGAGGGTAAAAATCGTAGAGGGAGACCAAGAGATGAATACACTACGCAGATTCAGAAGGATGTAGGATGCAGTAAGTACTGGGAGATGAAGAAGCTTGCACAGGATAGGGTAGCATGGAGAGCTGCATCAAACCAGTCTCAGGACTGAAGACCACAACATCAACAACAACATGTGCGACTCAACATCTTCGCAATATGAGGAGTGGCATCTTTCCTTTTTGTAATATTGTTACATTCCATTCTGGATTTTCATTGTTTGATTTGTAAATCAGAGTACTACTGTAGCAAAATCAGGAGAATATAGAGATATACACAAACAAATCTTTATAATGAAAGACCTTGACATTTTATGCTGCTGGGTAGATATGCAATTGACAGAGACCCTCCCCAAGATGTGATCCTCACTATGAACAGCTCTGTGTTGCATGGCACATGTGTGCCAGTGACAGGGCATACCTATCTTGACATGTTGGTGAACTATGCAGTTACCCAGATGCCTCTCGATGTCATTTTCCAGAAGGATGGTGCCCCACCTCACTATCATGGGGATGGTACCCCCATTGCTCCATGAGGCATTTCCTGAGCATTGGATCAGAAGGAAAAGTGCCTATGCCTGGCCCTCTCAGGCCCCCTCAGTCTTCCTTGGCTTATCAAGGCTGTTGTGTACAGAATAAGGGTTCAAGGTCTGGAAGATGAGACACAACAGATTTTTGTTGCAGTAGAGACCATAACACCTGTCATACTTATGAACATGTGGCAAGAAGCAGAGTACTGTTATGGTATCTGTAGCTACAAGTGATGCCCACATTAAATTGTTCTAATATGCATAAAAATGTTTGTGCTCCTGTGTACAATATTTGACAAATAGAATTATCAACCTTAATAAGTATTGAATATAATAGAGGGAAACATTCCACGTGGGAAAAATATATCTAAAAACAAATATGATGTGACTTACCAAAAGAAAGCGCTGGCAGGTCGATAGACACACAAACATACACACAAAATTCAAGCTTTTGCAACCAACGGTTGCTTCGTCAGGAAAGAGGGAAGGAGAGGGAAAGACGAAAGGATGTGGGTTTTAAGGGAGAGGGTAAGGAGTCATTCCTTCTTTCCTGACGAAGCAACTGTTGGTTGCGAAAGCTTGAATTTTGTGTGTATGTTTGTGTTTGTTTGTGTGTCTATCGACCTGCCAGTGCTTTCTTTTGGTAAGTCACATCATCTTTGTTTTTAGATATATTAATAAGTACTGAAATATAAACAAATGTATTTGTATACCTCTAGCCCGGACACCCAGTGTTTTGACTTTCTGTAGCACATGTTTGGTTTTCAATGTGTGTAATAACTGTTTCAGTGTTTGAGAGAGCCCGAAGTGCTGCACCATGCATCATTTTCTTTGATGAGCTTGATTCATTAGCACCCAGCCGTGGTAGAAGTGGTGACTCTGGTGGTGTCATGGACAGGTAGGTCTCATCTGTTACAATTTCTCACTACATCTGTGATTTTCCACACTGTACTCTCTACCATAACTGGAAAAAAAGGAACAGAAAAAACTAAAAGATGTGTGTTTAGGAAACAGAAAAACTAATTGACAACATCATTCAGGATTGTGTGTGTGAATGTTTTTGCACCATTTCATTGCAATAAAATCTTCAGCTGTTTCTTGGTATATAAGATCTGTGCGTGAGTGTGACTTTTCAAAAAGACTACTCTCTGTTTCCTCCTTGTGACAAAGTGCCCGTTTATCAGAGTGGATTTTACAATGGCTACTCCACAACAGTTTAACAGCAGACAGCAGACTACCCAATTGTTTAGATAGCTAGCAACTTTCATCTACTGTTCACCATTGCCCTACACAGTGCAGTCCTCTACCTGTCCCCTCTTATTGCTTCAAAGGCTGGTTGCCAAGTTGTGCTAAGGTTTTGTCAGCACTTGTATCTCGATTGCCTCCTTAATAATGCTCCCCCAGAAACTATTAGCTAATCAGAAGACATGTTCTTTCTCATCAACCTGTGCTCAGCCAGTGCAGATTTATTTAACTTCGTCAGTCTTACATTGAGTATACATTTTGTGCACATAGTGACAGCACTTTGTTTGTTTGTAAGATTTTCATGTTTGCACAGAATGTGACAGGCCTGAGGTGTACTAAGTCTGGGGTTATTTTTCATGCTGCTTGAAGATTCTGTAGTTTCGTAGGACTCAAAATATGGGCGTCATACATTTCATAGACAGAACTGAGATAAGAACTGAGCTGTGTCTAAGAAAGGTATTAGCTCATGTTTTGACCACCTGCAAAAGTAAGAAACCCAGTCAGTGTGAAAGTTAACCTCAGACTTCGTACACCGGGGGCCTATCATATTCAGTGTTAAGTGTGGAAAATATTACATTGGTACTGTTTCCTCGTACTTTGTATGGAACATATAGGCAGTGTAAGGCTTAGAGAGGAAAAGAAATTTGCAGTCACTGGGAACAGTTTAAAAGAAAATCACATGCTCAATTTCAAAAAGGTATCTGTCATCTGCTCAGCTAATGGTTTCTGGGACAGTGTTATTAAAGAGGTAATTGAGATATGAGTGTTGAATTTTGCTAACTGAGATAAGGTTTCTTTCCTCAGCACAGTTTGGTGACCAGACTTTGAGACAACAAGATGGTAGAGACAACAGTATGCATTGCATAGGGCAATGGCAGGTGGCAGACACGAGTTGCAAGCTTTGTAAACAATTGGCTAGGCTACTGTTAAACTTATGCGAAGTGGCCATTGTGAGATTTAAATGCCCACTGCCATTATGTACATAAGGAAACCAACTGTGATACACCAGCATTTCACCAGAGGATGAAAGTGCAGAGTAGCCTTTCAGAAACTTCACCCTCACACTGCAATCTTATGTGGAAAGAGACATGGGAAGATTGTATTACATCATTCATGGTTGTCTGCCAACGGAGATATAAGAGGATAGGCTGAAATGGGTAAACATGGGAGTCAGACAGCTCAGTTCTGGAAGAAAAGACAATGACCACTTTAAAGCTAAGGGAAGGAGAAACTGGAGAGGGAGGGGTGGAGAAGAATATAAGCAAAAATGCCAGAAGAAATAAATGAAGAAAGAAACAAAGGTAAAAGTGAATGCTAGAATGGGGGGGGGGGGGAGGGGGGAACAGTTGATCAGACAAATTTGAGGTTCCAGCATGAGAAAAAGTGAATGTTAGAGTGTTCATGAAACTAGGAACATATGCATGCAACCCTGAAATGAGAGTGCCCACAGCATACTCATCACGAAGTTGTAGAAGACAGGACAATGGTTGAGCACTGAGAATGTTGAAATAAACTTCCTTGTTCATGTTCATGGTAACTTGAATGGATGGGCCCAAGTCACTGTACAAACAATTGTCCCAAAATATCATGGAACAATCTGCAGTCTAAACTACACACTCCATACACTGCTGGTTAAATGCGTCATCGGGATGTTGGTTCAGTCAGTGCTTCACATTATTTGAAAAGGGACAAATTTGTGAATCGTTATACCACACCACACCACACCACACACCTCCAGCCAGTCAGTTTCTGTCTGGTTTCTGAGTTGTTTGGCCCACAGAGGACATTCAAAATTATGTGCTGCTATGAGCAGTGGCATTTTGTGAATTACTAGACTCCAAATAGTTACTTGACTCCAAAGCTCTATTGCACACCTTTGCACAATTCTGTTTGAAACTGGTTGGCATGGAACTACGTTCATTGACAGCAGCTATTGCAGCTCGGTTTGAAACTGATTATCATTGGCAAGGCATGATACTCATCTCTGTTCCCAATGAGTAAATATATTTTTACAACCATTGCTCTTATGCTGTGTTACACGTCTGTGAGTGGTACGCATTTCCTTTTAGTAGACACATTGCACAGTCCCAACAAATTGGGCAACTTCATTCATGGTATTCATGAGCATGTCCAAATGAGATAGCTCGTTTTTGCCTTTTTGTTATGTCTACGTGTCAACACATCTCACTGCACTGAGTCCATACAACTGTCTGGCATGTACTATTTCACTGCTGTGATGGGTGTCAGTGATGGAGGGGTCATATTAGTACCCGACAAAATGACTGTTGTGCTCTTCAAAGTTAGTAACTAATATTTTGTCTAGTGAGCTTATGAAATCACAGGAGAGTTGAAGCTTGTTGTGAAACACTGGTACATTCCAGAGAGAAATTTCTCACCTATTGTATATGAAACCTTTGCTAAATGAAGATTACGCCTGCAATTAAACAACTGGTAGTTTCTGCTGCTTTGTGTTTTGCGTTATCACTATTACTAAAAACCTGAGTAGCAATTACAACTTTACAAATCACATTCCCATTTCAGAGTAATCCCAGGCTGACAAAATAAGTGGGAGTGTCATATAAAGAGACTGGGGAGATGCCTAGACAATGTTTTACATTGGAAGCAGTATGAAGTACTAGTGTGAGAAAAAGACTGGAAAGTAAGTGGTTGTATGAAGAACTGTTGTAGCCTACAAAACATTAAATATAATTTTGGTGTGCAGAAGGAAAATTGATAATATCATAAATGAAACATAGTTGCGACTTTGATATAGAAAGAACAGCGGACAGGGGAGGGGGAGGGGGAGTGTACAAGTTGGGGGAAAACTGTTTAACTATGTAAGATTTCAGTGGAAGGAAGTGGTGACTCATTATGGTGATTTGAGATTGATAGAGCAATTATGCAAGGACAGTTTTGAGTTCAAACATTTAAGTATTTGGAAATTAAATTTTAATTTCATCTGGTATCCAATATCTGTGAAACAGGTAAGTAGAAGTTGTGGAATGATTAAAATAAACACTCCCTGTGTAGTGAATCAAGCCACAGCTCTCTGCTGATATACATCTATATAGGATTAAGTTAATTGTTTATCTTTTTCTGTGTTTTCTTCGTAGATTTATTTATTAAATTTCGTGCTTGTCTTTATGTTTTAAGAGGTTCAGTCTCGCATTTTTGTAAGGGTCTGTAGTGCAGTAGTTGCTCACTGAACAGCCAGCTATATAGCTCATTAATGCATCAGATCCATTGGTGACACATCAAGAAGGTAGCAAGTTTCATATCTAGGATTCTGTCAGCATTTATAGTTCACTTCTTCAGTTAGTCTTACTAGGATGGTTAGGATGTGTGCATGGTGTGTGCAGGTTCAGAAACAGCTGAATGCACTTTTGGCTATGGTCAGTTACCTTCAGGCTGCTGCCTTGTGGTGAGCGGTGGCAGAAAATGTGGTGCGTCACATGTTTTGCCCACAGGCTCTGCTTCTAAGGCACTTCCTATTGTACCTGACGTGTTGAATCCGCCCTCACCAAAGGGTGAGTGGTGGGTGGTAACACGTTTGCGTCACTTGAGGCGGAGAGACAATGTGGAGACTGGCTGCCTGGGCTCGCCCATTCACCCTGTGATTGAACATGTGGCCACTCCTTCAGAAGTGTCTGAGCAGGCACATGAGGTAGGGGGGGGGGGGGGGGGGAGGGGGGTTACTAGTTATCGGGGGTTCCAGCATTAGGCACATTATGGAGCCCCTTAGTCGGATAACATTCAGCGCTGGAAAGAAAGGCAACATGCGCTCAGAATATCTGCTGGGGGGCCCTCATCTGAGATGTGGAGGTGGCATTGTCTGTGACTATTGAGCGTGCAGGGTGCAGTCATCTGCAAGTTGTGGCTTACATCAGTACCAGTGACTCCTATCACTTGGGTTCTGGGGCCATCATCAGTTCATACAGGTATCTGGTGGAGGTCATGAGGACTGCTGAGCATGCACATGAAGTGCAAGTAGAACTCGCAATTTGCACCAGTGTGCGATCTCAACCTCGTCAACTGTCAACTCTGTGACGGACTTGGGTGCAAATTTCTTGACTTGCGTTATCATGTGGGGATCTGTAGGACACCCCTTGACAGGTCAGGGGTACCCTACACAGAGGAAGCACTACTTGGGTAGCAGAGAACTTGTGGAGTGCACATGAGGTCTTTTAGCCTAGGCAGTAGTTTGAGATCTTCTGATGAATACTCGCCATTCGATGTACAGCAAGGGAAGCCAGACGGGATTCAGAGTAAAGGCACTTTGACTGTCAAAATTGTATTAGTAAACTGTCAAAGTATTCGTAATGAAATCCCTGAATTTACTGCCCTTCAGGAAAGTTCTCACACTGAAATTATTCTTGGGGCCGAGAGCTGGCTGAAACCCGAAGTGGAAAGCTCTGAGATATTTAGCAAATCATGGAATGTATATCGGAAAGACAGATTGGAGGCCGTAGGAGGCAGAGTGTTCATTCAAGTCCACAAAAATATTGTCTGTATTGAGGTTGAAGTTAGTGTGTTGATGAAGTTATCTGGCCATGTATAATAGGTGTAGGTGAAACAAAGTTAATTCTTGGATGTTTTTGCCAGCCAGCCAATTCTGCTGTAACAGCTCTAGAGTCATTCAAATAAAGTCCACAGTCAGTAGTGCATAAATACCTATATCGTGCGATGCTAGTTGGAGGTGACTTTACCTCCAGAGTGTAGACTGGGATGTCTAAGGGTTCATTGCAGGGCATACAGACAGACAGTCATGTAAAATACTTTTGAATACATTTTCTGAAAACTGTTTTGAGCAGCTAGCTCAGGAGCTCACACAGAAATAGGTTGGACCATATCGAAAATGTCAGTATAGAAATGGGGATTAGTGATTATGGTGTCATTATAGCAACTATGTTTACAAAAGTTAATAAATCAATCAAGAAGGCTAGGTGAATGTTTCTGCTAGATAGAGCTTATAAGCAGTAGTTAGCATCTAACTTGGAGAGTAAGTTGACATCACTTGGTTCCAGTAAGATGGACGTAGAGTAATTAATGGCAGAGTTTAAGCAGATTGCAAATTGTGGTCTGGAGACTTATGTGCCTAGTAATTGGATAAAGGATGGGAAAGACCCACTATGGCTTAAGAACGAAATTCAGAAGATGCTAAGGAAGCAGAGGGTGCTGCACTCTTGGTTCAAAAGAGAACACGCAAATGATGACAAGCAAAGGTTAGTAGTAAATTTCACGTTCAAGAAATTGTTCACACAGGAGAATCATAAAGACATACTGTCATTTGACCATCGGACAGACTCCTGTATGGACAACATACTAAAAAGCAGCCTGGCATAGAGAAACAACTGTAAGATTTGAAAGCAAATATATCACCAGGTCCAGATTAATCACAGTTCGGTTTTACAGAGAGGTAAAAAAGTGCAGGTGACTTCAGAATATCAGGAATTACAGACCAATATTCCTAACTTCGGTTTACTGCAGAAGCCTTGTATGTATTCTCAGTTTGACTGTAATAAACTTTCCTAAGACTGAGAAGCTTATGTCCAGGAATCAGCATGGTTTTAGAAAGCATCACTCATGCAAAACTCAACTTGCCCATTTCTCACCTGATATGCTGAGAACCATGACTGAAGGGCAACTGGCAAATGCTATATTTGTATACTTCCAGAAGGCGTTTGACATGGTGCTCCATTGCAGGTGGTTAATGAAGGTATGAGCATATGGAATAAGTTCACAGATGTATGAATGGCTCGAAGACTACTTAAGTTAAAAAAACCACCATCTTGTCATCAACAGTAAGTGTTCATGTGAGACAAGGGTGTTGTCAGGAGTGTCCCAGTGTGATAGGACTGCTGTTGTTCTCTATATACATAAATGATTTGGCAGACAATGTGGGCAGAAATCTGCAGTTGTTTGCTGATGATGCTGTGGTGTATGGTAAGGTGTCTAAGTTGAGCGATGGTTGAATGATACAAGACAACTTAGACAAAATTTCTAGTTTGTGTGATGAATGGCAGCTAGCTCTAAATTCATAAAATGTAAGTTAATGAATATGAGTAGGAAGAACAAACCAGTAGTGTTCAGATACAGTATTACTAGTGTTCTGCTTGACACCGTCAAGTCGTTTAAACATCTGGGTGTAACGCTGCAAAGCAATATGTGGTAGAACGATCATATGAGAACTGTGGCAGGGAAGGTGAATGGTTGACTTCAGTTTATTGGGAGAATTTTAGGAAAGAGTGGTTCATCTGTAAAGGAGACCACATATATAACACTGGCGTGATCTGTTCTTGAGTACTGCGTAAGTGTTTGGGATCCGTACCTGATTGGATTGAAGGAGTACATTGAAGCAGTTCAGAGGCAGGCTGTTAAACTTATTACCAGTTGGTTCAAACAAGACGTAAGTGTTACGGAGATGCTTTGGGAACTCAAATAGGAATTGCTGGAGGTAAGGCAATATTATCATCAAGAAACCCCATTGGGAATTGGTATTTGAAACTGACTGCCGAACGATTCTACTGCCACCAACATATATTGCACGTAAGGACCATGAAGATAAGATATGAGATATTAGGGCTCATACGGAGCCACAAGAACAGTCGTTTTTTCCTCACTCTGTTTGCGACTGGAACAGGAAAGTAAATTAGTAGTAGCTGTACAGGGTATCCTCCGCCACACACCATATGGTGGCTTCAAGAGTGTATTTGTATGTGCAGAAGTAGATGTACGAGGGTTATTCCAAAAATAAGGTCCGATTGATTGCCAAATTGAAACCACAGTGAACATCAGAAATGTTTTACTTGTAACAATTAGCTACACCTTTCAGCTACTTCTCTACGTAGTCGCCGTTCTGACTTAGACTTTTGTCATAGCGTTGTACCAACTTTTCAATAGCCTCATCATAGAAGGCAGCCGCCAGTGCTTTCCGCCAATTCTCCACGCTGGCCTACACCTCGTTGTCTGTGTCAAAATGTTGTCGTCAAAGACAGCGGTTCATGTGACCAGAGATGAAACTCAGGGGGAGACAATTGCGGACTGTATTGTGGGTAATCTAACATTTCCATTTGAAAACGATGCAGGAGCATCTTCATTGCCCCTGCAGAATGCGGCTGAGAATTGTCGTGAAGACGAAACAGCACGACAGTTATGTAATGTTGGCTGCATAGCTTCAGGCGAAATTTCTCACCAGGCCCTCGTACTTGGCGGCAGACACTATTTTCTAGACATCTTTACGCACTCACTGCGAGCTCAGAAATGAGAAGAGCGACGTGATGCTAACTGGGGTTATACTAGAGACACTACCCAACACATCTGTGCAAAGCTTTATCGGATTTTCATAGTCGTTTCCATTTCGCGACCGATCGGACCTTACTTTTGGAATAACCCTCGTAGTTATAGTAGACACACTGAGCAGTGGATAGACACAGAAACAAAACACTGGAAAATAGTAGCTGACTTCCATTTCGGATCTGACAGCAATTTGCATCTTACTTAATTGGTTCCTTAGTTTTATTATGAACCTACTGTCTGCCTTTTTCTATGGCCAGTACAGATTTTTTAAATGTAGCTTTGTAGCATTTTACATATGTAAATAAACATAATTCTTGTTAAATTTTAGTGCATTGTACAATTGTTGTTTTCTCAAGCTAGAGATTTTTATCCTTGGAAGAATCTGTCCCAGAAGATCTATTCCTTTCATCAACTGTTCACTGTACAATATTCTATTTTATATAACACTTTTATTTATATAAAATGATTTTTTTGCAGGCTTATTTTATAAGTGGTTGTGTTTTGCACACATGGGATACTGTTTTATTAACTAGATTTTTCAGTGACAAAATTTCCATTTTCAATATTTTTTTTTTTACTTTTCAGTATTTTCTTTACAATTTATTGAAGTCACTAGTTTGGCTGTTAAACTTGTAAAAGAATTGGGCACAACTATGAAGAATTGTCATTTATAAATTTTAGATGTAGTTTTCCATTTGTGTGTGTGTGTGTGTGTGTGTGTGTGTGTGTGTGTGTGTGTGTGTGTGACCAGCAGCTACATTTCAAACACAAAGTACTTTATGATATGTTTTTTACATTATGTTCACAATGAACTGTTTAACTTGCCATTTTTGAAAAGAGCAATGTGTTGATGACATGTCAACGCTGTACTGGAGTACTGCTCAACTGCGATAAAGATTTATATGCTGCATATTCAGGATGCACTGTGCCGCATGCAGGAAAGATGAATGATATCTCACCCGGTTAGATTTCTGTGTGTATGAGGATTCACGTAATGCATCAGTAATATTGTGTTGGAGAGGATGCATTATTGTATACTGCACTACCTTTCTGTTATTGGGAAGTGTTATAACTTGTCAGAGAGTAAATAATTACAAATAAAGACAAACATATGGTACTGGGGAAAACTGTCTGTAAGGCAGACTCCCAAATAGGTAAAGCATTTCAGTGTGATGTACGACTTTCTCTTCTGTAGAATAGCCTTATCATGGATTAGCACTGGCAACAAATCCAATTTGATCCTTCATTTTAACTTGATGCATCTTTTGGTGGACACAGAGGCTGTGTCATTTACTTTTGATCACATACTTCTTTTGGTGAACACTGAGATAAGTGTAGTGAACATGTCAAATTTCATACAGTATTAGGGCTTCTTCCCACAATGGTAGGATGGAAGTAACATGTGTTTAAGCAGCAGGTTTAACTATCTTTATGTTTTTTTGATTCCTCACTCTCTACTTTTAGTGAGTAGAAAAATACAGAAAACATACGCTTTAAGAAGATTGCATATTTGTTCATTGTAATACAGCTGTTATTGCTACTATCCTAAATCCTTAACCTTTGTACCTATTATTGTGTTAGATTTTCTGTGACTATTACATTCATCTGAAAGTTCTCAATTATTTGAAATATATATAAAAGGAATATTAGAGTTTAATCTTACATTGACTCTACGACTTATCTTAGAGAATAGATTAAGGAAAGGCAAGCCTACATTTCTAGCCTAGACCCTACGACTTATCTTAGAAAATTGATTAAGGAAAGGCAAGCCTACGTTTCTATCATTTGTAGACTTAGAGAAAGCTTTTGACAATGTTGATTGGAATACTCTCTTTCATATTCTGAAGGTGGCGGGGTTAAAATACAGGGAATGAAAGGCTATTTACAATTTGTACAGAAACCAGATGGCAGTTATATGATTCGAGGGACATGAAAGGGAAGCAGTGGTCGGGAAGGTTGTGAGACAGGGTTGTAGCCTATCCCCAATGTTATGTAATCTGCATATTGAGCAAGCAGTAAAGGAAACAAAGGAAAAATTCAGAGTAGGAATTAAAATCCATGGAGAAGAAATAAAAACTTTGAGGTTCACCGATAAATTTGTAATTCTGTCAGAGACAGCAAAGGACCTGGAAGAGAAGCTGAATGAAATGAACAGTGTCCTGAAAGGAGGATATAAGATGAACATCAACAAAAGCAAAACAAGGCTAATGGAATGTAGTCGAATTAAATCGGGTGATGCTGGGGGAATTAGATTAGAAAATGAGGCGCTTAAAGTAGTAAATGAGATTTGCTATTTGGGGAGCAAAATAACTCACAGTGGCCGAAGTAGAGAGGATATAAAATGTAGACTGGCAATGGCAAGGAAAGCGTTTCTGAAGAAGAGAAATTTTTTAACATCGAGTATAGATTTAAGTGTCAGGAAGTCGTTTCTGAAAGTATTTGTATGGGGTGTCCATGTATTGAAGTGAAACATGGATGATAAATAGTTTGGAAAAGAAGAGAACAGAAGCTTTTGAAATGTAGTGCTACAAAAGAATGCTGAAGATTAGTGGGTAGATCACATAACTAATGAGGAGGTATTGAATAGAATTGGAGAGAAGACAAATTTGTGGCAGAACTTGACTAGAAGAAGGGATCAGTTGGTACTATTCTGAGGCATCAAGGGATAGCCAATTCAGTATTGGAGGGCAGCATGGAGGGTAAAAATCATAGAGGGA
The DNA here is from genome assembly GCF_021461385.2 of Schistocerca piceifrons. Lineage (NCBI taxonomy): Eukaryota > Metazoa > Arthropoda > Insecta > Orthoptera > Acrididae > Schistocerca > Schistocerca piceifrons. The sequence goes on from NC_060139.1 coordinate 331,744,166, forward strand.
GACCAAGAGATGAATACACTTAACAGAGGTTGCAGTAGGTACTGGGAGATGAAGAAGCTTGCAGAGGATAGACTTGCATGGAGAGCTGCATCAAACCAGTCTCTGGACTGAAGACCACAACAACAATATTATTTTGTGCATAAGTTGATAGTATTTTTCCATAAATTTAATGAACACAACAGATACACTAACAGAGACATTAGTCAATAATAACATATTCTCCTACACTGTTTACAGCAGTCTGCCAACAATGGGGTAAAACTTTTCAATTCTTTGAATGTAGAAATTACATGGTTTTGAGGCAAAGAGCTCATCAAGCCATGTTTGAAGCACATTTTTTTATCTGGAAAGGAAGCTCCTTTAAGGTTGTTGGATAGAGAGTGGAAAAAGTGAAAACCTGAGGGTGTAAGATCAGGTGAATAAGCTGACTCCCTAACCCAAGTCCTGTATCTTGCTTTTTGTCGGCCTAGCAGAATGTGGACAGGCATTATCATGGTATAACAGCACTTCACGCAGTCTTCCTGATCGTTGTTCTGGGATTGCGTGTGCAAAACATGTCAGTGGTTGACAATAAATGTCAGCAGTGATGGTTACACTGCGGGGAAGCAATTATAATGCAACAGACAATCTCTGTTCCACCAAATACATAACTCTGTCTTTTATGGATTCATGTAAGTCTTTGTACGGGGATTGCTGCTTTGTTTGGGCTCTACCAATCCTTTCTTTTCCATATGCTTTATGTTATCATAAAGACACCATTTCTTATCACCAGTAACGAAACAGGATAGGAGTGGTTGATGTTGTTCATGAGACAGTTGCAATCAGAGATGCCCATACGGCCACTGGCAAATTTTTTGAGATTTTGGCTTAGAGCATGCGGTACACATGCACCTGATTTTATGAGCCTTCCCCATTGCATTCAAATGTTGCAAGTGGTGGAATGATCACTGTTCATCACATTTGCCAGTTCTCTAGCATGCTGATGTGGATCATTGTGGATTAATGCATTTAAACTATCCTCATCAGACCCCAAAGATCATCCTGAATGTGAAGAGTCACTATGTCAAAATGAGCCTCCTTAAAATGAGAAAACCATTTTCTTGCCATTCTCTGTCCAACAGTAGTATCCCCATACAAGACATAAATGTTTCTGGTTGCCTCCATTGCTGTCACCCCTCTATTGAACTCTTAATAAAAGAATGTGTCGGAAAGTTCTGATTTCTCCACTTTGCAGTTCATGTTGTAATGTCCACAGCTCCACTTACTATCTCTAAATAACAAAATTACAATATTTAAACTCCAATAGTAACAGTGAGCTATAGATAACAAATGACAGTTGATAAATAAACACATAGTGACTAGAATAACAACATGTAAAGCAAAATTACTACAAATTTATGCATCAACCTAATATTCTAATGGTGCTATTACAGACAGTGTACTGGCTTGCTTGAAGAATAGGGGAAGGCATCCAAGCATCATGTCCAGACATATATTTAAACCCTGCTCCTTTTGAAAGCAATTCCATTGTGTTGACCAATTCACCGCCTTCCTCAGGGAAATGTTTATAAAGCAGTAACCCAGCCCCCAATCCCAGTTCCTTAAGGAATTGAACTCCCATGTATAAAACAACTTCAAACATCTGATTACTTTACAAATGAGTTAATGTGTTAAATATTTGACATTAAGCAATACAAACAACATGGTTGAAGATACAAAGTCCTAATTATGTTAGTTTTTTTGGTACTAATGAAAAAGTCGCAACTAACACTGGTAAATCAAGTTCAGAAAATGTTTGAAATTATTTTCAAGTTTATTGCAAGGCACTACCTGCTCTCATTGTCAAGCACTGGATGACTATCATCCGGGTAATTTGCACTATGTTTTAAGAAAAGCTAGCTTTTGATGCATCTCAATGCTTTGTTGTTGTAGTTTTCAGTCCAGAGCCTGGTTTGATGCAGCTCTCCATGCTACTTAATCCTGTGCAAGCTTCTTCATCTCCAAGTAACTACTACAACCTACATCCTTCTGAATCTGCTTGTATCATCATATCGTCTCCTGAATCATGTGTGTGTGTGTGTGTGTGTGTGTGTGTGTGTGTGTGTGTGTTTTAAGCAGTCACCCACCAATGGGGATGAATGTGCAGGTCCATTATCATGATGCAAGAGCCATGAATTGTCTCGCCCACATTTCAGGCCATTTCCTTCTCACTTTTCTCACAGGCTTTCCAACACCTCCCGATAGTACAACCAGTTAACATTTTGTCCCTGTGGCACAAACTCATGTTGAACTAATCCTTTTATTGATGTTCCTGACATGAGCGTCGGAAGTAGATGTTGAAGGGCATTTTGAATGAGGTACATCTTTAACTTCTGTCCGGCCATTTGTAAACTGTATGAACCATTTGTAACACCAAGTATGGCTTAAGCACTCATCACCGTAGGCTTCCTCATTTGGTGTGTCTCTGTAAAGGTTTTCTTGATCATCATGCAAAATTTAATGTAGACCCATTAATCCTGTAACTCTGCCATCTCAAAACTGTGCAGCACAATGTTCTGTTCAACACAGCACTGAGCAATAACTAACGGATGTACAACAATGAAACTTCCAACAGCTACACAACAAATACAAGCGTGTGCAGGGATGCCAACTGTATTTCACCCCGACACACTGTTGGTGTGAAATTGTGAATGTTCCACAATTTTTGAACAAGCCTCGTACAGTTAGTAGAAAAGAAGTAATAAAATAAAACATCACACTTCATGCTGAAGTTTTATTGCAGGAACAATGAGACTGTAGTGAGCAATGAGCCTATTCCCTTTCATTATTTTGTGAAGGAGTGTTAGAGAGAAAAAGTTTTGAAGAGGTTTGAAGTATGTATAAAGTTTGTTGGAAGTTGGTAAGTGATCTCACTCTCAAATTCTGAATGAATATAATCTGGGTAATTTGCACACCTTGAGCTAATACTGCTTCAAAGCAGATACACAGTTGCTAACTTTGGAACAAATCTGCTTGGATAATATGGTCACCACCACATCCATGTCAGTTACATCTGCATAGAGAAAAATTGTAACAACATATTGAATATGGTCGCTACAGAGCCTTAACATCCTTTTAGCATGTGGCAGCCCAATAGCATTGCTCATAAAGTCAATGTCTCCCTCTTTCTTTGATAAAGTAATTATTGTGCCAAATGTGTTCTTAGAGATTGTGTTTGTGCTGCTATTTTTAAGATTTAAGTGCAGACCTGAGAACAATATCAACACCAGTACCATATTATTCTTGCATTAAAGAAAGTGATATAGTCAATGCTGTAGCTTATCTACATTTAAATTACTTGGAATTTTTTTTTATCAGATTTACAGAGACAAATTTATCAGATTTACAGAGACAAGGAAGTTTCCACTAAAACTGATTGGATAAGTTTGTCAATTGTTGCAGGGTAGTTTCACAACTTTTGGCAGAAATGGATGGTGTACAAAAGTCAACTCAGATATTTCTCATTGGAGCAACAAATAGACCTGACCTGATTGATGCTGCTCTCTTGAGACCAGGAAGGTAAGGAAAGTGGATAGAAGAATCTAAACTCTCAAGAAAACAAGTATGTTGCTGTCAGTTATGAGATCTTGTTATTACAGTGTGTATTTCTTTAGAATAAATTATTTTATTTCACTCATTATTTCTATAGAACTCTGCAGCTGTTTAAAATGATGGTACTGTTATTTTGAATTTCATCATTTGTTGTTATTAGGACAATGCCAGCTCAGTAGTTTGTTTAAATTGTGGGTTTAAAGGAATGCTTTTGTGAAAAGGTGGAAATTTCACATGGTTTTCTTATGATTTTTCTAAAAGGCCTAACTCAATAACAGTGCCTCAAATCAGTACCTTCAACTTTTGGTGATCAGTCACCCTTCAGGGAAGACTATTTGCAACTGGTTTTCAAAATTTCCTCATGGTTGTGCTTCAGTAAATTATGAATTTTGTGTAGATTGACTAAAATCACGCATTGTTTCAAATAACGTCAGTACTGAAACTTCCTGGCAGATTAAAACTGTGTGCCGGACCGAGACTCGAACTCGGGATCCTTGCCTTTCGCGGGCAAGTGCTCTATCAACTGAGCTATCCAAGCATGACTCACGCCCCGTCCTCACAGCTTTACTTCTGCCAGTACCTTGCCTGCTACCTTCCAAACTTTACAGATGCTCTGCTGCGAACCTTGCAGAACTAGCACTCCTGAAAGAAAGGATATTGCAGAGACATGGCTTAGCCACATCCTGGGGGATGTTTTTAGAATGAGATTTTCACTCTGCAGCGGAGTGTGCGCTGATATGAAACTTCCTGGCAGATTAAAACTGTGTGTCGGACCGAGACTCGAACTCGGGTCCTTTGCCTTTCGCGGGCAAGTGCTCTACCAACTGAGCTACCCAAGAACGACTCACACCCTGTCCTCACAGCTTTATTTCTGCCAGTACCTCGCCTCCTACCTTCCAAACTTTACAGAAGCTCTTCTGCAAACCTTGCAGAACCAGCACTCCTGAAAGAAAGGATATTGCGGAGACATGGTTTAGCCATAGCCCGGGGGATGTTTCTAGAATGAGATTTTCGCTCTGCAGCTGAGTTAGAGCTCTTGCCCGCGAAAGGCAAAGGTCCCGAGTTCGAGTCTCGGTCCGGCACACAGTTTTAATCTGCCAGGAAGCTTCATATCAGCGCACACTCCGCTACAGAGTGAAAATCTCATTCTAGAAACATCCCCCAGGCTGTGGCTAAGCCATGTCTCCGCAATATCCTTTCTTTCAGGAGTGCTAGTTCGGCAAGGTTTGCAGAAGAGCTTCTGTAAAGTTTGGAAGGTAGGAGGCGAGGTACTGGCAGAAGTAAAGCTGTGAGGACGGGGCGTGAGTTGTGCTTGGGTAGCTCAGTTGGTAGAGCACTTGCCCGCGAAAGGCAAAGGTCCCGAGTTTGAGTCTCGGTCCGACACACAGTTTCAATCTGCCAGGAAGTTTCATATCAGTGCACACTCCACTGCAGAGTGAAAATCTCGTTCTAGTAATGTCAGTGCTGTGTACAGCATGATTGTAGAAGATCAACATGTGACTTTATGTTGCATAGAGACATCCCTAGGCATTTCAAATACTGCAGTACATTCAATTTTGGTTAAATATTCACCTACAAAATGCATATGTTTTCAGTGCAGGCTTTGTTCACGTGACTAATCACTGTATTAGGTGGGAAACTTGTGCAAAGTGTGCTGGTCCCCATGCCAGCTGCACTTGCAAGAGAAGGAAAAGCAAACCACCACAGTGATGCAGCTGTGGTGTTGGCCATGTTGCTGGCTGGAAGGCTGCAAAGCTTTTCAAGATTTCTATAAGGGTTCCAGACTGGCCAAGGCACAGAAGGGGGAAGTGCAATTCATACCCCCTTGTGGCTGAGCAACCAAGACACCTTGCAGGAGGTGAAGCTGTACTAGCACAGCTCCGCCATCACTGGGTCACCAGGTTGGATGGAGGGGAGGAGTGGCCGTGGCTTGTGATGCAGCATAGGAGGGATGACAGAGTGGAGGAGGTAGGAGGTTCCAGCCAACCTTAGACCTGCAGTCTCATCATCCCACTGACAGTATGGTGACAATCCCAGCACAGAGGTCCCCAAACTGTGCGGCAATGCCCAGCGAGGACAACCACAGCCAGCACAGCTCCTGCAGTGCTTGAGAGAAGCTGCACTGATGACCACAAGATTGAAGCAGTTGTGAGTGCCATAGCCACTAGTGACTCAGGTGCTCTAAGTAGCTCATGGTACTGCCACATAGAAAGGACTAACAATCTTTATGACATTCATGAGCAATGGAACAGGTATTGAGCAAATTGCATGATACCTGCTACTAACTCAGCCATGTCCTTTGGTGATCTTTTGTAGGTAGCAGTCAAGTCCATCAACTGCCCTTTCTATTTGTCCAGTTGCCACAAAGGTTTTTTCCTCATGGCACTCACATGACACTTTTTTCTCTCTGTCCTAAAGCTGCCATTTTTCAACTATTTTCTGTCAGTTATCTCCTCAGTGGGCCCATATTATTGAGTGATCAGACCACATGAACAGACAGTATCACAATCCCACACCCTGTGACACCTCAATAGAATGTGTGACAGTAGAACTTTATTTGATGGTTATCATGCAAGCTCAGGTGTGGAGGGTCTCAAGTTGTCGGTGGGTTCCTCATAATTTGATAAAAACTCAAAGACATGCTCATGTCAACTGGTGTAGGGAAATGCTCAAAACATTTGACCAAGGAAATACAAAACCTTTATACAACATCATAAATGGAAGTGAATATTGCATAAATTTATATAAGCCAGAAACTAAGCAGCAGTCAACTGTTTGAGTATTGCAAGATGAACTGATACCAATGAAAATGGTTCTTACAGACGGTACATCCAAGAAGACAGTTGTCTGTTTCCTTGGTTACAATGAACGTGTCACAACCACTGCATTAAGTAATTGGAGAACAGAAAATACTGAATAGTGTACAACAAAGCTGAAGTGATATTGGCATATGGTGAGACTGGAAGAGGAAAGAGTGCCAAAAACATAATTTCTAAAAGCTTAATTAGAAAGAAATCACAAAGAACACCCAAAAAGAGATGTAGAGGTTCATAGAGAAGGTGATGGAATTCGTAGAGAAGGTGATGAAAAGGGAAGGTGTACTTAAAAAAGGAGAAGATTAGTGAAGACACAGATATAAATGGAGGTCCTTGATTCAAAACCTAACTCAGGAAACTGAAAAGAAGTAGCAGTAGAAGAAGAAAAAGACGCTGAATGGTATACAGCAGTTTATTTTCACCATAAGTCATTAATCAAAAACATAGCATCATTTTACATTAAACAAGGAAATAATTTTTAGATTTGTATAATGCGTTTGATTGTATGGAAAGGAATAAAATATTTATCATTCTGTGGGAGAGTGGGATCAACTACAGGAATCGAAAGACAGTCCATTGTTTTTATTTGAAGCAGACTCGGAGCAGGACTATTATTTGTGTATTTCAGTTTTCTTACCTATCTATCTTGTTCCATTCATGTCTGTCTGGCATTCATGGGCTTGGTATTTTAGGAATAACAGAAAATTGAAACAAAATAAGTTCTGCAATAAATTTCATGCAGTAATAGAGAATACACTGTTCAAAAATCCCAAGATCAGGAGGCTTACTTCAAATTGGCCTGTAGACAAGGGAAGGTTTCAGACTGGATTACATCTTGATGAGGCAGAGATTTGAAATGAGACTGTGGATTGTAAGGTATACTCAGGAACAGATGCAGATTCAGATCACAGTTTAGTAAAGATGAAGTGTAGGCAAAAGTTTAAGAGAATTGTCCAGAAGAATCAGTGTGGAAGTAAATGGGATACTCAAGTACTGATGAATAATGAAATGTATTTGAAGTTCTCGAAGACTGTAGGTACTATAATGAATAAAACAATAGGCAGCTCTGTTGAAGAGAAATAGACATTCCTAAAAATATCAGTCACAGAAGTTGCCAGACAAATATAGGTACAATGAATGTAACTGTAAAGGAACCTTGGCTAATAGAAGAAACATGTCAGTTGAGTGAAGAAAGAAGGACGTACAAAAATGTTCAGGAAGAGATAGGAATACGACTATATAAGTCACTTAGGAATGAAACATAGGGCATGAGCAGGGAAGCTAAGGTGAAATGTCTGCTGGAAAAATGCAAAGAAATACAAACGTAAATGATCATCAGAGTACTGATTTAGCACAGAAAAAAATCAACACAACCTTCAGTGAAATTTAAAAAAGGCAGTAATAAAATTAAGATTTCAAGAGGAATTATGCTGTTAAACACAAAGGAGAGAGCTGATAGGTGGAAAGAATATGTTGAAGGCGTCTGTGAGGCAGAAAAATTGTCTGGTGATGCAATAACAGACAAAACAGGAGTTAATGGCGAAGTCATAGGGGATTCAGCATTAAAAAATTCAGAGCTTTGGAAGACTTGTAATTAAATAAGGCAGAAAGCTTAGATAACATTCCTCTGGATTTTTGTTTAAATAATTGGGGAAGTGGCAACCAAATTACCATTTAACTTGGTTTGTAGACTCTACGAGTCTGGAAACATACCACCAGACTTGCTCAAAAATATCATCCATAGAGCTACAAAGTTAACTAGGGCAGAGAAGTGCAGGGACTATCCCACAATCAGCTTATACTGCTCATGCATCAAAGGTGCTAAAAGAATAACATACAAAAGAATGGACAGATAACAACCAGTTTGGCTTTAGAAAAAGTAAAGTCATCCGAAATGCAGTTCTGACATTGTGCTTAATAAACACGATGTAATAAAAATCAAGACACATTCATGAGATTTATTGACTTTGAAAAAGCCTTCAATAATGTAAAAACATGCAAGACGTTGGATATACTGAGCAAAACAGGCACACGCTGTAGAGAAAGATGGGCAATTTACAGCAGCACCTGGACCCATGTTACGAAGCACCAAGAACAGGAAGCCCCCACAAAAGGACCAAAATTTTTGATAACACATAGATAGGAAAAAAACAGTATGACTAATACAGCAGTAGATTCAAAGAAATTCCATTTAAAAATACTGCATCAAAATGTTCAATGTGCATACAACAGATCAGAAGAGTTAGAAGTGTTATTAGCTGCTAAAGTTCCCAAAATTTTCATAATGACTGAGTATGGTTTAAATGAGAATGAATTGAAGGTCTTCAATCTAACAGGTTATAAAAATGTAGCATATTACTGCAGAACTGTGCATAAAAGTAGGGGAGTGGCAGTATATGTTGACAGCAAAATAGGGGATTGCAGTTGACAGATCACAAACTGTACAGAATTTTGCTTTGAATCAGCAGCAGTATAAATAAAGTTCATGGGGGAAAAATGCCTTTTAATAAGAATATACTGATTACCAAGCTCATGCATTGAAAAAAGTTTACTGGAAATTGATGTGATACTACATAAAGTCTCGAAGCAATACACTCATGTAATAATAGCTGGCGACTTAAATATAGATGTGCTTAAAGTCAGTGGCTACACAAGAAGTTTTCAAGACATTATGAGGACATACAATCTCCAGTTTTATGCAACAAATTCAACAAGACATACAGAGACATCTATCACATTAATAGTCCTTGTTCTGTAAAATATACCTAAAGAGAGACAAAAAGTTCAGGTTCTGTATACTACTGTTGCAGACCATTTTGGACAAACATTTGAACTGCGAGATCACATAAAAACTGAGGAAAATGTAGTGGCTGAATTTAGACAAACTAATCTTGAAAAATCTGAGGAGTCTAGAATTTTTGATAAAAGAAGAAAATTGGGATGATACGTACATGTAGCATGGTGCAGATAAGAGCTGGGAATCTGTCTGTGGTGTATTAAGACACCATGTAAATACAGCCTGTCCTAAAATATTCAGAACTGTTAGGGGTAAACCAAACAAAAAATGATTCACTGCAGAAATAAAAAAAAAAAAAAAAAAAAAAAAAAAAACACACAAGAGATGAACTGATTGAACTCTTTGAAACATATCAGAAAGGAAAAGGGCAGGTCAACTCATGAGGGTTACAAGTTCAACAAGAAAGCATACACTAGGATGATAAGAAAAGCAAAGACTAGCCACCGAAAATCTGAAATACAATCTTTTTCTAACATCTCTAAAACAGTCTGGAACTATATAAATGAAAACATCTACATCTACATCCATACTCCGCAAGCCACTTGACGGTGTGTGGCGGAGGGTACATTGAGTACCTCTGTTGGTTCTCCCTTCTATTCCAGTCTCTTATTGTTCGTGGAAAGAAGGATTGTCGGTATGCCTCTGTGTGGGCTCTAATCTCTGTGATTTTATCCTCATGGTCTCCTCGCGAGATATACGTAGGAGGGAGCAATATATTGCTTGACTCCTCGGTGAAGGTATGTTCTCGAAACTTCAACAAAAGCCCATACCGAGCTACTGACCGTCTCTCCTGCAGAGTCTTCCACTGGAGTTTATCTGTCATCTCCGTAACGCTTTCGCGATTACTAAATGATCCTGTAACGAAGCGCGCTGCTCTCCGTTGGATCTTCTCTACCTCTTCTATCAACCCTATCTGGTACGGATCCCACACTGCTGAGCAGTATTCAAGCAGTGGGCGAACAAGCGTACTGTAACCTTCTTCCTTTGTTTTCAGATTGCATTTCCTTAGGATTCTACCAATGACTCTCAGTCTGGCATCTGCTTTACTGATGATCAACTTTATATGATCATTCCATTTTAAATCACTCCTAATGTGTCACCCAGATAATTTATGGAATTAACTGCTTCCATTTGCTGACCTGCTATATTGTAGCTAAATGATAAGGGATCTTTCTTTCTATGTATTCGCAGCACATTATACTTGTCTACATTGAGATTCAATTGCCATTTCCTGCACCATGCATCAATTCGCTGAAAATCCTCCTGCATTTCAGTACAATTTTCCATTGTTACAACCTCTCAATGTACCGCAGCATTATCCACAAAAAGCCTCAAAGAACTTCCGATGTCATCCACAACATCATTTATGTATATTGTGAATAGCAACGGACCTACAACACTCCCCTGCAGCACACCTGAAATCACTCTTACTTCAGAAGACTTCTCTCCATTGAGAATGACACGCTGCATTCTGTTATCTCGGAACTCTTCAATCCAATCACATAATTAGTCTGATAGTCCATATGCTCTTACTTTGTTCATTAAACGACTGTGGGGAACTGTATTGAACGTGTTGTGGAAGTCAAGAAACACGGCAGATAGACGTTAGAGATATAGGTCTATAGTTCTGCCCATCTGTTCGACGTCCTTCTTGAAAATGGGGATGACCTGTGCCCTTTTCCAATCCTTTGGAATGCTACGCTCTTCTAGAGACCTACGGTACACCACTGCAAGAAGGGGGGCAAGATCCTTCGCGTACTCTGTGTAAAATCAAACTGGTGTCCCATCAGGTCCAGCGGCCTTTCCTCTTTTGAGTGATTTTAATTGTTTCTCTATCCCTCTGTCGTCTATTTCGATATCTACCATTTTGTCATCTGTGTGACAATCTAGAGAAGGAACTACAGTGCAGCCTTCCTCTGTGAAACAGCTTTGGAAAAAGACATATAGTATTTTGGCCTTTAGTCTGTTATCCTCTGTTTCAGTACCATTTTGGTCACAGAGTGTCTGGACATTTTGTTTTGATCCACCTACCGCTTTGACATAAGACCAAAATTTCTTAGGATTTTCTGCCAAGTCAGTACATAGAACTTTACTTTCGAATTCATTGAACGCCTCTCGCATAGCCCTCCTCACACTACACTTCACTTCACATAATTTTTGTTTGTCTGCAAGGCTTTGGCTATGTTTATGTTTGTTGCGAAGTTTCCTTTGCTTCCGCAGCAGTTTTCTAACTTGGTTGTTGTACCACGGTGGCTCTTTTCCATCTCTTACGATCTTGCTTGGCACATACTCATCTAACACATATTGTACGGTGGTTTTGAACTTTGTCCACTGATCCTCAACATTATCTGTACTTCAGACAAAACTTTTGTGTTGAGCCATCAGGTACTCTGAAATCTGCTTTTTGTCACTTTTGCTAAACAGAAAAATCTTCCTACCATTTTTAGTATTTCTATTTATGGCTAAAATCATTGCTGCAGTAACCACTTTATGATCGCTGATTCCCCGTTCTGCGTTAACTGTTTCAAATAGTTCTGGTCTGTTTGTCACCACAAGGTCTAATATGTTATCACCAAGAGTCGATTCTCTGTGTAACTGCTCAAGGTAGTTTTCAGGTAAAGCACTTAAAAAAATTTCACTGGATTCTTTGTCCCTGCCACCTGTTATGAACGTTTGAGTCTCCCAGTCTATATTCGGCAAATTAAAGTCTCCACACAGAACTGTAACATGGTGGGGAAATCTACTCGAAATATTTTCCAAAGTAGCCTTCAGGTGCTCAGCCACAACAGCTGCTGAGCCGGGGGGCCTATAGAGACATCCAATTACCATGTCTGAGCCTGCTTTAACTGTGACCTTCACCCAAATTATTTCACATTTCGGATCTCCACCAATTTCCTTCGATACTATTGCACTTCTTATCGCTATAAACACGCCTCCCCCTTCACTGTCCAGCCTGTCTCTGCGGTATACGTTCCAATCTGAGTTTAGAATTTCTTTACTGTTTACATCTGGTTTCAGCCAACTTTCTGTCCCTAGTACTGTGTGTGCATTGTGACCGTTTATAAATGAGAGCACTTCTGAGACCTTTCTATCGATGCTCCTGCAGTTTACTATTAGCAGATTAATATTGTCATTCCCTGTTGCATTTTGCCTACTCCTACCTTGCTGCATCTCAGGAGGCGTCTTGTTGGGCCTAGGGACGGAATTCTCTAACCTAAAAAACCCACATGTGCACTCCACACGTACTCCGCTACCCTTTTAGCCACTTCCTGTGTATAGTGCATGCCTGACCTATTCAGGGGGACCCTACATTTCTCCACCCAATAGTGGAGGTCGAGAAATTTGCACCCCAGATCTCTGCAGAATTGTATGAGCCTGTGGTTTAAGCCTTACACTCGGCTCCAAACCAGAGGACCGCGATCGGTTCTGGGAACAGTACTACAGATAGTTAGCTCAGATTCCACCCCGTGAGCGAGGCTTTCCGCCTTCACCAACTCCGCCAACCGCCTGTATGAACTGAGGATGACCTCTGAACCCAGACGGCAGGAGTCATTGGTGCCGATATGACCAACAATTTGCAGTCGGGTGCACCCAGTGCTCCCTATCGCCGCCGGCAGGGCCTCCTCCACATCTTGGATGAGACCGCCCGGCAAGCAGACAGAGGGAACACTGTGCTTCTTCCCCGACCTTTCCGCTATCTCCCTAAGGGGCTCCATCACCCGCCTAACATTGGAGCTCCCAGTCACTAATAAACCCCTCCCCCCATGTGCCTGCTCGGACCTTGCTGAAGGAGCGGCCACATGTCCACTCACAGACAGAGTGGGCGATGCCACACGGCCAGCCTCCACATTGACCCTCCGCCTCATGCACCGCAAATGCCGCTGAACCCGCCACTCCCCTTGGGGAGAGGGTGGCCCAACCGTGCCCGGTACCCATGAAGATGTCTCGACAGCAGGGACAGTGGGTGAAGCATGTAACACCTGGGGTGTACCATGCAACGCACCAGACTCCCCACTGCCACTACACTCCGAGGCAGCAGCCTGAAGATGGCTGCAGCGGCCATCAACACGCTCAGCTGTTCACAAACAGTGGCCAGCTCCTCCTGCGTCTGTACACAGCAGTCACACATCCTATCCATCCTAAGAAATCAATTTTCTGTAGAGAGTTAATCAACTTTTAACTAGACTGCTAATTCACTAAAGGCAGCTGATAGTTGTAGAAAACAATGAAAATAGCACTACCTGTCTCTGGACTGTATTCAAAACAAACACTAACACTACTGGCACTGTGGCTGACTAAAGGGACTCTCTCTGACTGCATTCAAAACAAACACGAAATCTATGGAACGCTATTACTAGCACTCGACAATTAAAGCTTCCTAAAAGCAAAAACACACGGAAGAGGAAGTGACAAGTAAGAAAAATACAGTTAATACTTAAATTAACGTAGCTCACTGCACAGCAGACGTGACACAGACGACAGTTACGACAACAGAAAAGAATTGCATGCATTGAAGGGAAAGAAGTGACCAATCCACAACAAGTGTACAATATCTTCAACCAGCACTACACAGCTGTAATGGAGAAACTTCTGAAACAAAAAAAAATCTGTACCAAAAAGAATGAAAAGTCCCAAAAAGGTGGCTGAGAGTTTATAAGTCCTCCCTACAGATGAATTGGAAGTTCTTAAAACAAATTGGAGTACTAAAAATAAAAATACAGAATGTCTGAATGGCATCTCAGCAAAAATGGTCAAACACTGTTCTAGATATCTTGCTAAACCTCTAGCATTCCTGATAAATTTAGTAATGAAGCAAGGAGTACTCCAGAAATGTTTAAAGATAAGTAAAGTTGTGCCATTATAAAAAGGAGGGGATAAAGGAGACTCCAGAAACTATAGGCCCATAGTGATCACACCTGTTCTGCCTAAAATAGTAGAAGCAGTGATTGAAAATAGATTTATAAACTTCATAGAGAAGCATAATATCTCAAATGAGGCACAACATGGGTTTAGAAAGGGAAGATCCACTAAGACTGCAGTGACAAACTTCGTAACACACATCAGTGAGGTATTGGATCATCAAAAGAAAGTATGTAGCATCTATGCAGACCTTTCAAAAGCTTTTGACTGTGTCTGCCATAAAACTCTTCTACAGAAGGTGGACTGCTATGGTGTAAGAGGGATAGCTGCTGATATTATAAAAACCTCTGCTGAAAATGGACAACATTGTGTTAAAATAAAACCATAAATTTGGAAATACAGAGTGAAATGTCTACTCTGATTTTCTGCAGGTAAAATATGGAGTAGCTCAGGGTTCAGTATTATGGCCTCTGCTCTTTATCTTGTATATAAATGATATGCCCACTGCTGTAAATGAAAAAGTGATCATGTATGCTGATGACACAACTTTACGAGTATGTAGTGACTTAGTGAAGGAGTTGGAGAAAAAGAGCCGATGAGAACTTGCAAATGGCAGAAAGGTATTTTACAGAAAATAACTTATTGATCAACAGGAAGAAAACTGTGTATACAAATTTCAAAACAAACAGAACCAACAGAGCAGAGGAATTTACTCTCTTTGTTGGGGATATACACTTAGATTCAGTGGACTGTAACAGGTTTCTGGGTGTAGACGTGGACAAATTTCCGTCATGGGAAAACCACATTGTCAGTATCTGTTCCAAAATAAGTACAAATACGTTTTTAATGAAAAAATGTGCTACACAGTGGACACACAAACTCTACTTAAAATGTACTATGGACTTATTTTCCCACACGTTGTACTGTATCACAATATGGGGTGGTGCCGCAGATGTACATGTACAAAGAATCTAAAACTTCAAAAGAAAGCATAGATAAACTGAAGTCTTGGGAATCCTGCAGAAACTAATTCAAGGAATTTAAAATATTATCTGTACCAAGTTTGTACATATACTAGACAATACTTCTAATGGTAGATTGTACAGCATCTCTGGACAGAGACTTTCATGACCACAACACAACATCCGGAGAAAATTACCACACCTGTGCTAAAAGATTGAAAATGACAGTCAGAGACCCTACAGCTGCAGAAGCTTGTTTTATGACAGACTACCATCTAACATCAAGAGCGTAAAGGAACTGAGCACCTTCAAAAGAAAAGTCAAGGAACACACCACCTCTGGGTGCAAGTGTATGGTGAAGCAGTACTTGTTGGCAAATCCATAGGACAAATGTAAGTTGGAATGTCAAATTTTCCTGAAAGAAGGAAAAGGAAAACAAACTGTAGTGCTGAAAATACAGAAGAAAACATACAGACCATGATGTAGTGTTGCAATAATGTATAAATGTCCTATTATTTCTGTGCAGTGAGTTTAACACAGACGAACTAAAAAAATTGGTCTTCAGTTCTTCTAAATGTACCATATTTACTCGAATGTAAGCCGCACCTGAAAAATGAGACTTGAAATCAAGGGAAAAAGAATTTCCCAAATCTAAGCCGCACCTGAAATTGGAGACTCGAAATTCAAGGGGAAAAAAAAATTTAGACCGCACCTCCAAATTGAAACAAAGTTGGTCCATTGTAACATGAGGCACAATTTAGGTCGAATGGATGAAGATACAGCTACAGTAGTTTGGTTTGAGTCGTAATCTTAACAGTTAAGCTTTACCAAGTAGCCATTGCTATGTGCCAGGCGCTCCGTCCGTGTTTATACGGGTACCCTTCCTTTTTCAGGTGCTTCATCTGGTTTGAATTGATTGCTTATTTTGCTTTGATCTGATAAGTGCCGTTCTCGTTTTTATAGGTGTTTACGTCACTCTAAGCTGAAAATGCATTCTTGTACTGTGTCATGCATTGTTTGTCGCATTCTGATAATGAGTGTTCCATGACCTGTTGCCGCTCGCGGAATGACTTGCTTTTCCGCACGCTACTACCGCTTACAAAAAAGATATCTCATAAGCAAAACAATAGCGGGAGGCTGCTATTTGTTGTTACTTACACTGCTACTTTCTTTGATAATGATCAACAATAACCAAATAATAGACTGCGTAGAATAGACAATGTTCTGAACGTGAGTTTAGTGAAAATTTTTCTCCGTTTGAAAATCTTTGCAGACGCCTCTTTAGTACATTACATTCTGCACAGAAATTAGTCATCTTAGATTTAAAAATCTAGTCAGTTGCGGTGCTTCATTTCTGACTGTATCAATTTTCAGCAGTCCGTGGCTCGTGGTCTTGCAGTAGCGTTCTCACTTCCCGCGCATGGGGTCCCGGGTTCGATACCCGGCAGGGTCAGGGATTTTCTCTGCCTTGAGATGACTGGGTGTTGTGTGTCTTTCATCGTCATTTCATCCTCATTCACTCGCAAGTCGCTGTAGTGGTGTTAAAGAACTTGTGGAGTGGTGGCCGAACCGCCCCACGAGGGGTCTCCTGGCCACCAATGCCACACGCTTATAATAATAATAATATTCAGCATAAGAATAATACGAATATAAACATGACATGATATGTATATTCTTCTGCGTTTGCTGTTGTCTTTCTCTAGTTTTGTAGTTTATTAGGCAGACAGGATTTAAATGAGATAGCAGCAAACACGAAAGAATACGTGGCATAATAAATACATTCTTCTACCTTTTCTTTTAATTTATTTACTGACACAGAGGTTTCAGCACCAGTATTTATCTTCGTGCCTGCAAAGCATGCCTGTGTAGCGGTACATATAATCACCGGCAGAAGTTAGTTGTGGCGGCACCTACCAACATTTTTCAGAACTTCCGCTTACTTTGCACTTGATTCTAAGCTGCAGGCGGGTTTTTGGATTACAAAAACCGGAAAAAAGTGTGGCTTAGATTCGAGTAAATACTGTATTATTTATTATTGTTAGCAGTACAACAACAAAAAAAAATAGACTGTAGAGTTTCCCTATGTTTGCTAAACTGTCACATAAATCAGTGTAGGCTATAATATTTCACGGAGTAAAAATATTACAAAATTATTTCATGTATCAAATGACAAATTTCCAAGAAATTTGTTTATTTCTGTGTAAATTTGCAACATAACATGTCTAAAATCATGGATCAATGGACATAAAAAAACTAGAACTATAACAGTATGTACAAGAACCCTAAGGGAAAATAAGAATAGAAGACTAAGAACAAAATGCCCAGATTAAAAAGGATTAACAAACTTAGCTATAGTGTTCAGTCTGTCCATTGAAGAGGCAGTGACAGAGATAAAAGAAAGTTTCAGAAGTGGGATTAAAAATTCAAGATGAAAGTACATCCATTATAAGATTTGCTTATGACATTGCTATCTTCAGTGCAAGTGAGGAAATACTGCAGGATCTCTTGAATGGAGTGAACAGTCTAACGAGCACACACCATCAATTAAGAGTAAACTGAGTAAGGAAAAAATGAAGAATTTCAGAAGTGAGATTAACTATATACTTAGATAAAAATTAGGGATCACAAAGGAGGCGAAGTAAAGGAATTCTGCTATCTTGGTAGGAAATTACACATGCCATATGAAGCAAGGAGGATATAAAAAGCACAGTAGCACAGGAAAAGAGGCCCTTCCTTGCAAAAATAAATTTGCTAGCACCTAAGACAGAATTTAATTTGAGCAAGAAATTGCTGAGAATGTATCTTTGAGTTCAGTATTATATGCAAGTGAATCCTGGACTGCAGGAAAACTGGAAAAGACGAGGACTGAAACATTTGAGATATGGTGCTACAGAAGAATGTTGAAAATTAGGAGGATCGATAAG
The DNA here is from genome assembly GCF_021461385.2 of Schistocerca piceifrons. Lineage (NCBI taxonomy): Eukaryota > Metazoa > Arthropoda > Insecta > Orthoptera > Acrididae > Schistocerca > Schistocerca piceifrons. Next base: position 331,762,116 of record NC_060139.1, read on the forward strand.
ATAGAAAATGAGGAGTTTCTCCTCAGAATGAGTGATGAGAGAAACACATGGACAACATTGACAGGAAGAAGGGACAGTATGACATAACATGGGTTAAGATGCCAAGGAATAACTTCCATGATAGTTGAGGGAGCCATGGAGAGTAAAAACTGTTGGGGAATATAGAGATTGAAATACTCATGTATCCATCAAATGATCAAGGCTGTTGGGTGTGAGGGTTACTCTGTGATGAAGAGGTTGGCACAGGAGAGGAATTCATAGGGCCTGGAGCAAACCAGTCAGAAGACATGAGCACTCAAAATAACACGGCATTTTTCCTTACTCATATTTCAGATACATGATCATCTTGATCTCTTGTTTTGTCTTCAAGTTTATGTACATAAAAGACATGAAAACGTCTGTCACAACAAAGTATCATATTAGCAAATTATAGTCAATTATTGTGCCTTACAATGTAGGCAGTTTTCTATTTGTTATGTGATTGTATCACATGTAAAATAGTTCAGACCTTTCAAGCTGCCTTAATAGTAGCATTTCTAATTTTTTTTCTTGTCTTAAATTTTTTCTGTTGTGTGTCATTGTTATGTTGAATACATCAAATTATTGGAGTGGAAATTCTACTCAAATTTTTGTGAAGTTTTATAGAGAAAGAAGAATGAGATGCATATTCCCAGAGGTTGGAAAAATCACTCCAATCTCTGTACCAAAGACTTGAGAAGCATAGTTTCCAGCAGCTTTTCCTTCTCTCCATCTCCAGCAATTTTCAAGCTCATTCTGCTCTCTGTCTTTCAGTTGTTTGAGATGAAACTGTTAATTAAAACCAATTTTTTTAGGTGTTGTTTGTGCTATCCCTTTTGTTGCTTTGCTTAGTAGATTCATTAATTCTGGTTCAAACAGTGTTACATTCTAGTCACAAAGCCATAAACATCCTAAATAGCTCATATAGAAATTAGCTTAGAAAAATTTCATATTCAAGCTAAACTTATACCTCATACATTCTTATTTTTTCTCTCTGTTGACAGGTTTGATAAACTGCTCTATGTTGGAATGTGTGAGGACAATGAAACAAAACTTAGTGTGCTGAAGGCCTTAACTAGAAAGTAAGTGAAGAGAAACAAAAACATTTATGGATAGATCATACTCATTGGAATTATTTCACAGTAAATTTTCCATTAAGGTACAGGAAGGTTGTTCAAGGAAGTGCTGTTTAGTGATAGTTTGACGATATTATTTACTTCTCGCCTTCATTGTATGTAAAGGAAACACACACATGGAATAAAGAAGAATCATTGGAAATAGCACAAAAGTTTTGAGATGAAGATGTGGTTATGTGGCTGTAGAATGTCAGAAATTGGTTTCAGATCCAAGACTGTGGTGGTGGTGGTGGTGGTGGTGGTGGTGGTGTGTATGGTACAAGGCTCTTATAGCAACTAATAACTGAACTTGGAAGAAAATTAATGCTGTGAAAGATAGTGCAGTATAATCTTAGTGGGCTTTTATTGATACTGGCAGTAATTACATGAATAATAAGCAACAACAATTCTATCTTGTAAAACTGTTTACCAGCAGAAGATTAGTTCTGATTTGTGCATGGACACAAAATGACAAGATATAGTGGTATGTAACTGCAGGCGGAGGGAAGGCCACTGTATTGGTTACTTTTTAGACTCAGTGCTGATTGCTGCACGAAAGAACTGGCCCTTTTAGTACCATCACTTTATCATAGTTCTCTGAAACAATGGAGAGTCTCCTGTGATTAGAAATTATCACAAGCGATTAGAGTTTTTAAGAAGAGTCAAAGAACATCTGCACAGCATGGAGTTAATGTGCTGTATAAATCTGCCACATGTGTATGATCATCTCTGATGATCTTTCTGAAAACTGAGTAATTTCATTGTAAAAACCAACAAGGATTTTGTAAACTCTAATCATGTGCAACCCAACACACTCCTTAGCTTATGAGACCCAAAATAATGCAGATACTGGGGCCTAAATTAATACGCATTCCTCAACTTCTGCAGAGTCTTTGATTCAGTTCTGAACTGCTGTCTAGTTAACAAAAAAATGAGCTTGTTTGATGCAGATAAGACTGTGGCCAGATAGAAGATGTTCTAAAAAGGTGGATGGCAATTGATACACATCAGAAAAATCCTAAGGAAGTTAAGTCATTCAAGGAGAATCTCTTTTACAAAACCCTCATCCTCTGTTTCTTCAGTATTGGGCTTTTACCACACTGGATTGGAGGACAGAAAAGATTTTGAGAGAAGCTGCACACTTTATCATAGATTTGCTTCAAGAAGTTCAACAGAGTTCATTAAAAGATGCCACAGGAAAGGTGTTGCATTTTGTGGAGAAACTTATTATTAAAATTCTAAGAATACTTAGTAAAAGATAGGGCAAGAGAGATATTACTTACTCAAGCATACATCTTCATAATGAGCATTGGTGGTAAAATTAGAGATGTTTGAGGTTATGTGGTGATATACTAACAGTTGTTCCTCCAATGCACTGTTGAGATAGTAGCTGATGGTTAAATGTGTAGCTGAACAAATTGTGTGCTTAGCTTATTCACAAATGCATGACCAGTGTGGCATGGATTTCAGAACAGAATTGAATGGACTGAAGACATGTCATTCTATTGAAAGGTATGTTACTGCTCTGGTTTTCAATATGCGTGATATTATGAAGTATTGTCCTTGTTTCAGTGTACAACGAAAGCAGGTTGAAAATATAGATCTACAGCTACTTCTGTACTCTGCAAGCCACTGTATGGTATATAATGAAGGGTCCAAAGTGTAGTAGAGGAAGTGTGTCTAGTATCTTGGGTCTCATATCTCTTGCCTGTGCTGTTTCTGTTTTTCTCTGTTGTCCTTTTTTAATGGTATCCTTCTTTCCCACATTTTCTCTGGTGAATGAAGACTGTCCTTTTATTATGGTATGTTGATAACTTTTGCTTTTGGATCATCTAATGAGGAAAACAGGACTACAGAAGCTGAAGAATCTCCTCTTTATTTATCCTGAAATTCATCTCCGTATTTCATGTTTCAATGCAGTGAAAAGGAATAAAGATGGCAAAGCTGTCATCAACGTGAAGCTGGGTTTGAATATCACAGTTCTTTACTAGGCATGGTCTTACTACAAGCTTTTGCTTTCCTCTGACCTTTGAACTTACTTACCCAGCAGTTAAGGTGAATCTGCAGTTTAAGATGGACTCCAAACCACAGTACAACTCCGAGTCTTTCATGGTAACAAACATTGCCAGAGATGAAAGAAGTGATGACTGACTGATAAAATTCGTAAGACTCACTGGGGACTGAACCTCAGACCTTTTCAACCATAATCTGGAATTTTGCCACTAGCCACTGCGTCTCACGCTATAAAATGCAAGGAGGCTAAAAGCAACAACAGACTTTCATTTACTGATGCTTCAGGAGGAAGCATATGGATGTGCAATTAACACAATAAACAGGAATTAACTTGAATGAAAATTTACAGGAACAATTAGTAACAATATCCCATGCAAGACCTTTAGCATATTTCTTCAGCATTTCTTTGTCATGTGACCAATGGACACTTGTAATTGGTGGCAGTTAGAACACATGTACTACTGCTTAAAAAGAAAAATGTGTTTATGAAGTATCAGATCACATGGACAATTGTATGAAGAGTAATTAGCAAACAGAACTTGGTATCATACTCACAACAGAGAGATATGACAAGTAGAAGTAACATATGGAGTAATTCAAGGAAATTTGCTGGATCAGTCACTCTTCACAGTGTGTAAAAATGACCTTCTGATAATTTCAGCAGCTCTCTGAAGTTCTTCCTAATTGTTACAGATATGTTTAGGGAGATCACACATTTTTAAAATTATTTCAAAATATAGAATACCTGCAGATGATGAACATTGAATGCAAGTACCAACAGCTGGTCCTCAGCGTAAGTAAATGTGAATAAACAAACAAAAATGTCTAATATTTATTTTATACCTCATAACCAATCAATTACTGAGAACAGTCACAATCGTCAAGTATCTACAAACAGTGATCTGGATCAGTTGTGATGAAAAAACCACATACATGTGGTTGTGGGGAGACATAAGTCAGAATGAGGTTCACTGCAAGAATCCTAAGAATATATAAGTCAGGCACATTGGATGTTACATTTATAACTCACTGCTGATTACTGCTTGAGTACTGTTCATCAGTCTGGAACCCTTTGCAAGTTGGATTAATTAAAGAGATAGAGGAGATTCAGACAAGAAATGCACAGCTTGTTAGACTCCTTTAGTCAGCACAGAATAGTGTAGGTGTTCCAACAAATCCTTTGATGAAATAGCATACTCTTAAGAGCTTAAGAGCCCAAAAATAATTTTTGAAGAATAACCAATATAGAATTTCCTTCCGCACATACTTCATAATGACCATGACTGTAAAATTAGGAGTCTTTTGTGCTATGCAGAGGTAACTAATAGCTGTTCCTCACATACATAAATGGAGTTGGAATGGTTGAAAACTATGCTGGAATACTTTTTACTCCTTGCCAGACTTCTGGTGTACCTAGCTCCATGTATAGAAACTGGCTTTCGTGTTCATAATTCTTAATGACTAGGTAACACAGATGTGAAACATCTAACTGCCATGTCACACACTTCACTATTCTAATGTAATGTAATCTTAATTGACATATATGTGCTGGCTGCTGTGGCCAGGCGGTTCTAGGCGCTTCAGTCCGGAACTGTGCTGCTGCTATGGTCGCAGGGTTGAATCCTGCCTCGGGTATGGATGTGTGTGATGTCCTTAGGTTGGTTAGGTTTAAGTAGTTCTAAGTCTAGGGGACTTAAGTCCCATTGTGCTTAGAGCCATTTGAACATATATGTGAACGAAATGAGATTTTATTCATAACAGTTAGTTACCAGTGTTGAACCTAGTCTAGAGATTGTTATGAATAACCAGTAAGACAAACTACTCTGGATAAGAGATTAGGATACTGAAATTTTGGTTCCTTGAGAAATCAACAAAGATTTTTTTCTGTTTCAATTTATGTTTCTTTCTCTTTTCTCTGATTTACATAAAGAAAACTATACTTTTTTTCAAACCTGTATGTATTTGTTCTTTCCTCCATTCATTCACTGACTCATGCTCCATAGATCCCATCAAGGTGGAACACCTTCAGGGAAGTAGAATGTGTCATATTGTAGACTGAAAAAGGGAAGAATTTGTATAAGAAATAATTTCTGTACACTATCTCAGTGATGAAGTATCGCTGCCTGCTATATATGTTTTTTTTCTCAGACTGGTTAAATTTAACATAATAAAATTAACAGTAAAATCACTACTTAAGGAAAAATGGACACTGCTTCTTCAGTTGTAGTAAGTATTTGCTGTTTAGCTACTACTATGAGTTAAATATTTATCAAAGAATATGTGTTAGCTAAATGCTACAAGTATTGAAACCTATTTACAATGAACATAGCTATTTGTGATGTAGCTAATAGGAATATTCAATCCTTGAATCTCAGTAATCAGATGTTACATAAGAGAAATGGCTTGTAAAGCATGTTTTAATTTTGTTTTGAATTTTTAAGGATTCCAAACTTCTTTCTATGTGTTTACTCTAAACCAGGAGACAAAGTCTAAATAGGAATTATATTTTTCTGTTGAATTATAGTTGTGCAAGTAACTGTTCATCTGAAACTGATTTTAGGAACATATGCCATTGTGGAGTAAATATATTGAGAAAAGTGACTTTAAGAATTCCAAGACCTTCAAACAGGTTATCTGCTTGTGTATTATTCTTCTTGCTCATGTTTGCGGAGGAATGCTTAGTTTTCTTTATTTATGTTACCACAGGATAGTGGAGGATATACTTCTGTTTGTTTCAAATTGTGATAAAGCTTTTCTACTTTAATGGGATGTAGAAAAAGATTGTGGATCAATTCTCTTGTACACTTTGACTCATTGTGGCAAAAGACTATTTTTGCCCTTGGAAAACATAAACAGCATGTCCATCCTTCTATGCTTTTTTCAGGGAAATGATTATTTTCCAACCATGGTGTTCGTTGTTTGATGATTTTATACAGGGGAGGAATATCCTGCCTCACTACGCATGTACTATATACAGGTAGAAGCTCTCTGAGTAAAGTAGCACTCTCTTAACACTTCACCTACCAACAAACACATTCATAATGGTTACCATGTTGCAAGCAGTAACCAATAAATGACAACAGACAGTTCTCCATGTGAGCAGAAAATCTGCCAGTGTATTCCAGAGATGAATCTACACAACAAGAAACATTATTTCATATATTATGTAAAAATCCTTGATAATCTTTCTGAACACTTGCTAACATGTGAATGATTAATGTTGGGCAAGTTCAGTTGATGCTTTCCTTTTTTTCTGTTGTAGCCAGCAAAAATGGAGAAGGGTACCAATATCTGTGAATTAATTGGAACTTTTCCCTTTCAGTATTGATGGTTTGTCACTAAATGGTCACCAGACTGTAGATGGGTTATTATTTCAAGCTGTATTTGTATTTCACAGCTTATATACATGCTCTTTAATTATTTTATGATATTCATTTTTACCCCTCCATGAACCATGGACCTAACCATTGGTGGGGATGCTTGCGTGCCGCAGCAATAGAAATAGCCATACTGTAGGTGCAGCCCAATGGTGGGGCATCTGTTGAGAGGCCAGACAAATGTGGCTCCTGAAGAAGGGCAGCAACCTTTTCAGTAGTTGCAGGGGCAACAATCTGGTTGCTTGATTGAACTGGTCTTGCAACATCAACCAAAATAACATTGCTGTGCTTGTACTGTGAACAGCTGAAAGCAAGGGCATGCAGCTTTACTGTATGGTTAAATGATAAGGGCATCCTCTTGGGTAACATATTCCGGAGGTAAAGTAGTCACCCATTCGGATCTCCAGCTGGGGACTACTCAGGAAGACATTGTCATCAGGGGAAACAAAACTGGCATTCAACGGATCGGAGCATGGAATATCAGATCCCTTAATGATGCAGGTAGGTCAGAAAATTTAAAAAGGGAAATGGATAGGTTAAAGTTAGATATAATGAGAATTAGTGAAGATCACTGGCAGGAGAAACAAGACTTCTGGACGGGTGAATACAGGGTTATAAAGACAAAATCAAATTGGGCTAATGAAGGAGTAGGTTTAATATTGAATAAAAAAAATAGGAGCACAGGTAAGCTACTATGAACAGAATAGTGAACTCATTATTGTTGACAGGATAGACACAAATTTCACCCCTACCGCAGTAGTACAAGTTTATATGCCAACTAACTCCGCAGATGATGAAGAGATTGAAGAAATGCATGATGAGATGAAAGAAAGTTTTTAGATTGTTAAAGAAGATGAAAATTTAATACTTACAGGGGCCTGGAATTCAATAGTAGGAAAAGGAAGAGAAGGAAAAATAGTAGGTGAATGTGGACTAGGGGTAGGGAATGAAAGAGGAAGCTGCCTGGTAGAATTTTGCACAGAGCATAAGTTACTCATTGCTAACACTTGGTTTAAGAATCATGAAAGCAGGTTATATACGTGGAAGAGGCCTGGAGACACGGGAAGGTTTCAGATAGATTATATAATGGTAAGACAGAGAAGACATTTCCAGGGGCAGATGTGGGCTCTGACTACAATTTATTGGTTATGAACTGTAGATTAAATCCAAAGAAACTGCAAAATGGTAGGAAGGTAGATGGGATATGGATAAACTGAAAGAACCAGAGGTTGTAGAGAGTTTTGGAGGGAGCATTAGGGAATGATTGGCATACAGGAATACAGTAGAAGAGGAATGGGTAGCTTTGAGAGATGAAATAGTGAAGGCAGCAGAGGATCGAGTAGGCAAAAAGACAAGGGTTAGTAGAAATCATTGGGTAACACAAGAGATATTGAATTTAATTGATGAAGGGAGAAAATATAAAAATGCAGTAAATGGAGCAGGCAAAAAGGGAACAAATGTCTCAAAAATGAGATTGACAGGAAGTGCAAAATAGTTGAGTGGAATGGCTAAAGAACAAATGTAAGGATGTAGAAGTATATATCACTGGGGGTAAGATATATGCAACCTATAGGAAAATTAAAGAGACCTTTGGATAAAAGAGAACCACTTGTATGAATATCAAGAGCTCTGATGGAAAACCAGTTCTAAGCAAAGAAGGGAAAGCAGAAATGTGGAATGAGTATATAGAGGGTCTATGACTTGAGGTCAGTATTATGGAAGTGGGAGAGGACACCTAAGATGAAATGGGAGATATGATACTGTGTGAAGGATTTGACAGAGCACTGAAAGATCATTTTGTTAGAACTACTGATAGCTTTTGGAGAGCCAGCCATGACAAAACTCTTCCACCTGGTGAACAAGATGTAGGAGACGGGTGAAATACTCTCAGACTTTAAGAAGTATATAAGAATTCCAATTCCAAAGGAAGCAGGTGCTGACAGGTGTGAAAATTACCGTACTGTCAGTTTAATGAGTCACAGTTGCAAAACACTAACACAAATTCTTTACAGACGCAGGGAAAAACTAGTAGAAGCTGACCTCAGGAAAGATCATCTTGGATTCCATAGAAATGCAAGGCAATACTGACACTATGACTTATCGTAGAAGATAGGTTAAGGAAAGGCAAACCTACGTAATAGCATTTGTAGGCTTAGAGAAAGCTTTTGACAATGTTGACTGAAATACTCTCTTTCAAATTCTGAAGGTGGCAGGTGTAAAATATAAGAAGCGAAAGGTTATTTCTACAGAAACCAGATGGTAATTATAAGAGTCGAAGGGCATGAAAGAGAAGCAGTGTTTGAGGAGGGAGTGAGACAGGATTGTAGCCTATCCCCGATGTTGTTGAATCTGCATATTTTGCAAGCAGTCACGGAAACAAAAGAAAAATTTGGAGTAGGTATTAAAATCCAAGAAGAAGAATAAAAACCTTGAGGTTTGCCAATGACGTAATTCTGTCAGAGACAGCAAAGGACTTGAAAGAGGCTTTGAATGGAATGAACAGTGTCTTAAAAGGTGGATGTAATATGAAATTCAACAAAAGCAAAACAAGGATAATTGAATGTACTTGAATTAAATCAGGTGAGGCTGAGGGAATCAGATTAGGAAATGAGACTTAAAATGGTAGATGAGTGTTGGTATTTGGGCTGCAAAATAACTGATGGTGGTCGAAGTAGAGAGGATATAAAATGTAGATTGATGATGGCTGGGAAAGGGTTTCTGAAAAAGAAAAATTTGTGAACATCGAGTATAGATTTAAGTGTGATGAAGTCTTTTCTGAAAGTATTTGTATGAAGTGTAGCCATGTATGGAAGTGAAATATGTATGATAAACAGTTTGGACAAGAGGAGATAGAAGTTTTTGAAATGTGGTGTTAAAGGGAATACTGGGGATTAGATGGATAGACCATGTAACCACTTGACTAGAAGAAGGGATCAGTCGGCAGGACACGTTCTGAGGCCTCAAGGGGTCACCAATTTAGTATTCGACAGAAGTGTGGATGGTAAAAATCATAGATGGAGACCAAGAGATGAATACATTAAGCACATTCAGAAGGATGTAGGTAGCAGTAGTTATCCAGAGCTGAAGAGGCTTGCACAGTATGGAGTAGCATGGAGAGCTGCATCAAACCAGTCTCTGGACTGAAGATCACAACAACAACAACAACATTAATTTTTATGCCCATTGTACCCACAACTGCCAGGGAGATTATTATTGCTGGTGACAAAATCAACAAAACTTTGGTAGACTTGAAACTGTGCTATTATAATTGCTAATGTGAAGACTTCATTCTATTCAGGCACTGCAACCAAAGGTTTTGAAGAGAAATATATGTTATTTTTCAGGTTTAAGCTGAAAACAGATGTGAATTTGTCTGATGTTGTTGAGCAGTTCCCAGATGTTGTCACTGGTGCAGATGTGTATTCAGTCTGTTCTAAGGCCTGGCTTAGTGCTGTTAGATCCATCGTTCACAAAGTACAAGAGGGTAAGTATAAGTTTGGGCATGTACAACAATGCCCCAAAATCTTTTGGAGATATGTTCATACAAAAAGACACAATGAACCTTAGTTAATAAACAGCAGCTTGGCAATCTGATATTTGGTTATGACATCTCCTCATTTCAGGACAGCTAAGGAAATCATATATTTAGCTTACCTCTAAACATAATGAGTCTGATTGTGTAGATTAGTTTATGCATGACCTCTAACTCCCTTTCACTTTTCTCTGCTTCCAAACTACATTGCACAAACAGTTAAACACACATTGTATGTAAACAGATATGTTTCCTACCATACAAAGTGTAAGCATTGTGAGTTATGGGTATGTTTACTATGATTAAGTTAACTTAAGCATGCACAGCATGCAGGCTGAAAGACAGGCAGAATTCTGAGAAATAGTATTGGCATATTCCAGAAAAGAGTTGAATGAATTAGCAAAAACTAGTCACAGTTGAAAATTTTTTTTTATATATTCTGAATAATCATCTACAGTTTCTTATTGAGGTTCCTGCAGTTAAGAAATTCCTCTTTCAGGATTTTGGGTGTGGGGAAATCTGCTGTACTTCACTTAAACCCAATGTCTCCAGTTATTTGTTGGATGTATTCCAGTCTCTGTTTTCACCTACAGTTTTTACCCTCTACAACTCCCTCAACTACCGTGAAAGTTAGTCCCTGATATCTTTAACACATATCCTGTCATCCTGTCCCTTTTTCTTGTCAGTGTTTTCCGTATGTTCCTTTCCTCGCTGAGTCTGTGGACAACCTCATCATTCCTTATCTTATCAGTTCACTCAATTTTCAACATTCTAATGTAGCAATGTATCTCAGATTCTTCAGTTTTTTCCTTCTTGGATTTCACACGGTCCATGTTTCACTAACATACAATGCTGTGCTCCAAACATACATTTTTTGCAATTGCTTACTCAGATTATGGTCTATGTTTGATACTAGTTGACTTCTCTTGGCAAGGAATGCCCTCTTTGCCAATGCTAGTCTGCTTTTTGTGCCCTCCATGCTTCAAATGTCATATGTTATTTTGATTCCAAAGTAGAATAATTCCTGCATTTCTTCTACAACATTGTTACCAATTTGAATGTTAAGTTTAACAGTCATCACATTACTACTACTACTACTACTACTACTACTACTAATTACTTTCATCTTTCTTTGGTTTACTCTCAATCCATAGTGTGTGCTTGTTAGACTGTTCATTCCAGTCAAGAGATTCTTCAGTTCCTCCTCTCCTTCACTGTGGATAACAATGTCATCATCAAATATTATCATTGATATCCTTTCACCCTGAATTTTGATCCTGCTCTTGAACCTTTTTTTTTATTTCCATTATTGCTAATTCATTGTACAAATTGAACAGTAATGGTGAAAGGCTGTGTGCCTGTCATACATGTTTTTAATCTGACCATTTTGCCCTTGGTCATACACTCGTATTGTTAAATCTTGGTTGTTTTACATATTGTATATTACATGTCCTTTTGTACAGCTTACACTTATTTTGCTGAGAATTTTGTCCATCTTGCACCAGTCTATCATCTCATGAACATGTCTTGATCTTCCATAAGTCTTGCTTCTGTTATCAAGCATGATATCAGAACTGCCTCTCTGGTGTCTCTTCATTTCCTCAAGTGACACTGATCATTATCTAACAGATCCTCAACTATCTTTTCCAATCTTCTGCATATTATTCTTGTCAGCATTGTGGATGTGTGAGTTGTTGTACTGATTGTATGAAAGTTCTCACACTTATGTGCCCTAGCTATCTTTGGGATTGTGTGAATGGCATTTTTTTCCAAAAGCTTGATGGTGTACCTCCAGTCTCTCACATCCTACACATCTTATTGAATAGTCATGTGGTTTTGCTTCCCTCAATAATTTTAGAAATTCTGAAATAATGTTATCTATCCATTCTGCCTTATTTGATCTCAAGCCTTCCAAAGCTCTGTCAAACATCTGACTTCAATACTGGATCCCCTATGTCTTCCATATCAACTACCACTTCTTCCTGTATCCCATCAGACAGTTGCTCCTCACTTTTTCCCCCACCCTCCCCCCTCTCTGCCACATACTTCTTATTTGTTTCACTCCTAAATGTCTTACGTTACAGTATTCATGTCATTCACGGAACATTTTTGTTGTACTTCCTTCTTCCATCAATCTGTTGAAGTATTCTCTTAAACTTCAGTTTACTCTTCATCACTATTAAATTGTGATCTGATTCTACATCTGCTCCTGGTTATACCTTACAATCCACTATCTGATTTTGAAAGGAATCTTCCCATGCCTATGGACCTTTTCCAAGTGTAATTCCTCCTCTTTTGATTTTTGTATAGTGTGTTCACTGTTACTTGCTGAAATTTATTTCACAACTCAGTTAATCTTTCTCCTCTTTCATTCCTACTATCAAGCCCATATTCTCCTGTAACTCTTTCCCTACTTTCAAGTTTGTATCCACCATGGCTATTAGATTATCATCTTGCTTCACATACCGGATTACCTGTTCAATATCCTGATAAATGCTGTGTCTGCTTCTTCATTTTCTGCCTCTGACGTTTTCGTGTGTACCTGAACTGTTTTTGGTTTGCTGTGGATTGTAATGAGAATAACCCTGTCATTGAACTCTTCACTGTAACACACTTTATACCCTACCTTCTTATTCACAAAAATTCTGTTCATGTTATACCATGTTCTGCTGCTCGTAATATTACCCTATTCATCTCACCAAAAATCCATATCTTCTTTCAATTTCACTTTGCAGATTTGCGCCATACCTATGTTGAGCCTTCTCATTTCCCTTTTTAGATTTTCTAGCTGCCCTACAATGTTCAACTTCTGACATTCCATGTAACAACTTTCATTATTACTACATTATCCATTTCAATCTTACTCACATCAGTTTTTGGGACAATAGAGTTTGGAAGTAAAGTGAGGAAAAACATTGTGGTCAGCATGCATGTTAGTGATGACTTTTTCTTAGGTGTAAAATAATGAAGAAGAACTGAATTTTCACCAGAAATTATCATTCTTATTCATCCCTTCTAACACTGATATAGATCTTTTCACAACTGCATAACAAAATAACTTTTTTTCTCAATATGATGTTACAGCCACACCAGAAGACCGTGCCACACTATTATCAACAACTGTTGAAGTTTCTGTAGAGGACTTCAGCACAGCAGTGGCTAACATCAAACCATCAGTATCTGATGAAGATATGGCATACTATCGGAAAGTGCAGAAGGAAATGAGTGCTGTTTGAATAATGATTTTCATTGACATTCTTATTTTGTTACCTGAAATGGGTTCCTAGTAGTAACCCGAATTTATCATCTGAGGTGATGATACAAACTTTATTTTGTATTACTGTGGACATTTTTACTTAAAAAAAAAGAAAAATTAAATAAATTGATACAAGTTAAATTTAAAACATTATTTATATGTACTGAGTGATCAGTGAATTGTTGTGACTGCCATGTTCTTATTTGTATCAGGCAGATAGGAACATAAGCACTGGTAATTGAACCATATTTCCACATTTCATTCGTCCATGGACTATCATATATCCTATCAACTTCTAAACTTGTGTCCTATATCACTTTCACTGCAAATTGTTTTTTGTCTCTGTATTTGAAGAAACAGGAAGTCCTGCAGCTGGTCATTGCAAAATCGCTCATTGATATTTAATTTGTAATGGCAATCCAGCTGAAGTGCAAATTGGTGAAAAACATTTTTAATAGGCATACAGAATATGATTTAAAAGCTGGCAAAGAGATAATGTAATAGGAGGGCAAAAAAAAAGAAGAAAACAAAACCAGGAGAAACGTGAAATGCTAACAGTACTGTTCTTGGAATAGCCTGACATTACATGTCATGTAACTCATGTCTGTGGTTGTAGTAAGATACTTTGTCTCATCTCAAGGAAAAGTCTGTATTTCAAAACACACATTAAAATATTTTGAAACTGCCAGAGATATAATGGCTTGAAGGAGGAGAGGGTACTGTATCTAAGTATTTATTGTGACTGCCGTATTTTAATCTGGGTTATGTACAAAGTCACCTAACTCCAATAATTATGACCAGTCAAAGCCTTGGTAGAACGTTTAAAAATTTATTTATCATCCGAGGTGATAATACAAACTTTATATTGTAATACTGTGGACATTTTTACTTAAAAAAAGAAAAATTAAAGAAATTGATACAAATTAAATTTAAAACATTATTTATATGTATTGAGTGATCAGTGAATTGTTGTGACTGCCATGTTCTTATTTGTATCAGGTAGATAGGAACATAAGCTCTGGTAATTGAACCAGATTTCCACACTAGTGGAGACACTTCTGAGGACCATTGGGCACACACTGTTAACCTGTAAGATTTTATTTTTGTCTTATGAGCAGCTCGTGGTTTAAACTCATTGTATGAAATTACATTGAGGGCATAGATTTCATAAATGCACGTAGTAATGATTATGGCTAGAGGAGAAATGTAAAGCCGTAAAAGTATGGGTAACTGGGGGGAAGGTAGGTTTTATCTTTAGGAAAATTAAAGAAAACTTTTGAGAAAACACTACCACCTCTGTGAATATGAAGAGCTCAGACGACAAGTCTTTACGAAGCAAAGGAGACTGAATGGTGGAAGGGATATATAGCACAGCAATATAAAGGGGAAGAAACATGAAGACAATATTATGGGACGGGAAGGGGAAGTAGCTGAAGATTAGCTGGGAGATACACTGAAAGACCTAGTTTGAAACACGATACTGGAGTAGTTCACATTGCCTCAGAATTATTGAGATCTTTGGGAGAACAAACTATGTAATTGCTGTGTCTCCACCAGGCACTGTACACAGTAGATCCTCAGAGGACAAACACACCAAGCAGTTACAGTATGATGCCACTCATACAATGCAGTCAGCTGCAACCCAGATGGCACTCATACCAGGAACTACTTTATGCTTCCACATAAGGAATTCAGATAGGTCATTCATTCACCAATAGTTACGCTGGCCACCACGGAGATCACTGAAACCTAGAACTATTTTTGTGCATCCACTGAATAGTTTGGAGTTAGGCACTTATATGCTGAGCACTATTTTTCTGAACATAATTTTTATGGCAACAACATGTAGACGCTCAGGAAATTCTCATTGGTTCCAGCACAACAGTTCCAGTTCTTCTGTTTTCTGCAAATTATCTTGAGTGTTGACCTGTTCCAGAAGTTTGTCAGTTTACACAGTGTGTTGAACGTAAGTAGACTGAACTTAAAACCTCTAAACTTCAAATTAGATTAGTTAATAATCATGTATGGTGAGGTTAAATAAGGTTTAGAACTTAATGTCAGTGCCATGGCTTCTCTGCAAGCAAAAGCTGAATATATTTTTCTGTCCATTATTTTAATACATGTTTTTTATTGGTACTCATGTGTTGCCACAGTTATTCCATTTTAGATATATTTCCCTGTGATGTAACTGTCTTAGTGTGCAGTAGACCACCTTCCTGTAACCATGCAGTTCTGCAGCTGGGGGTTTGCTTCGTGCTATCTTTATGCTGGGCACCAATCTTTTGTTTAACACAACAGTAATAAAGCCTGATTTTAAAAAAAGCAGGTGCTGATGAGTGTTAATATTGCGGAACCATGAGTTTAATAAGTCTTGGATGCAGACTACTAACAAATTATTTACAGAAGAATGGAAAGACTGGTAGATGGTGGTTGTAGAGAATATCAGTTTGGGCTCTTACAAAATTATAGAAACACAAGTGGCAATGCTGATCCTATACCTTTTTTGTAAGATAACTGAGGAAAGGAAATTAAATGTTTGTAACATTCGAAGCTTTAGATAAGGCTTTTGATACTGTTGACTTGAATATCAGTACATACTTCTAAATTCTGTTTGTAACAAGGATAAAATGTAGGTCATGAAAGATCATCTACTACTTCTACAGGAACCAGGCTGAAATTCTACAAGACACCAGACATGAAAGGATGACAGCAGTTGAGAAAGGAGTGAGAGAAGGTTGTAGCATATTGTCTGCATACTAAGGAAACAAAAGAGAAATGTAGAAATGGAATTAAATTTCAAGGAGAAGAAATAAAAAATTTGAGGTTTGCTGATGACATTGTAAATCTGTCAGATATCAGTAGATTGGACTGGATAGTTTCGTGAAGAGAGGCGATCAGAGGAACATCCTCAAAAGCAAGGTAGGGACAACAGCATATTAGTATTAAATTGGGTGCTTCTCAGGGAAGCAGGTTAGGAAATGAGATGCTAAAAAAAGGTGATTAGTATATTAGTTTGTGTGTGTGCGTGTGTGTGTTTGGGGGGTAATCTGTAGAAAGGAAAAAAGGCTGGATTACAATCATCAGGTGCAAGTGGATGTAGGATGCAGTAGATGCAAAGAGGCTGGCGTGTTATAGACTAGCTTCAAGATCTGCATCAAATCAGTCTTCACACTGAAGACCACCACAACAACAGTTACATTCTGTCCAGTGTTGTTCACAAAGTGCAATAGGAGGGACAACCAAATTAACCCATGCGCGGGCTCACTGTTTTTCGTAACACAAACATATGCACGGTGCCTTGGTACACATATAAAGAGTGGCTGTCTTTATGGTACCAAGTTAAATATGTATGAGCAAAGTCACAGTTTAATCCTAGTTTAACTAAACAGTGATAAAATAAACTTAAATAGTATGAGCTGAAGTACGGTTTAATTACACAATAATAAAATAAACTTTCATTATATCACTTTGTTTCCATGGACAGGTGTTACCGCACAGGAATGACCCACTCAAAGTATTAAATAGTACAGTTACATCAGAAACCAGCCAACCACTTACTCAATTTCCAATATCTCAAAGACAAAGGTCTCATTGTGGGAATGTGTTGTTAGCATGTAATCTTGGTCAATTTCTTGCATGGATCATAAATATTTTCTCATCTAGCTTGCTGTTTATTTTATGTTACTGCTGCTCACTTAGTGTTAGCTGAAGGAATAGGTATGGGCTCATGATCGTGATACAACAGTGGAATGGTGGAAAACAATTTTATTTGTTGTTGGCACACTTTATACATAGGCGTGCCACCTCAAGGGTTAAAGAGTACAATTCGCAGTATAAATCTGAAATTATTTTCACTACCCGTGATTAAGACCATGGCAGCAGAACAGCTATAAATCTGAGGGACCATTTTATGAGAATATACAAGTCACAGGGCTCAACCACTAGACATATGAGTGGTGATGTTGGATCATTAGGATAGCACAGATTTTCATGAACTGCAATGGGCTGCTTGCATTTTCTGTATCTGGCCAGGCCTACAAACAGGCCAGGATGTTGTTTATAAAGAGTACGTACAGTAGATGATAGCAGACACAGCCAGAGAATATACACCTCTGAAAAACTGTACAGATGGGCCAGCAAGGACTGGAAAACTTGTGGCAGTTGCGGCACTAAAAGGAATGGTCATTAGTTACAGTCCAGATTATGAACCAAAGTAGTTAGAAGAATATGTTCCATTTCTGATTGATTTATGCAAAATAAAAATTCTAAATGTGCATGAAAACAACCAAATACAAAATATTTACTGGTACTAAGGTCATGATGTAGGAATGGAGGTGGATGTGATATGTTGCACAAGATGTAGCTTCAGACTTTGCAAACTTTGGAGAAAGAAATAATGTCATGGGAGTGACAAATAGCTCAAGATGGCAATACTGTATTAACTGTCAAAGCCTTTATAAACACTTTGTGTATGATATGGATAGTTTAAATTTTACTAGAAAGTTTAGTTTCATTTGAGGTTAATATTGATTTGTGACAGTGAAGCTTGATCTTTCAAGTGTAGGTGGAAAATTACAAATATAAGGAAAAATGTGTATCATGTCACAGATCTTTTTCCATGCCACAGAAAACTTAAGAGCTCCCAATGATTGCTCAAGTTAACTGGTTCTCAAATTGGAATCATAAAAGGGCACCCAGAAACATGGCATTGTGTCACAGCAGATAACAGTGATCATGTTTTCTGAACAAAACAGATGAGATAATCTTTTTATTCTCCTGTTATCACCTGGTTTCAGCTGAATTAGGCCATCTTCCGATTTAAAAGTAAAATGCATAACAATCATTGCTATCACAGGTGCCAGTTGGTGCAAGTCATTACAATTCCTCTAATTTAATTTTGCATTTTAGCACCACATAACCACAGAGATAGATTAATTAAATACAAAAGATTATGCTCTAGAATCTTATGTAGAACTAAAATAGGAAAAGGAGGAGTTGTTGCATATATTAAGTCAGAACAAAAGTTCAAAACATTGAGACAAATAGATTTTGTTATTACTAGCATGTAGAAGCTTGTGAATTAATGCCGAATAACAGTTTATTTTTACTTGTTTGAGAATATGCTGAAAAATAATGCCTCTGATTTTTTAAATTCTGTTCTCAATATTGGTTGAGGTAATACATGCCATGCATCTTACTCAGTTGACTTCCCTGCTTTGCTAACGCAAGTTACAACCCCCTACTGCTAGATGGTTCAGAATTGTAGCATGTAACATGGCGGTGTGTAACGTAACCACGATGTGTGTGAGAAACAGTTTTTTGTATTCCCTCAGCAAACTGAAAGCACTAATTCAAAGAGTTCATCCACACATGGAGCACTCTCTTTCAAAATGACATTACCAAGCCACACATGAGCACTGTGACAGCTGCAATGATCTGACACCAAGGGTTCTCCATCATGAGTCACCCTCTATACAGAACACCTTTGAGGACTTCACTTTGATGCTGATGAAGTGGTGCAAGCAGAGGTGAGGTTGTGGCTCTGTCAAACATTCTACAATGACAGTATCAACAAATTAGTTTCTCGTTGGGAGGAATGTGCTGGTTGCTAGGGTGACTGTTGAGAAAGAAGTATGCAGACATGAAGAATAAAGATGTAGAATAGTAGTGAAGTTTGTTTTACTGAAAAAGCTTTAAGAGGTTTCACAATAAATTTTCGGAGGCATTACCTTGCATTACACCCTCATAATTGTGCTGATCCTCACTGGGAAATTTTGAACTATTCGTGAGGGAGTCCTTACTATGCTATCTGTCAGACAACAGCAAGCAGTTAATAGTCTGTGGTATTTTCATTGTACATTTTCTAAGTAATTCTGATAGGAAAAATGATCTGGAAACCTTATTTGGATTCTAAAATTTGATCTCAGTAATAAGCTTTACAACACAAGTGGGTGAAGACAATAGGACCCTAATTGATAATGTTTTCTTTGATGAAACTCAAAGCAAGAAAACCCAGTAACAAATGCTCTTTCTGATCATGATGGGCAGTTAGGATAAATAAGATAGTGTCTTATAGTACAGATACTCCTCATTCGAGATCAGTTAGAATAATTAATGATTCCAGGATAAACATTTTTGACCTGGGGTGAAATTTATAATGAACAAAATGCTGACAAAAAATGTAATCATCATTTGAAAAGAGCTTTCCACATAAGCTAATCAGAAAGGACAACACTAGTGGGATTAAAGTATAATGTGAAAAGAAAAGGGAAATTATCTGTTGCTAAGAACAAGAAAAAGGTCCTGCAGTAGTTGCGCATAATAAAAACTATTCAAAATTACCAAGAAAAGTTATTAAAAAATCAAAGAATGTGTATGTTATGTCAGAAATCAGTAATTTTGACTACAGACTTAAGGCTGTATGGAATGTAGTGAAACGAGACAAGACAACTGCCCAGAAAATAAGAGGACATTACTACTGAGTTAAATTGAAGTGCTATAAATGATCTGTCACAGGTAAAGGATATGTTTAATAATCATTTCCTAAATTTAGCAGAAAATATAGGGATAAACCATTCAAGAGAAAAATGACAGTAGTATGCTGAAAAAGTAACACTCATAAAATTCAGTTGTGTGAATGTTTCACAACTGAATATTTGTTCCCATATAATACACCCTATCTTAAATATGTACTATATTAGTAGCTTCAGTCATTTTTCCAGAGAGACTGAACTATGCCATTGGTAAGTCCTCTATAAGAAAGATGATAAGAGAGAGGTCAATAACTACTAACCTGTTTCATCACCATCATAATTTTCCAAAATCTTTGAGGATGTGGTGTAATCTAGAATTATATCCCACCTAAGCAACAAGAGTATTCTCAGTAAGTCACAATTTGAATTTTATAAAAGTTACTCAACTAAGAAAGCCATTTACACATTCACTCAACAAATTTTACAGGCATCAAATGACAAAAAATGATTGGTATTTTCTGTTATCTATCTATGGCATTTGGCTGTGTGAATCACAATATTCACCTAGAAAAATTGAGGTTTTATGCAATTCATGATGTAGCCAACCAATTGATAACATCATATCTGACCAAAAGAGTGCAGAAAGTTGTACTTAGTAATTCAACCAATGTGAGCAGTGGGAATTATTCTGACTGGGGAGAAACTATTAATAGGGTTACCCAAGGCTAAATCTTAGGACCTCTATTGTTCCTAATGCCTGTAAATGATCTTCCACCTACCATACAACAAACAGTATTAGTTCTTTGTATAGATAGTACTACTTTGTAATCAGTCCAAGCATATATGCAACATCAGAATGGTAAACAATGTTCTTAAAAGTATGTGTCACTGACTAGTTTTCTGCAACTGGACTCCCTCTCAGCTTTGGAAAGACACAACATATTCACTTCTGTTCATCTAGAGGTACTAAACCAGTAATAAGTGTAACAGATGGTGAGGAAATAATGAACAGGGTAAAAACTGAAAAAATTTTAGACGTTAGAAACAGTCAAAATCTAAATGCAGCAGTCCATTACAAACAGTATTGTAAGGTGCATTTTCAACTTCTCGCGGCGTAATGAATAATCCATTAAATTTTGGGCGTGCAGCTGCGCAAATAAAATTTCTTCTGCTGATATTTCGGCCGCGTATCGTCCGGCCATCTTCAGAGCGAGTTCCAAGACTGACGACAAGGTGCCACGCACGGCCTTATATGCTCCATCACGGCGGTACTGCGCATGCGGGTCACAGATGCTGCGCCGCCTGTGGTGAAGGCATACGGACATTCGATATGCTTATCGATGTTTGATCGGCGGCGGTGACACGGTGACGACTTCTCTGCAATTTAATTACTGCAAGAGCCGGATTCCATGCTTTGTCCAGATTAAAACCATTGTCTCTGTTTATTAAATTGTTGGCTAATCGAATTTCTATGGCTTCCTTGAATACAGATTCCCAAAAAGAAGAGGTGGATGTTAAAATCTTCACATCACTGTAATTCATGGAATGACCCATATCAATACAATGTTCGGCCACAGCTGACTTGTCTGGTTGTAATAAGCGTGTGTATCTTCGATGCTCCACACACCTCTCATGCACATCAAGTACCTCTTTGGGGAGGAGATGGTTTCATGGGTCCATAGTTTCGACAAATTAAGACACCAGAGAGCAAGACTATTGAGCTCCTTGAGTTTCTTACTGAAATGCCGCGACCATGGAGTTGTCCCAAAATTTGCAAGGTTGGTTCACTTTGTTAAGAATGCTGCAGTAAATAGAATTTTACATAGGGCTGGTTCCGCTATTGTCAGAGAAAGAATTCGTTTTACTCGTCGGAAGTTGGACATTGTTTCTGAACATCTGTATCATCTGCATCTGAAAGTAGCAGCTGTTTTATCTCCTGACTCCTGGGACTGGATCGATGGCACGACTTGGGCTAAGTCTGACTGGGTTCGCAAAGTGGCCACAAAAAGGCAGATTGCCAAGTATAGCCGATTGGACCAGCCTTCTCAGGTGGACTCTGTTATTCGACGCCCTGTCATAAATTTGACGGGTAAGGAATTGTATGAAGCTACGTTGTCTGTCTTATGTAAAGGGCTAAATTTTGCCCCTACTCCAAAGACTTTGCCGATATCATCTTTCATCAGTGCCATTGAAGAAGCTGTCCGACCACTCTCAGAGGATTCTGCGGAAGAAATCAGACGAGAAACCTGTCAAGCAATCACGAAGCATCGTCCACAAAGAAGCAACGTTTCCAAGGAAGAAAGACGTGCGATACGAAAGCTGCGTGAGGATACTGATACAGTCGTCCTGCATGCTGATAAAGGTAATGCTACCATCCTTTTGCCTCAGGAAGTCTACAAGGAAAAGATATATGGTCTACTTAGTTCTGGTGCATACCGGAAGATTAACAAAGATCCTACTAACAAGGTGACAATAAGGACTGCTGCCTTGCTGAACGCTTCATCACTACCGAAGGAAGTCATAAGAAGTTTAAAAGTATGAGGTGCAGTACCACCAAGATTTTATGGTCTTCCTAAAGTTCACAAGATGGGTAAGGATGAGCGTCTAGAGGACTTGTCTATGAGACCTATAACGAGCACTATTGGTTCACCAACATATTTTTCTGCCAAATATTTAGCTTCCTTATTAAAACCGTTGGTAGGAAAATGTAGTCACCACATTCGTAATTCTATGGATTTTATTCAGAGACTTAGCAATGTCAGGCTAAATAGTATGGATGTTCTTGTTAGTTTTGACGTAGTATCATTATACACCAAGGTACCTCTAAAGGACTCTTTAGCTCTTATCAGCCAACATTTTGATAAGAACATCACGGCCTTATTTGAACATGTGCTTTTATCATCTTATTTTCAGTTTGATGGTGAATTTTATGAGCAAATTGACAGTGTTGCCATGGGAAGCCCCCTCTCCCCTCTGGTAGCTAATTTATTCATGGAAGACTTCGAGGACAAGGCACTGGACTCAGCATGTTTTAAACCTACGGTCTTCTGGAGGTACGTGGACGACACATTCGTGGTATGGCCCCATGGTATGGATGAATTACATCGATTTCTTGAGCATCTGAATTCCATCCATGCCAGCATTAAATTTACTATGGAAATAGAAAAAGACGGCTGCCTCCCCTTTCTGGATGTTGTCGTTCGCCGTAAAAGTGATGGCACATTAGGACATGCCGTACATTGGAAACCAACGCACACAAATCTATACCTTCATGCCAGTAGTTGCCATCACCCTTCTCAGAGCATGGGTGTCCTTAAGACCTTAGTGCATCGGGCGCACTGTATATCCGATGAAGACAATTTACAAGGAGAGCTAACATACCTCAACAGTATTTTTAAATCGAATGGATATTCTCCGCAACAAATTCGTAGAGCATTCGATGTAAAACCTAAAAAGAAGGTATGCGATGGGGAAGAAGATAGTAATTTCTTCAGATCTAGGGCGTTTCTGCCTTATGTGGGTGCTCTTTCTTCAAAGATAGGCCGTATTCTTGAGAAACACTGTGTTAAGGTGATCTTCCGGCCCCCCATGAAGATTGCGGCTTTACTCGGCTCTGTGAAGGACGATTTACTGCTTCGTAAGGTGGGTGTGTACCAGATTCCTTGTGGAAATTGTGAGCAGTCATACATAGGTCAAACAACACGCACCGTTCATGAGAGGTGTGTGGAGCATCGAAGATACACACGCTTATTACAACCAGACAAGTCAGCTGTGGCCGAACATTGTATTGATACGGGTCATTCCATGAATTACAGTGATGTGAAGATTTTAACATCCACCTCTTCTTTTTGGGAATCTGTATTCAAGGAAGCCATAGAAATTCGATTAGCCAACAATTTAATAAACAGAGACAATGGTTTTAATCTGGACAAAGCATGGAATCCGGCTCTTGCAGTAATTAAATTGCAGAGAAGTCGTCACCGTGTCACCGCTGCCGATCAAACATCGATAAGCATATCGAATGTCCGTACGCCTTCGCCACAGGCGGCGCAGCATCTGTGACCTGCATGCGCAGTACCGCCGTGGTGGAGCATATAAGGCCGTGCATGGCACCTTGTCGTCAGTCTTGGAACTCGCTCTGAAGATGGCCGGACGATACATGGCCGAAATATCAGCAGAAGAAATTTTATTTGCGCGGCTGCATGCCCGAAATTTAATGTAGTATTGTAAGGTGCTTAAAAAAGTTATTAGGAAGGCAAAAAGTATGTGGTATGCAGATATAATAGCTAAGTCTCAGGATAAAATTAAAACCATATGGTCAGTCGTAAAGGAAGTGGCTGGTCTGCAGAGACAGGTCGAGAATATAGAATCAGTGCGTAGTGGGGATGTCCGTGTTACTGATAAGTCGCATATATGTACAGTACTTAATAATCACTTTCTGAATATAGCAGGTGAACTAAATAGAAACCTAGTCCCAACAGGGAATCATATAGCGCTCTTAGAAAAAAGTGCTCCGAGACTGTTACCTGAAATGCTCCTCCATGATACTGACAAGAGGGAGATTGAGTTAATAATTAAATCACTAAAGACCAAGAACTCTCATGGATATGACGGGGTATCTAGCAGAATACTGAAGTATTGTTCCACGTATGTTAGCTCAGTACTTAGCCATATCTGTAACTTTTCCTTTAGGAGTGGTCGGTTTCCTGACTGATTAAAGTGCTCGGTAGTGAAGCCACTTTATAAAAAGGGAGACAGGGATAATGTTGACAATTATAGACCTATTTCTATGCCATCGGTGTTTGCTAAAGTTATCGAGAGGGTTGTATATACAAGGTTACTGCAGCATTTAAATTCACATAATTTGCTGTCAAATGTACAGTTTGGTTTTAGAAATGGCTTAACAACTGAAAATGCTATAGTCTCTTTTCTCTGTGAGGTTTTGGATGGATTAAATAAAAGGTTGTGAATGTTAGGTGTTTTCTTTGATTTAACGAAGGCTTTTGACTGTGTTGACCACAAAATATTACTGCAGAAGTTGGAACATTATGGAGTAAGGGGAGTAGCTTACAATTGGTTCGCCTCCTACTTTAAGAACAGAAAGCAGAAGGTAATCCTCCGCAATATTGAGAATGGTAATGATGTTCAGTCCCAATGGGGCACTGTTAAATGGGGCGTTCCCCAAGGGTCGGTGCTGGGGCCACTGCTGTTTCTTATTTATGTAAATGATATGCCTTCTAGTATTACAGGTGATTCAAAAATATTTCTGTTTGCTGATGACACCACCTTGGTAGTGAAGGATCTTGTGTGTAATATTGAAACATTATCAAATAATGTAGTTCATGATATAAGTTCGTGGCTTGTGGAAAATAATTTGATGCTAAATCACAGTAAAACTCAGTTTTTACAGTTTCTAACCCACAATTCAACAAGAACTGACATTTTAATCAGACAGAATGGGCATGTTATAAGCGAGACGGAACAGTTCAAGTTCCTAGGCGTACGGATAGATAGTAAGCTGTTGTGGAAAGCCCATGTTCAGGATCTTGTTCAGAAACTAAATGCTGCTTTATTTACCATTAGAACAGTATCTGAAATAAGTGACATTTCAACGCGAAAAGTAGTATACTTCGCATATTTTCATACGCTTATGTCATATGGTATTATTTTTTGGGGTAATTCTTCTGATTCAAAAAGGGTATTTTTGGCTCAAAAACGGGCTGTTCGAGCTATGTATGGTGTAAGTTCGAAAACCTCTTGTCGACCCCTATTCAATAGTCTGGGAATTTTGACATTGCCCTCACAGTATGTATTTTCTTTAATGTCGTTTGTTGTTAGCAATATTAGCTTATTCCCAAGAGTTAGCAGCTTTCACTCAGTTAATACTAGGCAGAAATCAAATCTGCATGTGGAATGCACTTCCTTGACTCTTGTGCGGAAAGGAGTGCAGTATTCTGCTGCATCCATTTTCAATAAGCTACCACAAGAACTCAAAAATCTTAGCAGTAGCCCAAACACTTTTAAGTCTAAACTGAAGAGTTTCCTCATGGCTCACTCCTTCTATTCTGTCGAGGAGCTCCTGGAAGAGCTAAAAAATTGTGCAAATTCCAGTGTTACATTCTTGATTTTCTTTATTTAAAATAACGACTTGTCGCCTGAATATGTTTCTTATATTTCATTTTATCTGTTTCTACAATCGTGTTATAATTTCATGTATTGACTCGTTCCATGACCATGGAGACTTCTCCTAAATGTGGTCCCATGGAACAATAAATAAATAAATAAAAATAAAATAAATAAATGTCCTTACTGATGAGAATTTAAACAGGAAAGACACATTCTGGAAGCCCTGAAACAGCGTAGTTAAGACACATTTGCACTTTGAATTACTGAAAATCTTGGGGAGAGACAAATAAACAAGTTGACATATTTTGCCTATTTTTATCCAATAGTCATGTATTGAGTAATGTTCCGGGGTAACTCATCTTTAAGAAAGAAAGTCTTCAATCCTCAAAGATGTGATGTAAGAATAATATGTGGTGCTCATCAATGACCCTCTTGCGACATCTGTTTAAAGAGTTAAGCATTTTGGCTACTAGTCTACAGTATATTTATTCCCTCATGAAGCTTGTTGTAGATATTCCAATTCAGTTCAAAAGGAAGAATGATGTACATAATTACAATACCAGAAGAAAAATGACATTCATAACTCCACATGAAGGTTGTCTTTAGCACAAAACGGGGTGCACGGTGCTGCAACCAAAATTTGTTATCACATACCCACAGATATAGTGTGTCTGACAGACAACAAAGTGAAATCTAAATTATTATTGTAATGTGTAAAGATGACGAGTAGTAATTACTAACTGACATCTATATAATTATTTAAAAGTAAATGAAGAAAAATGGTCAGCATGTAGCCATGTTTACAAATTATTTTTTTGTTGTAATGTGAAATGACGGTTACACATCATTACAGTTATTGTGCAAATGCTCCATGGAACATGAAACTAAGTAACTAACTCATGGTCCAGTTCATCCAAAGGTAGGTAAAAGCAGTTAAATTTGATATAGGCTGATTTTCTTGTCAAATTAAAGGGCAGCCTTTACTCCTCCAGTAGTGTCACTGTTATGTGTCTTTTAAAACAGACACTGTGTAGTTTGGTTACGCCATAAAGACACTAGTTTGAGAGGGACCCACCTCTCGCAGTGGCTTGAGTGACCAGTCCCTCCTTTTTAAGCTTCTTCATCCTGTCCCTCTTTACTCTGTGAGAAAGTAACTAGCATTTCTAAAAGGTAGTATACTTTTTCTACTGTTTTGTATGTCTCTTAGCTGTACTCCTGAAAGGAAGTTGTGGCAAGTTTAGTTTTCCTTTGATACAATTACACCATAAATGTGGACTTATGCCATAAGCTAGTCATTTGCGTAGGGGCATAACGTGGAAGTCATCTGGGAAACTTAAATAATATAAGACTAAGTCCTGTGTTTTCACGTGTAACAAGTGGTCCCCCCTCCACTGCATGTATTGGTGCTATTCTGTGCACAATGTTTATTCCTGTGTTTTTATGTTCCATGTTTTTTGTATTTTATGTTCTGTTCTATAGGTCTGGGTTGCAGCTCAATTAGTCTCCTGCTTGAAGTGTAGACATATTTACTGGTGCTAATATGTCTCCGGTAGCTGTGCCTCCATCTAATCTGGCTGCATCTAAAGTACGTTGTTTTAAATGATGTGGCCCCCTCCAGATTTTTCAGTCCAAATACTTTAATTTTACTTTGTCATTAAATAACCTACAGTTTATGCCCAGATCAGGTCTCATTCACTATTAATTTCTGCGCGGATAAAGAGCTAGCCACATACTACCCTTGACTGAAGTTCTATATTTTGATTGTTTGAATGCAGTAACCTAATAATGGAGTGACATAAGTTTATGTGTGGCAGACATTTAATGAACACAGTCACTGATTGACTTTCTTAAATCACTGGTCTTTAAATGTAACAACCAAATCAGCCGGAAAATGATGTTCAGTAAAGTTCACAGTTCAATCCTATTGTCAACACAGAAGGCATTTTTAGAAGAGTGACACATTTCATGAAGTTAATTACAAGTTCACAATCGATCATAGGAAACAGTCACTGAGTAGACTCTTGGACATGAATTTTATCTAAAACTCGATACAAGTTGCAATTCGTGTTGACTCGATTGTGGTATGTTGTGCGATAATTTTGGGTACGGATCTTGCTCACCTTATACTCTTCTGCAGACTTACTGAAATGGCTCCCAGCAGCCTCTCTTCTGTAATATTATAATAATTAGCAATACAGTCAGCTATTGTTGTTTGCTGTCTTCTTACAAATTACAATTAAAGATTTACATTCCTGATTAACTGAATAGTGGGAAAAGATTCTTCTGAATGCGAACTTTGAGATACACCAATAACTTCTACTGAAATTCTTCAGGCTTTCACGGTGAGGCATTGTCATGTTGAATAATTGATTTTCTGCCACTTATTCCCATCTTTCCTGCACAGTATTTCAAATGCTGTCTGCAGGACAGATGCAAATAACTGGCAGAAACCCGATTATTCAACACAACTGCAGCTGAATTATATTGTCTAGTTTTCCAAAATATGGTATTCTATTTTAACTGAAATGCTAATTGCTTTGAAACTAAATGAGGGCAAAACTTACTTCCATTTTCCCCACATTAGCTGTATGAATGGTATAATTATCTATAAATACCTTTCATAACTGGGTATAAGTTTACATGTGAACAATGATAACAAAGTTTTTTGTTATTGTTATTTTGCAATTAGCACTGTTCGTAGGTAACATACCAACAGATTCTGATTAACTAAATGAATGTACTGGATAACAAAGTTATGTTGGCTAAGCTGTGAGTTAGCATTTGAGATTTTTGGTATTTTGCACATTGTTATAAAAAAATACTATTGAAAATTGAAAATATTTGCAAAGAGAACAAGAATTTTTTTTTTTTTTTTTTGGGGGGGGGGGGGGGGGGTGGTCCACCAACATTTTTACATGCTCTCATTGAATAAAGAGTTTCCTGTAAAGTGTAATCTTTTGGCAATGAATTAATCGATATTACAAAATTGATCAGTTCTAATTACACTGATCCTGACAATTTGTGTCCTGCTGTGATCCTCAAGCTGGAGGAACTGAACTACAGGCATTTTTCATTGAACTCAGGAGATGTCTGAAGAATGCACCATATCGAGACTAGCAGTATGATTGCCACTGTTTTGGCCCAATAACTCCATATTGTGGTTTGTGCAGCTGGAAGCAAGTTTTGTTTTTCTGGAATTATGGCCGATACCACAAAGATTGCACTTGTAGTAAGCCATGTAGATGACCATATCATGGCCAAGATGCAAGACATCATCATGCCTCCCCGGTGGGAGATTCTTATGAGAAGCGGAAGGCGGAACTAACACGGACAGTTGCTGCTTCACAGGAATATCAGATTTACCAAGTTCTTTTTCAATGAGACACTGGTGATAGTAAGCTGCCACAATATCTAAGACATCTGCGCAGTAAAATAGACACCGTCTGTGTGTGAAACAACTTGTTGTGCACACTGTGGAGCAATATATTACCAACACAAAGAAAAACAATTGTGGCATCACAAACTAATATGCTGCTGGACTCCATGGTATAGTTGGGAGACTGCATACAGTAAGCCATCACACCTGCCCAGAGTAGTGAGGTTGTGGCACAGAGCAACATTACTACAGATTTAGCAACAGTCACGCTCGACAATTACGACTTGCTCACAGCGAAGGTAGACATGTTATGGGTGCAGGTCAGTGCACTGTTGTCACTAGGCAGTGCTGGAAACAACATAGGGAATTACCGCAGACATTTGAGGAGCCAGTCTTCAAACAATGCTATATCTTTGCAAGGTGAGCAGCCTGTGTGTTGATACCACCAGAAATTTGGCGAGAATGCATGAAAATGTATATCTCTGTGCTTTCACCCAAATGCCAGTGGTGGTGGACCATGGGCATAACCAACTGCCCATCACCATACAGGTTAATGTTCATCAGGTCCTGCTGTGAAATTTCTGGTAGGCACTGGTTTGGACCTCAGTATCTTGCTACTATCTTCATAGCATTGTTCTAGGCCCCAACTGCTTTTCACATAATGGCTGCCAACAATTCAACTATTGCGACCTGTGGAACCTAGCGAATGGAGCTGGACTTAGGTCCATGCTGTCTGTTCACATGGAATACAATTATCATGGAAGTGATCATCAGTGCAGATCTCCTGGCACATTACAGCCTCTTGCTCGATCTGGCAAATGCCCTATTGATGGACAGCATCACTGGGTTAACTGTCACCGGTTATCATCACAGTGCAACCATCCACAGTTCAAAGCTCACACAAGCTCCTGATGGTGAATACACTTCACTGTCAAGGTAGTTTCTGAATTTGATCTTGTTACACAGTGCACCTTAACAGATTCTAAAGCAATACAGTGCATCACTTTGAGACAGCAAATGGACCACCAGTGTCATGCCAACCTAGAAGTTTAGCAGACAGCGTCTTGCAATTGCGAAAGCTCAGTTTGACACTATGCTGTGAGAGGGCCTTTTCAGATCACTGAACAGTCCATCAACCTCTGCCTTACATCTGGTTCTGAATAAAGGTGTGGCCTGGCACCTGTGTAAAGATTATTGTGCATTGAACATGAGAACAATGCCAGACCAATATCCTGTGCCATTACGAGGAGGATAAAACTACGTGTTACATGGTGCGAGTATGTTCAACATCTTAGACTGTGCTAAAGCCTAAACCCAGATACCTGCAGCTAAAGAGGACTTTCAGAAGGCCACAGTTGCAACACTATTAAGCCTGTTTGATGGTATGTATATGACCTTTGGATTGTGAAATGTTGTGTAGACATGGCACAGATTCATTGACTCTGTTCTTCAAGGCCTTCTGTCTTGTTTTGCCTATCTGAGTGACATTCTCGTGATCTCAGAGACTGAGGAACAACATGCACAATATCCACTGGAGGTGTCCAAGTGTCTGGAGCATTACGGAACTGTTTTGAACGTGACCAAGTGCATTTTCGGACAATCTGAAGTGTCCTCCTTGGGATATAGAATATCTGCTGTGGGCTCCCTATCCTCAGCTGAGAAAGTTGAAGCTATTTTACAGTTGCCTAGGCCAGCCATAATCAAGGAATTGCATGGGTTTCTTGGCATGCAGAATTTTTATATTCACTACCTTCCTCACACAGCAGAATTGCAGGAAGCATTGACTGTGGTGCTGACTGGTCCTAAGATGAAAAACAACTCCCTAATGCAGTGAACTAAGGCTACGTGCTCCTCATTCGAGGTCGCTAAACAGAGCATGGCTGTCGCATTGCTTCTAGCTCATCCTAAGCTCAACGCACCTCTTGTACTAGTGATGGATGCAAGCCAAACGGCTATTGGTTTGATACTACAGCAGTGGTTCAATAGTTCATGGCAAACATTCGGATTCTTTTCACAGAAACTGTCACCATCTCAGAGAATTGATTGGCGACTCCATGGAGTTATTGTGATCCTTTCTTAGCTTTGGTTACTGATCATAACTTGATACCAGTACCTATGAGTTTAATTTGTACACCACAGCACTGAAGATGATCACTATGTGTTTGAAAAT
Organism: Schistocerca piceifrons; assembly: GCF_021461385.2. NCBI lineage: Eukaryota > Metazoa > Arthropoda > Insecta > Orthoptera > Acrididae > Schistocerca > Schistocerca piceifrons. The sequence continues at coordinate 331,793,572 of NC_060139.1, forward strand.
CGACTTTGCTATCAATAAACCATCAATATTATGGCCAACACTGACCTTCCTTCTAATTTAATCTCAGAGAAAGTGAACTGCCTATGACCGTGAGTTCCCAGGTGTATGTGAAGCAGTGAAATACTTCTGCCCATAAGTTGAAGCACAAGTGTTCATGATATTCATGGACCATAAACTGTTGACTTTTGGATTCAAGTTGAACCGCGCCAACTGTTTTCATCACCATTTCAACTATCTGGAGTACATAGTCCAGTTCACTACTGACACCAAACACATTTCAGGAATCAATAACATATTGGCCTACTGTCTTTCACATGTCAGCAGTGTGATGAGTCCTGTGGACTTTTCTGCACTGCCACAAGTACAACAAGAAGAGAAGGCACTCTGAACATTCGTTGATGATGTGACACAGCATTACAATTGTAGCTTGTCAGTGTTCTGGGAGAAGATGTCAAGCTCTACTGCAAAGTATCTCACGGATGATCCCCCCCATTTCTTTAACCCGCATTCAGAAACCAAGCTTTCAACAGCGTACGTAACTTGTGCCATCCAGGAATACATCCCACTTTTCGAATCACGTCCCAATGGATTGTCTGGCTAGGCATGGAAAAGGACTGTTGGGAAGGATAAGGAGATGTTTGCAGTGTGCATGCCCTGAACTGTGACTTTCTAGATACAGCTTTAGTTTTCACCTATTTACATCTGGACATTGTGTGACCGCTTCCTCCATCAAACAGTCAGTACTACCTTTCCACAGATTTTACCTGCTACCCAGAGGCCGTGCCAGTTGATAATATTACTGCCAAAAGATTAGCCACTACCTGGTTTGGGTGCCTACAGCATACCACTACCGAACTTGGATGGCAGTTTGAGTCAGATCTGTTCACACAGCTTGCCAAGTTTTGCCTGTATGTCCACCACAAGACCACCAGTTACCATCCCGATAGCAATGGCATGGTTGAGCACTGGCATCATTCCTTACAGGTGGTGCTCATTTGCCATGAAAACACATGGACTTTGGCTCTTACAGTGGTCCTACTTGGGCTACAAACAATATACAAACCTGATATCGATTCTTTGGATGCGTAGTTGGTCTACAGAGACATGGCATCAGCTTGGTGAATTTGTCGATGGCAATACACTGGAAATTTCCTTGCAACATCGGCCGAATTTTATGCATCACCTGCAGAACCTTGTCACACAGATCCATCCTCAAAAGGCATCATGTCATGGCACACCACTCTGTTACATGCATGAGGATCTGGATCACCGCTTGCATGTCATGCTCCACACAGACAGCATGAAACCACCCTTACACCTCTGTACACTGGCCCGTACTGCATGTTGACGGTGAAGTACACAGATGATGTACGTATTGGTCAATGGCAAGTCAATGATTGTTTCCCTGAACAGAGTCAAGCCAGCACACATTTTTGAAGAGGCATCACCATCTGCTATCCAATGGAGACATCAGGAACTGCATGAAGAAGATGCACAATTGCAAGCACCACCACTGCCACAGCTACTTGCGGAACATCTTCTTACCTGGACGACTAGTTTCAGATGCCGTGTCCACTTCCCCCCTACCCATTTCCTTGATACAGATACCTTGCTTCCACTGAGAGGGCTGATATAGTGTCTGACACAACAGCTGTTTCATAGTGTGGGTACATGCAATGTTGCATGATGTAACAGCTGTATTACGACTGTCAATGTAGTTCTATGCTGGCCTGCCAGAGATGCCATGTTTTTGTGGGTAATAAGTGAATCACCGCTGTCAAAGAGTTCCATGCCCAGACACCAGGGGTGTTGGTATTTTTTCTGAGTGCACTTGTGCCCTCTCCATGTGCACTGTTTATTCTTGTGTTTTTGTGTTCCATGTTTTTTATGGTATTTTTATTTTTTTTATTTACATGTCAAGTTCGATAGGACCAAATTGAGGAGCAAATCTCCAAGGTCATGGAATGTGTCGGTGCATGAAATTACAACATAAAAGTAATAACAGGTAAAAATAAAATCTAAAAGCCAAAAAAAGTCAAGCTATATGTTTAAGTAAACGCAGTCAGCAGTATAACAGAAGAATCAGCTTAATTTTTCAAGGAACTCTCAACAGAATAGAAAGAGTGAGCCATGAAGAAATTCTTCAGTTTTGATTTGAAAGCACGTGGATTACTGCTAAGATTTTTTGAATTCTAGTGGTTGTTTATTATACTGCACACCTTTCTGCACAATAGTTAAGGAAGTCCGATCCAAATGCAAGTTTTATTTCTGCTGAATATTAACTGAGTGTAAGCTGCTTATTCTTGGAAATTTTATATATTGAGAGGCCTATGTTAAAATACCCAGACTCGTGAACAGGGGCTGACAAGAGTTTTGTGAACTTACACCACTTATTGCCCAAACCACCCATTTCTGAGCCAGAAATATCCTTTTAGAATGGGAACAGTCACCCCAAAATATAATACCATATGACATAAGCGAATGAAAATAAGCAAAGTAGACTAATTTTCGTGTCGAACGATCACTCAGTTCAGATACCATTCGAATAGTAAAAATAGCAGCATTAAGTCTTTGAACAAGATCCTGAACATGGGCTTTCCACGACAGTTTAGTATCTATCTGAACACCTAGAAATTTGAACTGTTCAGTTTCACTAATCTATGCCCATTCTGTGAAAATAAAACGTCAGGTTTTGTTGAATTGTGTGTTAGAAACTGTAAAAACACTGTAAAAACTGAGTCTTACTCTGATTTAGCATTATTTTATTTTCTACAAACCATGAACGTATGTCATGAACTGCACTATTTGAAACCGAGCCAATGTTGCACACAACATCCTTTATTACCAAGCTAGTGTCATGAGCAAACAGAAATATTTTAGAGTTACGTGTAATACTAGAGGGCATATCATTTATATAAATGAGGAACAGGAGTGGCCCCAACACTGATCCCTGCCCCCCCCCCCCTTCCCCCCCCCCCTGACCATACCCCACTTAGACCCCACATCACAGCCATAACCTTTTGCTGTCTGTTGCCAAAGTAAGGGGTGAACCAATTGTGAACTGTTCCCCATATTCCATGTTCCATACTGTTGCTCTGGGCTATCCTCTTGCTCACACAGAATAAAAAGTTGTGTGGTAAATATAATCATTTTGTGTCAGATTAGTCAGTATTATTAAGTCTATCAGTTCGTATTACACTGATCCTGACAAGGTCAATGCTAATCACATATCTACATAGTAAATTAATTTCTGCAAAAATGAATATAAATCATAGCTGGTACGACTTGAAATACCACATCATGACTACCAGTGTGAATGACTGAATGATGAGTGCAGTATACGAAGTATCTGAAGGAAAAGGAAAAAAGAATGGAGGAATTCCATGGCAGAATACAAAGAAAAAGATACTACAGTACAAGAACAAGTTTCTATGTAGATGTAGACAAATGTTTGTGAGTTTAAGTGACCTTTCACGTCAATGGGAAATATTTCTGTCCTATTCAGGAAACTAGATAAAAAAATCAGTAGTGTCATATCTCATTGAGGAACTTAAGACTTTCAGCATAGGTCAGGAGCATGTAGAGGAACTCTGGCCCAAGTTTAAAAGAATAGCTGACCACACACTGGATAGATATGTGTCCAGTAGAACAGTTCATAATGGAAGGCGTTCTCACTTCCCACGCCCGGGTTCCCGGGTTCGATTCCCGGCGGGGTCAGGGATTTTCTCTGCCTCGTGATGACTGGGTGTTGTGTGATGTCCTTAGGTTAGTTAGGTTTAAGTAGTTCTAAGTTCTAGGGGACTAATGACCATAGCTGTTAAGTCCCATAGTGCTCAGAGCCATTTGAACCATAATGGAAGGGAACCTCCATGGTATACATTACTGCATTATAGGTGTAAAACAAAGTGTAGGGCAATAGATACAGAGATTCTGAATGAAACGCATTTGACTGTCAAGAAAGCAATGTGTGATGACTTCAACGAATAACATAGCAGAAGATTGTCAAGTGATTTTTCACAAAACCCAAAGAAATTCTGGTTGCATATAAAGGCTGTTAGTGTCCAGTCACTAGCGAATGGGACAGGAACTCAAATTGAGGATAGCAAAGTGAAAGCTGAAATGCTTAACTCTGTTTTCAAATGTTGCTTTACTAAGGAAAACCCAGGAGAATTGCTCCTTTTAGTCCTCATAGCAGTGAAAAGATGAATGAAATGAGTATTAGGTTCAGTGGTGTTGAGAAACAGCTGAAATTGCTAAAACTGAACAAAGCTCCAGGCCCCAATGGAATCCCTGTAAGATTCTGTACTGAATTTGTGGGTGAGTAAGCCACTCTTATACCTATAATCTGTTGTAGATCCCTCAAATAAAAAACCATGCCCAGTTCTTGGGAAAAGGCACTGGTCACACCCATCTATGAGAAGGGTAGTAGAAGTTGTCCATAAAACTACCGTCCATTATCCACGACATCAATTTGTTGTAAAATCTTAGAATATATTCTGAGATCAAATGTAATAAAGTATCTTGAACAGAATGACCACCTCAATGCCAACCAGCATGAATTTGGAAAACATCTATCACGTGAAACCCAACTTACATTTTTCTCACATGACACACTGATAACTTTGTTTGGATCAAGGCAACCAGGTAGGTGTAGTGTTTATTGATTTCCAAAAAGCATTTGACTCAGTACCTCACCTATGCTTGTTGTCAAAATTATGATCATATGGGTATCGAGTGAAATTTATGACTGGATTGAGGACTTTTTGGTAGAGAGGACATAGGATGTTATCTTGGATGGAGAATCATTGTCAAATGTAGAAGTAACTTCAGGTATGCCCCGGGTAAGTGTGTCGACACCTTTACTGTTCATATTGTATATTAATGACCTTGCAGACAATATTAATTGCTTAATCAGGGTTTTTGCAGATGATGCAGTTATCTATAGTGAAGTACTATCTGAAAGAAGGTACATAAATATTCAGTCAGATCTTGATAAGATTTCAACATGGTTCAGGGATTGGCAACTTGCTCTAAATGTTCAGAAATGTAAAATTTTACACCTAAAAAAATGAAAAAATGTAGTATCCTATAATATCAATGAATCACTGTTTAAATCAGCCAACTCATACAAATACCCAGGTGCAAAACTAGTGAGAAATGTGAAATGGTATGATGACATAGATTCAGTCGTGGGTAAAGTAGGTGGTAGACTTTGGTTTATTGGTAGAACACTGAGGAAGTGCAGTCAGTCTACAAAGGAGATTTGCTTATAAATCACTCATGTGATCTTTTCTAGAATACTGCTCAAGTGTGTGGAACCTGAACCAGATGGGACTAACAGAGGGTACTGAATGCATACAGAGAAGGGCAGCTTGAATGGTCACAAGTCTGCTTAATCCATGGCAGAGTGTTACAGAGATACTGAAGGAATTGAACAGGCACTCTTGAAGACAGACATAAACTATTCTGAGAAAGTCTATTAGCAAAGTTTCAAGAACCAACTTTAAATGATTACTCTAGGGATACCCTACATGTAGTAACCAAAACCAACCGCAGGGACGCCTTGGGCTGCGGATCGGAGCCGCCAGGCGGGGAAGCCGCTGGTGGTGGAGCACGCACCACTGGGTAAACACAAGGACGAGTCGGACGACAGACCAACGACAACCGACAACAACCGACAACGACCGACTATGACTGACACAACAAGGAAGAGATAAACAACGGAGGCTTGTAGAAACCACAGCACCAAACACCAACAGTAAATCCATTCAGAACCAGAGCCAGGCAAATGTCAACAACGAGCAACGACCAGAACGCAGTACCGCCGAGATAGAGATGCAATCCAGAGCGAGTACCAGACTGACTGGACTAGGGCAGAGCGGGTACCTATATACAAAACCAGAGGGAGCGGCTATTGGCCGCCGTCTGCACGTGGTGTGGTGGTGGCGCCCTCCCTGCGCGAGAGCCGCTGCGTGGAAGAACCGCCACGGATGCGGAGCCCTCTATGGGCTAGCCACGTCTATTTGTTCTGGCGCGTATTCGACTTCCGCTGCGGAAGGTACTAGACTACAACCCCCTACGTATTGCTCACATAGAGATCGTGATGATAAGATTATAATAATTACTGCATGCATAGAGGCATTCGAACAATCATTCTTCCCATGTTCCATAGGTGAACAGAACAGTAAGAAAGCCTAATAACTTGTACAATCCTCTGCCGTGCACCTCACCATGGTTTGCAGAGTGTAGATGTAGATGCAGATGGATGCTGTATATAAACTCTGCAATTGTTGTTCTTGAAAGTCACATATTTGGGTACAGTAACTGTTCTGTACCAGATGATAAATGACATTGTGTCACTGTCTCATTCAGTGTGTGAATACATTGGATCTTTGTTTTTAACAACCCCTTGCTTCATGTATCGTAGCTTTATAAGAGACCAGTGGAAGACTTGTATCTTGCAGTTACCCAAAAAATACTGTACTCCATTCCTGTCACTGACAAATTGAATGCCTTTATCAGAAGTGCCACTCAAAAAACCATCCACACTAAGCAGGGTGAACCCAAACTCCATTGTCAAAATTTTTCGTTTTTCTCAGGTATATTTTTGGAGTGTTCTGATGTTAGAGACCCATGGTTTTCAGTGGTTCATTACAGAGTAATAATGTCATTATGGTTTATTCAGTTTTATACCCCAGTTACCTTTATGTCTGTGAAAATACCTTCACAATAGTGGAAAAAATTGTCATATTCATTCATTCCAACATAGAATGATCTGGTTTTCCTTGGTGCCAATGTACAAATGCAAAACTTATGTGTTATGCTTACTGCTGCTTATCATTAAAAACACACAACTAATACTGCCAGAAAAAAAAGACATTACAGAACTGAGAAGTGCTGAATGGAAGCTTGAAGGCCAAGAGGAGAGTAGTCATAACTGTTTGTCACCAGCAGTTGCTACCGTGCATAAAGTCAACATTTGCACTTTTTTTGCAAATATTTTCAATGCAATACAGATACAAAGAGAGGCAGGGTAAGAAATCAAGTGAAATGCAATTACTTTCTCATGAACCACTAGAGACCACAGATTCACTTGTACTAAAATACTCAGATAACAGCATTGATTGTCGAAGTTTTGGTTCACCTTGTATCTGACTTTGCTGCAACCACAGCAAAGCTTTATACCTGATTAAGTGTATGAACACATATCACAAAATTGTGTCTAAGGACTGATATGAGCACCTACAGTGCTGAGCATTGGAACTGATACCATTGACTCTGAATTGTCCTTTCCTCTGTAATTGAAGGTCTTGTAAATCTTCATGATTTCTTAATGTCCTTACTCTACCCTGGCTCCACTGACAATTATATACCATACCATTGGTCACTTAACAAAGGAACAATTTTCTAATAAACATATGGGAGCAATAAGGTTATTTAGTAACTGTGCACAGGAATATTTTTCAAAAATGTGAGTGGCTCTTATTAGTTGGAGACTGCCCAATAGTGTATTGTTTTTTGTTCTGTTAGAGACTACTTTAAAGAAATGGCAAAAGAAACTTATAACAGCAGTAGTGGGGCTTTGAACTTAACTGCAGTTAATATGAGTTTCTTATATCTGATTGTTTCTTGTGAAACAACAGCATGGCATATCTGATGTCATGATCTCACTAATTATGGGAACCAATAATACTGTCGTAGGCTTTGTAGCTGAGTGGCCAGTGTAGGTGGCTGCCATACAGGGGACCAAGGTTCAATTCCTGGTACTGCCAAAGATTTTTCCTGGGTGTAAGGACTGGTAGGGAGAGCACTCAGCCCCATGATGCCAGTTGAGGAGCTACGAGGGTGGTTTGATAGGTCTGCTAAGTCTGCTAAATTTCCATAAAAGAATGGAACATTTTTTTTTCGAGGATCATACAAAGAATTTCAACTATGTACAGCATACAGTTCATTGTTGACAGAAGTCTGAAATGCTCAGTGTATCAAATGCAATTGAAAATGGAGGAAACAGAGATCTGTGCTGTTACCAAACATTTTCATTTGAAGGCTTGGGCTACCAAACAGATCAAAACAGAATTAAATGAAGTTCATGTGAACTCTGCAACATCATGGAAGATCATTTACTTTTGGGCTAATGATTTTAAACATGGTTGGACAAGCACCAGAGACAAAGCATGCTCCAACCGTCCAATTGAGGTCACTGGAAAGGAAACCATTGACCAAATCCATGGTATGGTAATGCTAGATCACCAAATAAAAATTCTTGATGTTACTGAGACTGTAGGCATCTCAACTGAGCAAATGCATAATATCCCACATAGAGAACTGGCTATGAAGAAGTTGTGTGCATGGCAGGTGCCGCGATTGCTCACAGTCGACCAAAAGTGCATCTGACACAACATTTCAGAACAATGTCTGTTGACTATAAATAATCACAAAAAGATCTTTGCCACATATTTTGAATATTACTAAATTGTCGATAAAGTAAATACCTGTAATAACGAAAAATGTGCCTTAGTATTCAATAATCAATTAATGGTATGATTTATTGCTTTTAATTTCCTGTAAGCATACATTTGTTATAAAAAGCATCAACAAATGACGTAGAACAGTAATAGTCACAAATTAATAATGTATTGTGTATTTATAAATAAATGTGTGCTCTGTCCTAAAAATAGGACACTGGTACTTAATGGGTTAATCATAGCTAACACTTGGTTCAAGAATCATAAAAGAAGGTTGCATACATGGAAGAAGCCTGGATATACTGACAGTTTTCAGATAGATTAAATAATGGTAAGACAGAGATTTAGGAACCAGGTTTTAAATTGTAAGACATTTCCAGGAGCAGATGTGGACTCTGACCACAATCTATTGATTATGAACTGTAGATTAAACCTGAAGAAACTGCAAAAAGGTGGGAATTTAAGGAGATGGGACCTGGATAAACTGGCTAAACCAGAGGTTGTACAGAGTTTCAGGGAGAGCATAAGAGAACAATTGACAAGAATGGGGGAAAGAAATACAGTAGAAGAAGAATGGGTAGCTTTGAGGGATGAAGTAGTGAAGGCAGCAGAGTATCAAGAAGGTAACAAGATGAGGGCTAGTAGAAATCCTTGGGTGACAGAAGAAATATTGAATCTAACTGATAAAGGAGAAAATATAAAAATGCAGTACATGAAGCAGGCAAAAAAGAATACAAACGTCTCAAAAGTGAGATCGACAGGAAGTGCAAATTGGCTAAGCAGGCATGGCTAGAGGACAAATGTAGGGATGTAGAGGCTTATCTCACTAGGGGTAAGATAGATACTGCCTATAGGAAAATTAAAGAGACCTTTGGAGAAAAGAGAACCACTTGTATGAATATCAAGAGCTCAGATGAAAACCCAGTTCTAAGCAAAGAAGGGAAAGCAGAAAGGTGGAAGGAGTATATAGAGGGACTATACAAGGGCGATGTACTTGAGGGCAATGTTATAGAAAGGGAAGAGGATGTAGATGAAGATGAAATGGGAGATATGATACTGCGTGAAGAGTTTGATAGAGCACTGAAAGACCTAAGTTGAAACAAGGCTCCGGGAGTAGACAACATTCCATTAGAACTACTGATGGCCTTGGGAGAGCCAGTCCTGATGAAACTCTACCATCTGGTGAGCAAAATGTATGAGACAGGCAAAATACCCTCAGACTTCAAGAAGAATATAATAATTCCAATCCCAAAGAAAGCAGGCGTTGACAGATGTGAAAATTACCGAACTATCAGTTTAATAAGTCACAGCTGCAAAATACTAAATACTTTACAGATGAATGGAAAAACTGGTAGAAGCCGACCTCGGGGAAGATCAGTTTGGATTCCTTAGAAATGTTGGAACACATGAGGCAATACTGACCCTACGACTTATCTTAGAAGAAAGATTAAGAAAAGGCAAACCTGCATTTCTAGCATTTGTAGACTTGGAGAAAGCTTTTGACAATAACTCTGAAGGTGGCAGGAGTAAAATACATGGAGCGAAAGGCTATTTACAAATTGTACAGAAAACAGATGGCAGTTATAAGATTTGAGGGACATGAAAGGGAACCAGTGGTTGGGAAGGGAGTGAGACAGCGTTGTAGCCTCTCCCCGATGTTATTCAGTCTGTATAATGAGCAAGCAGTAAAGGAAACAAAAGAAAAATTCGGAGTAGGTATTAAAATCCATGGAGAAGAAATAAAACCTTTGACGTTCGCCGATGACATTGTAATTCTGTCAGAGACAGCAAAGGACTTGGAAGACCAGTTGAACGGAATGGACAGTGTCTTGAAAGGAGGATATAAGATGAACATCATCAAAAGCAAAACGAAGATAATTGAATATAGTCGAATTAAGTCGGGTGATGCTGAGGGAAGTAGATTAGAAAATGAAATGCTTAAAGTAGTAAATGAGTTTTGCTATTTGGGGAGCAAAATAACTGATGATGGTCAAAGTAGAGAGGATATAAAATGTAGACTGGCAATGGCAAGGAAAACGTTTCTGAAGAAGAGAAATTTGTTAACATCAAGTATAGATTTAAGTGTCAGGAAGTCGTTTCTGAAAGTAGTTGTATGGAGTGTAGCCATGTATGGAAGTAAAACATGGACAATAAATAGTTTGGACAAGAAGAGAATAGAAGCTTTTGAAATGTGGTGCTACAGAAGAATGCTGAAGATTAGATTGGTAGATCACACAACTTATGAGGAGGTACTGAATAGGAAGGAGTTTGTGGCACAACTTGACTAGAAGAAGGGATCGGTTGGTAGGACATGTTCTGAGGCATGAAGGGATCACCAATTTAGTACTGGAGGGCAGTGTGGAGGATAAAAATCATAGAGGGAGACCAAGAGGTGTGTAGACTAAGCAGATTCAGAAGGATGTAGGCTGCAGTAGGTACTGGGAGATGAAGAAGCTTGCACAGGATAGAGTACCATAGAGAGCTGCATCAAACCAATCTCAGGACTGAAGACCACAACGACAACAACAACAACGTGCATAAAGAGCTGTATGCTGATCAAATAGAGAGAGATAATGTCATCTGTTTAGCTTCGGATTGTGTGGGGGTTCAGCTGAGGTTTCAGCTATTGTACAGTCATTTGAGGTGTCGGGAGCTGCAGGTAACAAAACTGGGTCATGATGTGAGGTATCATCAATCCAACCATCTTCTCTGCACATAGCTTCAGATAGTTTGTAGGGCAAAGACATGGTCATGGCAGTCCGCACACAATCACAGCATTAAGGCAGCCGGCCTCACTCCCAGCAGCAGCCACACTAACAAAGTAAACAGGTCAGTAAACAGCAATCTACGTATCCATGCTCCTGTCTTGTCCTTGTTGTTTCATTAACCAGGCATGCCCACACTGCCCAAAATGCTGGGCTGCCTGTCATAATTGCAACAAAAATGGTCGCATTACTTCTGTTTGTAATTCAAAAAATTCAGCACAATGACCCTGGTGTGGATATGGATGTAAACATTTTGTCAGTTGTTTCTGTTGCATCAAAGAAGCTTCTCATTGATGTTATGGTTTTTCATGAAGTTCTGCACATGAAAGTGGATACAGGAGCTGTGGTAATCTTGTTAAACTCACAACCTTATATGGACTTGATCTCCCCTCTTCCTCTCCCTGTGTAATGAAAGTTAGTAAATTACAATAAAAGAGTATTCCTATTCTCTCCCAATTCTGTGCCCCACTGACCAACAAGTCAGTAGTTCAGTCACTTAAATTTTTTGCTGTAAAAACACATGTGCAGGGAATCTTTTCAGATTAGATGCTTTTATGTTGTTTGATTTTACCATTCCAGATGAAGTGAATTTAGTGCCTGAACAAATGCCATATTCACAGTTAGATGCATTTTGTTCTGAGTTTTCCTCTTTGTTTTCTCCTGGATTGGGTTGTGCCAACAATTTTCAAGTGCATATTACCATTAAACCTTCTGCTTGGCCTCATTTTCTCTGGGCCCTTCCAGTTCCAAAACCACTCAGGGAACAAGTCAAAGATGAATCAGATCACCAAATGGAATCTGGTGTTCTTCAGCCTATTGCATCAAGGGAATGGTCTACCTCACTAGTTACAGTGAAGAAACCATTAGGCTGGTTACACTTCTGTGGTGATTTTAAGGTTTCTATGGATGCACGATTTATAGTGGCTACATACTTGATACTGTGCCTTGACAAATACTTTGCAAATTTATCAGGTGGTCAATATCTCTCAAAAATTGACTTGTCAGATGCCTATTTACAACTTGTGTTAGATACAGTCACAGCATATGTTAGTTGTAAATACTCCTTTTGGACTGTGCCAATATGTGTGGTTGCCTTTTGGAGTCACCAGGACTCTTACTATTTTTCAATACTTTTTGGAACAGCTTACAGTGTCTGTGCTGGATTATGCAAACTGCTTGGATGACACTGTAGTTTCTAGTGCCTCCACTGAGGAATATTTTCAAAAGCTCCTAACTATTTTTTTATGTCCTACAAGCAGCTGTATTTGGAGTGTAATATAGAAAAATGTCAGTTTTTTCAACCTTCTGTAATTTATCTTGGGTCTGACGTTTCTTGCAAGGGTCTCAAACCCCTACATCAACATGTTTCTGCTATTGTGTTGCTTCCACTTCAGATTTTACCAGGCAAAGTTGTCTACTACCGTAAATTTTTGCCTGGGGCAGCAACAATCGCATAGCCATTACATGCATTGCTGTGTGAAAGGACTCAGTTTCACTGGTTGCCAGCTCGTGAAACTGTGTTTCCCACTCTTAAGACCATATTCAAGCCTGTGCCCTGCTTTGTGACATACCAACCAGGCCTCCACTTGGCCCTTATGATGTACACTTCACAGTGTGGGTTGGGGCAGTACTTACTCATAGATATCCCGATGGCTCTGAGCGGCCTGTTGTTTATGTCTCCAAAATGACTCATGCTCAAGCTAGGTACTATCAGATAGAAAAAAGAAGGTTTGACCATTGTATATGTTGTGAAGAAATTCCATGTGTTCCTGTATGGTACCAAGTTCCATCTGGTCACAGTTCGCAAATCATTGGTTTGCTTATTCAGTCCTTCTGCCTTATTATCAGATAAAGCGGCACATCACATTCAACAATGGACTTTATTACTTTCACATTACAACTATAAGATTCATACTGGCCGTACAAATCAACATGCTTACACTGATGCATTGTCCCACTTGCCAGCCGGTCTGGACACAGGATTTGATCAGGAGGAATTGCTTTGTTTCTGCATTGATGTCATTGCACAGCAGACAGCTGACCATTTTCCTGTAACTAACACATGGATCACAAAGGCTGCAGCTTTGGATCTCGTTTTGCAGAAGGTCATAACATTCTTACAACATGGCTGGCCGGATTCACCACCGTCTTTGTGTGTCCAATGCACTCCATAATTATTAATCTTTTGACATCAGTTCGCCATTGTGGATGGTGTTTTGCTTTTACACACGAATCACACAGACCCTCCTGCAGTGATCCCCTCAGTGCTTTCTTCAGAGGTTCTCCATTTATTACATGCAGATCATTAGGTTGTATCAAACACAAAAATGTTGGCATTTGGAAGGACGACGGTTCAATCCTTCATCCGGCCATCCTGATTTAGTTTTCCGTGATTTCCCTAAATTGCTCCAGGCAAATGCCAGGATGGTTCCTTTGAAAGGGCACGGCTGACTTCCTTCCCCGTCCTTCCCTAATCTGATGAGACCAATTACCTCGCTGTCTGGTCTCCTTCCCCAAACAACCCAACCCAACCCCATCAACATGTGTTTTGTCCCAGCTTGGACAGTGTCATTACCCACCTGGTTGTCTCTTGTTCACAGTGTGTGACACCCCAAACAGCTCCACGGGAACTGTGGTCTCTTTGGACGTTGCCGTCGCTTGCATCAGACCATATACATGTGGATTTCACTGGCATCTTTCTTAATACTTATTCACTGTTGGTCATTGACACGTATTCTTGTTTTTTGTATGTTGGTCATTGTGTTTCTACATCCACACTGCCATTATCACAGCCTTGTCCAAAATTTTTTCACTTCAGGCTTGCCCATGATATTAGCATCTGATAGTAGTCCATAATTTTTGTCAGAAGAGGTTGCAGCATTTTGTGGCTCCATGGTATTAATCACATCCTTGCCCCACTGCTCCCTGCCTAGTGCAAATGTTCAGAACTCAGATGAAAAGTGTGTTGGTACAGTTTCACATTGTTTGGCAAGTAGAGCCTGGTAGAGCTATTCCACAGGCATCAGCCAAGGACAATGTTACACCTCCTGCATCCTACACCTGGACATCAACCTGTGTAATCACTGTAGCTCTTCCAGCCGAATGTGGCTGTCTGGGCAAGCAGGTTTGGAAGTCACACTAAATGGATTCCAGCGGTGATCACCAGATGCCAGGGACAGCATCTCTGTGATATCTGCACAGAGGACTGCCTCTGCTTGAGGCACTATGATCAGCTTCATCTTCACATGGATGGCCAGATGCCCCCTGATGCCACAACATCACCTCCAAGCTCATCCACAGTGGCTGTCACATTACCTGCTGCTGCCAGTTCTCCACTCCCGCACAGGTGAGGGCATCTGTCCTCATTGGCTGAACCAGTAGTTCCTCTATTGCTTCTGACACCAGCATCAGAGATTCTGTCACCTGTTCTTGAGCAACCGCTGATACCAGTATCATCAGCACCATGAGCACTGTCACCAGAGCCAATGCTGAAGGTCAACATGGAAACAACCATGGTGTTGCTGTTTAGTTTGACATTTGAAGGTAAGTGCAGATTGTATCCATGTCCGAAGCACTTCAGGTCATATGCCACCTCAGCCAGAGCCCAGCGGACAAGGAGGACAGCATGGACATCTTAAGAATCTGTGATCTCCCTGAAAGAGGAGGAATGCAGTGATGCATGCACACACTTTTAAAAGGCCACATGCTATGAGAGAGAAAGAGAGAAAGAGCGAGAGAGAGAGAGAGAGAGAGAGAGAGAGAGAGTTGTCGCCAGGTGGAAAAAATATTTTATTAATAATTTTAATTGTGAAACTGCCTAAATTATTAATATGAAGAGTTTCCATAAATATACTCATCAGTAGAGTCAAAGGAGCTGACTAACATTAAGTTCATAAATTCAGTGTTGCTTATGAAAATCAGAGATTTGGAGTTAAATCATGGCCAGCTCACAGTTCTATACTATCAAATGAGTAAGGTCTCTTAATAATTTTGTTTTCATACGAAATTTAATGATGTGACTTACCATACGAAAGCTCTGGCAGGTCGATAGAAACACAAACAGACACATGCATACACACAAAATTCTAGCTTTCGCAACCAATGATTGCTTCGTCAGGAAAGAGGGAAGGAGAGGGAAAGATGAAAGGATGTGGGTTTTAAGGGAGAGGGTAAGGAGTCATTCCAATCCCGGGAGCGGAAAGACTTACCTCGTGCTTGTGTCTGTGTATGTGCGGATGGATATGTGTGTGTGTGCGCGAGTGTATACCTGTCCTTTTTTTCCCCCTGAGGTAAGTCTTTCCGCTCCCGGGATTGGAATGACTCCTTACCCTCTCCCTTAAAACCCACATCCTTTCGTCTTTCCCTCTCCTTCCCTCTTTCCTGACGAAGCAATCATTGGTTGCGAAAGCTAGAATTTTGTGTGTATGTATGTGTCTGTTTGTGTTTCTATCGACCTGCCAGCGCTTTCGTATGGTAAGTCATATCATCTTTGTTTTTAAAGAAATTTAATGATGTATTTTTAAAGTAATTTGGTGGTAAAGATGTGTGAGACTTTCTAGTAAGACATGTGGCACTGGACTTTCTAACATCTAAGAAGCATGATTCCTGAACATTTATCAAGCTACAGCGTCAGCAATGTACAGTATATATGTGTATGTCTTCAAAATTAAAAATATATTACTTTGTTCAGAAGATGTTCATATAGGACTCATATAATTGCTACAGATTTTGGAATTATTAACATCTGACTGTCAAAGAGGGTATAGAAAGAGACAGATGTTCTTAAAGAGAGGTTGCATGTCCCAAAAAATTACTAGACATGTGTTTTATTAATATCAGTTTAACATCATAGCTTGTAATGTATGAAATACTATGTTTACGGTAACTGTGTCCCTATTTTTGTTTGTATAGCACTCTGATAAGTGAAAGTGTTGATTTTAAGAAAACTCCATTGCCATCTTTTAGATTAGATGATCTGGATGTGCTAAATTATCAGTAGCTATCAAATTTTTGTAACTATCCATTCATGTGAAAATAGTAGCAGGGTGATTGTGAAAATATTGATAGATTTTTATTAAAAATACTAATTCAACAACATTAAGTAAATATTGTTATTTATTTTTTAATTATAACAGTTGTTTTCATATAAATAATATAAAAATATAAATAAATAACATTATAACATGATACCTAATATAAATATTTTTGTATTATTTATGATTTTTAAAACATCATTTGCCAGTAAATAATCTATATTGGCAATACATATTACATTTTGCAAACAGCATTTAATTGAACAAGTAAGTCATAATTCTTTTTCATGCTTGTGCTTTTGTAGCATGTAACTCCTCTACAAAGGCTTCATAAATAATTGTCACTACATATTTTCATATAATTTGTGTACTATAGCATTCTTTCATGGAAAGTACATTTTTTAGTGACAGACAATGGCTTTCTTTTTAAAATAAATATTTTAATAGCTTATCAAATATTTTGCGCATTCATGGAGCAATTTCATTGCAAAACTTGGAGTGTATAAATAGATACAGGGACAAAATAAATAAAGTGGGAGTATCAAATTCACAGCCTTTATGGTTTTAAGTACCTCAGAATTAAAAATAATGCATGAATAGCACTTTCCCTCAAGTCTTGTGATCTGTTTCTTCTTCAACTGTATTAAAACTACAGTTTGTTGTAATATTAATTTGCCTTACAAAAGCCTCCAGTACCTAATATGATAGTTTGTATTACAGTCTTCAAAAAACCCACTGAAAACTGTAACTGATGGCAGCACTTAGTATTATAGATCTAATTGACCATTGTCTTTACTGTCAATGTTTGTGAGTGCATTGTCCAAAAATAATTTAGTGGCACTGGTGGATCAGAAGACTAATGAGGTACTCTTCACTGGATGCCAAAACTGAGATACCGGATGCACCACACCTGCACATCCTCCATGTCATTGCAGCACATTGGATACACCATGGGGGACTTGGTCGAGGCTGCACAGAGCTGGCATAACCGCTCCACATTGGGCTGAAACATGAAAAAAATAATGGTGTAGACATGGTTTACATGCTGAGACTTACATTTACTGCTCCTTTCATCTGCTGTAGTTGGTTTCGGTGTTGTATTGAATTATGTCATTATTATAGTTGCTATGACTACAGGTAGCAAACCAATTCTATAGGTAAGGAATTGAGGTGTCACAAAGTTTCACTGTAAATCTTTCTGCCTTTAGAGACTTATACGAAATTTTCCTGAGGAATTCTGCTGTTTTTCCATAGCAGGCACTGCTATGTGATAGTGTGAAATTTGAAAGTAACATTAATTTTTAAGAGTAAACCATAAAGCAAGTAGTAATTTGCCACCAACAGAAAAACTAATCTCCTGAAATTTCTTAACTGGCTGTTTTATGTACAAGTGTGTCATAAGATTGTCTGTCAGTAGACTTCATTTGTACCTCATTTTTTATCCACATTTATTACTAAGATAATCTGTCAACAGATTATCTATCATAGTTTAAGATATCATTAATTTTTAAATGAAACAAAGAAAGGTGGTGTAATCTTTCCCAGTTTTTGGAGGCATTAGATACCATTAGATGACAGTGTTTATTATTAATGACGATGAAATCCCTGTTGAACTTGCTTAAATGATCCCATTAGAATTGTAAGAATAAAGATGTTGTCCTCTTAGCTTCAATTCGATAGTGATGTATCATGATCTTGTAAATTAGACATTGACAAGCAGAGTCCTATTCTGGCACTATGCGAATTCTGTTAGTAGTGAAAATGCTTCCTACTTAGTTTGTTCAATGACCAAAATGTGAAACTTGATGCAAACGTCCTACCTGTGGCAAGAGCTGCCAGTCTTTGCAGTCAGATAACATCAGGTATAGTAACAGTCACAACAGCAGTGTTGAACACCTCTAATTTTAATTTAATGTTATTATAAGAGCTTTTACTTTTGTCTTAATTACAGTACATCTTGCTGTGCATCAATTATTTCATAAATATATGTCTTGGAATATGCTGGCATAAAGAAAGATTGGAGTTTCATGTTCCCTCAACTTCATGGTTTTATAAGTTAAAATTTGACTATGGCTTTGTTGAAGAACCCTTCCTCTAGCAACAATTGAGAGAGAGAGAGAGAATGTTTTTAATAAAATCACACCATTACAAATCACCTTGTGTGTTCATGAATGCAACACTCATTCCAGAACTCATCTCCTATCATAGGCTGTAGGTAAGCAGTCATAGTATTGAAAGCCTTTGTGAAACAATTCTACTAGAGCAACAAGAAACCCAAGCCTTTTCCAAAAGAGATGAGGCACATCTTATCTTACAAATGCAACTATAGAAATTAAACATACCATACATTTTTTACATTCATTGAGACACCATAGTGGGCACTATATTTGTCACTGCACTATATGTTTTTGGCCCTGTGACATATATACCACACACAACTGGTTGGTTCTATCATTTGTCAGTCTCAAGTGAGGCTATCAGTAGATTCTTGGCAGCAGAAATGAAGTTCAGATTCATTGTGCTGAACACTGGTATGAATTACTCTCAATGCTCAAAGCTGTATGGGGATGAGAGGGTCTTAGAACATTACACCATATTTCCATATCACTTTGAAATGACATTCAGCTGGTCTACAAAAGCTTACTAGAACCATAACATCTTACACTTTTTGCATAGTGCAGTACAAACAACTGGAAATGAAAAGGAAAAGGGAGGTGAACCTGGCAGCCGACTAGAATATATATCTCAAGCAGAGCAGTGGTTCTACTGATCTTGACATTGCGTAGATTGTACACTTCATCAAGAACAGTGCCACTTACACCCAGTCAAAGAGCCACTGCAGACAGATTTGAGACTTGACTTTGGACATTCTTGGATCAGGAATCGTATATCACTACCTCTCCAACCATTACCATTCTAGCAACTGAAGTGAGTTGACTCTGGATTCTGAAAACTTCCAGCAGTGTTTTACCATCAGTTAGTGATGTTTTTCCATGTGTTACCAGCCAAAGTCAAAATGTATCAAAAATCTGAACAGAAAGTATTTACATGTCGATATTTGAACATTACCTGGCTGACAGTACAATAATGAGTACATATCTCATACAAACTATCCTCTCTCCCTTAAGTACATTGAAGTACCTAAGAAGTGGAAACTTTAATATGTGTGGTGATTAATAAATACTGTTTTCCAATAGTTTCGAATTTTAATTTTCAAAGAAATTGCGGTGTGTTTCCTCCGAACCCCCTAAAACTAGTATGAGCTGTGTGGCCCTTCCCCCTCTTCTAACTCTGACCCTGGGTATGATCTTGACAGGGATAAATATAAAAACATGTCTTTTTGCAACATACACACTGTCAAAACACCAATGCTAACTGTCAAGAGGATCAGCACTAAGCAAATATGGTGTATTGATCACATTATCAGCAATGTTTTTTGTTGATGATTTGATGCTGTGTGGGAACAACAAGGAGAAAACACAGGACCGATTAGGTATTTGAGAAGAAATTGTGTAAGAGTATGTACTAAAATTTAAAGCAATGAAATATGAGCTGGTGGTCAGAACAAGATAAAAAGGATAGACTATAGTAATATAATGGAAGGAAACATTCCACGTGGGAAAAATTATATATAAAAACAAAGATGAGGTGACTTACCGAACAAAAGCGCTGGCAGGTCGATAGACACACAAACAAACACAAACACACACACAAAATTCAAGCTTTCGCAACAAACTGTTGCCTCATCAGGAAAGAGGGAAGGAGAGGGGAAGACGAAAGGAAGTGGGTTTTAAGGGAGAGGGTAAGGAGTCATTCCAATCCCGGGAGCGGAAAGACTTACCTTAGGGGGAAAAAAGGACAGGTATACAATCGCACACACACACATATCCATCCACACATACAGACACATGCTTGTGTCTGTATGTGTGGATGGATATGTGTGTGTGTGCGATTGTATACCTGTCCTTTTTTCCCCCTAAGGTAAGTCTTTCCGCTCCCGGGATTGGAATGACTCCTTACCCTCTCCCTTAAAACCCACTTCCTTTCGTCTTCCCCTCTCCTTCCCTCTTTCCTGATGAGGCAACAGTTTGTTGCGAAAGCTTGAATTTTGTGTGTGTGTTTGTGTTTGTTTGTGTGTCTATCGACCTGCCAGCGCTTTTGTTCGGTAAGTCACCTCATCTTTGTTTTTATATATAATAGACTATAGTAAACATGACAGTCGGAGTAGAAAAGCTGAAAATGGAGGAGAACTGGGCATATAATATAGGAATTGGAAGGAATGACAGGAGACAAGTGAATGTGCAAGGCAAGGTGATAACTTTATGAGAAATGTGAGAGGAATAGTGTGCTCCAGAACAGTGTCCCCCAGAAAAGTAAGCAGGTGATATACCAAATGTATTAAACACCAGTTTTGTTGTAGACACTGGAACTTTGGTCATGAAGGAGAGAAAAAAAATAAATGTGAGCAAGTGCAACAAAGTTTTTGAGAAGTTGGATAGCTGCAACAAAAATGGGAAAGATGAGAAATGAATGTGCTTAGGAGATAACACTTAGGAATCCTTACAAGAGAAGATTGTAAAAAGGAAGATTTAAGAGGTATGGGCATGAGAAGAGAATGGGTGTGACAAGGATGCCTAGGGTGATGCACGAGATGAAGACCAAAGGTTGGATACTAAGAGGAAGATCAAGGAACAAGTTGCTAACAGTAGTGGAAGAAAGCATTCAGAAGATACTGGATAAATGTATACAAAGAAGGAGGCATGAGTGGTCAGAGGTTTGTTTGAATTACAGGAGACAATCATGAAAATTTTGAAGAAGCAAAATTTTGAAGCAGATTGTTTAAGATAGGAGCAAATTATCTCATGCTTACAAAATTTCAAGAGCCAGTGTTATATGAAGAATCTACAGATATTCCTAAGTCATGAAATATTACAAAAACTAGACTAACTGCAGCATGCACCTCCACACAGAGCTGCTTAAACAGTCATTCTTCATGCATTCCATTCAAGACAGGAGCAGCAAGAAAGTCTAATATGTGGTACGTATCCTCTACTAAGCAGCTTGCAGTGGTTTGCAGGGTATGCATAGGCCTATACAGATGTACAGGGGTGGTCACAAATATGGAAACACCAGAAACACAATGGAAACACCAGAAACACAACACATTACTATGCCTAATATGGTGTAGGAAAACTGCTGGCGTTCAAAATAGCTTCCAGTCATTTCATAGTGGATAAATAAGAGTCCTGTATGGTTTTCAAGCAAACCAGCAAAATAGTGGCAATTACTGATAATGATGATACAGGTGAATAGCAATCATTTACCCTACTCTCCAAAGTAGACTAGAAAGGCTCAATGATATTTAGATAAGCTGTTTGTGATGGTCAGGGGAGATGTGACACTTCATCCTCCTACACACAAAACCGGTTCTGGATCTTGTGAGCTGTGTGAACAGTTGACCTATAGTCTTGGAACACAGTATCGCCATTTGGGAACAAACGTTGTACCATGAAGTGGGCGTGATCTGTCAAAATAGCAACATAACCCTTGACCGTAATGCAACCTTGCAGAGTAAGCATTGGAAACGTGGAATACCATAATATGGCTGTCTAAATCATCACCCAACCACTGCCATGTTTCACTCTTGGGACGTAAATGCGACCAGAAGTTGTAAAACGTGTCAAACAAGACTTATCTGAGCAAATGACATTCTTTCATTGCTCCAGGCTTTTCGCTTAGACTCCACGTTTTCCTGTTACAGGCATTTGCATCACTGGTGAGTGATTTTGCAATTCCAGATCGGTCTGCGATTCCCTGCTTCTCGAGCTCCCTTCCTGTTGTTTTGGCGCTGACAGGGTTCGCGTGTGCAATATTCAGTTATGCAGAGACTTTTGCAGCTGTCGTCCTCTTGTCTTTCCTCACAATCCTCTTCAGTGATAGCAAGTCTCAGTCGCTCGACACACGTAGCCGTCCGAGCTGTGACTTAGCAGATTATGTTTTTCCACTTTCGCTGCATGTGTAAAATCTTCGATATGTTG
Organism: Schistocerca piceifrons; assembly: GCF_021461385.2. Lineage (NCBI taxonomy): Eukaryota > Metazoa > Arthropoda > Insecta > Orthoptera > Acrididae > Schistocerca > Schistocerca piceifrons. The sequence goes on from NC_060139.1 coordinate 331,815,873, forward strand.
CCTCTTGAAACACCGAACATCTGGCTACCTTAGTTACGGAAGCACCCACCATATGAGCACCAACTCTTTACCCACTTTCCAAATCACTTAACTCCAACATAACGCGCTCACAACTGCAGAGAACACTGTTCTGACCACCTCTAACATTTACAACTTAGTGAGGACGTTGTACACATGCCATTCATGGTCAAATACGAGAGCGCATCCTGCGGGTTTGGGTAACATCTGCATTTATGTACGAGCACACATTTCTCGTGGTGTTTCCATATTTTTGTACAACTCCTGTAGATTAGAAGAGAAGAGAGCAGCGACGTGAGAATACTGGAGAAGATGGAGAGAGGCTTGTGTTCCACGCACACCATGCTAGGGGCAGGAAACTGTACAAGATAATCACATGGAAGTCCTGGCAAACGTAAGTCTTGAAGGAGATAAATGAAGACAGTGAGAAATAAAGAATTACGTTACTACACTCTGAAATGCGTAACAGTGATTTCTAGACAAGCAAGAGCTCCAGTTATTTACTGGAATTAAAAATATCACTTCCAGATGCCCTGTGTCCAACCTGAAGAAGATACTAGACAGAACAGTAAACCATGACAATGATGGGTTTACGTACATTGCTTGACAGGTGCTAAGGAACAACTGACACGTGCTAACGAACAGCTACCAACTGCTACAGAACAACTGACCAGAAAATGTAGACAGTGGGATGTGTTAACTTCAGCGAAGCCTGTGCATGAACATACTATGCATTCGATAGTTCATGTCGTATGGTATTTGACTAAGGTTGTTATGGAACCAATCAGCGTGACATTCTGTGTGGTATGGTAACATGTCTGCAAGGTATCACTTGAGTGCTTACTATCATGGACGAGCAGTTGCACGGCTCAAAGCTTGTCAAAGTATCACTACTGTGGGTCCAAAAGTGTCATCTCACGATTAAACAACGGGCCACTGAAGGTGGAAATGCGACGTGAAAGCATGCCCTTGTTATTAGATGGGCCACCACAACACAAGATGATCGATATGTAGCCATCTGGAAAAAAGGAACACCCAAATACTCACTCCTAGGTAGATTGCCAACAGACCTTCTAACTGCTACTGGCAAATGAGTTTCTGCCAGAACCATTTCGCGGCAGTTAAATCAGGCTGGTTTGTATGATTGGGAGTCTGTTAAATGCTCCCCACTTCAGCCTCGCCATCTTCGAGAAAGAGCTCGTGTGACGAGCATATGGGTAGCGGTCAGGAATAGTGATCCAGAGTGATGTTCTCGGACAAATCCCGCTTCACTGTGGCAAGTGATTCTGACTACCAGTTACTGTGGAGAGAGAGGGGAGCATGATACCACAGAATGTTCACGAACGTCATTGGTATGGCCTAGGCTTTATGGTGTGGGCAGACATTATGCACAACGGCCAAACATCCCTGCATATCTTTGCGCGAGGTACTGTTGCAGCACAGTGGTATTGCAGAGAGGTTGTTGTGGTTCATGTCTGTCTGTTTAGGGGTCCGAGTCCTGAATTTTTGTTAATGGACGGCAATTCCCTTCCACACAGGACCGCTGAGGTGCCAGACCTGAACACTATAGCGCATGCCTGTGAACACTATAGCGCATGCCTGGGATGCTGTTTGCAGACGTGTTTCTCAACTAACACTCCCTCCATGAACCGTGAAAAAACTGAACCGCTTTGAGAGAGGAGTGGGACAATATCTCGCAAGGACTCCTCAACAGTTTGGTAGCCAGCACAGAGAAGAGCTGCAAAGTGTGCATTAGTACCTGAGGAGGGCGTATACCTCACTGAGAGTCCAAACTTGACCTTTATGTTGGTAGACTGACCCTTGTCAAACATGAACATGATTTATGTCTGTTGTTCTCCTTTCTTATGTGGTGAAATCTATGAGATTTTTCACTGTAAATTTACCACTCCCTCTCTATTACGTATGTATTGTGTTACATGCCGACCATCATTGGTGTGAGTATTCCTGTCCAACAATGTCTCTGTTCCTTAGCAACTGTGAGTCAGTGTACGCTCAGATAACAAAAGTCATGGAATAACGCTAATATTGTGTCGGACCTCCTTTTGCCCGGCATGCTGCAACATCTCGACGTAGCAAGGATTCAACAAGTCGTTGGAAATTCCCTACGAAAATAGTGAGCCGTGCTGCCTGCATAGCCTTGGATAATTGTGACAGTGTTGCCAGTGCAGGATTTTATGCGTGAACTGACCTCTCTATTATTTCCCATAAGTGTTCGACAGGATTGATGTCAGCAATCTGTGTGGCCAAATCGTTTGCTCGAATCGTCTAGAATGTTCTCCAAACCGGTCGTGAACAATTGTGGTGCACTGACACGGCGGATTGTCATCCATAAAAATTCCATTGTTGTTTAGGAACATCAAGTCCACGAATGGCTGAAAATGGCCTCCAAGAAGCCGAATATAACCATTTTCAGACAATGATCGGTTCACTTGGAACAGAGGACACAGTCCATTCCAAGTAAACACAGCCCATACCATATGGAGACACCACCAGCTTGCACAGTGCCTTGTTGACAACTCGGGTCCATTGCTTCGCGAGTGCGCATCACACACTAACCCAACCATCAGTTCTTACCAACTGAAATCGGGACTCACTGACAAGGCCACACTTTTCCAGTGACCAAGGATCCAACTGATTTGGTCACGAGCCCAGGAGAGGTGCTGCAGGTGACGTGGTGCTGTTGGCAAAGGCACTCGCGTCGGTCGTCTGCTGCCATAGCCCGTTAACGCCAGATTCTGCCACACTGTCCAAACGGATACATTCGTCGTACACTCCACATTGATTTCTGTGGTTATTTCATACAGTGTTGCTTGTCTGTTAGCACTGACGCCGCTGTTCTCGGTCGTTAAGTGAAGGCCTTCGCCCAGTGCCTGAAATTTGGTATTCTCGGCACACTCTTGACACTGCATCTCGGAATACTGAATTACCTAACGATTTCCAAAATGGAATGTCCCATGCGTGTAGCTCCAAATACCATTCCGCGTTCAAAGTCTGTTAATTCCCGTCGTGCGACCATTATCACGTTGGAAACCTTTGTTACATGAATCACCTGAGTACAAACGACACCTCCGGCAAGGCACTGCCCCTCTATGCTTTGTGTACGCGATGCTACCGCCATCTGTATACGTGCAGATCGCTATCCTATAGCTTTTGTCACCAGAGAGTATTAGTGCAAGAAAGTAACTGGTGAGTTGCAGCACTGTATGACAACTGGGAAGGACTATGAAAGCTGGGTGCAGCAGAGCTACCAGGTGGCTGTCAGACGACTAGTTGGTTTGTGCCGCTGCAGCTGCAGCCTTTGCCGGCCGGCGCGACCCATATTCGCTGAAACCGGATCCGTCGAGCCGTCCCGGCGACTGGTGCACGTGATGGCGGTCCCGGTGGCGTCCGCAAATAGGCGTCCTCCGCCAGCGAGAGGGCAGATAGCGCGCGGACTTTGGCGGAGTCGCGAACCGCCCCTCTGACGTCGCCGGCGCCGGCGCCGGCCGGCTCGCGCTGAGGTCGCCGTATCTCGGCCTGCTGACAAGTCTCCCTCTTGGAAATTCCTCCGCGCGGGAAAAAAGAACCTCATCTGCGGAGTGACCACTGTTTTAACCTCAGCCGTCGCAGTGCGACATCCGTAAAAACAGTAACGGAAGGGAATTTTAATGATGTAAACATTCACCGAGACTGAAACTCTCGTGATGTTTTCTGTCCGGGCTTTTAAACTGTAATGCGTTATTTATACAGAGGGGTCCAAAAAAAAATGTATCCACTGTTTAAAAGGCCATAACTGGCAAACTAATTGACGGAGTTGTCTCATCTTTGGTAGTGTAATACTTTGTAGTTCCGGCAATCGTCACACAAGCGTTGTATTGCGTTGTTTTGTTTTGTCAGATGACAGTCGCCAGATTTCGTTCTTAGTTGCACCTAGTTACTCGACTAAACATGGCTGGCGCAAGGCTTACATTCGATGAAAGGAAGTCAGTTTTGAAGTAGTATTTTATGCACGAAAACTTCAATGAGGTTCAACGGCAATGGCGAAATGAGTGCCAAACAGAATCATCGACACGTTTAACGATTCGTCGCATTCCAGACAAATTTCCGGGCTCGATTGGGCCATTCTTCTTTGACGGCACAGTTACCGGTGAGGTGTACCTTCAGAAGCTTGAGACATCCATTTTACCTGCCATCCGAGACTTGTATGAAGACGGAAGGGCTTACTTTCAACAAGATGGTGCCCCAGTCCACTATCAAAATCGTGTTAGGGCGTATCTCGACGAAAATCTACCAGGAAGATGGATAGTCTGTAGAGGTGCTGTGGAGTATGCACCACGTTCCCCAGACCTAACTCCTCTGGACTTTTAGCTGTGTGGAACACTAAAGGACGACGATTATCGACTAAAGTCACGCACATTGGATGAACTTCGAGAAGCCACCGTACACTCATGTGCAAATATCCGACTGAACACGTTGCAGGTAGTAGTTCGTGCTGCAGTTCGACGGCATCGTTTATGTGTGGATGTTAAATGGTGACCATTTCGAACACCTACAGTGATATCTTTAAGTTGGACTTTAAGCTAGACTTTCACCAAAAATGAGACAACACCGTCAATTAGTTTGCAACTTATGGACTTTTAAACAGTGGATACGTTTATTTGGACCCCTCTGTATTTACAATGTGTCTTCTGTCACGATCTTTATTTAATTTTTTACGCCGAGAAGGAGGAGGAGATTAGTATTTAACGTCCCGTCGACAACGAGGCTATTAGAGACGGGGTGCAAGCTTGGATTAGGGAAGGATGGAGAAGGAAAGCGGCCGTTATCTTGCAAAGGAACAATCCCGGCATTTGGCTGGAGAGATTTAGGGAAACTACGGAAAACATGAATCAGGATGGCCGGACGCGAGTTTGAACCGCCGTTCTCCCGAATGCGAGTTGAGTGTGCTAACCATTGCGCTGCCTCGCTCGGTAAGACGCCGAGGCGTTGCGCAGTCTGCGCCACACCCCGAGTGATCCGTTTAGTCCGAGTCCGTTAGGACTGAGTCTGCTCGAGCCAAGTTAGGGGACCACACACGAACGAGCCGCACCGCCATTTTGCAATGGTCTGTGGCCGTGAAATGTGAAGCGTTTTCGGTAAACGACGGAGGCTATGAACGAAGAAGAATTCTTTAACTGCCGCTGCCTTTATACAGGGTTTCACAGGAGGAGTGGTCAATATTCGGAGACACGACATGAACGATCATTCGAAGCAGGGACGTCCAGCAAACGTGGGCCCTAAAATGCATTCCGTAAGGGCTACGAGAATTTCTTAGTCTTCGATGCTACGAAACAAAAGTCTTCTAATGCAACCTCTTTGCTTTCCATATTTTGGGAGGAGGTAATATGGAGCAAAACAAGAAAAAAATTGTCTAGCAGACATGGCCTCTAAAATGCGTACCTTAAGATCTATATCACTTATTCGGTAGAAGAGAGATGTTTCACAGAATCGAAGACGAACAGGTGCTCATATAGATCTTAAGGTATGTCCTTTAGAGCACATGTTTACTCGACATTTTTTCTTGTTTTGGTCCGTACCACTAATTCTCAGAATATGGAAAGCAAAGAGCTTGCAGTAGAAGATATTTTTTTAAATATCGAAGACTAAGAAGTTCTGTCAGCTCTTAAGGTATGCAGTTTTGGGCCCATGTTTATAGACGATCATGCCTATCATATTTATGAATATTTACCATTCCTCCAAATATATCATGTATAGCCGGCCTCTGTGGCCGAGCGGTTCTAGGCGCTTTAGTACGGAACTAAGCTGCTGCTACGGTCGCAGGTTCGAATCCTCCCTCGGGCATGGATGTGTGTGATGTCGTTAGGTTAGTTAGGTTTAAATAGTTCTAAGTCTAGGGGAATGAGGACCTCAGATGTTCAGTCCCATAGTGCTCGGAGCCATTTGATTTATCCTGTATCGAGGAAATAAAACCGGAAAGGAAATGGCAGAAAAGATGACTTTCAGCTAGAAGACAAAGTGACAAGGAGAGAGCCCAAGATCGTGGTTCAAAATGGCTCTGAGCACTATGGGACTTAACAGCTGTGCTCATCAGTCCCCTAGAACTTAGAACTACTTAAACCTAACTAACCTAAAGACATCACACACATCCATGCCCGAGGCAGGATTCGAACCTGCGACCGTAGCAGTCGCGCGGTTCCGGACTGCGCACCTAGAACCGCGAGACCACCGCGGCCGGCCCAGGATCCTAGATGGGAATCGGGGAACGGACTGAGTGGTGAGTTAAGGTGTCAGATATCTCACCCTTAAAACTATTCACACTCGAGGTCCTTACTTCATCCTTTGCAACACAATCGCTACTGGAAACAATAATAGCCGCCATGGCAATAGAGTACGCAGTTCATAGAGTTGTGCTAACACGAAAACCATCGCAAACAACAATATTACTGCAAATGACAAAGTGTTAAAAGTATCACATGTATTCCACTAGAGAGAAAAAGGCATGACCGCATAAATGTGGTGTTACGTAAATTAAAGAGAAACCTGTTGATGATGTAACATCGCCGGAAACACATATGGCAAAAACTGAACAACAATAAATTTTTTTTTGATCAAGACGGAACCTCTAAACTACATTTAAATCGACTGAGAAATCTTTTTAGCCACAATACATGCAAGAGTTTACAATGTCACTGAAGATGGTTCAGAAACAGTGCAAACAGTATTTTTGTCACGAGTGCAAACAGTATTTTTGTCACGGAAGATACGTACAAAACTGTAGGAAATGACCACTCAAATGAACTTCTTAATTTATGAGCAATTTCCACTTTATGTCGCTTGGTATCATTCCCAGTAACTTTTTAAGTTCATAGGTACAGCAGAAGTACTAGGCTCATTTAAATGTGCTGGTTAGATATGCAGAGTATCACATCATTGTCTTACAGATAGAAATGGTACCAGGGAGATTATTTCGTCGCAAGGATGGATATTGGTAATCGGATACTTTTACAGACTATCTGCATCAGGAGTTTTAGTGCTGGAGCGCTTCAGATAGAACTTGCAGAATTTTGTGGTATAGTATCCTGATCATGCTATTGAAATAGAGGGAGGTTTTAACTTGCCACTATAGAATGTCATGCGATCAAAACTGGTGCCAGAGGCAGAAATTCGTGTGACCTTCTACTGACTCTCTTGTCCGAAAATTACTGCAGGCAGATAGAGGGTTATGTCTTGACCTCTTGGCAACAAACAGTCCTGAACTTCTCGAGTCAGTTAAAGCACAAGAGGGTATCAGTGATCATAAGGCTATGGTAGTGTCAGTGATTATGGGTGTTGTAAGGACTGTTCAGAAAGATGGGAAAATATTTCTGCTTAGCAAAAGTGACAGGATACATACAAATATCTTAAAATAAACGTCGAATATTCAATGCCTAGAACGAAGATGAGAGTAAACTCTGAGACCTCTAGCAGCAAACAGGCCTGAACTTTTCGAACCAGTTAACATACTGGAGTGCATCAGTGATCGAAAGGCTGTAATAGCATGAATGACTGCGAGTGTTATAGGGACTGTTATGAAAGGTAGGAAAACACTTTTGGTTAGTAAGAGTGACCGAATACAAACTGCAGAGTACCTGATCAATCAATGTCAAATATTTATTTCTGAGAATGAATATGTGTAGCACAAATGGATAAGATTCAAAAAGCATCTTTCAATACGGCTTAGACAAGCACGTCCCGAGCGAGGTTTTAAGGGAAGGGCAAGACGAAAAACCCACCACGGATTAACAGTTGTGTTAGAAAGCTGCTACGCAGACAATGACTGCTTCATCACAGATTTAAGAGAAAATAAAACGTAGCCGACAAAGAAAAGATGAACGAAAATAAAATAAACGTAAGGAGAGCAGCGAGGGAAGAGTTCGGTGACTATGAAAGTAAAATTTTGCCACCGATCTGACTAAAACATAAAATCAGTAAGCGTGTTGAAATCATCTATTCAGTCACTCAGCGGTTATGCTGGCACCGAAACGGAAGATGACAGAGAGAAGGCCGAACTACAGAAGTCGATCTTCCGAGACTGTTTCACCGCGGAAGATCGTAATAACGGTCCCTGCTTCTACTTATTGTGCTGTAGACGAAATAGCAAATATTGAGATAAGTGATAGTGGGATAGAAAAGCAATTAAGAGTACACTCGCCTAGTAGTGGAAAGGCATCTGGATCAGATGAGATACCTGTAAGATTATACAGAGATAAAGCGAAACAACTTGCTTATCTTTTAGCAGCAGTTTATCATAATCGTTGGAGAAAGGAAGGGTGCCTAGCGACTGAAAAAAAAAAGCGCAGGACATTCGCGTTTTGAAGAGGGGTCTTGGGACAGATACACATAATTATAGGTTTATATCGCCGAAGTCAGTCTTGTAGAATTATGGAACATGTTTTGTGCTCACGAATTATGACGTTTTTGGAGAATGTAAATCGTCTTTATAAAGAACGACATGGCTTCTGCAAACAGCGATTTTTCGAAACTCAGCTAGCTTTCTTCATCCATTAGTTCCACAGCGCTGATGGTATCGCCACTGAGGTTGACACTGAGTTCCTTGACTTTAGGAAGGCATTTGATACCCTCCCGCAGTGCTGTTTAATGAAAAAAAAAAAAAAAAACAACGAGCTTACCGAGTATCGGACCAGATTTACGACTGGATTCAAGACCATCTTAAGGAGAGAACTCAACGCATTACTCTCAACGTAGCAAAACCGGCAGATGTAAAACCGGTTTAAGGAATACCCCACGTGTGTGTGACAGGACCGTAACTGTTGGTTGATTTGGAGGTAAGGAAGTCGGCTGTGCCTTTTCAAATGAACAGTCTCGGTATTTCCTTAAGTGATTTAGTTAGTAGGACGCCCGGATGAGAGTTTGAACCGTCGTCCTCCGGAATGAGAGTCCAGTGTTCCAACCACTGTGCCACCTCGCCCGGTCCTTCATTGTTAAGATCACATATAAATGATCTAGTGGCTGACGTCGGAATCTCCAAGAAGTTGTTTGCAGATGGTGTAGTTTTCTGTAAGAAGACAGCAACGTCAGAAAACTGTAGCGAATTGTGAGAGGAGCTGCAGAGGATTGGTGAATGATACAGGGACAGGCAGTTGACCCTGAACGCCAATAAATGAACATACTGCGATTATGTAGGAGAAGAAATCCACTACTGTATTTTACAGTACTGGTAACAAATCAATGGAAACATTAAGTACTGTAAAATATGTAGGAGTATCTACCTGGAATGACGTAAAGTGGAATGAACACACAAAACAATTAGATTGAGGTTCATAGGAAGAACAACGGCCTTGCCGCAGTGGATACAGCGGTTCCCGTGAGATCACCGAAGTTAAGCGCTGTCGGACGTGGTCGGCAAATGGATGGGTGACCATCCAGGCCGACATTCGCTGTTGCTATTTTTCGGGGTGCACTCAGTCTCATGATGCCAACTGAGGAGCTAGTCGACTGAATAGTAGCGGCTTCGGTCAAGACTACCATCATAACGACCGGGAGAGCGGTGTGCTGACCCCAAGCCCCTCCTACCCGCATCCTCCACTGAGGATGACACGGCGGTCGGATGGCCCCAGTAGGCCACTCGTGGCCTGAAGACGGAGTGCTTTTCTTCATAGGAAGAACCTTAAGAAAATGTAGTTCATCCACTGAAAACGTGGCTTATGAGGCGCTTGTTCGGCCGATTCTTGCGTGTTACTCATCAGTTTGGGATCCTTACCAGGTTGGAATAATAGAAGGGACAGACAAAACCGAACTAAGAGCGGCGTGTTCCGTCACGGGGTTCTTTATTTTGCGCGAGATCGTTACTCAGATGCTCAACAAACTCTAGTGGCAAACGCTACAAGAGGGGTTATGTGCATCACGGAGAGGTTTACTTTTGAAATTCCGAGGGAGTACGTTCTGGGAAGAGTCGGACAATATATTAGTTTTTTCCAAATACGTCTCGCGAAATGACCAGAACGAGAAAATTCTAGAAATTAGAGCTAATACGGATGCTTATAGACACCCATTCCTCCCACGCGCCATTCGCGAATGGAACAGGGAATGTTGGACTAGACATTGGTACCAGTAGTACTGCCCGCCATACACAGTCGGGTGGCTTGCGGAGTACACAGGGTGATTTTTTCCACCACGTGCAAACTCTAGCGACTGATCGATGAGAGGATACGGAACAAAAAAGGTCTAACGAACTTATGTCCGGAAATGCATGGTTTCCATGCTAGACACCATTTATTCAATCGCAATTTGTTACAGAGACTGCGGTCTACAGTTACAGTATGAATTGAAAATGGTTTCCATCTGCCTCAACGCATGCGTGTACTCACCCTAGCAATTTCTGTCTCACACGTTCACATCGGCCAGGCTGCATCTGAACCGTGTCAAAGGCAGCACGAATGCGCTGTTCCACTCTCTCCACATCTGGAGTGGGTTCTGCATGGGCGGTACTTTTGAGGTGGCCCCATAACCAGAAATCGCACAGATTGAGATGCGGTGAACGAGCAGCCCATGCAACTGGACCCCTCGTGCGATCCATCGATCAGGGAAGACACGCGTGAGATGCGTCCGGACGTTAACTGCGAAGCACCGTCATGTAGCCACCACATAACCCTTCGAATCATCAATGGCACTTCTTACAGCAGAGGAGGCGATGTCACCCGCAAGAAACGTCGATGGTTTTGGCCTGTTAGGCGACTTGGAAGAAAGATTGGTCCCAAAATACGATCGCCAATTGTTCTGGCCCACATATTCCGGCTGCACCGAAGCTGATGATTTGCTGTCACCATACAATGAGGTTTCTGCATGCTACTCCACAGATGACTGTTATGAAAGTTGAAGACACCACTCCGCGTAAAAGTGGCCTCATCCGTGAATAGAAAGGATGACACAAATCCCGGAGTCGTGATTGTCTGGTGAAGAAACCAGTAACAAAACTGCCCCCGACGTGAAAAGACTGTCGCTAGTAAATCCTGCACACGCTGTAAGTGATAAGGATAGCAACAACTGTCATAGAGAATATTCCATCCGGTCGTCTGGCATACCCTGTACTGAGGGCCAACTGCCTGGTACTGACACGCCGGTCGCCTTCCACAGTGTTAATCACATTTTCCTCCAAATCTGGTGTCCCAACATTTCTGGTACGTCCTTCACGATTTCCTGCTTCCTGAAACGATCCTGTCTCAGAAAAACGGCGAAACACTGTTGCAAGCACTGAATGCTGTTGTTGTTGTCTACGGGGATAGGTCTCCTGATACAACCTTGCTGCCCGCTGACCGTTGCCATTTGCCTTTCCGCAAGTAAATAGCATGTTCGTAAGCACTAGATTCGAATACGGAACCAGTGTGTACAACCCTGTATCACATCCACTACAACGTGAGTCAGCAAGAGTAGTGAATCGGACACAAAATTACCAATTACTATGGCAGGAGAGGGCGCTAGGGCGTGAAGTATGAGGAACAGTACCACCCTCTAGGAGGAAACCATAACTGTGACAGCATTGTACAGCGTGTTGGAACGCAGTCTCTGTAGCAAAATATGATTGAATAAGCGGTCTCTAGCATGGAAACCATACATTTCTGGACGTAAGTTCATTATACATTTTTTACCGTGTCCTCCCACTGATCAATCCTTAGAGTTTGTACACGGTGGAAAAAATCACCCTGTGGATGTAGGTGTAGACAGAGTTTTATGGTAACCAAAATACCACACTGCCCACAAGTGGAAGTTTTTCCCCATGAGCGCCGTCATTGTGCTTAATCAGACTGCAGTAGCGCTAGTGAACAGCAGGAAGGTGACTAGGGTAGGGGCTACTGACCTTCCCGTTGCAGCCGTTGTCCGTGGGGCTGTAGGGCACGCTGGCGGGCCACAGCGCCCTCTTGGGCGCCGCCTCCACCGCCGCCACCAGCAGCAGCACCACGCACGCTACCAGCGCCGCCTGCAACACCACACGTTTCAAAAATTAGACAAAACTGGCATAGGGGCTAAGAGTATTGCTATAATAGCAGCGTAAAACAAAACGAACAGCGCTGCAATCTCCATATGTGACATAGGTCGCACAGAAGATAAATTTCAGGTTTCAGTAGGTATTGGATTCTATAAGAGTGAGAAAAGATTGACGTCGACGTGCCGTACTGACGCAAATGGCGACCTGCAGTGGGCAATACTACACTACTGGCCATTAAAATTACTACACCACGAAGATGACGTGCTACAGACGCGAAATTTAACCAGCAGGAAGAAGATGCTGTGATATGCAAATGATTAGTTTTTCAGAGCATTCGCACAAGGTTGGCGCCGGTGGCGACACCTACAACGTGCTGACATGAGGGAAGTTTCCAACCGATTTCTCATACACAAAAAGCAGTTGACCGGCGTTGCCTGGTGAAACGTTGTTGTGATGGCTCATATAAGGAGGAGAAATGCGTGCCATCACGTTTCCGACTTTGATAAACGTCGGATTGTAGCCTATCGCCATTGCGGTTTATCGTATCGCGACATTGCTGCTCGCGTTGGTCGAGATCCAATGACTGTTAGCAGAATACGGAATCGGTGGGTTCAGGAGGGTAATACGGAACGCCGTGCTGGATCCCAACGGCCTCGTATCACTAACAGTCGAGATGACAGGCATTTTATCAGTATGGCTGTAACAGATCGTGCAGCCACATCTCGATCCCTGAGTCAACAGATGGGGACGTTTGCAAGACGACAACCATCTGCACGAACAGTTCGACGACGTTTGCAGTAGCATGGATCATCAGCTCGGAGACCATGGCTGCGGATACCTTTGACGCTGCATCACAGACAGGAGCGCCTGCGATGGTGTACTCAACGACGAACCTGGGTGCACGAATGGCAAAACGTCATTTTTTCGGATGAATCCAGGTTCTGTTTACAGCATCGTGATGGTCGCATCCGTGTTTGGCGACATAGCGGTGAACGCACATTGGAAACGTGTATTCGTCATCGCCATACAGCGTATCACCCGGCGTGATGGTATGGGGTGCCATTGGTTACACGTCTCGGTCACCTCTTGTTCGCATTGACGGCACTTTGAACAGTGGACGTTACATTTCAGATGTGTTACGACCCGTGCCTCTACTCTTCATTTGATCCCCGCGACACCCTACATTTCAGGAGGATAATGCACGACCGCTTGTTGTAGGTCCTGTAAGGGGCTTTCTGGACACACAAAATGTTCGATTGCTGCTATGGCCAGCACATTCTCCGGATCTCTCACCAATTGAAAACGTCTGGTCAATGGTGGCCGAGCAACTGGCTCGTCACAATACGCCAGTCACTACTCTTGATGAACTGTGGTATCTTGTTGAAGCTGCATGGGCAGCTGTACCTCCACACGCCATTCAAGCTGTGTTTGACTCAATGCCCAGGCGTATCAAGGCCGTTATTACGGCCAGATGTGGTTGTTCTTGGTACTGATTTCTTAGGATCTATGCACCCAAATTGCGTGAAAATGTAATCACAAGTCAGTTCTAGTATAATATATTTGTCCAATGCATACCCGTTTATCATCTGCATTTCTTCTTGGTGTAGCAATTTTAATAGCCAGTAGCGTATGTTCCCTCGGAAAGAATGGTAACAGTCAGCCCTTTGTCAGGTCTTAACTTGCTGTCTGTTGAGAGACACTATAGTATCGCTCAAAAGTATTTTGTAGTTGAACTAGTAGGGTGGTAGAATTGTTTATTAACACGCAGAATCGAAAGAAACCAGTTATTCAGGCAAATGACTGCTTAACCTCACCGCGGTTACATGTACTGATTGCTGAAAACAGGCAAATGAAATGAAATGATCGTGTTGCACTGACCGCCAGGAGGCTCCATCCAGAGAAGTTCGGCAGCTGGCTTGCAAGACTTATTTCAGGCGACGCCACATTGGGCGACTTGCAAGTCGGTGTTGATGAACTGATGATAATGACAGCACAACGCCCACTCCACTAGTGGCGAAAAAAATCTCCAACCTCGCTGGGAATCGAACCCTGGCCCGTTGCACGGGAGGCACACACGTTACCACTCAGCTAACCAGGAAGACTGAGTACAGTTAAGCATGGACTTAAGCCGTAAACAGTGTTGCCAAGGGGCTACTTAGTATTTTGTAGGATGCAGCTGCAAACGAACCAAGCTACAAAAAGGTAATTTAATTCTGATATTTTTATTTACTTACTGCAACGCTTAAAACTAAAGAGTACACAGCAGATTTCAGACAAGTTGTCTGAACAGCCAAACTCAGTCCTTCGTTACGAAGGTATTTGGCATCTCATAACTGCTTGTGAGTCTCTGGGTCCGCCTCCAGAAAGAAAGGGGGAGGATAGAACACATTGCACAAAGTGGTCGGACCCAAAAAACCGTCCAAAAGAAGATAATCAGAAGGCAATCGATGGCTGATCTCAAAGACTCAGTCCGGGCAATATATGATGATCTTCAGGTAAAACATAGGGCGAAGGTCCGTGTTTCACTTAGCAGCTGTAGATCTGAACTTCTCGAAAACCTACGATAAGTGCGAAAAAGAGGAAGGTCACACTACGGTTTGCAAAGAAATACAAGTTATGGACCACTGAAGACTGGTCAAAAATTTTAGCGAGTAATGGAAGTTTAATCTCTTCTCCTCAGGCGGGATACAGTACATTCGACGGTCGGAAAACAACAGGAATGACAGAAGGTGCCAAGTATCCATCATGAAACACGAAGGAGGAAGCACCATGTTGTGGGGGTGTTTCTCAAGAAGTGGTGTAGGTCTTTTCGTGGACATTAAAGGGTTAATGGATAATCGGAAGTATGATGAAATATTAACACCTCACGGAAGACGAAATATACATCGTAATTGGCAACTGCATCACGACAACGATCCGAAGCATCCTTATTGTCATATTAAGTCATTTCCGATGCAGCACAAGGTCCAGACTTGAACCCCACAGAACATCTTTGGGACGAGCCGGATAGAGGCGTTGGCCAGCAAAACTGCACCGACAACGAGGCTTTCTATCAAGAATTGTATGAGCAATGGAAGAAGATTCCTCAGTCGCGATTGGCCAAACTTGTGGATTCTGTGCCATCCAGGTGTGCTGTAGTAATATACACAAATGGCTATGCAACTAAATAAAACCAAGAACGCCATGGATCAAGACTTCATTATTAGCTTACTTCGGTTTATTTTTAATTAAACACGTTTGAGACTATGTAATTTATTGATTTTGTGTTTTATTACTAGTGCAGAGATTAGAACCGTATAGTATACTTAAGAAAATAAAGTTCATACTATAAAGATTTGATAATTAAGTTCTTTCATCTAAATTTTACCTAAAATTTTTTTCCGAATTTATTATCTCCATTCCAAAAACCTCGTCTTATTCAAAACTCAGCAGTCGTTGATGTTTGTTTACAGCTTTCTTCCGCTATTTAAATCGTCATATTGAATTAGATGAGTGTTTATGCTTCCTCTTATTTCGTTTGGACTGTTTATTATTGCATATTGAAAGAGAATCGAGGGTCTAAGTGCTTTAGACATAGAAGGGGGAGGGGAGAATAATCAATGTGTTATGTATGCGTAACCAGCAAAGCAATTTAAAAATTATAGATGGCAGGGTACTGAATATTTAACACAAATAAGGTCCAGTAAACATTTAGTTCGGCAGTCTGTCTGTAGGCGGTACACTAAAAGAAACAACTGGCGATGTTTCTGAGGAGGATGTGTTCGCCTTCAGACTGAGCCTGCCGCCTGGAAAGCTTGCGAGTGCTGAGGCTAATATAACTGTCAGGCGCCCACGTTTAAGCTGAGTCTGCCATTACGGGCGTCTCCGTAATACGCAACCAGATAAACAGAAGTGAAGCGCCCAGGAGAAGTGGTCAGTTGTCAGTGTAACGTCGTACACACACGCATCATCAGCGTGTATGTAAATGATTAGAATGGAAATCATCGGGGAGAAGTAGAATGGCCACCAGAATGCATTAGTGTTGTTTGTGATTATTGAAATTTTCCTGGCATAAAGAGTATTCCATGAACTTTCGGATTGCAGTCAGATGACATCGACTTCCTGCCACAATGTATCGGCTGACAACTGATGTGGACTGCTAAGGCAGCCAGTCCACAGTGACGGGTAGCCGAAAGAAAGGCACGCGTACACACACGCCGACTGGCGTGAATTCTGGAACAGGATAAGTATTGATTCTAATAAGAAAAGTATGCAGCTCCTCGAATACTTAACTTTATTCTTTGTTGGTTTACAACGTTCTTCTTGAGACATTTATACGATAACTCTCAAACTATGTAAGGCTAATGGCGCCTTGCTAGGTCGTAGCCATGGACTTAGCGGAAGGCTATTCTAACTGTCTCTCGGCAAATGAGAGCAAAGGCTTTGTCCGTATAGTCGCTAGCAATCTCGTCGTACAACTGGGGCGAGTGCTCGTCTGTATCTCGAGACCTGCCTTGTGGTGGCGCTCGGTCTGCGATCACACAGTGGCGACACGCGGGTCCGACATGTACTAAATGGACCGCGGCCGATTTAAGCTACCACCTAGCAAGTGTGGTGTCTGGCTGTGACACCACAACAACCATTCAGCCATCTTCAGGTTATTGTTTTGCACTGAGGTTGCTAGTTCAAGTCGCGCGCACAAAGACAGCCGTTACATGAGCGACCTCTGTCGAATTACATGCCGTCGTAGAATATTGCTCCATTTATGGCGCGCGGGATAATGGAATGTAGTCGAATTTAGTCGGGTGCTGCTGAGGGAATTAGATTAGGAAATGAGACACTTAAAGTAGTAAAGGAGTTTTGCTATTTGGGGAGCAAAATAACTGATGATGGTCGAAGTGGAGAGGATATAAAATGTAGACTTGGCAATGGCAAGGAAAGCGTTTCTGAAGGAGAAAAATTTGTTAACATCGAGTATTGATTTAAGTGTCAGGAAGTAATTTCTGAAAGTATTTGTATGGAGTGTAGCCATGTATGGAAGTGAAACATGGACGATAAATAGTCTAGACCAGAAGAGAATAGAAGCTTTCGAAATGTGGTGCTACTGAAGAATGCTGAAGATTATATGGGTAGATCACATAACTAATGAGGAGGAATTGAATAGAATTGGGGAGAAAAGGAGTTTGTGGCATAACTTGACCAGAAGAAGGGATCGGTTGGTAGGACATGTTCTGAAGCATCAAGGGAACACCAATTTAGTATTGGTGGGCAGCGTGGAGGGTAAAAATCGTAGAGGGAGACCAAGAGATGAATACGCTAAGCAGATTCAGAAGGATGTAGGGTGCAGTAGGTACTGGGAGATGATGAAGCTTGCACAGGATAGAGTAGCATGGAGAGCTGCATCAAACCCGTCTCAGGACTGAAGACCACAACAACAACAACATGGCGCGCAGGAGCATGCGTAATGAGATACTATATGCACGCTCTCTGTCGGAATGAGCATTCGCGGAGTTAAAATTCAGATGTCAAAATGGATAAAAATAAATACCGCTAGATGTGCCATATGTTATAAAATGTTTTCTTACAGGAGAAATTACAGATATCACCAGGTCGCACACCTTATCCATTTGAAAGCTGCCATCACGATTAATGAGATCTTACGCTAAACGTATTTCCACCGATTCCTTAAAACTGAATCCTAGAAGGATCTCGTCGAGGCCAAGATTTCCGTGGAAGAGTAATCCATGGAATGTACTGTGGAGATACAAAGTTCGGCTATGGCTGACTTACTGGGCTACGAAGGCGAGTGTGGCGATCATGTTCAACGCATCCTTCACGCACTTTGCGCGTCGTCTGACAAATGTAGGGTTTGCCACACTGACATGGTATTCTATTGAGTCCTACCTTCCGCAATCCCAGATCGCCCTTTGCCGAACAGAGAAGAGCACAAGTCTTTGCAGGTGGGCGAAATATTACTTTGACATGTTGTTTTCTTCAGATTCTGCCGAATTTGACGAAATACTGCCGACGTACTGGAAGGATGCCCTGGACTTCAACCGCTCCTTCTCCTGCTCTTGTGGGTGGTCACGTTTCTTCTTTCTTAAAGCTGTGTGATCTGATGTGGCCGGTCGGAGTGGCCGTGCGGTTCTAGGCGCTACAGTCTGGAACCGAGCGACCGCTGCGGTCGCAGGTTCGAATCCTGCCTCGGGCATGGATGTGTGTGATGTCCTTGGGTTAGTTAGGTTTAATTAGTTCTAAGTTCTAGGCGACTGATGACCTCAAAAGTTGGGTCACATTTTGCTCAGAGCCATTTGAACCATCTGATCTGATGTGAAGATTATCCATTACTTTTGGACACTGATTGTAGGTGTTCCAGCTCATTTGCAAGGCTGTCTCTATCAGATACAGCACATACCTGGTGCACCAACGTTCGAAGGACGTCCATAGTTTGTGTTGGGCAGAGGCAGATAGACGTCTGCAAATACAGGTCTGCATGTGTGGGCTTACGATAGACTCAATATCCCAATGATCCATCCAATTTCCGTCTTCAACTTATTTTTTATTCAACAGAGAATATTTTGAGCAAATTGACGGTGTTGCCATGGGTAGCCTTCTCTCCCCTCAGGTAGTAAACATTTTTATGGAAAACTTTGAGGAGAGGGCAGAGCCAAAAGTCTTCTGGCAATATGTGGATGATACTTTGGATGGTACTTTTGTAGTGTGGCCCCACGGTGAAGAAGAACTATCATGCTTGTTGCAGTGTCTGAATTCTATCCATGAGAATATCAAATTTACGATGGAATTGAAGAAGGGCGGCTGTCTGCCATTTCTGGACATCTTCGCCAGATGGAAAATGAATGGATAATGGGGTATTTCCTTCACCTTAGGCCCACACATACAGACCTGTATTTGCAGGCGTCTAGCTTCATCCACCTATACAAAGTATGGGCGTTCTTCGAACGTTGGTGCACTTTCTGGGATCGGGAACGGTCCTGTAGAGATAAAACGCACCCGTGTGTGACAGAACTATCAGAACCTGGTGGAGTCTGAAAGGTGCTTCATGATGGATTTCCGTTTGGCCAGTTGGGATTGCTTGGTAAAACACATCCTAAGACATCAAGGATGCCAATTTAATAACGTAGGGAAATGTAGAGAATAAAAATTGTAGAGGGAGACCAAGACTTCACTAAAATAAGCACGTTCAAATGGACATATGTTGCAGAAGTTATGCAAAGATGAAGAGATTTCCCAAGAAAAGAATAGCGTAGACAGTTGCAAGAAATCGGTCGTGGACCTAAGGATCGCAGCAACTACAGTAATAATCATTCTCGTCGCAATAATTTTTCTCGTAACAGTTATTATTATTGTCATATGTATCGTCAGTGTTATCGCTGTCGATCGATGATTTGGTATATTCATCTGCCTCGAACAACATAAATCGTGAGTGGTCGGCAAACCTATTCCTATGCTGATAATGGTGTGTAGATTCTTGCATAAAATTAGAGTTGTTGACTCATGTGGCAGGAACAAAAAATGTAATTTATTTCAAAAATTTTGTTGTGGTTATTAATGCTAAGCAGATCAATACAATTCAATATCCAAGACGTGTTATCGGCAGACAAATACCTTAAACCTGTCTCTGCAGATATTAAATTTTCATACAATCGAGAAACATCGCCGTTATTCTGAATAACTGTAGCTACGCTGAAAGTAATTCATATTTACTGTAAAGACTCCGCGTTCATTTTCAACTGTCTCGACTGCAGAAATGAAAATGTGAACCATATACTTATACATGGTGCGTAAAATACGACTGACCTGGAAAATATTTATAGCACTGACGCGGTATTGACCCTTGTTAATGAATAGGAGAACTCCACAGCAGAGAAAATGCCGGCAACCGTGATCTCGATGTCCCGACCGGTTGCTGTAACACGTCTGCGAATGCGCATCTCCCGAAAGCTCTTTTCCGAGTTCTTCGCTATGTCGTTACGTTTGAGTGAGTGAGAGGAGCAGACGTGTTTAGTGGCTAGCTGAATGTAACACAAAATGGTGCTCGTGATAAAACAGCGCGTATTCATTGTCGAGTGTTATGCAAAACCTATTTCGTAGAACACGTGTGTTGAACCGTTTGCACAAGAATTTAAAACTGGGATGTTTTTTCCACATATCCAACTAAGTCACCAATGCAAAAATTAGTGCCAAAACGCGAAACGGGCTCTGTAGCGAATTACAGCCGTAACTATCTGAACAGAGTTCGAACATCAGAAAACAACACCGGAGTGAAGGAGAGCCTGGAACAGAGTCCGACGACATCTCAACGCCGTTTACCTGTGTAAATGGGAATTAAGGGATTGTCACGTCGAAACATTATCAAAAAGGGCTTGCATCTGAATGCTTGTAAATATATTGTTCTGCATCGGATAAAGCTTGTTGAGTTCTGCCGGTAGTTTCCGAGTGTAACGGAATCAGGACTTTTGGATTATTGGTATTTCATTGCTTCAGGGGAAGCCTGGTTCGTCCTGTCATCGTATGTGAACTCATAGAACATGATACACTATGCGTCAGAAAATCCCCGTCAGTACTTCGAAGAGCCGTTGCGGAATGTCATACACTACTGGCCATTAAAATTGCTACACCAAGAAGAAATGCAGATGATAAACGAGTATTCATTGGAGAAATATATTTTACTAGACCTGACATGTGATTACATTTTCACGCAATTTGGGTGCATAGATCCTGAGAAATCAGTACCCAGAACAACCACATCTGGCCGTAATAACGGCCTTGATACGTCTGGGCATTGAGTCAAACAGAGCTTGGATGGTGTGTACAGGTACAGCTGCCCATGCGGCTTCAACACGAAACCACAGTTCATCAAAAGTAGTGACTGGCGTATTGTGACGAGCCAGTTGCTCGGCCACCATTGACCAGACGTTTTCAATTGGTGAGAGATCTGGAGAATGTGCTGGCCAGGGCAGCAGTCGAACATTTTCTGTATCCAGAAAGGCCCGTACAGGACCTGCAACATGCGGTCGTGCATTATCCTGCTGAAATGTAGGGTCTCACATGGATCGAATGAAGGGTAGAGCCACGGGTCGTAACACATCTGAAATGTAACGTCCACTGTTATAAGTGCCGTCGATGCGAACAAGAGGTGTACGAGACGTTTAACCAATGGCACCCCATACCATCACGCCGGGTGATACGCCAGTATGGCGATGACGAATACACGCTTCCAATGTGCTTTCACCGCGATGTCGCCAAACACGGAAAAATGACGTTTTGCCATTCGTGCACCCATGTTCGTCGTTGAGTACACCATCGCAGGCGCTCCTGTCTGTGATGAAGCGTCAAGGATAACCGCAGCCATGGTCTCCGAGCTGACAGTCCATGCTACTGCAACGTCGTCGAACTGTTCGTGCAAATGGATCTTGTCTTGCAAACGTCCCCATCTGTTGACTCAGGGATCGAGACGTGGCTGTACGATCTGTTACAGCCATGAGGATAAGATGCCTGTCATCTCGACTGCTAGTGATACGAGGCCGTTGGGATCCAGCACGGCGTTCCGTATTACCCTCCTGAAGCCACCGATTCCATATTCTGCTAAAAGTCATTGGATCTCGACCAACGCGAGCAGCAATGTCGCGATACGATAAACCACAATCGCAATCCGACGTTTATCAAAGTCGGAAACGTGATGGTACGCATTTCTCCTCCTTGCACGAGGCATCACAACAACTTTTCACCAGGCAACGCCGGTCAACTGCTCTTTGTGTATGAGAAATCGGTTGGAAACCTTCCTGATGTCAGCACGTTGTAGGTCTCACCACCGGCACCAACCTTGAGTGAATGCTCTGAGAAGCAAATAATTTGCATATCACAGCATCTTCTTCGTGTCGGTTAAATTTCGCGTCTGTACCACGTCATCTTCGTGGTGTAGCAATTTTAATGGCCAGTAGTGTAGTCGGTATTTGGCGCGTAATATCTGGTATCCGCATCGTAAGACGATTCTTTCATCAAACTGTTCACACTGTTGATATATCCAGAAACTGTTTAACCTATGTGTCAGTCAACACACAGCAAGCCGGAGCAAGTGTATACATCGCATTGACAACCTTATCACGACTGCATGAGGTTTTTGGGTGAGGAGAGGACAACCGGCAGAAGTAGTCCAGTGTCCTAGTCACCTCGACTACCTGATCTCTCTCCCAGACATTTTTACCTGTGGTTCCAACTGACGGGTGAGATGTACTCAAATAATCCTCATGCACAACAGGACGCTGAAAACGCTATTGCTGCTGACCCGCAGACAGATCTGCTACGCTTATCTCACCGTTTAATAAGTCGAGTCAAACGCTGTATCGTCTTTAACTGCAATGAAGTTCGTTAAGAAGGGTCAATCCCACGCCAGTCCTACAGTAAATATTTTTGGGACCAGTTCCATTTTGTCCACCCAGTATTACATCTAGATCTGCATCTACATCTACTTGATTACTCTGCAATTCACATTTAAGTGCTTGGCAGAGGGTTCATCGAACCACAATCATACTATCTCTCTACCATTCCACTCCCGAACAGCGCGCAGGAAAAACGAACACCTAAACCTTTCTGTTCGAGCTCTGATTTCTCTTATTTTATTTTGATGATCATTCCTACCTATGTAGGTTGGGCTCAACAAAATATTTTCGCATTCGGAAGAGAAAGTTGGTGACTGAAATTTAGTAAATAGATCTCGCCGCGACGAAAAACGTCTTTGCTTTAATGACTTCCATTCCAACTCGCGTATCATATCTGCCACACTCTCTCCCCTATTACGTGATAATACAAAACGAGCTGCCCTTTTTTGCACCCTTTCGATGTCCTCCGTCAATCCCACCTGGTAAGGATCCCACACCGCACAGCAATATTCTAACAGAGGACGAACGAGTGTACTGTAAGCTGTCTCTTTAGTGGACTTGTTGCATCTTCTAAGTGTCCTGCCAATGAAACGCAAACTTTGGCTTGCCTTCCCCACAATATTATCTATGTGGTCTTTCCAACTGAAGTTGTTCATAATTTGAACACCCAGGTACTTAGCTGAAAATTGACAGCCTTGAGAATTGTACTATTTATCGAGTAATCGAATTCCAACGGATTTCTTTTGGAACTCATGTGGATCACCTCACACTTTTCGTTATTTATCGTCAACTGCCACCTGCCACACCATACAGCAATCTTTTCTAAGTTGCTTTGCAACTGATACTGGTCTTCGGATGACCTTAGTTGACGGTAAATTACAGCATAATCTGCGAACAACCTAAGAGAACTGCTCAGATTGTCACCCAGGTCATTTATATAGATCAGGAACAGCAGAGGTCCCAGGACGCTTCCCTGAGGAACACCTGATATCACTTCAGTTTTACTCGATGATTTGCCGTCTATTACTACGAACTGCGACCTTCCTGACAGGAAATCACGAATCCAGTTGCACAACTGAGACGATACCCCGTGTGCCCGCAGCTTGATTAGAAGTCGCTTGTGAGGAACGGTGTCAAAAGTTTTCCGGAAATCTAGAAATACGGAATCAACTTGAGATCCCCTGTCGATAGCGGCCATTACTTCGAGCGAATAAAGAGCTAGCTGCGTTGCACAAGAACTATGTTTTCTGAAACCATGCTGATTACGTATCAATAGATCGTTCCCTTCGAGGTGATTCATAATGTTTGAATACAGTATATGCTCCAAAACCCTACTGCAAACCGACGTCAATGATATAGGTCTGTAGTTCGTTGGATTACTCCTACTACATCAGAGTGTCAATCATACTGATGTAAACTATTATATAGGATGTTAAAAAACAGTGTCGAATACTCTGAGAGGTGGTAGTACTCATCGAAACAAGTATAAGAAGTCCAATAAACATGGGTCCGAAAGCGGATACTTTCGGATATAAACACATGTTTATAGAAATAACTGCGCGGCACTTGGATATCCCGGATTCGATTCCCGGCGGGGTCAGGGATTTTCTCTGCCTCGTGATGACTGGGTGTTGTGTGATGCCCTTAGGTTAGTTAGGTTTAAGTAGTTCTAAGTTCTAGGGGACTGATGACCATAGATGTTAAGTCCCATAGTGCTCAGAGCCATTTTTGACAGTCGGATACAGATATTAGCACAGTCGTTGCATTGGCGCTCCGTCAATGTGTCGGCAGGGTATTATGATGTCTTACTCACAGTACTCTGTCTTTAGGCGATCAGCGGTCAGTTGTGTGGTTCGAATCGTGTTGTAGGCTACTATAGTTTTCGTCGTGTTTGTGTGCCTTATTGTACAGTACTGTCATCCCTGGGTACATACGATAGTGTTTTCCCTTCTTCCAAACTCGGATTTACTTATGTGTTTACTGTTATTGCGCTGTACAAATGGTGTAGTACATTTACCTTCCACCACTTGTTAGCAATGGAAGCCTACTACTCGACAAGTAAAATGACGGATACGATATTCTGCTAATGTTTAACAAACGGACGTAACCTGCGAGCCCCTGCTCTTTCCGCTCAAAAATATCCACAGTGCGGAGTGCCCTCTGATAAGCTGTTCGGCAGACTTTTCCAGCGTCTGAGGGACAAAAAATGGTTCAAATGGCTCTGAGCACTATGCAACTTAACTTCTGAGGTCATCAGTCCCCTGGAACTTAGAACTACTTAAACCTAACTAACCTAAGGACATTACACACATCCATGCCCGAGGCAGCATTCGAACCTGCGACCGCAGAGGTCGCGCGGTTCTAGACTGTAGCGCGTAGAACCGCTCGACCACCCTGGCCGGCGTCTGAGGGACACAGGAACCCTCGCACCTCGGAAGTCTGACAGTGGAAGGCACCGCACAGTCCGCACGCCTGACATGGAGGAGCGTGGACTTATCTCACAAAGTATCCATTTCCCGACCCACATTTATTGCATTCATTTGTCTTGTTTCGATGAGTGTTACCGCCTATCAATATATTCGACACTATTTTTTGAACACCCTGTATATGACCTCTTATACACCAGCGTATAAATAAAGAGAATGGGGTGGAACAACGTAGACACAGAGACCATATAAACTGATGAGTCAGAAGGTCACGAACGTCACCTGTCGGCATCGCGGGCAGGTGGCGCTAAGAAAAGTATGTAAGCGGAGCAGTGACGGATGGGATATCATACGGGCCGCAAATGGGAAAACCTACTGACGTAAGCGACTTTGGCAAAGAGGAGATTGTTATGGTCCGACACCTGGGAACCAGGATTTTGGAAAAGGAGAAGCTAACAGCGACATCGGCAATTACGGTTGCTGTGGGCGTTTCATCATCGAGACTGGACCGTGGGTCGGAGAAAACATGTCTCCTGGTCGGATGAATCACATTTCTTGTTGCGCCAGGTCGACGGTCGTGTCGGAATACCCCGTCGCCGCCGGCCCGTGTGGCCGAACGGTTCTAGGCGCTTCAGTCTGGAACCGCGCGACTGCTACGGTCGCAGGTTCGAATCCTGCCTCGGGCATGGATGTGTGTGCTGTCCTTAGGTTACTTAGGTTTAAGTAGCTCTAAGTTCTACGGGACTGATGACCTCAAATGTTAAGTCCCATAGTGCTCAGCCATTTGAACCACTTTCAAGTTTTTCACCGCGCCACAAAAACAGACCAGGCGCCGGCAGTGTTACGCTGTGGGGAACATTCACCCCGGCTTCCATGGGATCTGTGGTAATCGAAGGAATCATGACAACTGTGTACCAGGTCAACATCTCGTTCCAAAAAAACAACGTGCAAATGACGACAGCAAAACCTTAGTAGAAATTTGTGCGACTGCAAAAAGATCCATGCATGAAGCACACAACAACCACTACCGTCATACCTTAGTCTTGTCGAGAATCCGGTAAATTCCGGTCCCATTTAAAATTGCCAAGCGGGCCGAGGACTTCTATCCAGTCACTCATTCATCAGTCTGGTGTGACAATAGTAGACAGCATACGGAAACTTTACATTTAGAAAATCATTCACGCAGGAGGATCGTACAAACATACTGTCCTGTCGTGAGTTCCGTATGGAAGTTCCACCCAACGGCATCTATCCAGGTAGGTAGCACTACGGGAAAGTGTGGGTCAGCTGGGGAGCGTGCTGATGTAGTCCGCGCATTTGCGATAAATAGCGTGTCGGGGTAGCGCAGTGGTTAACGCAAGTATCTAGTAAGCAGGAAAACCCGGGTTCGAGCCCTAGTACGGCACACTCGTAGCCCCTGATTCCGCACAAAGGCCCGATGCAGCTAATATCATTAGTTGCTTTCATTTTTCTCTCCTCCACCTTCAGTTTACGTAATATGTATCACAGCTGAGTAGCTTATGACATTTTAAATTAGGTCAATATTTATGTGAAATGTTAAAACCAAATTTTTAGTGCCCCTGAAAGCTGTTTGATAGCAACTTGCAACTGGTATTGAGTACCGTTCACCGCGATAATCATTTAGTCATATAGATCCTACCTTACGTCTTTAAGCTGCATATGGAATGTAGCGAGAAGACATGCCTGAAAGAGCAGACACCATACATTCGTATGAACTGTAACTATTTAACTGTCAACTTTTTTTCTAGACTGCGTGTTTCCGGTGCTAAGCTTCTTGCAAGTGTTGGAATTCTTTCAGAGACAGAATAACATATCAGGAGAATACTTACAAAGAGTATCCCCATACACAAAAAGTTGAAGTTAACATGGAAACCTAGGTTCGCTTACTAGAGCGAACCTACTTTCCTTATTAACAAATGCAATGAAGAAAAAAGTCGTACACTTAACATGTAAACTCAGTCTGTCGATCGTTGGGCAAACCATCCTTATTAAGTTTTCTTCGACTTTGTAGATCACTTCAAACCAGTGCCCGAATGTCTCCTGCAAAATAACGGTAAACTGTTCGCTTATACTGATCAAAAATGAACTACGCTAGATTCTTTTTTCATATGACTAGCTTGAGGGAAGCAAACTCCAACAAAAAGTATAAATTTACTTGCAAAATAGTGAAGTATGGTTCACCTCATGGGCAAAATGGTTTTGTATTTATGAATGGTAAGAAAATCGCCATTTCAGTGGCCGAGAGAAATGGCAGTTTGCTGTTCTGAATACGCCGCCATTCGCAGACATAGAGATCTCTTCTGTTGCATCGTTGTAAATAGTGTTAGGACCGATATTTCGCAGATACGTTTCTAATATCGGAGCGGGTAATGTCAGTCGCAGCCTTCCTCTTTTCGCAGATTGTTCTGCCACTGACAAGATGGTGTTATTTTAAAACCTGCACCCAGAGTCCAGCATCACTTTGAAGAATTTGTCTGGTGTAAGCGATCGTAACAGCTTTGTCATCATTAAAAACATAAAAACTGTTGTTGGTTAGAAAACTAACAAGAGAGACGTGAGTCAATAAAAAAAAATTGAGTTTAATCTTGCATACTGATATAATATGACAACGTTGCATAGGTTCTTCTTTGGTTACATCAGGTAATAGGTTTCAATTTTTTGGTAGGGCATTAAGAAATTACAGTTAATATTTAAATGGTTCAAATGACTCTGAGCACTATGGGACTTAACATCTGAGGTCATCAGTCCCCTAGAACTTAGAACTACTTAAACCTAACTAACGTAAGGACATCACACACGTCCATGCCCAAGGCAGGATTCGAACCTGCGACCGTAGTGGTCGCGCGGTCCCAGACTGAAGCACCTACAACCGCTCGTCCACAACGGACGGTGTTAATATGTAAGAAAGACTGTTTGCGAAACGATTTGCAACGTATCTGCAGGTATTGCTCGAAAAGGTGGTATCCATATTAGATTGGATTGGCAGGAAAAATTGAAAATTTGTGGTAATTAGGCGCTACAGTCTGGAACCGTGCGACCGCTACGGTCGCAGGTTCGAATCCCGCCTCGGGCATGGATGTGTGTGAAGTCCTTAGGTGAGTTAGGTGTAAGTAGTTCTAAGTTCTAGGGGACTGATGCCCTAGAAGTTAAGTCCCATAGTGCTCAGAGCCATTTGAACCATTTTTTTTTTGTGGTAATGGGACCAAACTGCTCAGATCATTGGTCCCTAAGCTTACACACTACTTAATCTAACTCAAACTAACTTACGATAAGGACAACACACACATACACACACGCACACACACACACACACACACACATGTACCAGGGATGACTCGAACCTCCGACGGAGAGAGCCGCGCGAACCGTGGCAAGGCGCCCAAGACCGTGCTGTTACCCGTGCTGCTTGGATTGGCAGAATACGTCGAAGTCGTACGGAGTAGAACGTGTAAATACCCGACAAGATTGTAATCGAATATTTAAACATAAATCGCTAGGCTCACGAAGGAAGGTGGAGAATATTTTCTCGAAAATTTATACACGAAACCTCAAGAACCTGTTTTCAATAAGACATCCAGGGATGACATGCAGGGCACTTGCTCTTCGATCGTAAGTATTAAACCAGTGGCCACTTTAACACTCCGAGTCTTTAAAGAATCGCATTTCCATGTATAAAACGTCCGATTAATGTACAAATGATATACTGTCTTAAATATTGCAGGTCAAGCATGCAAGCGAGAGAAAGAATTATGTTTAAAGTTTGTTGAAAGTTGCTAAATCCTCTCATTAGAAAACACTGGATGAGTACAGTTTTGGTACTTTGTGCTCCGTTTGAAACAAAATCTTGTTTTTCATTCATTCCAATGTTTATGGTGTCGTATCTCCTGGACTGTGTGTCGTACATGGATATAATTTTGCAGGTACATTCAGTGTTAAGTCTGCAAAGTGTGTTGCGAATGGAGTCAGTAGTAATAAAAGTGCTTTGGGAAAAGAGTCAGCAGTAAGGAAGTAATGAATTAAAAAATCATGTCTGATGTTGAGATTTTACCGCGTGAACAGCGAGAATGTAACAAGAAATAAACTTTTTTCCTTTCATCATTCAGCATGGCGTGGCAGTGAAAAGATGTTTCGTACAGGTTAGAAATTATATGTAGAGTTTGTTGGATGGACGTGGAAGAGTTTATGGGCAAATTTTAAACACATTGTAAATCACGCATTGGAGAAGTACGTGCCGAAAAAGTGGGTTACGGACGGAAAAGACCTACCGTGGTTTAACAGCGCAATTCGGAGAATCCTCAGGAAGCAAAGACAGTTGCACTCGGGGTACAATAAAGATCGGGAGAATGAGGACAGGCAAAAGTTAGTAAAGATTCGTGCTGCTGTAAAAAGAGCGATGCGAGAAGCATACAACCACTACCACCGTCATATTTTAGCAAAAGCTCTTGATGAAAACCCAAGGAAATTCTGGTCTTACGTAAAATCTGTAAGCTGGTCGAAGGCTTCCATCCAGTCACTCACTGATCAGTCTGGCCTGGCAACGGAAGACAGCAAAACGAAAGCTGAAATTTTAAATTTAGCATTTGAGAAATCTTTCGCGCAGGAGGATCGTACAAACATACCGCCGTTTGAGTCTCGTACAGATTCCCGAATGGAGGATATAGTGATAGACATCCTTGGGGTTGTGAAGCAGCTGAATGGGTTGGAAATAAATAAATCGCCAGGTCCTGATGAGATTCCAGTTCGGTTTTACAGAGAGTACTCTACTGCATTGGCTCCTTACTTAGCTTGCATTTATTGCGAATCTCTTGCCATATTCCTTGACTTCCGGAAAGCGTTTGACTCAGTGCCCCACTGCAGAATTCTGACTAAAGAACGAGCATATGGGATTGGTTCCCAAGTATGTGAGTGGCTCGAAGACTTCTTAAGTAATAGAACCCAGTACGTTGTCCTCGATGGTGAGTGTTCATCGGAGGTGAGGAGTGCCCCAGGGAAGTGTGGTAGGTCCGCTCTTGTTTTCTATCTACATAAATGATCTTTTGGATAGGGGGTATAGCAATGTGCGGCTGTTTGCTGATAATGCTGTGGTGTAGCGGAAGGTGTCGTCGTTGAGTGACTGTAGGAGGATACAAGATGACTTGGACAGGATTTGTGATTGGTGTAAAGAATGACAGCTAACTCTAAATATAGATAAATGTAAATTAATGCAGATGAATAGGAAAAAGAATCCCGTAATGTTTGAATACTCCATTAGTAGTGTAGCGCTTGACACAGTCACGTCGATTAAATACTTGGGCGTAACATTGCAGAGCGATATGAAGTGGGACAAGCATGTAATGGCAGTTGTGGGGAAGGCGGATAGTCGTCTTCGGTTCATTGGTAGAATTTTGGGAAGATGTGGTTCATCTGTAAAGGAGACCGCTTATAAAACAGTAATACGACCTATTCTTGAGTACTGCTCGAGCGTTTGGGATCCCTATCAGGTCGGATTGAGGGAGGACATAGAAGCAATTCAGAAGCGGGCTGCTAGATTTGTTACTGATAGGTTAGATCATCACGCGAGTGTTACGGAAATGCTTCAGGAACTCGGGTGGGAGTCTCTAGAGGAAAGGAGGCGTTCTTTTCGTGAATCGCTACTGAGGAAAGTTAGAGAACCAGCATTTGAGGCTGACTGCAGTACAAATTTACTGCCGCCAACTTATATTTCGTGGAAAGACCACAAAGATAAGAGAGATTAGGGATTGTACAGAGGTACATAGGCAGTAATTTTTCCCTCGTTCTGTTTGGGAGTGGAACAGGGAGAGAAGATGCTAGTTGTGGTACGAGGTACCCTCCGCCATGCACCGTATAGGAGATTGCAGAGTATTTATGTAGATGTAGATGTCGTTAAGTGCTCTCATTCTCAAGTAGTGGGTGAACATAGTCTGGGTAATGTGTGCGCCATGAGATACACTGCCTCAAGACATGTACACAGTGTCTAACAGGAACATCTGTCTTACTGTGCAAAAGCCTTTAACGTAAGATTATATGTCTTACTAAGTAGATTGTAGCAATATTTTAATTTTTTAAATTCGCTCAGTATTTATATGAAATATTGAAAATCAAATTTTTGATGCCACTGAAATCTGTTAGAGAAGCAATTAGCAACTGGAATTGAGTACCGTTCACCGGTATAATCATTTAGTAATATAGATCCTAGTTTATGTCTTTAAGATGCATATGGAGTGTAGAGGAAAGACCATTTAGTTTTGTGGTACAATGAAAATGTCTTTCATGAACTTGACACTGATTTGCAGAATCTACACTCCTACCCGAGGCCAAGAGCCATTTTTTCCTTAGATTACCCTACGTCATCGTGACGTTAGGCTGTTAAAACAGCTGCCGACCGGTTAAAAATACTCGCCCGCCGCCTCCAGCTGATGAACCGTTAATCTCCGAACGGCTGGGGGTTATCCGGACCCGCTGCGTGGAGAGCGGAACGCACTTCCTAGCCACTAATCGGCGCTGTGTCAT
Source organism: Schistocerca piceifrons (assembly GCF_021461385.2). Classification (NCBI taxonomy): domain Eukaryota; kingdom Metazoa; phylum Arthropoda; class Insecta; order Orthoptera; family Acrididae; genus Schistocerca; species Schistocerca piceifrons. Next base: position 331,847,210 of record NC_060139.1, read on the forward strand.
TTTTACGTAACCGCCCGTTCCTCCGAACTGTCGTGAGATTATGTAAAGAAACTGGCTATCTTCCCGCAGCACCAGAATTATGTAACATTGGTTGCTTTAGTTATATAGGCAGTCAGTGTTCTAGCGCGGACTGGCAACGGCTGAATGACGCAATCACGAACATAGTTTACACGGATGTCAGCGAAATACACGCAGGTCTATTAATCTGTCACAACGGGAGTCTTAAAGCAATCTGATTTCACAATATCTCTTGTCTTCCTTCTCAAGTGGTAAACGACGGAATGCATTTTCATGTAAGTCTATCTTTCCTAATTATTACACTATAACTATAAGGGGCAGTGAAATGAAAATGAGCCAAATGGAAAAGGTAGGTAAACTGTTTATTATTTCAAAAGTAATCCCCATATAACTGTTAATACATTCAACCCACTGTGAGACTATATGGTCAGTGGCTTCAGGGACAAACATTTGTGGTTGACTACGGAACTCTGACTGCAACCAGGCGTACACCTCTTCGTCTGAAGCCAATCGACGACCATGAATGTCTTTCTTCAGGACTCTAAAAATATAAAAATCGCATGGAGAGACGGACTGTATGAAGGAAGTGTAGGCGAAACTTCTACAGCGTACTCGGAACAACCATGGCAACCTGAGGGACCCGAAGAAAAACATTCGTGACCGTCGATTTGGTTCAGACGGAGAGCTGCTTGCCTGGATACAATCATGGTTCCATAGGCAACAACAAGCATCTTTCATGAAGGCACTGACCGTCTTGTTTCACAATGGGATAAATGTATCAACAGTTATGTGGCGATTACTTTTGACTGCCGCTTGTATCACGCCAGTCTATTTATTCAACCAATAGCTTAGAAACCTGGCGTTGTCTGGGCGTTTATTTACATCCGAGCTCGAGACTTCGTAAACGTAGAATTTCTTTTTGACTTATAAAGCTTCCTTTCTTAGTATGATTGGGGACATGAACAAAGAGCTTGTTTCCTTCACTAACGTGGGAGAAAGCCACAGAGAGTCGACCATGCGAAGAGTGACTGACACTAAAGACCACGCCTGCAAGACCCAACGTCTGACCTTGTGTATTGTTTGTGGTAATGGCATAACATAAGCTCACGGGGAATTGTACAGGTTTAAAGTGAAATGGTAAACTGTTGGGGATAAGAGGGATTCGGAGCGTAAGAACTCACACGCCTGTGCCGCTTCCCATTAAAATTTCCGTTTCTAAGATGTCACGTTGGAGAGAAGTAAGTCAGCGAAACGTTCTGAGCAGAGAGACGCTCTTGATCAGAGGTAGATCAGGCCTTGTTTTCAGAAGGAGTTTCCAAAGAGCAAGTTAAAGCGTGAGGGTCTTGAGCCACAGTAAGTCTCGCTTCACAATCTTTATTAGATTATTGAGACCGCATAGTCCTTAGTCTTTTAGCTGTTCTGGTGTATTCAGCAAGACACAACCATTTTCTAGGGAATTTTATTCATAAACAAAACGAAATGAAGATGTAATGAGTAGGCACCCAGACCACAAAGCAGTTTTGATAAATTCGTTTTTGTAGCAAAAAATATAAATAAAATCTATCGAAACAAATAAAGCAATGTCGTTCAGCTTTTAACATACAAACCGAAATCAGTAAATTCGTATATCCTAGCCAAGAAAGTTCCCTGTTTGTTTGTATTCATAAAGATAAGATTGTGATCCTTAATCCAGTCGCTGACGTAAACTTCCGAAGAAAAACATCTGTTGGTGAGTTAAAATGGTTCAAATGGCTCTGAGCACTATGGGACTTAACTTCTGAGGTCATCAGTCCCCTAGAACTTAGAACTACTTAAACCTAACTAACGTAAGGACATCACACACATGCATGCCCGAGGCAGGATTCGAACCTGCGACCGTAGCGCTTAGAACCGCACGGCCACACCGGCCGGCTTGATGGTTCAAATGGCTCTGAGCACTATGGGACTTAACATCTATGGTCATCAGTCCCCTAGAACTTAGAACTACTTAAACCTAACTAACCTAAGGACAGCACACAACACCCAGCCATCACGAGGCGGAGAAAATCCCTGACCCCGCCGGGAATCGAACCCGGGAACCCCGGGCGTGGGAAGCGAGAACGCTACCGCACGACCACGACCACGAGATGCGGGCCCGGCTTGGTGAGTTAAAAACACTAATAACATTTTAATTCTGTCATCGACGTAAACTTCCGATAAAACGTCTGTCACTGACGTAAAAAACACTAATAACGTCATCTATTGGTTCTTCTCTGTACTACGAAACTAAATGCCCAATCTGTTGGTTCTCTGGTGTACTATGCTGTGGTGATCAAACTTCCAAACTATTAAGAAGAGGAAACGATTTTAGGTACAATTTTATTTACGATATCTTTTTTTCTGTCTTCTGGTTTTGATGAAATAAAGCCTTTGTTTTGTTCCAAGCTAAGCTATATAAACCCCACGAAAATTTGTCTTGCAGTTTTGGAGATTAGCCAGATCTGAAGGTTAAAGATAAAACTTTAAATCACAATATCTGTTTTTTCCGTGATCTGATTTGGATGAAATAAAGTCTATATGTTGCCCTAGGCTAGGATCAAGTTACCTGTGAATATCCCATGAAAATTCGTCTAGTAGTTTTGGTGATTAGCACGTTCAAACAGATAAACAGACGCGATGGTTTTACAAAAATGTTCAAATGTGTGTGAAATCTTATGGGACTTAACTGCTAAGGTCATCAGTCCCTAAGCTTACACACTACTTAACCTAAATTATCCTAAGGACAAACACACACACCCTTGCCCGAGGGAGGACTCGAACCTCCGCCGGGACCAGCCGCACAGTCCATGACTGCAGCGCCATAGACTGCTCGGCTAATCCCGCACGGCGATGGTTTTACCGTTTTATTATTAGTTAGATTATCTGCGGATACCTTTCCTGTGTAGACCCTCCTTCGACCGATTCTTGTGTATTGCTCGTCAGCGTGGGATCCATACAAGGTGAGATTAACGGAGTAGATACGTGAGATAACAAAGAAGGATGGCACGTTTCGCCTGTAGTTCGTTTTGTGAGCGCGAGAGCCTTGCAAGGTCACTCATGGCACTCATAAGGCAGACGCACATTCCAAGACGAATCAGACAAAATATTACTTTCTCCCACATGCATCTCATTAAATATCCGCGGTGATAAAACTAGAGACATTCACATTCAGACCAACTGTCATTTCCTATGCGTAACACTCACGGAAGGGAGGAAGTAGTGGTGGTACACGAAGCATCCTCCAGCACAAACCTTAAGACGGCTTATAGGATATAGGTGTAGATGATATATCTGTGCTTCTGATCGCGGCTGCCAAATTACAAACCATTTTGCTTTTCATTACCATTGTAAATGGAACTTTGTAATAGCCTTTCCTTGGCGCTTACTTTTCTTTATATGGATCGCCATACAGTCTTGTTTCAGACGAGTCATACTTAGCATTCCTAATCATCACGTTTCTCTGCTCTGAATTTGAAGATTTTACATTTCATGAGATCCGACACAGTAAATATTTCTTAACTGAATTCCTTTCCTTGTTTTGCTATCTTTCAAATACGAGAGGCGTTCAAGAAATAATGCAACACGTTTTTTTCCTGAAAGCAGATTATTTTTATACGGGATTCCAATACCCGATATTATTCCCCAATCTTTTGGCTACAAAACCTTGTTTTTCAACATAATCTCCGTTCCAAGTTATGGCCTTACGCATCCTTACTGGGAGGGCTTGTATGCTTGTATGGAGCCAACGTCTTGCGGCATCAATAACCTCCCCATCATTCACATAGGGCTTCTCACGGACTGTATCCTTCACTGGTGCACGCAGATCGAAGTCGGGAGGTGCTCTATGGTCTTCGGCTAGGTGGCGAGGAACCCAGGGGGCACACTCCCTTCAGTAAACCAACTGGTGGACGAGTGTGTCAGCACTATCAACAGAGACGCCCAGTGGTGCAACGAGGTGACTGATTGTGTGACCCGTCGATATCCTTGAATGAGAGTGTCCGCACGTTCCAACAAAGCAGAAGGCACAACTGTCTGCGGCCGGCCGGCCGCAGGAGATGGGACAGGTTTGTGCGACCTTGTTGCGATGAAGACAGACGCTTCGCCCAAGGACTCACCGTGCTTTTGTTCACTGCCATGTCTCCGTAAACATTCTGCAAGCGGCCATCAATATCTGCGATGCTATGATTTTCCGCCAAAAGAAACTGTGCTTGGAACGCACCTCCGTTACAAGCGCTGTTTTGAAATCTACGTAGCACCGTCACCTATTGGATCTTCATGAAACTATAGGGACTATTACACGATGTCCTACAACAAATTCTTCGTTTTTCAACCGAAACTGGTCGAGAAAGAAATGAGTTGCATTACTTACTGAATGCCCCTCGTACACTTACATTTCACTGCCTAGATACACTCCTGGAAATTGAAATAAGAACACCGTGAATTCATTGTCCCAGGAAGGGGAAACTTTATTGACACATTCCTGGGGTCAGATACATCACATGATCACACTGACAGAACCACAGGCACATAGACACAGGCAACAGAGCATGCACAATGTCGGCACTAGTACAGTGTATATCTACCTTTCGCAGCAATGCAGGTTGCTCTTCTCCCATGGAGACGATCGTAGAGATGCTGGATGTAGTCCTGTGGAACGGCTTGCCATGCCATTTCCACCTGGCGCCTCAGTTGGACCAGCGTTCGTGCTGGACGTGCAGACCGCGTGAGACGACGCTTCATCCAGTCCCAAACATGCTCAACGGGGGACAGATCCGGAGATCTTGCTGGCCAGGGTAGTTGACTTACACCTTCTAGAGCACGTTGGGTGGCACAGGATACATGCGGACGTGCATTGTCCTGTTGGAACAGCAAGTTCGCTTGCCGGTCTAGGAATGGTACAACGATGGGTTCGATGACGGTTTGGATGTACCGTGCACTATTCAGTGTCCCCTCGACGATCACCAGTGGTGTACGGCCAGTGTAGGAGATCGCTCCCACACCATGATGCCGGGTGTTGGCCCTGTGTGCCTCGGTCGTATGCGGTCCTGATTGTTGCGCTCACCTGCACGGCGCCAAACACGCATACGACCATCATTGGCACCAAGGCAGAAGCGACTCTCATCGCTGAAGACGACACGTCTCCATTCGTCCCTCCATTCACGCCTGTCGCGACACCACTGGAGGCGGGCTGCACGATGTTGGGGCGTGAGCGGAAGACGGCCTAACGGTGTGCGGGACCGTAGCCCAGCTTCATGGAGACGGTTGCGAATGGTCCTCGCCGATACCCCAGGAGCAACAGTGTCCCTAATTTGCTGGGAAGTGGCGGTGCGGTCCCCTAAGGCACTGCGTAGGATCCTACAGTCTTGGCGTGCATCCGTGCGTCGCTGCGGTCCGGTCCCAGGTCGACGGGCACGTGCACCTTCCACCGACCACTGGCGACAACATCGATGTACTGTGGAGACCTCACGCCCCACGTGTTGAGCAATTCGGCGGTACGTCCACCCGGCCTCCCGCATGCCCACTATACGCCCTCGCTCAAAGTCCGTCAGCTGCACATACGGTTCACGTCCACGCTGTCGCGGCATGCTACCAGTGTTAAAGACTGCGATGGAGCTCCGTATGCCACGGCAAACTGGCTGACACTGACGGCGGCGGTGCACAAATGCTGCGCAGCTAGCGCCATTCGACGGCCAACACCGCGGTTCCTGGTGTGTCCGCTGTGCCGTGCGTGTGATCCGGAGCAAGTATGGTGGGTCTGACACACCGGTGTCAATGTGTTCTTTTTTCCATTTCCAGGAGTGTATTTTCGTTTTTTCCGTCCTGGCGATATCCGCACTTTTCATCTGAAAGTTTAAGTCAGGGTTTAGTCACTTAGGTCAACGAATGCCAAATTTATTGCTTGCATTTAAATGATAAAGGATAATCTGCATTTTAGCAGCTTTGTAAGTAACAAAATTTATCAAATTACGCTATTAGCTTCCTGTAAATCTTAACCTTGGTTGGTTGAGGTTTGAGTCCTTTCAGTTTGTTTCAGTTTTTTCTTTATTTTTTATTTAAAGTGTTGTGATCCTTAAGTCTTATATCCTGGCTGTGAAGGCGTAAATTTTTTATGAGACTACTACGCAAACGATAGTCAGTTGATGGGCTGACATTGGTCCTAAGTTGCAAGTAGTTTAAGTCGGATTTTCATGGTATGAGTTCCATGGTATGAGTTCCATTTTACAGTTAGATGTTCCTAACTACTTTCATTCTGGGTATCAAAAAATTTTAAAAATTATATAAATATGATATTATACATTCTCTTTTAGGTTATAAAAATACGTTAATTAGTATACGTTTCCGCTTAAACTTAGTGCAGCAGATAAATGTATGATTTACAAATGAACGGCCCCTGTGTCAAAATGCGTTGCTATTTATTCAAGTTTCGAAAAATATTAGGACCGAACATTACGCCAAAAAAGTAAGTAAATCATTTCCTTACAAAACGAACGGCATTTTGACAACTATGATGTTTCATCTTGTGTAGTATTAAGTTTGTGTATCTTCTGTATCGATGATTGCAGTCCTTCAAACTGCATTAGAGATCAGAATTCCCCTTTCCCGTATCTCAACGGACGCTGCATTTCCCGAGTAATAGGTATAACTACGCCCTATGTCTAAAACATGTGCATTAGACCGTCAAGTACTCTCGTAAGTAGAGTCGTACAGCATTATTGGCTGGACGGCCCTAATAGTGAAATTTTTTATTCTTCAAGCAACTTGCAGATTTCTACTCGAAACGCGAGTGTTGTGTGTTAATTGTATGTATAGAATAAGCGGAATGTATTGTTGAGGATAGTGAGAGGGAGGGAGGGAGGAAGGAGAGACTCCCAGAACCGCTACGTAGACTCCTCTCTTGGAATATCACTGAAGGGATCTGCCGACCGTGATATCCCTAGCCGACAGGCAGATCACTGTCAGAAGTGACATATGTCACTTTTCCACTGTGTGTGACACGCCATACATTATATTTATAAAACCTGTTCCGCTGTTGTGTAAAAAAATTGGATAAATTCTGCACTCGCACAGTATGTCTGAAAAATTTGAATCATGAAAGAGAGAGAGAGAGAGAGAGAGAGAGAGAGAGAGAGAGAGAGAGAGTGGGTGTTTCACAATCCATGTAACACACTCCTAGAGATTGTAGAAGGAAGTTGTAGATCAAGTTTACTCTTCGGAAACCACTGGAAACGAACAGTTCGAATGTTATAAGCGAAAACCGTTGTGATACCTCTGTCAGTAGATACATGTACTGGTATTGTTGTTGCTAAGATTGTAGGGTAGACAACATTCAGAGGTGGTAGCATGGACAAAAACATATGGAAAATATGTCCAGTGAACGTGAGCTCTAAACTGTATACCTGTATACTTATTCATCTTCTGTACTGAGAAACAAATCTCCTCTATTCGACAAGTGCTCATAGCTCTTACGGTAGAGTTTACTACACTTTTTCTGTTTTGATCCTTACCACCACATCTGAAAGATGCCTATACTACAAAAGGTCACAACAGTACTAGTACATGTATTCCACAATCCTTATCTCAAATTGATGCATTTATCCTTTTCCATCATCCTAGAAACTCTGTAACATCACCATGGAATCACCCTGTATACACATACATTTACAGGTGCCTACGCCTATAACTCTGACAGTCTGTAGCGTCGTTGGATGACGTTTCCGGACATGGGTTCCTATGTAAAATTTGATCTACAAGTCTCCTCTACAACATCCAAAAATGTATAACATGAATAGTGAGACACGCACACACACACAAACACATACACGCACACATACACACACACACACACACACACACACACACACACACACACACACTCACACACACAGAGAGTAGAGAGAACATCTCAAACCCGAATGTAGTTCGAAGAGACTGAATCGGTCAAAACTTTAGAAATATATGCAATCCAGTCCATTCGTTTGTTGGGTATGCGTAAATAATTTTACGTGACGTTCCCAGTCTCATTCGCCCCATCTTATGGAACATTTTTTTTTTTTTTTGTGGGATCGACAGTTACTTATTAGAGACAGTGCTATTATAATATTTTTACTAACATTTATATTTCTTAAAATTTATTATATCAGTTCTCTTTCTGTTATTTAACCATTTTTCAGTTCTCTACGCCTAAACAAATTGTATACCGGTGGGTTTAAATTGAATCTTGATCTTTAGGAAGTGAAAAACGTACAAGCTCCACAAAATTGACAGTCACTTTCAAGTAGAATTCTTTCACATTAATTTGCAAGATCTATCTGAATGAATAATCATGAATAATCCTCTTCGTTAGTTTTTCATTGGCGTCTACAAATATACACGATAATCTATTAAAATACATATTCCAAATATTTTGAACAACCGATAAGGCGTTCAGCATCGCTGCAGCAATTTGAAGCTTTCTCCCTCCGGCAGTCATTTCACGAAACATCTGCCTCAGATGAAGAAGCTTCGTAACCAACAGCGGGCTTGCCCATTAAGCGTGGCACTCCTTTTTTACCCTTACGGCATATGCAGTCTTCATGTCGAAGATCACTTTTTCAACAGATGCATTTTCTTCCCTCGTCTTCATTCTTGTTGCCTAAATCCTTAAATTCTGAATATCAGTATCTGACGCTCCCCAGAACTACTGTGTATTATTTCGAATTATTCTTGTACACAGCGCAGAAAAAAGTTTGGCGTGCTTGCAAACATATACTACTTGTATTTCACGTGCTGCCACGTCCACTGCAGAGAAAAAAAAATGTAGTCTCTTAATTGTCCACAGATTGTTAAGAAAATATTACCTGTTTACTATCTGATGAGCAAGGAGAGACACGGGTATCTGTGATTCTTTCGAGATCATGATGACTGACATAATTCTTTTAGATCCGTTTCACAACTTTATCTTTGATGCTAATTCATGTGCTATGTTTATTCAGAAATTTTTATTTAGAAATTTTCGGATAATATTTATGATTAAGCTTAGCTCAAAGAAAACTGACGGAATGGAATTCAGGAAATACCAGAATGCTAGATCGTGAAACCAGTGATAGATGAAAGCTCTGTGAGGCGCACAACATCACCTAAATAAATATTTGCAAATGCATACGCAATATTTAAACGCGCAAATAAATGAACAGATTTCTTGAATATAATGATAACAAGTGCCAATTTTTTTTGGTGATTACCGATTTTGATTGGTTGAACATGGCATCCTGAAAGGTATGCAGAAATAGTAATAAGAAAATGAAATTATATTTCTCCAAGTTTTAGCCTCTATACATGATTTTTTTTAAATAAACTGAAACCAGTAACAATAAACATTTTTATAATTCAGATCAGGCACATGATAAATACCAGATGATCAAAAAGTCAGTATAAATTTGAAAACTGAATAAATCACCGAATAATGTAGATAGAGAGGAACAAATTGACACATATGCTTGGAATGACATGGGGTTTTATTAGAACCAAAAAAATACAAACGTTCAAAAAATGTCCGACAGATGGCACTTGATCTGATCAGAATAGCAATAATTAGCATAACAAAGTAAGACAAAGCAAAGATGTTCTTTACAGGAAATGCTCAATATATCCACCATCATTACTCAACAATAGCTGTAGTCGAGGAATAATGTTGTGAACAGCACCGTAAAGCATGTCCGGAGTTATGGTGAGGCATTGGCGTCGGATGTTGTCTTTCAGCATCCCTAGAGATGTCGGTCGATCACGATACACTTGAGACTTCAGGTAACCCCAAAGCCAATAATCGCAAGGACTGAGGTCTTGGGACCTGGGAGGCCAAGTATGACGAAAGTGGCGGCTGAGCACACGATCATCACTAAACGACGCGCGCAAGAGATCTTTCACGCATCTAGCAATATGAGGTGGTTTTTTTTTTTTGGTTCTAATAAAACCCCATGTCATTCCAAGCATGTGTGTCAATTTTTACCTCTCTATCTACATTATTCCGTGGTTTATTAAGTTTTCAAATTTATACTGACTTTTTGATCACCCGGTATTTTGTTGCAACAGGGGCCGACCACAGTGCTTTCCTAAGCTCAATGTCTTTTCCATCAAAACATATGTTTTTCTGTGACGATCAGATCCTATAAACTGCCCATCAGGCTTATACTTCGGTTGATATAACTCTTAACTGTCCATATCATCTCAAATGTTGTGCATTGATTGCTTCCATCCCCACTGTACATATACCAACACATTTGCTGTGAACTCATATACTGGCGAAAGTAGTGTTCAGAAGTTTTAACGCAGATGTGAAACACTCTTGGCAGTATTTGCGTCTATCCCCACAGCACTGTGTTGGCAAGTGAAGACGCTGCAGTCACGACCGAGGCTAAGAAACGCCGGTGCCTACCTGCACGTATCGCGTCGCTCGTTCCATCGTGTGCGTTGTGGATGCGGTGGTTTCTGCGCCGCGTGCGGCGTCGTCCTCGGGATTGAACGCCGTGCGGCCGCGGGAGGCCGCGTTTTATCGGCGCCGGTAACCCGGCCGCCGGCCAATCTCGATGCGCGAGTCCCCACCACGCCGGTCAGAAGCACGTGCTCGGGGGCGCACACCTCGGACCGAGGCAGAGGCGGTCACCCTGAGACCCTGCTCTGCTCGCTGCCTTCCGTCACGTACTCCGCAGCTGCGCTACATAACGCGCGCAACACTTCTGGAAGGCTGGGCGACCCGAAACGTACAGCATTACTAGGCCTCTCATTCCAGTCACCACACATCCCTAAGAAGCATTGTTCAAATCTTACCAGGGGAACTCTCCATAAGTCGCTCTCTGACACAGACGAAACTTCACTGGATGAAAGTAGGAATAAAATGAAGGAACACCTACACTATTGGCCATTTAAATTTCTACACCACGAAGATGACGTGCTACAGACGCGAAATTTAACCGACAGGAAGAAGATGCTGTGATATGCAAATGATTAGCTTTCCAAAGCTGTCACACAAGGTTGGCGCCGGTAACGACACCTACAACGTGCTGAAATGACGAACGTTTCCAACCGATTTCTCATACACAAACAGCAGTTGACCGGCGTTGCCTGGTGAAACGTTGTTGTGATACCTCGTGTAAGGAGGAGAAATGCGAACCATCACGTTTCCGTCTTTGACAAAGGTCGGATTGTAGCCTATCGCGATTGCGGTTTATCGTATCGCGACATTGCTGCTCGCGTTGGTCGAGATCCAATGACTGTTACCAGAATATGGAATCGGTGGGTTCAGGAGGGTAATACGGAACGCCGTGCTGGATCCCAACGGCCTCATATCACTAGCAGTCGAGATGACAGGCATAACTGTAACGGATCGTGCAGCCACGTCTCGATCCCTGAGTCAACAGATGGGGACGTTTGCAAGACAACAACCATCTGCACGAACAGTTCGACGTCGTTTGCAGCAGTATGGACTATCAGCTCGGAGACCACGGCTGCGGTTACCCTTGATGCTGCATCACAGACAGGAGCGCCTGCGATGGTGTATTCAACGACGAACATGGGTGCACGAATGGCAAAACGTCATTTTTTCGGATGAATCCAGGTTCTGTTTACGGCATCATGATGGTCGCATCCGTGTTTGGCGACATCGCGGTGGACGCACTTTGGAAGCGTGTATTCGTCATCGCCATACTGGCGTATGACCCGGCGTGATGGTATGGGGTGCCATTGGTTACACTTCTCGGTCGCCTCTTGTTCACATTTACGGCACTTTGAACAGTGGACGTTACATTTTTGATGTGTTACGACCCGTAGCTCTATATTTCATTCGATCCCTGCGAAACCCTACATTTCAGCAGGGTAATGTACGACCGCATGTTGCAGGTCCTGTACGGGCCTTTCTGGATACAGAAAATGTTCGGCTACTGCCCTGGCCAGCACATTCTCCAGATCTCTCACCAATTGAAAACGTCTGGTCAATGGTGGCCGAGCAACTGGCTCTTCACAATACGCCAGTCGCTATTCTTGATGAACTGTGGTATCGTGTTGAAGCTGCATGGGCAGCTGTACCTGTACACGCCATCCAAGCTCTGTTTGACTCAATGCCCAGGTGTATCAAGGCCGTTATTACGGCCAGATGTGGTTGTTCTGGGTATTGATTTCTCAAGATTTATGCACTCAAATTGCGTGAAAATGTAATCACATATCAGTTCTAGTATAATATATTTGTCCAATGAATACCCGTTTATCATGCGCATTTCTTCTTGGTGTAGCAATTTTAATGGCCAGTAGTGTATTTTGGCGTCGTTACCAACGCTCAACAGTTTCAGAGAAAATGACGTTTAAAATTTCGACGCGAATTATCAGCTTCGTCGCAGAATCTTGAAGCAACCGACTCAGTAGCGGAGCGACTGAAAGCATAATTACGAATTTCTGGGCAACGTGTTCAGATCCAATCTTATGTCTTTTTTTCTTTGTCTTCGGTTGTTGTGAAGTATGCGACATCAATAGCTATTGTGACATCATCAAATACAATTGTGTTACTGATGATGAAGTAACTATTAAAATAGATTTTATCATCAGAAACCCTTATATAACTTTCAATTATTAACAGTAACTGGAAATGGAAAACATAAAAATTCTAGTATTATTCCTATACACGATGCAAATGTTTCTGGCTGCCTCCGTTGCTGTTACCCCTCTATTGAACTCAAACAGAAGAATCCGTCGGGAATGTCTCGATATCCCCATTTTCTAGCGTCCACAGTGCCACTCACTATCTCCAAATGACAAAATGACAGTACCTAAACTCAAATCGCAACAGTGCGCTACAAATAAAAAATGAGAATCGATAAATAAACCAATAGCAATCGGAATACCAACATGCAAACCAAAACGCTACGGACTTCTGCACCAACCTAAAAATTCCGCTAAAGCGTGTGCCGATCTGTCGATCCTGCAATGTATTCTTTTGACGACATATGAAGAACTGCAGAAGTGCTCTGTGCCCAGCAAAGGGAAATCGCAAGTGGAAGCGATCCAATTAAAATACAAGGCTTGATCCATGAGCTGCAGGCTCCAGCTTTCAAGGAATTTTCCTGATATGTCTACTGGTCGGTCCCCAAATTACCGCCAGATCGCGAGATTTTTTAGCGGCATTTACGAGGTTGCTTTTCCTAATAACATTCACACTAGAAAGTGTGTCATATGTGCCTTCGGACGTTGTTCATAGTGCTCCGAATTTTTATTCCTATAACATTTTTGTGCCAGGTATCGACATGGGATGCGTTCTGATTCTTTTGAAGTATGAAAGTAAAAATGAAAAAAAATTGGAATACTAGAATGTATATGTTTTTCATTTTCAATTGCTGTGAACGACATAAGCTGACATAAGTTCCCTCATACTTCAATCTATTTTTTATTACATTTGAAAAACTTATTTTGTCAATAATTCCACAATGTCACAAAAAATATAGATGTCACATATTTCCGCAACAAACAAAAATACACAAAGATGAACATAAGATAGGACTTGAAGAAACGGTATAAACATGTGAAACGTAGCTTTTACATGACTAAATGTTTTCAGTGAAAAATCTGGAGATTTTGTTGGCCAGGCCGTCAGACGAAAACCCTTTACATCGAGATAGGTGAGGGCACCATGGACAAAAAAGGGTCTTCTGCTATGTTTTTGAAAGATAACATCATGGAGAGCTCTAGTATAAAGCACAAGTACAGCATTAATAAATCAGAAATGTAACGACTATTGTTCTAATTACAGGATATTAGAACCGCAGGTGATCATGTTGTTTCACCAGTATCACATCAGACGTTGAGCATGTATAACAATGATGAGTCTGGCAAAGCTCGTTCTCCCCTGAGCTTCTGCACATGGGTTCGTCCATCACGATGCTGCATGCAGAATTGGAATCAGCTGAAAAGACACCTACGTCAAGTTTTTGTATGTCCATCCTCGTGATTGGAGGTCTGGGGGACTTCGGCCCTTCACTTATGCAACAAAATGAAACGCCTACAGCCGTCTTTATGATGTCATTTATTGTATGGCTACCACTTTCGGTGCTTAAGTTCACCATCTTCAGGCCTTAGCTGATGTCGAGAGGATTAACCTCATACGCATACACGATGTATCGGAGGCCATCTATAACTGGTTTCCTCAGATTACATGCAACCGCAATGTTGTCTTTCCAACCATCAACAACTTATATGGCTATACATATAGGTATTATTTCCGAAAAAATCACTCTATGTTTCAAGCATACAATACTGTACACCAGTTACAGAACCACTAACAATCTACAACGATTTTTGAGATACATACCATGTAAATTAGAACCGTTTTCGCAATCTGAATACCCAAAATCTTATACTGGACAAACAGGAAGAAACGTTAGTACACGATTTAAAGAATACATGACAATATGCGACAATAACCCATTCACGTTTTCTGCACACTTAAAAGACACCAACCACAAAATATCTAATATAGATGGATGACTTCAAATACTACATAAGTCAGAGAAAGGAAAAATCATGGATGTAATGGAAAAAACTGCAATTTACATCGATCCAAAAGATCAGTCAGACTAAGTTTTAAATGAGCAAAAAGACCTGCGAAATGGGAAATTCCTAAACAACTTTTTAGCAGCTATACGACGAAGCATTACGGAACCATAGAAGGTAAAACTATCGCTACACTCATTAATTAATATAACTGTAATGCGAAACATCATGCAACCGTAAAGCAGTTGTTCCTCGACTCTCATAGTTCTCAGTACTGTTTTATTAGAGTACTGATAGATTTTATGTGTAGGATCTTTGTACCAACTATTCAAAAATGAGGTGCTCCCACAATAAAAGAGTAAATATTTACAAGTTACTTTAAAGAAATTACGTAGAGTCATATTTACACCAATCATGAACGATAATTAAATATAATTTAGAACAAAAGCATATGCAGGCTAATTAACAAATTTCTACAAAATAATTATAATCTTCGTAGTGTTAAGTATGTTAAAAGACGGGTTTTATATATTAGGTCTTTGCAAAAACTGATCGAAAGTAACGTGCCCCTAAAATAGCATAAAACATCTCGGATTTATTTTACGATCATAACATGGAGTCATAGGAGCAACGACATACATGGCATAATTTACTACTAAAAAATCATCCATAAAGTAAGTTGTAATGCTCCTAGTATCTCTACAAATATGACTTGTTCCTACATCGAAATCACAAATGTCACTAAGGTATCAAATGTACCTAATGCTTGCGTTGTAGATACTTGAAAGTGGCCTAAGGCCGAAATTGTAGAATAGTACACGAAATAAAGAGAATGAGCAGCTGAAGGCCTCACGAACTCTTTCAAAAAATTCATCGCAGCTCCAAACTGTATCACACTGAGAATTATAGCTTCGAGAAATTATTAGTTGATCGTTGGAGAGACAACATTGTGGTTACAAGTAATCTGCGAAAACTAGTTATAGATATTCGCCTCTGATACATCGTGTATACGGATGGTGTCAACCCTCTTGGCATCAGTTAAGGCCTGAAGATGGTGCACTGAAGCACCGAAACTGTTAGCCATACAGTAAACGACATCATAAGGACGGCTGTAGGTGTTTCATTTTCTTACATCCCGTGTCAAGTGTTGCCTCTGCACGCACCACTTTCGGCGCTTCTCTCTCTGCAGCAGCGTCCCAACGCTGGCCGCCGTTCCGACTGTCTGTGGTGCACCAGGCGTCGTCGGACTGTCCGTGTTGATATCGGTGTCGCTGCAAACCAGCCTATTTCGTGACTGAATGTACGTGACACTGCTGCACTGTCCTGTGTGCCCATCTGAACAATATGCCTGTCCTCTAGGACGATAGTCGCTTGGCGCTGCTGAGATGCTGTATAGAGCGCAGTCCTCCTGAACCCATCAGCTCTACACACATCAAAAAAAGTTTTGCATCACCCCGATTCCCAGACCTCCTGAAGATAGACGTTGACTGTGGATATTATATCACAGACACAGTCCCTTTGATTGTTCAGAAATATCACTAAACCCGCCCAAAGATGTATGCAACCATGCATGAGCAGTGCTTATTAGACGGAGGGGGTCTGACAGCCGACCAGTTCCAATCATTCCACCAGGAAGCAGCTACACGGCTCGTGTTGTCTGCAGTTCAAGCATGACTACACAGCCAGTACCGCGATTCGATCGCGTCCGCATTGTTACTTTGTACCAGGAAAGGCTCTCAACAAGGGAAGTGTCCAGGCGTCTCGCAGTGAACCAAAGCGATGTTGTTCGCACATGGAGGAGATACAGAGAGACAGGAACTATCGATGACATGCCTCGCTTAGGCCGCCCAAGGGCTACTACTGCAGTGGATGACCGCTACCTACGGATTATGGCTCGGAGGAACCCTGACAGCAACGTCACCATGTTGAATAATGCTTTTCGTGCAGCCACAGGACATCGTGTTACGACTCAAACTGTGCGCAATAGGCTGCATGATGCGCAACTTCACACCCGACGTCCATGGCGAGGTCCATCTTTGCACCCACGACACCGCGCAGCGCGGTACAGATGGGCCCAACAACATGCCGAATGGACCGCTCACGTTTGAGACGTGTTTGGAGGCAACCCGATCAGGCTGCACGCCTTAGACACAATGTCCAGAGAATGCAGCAAGTCGAAGGTTATGTGGGGCCGACGTACGCCGTTGGTGGTCATGGAAGGCACCGTAACGGCTGTACAATACGTGAATGCCATCCTCCGACCACTAGTGCAACGATATCGGCAGTATATTGGCGAGGCATGCGTCTTCATGGACGACTATTCGCGCCACCATCGTGAACATCTTGTGAATGAATTCCTTCAGGATAATGACATCGGTCGACTAGAGTGACCAGCATGTACTCCAGACACGAACCCTATCGAATCGAACACGCCTGGGATAGATTGAAAAGGGCTGTTTATGGACGACGTGTCGCACCAGCCACTCTGAGGGATCTACGCCGATTCGCCGTTGAGGAGTGGGACTATCTGGACCAACAGTGCCTTGATGAACTTGTGGATAGTATGCCACGACGAATACAGGCATGCATCAATGCAAGAGGACGTGCTACTGCGTATTAGAGTTACCTCTGTAGGTTTTGCTGTATGGTGGCACAACATGCAATGTGTGGTTTTTATGAGCAATAAAAATGGCGGAAATGCTGTTTATGTTGATCTCTATTCCAATTTTCTGTGCAGGTTCCGGAACTCTCGGAACCGAGGTGATGCAAAACTTTTTCATGTGTGTATATGCGTATGACAGTCGTCAGATCCCGACCATCGTGAGTAGCTATATTGTGAAACGATAACTCCCAGTCTCGAAAGGCCATGACACGTCTTACCCTTCTTCTATGAGGCATAAAAAGGAGCTTATCACAAACAACTAACGCTGACATGTGATTTTTGAATGAGAAACCAGCTACGTAATACACTGACGAAAAAATAAATCGCGATAGCAAGTAGGAGTTGTGCGATGTATACCAAAGTTGGTAGGCGTGTTTCTACGTCTGAAACATGGTGTCTATTCAAATTTCGCACCAGTCGCATAAAAATGGAGCTAGTGGCGCCACTATGAGGATGTACATCAAGACTGCTTTAAATATGCCCTGACACGGTCGTGAGCAACAGTTATCTTCGAGACTGAACGTGGAGAGTTGATGTTAGTCAAGAATGGTTTTAAGGCGACAAAGACTCCATTATCAGCACCTCACTGAGTGTGAACGAGGTCGTGTAATAGGGCTACAAGAAGCTGGATCTTCCTTCTGTAGTACTGCAGAAGTACTGTACATGACTACTGCCGTCGGTGGTCGCGAGAATCTACAGACGTAAGAAGACCGGGCCGTGGACAGCCACGTGGCACTACCGAGAGAGAAGACCATCTCGTTCGGCGAGCGGCTCTGGCGCATCGTACTGCATCTGCAGCAGCAATTTGAGTAGCCCGTAGCATCACACACACAACGGGCCCTTACAAGTCGGTTACTTCAAGGACAGCTCTGAGCCAGACGCAATGTGGCGTGCATTCCACTGACTGCAACCACCGTATTTGCAACTTCAGTGGTGTCAAGCGGGAGGAGCAGGGCAGGGTGGAGCTCTGTTGTGTTTTATGATGAAAATTGTTTCTGCCTCCGTGCTGGCGATGGTCCTGTGTTGGTTAGAAGGAGGCCAGTTTGGTGCCTGCAGCCACACTAGATATATATCTGGGGCTGTGGTCCGGGATGCGATTTCGCATTACAGCAGGAGAACCATGAATGCAAACTTGCACATCACTCTGTTGTCCATTCGTAAACAGCATTCCAGGGGGTGTTTTAAACAGGATAACGCTCGCCAACATACCGTTGTTGTTACCCATCATGCTCTACAGATTGTTGCCTTAGCCAACTCGATTACAAGGTCTGTCTCCAACAGGACACATATGGGACATCATCGGACGACAATTCCAGCGTCATCCACAAACAGCATTAACTGATCCTGTATTGACCGGCCAAGTGTATCAGGCATGGAACTCCATCCCACAAACTGACATGCAGCACCTGTGCAACACAATGCCTGCACGTTTGTATGCTTGTATTTAACATTATGGCGATTACACCGGTTATTAGTGTACCTGTATTTCACATTTCCAATGGCTGATTCTACCTTATTTTTCCTTTCATTATAGTTCCTTATATAGAGAATGTAGACGGTGGTACTCCTCTCTGCTGGCCGGCCGGGGTGCCGAGCGGTTCTAGGCGCTTCGTTCTGGAACCGCGCGACCGCTACGATCGCAGGTTCGACTCCTGCCTCGGGCATGGATGTGTGTGATGTCCTTAAGTTAGTTAGGTTTAAGTAGTTCTAAGTCTAGGGGACTGATGACCTCAGATGTTAAGTCCCATAGTGCTCAGAGCCATTTGAACCATCCTCTCTGCTTGTTGCAATTCCACTCGAAACGCTTATCGTTTGTATATCCACGCACACAGTACACGCCATTTCAGTTTGTCGCAGTTTGTCGATTGCTGAACGCTGCGTTCATGATGTCGCAACTTTAGAAGTTAGCAATCTACTTGACTGGTGTAACTGGGAGAGCACATTGCATTCAGTTCCCCTGTCCCATGTGGAATACCATTTCACAAATTTCTGGGTAATGAGTATAAAAGGTAACATGTAAGCACACTTAGTCGGGAATCTGAAATTTAGTGAGACAAAACGTCTGTATCTACATCTACATACATACTTCACAAGCCACCGTGGGCTGCATGACAGAGGGCACCATGTACCACTACTAGTCATTTCCTCTCCTGCTCCACTTGCAAACACAGCGAGGGAAAAGCGACTGTCTAACAGCTACCGTACGAGCCCTAATTTCTCGCACCCTATGTTCGTTGCCCGCAGTGGAATCGTTCTGCAGTCGGCCACAAATTTCGGTTGTCTAAATTTCCGGAATACCGTCTCTTGAAAAAAGTGTCACCTCTCCTCCAAGGATTTCCATTAGAGTTCACTATGCATTTACGTAATACTTGAGTCCTAATCGCATCTACAGGTAACAAATGTAGCAGCACACCTTTGAATTGCTTCTATGTGTTGCTTGAATGCGACCTGGTAGGTATCCCAAACACTCGAACAGTACTCAACAATGGGTCATACTAGCATTATATATGACCTTTAGTGCGACCTCCTGGGTATCCCAAACACTAGAATACTACTCAAGAATGGGTCAGACTAGCATTATATATGACCTTTAATGCGACCTGCTGGGTCTCCTAAACACTCGAACAGTACTCAAGAATGGGTCATACTAGCATTATATATGACATCCCCTTTACGGATGAGCTACAATTTCCCAGAATTTTTCTAAGAACCAGATCGACCGCTCGCGTTCCCTACTGCCGTCTTTACGTGCTCATTCCATTTCATATCGCTTTGCAATGTTCGCCTGGATATTTAATCGAAGTGATTGTGCCAAGTTTCACATTACTAATGCTGTATTCGAACATTACAAGATTGTTTTTCCTATTCTTCGCATTAACTTATATTTTTCGACATCCATAGCAAGCTCCCATATATCATACTAAGCAGAAATTTTGTCTAGGTCATCTTGTATCCGCCTACAGTCACTCAACAGCCGTAAATTGCTGTTCACCCTGTCCGCCGTATCTTTATGTATGTAGAGAATAATAGCGGTCCTATTACATTTCTGTGGGGCATTCCTGATATCTTTGTCTCTGATGAACACTCTCCATTGCGGACAACGTACTGGGTATTCGAGCTACTCACATACCTGCGAGCCTAATCCATATGCTCGACCCTTCGTCAACAGTCTGCAGGGGGCCACCGTCCTAAACGCTTTCTGCAAATCTACGTATATGAAATTTGCCTATTGCCCTCCATCCATAGTTTGGAGGAAATTATGTGAGAGAAAGGGAAGCTGAGTTTCGCACGAGCGATGTTTTCTAAATGTGTGCTGATTTGTGGACAGAAGCTTTTCCATCTCCAGGAAATTTGTTACATTCCCAGTATGAGTACAATAGAGATGCTGTGGATAAAGGCTGGGGCAGTATTTTGAGGTGTCAGGCGTCTCGCGAGTCACATCACAGGACTCAGTGGCTTCCAAGGACCTTTCAAAGCTACGATAAGGAACCTGGTTACGCTACACAGCTTCCACCTGTAATATTCGCTGTGAACTATACAGTTGCATGAATGAGGGTAACGAGCATAGAAAGAGTACTTCTAGGGGTGACGGATCCTGTCACGAAGAAAAACATTTTTGAGAGATAAAATGTTTGGTGACACTTCTAGCTGGCCACTGTGGCCGAGCGGTTCCAGGCGGTTCAGTCCAGAACCGCCCTGTTGCTACGGTCGCAGGTTCGAATCCTGCCTAGGGCATGGATGTGTGTGATTTCATTAGGTTAGTTAGGTTTAAGTAGTTCTAAGTCTAGGGGACTGATGACCACAGATGTTAAATCCCATAGTCGTCAGAGCTATTTGAACCATTTTTGTGACACTTCTCAGCGACGCTAGGCATCCTTTAGTATTCGCTGGCCCTGGGATGACGAGATTTCACTCAACCAGCAAGGTCTACTAACCTGGTGTGCAGCACACTACCTACCCCAGTAAATTGACAGAGTGATTTGCAACAAGAAAATCATAAGAATGAATATTTCTAAGCGGATATGGATATTTAAAGAAGTGAATTAGGAACTTCAATTTTACAAGACCTGCTGCCCTTCACGCAGGGTAAACGACTGGATGATAGGCAACCCACATTGCATACGAACGTTGCAGAGTGCTAACGTCAGGCTGCCTACCAGGGGCATAGCCAGTCTTAAACGACGCCTAGCGTCCTCATTGTGTTTCTAACGAAAGTTGTTCCCCATGACATTCTCTAACAGTCCCAGACATATGTCGCAAAGGCTCTAAAACACCTTGTATAGGCAGCAGCCATGAGCAAAAGATGTAATGCGTAAAAATTGTCAGCTGTAAAGTGGCAATACCGGAGAGAAAAATATCGCCGTCTGTATTCATAACCAGAGTCATAGGCAAACTGTGAACCTGCGGTAATTCTCTAATTTTATCACCGTTGGTGAAAAGAACATAGATAGGCTTGTTCCGGTGTTTGAAGATTAATAAACTAACTCAAGGGAAACCGTATTTTAATACAAAGGATTCTTATCATCAATAGTTATTAATTTTGTGTGGCAGTTATTTACAGGAACGTCAATAGCAATAGGCACACGCTTTCATCATTTGCCAGTCGTGAACTGTTTGTCGCTTCGAAAGATCCGACTCTCTTCAAATTAAACTAACTGTAGTACACTGAGGTGACAAAAGTCGTGGCATAGCGACAAGCATGTGTATATAGATCGAGGTAGTATCGCGTGCACAATGAATAAAAGGTCAAAGCATTGACGGAGCTGTCATTTATACACAGGTGATTCACGTGAAAAGATTTCCGACGTGATTATGTCCGCACGATGGGAATTAACAGACTTATGCATGGGATATTTCATTTCGGAAAGCGTTAGGGAATTCAATATTCCTAGATCCACAGTGTCAAAAGTGTGCCGGGAATACCAAATTTCAGGCATGACATGTCACCACGGACAACACAGTGGCATACGGCCTTCACATAACGACCGAGAGCAACGATCCTAACAGACAAGTAACACTGCGTAAAATAACCGCTGAAATCAATGTGAGATGTACGACCACCTTATCCGTTAGGACAGTGCGGTGAAATATGGCGTTAATGAGCTACGGCAGCAGACGACGGACGCCAGTGCCTTTGGTAACAGCACGACGTCGCCTATTGCGTTTCTCCTGGGCATGACCATATCATTTGGACCCTAGACGACTGGAAAACCGTAGTCTTGTCGGATGAGCCCCGATTTCGGTTGGTGAGAGTTTAGGGTTCGAGTGTGGCGCACACACCACGAAGCCATGGGCCCAAGTTGTTTACATGGAGTGGACTCGGTCCTCTGGTTCAACTGAACCGACCGTTGACTGGAAATGGTTATGTTCCGCTGCTTGGAACTATTTGCAGCCATTAATAAACTTAATGTTCCCAAACGACGATGGAATTTTTACAGATAGTAATGCGCCAAGTAACCGGGCCACAATTGCCCGTGATTGGTCGAGAGAATGATTCGGCCAACTTTTTTCTAGTAGTTTACTTGTTGTAGTAAAGGAGTACGCAACGTTCATAAAAATAAACGATATATAAATAGATGGATCCTGTGAAATCGGTACACAAAATTTGTGGGTACTCACTGCCTCAAAGAATAGCACTAGCAATTTATCTGATACGCCAACACAACAATGCAGGTTGCCAGATTGTGATTACCAAGGTAGTAGCTAATGAGTGTGCAGACATCGATGTAGGACTGCTTGAAGTTGTCTCTACCGAAAGCACTACATTTGCCACTAAGCGCACCAATGAGGCTTTTATAGTTTCTGGACAATGGAAACCGACGCAACAGCGCGCGAGTCACCAGTTCAGCCAGCAGGAGATCGCGTCGAACCGTCGAGGCAGACAGGTCCTCGTTTGTTACAGTGCTGTAGCGCTGAGCCAACGGTGCGGGCGAAGCTGTGTGACCATGCGGACAAGAAGTACATCTACGTCTACGTACACGTTCTGTACGGTGTACGTGACAACATGTCCCAATAGACGTGAACCATCTCAGCAATTATTTATCAACCTCTTTAACTAGTTACGTGAATTTTGTAGTGTAACATCTAGACAACGTAACAGAAGGAAACAATGGCGACAAAAGAGAGCGAGATTAATGTTCTTACTGCTGTTGCAGTTAACTCCCGCGCGATCGGACGAGAAAGCGGCATGAGTCAGGCAAGTGCCCAAGTGCCCACACTTTCACCGTCCACGTAGGTGCTATCATATCTCTCTCCATAAAGAGCTGCATGGAAAATATTTGCGGTAGAATTTTTAGCTGATTCAACCCGTATAAACGAAAATCTACTCAAGTTCAGCCTTAGCCTCGCGCAGCGCTCAAATTATGGCGCCAACTTTTGAACACTGATCATGATTTACAGAATTCCTGCTGAATACTCTCCAGTACCTCCAGATAATTTCTCCTGTTGACGGACTAGTAACTGCGCACGTAACTTGTTACCAAAGAGACTGAAAATTCCAAGCTTAGGGTACAGCAGTAATGAATTCCATTTACCTGCACAAGTTTCAAAAGCTGTTAATTTATGTTGTTTAAAATGGCGTCTCCCGGCGTCATATCAGGCATGGAATCGTTGCACAAAGTTCTGTCGCACCCGTTTTAATATACCTGGTGTCATCTGATAAGTGTCGCACACAGCGAGAATTCTTTCCAGGAGCTCTTCTTCAGTCTTGAAGGGCGTCTCGTACACAAGATTTTTCACATGGTCCCACAGGACGAAATCAAGTGGGGTGCGATCAGGTGAACGTGCCGGTCACGAAACAGGACGTCCTCTGCCTATCCACATTTCAGGGAATGTCTGATCCAGTTGTTCACGAACACTCAGTTCAAAGTGATGTGGGGCACTATCGTTGTGGAACCATATCCGTTAACGAATAACAAGTGAAATGTATCCCAGCAACCTGGGTAGTATGTATCTGATAAACACTGTGTGTTCTGGAGCATTTAAGGGAGAAGGAAGAAGAAAGGGATCTAATGCATAATCATCGACTGAGCCTGCCCACACGTTTACTGATAATCTGCGTTGATGGCTCTTCACAATGGTAGCGTGGCGCTTCTCTTCGACACAAACGAGACTATTTGAAATTCTGCCTCTGGTGAAACATGCTTCATCCGTGAAAAGTACATACGCAGGAAAGTGAGAACTAATTGTAAGGCACTGCAAGAATCATTGGCTGAACACTACAAGAGGTCCGAAATCAGCAGGAGTCATAATACGCACATTTTGTGGATGATAGGAGTGTAGCTGAATTTCTCGTAGTACTCGCCACACATTACTCTGCGAAACATTCACTTCACGTGAAACTGATAGAGTGCTAATTTCAGGCGCCTCGCCCACTCGATCAAGCACTGCTTCTAAGTCAACAGTCCGTGCACTACGTCGCTTCACTTGATCGTTGGAACAGTCTTCGAAATATGGTGTGATCAGGATGTCTTCTACGCGGATATTTTATTGGGGCTGATCGACGTTACTACTTCAACTTGTAAACAGAGACTGCAGGCTACTACCAGAAGAGACACTGGACACCAGGACTGCTCGTGTCAGAACACAGTACGGTACGCCATCAGCGCTGGTTTAGTTGAAGTTAATATTCAAACCTCCACGCCTAATTGCTCGGCGGGGTTGCCTACCCTACAGTCTTAGCATCAACAGCACCGGAACCTATATTCCACTGTCAGCGCTATCAGACGATTTTAGATAGGGTACCTTACCTCGAATTGATACGTTTACTCTTGTCCATCTTCCATGAAAGTCTGTAATATCATCCTGGAATCATCCTGTATATCTTCTTCGGTACTATGGCAGTGGTAAATTACAGCAATTGCAAAATACTGGCCAAATGTGTATCATTATGTCGCTACTTATATGTGTATGTGCGTGTGTGCGTAGCAGCCTGTAGCCTGTGCGTGGAGCTGAATGAGTCATTTTCTTGGTTTCCCAACGATCAGAAGTTGAAGGCGTCATCAGGTGACCGTTGATCTCCAAATATCACAAGGTCGCTAGTGTTTATTTCGTGTGGGACTCTGGACTTGCCCAGATGTTCGCCATCAAAGCGAAATAGCCGTCCACGGGTCGTCGGAGAGAACGTGAGATGCTTGTCGTAAAAATATCGATGACACCAGTGAATAAGGGAGATCTGATGCCGCCGTTGCCGATTAATATCATTCAGGCCTATTCAGCAAGATCGATGCAAACGTGAAGCTGAATTATTCATTACTAGCTGATCAGCCGGCGTTGGTTGCCTACTCATTTATCACCTTCTCCTACCCCTCCCCTCGTGCGCTACCCAGACCATCCCCATGCCGTCAAGCCCAACATTTGGATCTGCTATGTACTCACACCAGTCAGCCTAGCAACATATAACGCTATGGATTTGTCTGTAATAATCGTCGTTTCCGATTGTTGTTTTGTCAACCGCTTCCTACCCTTCCATCTTAGCGGTGAAATGTCATTAGAATTGTCACCTATTATGCTAGTGACCCCAGAAATTGTGTGTTTGACACTACGGTCGGTTATTTTCGCTTAAATTGAAATTTCATCGCGATTCCACGCCTTCACACACTTGGGACTGCGACCAATTGGCTGAGCAACAGCGAAAACAATGACACAATGGATTAGACCCTAATATCTCCGCACCCTAACGTATAGGTGTTATGGATATCATACCCCCTCAGTATTTGTTTCTGGATAGTAAGAAACTTGTGAACCAAGTATGGTTGAAAGTGCTCCACATATTCCAGAGCTTTGGTTACATGTCAGTCACTCACTCTTGTAGCGCACCTCCACACCAAGGGCTGTTAGCGACTTTTTATTTTTACTTATTTAGGCTAACCTAGTTAGAGCCATTAGGCCCTCTCTTACATCGGACCAGGGTTTCACTCATACAGTACCTTTTTTACATCATAGTTATATAATAATAATAATAATTTTAATGTGATAAATAGTATTAAAATGATTTGAGTGTCTGATGTGGTAATGTGAGTAATACTGACCGTAAAATTAATACTGGCAGTACTTGTTCTATTGCTGTTTCTGCCACTGATAACAACAGCAGTAATAACAATACTAACAATAATAATAATAATAATAATAATAATAATAATAATAATGACGATAATAACCATAATGATAGTGGCAAATATAAAAAGAATTTCTACATCTACGTTTATACTCTTTAAGCCACCCAACGGTGTGTGACGGAGGGCACTTTACGTGCCGCTGTCATTACCTCCCTTTCCTGTTCCAGTCGCGTACGGGAAGAACGACTGCCGGAAAGCCTCCGTGCGCGCTCGAATCTCTCTAATTTTACATTCGTGATCTCCTCGGGAGGTATAAGTAGGGGGAAGCAATATATTCGATACCTCATCCAGAAACGCACCCTCTCGAAACCTGGACAGCAAGCTACACCGCGATGCAGAGCGTCTCTCTTGCACAGTCTGCCACTTGAGTTTTCTAGCCGGCCGCTGTGGCCGAGCGGTTCTAGGCGCTTCAGTCTGGAACCGCGCGACCGCTACGGTCGCAGGTTCGAATCCTGCCTCGGGCATGGATGTCTGTGCTGTCCTTAGGTTAATTAGGTTTAAGTAGTTCTAAGTTCTAGGGGACTGATGACCTCAGATGTTAAGTCCCATAGTGCTCAGAGCCAGTTGAACCAATTTTTTTGAGTTTGCTAAACATCTCCGTAACGCTATCACGCTTACCATATAACCCTGTGACAAAACGCGCCCCTCTTTTATGGATCTTCTCTATCTCCTCTGTCAACCCGACCTGGTATGGACCCCACAATGATGAGCAATACTCAAGTATTTATAGGTGCACAAAACAACGAGCTTTGAGGAAAGGAAATTAGTACCACAGTGTATATTTTTACGTATCTGTTTGGTTAAAATTGCTTCCAGTGTTCCTGAGTTATGCTTTACATCTCATTCCTTCCTCCCTTCTCCGCAAAGAGTTAAATGTCATGAAGTCTGACATCAGCCAGCCTTACGACCTCAAGAACTGTGGATTAGACGCTAGTATCTCTCATTTTCGATTATCTTTGCACTAAAACCCCTTCACATCTTTACCCTAATACTAAGACTATTGGGAATGTTTCAACCCAAGATTTTGCAGATGATAAGTCATACACGAAGCAAGTTTAGTTGAAATTGTTCCAAGGATCCCATAAATACCCTAGTACGAACGGAAATACGCACATGCATCTTCTCGGAATGTACACTCTCGGAATTTCGACATTAAACCTCTCCATGGTGCACAACGCCTCTCTTGTAGCGTCTGCCTCTGCAATTTGTTGAGCATCTCCGTAACACTTTCGTACCGACGAAAGCAATTCCGTGAATAAACGCGGCGCTCTTCGTTCGATCTTAGCTACCCCTTTCATTAACCCAACATGGTATGTGTCCCATAGTGATGAGTAATACTTAAGAACCGGCCGAACAGTGTTTTGTAAGTCACTTCTTTTGTGGAAGAACTATATTTCCTTAAAATTCTCCTGATAAATCTCAGCCCTGCTTTTTCTACAGTTTATTTTGTGTGGTCACTCTGCTTTAGGTACTCTGGATGGTTACTTCTAGGTATTTTGGGGTAGTTACTGTTTCCAGTGATATTTGTTGGGGTTCTATTCTGATAGAGAATTTCGAATGGTGCCTGCCGATGGCGGCTACAGGGCTATAGGCGGGTTCGCAGGAATCTGGAGCCGGCCGGCGTGACCGAGCGGATCTAGGCGCTACAGTCTGGAACCGCGCGACCGCTGCGGTCGCAGGTACGAATCCTGCCTCGGGCATGGGTGTTTGTGAAGTCCTTAGGTTAGTTAGGTTTAAGTAGTTCTAAGTTCTAGGGGACTGATGACCACAGCAGTTCAGTCCCATAGTGCTCAGAGCCATTTTTAGGAGCCCGTATCTCATGGTCGTGCGGTAGCGTTCTCGCTTCCCACGCCCGGGTTCCCGGGTTCGATTCCCGGCGGAGTCAGGGATTTTCTCTGCCTCGTGATGGCTGGGTGTTGTGTGCGGTCCTTAGGTTAGTTAGGTTTAAGTAGTTCTAAGTTCTAGGGGACTGATGACCATAGATGTTAAGTCCCATAGTGCTCAGAGCCATTTGATTTTGAACCATTTTTAGGAATCTGGAACCTCGGCTCCAAGATTCCACCCCTCCTGTAGATCTTAGCAAATACGCTGAGTTACTTACACGAAGAGGGGGAAGTTCACTTAACAACATCTTATCACTAACTGTATTTGAGTAACGAAAGGTCGTTTATTCAGGAAAGGCTACATGCCTTATGCGGCTCTAAGTGAACGATATACCCTTACACTTCTCGAATTAACTGAAATAATACAGAATGCTGACAGCAAGACCTATAGAACTACCGTTAACAGCCAGCTAAGGTCTACAGCTCTGTCTACCCGCCCTGTGACACTTTCTAAAGTACAGGACCGAGCGAGGGGTTGGGCTCGCGTTTGGAGACGAGCGAGGCTCCAATCCCGTCTGATGATGCTGACCTGTTGCTCATTAGCGTTTCCCTAAACTGCTTATCTCGTAAGAACACAAGTGAATTCACTCTACGTCCATTAACAGTCCTCTCTCTGCAGTGAAATCACCGTTAACGAGATGTTAATAGCCGAGCGGTCTAAGGCGCTGCAGTCATGGGCTGTGCGGCTGATCCCGGCGGAGGTTCGAGTCCTCCCTCGGGCATGGGTGTGTGTGTTTGTCCTTAGGATAATTTAGGTTAAGTAGCGTGTAAGCTTATGGACTGATGACCTTAGCACTTAAGTCCCATAGGATTTCACACACATTTGAACATTTTTTGAGATGTTAAATTCTAATGTTCCTTTCCTTCTTAAAAGCTGTACTACGTTCATAGAAGAGATCCCAGATTTTCCAATTACTGTACATAATGTATAGAGGTAGCCTCTCAGATGCAGAAATTTTTCTCTTTTTAAACCACTTCAGTCATTCGTGCTGCTGCCTTCTGACGTATTCCATAACAAGCACGTACTAAAGCGAGGCCTACAATTGTTCATAATTTACTCAGTTTTGGTTGCTACGTCAGATAATATTAGCTACATTGTATCAAAAAATAATCCTAAGTCTGCTTGCTATATGTAAAATTGAAAGCTTTTGAACATTCAAGATCAATAGAGGAGTCCGAGTCTAAACCTATGGAATATGATATCTGATTGACCTCAATTTTCCGCTGCAGAATGTCATTTCTGGCTGTTCAAGGTTGCGTCGATCTAAAGGCTGACATTGGATCGCATTAGACGTACTTGGTCTTTATTTGCGCTGTTTTTAAGAGGCGGAAGTGGGGGAGAGTCCGAAATTCGTCTAAAATAGCACGGAAAACTGCATACAGCACATATCCTGACTGTTCTAAGTACGAAAATGAAGCGTTGTATTGGATTTCGACAACTGCGTCTTTCAACTAGCTCGTTACTATTTTTTGTAAATCCCATTCATACTTTCTGAGCGCATGGTGCGTTTACAAGATGCACACCACATAAATCTAGAACCTAAACTTTTCTAAGAATTTGTATTACTAAACCGCCTCCCAGAATCTACTAGCAGTTGCAGTTTGCCTGTCCAACGGCTTGCAGGGACAACAAAAATTTGATTTTAAATATTTCGCATAATTATTAAGCGAATTTACAAATTTAAATGGTGTATGAATCTACTCACTAAGAGATATAATCTTATGTCAATAGTTTAACACATGACGAAAGGAAAACAGGCTATCGCTTACTACGGTTTCGCCGTTCGTGAGGTCAAACTTCGGCGTTGACGTGACGTTTTAATTTATTGCTTCTTTACTACCGACTCTATTCACAACACGGTTTCCAGACACATCACATATACCACTAAATGTTCCTGCAAGTTATATTATCGTAGAACACGTATTTAAGGAGATGTGAGGTGATAAACATTTAGGTGAGGGAAAAACTAGCTTTCGCTTAAAATGGCATACAGTAAGACTTCAGCAACACGCATGACGTTTTAATTTATTATTTTTTTATTACTAACTCTATTAGTAACACACTTTGCAGACAGTATCTACATATATAACTGAATATACGTCGGTTTGCAGTAGGGTTTTGGAGCATATACTGTGTTCAATCACCTCGAAGGGAACGATCTATTGATACGTAATCAGCATGGTTTCAGAAAACATAGTTCTTGTGCAACGCAGCTAGCTCTTTATTCGCACGAAGTAATGGCCGCTATCGACAGGGGATCTCAAGTTGATTCCGTATTTCTAGATTTCCGGAAAGCTTTTGACACCGTTCCTCACAAGCGACTTCTAATCAAGCTGCGGGCCTATGGGGATCGTCTCAGTTGTGCGACTGGATTCGTGATTTCCTGTCAGGAAGGTCGCAGTTCGTAGTAATAGACGGCAAATCATCGAGTAAAACTGAAGTGATATCAGGTGTTCCTCAGGGAAGCGTCCTGGGACCTCTGCTGTTCCTGATCTATATAAATGACCTGGGTGTCAATCTGAGCAGTTCTCTTAGGTTGTTCGCAGATGATGCTGTAATTTACCGTCTAGTAAGGTCATCCGAAGACCAGTATCAGTTGCAAAGCAACTTAGAAAAGATTGCTGTATGGTGTGGCAGGTGGCAGTTGACGATAAATAACGAAAAGTGTGAGGTGATCCACATGAGTTCCAAAAGAAATCCGTTGGAATTCGATTACTCGATAAATAGTACAATTCTCAAGGCTCTCAATTCAACTAAGTACCTGGATGTAAAAATTACGAACAACTTCAGTTGGAAAGACCACATAGACAATATTGTGGGGAAGGCAAGCCAAAGGTTGCGTTTCATTGGCAGGACACTTAGAAGATGCAACAAGTCCACTAAAGAGACAGCTTACAGTACACTCGTTCGTCCTCTGTTAGAATATTGGTGTGCGGTGTGGGATCCTTACCAGGTGGGATTGACGGAGGACATCGAAAGGGTGCAAAAAAGGGCAGCTCGTTTTGTATTATCACGTAATAGGGGAGAGAGTGTGGCAGATATGATACGCGAGTTGGAATGGAAGTCATTAAAGCAAAGACGTTTTTCGTCGCGGCGAGATCTATTTACTAAATTTCAGTCACCAACTTTCTCTTCCGAATGCGAAAATATTTTGTTGAGCCCAACCTACATAGGTAGGAATGATCATCAAAATAAAATAAGAGAAATCAGAGCTCGAACAGAAAGGTTTAGGTGTTCGTTTTTACCGTGCGCTGTTCGGGAGTGGAATGGTAGAGAGATAGTATGATTGTGGTTCGATGAACCCTCTGCCAAGCACTTAAATGTGAATTACAGAGTAATCATGTAGATGTAGATGTAGATGATGTTTCTGTTCGCATGAGCAGGCGCTCTGACGAATTCTTCGCCTGAAAACCACATGATTCTGCAGAAGCGGTATCGAAAAGTTACCCAATGTGTTGGCAGACTGCTGTAAATACTGAAGCGGAATATGATGACTGAAGCCTCTGTTATGTGCATCTGTTGGGTTTATTAAACATGGAAAAACGCCACAAGCTTATGCACCGACCTAACAGTAATGACATCTGAAGAAATGTTCCTCTTAGATTGCACAAGCAGAGTCTTATGTTCACAAAACAAATACATAAGTTTAATGTTTTGTTCAGGGTCGTGAGAATGCTACGATACAGGTGAAAGTATCGAAAGGCTGGTGCGGACTCGCTTCCTGTATGGGGGAGAGGAATCGCGCAAGGTTATCCCTGCTCGTCCACGGCGGAGTCCAGGCTACAGGCCGCAGGGCAGGGCACGTGCAGATAGGAGTGGTCGCGGTCCGGCAACGTCACGGAATCACGCTGCCCCGGCGTGAGGCGCTGCGCGGCCGGCCGTGGCCATGGCGGCAGCAAACCGGAAGTCGGCGCTGCCTAGCAACCGGTGTTCAACCACGTACCCCTGCATGTCTGCGAAACTTTGCGGCGTTACACTCAAGATGAGCACTGAATAAACAGAGAGCTTTTGATAACGTTGACTGAATTACACTCTTTTGAAATTATGAAGATAGAAAAAAGAAAATACAGAAACTAGTCTGCAGATATAGAACCGAAAGAGGTGAGACAGAGTTGCAGTTGTAAAGGAATTATATAAAATTTTTTTTATGGATATATAGACACTAGTTCAATTACCAGAGATTAATGCGTAAAGTATTTGCTGAACAAAAGAAGCTTTACGCTCTTAGTTTATTAGTTTTAGAATAAGTTACCTTTCGCTGTTATCCTGTCCTAGTTCAAATGGTTCAAATGGCTCTGAGCACTATGGGACTCAACTGCTGAGGTCATTAGTCCCCTAGAACTTAGAACTAATTAAACCTAACTAACCTAAGGACATCACAAACATCCATGCCCGAGGCAGGATTCGAACCTACGACCGTAGCGGTCTTGCGGTTCCAGACTGCAGCGCCTTTAACCGCACGACCACTTAAGCCGGCTTCCTGTCCTAGTGTGAAGACGTGTTGTGCCATTTCTTACTGATAAAATTGGGTTAAATAATGAAAGTGATTTTGAAGCAGAGCGATTTCGTCTTTGGTGATACCATGGGTCCCAGCTCCTGAAATTCTGGAAAATTATTACTATTATTTTAATTTTATGCAGAGAATTTAGATGGAGGCGACGATCTTCACGGCGACGCTGCTCAACA
This sequence comes from Schistocerca piceifrons, assembly GCF_021461385.2. NCBI lineage: Eukaryota > Metazoa > Arthropoda > Insecta > Orthoptera > Acrididae > Schistocerca > Schistocerca piceifrons. Next base: position 331,880,102 of record NC_060139.1, read on the forward strand.
ATAGAGGTACGTGAATGTGTTCTTCTTTTTCCTTTCGTGGCCGCTACCGTCAATTTCAATATATTTGCCGCGACATTCAGAACCTGCAGTCTTTCTTTTCATTTAATTTCGAAGTCCACACATTTACTTTCTAAGATGAATAAATGCATTTAACTGTAATTCTTTTTATCCAGACCACGGGGGATGATTGCACTCTATATGTCCGTGCCTCTATCCCGTTCAAAAATGGTTCAAATGGCTCTGAGCACTACGGGACTTAACATCTATGGTCATCAGTCCCCTAGAACTTAGAACTACTTAAACCTAACTAACCTAAGGACGCCACACAACACCCAGTCGTCACAAGGCAGAGAAAATCCCTGAACCCGCCGGGAATCGAACCCGGTATCTATCCCGTTCGTACGTTCGGATACATTTGAGTGTGTAAAAGCGTAACTGTATTTAAGACTCATTTCCTACACAGTATTAACGCTTTTCTTTGTTTCTTTTCTTTTCTTTTTTTTCCGACCACTCATTCGCGAATGTACGTGCCCTCTTATTTGATGTAGTCAGTCAGCCGTATTCTTTAATAACATTATTAGTAATATTCAATGGCTTAGTTTCTACAGTTGATCTTTGCCTGTGTCGCAAAAGCGCTTCACGCAAATTATTTAATACGCGACATCCACATTAACTTTTATTTCAAAATTTCGACGACCGACTGAATAAAGATTTTCGAACAATAACAATAGCAAAACATAATAATATAAGAGGACGCGTTACACAGTGCATCCCCACCGTTATTCAGTTCCTATACTGAGAAAAATAGGGGTAAGCTGCAGGGAAAGATTGGTAATATACAGTGGGAATAATAAGACTGGAAGACCAAGAACGAAGTTCTCGGATTAAAAAGGATGTAAGACAAGGATGTAGTCTCTTACCACTTCTTGTCATTTATACATCGAAGTATCAATGACGGAAATAAAGAAAAGTTGAAGAGTAAGATTAAAATTCAAGGTGAAAGGCTATCAGTGAAGATTCGCTGAAGACATTGTTATTCTCAGTGGAAATGAAGAAGAATTACAGGTGCTGTTGAATGGAATGAACAGCTTAATGAGTACAGAATATATAGATGAAAGACGAAAGTAATAAGAAGTAGCAGAAATGAGAACAGCGAGAAAACATCAGAATTGGGGATCACAGAGCAGCAATCCTGCTACGTACGGAGCAAAGTAACCTATGATGGACGGAGCAAGGAGGACATAAAAAGCACACTAGCTCTGGCAAAGAGGGTATCCCTGGCTAAGAGAAATCTACTAGTATCAAACATAGGCCTTAATATGAGGAAGAAATTTCTAAGAACGTACGTTTGTAGCTCAGCGTTATATGGTAGTAAAGCGTGGAGTGTGAAAAAACCGGAATACAATAAAATCTATGAATTTGAGTAGCGATGCTACAGAAGAATGTTGAAAATTAGGTGGACTTATATGATAAGGAACAGAACTGGCGAGGAAAGGAATGTATAGAGAACACTGACTATTAGACGAGACAGAATCGTAGGACACGTGTTAAGACATCAGGCAATGACATCCGTTGCACTAAAGGGAGCTGTAGATAGTAAAAACGATAGAGGAAGATAGATATTGGAATACATCCACCAAATAACTTGGGACGTGGGTTACAATTGCTACTCTGAGATGGAAATGTTGGCACGGGAGAGGAATTCGTGGCGGACCACATCAAACCAGTTAGAAGACTGATGACAAGCCACTGAGCACTTCATTTCAGAGTAAGTGACTCATTCTGGAACAAACCCATAGGCTATGGCTTAACCACTTTTCGCGATATCATTTCTCCCAGACGTGACAGGACAGCGAAGTACGCAATAAACCTTAGTTGGTGTTGGAAACTAGGAGAAAAGTATTGGAACTGAAGCTGTGGAAACGCGAGTCATCCCTGAACAGCGTGGGCGGTAAGAAGGCTTGCCAGTAAAAGCTGAGTGTTCGGATCGACGCTCAGATTCGCCACAGTTTTACCTTGTCAGGAAGGAAACAGCGTACTATTCCATCCAGAGTAAAAAAAAAAAATTACTCTAGAGATTAATTAGTTATTTGTTGAAGATTCTCTCATTGCCACAAGCATGTGAGCCTGATATAACAAACCATGTTATAACAAACCGTGTTCTACGCCAACATCTTGGGCTAGCTTGCGATACCACTTTCTTTTCGATAATGTTTGTTCCAAATTCGTTCATAACGTAATAATAATTTTGCACGTTTCTACAAAAAATAGTTATCCTAAAAATCTGACTTTATAATGACCTAGACTCAAAATAGATTAAGTGCTTCTGCAAAACGTAATCTGGTTTTTCTTTTTCCTTCCTATCATAACAAATGCCACCTGTATACGATTAAATTTAATTTACGCGATGTCGGAAGGGCTTTCTCGCTCACCACGCAAAGAATTATTTTTATATTCCAGACTCATCGTTGACTTAATCAGAAATAACTTACCATGCTGTAAAGGATAAATACGAGTATATACTATCCTTTACACATGACATATTTCATAATTTCAAAAGTTGTTTAACATAACTATGAAAATAATTTATGTTACTGTTTTTACTATCGTAAACCTGTAAAGCGTGGAACATCGTATTTTTTTCTCACTGTGAAAAAGGCACGTGTGGAGAAACTCTCTTTAGTGCTAACAAATGAATAATGTAATTTTTTATTCTTGTGATAAATCAGTGTGCATTGATAACGTGAAGAAGTCTTTCCATTTGGTTATTTAAGACCCAGAGAGACTCCTAGAGGAGTAAAAAATGATTAAGACATATTGTGGTATTAATATGCATCGAACTTTTAGTAAGTGTTGGCTCTTTCCTAGCAGGACAAATGTGACTGAAATAGCAGTGACAAATTTTAGAGAGTATGTTATTAGGATACTAAACGCCAAGAATGATTTTAAATAAGTGGAAAGATCAACATACCACTCTGCACTACTCTAATGCAAGAATCATGATCAACTTCCGAAAATTAAAATCATCGTGCGTTCCCTCCATGCAGTGACTCAGAATTTACAAACAGTAAACATGACTAATTACTAGCCTGCTTACTTGAAATGTTAGAATGTGCAGCTGCTATGACACCAGAAAAAAGGTAATGTCACTATACAGACTGGTGATTAAGACTAATGGAACTTTTGGTCCAAGGAACCTGGCTATCAGTTTATGCTCTCTGACACGTTATTCCAGCGCCGCATTGGTAAACCTGTTTCATCACCAGTGATTACGTAGTCCAAAGCATCGTCATGCCTGTTGGCTATTTTCGGATCTTCCGTATTTTAACTGTTGAGCTCCGGTACCACAATGGCTCACAGTCCTCTCATACCACATCATCCTCTTACTATTTAACCAGTTGTTTCTTCAATACTTGATCTGTTAGCTGTCGCGCAGTAATCCAACAATTTCTACGCAGCTCTCACAGAAAAGTTCCAATACTTCGGTCATTCATACTCGTTGAGGTATGTTCCGATTTCTCTTCAACTGTGATTTCCCGTCATTAAAACTTTTAATCCTTTAAATACGTCACAAAAAGGTGGCATAGCAGTTGTTTCGTTCGTCTGTATGCAAAGTGGTGTTGTGTAAGACATTGTGAATACGTTTACATGTATAGATGTCTTTTATCAGAAAAAAGCTTAGAATGTAATTTCTAAACATTTTGCAGTTAATTTACATACAAAAATTACATTATAAACAATACTTCGCTTTTATATAACGAACGATTTACATTGTACGACTGTTAGAGGGCTTGTATAATATATGACCGTACCTCTAAAGGGATTGGATAAATATATAGAAACACAGCAAGAAATGTGTGCTTGAACATAAATACGGGTGCTAGCCAAGTTAGCTGCTGTATCTGACCGCGAACGCTACCTGTGGAATGCCCTCAATACGTCTCAAGTTTCAGTCTTGGCCAGAGCAGTGCTCAGTGTAGTTGTGAGCGCATTACGTAGGACTAAATGAATTCGAACGTGGGCAAATTGTTGGTGCTCGTATAGTGAGCGGCTGCTTCCGTAACCCTGGGACCCGAAGTGTTCAGTGTTTCAAGATGCGCCGTATCGAAGATTTATAGCGCACACATCCGGTCTTTTCAATCTGGCTATACCATCGGTTTACGTGCTACCATAACTGAAATTTAAACGAAACGTACGTCGAACTCAAATCACAGATTCACTCTTTGCAAACTGTAGATCACAAAACGCTTTATGCTCAAGACCCATCATTTTGCGTATGTGACGTATGTGGCGCTGCAAGCAGGAAAACAACAAAGCAGGCCTTCCACAAGAGCTTAAAGTAAAATGTTTGAATTACTCTTTAATTGCGACTTTGAACCAACACTTTATGTCCCTTCCATTTGATATTATTAAAATGTGTAACTGGGACATTCTTTTACGAACACCCTATATTATGGCTATGGGAACGGTTTACTCTATTCCATTTATTCGGCAACCGAAGGAAGCTCTTGGCAAAAGGATCTGGATAACTACATTTTGCAACCCCTTTTTATCGTACCTCCATGTAGAAGGTGATATGCACATATTAACTTTGCGGTTTCACGTTCACCTGTGACAGTGTTCGAGTAACTGATAACTTCATGCAGTCACAGAACCAGAAATTACACCTTCAGAATATGACTGATAACATGTACTTCAGCTGTGTAGTGGGTAACGTTCCGCGCCATCTGTCTTACAATCAATCCCGTCCCCTGGCCTAGCAGGAGTCCGTGACGAATGCTCCTCTTCGGTGGCGCGTGGCGCTTTCCGTGTACAGACCAACTAGATGGAAAAGTATCCGAAACCCTGTTTAGTCAAGTTATTTTGTACGCCGACATAATGCCTTAACCAAGGATCATTGTGTTGTAAGCATTATTCACTATGTCGCCGTTGCACTTGTTTCTCTACACAGATCAAGAGACTGCCCATCGCATGATGTTGAAGCTTACCTTTTGTAATTAGATGTGAAATGCTGGAACCGTTAGAAAACTGGAGCATGTCTATATGACACAGCGATCATCCAAGAGAGGTCATGGGAAATATTTATGGGCTCGCGTTATGTTGGAACTAGCTCAAAAAAAAAAAAAAAAAAAAAGTGGAAAGCCATAAAGAGCCAGAAAAGGAACCAAAAGGAACCAATGATTGAGAAATTTAAGGTGAAATGTCTCTAAAAGTTAAATGAGTTCATTGTCCAGACAAAAGCGGGGTGTTTCTATGCAAATGAACTACTGTAAATATTAGCGTTCAGATTCCTCCGCCACTAGAATATAATTAAAAAGTCGATAGTTATTATTTAATTTGAGAAATATTAGTGTTAATAAGTCATATAATACACGACTAAACACTGGCCGAGTACCACAGACCAGTTACATGATAGTGTACAATGTTCTCCCTAGACAACGGAACTCCTTTCGCTGCTCTGTGATATTCCTTGAGGGGGCCAAAGAGATTTGATAATCAAGAAGAGTCGTGACTTTCGATGCAAAGCTATACGAACGAATGGGAAAACTGTAGCACCCAAAAATAATTGATCGAATAAATCTAGACTCGGATGAGCAATCATACGACGAAACAGGAAAGCAAGCGTAATATGCCTCATCGGCATTGACGTTGATGCGCCGCGCGGAGTGGCCGTGCGATTTGAGGTGCCATGTCACGGACTGCGCGACACCTCCCGCCGGAGGTTCGAGTCGTCCCTCGGGCATGGGTGTGTGTGTTGTTCTTAGCATAAGTTAGTTTAAGTAATGGGTAAGTCTAGGGTTCCTTAGGCATTCACACACATTTGAACATTTTTTGACGTTGATGCAATACCAGCAAATGAATCCGAACGTAATTGACTCATATTGATTTAGTGAATATAAAATTGGGCAAGTGAATGTGAATGGAACTGAGATGTAAGATAATGTTGTTACTAGGCGAAGGGACCTGATGACAAAATCTTATCGCTTGTGAACGAATACTTACGATGTTACAGAAAATAAATTGAGTAGTAATTTGTAATTATCCAAAAAGTACAATTCTATTAAGAAATTTATGTACCGAGCGATGTGGCCTAGTGGTTAAGGCAATATAGGCACATTCGAGAGGAATGAGGTTTACATTCTAGTATGAACTTATAAATGTAGGAGTTCTTCGGCTTTCTTCATCCAGTAATGCGAATGGTGGAATGGTTCCCGTGCAAAGGATATGATAGATTTCCTTCCTCAGCTTTATCCGAGGCTGTGTTCCACCCCTAATAGCCGCTGGGATATTAAACCCAAGACGTCGTCCTTAGTAGGAAATTTACTGAAATGAAAAGAAAAAAAGGTGGAAAAACGTATCGGTATTCTTAACACATTTCAGAACGCGAATTGCATGCCAGTCGAACATAAAACACTTACTTTTCGTAGTATGTACAAACTGAAAATACTGAATCGTGGCAAGGAGAGCGCTTGCACACAATAAACTGGATCAGATATCTATTTTCGGAATGACAAACAGAATAACGTCAAACTTTTCTTAAACTAGACAATTTTACGTTTTGGCAAGAAACCATCAGGTAGAAGGAAAGTGCACATAACTAACATGTAAGAAGAGATAGAGTCTTGACGGATAAAAAATCTCTCTGTAGTAGAGATGACATTATAGGTACAGGGAGGATAAAAATATGGAACCACATCACCACGCCTAATACGGTATGGGAAATCCGATGGCTTTCAAAACAGCTTCCACTCGTCTCGGAGTGCGTAAATTCAGAGCCTGACTGGTTTTCAAGGGAAGCTTTTACAGTTGCTTATGCAAAACAGTGGCAAGTTTAGGTAATGATGATGGAGGTAGATAGTGAGCACACACCTGATCTCTCAAGTTTTTTCAGTGAGACTGAATAACGGTGTGCTTTCAGGTGTTTATCTAAGTTATCGATTGCATTTTTCTGCACGATATTTCGAAGACCGACTCACTCTCCTTTTTCAGGTGTTGTGATCTGTGTTATTATGTGTACTCGCTGCCTGGGCTCCAATCAGAGCGTGAAGTGTTATCGTTGGTGTCACGCCACTATTTGTAAGCCGACTTCGACACCCAGCGCACCAACGCCCATTGATGCTCATTAATTGCTCAACTGCTGTTATTCTGTGAAACACAAATTGTCTCAGGGGTTTTCGAGGTCTGATGAATGAGCTCCAGGAGCCCAAGCCTTGCTTAAATTGAAACATCCGTCCAACAGAATCAACAACTCATTTGAACACCGGAAAGCATACCATATAATCTTCCTCTTTCTCCAAAATTGTTAAGTTTGGGACTAAAAGGGTTCGTGTAGGGTTGTTGGGGAACCTGTTGGTTCTCTCACACAGACATCATCAACAGTCCAGTATTACTGTGATATCATCGTCGTTATCATCATCAAACAAGACCTGCTTTCTGCTGTTGGGCAAGTTAGAGATGTTCATTGTTAAGACTGTTATTATTATTTTATGTAGAAGTATCCTTCAGTGGAGTAATTGATACATCCGCAAATGATGGTACGATTGTCCTATTGTTAGTGTTCTAACTGCTACTATGGTAGCACATCTGTAGTTCTTGCCAAAGATGACCAGGTGCGACATTTCACGGGTAGAGCAGTTTCACAAAGTTGCTTACATTTACTGCCATACTTTTAGATGGATGAATCCAGATTTTTTTGTATTGTAGAAGGAATGCAAAGATAGAAGTTCTTAATTTTTTTTCAGTTCTTGATGTTTATTATGTCGTGGACATTTTCTAGACTCCATTATTGTTCCCATCTTTCCATCTTTTTTCGAGAGTACTTGTGGCGGTCTCTTCTTGAGGTGGCGTAAGATGACGTGAATAATCGAAAGTATGATAGCAATGACTAAATTGGCCGTCAGTTTACCTTGTTCCTGTAATGAATTGGCGATGCTAAACCTCATCTGCAGTTCTGCAGTTGTTCCGACGGCGGGCGGCATCAGGCTTTATCACGTCTAGCTGGGGTTTCAGTACTCAATAGATAATAAAAAGGGACGACATGGGGAAACCACAGACAACGTAAAAACAGACAGATCTGGTAAAAAGTTGCATATATTGCCTTAGAAGGACACATTAAGTGAGAGGTAGCCTGTTACAAGTGAATAACGGTTACTGCACACAAATTAAACTAAGAAACTGGCGAGAAATAGTCTTGCTGCATGTCAAGAAATAATATTAATTAAACAGGAAACAAATTACGGATATTGTGATGAATGGTCTAACTCCTGAATTACGAGAGAGCCCGACGAGAGATACTTGAAATAGAATTTAGGAGTTCAGCGCAGGCAAAGGTGAGTTGGACTGCTATTCCGGGAACAATACGATTATCGCTTCTACTGTTCGGTACTTGCGCTACTGCATCGCGTCGTAATTATTACTGATTAGTAAGCAGAAACTAATTACTGACCGTACAGTAGCGAGTTCGGTCAACGGCCACTGTCGATATAACATGCATGCACATCCGTGCATAATGTTGGCAACTCACTCGCTGATGATGGTCACAAACCTGCTCCGACTAAGAGCTGACTTCAGCTGGGGCGTCGATGGCGCCTCTCGCCAGTTTTGTGTACGAATACCCAACGACGTTGTACACATCCACCGGTGAGAAGACTAGTCCCATGACCAACGTAACAGGTTGCGAATTTGTTCCGGCCCGTGAAGGCAGCGCCTGAGGCACAAAAGATTGGAAATCTGGAACAGCGGGTCTCCTATGAAAGCGGCGGGTGGAATGTGTTCCTCCGCCGTTGGTGAAGGAGGACTCAAATTCCAACTAATTTCTATCTTGGCCTTCCAGTAATACGCCATATTGTACAAATTCTATATTAATTAAACGAGACGTCAGAAAATTATAATATCTTCACGAGCCGGGAATCCTGTGGTTAGTCCGCAGCTCGTGGTCGTGCGGTAGCGTTCTCGATCCCCGCGCCCGGGTTCCCGGATTCGGTTCCCGGCGGGGTCAGGGATTTTCTCTGCCTCGTGATGACTGGGTGTTGTGTGATGTCCTTAGGTTAGTTAGGTTTAAGTAGTTCTATGTTCTAGGGGACTGATGACCATAGATGTTAAGTCTCATAGTGCTCAGAGTCATTTGAACCAATCCTGTGGCTAGGCAAGCCTACAGAGGTCCCTAAATCCCGGGGAAAATTAATTTGTTATGATTTAATCGGTATTTAATTAAATCGGCCGTTAAACTACTGGGCCGATTAGCCTGTGACCCATAAATATCGACTCGTAATTTGAAGACAAAGCTGGATCTGTAATTGAAGGAATTAACTAGCTGCTTTTGTGCTTGTAGTACAGTATGACGTGCGATCTACTGCAACCGAGTATTGCCGTAAACAACTGATTTTCATCAGGCTGTTTACCTGCTTGAATTTAGCTGTCTCCAGAAGAAGGATTACGTGCAGAAACACGTAATCGAGCTCAGTTTCATGTGAACCACAGTCTGGCTAGACCAAACCAACGGTTAAAGACATTCAAGTATCAGGTGAAAATCAAGACTGAGCTGGAATTTTAATATCTGATCCGTGTTTTGCATGGATGCGTGTGTCCAGATCTGCTACGTACTTTACAGTGGTCTGCAGAGTAGGGACGTAGATGTGGCATCTACAAGTGCAGCTGATCGTCTTCCGCTTTCTACAAACAAAGTTTTTTTTTTGGAAGAAAGAAGGAAGCTGCATTTTAATGCCCCATTGACGACAAGGTCACAAGACAAGAGGCTGATGTTTCAATTGAAAAAGAGCGGTGAAGGAAATCAGCCGTGTTGTTTACAAACAATCGATGTGGCATTCAGCGCAGCTGATTGCAGAAAATATCAACGCACAGGGCTTGGCAGGGATTTGAACTGCCGTTCTCCGTAAGTCGAGTATAGTGTCTTAATCATAGCGTCGTCTCCCTCGCTGTTCACATTCGGGATCTGCTGGTTGACACTGCTTCAAGACAGAATCTAACGGCTCGTTTGGGCACAATAAGTTGCAAAGCGGAGGAATTTTGCAGTATTTCGAGAATCAACAGCGAACGATGGAAGTTTGCTTTGAAGGATCTTAATAAATTATAAAATAAGAAGTAGCAGCTACTACATGCTTTCCAGTGATTAGTAAATTGTAGTTGTAGATTTAGTTTGCTGCAGTCGAATCTAAGAAACGTTAGGGGATAAAGGAAGAATACCTTGTACCCGGTTAACAGTACGTACTGGAAAAAGATGGGCGCACCCAAATGGCAAAGCAGGAAAATTAAGTCTCAAGATACGAAATTTCTGAGAATCATGTTGGGAAACGGGGAAGAACTGAGATAATCTAGGCCGAAATGAAGTCAAGGTCAGTGGAAGACGGTGCAAGAAAAAGTGTTAGCTTCGTAACATGGAGAGACTGTCAGCAGAGATTTCCTGAAAGAAAGGTGCAAATGATACTCGAAGCAGAACCGAGATCATAAGGGGAATTGTAAAGCGGCGTGTAGCTATGTGCTAGGAATGTAGTACAGTGGTTTATATGGAGACTTTAGAATGGTTAGTACAGCATTATTAAATGTGGGTATTCGTGGTGGGCATAATGCATCTCGAGACACGTCCTCGCTGGTCATTAGGGCTCATTTCGAAGCAAGAACACAAGTATAACCCAGTCAATGAGATTCTAGGCCGAAGACTTGTCTGGAGACGCCTCAACCAAAGGTGGGACAGCAGTCTAACTGTCGCTCGCGATACGACCTGACAGCCAGGAGTAATGGCCCGGGATGTCCTTTCTTTTCATAGCAGGACCCCTTCGGTTGTCATTCGCGGTACCTTTACAGCACAGCGCTATGTCGACGATATTCTACGCCCCGTTTTGTTGTCCTTCATGGCAAGTCATCCTGGACTTATATTTCAGCTAGATAACGACTGTCTGCACACAGCGAGAGTCTCTGCTGCTTGTTGTCGTGCTTGCCAAAACCTATCTTGTCCAGCAAGGTCGCCGCATCTCTCCCCAACTGGGTATATTTGGAGCATTATGGGCAAGGCCCTTAAGCCTTGTGGGTATTTTGACGATCTAACGCGCCAATCGTACAGAATCTGGCACTGTATCCCCCAGGCAGACATCTAACAACTCTGTCAATCAATGCCAAGTCGAATAACTGCTTGCATAAGGGCCAGAGGTGGTCCAACGCGTTACTGGCTTGGTTAATTTGTGAAGCTCTTTCCCTTGAAGTCGAGTACAGTGTCTTAATCATAGCGTCGTCTCCCTCGCTGTTCACATTCGGGATCTGCTGGTTGACACTGCTTCAAGACAGAATCTGACACTGTAATCATTTTTTTGTCTGTGCATGTACAGAACAATGGCAATGGCCTTGCCGCTGTGGATACACTGGTTCCTGCCAGATCACCGAAGTTAGCGCTGTTGGGCGTGGCCGGCACTTGCATGGGTGAACATCTGGGCCGCCATGCACTGTTGCCATTTTTCGGGGTGCATTCAGCTGCATGATGACAATTGAAGAGCTACTCGACCAAATAGTAGGGGCTCCGGTCAAAGAAAACCATCATAACGACCGGGAGAGTGGTGTGCTGACCACATACCTCTCCTATCCACATCCTCAGCTGAGGATGACACGGTGGTCGGATGGTCCCGATGGGCCACTTGTGGCCTGAAGATGGAGTGCTGCTTTTTTATGTACAGCACATTTACTGACTTCTGTCCCATTCGGATAATTCCTTCGTGATATGTCTGTTTTCTTCTTTTCTTTGTCTTAGAGTGTTCTTTGATTTAGTACAATAAATTTATCTCCTGACAGACTACAATGGATTATGGTATGTCCACGCTATTTTCATTAAATTAAACTAAATGTAAGTGCATGTTGAGGTTTCTTATCGTTCCGTCCACAGATCATGCAAGCCAGAATGACTGCTTCTACAAACCCTAGGGAACAGATACCTAAGGCTGAAGAATGTCCATCGTTTCTGCACTCAAAAGATGGATCTTTCTCAGAAGGTTCTCGCGAGATACGCAGTGTCTTCCTTCGATTGTCTGTTAGTCAAGATTTTTTAACATATCTCGTAGCACTCTCCTGCCAGAAAAACAAACTTTTAACAAATTGCGCCTCCCCTCATTGCATATGCCCAATATCACATGTTAGTCCCACCTGACATGTGTTCTATACACTAGTATGGACCTGTGAAGATTGTATAATTGTAATTTCTCTATACTCTACTAGTGAATTGCATCTGCTAATTTTTATGTATAATTGAGCTTACTCCATATCTCTATGTATCGTTACTCTCGAATATCTGTGTCTTCTTCTTGTGTGTTGGCCCTCATCAACATAGTGTCTAAACGGTTATTAACGGATTTAGCATGGTTGATTTTAGAGGGACGCTGAATACCCTTTCTGTCTCCAACCCATTACCCCAGGATGGAATATGTGTACCCTAACTGCTTGTGTGTAGTGTTATTCACTAGAAAGTGAGCGAAAGTTATTAAAATGTTTTCGAATTGTGTAGTTAAAGCGGAACTTGGGTACCAGCGCGGTATTCACCTCATGGGATGTGGGAAAGCGCCTGAGAACCACATCCACGCTGGCTGCCACACCAAACTCGTTAAAACCTCGTGGATTCAATACGGAACCAGCGCACCTCCTTGTACCTTGTTTGTTTGTGTAGTCCCTACTATGGTCAGGGACTGTGACTGTTGTGCGCGGATGTGAGCAAAGTTGGTGCCACTTTGCTCTCAGCTCCAGGCTGTCGCAACTTGAAGCTGCAGTGGATGGGCATCATTGTTGTGGGTCAGCCATGGGATGTCCAGCACGCCTGAGTCCTCCAGTCGGTCGGCACCTGCGACCAGCCCAGTTACTGTTCGCTATGGACTTGACCTGTCGCTCTTGGTCGAGGGGGGGGGGGTCGCCTCGGGAGATGAAAAGCGGTGAAAGACTTCCCAGGGGGCTGCACGTAAGGCCTCCCCAGTTACTCTGATAAACAGGTTCCAAGTGGAGTCTGTGTCTGACACTTCCCTCAGCCACATGCAGTTGCTTGTCCTGTTTCAGAGGAAACCTCTCAGCCTGCAAATCCTGGCAGTCACAGAGGGTGGGATTATTGGTAGTTGGGAACTCCAGTGTTAGGCGCGCGAGGGGGCACCTTAGGGACATGGCTGCCAAGGAGGGGAAGAAAGCCAATGTGCACTCCGTGAGGATACCAGGTGGAGTCATTCCAGATATGGAATGGGTCCTTCTGAATGCCATAAAGAGCACAAAGTGCAGCTATCTGCAGGTGGGGGCTCACATCCGTACCAATGATGTGTGTCACTTTGGATCGAAAGAGAGTCTCTCCAGTTTCGAGCGACAGTCAGAACTCATAAAGGCTTGCTTAGCAGGTGAAAGCAGAGCCCTCCATTTACAGCATACACAACAGTACCGATTGCGGACCTCTGGTACAGAGCTGTGAAGGGTCTGAATAAGAGGCTCAGACAGTTCTCCGACCCTGCAGGCTGAAGATACCTCGACTTGCGCCAGGTTCCGCTAAATAGGAGGCGGCTACATGGTTAGCAGGGGCTCTGTGGCGTGGACTGGGCGGCTTTTTAGATTAAGCGGTCTTGGGGAAACAAAAAAATGGGATACAGTCTCAAAGCGTGCAGGTCGAACACAGGAAGAACGTAGATCCAGAACCATCTGTATAACAGGTGTAAATTGTCGCAGCTGTGTTGGGAAAGTACCAGAACTCCAAGCGCTATTAGAAAGCACTGATGCTCAAATCGTTATAGGCACTGAAAGCTGGCTAAAACCGAAGATAAGTTCAGCCGAAACTTTTGTGAAGGACCTAACGTTGTTCAGAAAGGGTGGGCTAAACACAGTGGGGTGTTTGTAGATGATGCTATCGTTTCTCGTCTAGTAAAGTCATCAGAAGATAAAAAGAAATTGCAAAACGATAAAAAAATATCTGAATGGTGCGAAACTCGGCAGTTGACCCTAAAAAACGAAAAGTGTGAGATCATCCACATGGGTGCTAAAAGAACTCCGTTAAAATTCGGTTACACAATAAATCAGTCAAATCGAAAGATAGAGGAGGGAGAAGGACATGAGAGAGAGATGGGGGGGGGGGGGGGGCAGTACGAGATAGACATGGGGAGATGGGGGAGTAGGTGACGGGCAGAGAGAGAGTGGGGAAGAGCAGATAGACGAAGAAGAAATAAAGGGGAGGAAGAGATAGACAGGAGAGCAAGGGAAGAGAAGAATGACAGAGAAAGGGGGAGGAGGAGACGCTAAGGGAGAGGGAGGAGGAGGATACAGACAGAGAGAAAAGGAGGAAGAAATTGTCAGAGAGAGGAGGGGGAGGAGATTGACAAATAGAGGGTGGAACAGGAGATGAAGAGACAAAGGGAGAGGGAGGAGGAGATGAAAAGAGAGAGAATGGAGAGGAAGATATAGAGGGGGGGGAGACGAAGCGTTTAGAATATATATGTCGAACGCTTACGTCAGAGAAGGCGCAATGAAGAGATTAGTCCTTCTATATAATTACAGTCCACAATTTCCGCCCTTCTTCCAGAGCGTCACAAGTAGCAACAGCGGCCAAATTTGCCTTCTTTGCGTCGTTTATCTTCCGTACAACGGGCACTGCATGTTTCAGCTATTGCTTCGTCAGCTCGGTTAGCTGCCTCTGTGTTTCTGTCCATTTTCTACGTCACTGAGTGCATAAATCTCATCTGTCCACACCCCAGATAAGCAAAGACCATTCGCAAAACATCGTAATGCCGATCATGACACTCTGACTCCACACTCAAGTTAGACAAAGTCCTACCAAACGAAAATCGTAGTGCCACAGTTGGCACAAAAGTGACGTCACTTTTGGAAATCGACAAGCCGGCCGTTGTGACGGAGAGGATCTAGGCGCTTCAGTCCGGAACCGCGCTGCCGCTACGGTCGCAGGTTCGAATCCTGTCTCGGGCATGGATGTATGTGATGTCCTTAGTTAGGTTTAAGTAGTTCTAAGTCGAGGGGACTGATGACCTCAGACGTTAAGTCCGATAGTGCTTAGAGCCTTCTGAACCATTTTTAGGAAATCGATAGATACTTATTATATCGTTGTTCTATCCATCTCTCCCAGAAAGTGAAGTTACTGAGTCTGAACCAGTGTACAATAACTACTGATACGCCTGTTTGATAGTGTTTCTTGTTGTATTGAGTTTCTTTATGTTGAATTTAATACCCGTTGCTGCCACAAAAAGATAACTTTTTATCATACAATCAGAACTCTCCCGCTCACACATAGCCAAATTTATGTAGAAAAGCACTAGAAATTGTTAGATAATTATGACACACTTTTCTAACGATTGTGGGTACTCCCAGAAGACAGTTATTACTGACACTAAGGAGGCGAGAAGCCTGCACAATATAATACATATTTTCCGCATACTTTCTCGTCTCCCGAGAAGTTTATCAGACAGCAGATTAGTCACTCATTCAAGAATATAGGAGAACTGTCAAGTACAAGGAAAGCTGTATTGGTATTACCCACCGTGCAGTCTCTGCGCGACCAGAGATCTTACGTAACTACGAAATCTGTCCCGCTAGCGTGTCTTTTTTCCTGCAGTTCATTTCTGTGATTTACTATCCTGGAACATAGTCGTGTTTTGTTTCCAGCATCCTATCGAAAGAACGAAATTAATGTATGTATGATATTCTACTTGTGCGTAGAATGGGTACTGAAATCGTGAAGTTGTAGCGGCGAATTATCGCTTCTTTTTTAAGAACTGTACAAAGTTCTGGTGTGACGATAAAAGCAAGTGTTCTTTGTACTGTTACAAGTGGGTCAATTCTCTTACCACGACGACACCTCTATTTACCTCTTATTCAGCGAAACATTAATTTGTCATCTCAAATGAATGAATCATTCTGGAATTTCACGCCAAAAACAAGTCGTGGTCGTTTTATTATTAAGTGACTATGTAAGTTGATTTACCAGTCACACTTTATTTTTAATTAAATGTAAACTACTTACATTTTTAATCGTGTTACTGAAGCTGCAGGTATACATACTGGCTTGCAGGTATGTTTTATCTGAATTTTTCTTTGTGTTGACGACATTTTAATACTATCTACATCATACTTCGTAAGCCCCCTAATGGTGTATGGCGGAGTTTATGCTTGGTATCACTAACTGAGCTCTCCATTCGCCAATAGCGAGTGGGAAGTATGACTGTCGATAATCGTCTGTACTGGCTCCAATTTCTCGAATTTTTTGCTCATGGTCACTCCTCGAGACGTATGTAGGAGGAAGTAATATGTTGTTCGACTCTTCCCGGAAAGTGCTCTCTCGAAATTTCAATAGTAAGGGTCTCCGTGATGCACAACGCCTCTCGTGTAACGCCTGCCAGTGGAGTTTGTTGAGCATCTCCGTAACTCTCTCGTGCAGACTAAACGATCCCGTGACGAAACGTGTCGCTTGGATCTTCTCTATCTCTTCTGTCAGTCTTCTCTGGACCGCTTTCAATTGAAAATGGTTTGGTCGTGCGGTAGCGTTCTCGCTTCCCGCGCCCGGGTTCGATTCCCGGCGGAGTTAGGGATTTTCTCTGCTTCGTGATGACTGGGTTTTGTGTGAAGTACTTAGGTTAGTTAGGTTTGAGTAATTCTAAGTTATAGGGGACTGGTGACCATAGATGTTAGGTCCCATAGTGCTCAGAGCCATTTGAACCATTTTTTTGAAAATGGTTTCGTTTATGTATCTAGAGACCTTCTTCATTTATCCTGACAATAATGTGTCTCAGGATATTTTATCTTCACCTCAGACAGGCCATTCACTTACTTAGTTACCTAGACTTAGTTTCTCCAATGCCAGATAGTGTTCAGGACAACAAGTTGCCTCCTACAAACTCGATCAGCTGCCAGCTTTTAAGATAACTCCCATTTCATGTCCATGCACTGAATATCGTTTACAAAAGTTTGTTCCCATGTGTTACGAGATCTCCTCTTCTCCCGTAACCATCCTCTGGTTTCCACAACAGTGATGATTTGGGGATTCTTCCATCTTTCATACGTGGTATATGACCAGAAAACTTCAGTCTTCTTTCAGCAACGATTTTATGCGGGCGGCGTTGACCATTTTTTCTCAACACCTCATAATTTGAAACGTGGTCGCGATAGCCGATCTTGAAAATTCGTCTCAAGCGTAGTTGATCAACTACAATGAACTTGTGTGCTGATTTTTATGATATTTTCCAGGTGTCACACGCATATATAGCAATCAGCAGGTTGAAAGAGGAATACAGCCGAAGCTTTGCGGACATAGTTAAAGAGTCTGTCTAATTGTCACATGGATAGCATTCACTGGAAAACTGCAGAAGCTTTCCCAGTTCTACTGGTGATGTCTGCATCTACGCCTCCGTTATTACAGGTAAGGCTACTGAGATACGGAAATTGGTCAACAGCTTGTAGAGCCTTCTGTTGCTCTACAATTTGAGGAGATACACTGCCACTTTTTATGGACATTTTTTTATCACTACATATTTTTACTCCTACAGAATTTGCCATTCCATCTAGCATGCTAGTCATTAGTTGCAAACTTTGTGGTGTTTCTACAAGAACAACGATGTCATCATCAAAATCCGTATCGCAGTCCGAGATTGCTCATTTAAACGTATGCTTATGTTGAAGCTGTCCGTAGTTTTCCTCATTATGAAATCTATGACTAAAGTGAAAAGAATAGTGATGAACTGCGTCCTTCTCTGACGCCTGGAAAGTACTAAAGAAAGGGGTGTTCTCGTACTCAGTTCGAATCTAGATACAGTTTTCTGAAAACATCAATGACATGATCAGAAATTCCTTATAGACTTACAACATTCCATAATGATTCATTCTGTCAAATGCTTTTTAAAATCAACGAAGTCAATAGTGGATAGTTGAATACTATACATTGTTCTATTGTATTTGGCACAACAAATATTTGTTCGGAGCAGGATCTCCCACTTCGCAAGCTGTTCTTGTCGTAATCGACAATCTGCTGCTTCTGGTACCCTCTCTAGAAGAAACGACAAAAGACTTTTCTTGGTACAGGGAGAAGCGAGAAACTTTTCCATTTATTTGTTTAGTTAATTTTCTTTGAGTTGAACATATGCAGCAACTTACTGATGTCATAGGATACGTCATAAAATATACAGAACTTAATAGAATAAAGAATACTTTTAACAAAGAAAGTGCAAAATGAAAATAACGCTGAACATGACAGTAGCAATAATAATAATTAATAAGCCTGGTTTTTTGGTTAAATGCCGGACTACAAGTTCAAAGGTCTGGGAAGATCCTACGATTTTTTGTCTCACTCATCGCTTCATTCACCCCTATGATGATTTTTTAAAGTGAAAAATGCCAAGTTGCACCGTGGTTCTGAGTCCACTTTAAACTGTATGTTGCTCTGTAAGTGGTTGGGCGAGCCAATTCAAAAGCCAGAGGTAGGCAAAGCATGACTTCTTCACCTCGACCGGGCCTACGAAAGCGCTGAGGTGTTAATAACAATCTACGGATTGAGAACTGCTTCACTAACAATAAATACGTCGTATAAGAATCTATTTCATTTTAAAAACCTTACTAGTAGGACAGGAAAGTGCGAAGCAGCCACCCTTAGATCATTAGTAGGACGGATCTAAGAGTTCACCTTGAATGATTTGGGAAAACAATGGAAAACCCAGGTCAGAATGGCTAGATCGAGTAAAAGAGGGTGTCTGCTCTACACATTAGTTTTCGTACCTTCCATTGCATTTTAGCGATTTGCAATTGTACCAACACTAAGAAACTAATTAACCAACACAACCAAGCAGGACTAAAGTATTCGTAAACGAAGAGTACTCTTTGCTATTCCATCAATTTTAGTGAGCTAAATTTCCACAGCACAATTAAATGAAAATAAAGTCTTCCTTCAAAGAAGAAAAGACTTTTCCCAGGATAAAAACCTTCAACTTGGATTTGGAGACTTTGTCACCTAACGGCATGTGCGGCATGTGCGTCGTGGAGTTCTGCCCACTTTTCCTGAACAACACAATAACCTATGCTGTCTTGTATTCATGGATCGTACGCAGTTGTTACCTTAAAACAAGTCTATCTTGTCAACCACGTATCCCTTAATCAAGTATATACGATATGAGTGTAAAAATACTCAGTTTGTTAAATTTTTATAAGAGCATATCTTCTAGGCATAATACGGCTTGTGGTCCTTGAGAGGTCCCTCAGTTCAGCATTCGTATACAAATCAACCACACGTATCCGTGGGTCATTATTAACCCTCTGTAGCACTTACCTCGTAACTCATATCATGGAGCCTGCTCACACACTCTATTTTCATTACCTGTGAACTAGTTCTGGACAGATTTCATTCATCTTCTTACCTCCTTTCTCTTTGTCCCTGCAGGTGACTGCTTTAATTAGAAATCACTTCGATCATGAGTAAGGAAAGAACATATGACAACAGAGTAACTTGTATTTTGGGAAACATGAGTGTAAGTACTGCATGTGTTAACATATAATACTACAAGAAAATCTTTATCTTTTCGCCAAATAGAGCGTCGTTTCTGTCTCTTGTGGATATGGTGGTCGTGGTTGTCCTTTATACAGTATTGTGTCTTCAGTGACTTTTGCCTCTGCACTGTTTAGACACTTCAGCTTTTAAACATCGATTGTATACAAATGCAGATTTTCACAAATAAATGACCTTGTTGACTGGCTGAGCAGACACATGTCAGTATTTTAAAATAATTTTAATTCGATTTTAGCGATGGCGAACTTCTCTTGTCAGTGATAGTTAACGGACGGAGGGATGATGAAGCAGGGGATGGGATTAGAAAAGAATAACCTGTGAACTATAAGCAGTCAAAATAATAATGATTATTATTATTATAGTCTACTAGTTTGCCTCCGCAGCTTTGCTGTTGCTGGCAGTAGCAAGTAAGTATCATGCAATAAGTTTAGTCATTTGTAGACATACTAACATCAAAATATTAGTCGATTTGTGATTGCGTCATACTCGTAAAGTTATTCTCTATTGAATATGTCAATCTACGAGCCTCATTCTGGCTATCTGCGAGAAGTTTCAATTTTCTGTTTTACCATGAAGAAATCTGGTGCTAAGGCTTATAAAATAGTGGGTAAGGGGAGCATCGAGGATACTACTAGTGAAAGAACGTGCGGAGAATGGTTTCAACGCATCAAGAACAGTGATTTTGACCGGTATGGCAGTGGAAGAGAGAAGGTTTTCGAAGCTACTGAAACCGACGGAAACAGTACTGAAATACAAACTCCCATAATACAGCGACAGACATGAATAGGTTATCTTGCAGGATGAAAATGTTCGACGCCATGTCGCAAAAACCGCTAAAACATGCCAGAAAATGTTGAAATGCTATGTCCTATCCCAGCCGCCGTATTCTACAGACATTGCTCCCTCCGATTACGATCTTTATCAATCAATGGGACACGGCCTGACTAACCAACACTTTTGGTCATATGAACAAGTGCAAAACTGGATCGATTCAGGGATGTTCTCAGAAGACGCCCAGTTCTTCCGCCGCGGGTTTCGTTTGCTGTCCGAAAGATAGGAGAAAGTAGTGGTCAGCGATGGCCAATACTTTGAATCGTAAACTTTTTGTAAGTTTTTCACAATAAAGTTTCGAAGTACTAGAAAAAATGACAGAAGTAATGTTGTAAACCAAATGATAGTAGTATTAATAATAATACAATAATAATAACAATAATAAGGCCCACATTCAGTTTTTAAAATGTTGGAGTATCAAAATCAGCAAAACTCGTCGACGAAAGAGCATGTGAATGATATACAGATGCACGCTTTAATGGATTAGTGGTAAGGGACACTAATTATTTTGATGATGTATGTGAAATAACTGGCGAACATTTGAAACGCTCGTCAGATAGAAACTTCGCTTCGAAAATTGTGGTAATATCTGAACAAGGAAGAAAATTACAATTTTTGAGAGTATTGAAGATTCAGTGGACAACCAAAGTCGGAAGTGGTAAAATTGTTATAAATTGTAAATATACACCGTATAATAACACCAGCGTTGGGAGAACGACACTATTTTGCATTCAACAAAGAGATTTTTAAGAGTTTTTTTTAACAAGAAAAATTACTGATAGTGTCATATTAACTGACGTAGCCTGCTGTTAAGTATGAGTAAACCGCAGTAGAAACTACAGAGGAAGACGGTCAACCCTTTGTTAGTTACCTGCGAAGCCTCAAAGCAGTACGGTCACTTTCAGCTTCGAGGACGCGCGTCCTCCATCAGAAGATCCTCAGACCAGTGCGTGCCAGCCATCAGCGTTATTACTTTCGCTAAGGCAAACACTGAACCTGTCAGATCGGACGATTAATGTCGTTGGCAGGCGACCCAAATGCTGTACCCAGTGGCCCTGTCCTAATTTTATCGCACAGGCGCTGCGTTCACTTTCAGTACGCCCTAAGTGTCGAATTCGAAAGAGTAATATGTAGGACTTTAAAATTATTTCACTCCCTCGGCGATAGATATTTGGTGCAGACTGGGATATCACACCACATCCGCTGCATCCCAGTGTACGTCAGCCAAACGTATCTCTCACACTTAAAAAAAAAAAAGAATATTTGCGTGTAGGACCTCGTCGACTCTGAAGTCATCAGACACGTCTGGGAAGAGGAATTGCGGGGGATCTGTTTAAGAATCCATCCTAGCATTCACCTGGGTTGATTTCATGGAAGTAACGGAAAATTCTAGTGAGAATAACGGCAAGCGTACCTGAATTACTGTTAAAGACATTTGTTGACACGGTCATGTGATATGACCTGTTCCCTTGTGCCTACAACAGATCACAAATACCGGGTGATCAAAAAGTCTGTATAAATTTGAAAACTGAATAAATCACGGAATAATGTAGATAGAGAGATACAAATTGACACACATGCTTGGAATGACATGGGGTTTTATTAGAACCAAAAAAAATACAAACGTTCAAAAAATGTCCGACAGATGGCGCTTTATCTGTTCAGAATAGCAATAATTAGCATAACAAAATAAGTCAAAGCAAAGATGATGTTCTTTACAGGAAATGCTCAATATGTCCACCATCATTCCTCAACAATAGCTGTAGTCGACGAATAATGTTGTGAACAGTACTGTAAACCATGTCCGGAGTTATGGTGAGGCATTGGCGTCGGATGTTGTCTTTCAGCATCCCTAGAGATGTCGGTCAATCACGATACGACTTCAGGTAACCCCAAAGCCAATAATCGCACGGACTGAGGTCTGGGAACCTGGGAGGCCAAGCATAACGAAAGTAGCGGCTGAACACACGATCATCACCAAACGACGCGCGCAAGAGGTCTTTCACGCGTCGAGCAATACTTTTTTTGGTTCTAATAAAACCCCATGTCATTCCAAGCATGTGTGTCAATTTTTACCTCTGTATCTACATTATTCTGTGGTTTATTAAGTTTTCAAATTTATACTGACTTTTTGATCACACGGTATATATAGTTTTCTATTTTTATAGTGTAACAGATGCAGGACACGGATAATTTTATGATATTTTATTTTTATTGTTATTATTATTATACTGAAATAAAACAAGAAGAAAAATATATTAAAGACGAAAAACAATAAAATGATGCCCAGATATAAGGTACGGTATAAACTGATATTTCCAGTGGCTCTCAACTTAACACTAAACTTAAACTCTGCCGTCTCCGGATTTTGTGCTGGCCTTGGTAAAATTCGAACTTCAGAGTCTTGGGTTCCACATATATGGTTTACAGTTGCCGTCCTCCGATCTGTTATGTTGTGCCAAGTGAGTTCTGTGTCACGTGGATGCATGTGATGTGCGTTTGTTCTGTGTAATGTTGCGTGTGTTGTTATGGACGAAGGAAGGAAGGAAGATTAAGATTTGTCGTCCGTCTACTACGAGGTCTCTAGTGTCGATTTACGGACGAAGAGAACGGAGTGGTGAGATCTGATGCCAGCACGAAGGCTATTTCTCTCGTATATCGCCAAGGGAATGGCCGAGTTTAAGGACGCCATCCGACAGACGGATCACCATCACGTGCCCGCGAAAGGGCCGCGCGGAGTGGCCGCGCGGTTTGAGGAGTCATGTCACGGACTACGCAGCTTCTCCCGCCGGAGGTTCGAGTCCTCCCTTGGGCGTGGATGTGTGTGTTGTTCTTAGCATAAGTTAGTGTAAGTAGGGTGTAAGTCTTGGGACCGATGACCTCAGCAATTTGGTCCCTTAGGAATTCACACACACACATCCGCGAAAGGCAAAGGTTCCGAGTTCGGGTCTCGGTCCGGTACACAGTTTTAATCGACCAGGAAGTTTCATATCAGCGTACACTCCGCTGGAGAGTGAAAATTTCATTCCGGAAATGTCCCCCAGGCTGCGGCTAAGCCATGTCTCTGCATTCTTCCACGAGTGCTATTCTTGCAAGTTTCGCAGAAGAGCTTCTGTAATGGCGCCAGTACAGCTGTGAGGAGGGGTCGTGACTCATGCTTGGATAGCTCTGGCTGTGCCTACAGCTTTGTTTTTGTTTTCTAGGTTAGATAGGTTTTTGGAGGCAGTATGGGGTGATAGGGGCCAACGCCTGAAGTGGAAGAGAATTGTTACATTTGTGTTATTTGAAAAAAAAAAAAAAGGAAAAGTCGTTAGAGCACTTGCCTGCGAAAGGCAAAGGTCCCGAGTTCGACCAGCGATCGGGGACAAAGTTTTAATCTGTCAGGAAGTTTCGTACTGTCACAAGCCGTCACACAGTGAAACACAGCGGACGGGTTTGGAATTTTACATGGGGTACTGGCGCGAAGTCTTGGGTCAGGAGCCGGCCGCTGAGGCCGAGCGGTTCTAGGCGCTTCAGTCCGGAACCGTGCTGCTAGGGTCGCAGGTTCGAATCTTGCCTCGGGCATGAATTTGTGTGATGTCCTTAGGTTAGTTAGGTTTGAGTAGTTCTAAGTCTAGGGGACTGATGACCTCAGATGTTAAGTCCCATAGTGATTGGAGCCATTTGAAGTTTTGGGTCAGGAATTGGGTGCCATCACTTCTTCTACCCTTGCCGACCTAATAATGGCTGTGAAAATTTCTTCCACACCAGAATTCTTATCACCTACCTTCAAGTCGAACGCCAACGTACAGGCATGCCGCAACGATATCCGATAAACAGGTGACTATATAAATTACACGAGAACAAAATAAAACTACCCTGGAAAATATTTACAATAAGACTGACGTCAGATTGTGACTTGTTAACGAACATCACAGAAGATAGTGGTAATGGTCACTGTTTACGCCGATGCAGCGCTGTGCTCGCTTCTTCAAGCTGTGACACGCGCAGCGGCTCTGCCTGAGAGACAGCGGCAGTAGCGTTTTTATTGCTCTTCTGTAGCTCTTCCAGTGTATGAGGATTTTGAGAACGCCTGAACCTTCAGTTTGCACCACAGGTAAAAATCACAGGGAGACAGAACAGAATGAGGTGGCCAGGAGACTGCGCTGCGTATGCTGATTTCCTCTTCTCACTGACATCTCATGTCCTCGTAACAATGTTGTCAAGGCGGTGTGTGCTGTTCCTCCGTCTTGCTGAGAATATCCGTACAGTCGTTAGTATTCTTTGAGTTGATGCACATATGGATTAAATGATTGGTGGTCAAACTTTTTTGCTGAAGAGCCAGTACGGCCGCACCTCGGGCTGCATATGTACAATCTTATCATTAATAGATAACCTACATAAATTAGTATGTTATGAACCCCCAACAGACTAGCTAGAGTAAGGGAGCAATAAGTTAGCCGATGGCCTCCTAAGAACTAATCCTTAAAAGTCGCCAAAATTCGGTTCACTTCCTGCCATCTCTTCTGTTTCAGATTGGAGCCACCCATCATGACCCCAATTTTTTGACTCTGTAATTGACTGGCGCAATATTGCCGTGTTTTCTGCGTGAGCAGATGATTAATTGATTAATAATAGTAATTGCACTTATACTTAAATGCATTACGCAATATGAGACACGAGTGGTTAGCACACTAGACTCACATTCGGGAGGACGACGGTTCAAATCCTGGTTTGGCCTTCCTGATGTAGGTTTTCCGTGTCTTCTCCAAATCGCTCAAGGAAAATACCGGGATGGTTCCTTTGAAACGGCTTGGCCGATACCTTTGCCCATCCTTCCTTAATTCGAGCTTGGCTTCCGCCTCTAATGACCTTGATGTCGACGGAAACACTAAATCTCTCTTCCTTAATATGAAATAAGATCAAGGATGCTTACGAAATGTTTTGAATGTTTTTTTTACGCTGCTCATTGCGTTGTATTACAACAGCCTTAGTTTAATTTCATGCTTGCTACAGATACATATACACTATGTGATAAAAAGTATCCGGACACCTGGCTGTAAATTACTTACAATTTCATGGCGCCCTCCATCGGTAATACTGGAATTCAATATGCGTTGGCCCACCCTCAGCCTTGATGACAACTTCCACTCTCGCAGGCATACTTTCAGTGAGGTGCCGGAAGGTTTCTCGGGGAGCAGCAGTCCGTTCTTCACGGAGCGCTGCACTGAGGAGAGGTATCGACGCCGGTCGATGAGGCCCGGCACGAAGTCGGCGTTCCTAAACATCCCAAAGGTGTTCTAAAGGATTCAGGTCAGGACTCTGTGCAAAATAGTCCATTACAGGGATGTTATTGTTGTGTAACCACTACGCCACAGGCCGTGCATTATGAACAAGTGTTCGATCGTGTTGAAAGATGCAATTGCTCTTCAACAGTGGTAAGCAAGAAGGTGCTTATAACATCAGTGTAGGCCTGTGTTGTGATAGTGCCACACAAAACAACAAGGGGTGCAAGCCCCCTCCATGAAAAACACGCCCACACCATAACACCACCGCCTCCGAATTTTACTGTTGGCGCTACACACGCTGGCAGATGACGTTCACTTGGCATTCGCCATACCCACACCCTGCCGTCGGATCGCCACATTGTGTACCGTGATTCGTCGCTCCACACTATGTTTCCCCACTGTTCAATCGTCCAATGTTTACGCTTATAACACAAAGCGAGGTGTCGTTTGGCATCTACCGAAATCACTGCGGCCGGTAAAAGATCCTGCAAGAACGGGACCAATGACTACTGAAGAAAATCGTTCAGTGTGACAGAAGTGCAATCCTTCCGCAAATTGCTGCAGATTTCAGTGCTGGGCTATCAACAAGTGTCAGCGTGTGAACCATTCAACAAAACATCATCGATATGGGTTTTAGGAACCAAAGGCCCACTTGTGTACCCTTTATGATTGTACGATACAAAGCTTTACGCCTCGCCTGGGTCCGCCAACATCGGCAATGGACTGTTGATGACTGGAAACATGCTGCCTGGTCGGACGAGTCTCGCTTCAAGTTGTATCGAGCGAATGGACGTGTATAGGTATGGAGACAACTTTATGAATGCATGGACCCTTCATGTCAGCAGGGGACTTTTCAACAAGCTGGTGGAGGCTCTGTAATGGTGTAGGGCGTGTGCAGGTGGAGTAATATGGGACCCCTTGTACATCTAGATATGACTCTGTCAGGTGACAAGTACGTAAGCATCCTGTCTGATCACCAGCATCCATTCATGCCCATTGCGCATTCCGACGGACTTGGGCAATTTCTGCAGCATACTGCGACACCCCACACGTCCAGAATTGCCATAGAGTGGCACCAGGAACACTCTTCTGAGTTAGATGCTTCCACTGGCCACCAAACACCCCAGACATGAACATTATTGAGGATATATGTGATACCTTGCAGTGTGCTGTTGCGAGGAAATCTCCACCCCCTCGTAATCTGACCGATTTATGGACAGCGCTGGAGGATTCATCGCGTCAGTTTCCTCCAGCACTACTTCAGACATTAGTCGAGTCCATGCCACGTCGTGCTGCGTCACTTTTGGGTGCTCGGGGGGTCCCTACACGATATTAAGCAGGTGTATCAGTTTATTTGGCTCTCCAGTGTAGTAACACAGAGATACAGTTATGTAATATGTTACCACCGACAGCAGACAGTGTACCACTGAATGTTTCAGAAATATTACAGAAAGGTGGCTTGAACGAAAAGTCTTCTATACAATAGGAGAATTTAAATATGTAACAAAAATGATGCAATTTATTAAAACCAATTTACTTGAGCTGTTCCAGAAATGGTATTATATCCTACTGTAGTGTTTTATTTTCGTGATGAATTTATACTTAATGATTCCTTTTTAATGCTATTGTCACATAAAATTCCCAACTTTTTTCGTCAATAACTCGCAAACGAGGGCCGACCAGGGTGAATGGCTGCAGTGAGTGATACCTGGAACCGTAACTTATATCACTGGATAGGTAGTTTCAGGAAGTCCATCGCACCGCTGGAAACCTGTCATTGCGAGTCTGTTCCTCGCCGAGGTTTTGAGTTTCATGAAGCTACTTTTTTATAGGTCGAATTTTGTAACTGTTGTCTTGTCACCGCCACCTAAAAGGTGAGACATGCTTTTTTACGCGTCCCGCCGATATTAGGACATTGATTCTGCTCGCACTGGCGTTAATAAACGATTTAAAGCTAATTCAATGTCATCAAACCTTGAAAAGACCCACCATATAAGCAGTTCAGAACTTGTAAGAGATTTCCTTCCAGCATGTGTATAACATATGAAGAGATGCAGATCGAAGAGGTTGACAGTGTTAAATTTCTGGGATTACAACTCGATAATAAATTCAGTTTGGAAGGGCATACTACAGAATTTCTGAAGAGCCGAAACAACTGTACTGGCAGTGAGAATGATGTCAGATGTAGGAGATATAAATATAAAAAAACTTGCACACATTGCTTGCTTTCATTCTATTGTGTCATATGGGGTAACTATGGGGTAACTCGTCAAACCGAGCAAAAGTTTTTGGCGTGCAAAAGCGTGTAACAAGACTCATTTGTGGTGTAAATTCAAGGACAGCATGTGCAAATCTATTCAAAGAACTTTGTGTTCTGACCACTTCTTCTCAGTGTATTTATTCTTTAATGAAATTTGTTGCAAGTAATGTATCTCTATTTCCAACCAACAGCTCAATACATAGTATCGATACTAGGAATAAGAACAATCTACATAAAGACCTAAAATCACTTACCTTGGTCCAGAAAGGGGTCCAACAGTCAGGAAGACGCTTTTTCAGTAAACTGATAGCAACCATAAAAACTTGGTTTCAGATGAATCACAGTTTAAACAGAGTTTGACTTTTTGACAGGCAACTCATTTTACTCTATAGATGAATATCTTAACAGGGACCGTCAGACCAGCTTAAGTGAACATGTCTGTTAGACTTCAGTTTTGATAGCACTAGGTCAGAACAGTCAAGATTAGTTATTTTATGTATTATAAATCTGTGAAAAATCCGTAACTGTGTTTCATTCTGACAGCGTATTAATTCTGTAAGTATCAGCAGTCCGTGTTTACTGTAATGTATTCACCTATTTTGACAATCTCCCGACAAATAATCAGGGTAGTGAACATTATATTCAAATGTTTTATGTTTTTTATGTCATACTTTCTGACTTGTTCCACACCCACGAGAATCATCTCATTTTTCGATCTATGGAACGAAACTGAATCTAATCTGTACTGAGCGTCCATGTTACGCAACTCATAAAGACAAATAAGGTCTCTCAATTTTTTTATCATTACTTCGAGACTGATGGTACACCCATTAAAATCTATTAAGAGAATATACGAACCGAGAGGAATTACTGTAGGAACTAGGCACACCAACAACCATTACTTTTCTTTACTTGCACTTCATTTATCGATCGTGGGGACGCAATTCTTTACTCGAACCAATTGTAGAAGACAAAGACTCGTATATAAACCAGTCCTAACTGGATAAATGCTTGGGGACAAATCTGGAAAAGATCGCTGTCGATATTTTTTTATTATTTTTTATGTTATAGGTCAAGCGCATTAAATCATCTGCACAAATAAATCACAAAGACAGCGATAAGGTCCCCGGGCTCTGTACAGGCGACACGTAGCCTTGACCGTGTGTTGTCGTGCTGATTCATGGAACTATGTACCGTGTTCGGACATAAAAAAACCGTGGGCAATCTAGATGAGCTGCTCCCCTTTAACTCGTAGTGTTTTTTTATGAGAATGATAATTTAAAGCAGTAACTTTTCCAGTTTTAGATATCCAAACAATTGACGGTGTTCATTAAAAAAACCATGCAGCCTATTCTAGTATAATATTTGCTCGAAAGTTACGAGCGAAAAACAAAATAGGGTGAGATGATATGTGTTTCAAGCTATAGGCAAATTGTTGACCGTACGTCAGCGGTGTGAACATTTTTTGATATTGATGCACCATCAGACTGCAAAAATGCAGGCTACACGACAGGGTCAGCGGCACAGGACAGTGTGTTTTGTGGGGTACTAGGAAGAGAATGGAAACGAATGGTGTATCTGCCTATGTAAAGATGTAATGAAATTGTTTTGTTGATGTGTGAAAGGAAACAACCGACAATCGGCTACTGTTATAGCGTGCTTTCATCACGATGACTACTGGTTGTGCGTCCTTGCGATATACGCAAATGAATATTTATCTGCCCGCCTCAGCCTCCAGTGTGTTTATTGGATGACGAGACCGAGGAGTTGCCTTGAGGAAAACAGCCTTTTGTAGTGTCCGGCACTTTTGTTACTTCGGATTACATCACAGTGCGCTCACAGAATCAGAGGAATTTTGATGAAACTCCTACTGTTAGATCTGTGGAGAGATGGGCGTGAAGAAGGCCAATTAATCGAATACCTGTGGCACAAACGTTATTCAGTATGTGATAATTAACACTTTCATCACATATCACGGTATGAATACATCCAAATTTTCTTAGTATAATGAGAAGCCACCAGCCGCCGACGTTTTCGCATTATCTACATTTGGGAACCCCTCTGCCCCACTAATCAGCTTGTCTCGTATTTGGCTGACAGGAATCGTGACGATATAATAAGCCGAATCTGAAAGAGTCCTCTCTATTCCTTGGAGCGGAGAACAAAAAGTGCACAAATAAATAAATAAATAAAAATAAAATCTAAAAAACAAACGTTCATTCGTCGGCAGCTACACTGCACTTCCACTTGTCATGTAATTGACTTTACTCTGTATACACACAAATAAAAACATACTCACCTACTCTATACTATTTTCTGAGACATTTAGTTCAAATGGTTCAAATGGCTCTGAGCACTATGGGACTCAACTTCTGAGGTCATCAGTCCCCTAGAACTTAGAATTACTTAAACCTAACTAACCTAAGGACATCACTCACATCCATGCCCGAGGCAGGATTCGAACCTTCTACCGTAGCAGTCTCGCGGTTCCAGACTGTAGCGCCTAGAACCGCACGGCCACTCCGGCCGGCCAGACATTTAGTCCCAGAATTGATTTAAAGATAGTTGAAATCTCCCAACTCGACCAAGGTTTTCGGGAGACTGAAATGTCTCTGGTTACATGGGCCATACTAGAACAGAATGAAAACGTTAAAGAAAAAATCCCTCACATTATTTTCCACTGGAAGCTCTTCTCCACTAGCGCCAGGTCGAGTGCTTATAATTAGATGAAAATAGCGGAGACTATAATAGGCTGGATCTGTCCCTCAGAGTAGAAAATGAATGTTCCAAAAGAAGACCTTTCTATGAAGATGGACGCCTATACCAATGACAAATGTTTATATGATCACATATTCAGCTGACGTGAAACGAGTCAGTTTATAGGTTATGTGTACATGATTTCTATGTATTTTTACTTGCTGGCGACGTAATAGAGAGGAAATGCTTTTAATTATAACGCAAAATTTGCTACCTGGCAGTCATTTTATGTGGACATCGTCTGCTCTCTCATCTCATGTTTCTTGTGTTGTATCTGGCTGATTCTCTCAACGACATACCATTGTCCTGCTGTGCAAATGAATAATCGTTACTAATACTTCTACTACTACACTGAAGAGCCAAAGAAACTGGTACACTTGCCTAACATCGTGTAGGGCCCCCGAGAACACACAGAAGTGCCGCAACACGACGTGGTGTGGGCTCGACTAATGTCTGAAGTAGTGCTGGAGGGAACTGACACCATGAATCCTGCAGGTTTGTCCATAAATCCGTAAGAGTACGAGAGGGCGGAGATCTCTCTTGCCGACCGCAGCGCCGTATTCTGCCTCTTTACATACTGTATTTCTGTATTTGAATACGCATGCCTATACCAATTTCTCTGGCGCTTCAGTGTACATGTAGCCTTTGTATCTATGTGCAACATGATGTACCATGATACCTGGTGATTGCAATGTACGAAACACGTAATATTGGAATAATAAAGCCAGCTTGCATCCATTCAGCGATTTTTTCTTCAGCAGCCTACTCAGTAACTGCAGACTGCACATACACTCCTGGAAATGGAAAAAAGAACACATTGACACCGGTGTGTCAGACCCACCATACTTGCTCCGGACACTGCGAGAGGGCTGTACAAGCAATGATCACACGCACGGCACAGCGGACACACCAGAAACCACGGTGTTGGCCGTCGAATGGCGCTAGCTGCGCAGCATTTGTGCACCGCCGCCGTCAGTGTCAGCCAGTTTGCCGTGGAATACGGAGCTCCATCGCAGTCTTTAACACTGGTAGCATGCCGCGACAGCGTGGACGTGAACCGTATGTGCAGTTGACGGACTTTGAGCGAGGGCGTATAGTGGGCATGCGGGAGGCCGGGTGGACGTACCGCCGAATTGCTCAACACGTGGGGCGTGAGGTCTCCACAGTACATCGATGTTGTCGCCAGTGGTCGGCGGAAGGTGCACGTGCCCGTCGACCTGGGACCGGACCGCAGCGACGCACGGATGCACGCCAAGACCGTAGGATCCTACGCAGTGCCGTAGGGGACCGCACCGCCACTTCCCAGCAAATTAGGGACACTGTTGCTCCTGGGGTATCGGCGAGGACCATTCGCAACCGTCTCCATGAAGCTGGGCTACGGTCCCGCACACCGTTAGGCCGTCTTCCGCTCACGCCCCAACATCGTGCAGCCCGCCTCCAGTGGTGTCGCGACAGGCGTGAATGGAGGGACGAATGGAGACGTGTCGTCTTCAGCGATGAGAGTCGCTTCTGCCTTGGTGCCAATGATGGTCGTATGCGTGTTTGGCGCCGTGCAGGTGAGCGCCACAATCAGGACTGCATACGACCGAGGCACACAGGGCCAACACCCGGCATCATGGTGTGGGGAGCGATCTCCTACACTGGCCGTACACCACTGGTGATCGTCGAGGGGACACTGAATAGTGCACGGTACATCCAAACCGTCATCGAACCCATCGTTCTACCATTCCTAGACCGGAAAGGGAACTTGCTGTTCCAACAGGACAATGCACGTCCGCATGTATCCCGTGCCACCCAACGTGCTCTAGAAGGTGTAAGTCAACTACCCTGGCCAGCAAGATCTCCGGATCTGTCCCCCATTGAGCATGTTTGGGACTGGATGAAGCGTCGTCTCACGCTGTCTGCACGTCCAGCACGAACGCTGGTCCAACTGAGGCGCCAGGTGGAAATGGCATGGCAAGCCGTTCCACAGGACTACATCCAGCATCTCTACGATCGTCTCCATGGGAGAATAGCAGCCTGCATTGCTGCGAAAGGTGGATATACACTGTACTAGTGCCGACATTGTGCATGCTCTGTTGCCTATGTCTATGTGCCTGTGGTTCTTTCAGTGTGATCATGTGATGTATCTGACCCCAGGAATGTGTCAATAAAGTTTCCCCTTCCTGGGACAATGAATTCACGGTGTTCTTATTTCAATTTCCAGGAGTGTATTTTTCAACATGATCACATATCTCTACCGTTTTGTGGAGATGGTGACGGATAGTCGAGAAATATACACGTTTCCCAGAGCTATTGATAGGTATGCTACATTTCTACGATTCTCTGTATAAATTTTGAATAGTTCTGCAGAAATTCACGAAGAAAAGAATAGAAACCAGAAACTTTAATTTTGTAAGAAAATTGTCTGCCAATTCGCTAAAAAATTTTGATCACAGTTCTGAATAGCTCACCAAGAGTTCTACGGAAAATCCTAATGACATTTTTTGGCAGATAAAAGTTAATGAGATAATTGCAATAATGAGCTATCCACTATCAGCACATAAAAAACCAATTCGTATAACAATTCTGATCACAGTTCTGGATAGCACCTCAAATGTACTACCAAAATTATCAGATAAACCCTTACTGGAACTCATAAAACTTTATTTTCACGTAGTAGGAGGGTCCGACCCTAGACCGGTTAGCCATCTGCGCAAGATTAAATGGTATTTCGTTGTGTAATTTAAGTTATCCATTAAAAGTAAAATTGTGGCAGAAGAAAATTTCGCAGAGTTTTAATGAACGTGGAATAGGGGCCACTTTCACTAAATAAAAAACTCGTACAATAGTTCTGATCACAGTTTTGGATAGCACCCCAAGAATTCTATCGAAAACAGTTACCCGAACTCGGAAAACTCTGTCCTCAGGTAGCAGGACGGCCCGACCCCATATTAATTAGCCTTCAGCGCAAGATTACACAGTGTTTCGTTGCCTTATTTAAGTTAACCATTAAAGTAAAATTGTGGCAAAGGTAGATTTTGCAGAGTGTTTAATGATTGTGGCAACGTACATTTTTTTGCTCTAGAATCTGAAAACCTATGGAGATGATGTGGTAGGAATTAGCGGCACTCTTTCTATTTATTTACGAGCAGCAACGAAAACTTATTTTCACGTTTGGAAGAGAATCATCACCACGCGTCATTTCCATTAAAAGAAAAGGCGACGATTTGGATGACGTGTTTTTATAGCTTACTCGTAAATAAGTAGTAGAATTCAATTATAACGCGTTGGTTTTAACGAGTGCCATTCATAGACGCCATTTTGGTGGCTCACTATGGCTCTGCCATTTGTTGGAAATGTTCGACTCTTCACACACGTGCAGAAGAAATCTCAAATTTGAAGCACTTAATTAAAATGATGTTTTCCTACACGTCTTAACGATCTCAAAAAAATATAGGTCATGTACTGAACTATTCTCGTGTATACAATCGCGTTATACATCGCTTCAGGCCAGTTTTAATTTCTTTCGTTGTACGACTGGCAGATAACAATGAGAGAACTATTTAAATTTTAATAAAAGCATTACAATGTTTCAATAAATCATTGCCTTGGGAAAGACACGCCCCAAATGCGGTGGCACGATGTGCTTAATAAATGTCGTGTGGCTAGGGCCTCCCGTCGGGTAGACCGTTCGCCGGGTGCAAGTCTTTCGATGTGATACCACTTCGGCGTCTTGAGCGTCGATGGTGATGAAATGATGATGGTTAAGACAACACAACAACCAGTCCCTGAGCGGAGAAAGTCCTCGACCCAGCCGGGAATCGAACCCGGGCCCTTAGGATTGACATTCTGTAGCGCTGACCATTCAGTTACCGGGGGCGACACCTATCTGGATACAGCCAAATTTTTTATTGTACTTTATCACCATCACTCAAATACCTAGGTCAACGCGAATCATGATCATTTGATGTATCAAGCTCTGATGGCTATTGAGCATCATGGAAGGCTCGTTGACCGCAAAAATACTATACTGACTTCCACGTAAAAAGTGATGATAAATATTAATTCGGATTTCGTAGAAATACATCTGCAGGTTGTGGGGAATACAATGTTTAAACGGCGCGATACGATAAGCATTCGGTGGTTCTACCTTCAAACAATGTATGCAAAATTTCCTGATATATCTACCTGAAACATGTGAGATCTATAATAAAATCAATATGGTAATGACAAAGGTTTCTACAGTAACTTGAGACACCAGTGATTATGAATAATGATTACTACTGGATAAATCAGATATGACACGGAGCTAACAATATCTTATAATATGAGATTTGAAACATAAGTAAATAGCCAGAAGAGGAAGTCTGAGCTTCATAATACATCAGTATTATGGAAAGAAATGGAATTCCGACTGTATCCGTGCCACTAAGGGTACACACACAGATGTGTGCAAAAGTGGTAACAAACTTTATGAATTACCTTATCACCTTCTATTAATATCTAGTATAGTATTAAAGGTATTAAAGTCTTAAGTTACAAAGATAATTTATAGACATCCGGTATTCATGACATGTAATACCACAACCGATATCGACAACAGAATAAAAATTCGGGGGCATTACATTTCAGCACGCCCTCCTATTACGCAGCCGGTTTCTTTTTTAGATATCTGTTTTGAATGTTGTTTGTTGATGGGAAGACCTTTTTAAGCTTCGTGTAAGAAAGAGAGACTTCTACCAGTACGTGTCGGAATTTAGGGATCGTAGCCTATCGAGACTGCGATTTTTCGTTCCTGGGATATTGCTGCTCGCTATGGTCAAGATCGCACGAATATCATGCGAATATGGACTATCTGCTGCAGAATGACGGAACGTACACTATGCTCAAGAATTATGAGGTGTTTGGTGAACGAAAATCCCCTCTATAAAAATCAACATGGGTATCGCAAATAGAGATCTTGCAAAACTCAGCTCTCTCTGTTCCTTCAAGAGATCTACAGGGCTGTAGTCAACAGCGTTCAGGCAGATGCCGTGTTCCTTGAGTTCAGGAAAAAAAATACTAGCTTACGGAGTATCGGACCAGATTTGTGACTGGATTGAAGACTGCCTTGAAGACAGAATTCGTCAAGTCGCTCTTAACGAAACAAAATCGAAGCACCATCATCATTATTATCATCATCTGCATCAAGGATAGGGCCCTTTTGGTACGTCCAGTCCAAAATTGATCAGGCCATCTCTTCCTTGGGCTTCCTAAATATCTTTTGCCTCTTTGTTTATATTATGTAAAGACTTTAGTGATTCTTGCATCTGTCATACTGTCAATACGTTCTTTCGGTCTTAACTGATATTGCTTTATTTTGTCAGTTATATTTTGCATATTCGGTTCATCTCGGATGTCATCATTTCTTTTGTCCATAAAAGTATATCCAGCCAAGAATCTAAGGAAAATCAGTTCGCTTGCTTCTGTTATTTTTTTATCTCTCTTCTTATAAAGAGTCCCGTTTTCGCATCCATAGAGCAGTACTGGTATAGCGAAAACGTTGTAGAAATCTATTAGAATATCACTGTGGACTTTCTTTTCCAACATTCTGCGTAAAGTTCAACAGAAAGATTAAATAGGCCTAATTTATTTTGTATTTCGTTGTTCGCCCTGTATGTAATACTGCAACCGAAGTGCTTAAATGTATTAAGTTGCTGTATGATCTGCTTGCCAATTTCAATCTTAACTGGCGTGAGCTGGTGTCCTAAAAATGCCACTGATTATGTCTTTGTGACTGAGACGTTCAGATTGTATTCTCAGGCTATTTTAATTAAATTAAAGACAACTTGTCGCAAATCATATTCATGCTGACTAACAATTACTTGGTTGCCAGAAAAAAGTAATTAATTTTAGAATCTTTTATTACCTGTACCCAAATTTTGGTTACATCTTCGATATACAGATTAAAAAGAGTGGCTGAGAGGGGACCCCGTTGTCTGTGTCCCTGGTTTATTTAAGATATGTTAAGTCTACTGCCTGCTATTTTTATTTGTATTTTGTTATTCGCATATAAACCCTGTACAGATCTTACAGGATGGGATGGAGTCCGTCTGTTTCTTAAAATTTCCCACAGCTTGTTTCGATTTACTTTATCAAACGCCTTTTCGCAGTCAATGAAAGTAAGAAAAGTTCGTAAACTGAATTCATCAGAGATGCGTACGGTATCAACAATCTCTCGAATTTCTATTTATTACGATATCAGGGATATTGTCAATGGTTTTCTTTGCGGTGACCGAGCGAGGTGGCGCAGTGGTTACCACACTGGACTCGCATTTGAGAGGACGACGGTTCAAACCCGCATTCAGTCATCCTGATTTAGGTTTTCTGTGATTTCCCTAAATCGTTTCTGGCAAATGCCTAGATGGTTCGTTTGAAATGGCATGGCTGACTTCCTTCCCCATCCTTCCCTAATCCTCACTGTTTGGTCCCCTCCCCCAAATCAATCAACCAATCCTTGCAGTGACCTCAACTGGACGGCTGGACCGCACTGTCTTCACTGCTTGTCCGACCACTTTTAAATTCATTAATCCAAAGTTAAATGGTCTTCAGAGATGATGCAGAGACCGCATGAATTGCATCCAGCTCGATTTTGATTTGTGTGCAATTCAACACTTCAAATGAAAATGTTTAATAACTGAATGACACTCGGTTTTCGCCATTTTCAATCGCAGTCGACGCACTTGCCAATTCAGATGGCTGTCAACAGTGAACCGTACACTGTACATTGTTGAAATTCGTTGAAGGATCTTTGGAATAATCAAGTTTAGCAACCAGGAAGGCACAACATAAATGTTCGATTCTTTCGTGGATTGTAGATGTAGATGTAGGTTCAGGAGAACTGTACCTCAGCATAGTACAGGATCTCAACGACCTCACACGACTTGCACCCGAGAGGACAGACATACTGGTCTATTCCTCATGTTGGGTCGTACAGCCACGGCACGTACCATGAGTCAGTAAACTGACTTGTTTCCAGAAAGGCAAGCATCCATACGTACAGTGCAACGATCTGTAGAGCACCGCGGACTGTCAGCACGGCGACCATCTTTCAGCTTCCTCTGATGTGGCAACAGAGAGAGGCGCTCCGATAATTGTGTCCTTAACGAAAAAACTGTACCCAACAGTGGCACTCGGCGTCTTTCCAGTCAAGTCCCGGTTCTACGTACAGCCTCGTGACGGACGAATCCGTGTGTGGAGACTCCAAAGAGAACGAAAGGTGCCAGGTTGTGTTTGTCATCGTCATACAGGTCTAGCACGTGCCGTCGTGGTAAGGTGTTGCCGCGGGGTAATGTATAGTCATTAACTTGTTAGGCGGACGTTACATTTTGACGTGCAAGGCCGTTAGTTCTGCTCTGTTTTCGAGTACTCCACTACGTGATCTATCAATAAGATAATGCAAACAGCATGTTGTGTACACTGTAGTGACGTAACTCGATACAGAGCGTGTTCGACTGTTGCTCTGGCTAGCACATACTCCAGATCTCTTCGACACTGAAAATATCAGAAAACATCAGATATCAGACTTGGATGGTGTACGTGAAGAGATGTGTTCACGCGAAGTCGTTTAGTTATTCTGTCACTGAGGATTAAAGCACGCTCAAGAGATAGTAGCGTTGCATTGTGTTATTAACCGAGAGTTTGATAGCTTCTCCTCTGGCCCCAAACGACAAATCAAGAACCATTTATTAGAGAACACGCTAAGTCTCTCTAAAAGAGATCATCTACTGCTATGTTTTGAGTTTTAAGTATTAGTGGGTCACGGAAGTCAACGCCTGAAGTGGTTTCGTTTCATTATTTAAAGTTCATATAGTTGAAAAGTGGCGGTGACGTTTAGGTCTCTTGTAACATTTTTCGCTTAGTTGGGTTTTGAACAGAACACCAGCACGCTGACTTGTTCCTGTAAACCATTAAATGGAGGAAATAAAGAATTAACGGTTGTAAACTGAAAAAGTCAGTACCTGACTTGTCCTTTATCCCAAACTATAAAAAAAATCAGGCTTATTTGAAAGCAGACTAATATCTTGATTATACCTTGTCGGAATAAATTAAATCCAAAGGCCAACAAAATAAAAGACCGAAATATTAGTAAAAGCAAAGTTCAAAGAAATTTAAAAGATGGATAGTATTTTTTCAGGTAATAACCTGCAGCTGAAAGAGAGATAATTAACCTGTATTTAGTTAGGAAAAGCAAGTTTATGTTTGTTGAAAAGTGATTAATTATTAATGAAAAGTTATTCCATTTAACTTCTAGAAGATTGAGATTAATGAAATCATTTATTACGTTAAAATTTCAATGTAGTCAAAGATATTGCTGTAGCAAGGTGCTACTTATAGAGGTTATCGTTGATTGACAACAAGAGGTAAACAATTTAAATTGTGTCTTTGCCTTGTAAACGTATTCTCCAGTCCCCGGTAAAAATTTATAACGTTGACACCAATTGAGTGTATATACGATTATTCGTTGAAGATTTAAAAGTGGAGCAACTACAAGAGGCAACGGATCTATACAACGTATTTATCAGCTATATACGAAAGTTATCGTTGAGAAACTGTTTAGTTGTGTTGTCAGTGAGCACAGAATAAGCTTCACTATAGGTTGCTGTTATTTGTTAACTAAATAGGTCATTCCTACTCCCTGTACACTCTCGCATTTAGTATTTTTCTGGTGACTGATACCATATTTGGTGGAAGTTTATCCTTCGAACCTAGTGAACCTTGATAGATGCGTTGTTGTAATTAATATCCAGATAGCTACCACTGATCCCATTGCACCACGAAAAGTGTTGTGCCCATCCTTTCGCACATAGTGGTGTCGTAGCGAGATGTAGTGTGATTTTTAGCGTGAGAAGCTGAATATCAAATCTTACGTGACGTCGTTATGTTGCTACAGACGATTATTTCAAGTCACACAGATTACGTCGTCGAGTGTAGGCAAGATCCTGTCAGGACAACGTATTGTAGTATTACGAGAGTGAGTCATATTGTCCAACGTTGCGTTTCACGTACGTATTGTAGTGCCGTTAGAGCCTGTTCATGCGGTGTATCTCCTACGAGTTACTGGTACCTGAAGTGTGGCGCAGTACAAGCAGCAGTTAGCACAATGGACTCACATTCGCGAAGACGTCGGTTCAAATCCCCGTTTGGGCATCCAGGATCCAGATCGCTTACGGCAGATACCAGAATGGTTCTTCTGAAAGGCCACGGCCGATTTCCTTCCACAACCCGAGCTTGTGCTCCGTCTCTAATGACATCTACATCTACGTCGTTCTCCGCAAGCCACCTAATTGTGTCTAGCCGCTGCTGCTTCTGGTACCACTAACTGATCCCCTCCGCCGGCCGGAGTAGCCGAGCGGTTCTAGGCGCTACAGTCTGGAACCGCGCGACCGCTACGGTCGCAGGTTCGAATTCTGCCTCAGGCATGGATGTGTGTGATGTCCATAGGTTAGTTAGGTTTAAGTAGTTCTAAGTTCTAGGGGACTGATGACCTCAGAAGTTAAGTCCCATAGTGCTCAGAGCCATTTGAACCATTTGATCCACATCCTCATCCCTGTTCCAATCGCGAATGGCTCGTGGTATGAATGATTGTCGGTAAGCCTCTGCCTTGGCTTTAATTTCTCGAATTTTCTCGTCGTGGTCACGTCACGAGATTTTTGTGGGAGGAACTAATGTGTTGTTCGAATCTTTCCAGAAGATGCTCCCTCAAAATTTCAATACTAAACCTCTCCATGATGCACAACGTTTCTGTTGTAAGGCACTGGAGATAGCTGAGCATCTCTCTAACGCTTTCGCGCCGACTAACTGATCCCATGACGAATAGTGCCGCTCTTCGTTAGATTTTGTCTCTCTCTTCTAACAGTGCTGCAGAATCTGATGAATCTGCAGAACAAGCGCCTTATAAGCCACTTCCTTCGTGGATCAGTTACATTTGCTTAAGTTTGTTCCTATGAATCTCAGTGTGTCATCTGCTTTTCCTGCTATTTGCTTTATGTGGTCATTCCACTTAAGGTAACTCTGGATAATTACTCCTAGATATTTTACGGTAGATACTATTTCCAGCAGATTGTCATTAATAGTATAGTTGTTCAATAGTGGCGTCATATATTGACGATATAATGACTTGCACATTGTTAAGCTTGAGGCTTTTGGAAGCCAGCAAGGGCACTCCAAGACAGGAAATCAGAGACACAGAGCGGAAAGCAGGTTTAGGTCACTGGAGGTCAACAGTAACACTAGAGACCTACGAATTGCAGACGGTCTGGGCAGTTGCCCAAGGAGAGGAGACTGACTTCAAAGAATTAACAAGAAACTCCGCCCACCGTCTAGACTCTCTTGTAAGGCGTCACAGTAGAAGGTGGTCACAAAAAGGCACTTCTTAGCAGACGCAGCAAGCTTGATACTTGCCCCTGAGAACCGCAGCGTCGTGGGTTTACACAGGTTAGATTGCTACACCAGCAGTACTCACTCACGATAGGATGCTCGGTGGTGCCAGGTTGCTAGTCATAACGGAAAGGGCAGTGACGTTTAGCTTTCAGCTGAACGCTGTTGCTACCAGACTGGAGTTTGTTAATGTAAAGTCCAGATACATCCCTACCTACGGAATAGAAGGGAAGGAATCTGAATGTGATTGGTAAGAGGCGCTCTGGAGGTGCACAGCCACTCTTCAGATTCGCTGAAACTTGCAAACTACTGGAGGACTGGACGGGCGGCTATAAGAAGAGAGTAATGGTGTGCGCCACTTCCTTTAAAAACCTGTGTTTGTATTCAGACAGTTTTCTGTCACATCATTGGGACGCCAACTCCGTATCGCACGGTTTTGTGTCCTGTCCAATTTGTTGCCTCGGATTTTAGGGAGAGGATTTTAATGTGCTGCTGGGTGACTGGCTCACCCAGGCTTTAGGCAAGAGGTCCGCCAGTCACGATTACCTACTTGTTTCACTTCGATTGCTGTTCTCTTTTCCTTGTGTTTCCTTTCCTTTTTTAGTGCGTTTCTTCTCCTCTTGTTTTGCCTCTGTATGTGAGGATTTGTAACTGCGTCAGGTCTGTGTCTTTTAGCCGTTCTCCTTGTTCGCTGTCCGCCTTCGTCCCTTCACTGCATGTGTTCCTGTTTCTATGCGTTTGGACGCTGATGACCACGCTGTTTAGCGCTCGAAAACCTCAAACCACACACACACACACACACACACTTCCGCAAATTGCTGCATATTTCAATGCTGGGCCATCAACAAGTGTCGGTGTGCGAACCATTCAATGAAACATCATCGATATGGACTTTTGGAGCCAAAGGCCCACTCGTGTACCCTTGATGACTGCACGACACAAAGCTTTACGCCTCACCTGGACCCGTTAACACTGGCATTGGACTGTTGATGACTGGAAACATGTTGCCTGGTCGGACGAGTCTCCTTTCAAATTGTATCGAATGGATGGACGTGTACGGGTATGGAGACAACCTCCTGAATCCATGCAAATTGCATGTCAGCAGGGGACTTTTCAACAAGCTGGTGGAGGTTCTATAATTGTGTGGGGCGTATGCATTTGAAGTGATATGGAACCCATCATACGCCTAGATTCGACTCTAACAGGTGACACCTACGTAATCATCCTGTCTGATCACCTGCATCCATTCATGTCCATTTTGCATTCCGACGAACTTGGGCAGTTCCAGCAGGACAGTGCGACACCCCACGCGTCCAGAATTGCTACAGAGTGGCTCCAGGAACGCTCTTCTGAGTTTAAACTCTTCCGCTGGCCACCAAACGCCCCAGACATGAACATTATTGAGCATATCTGGGATGCCTTGCAACGTGCTGTTCAGATCTCCACCCCTCGTACTCTTATGGTTTTATGTACAGCCATGCAGGTAACTGACACCAGTCAGTTGCCTCCAGCACTATTTCAGACATTAGTCGAGTCCATGCCATTTAGTGTTGCGGAACTTCTGCGTGCTCGCGGGGGTCCTACATGATATTAGGCAGGCCTACCAGTTGGTACGGCACTTCAGTGTAAATCAGACCCCACAGTTTCCTTAAGTCTCCTGCCACGAGCAACCTACCGAGTCTTGAAATCCGCGGCTTTCGCAGATATCTTCACGCTACTGCGAAGACTCAACTTGCCTTCTCTGGAAGTTTGTCTCCTGCATGTGCTTCTGTCCATTCGGAAATTTGCGGACTGACCTGTAACAACCTGTCTCCCTTCTACCCTGTGTTAGGACACGACAGTGGATTATTTTTCCTATTTATACGCAATATGTTACATTTATTTCCGTTCAGGGTCAACTGCCAGAGCCTGCACCATTTACCAATCCTCTGCAGGTCTTTCTGCAAATTAGTACTGTCCTCCAGCGTTGCTACTTTCCTATAGACAATCGCATCATCAGCGAACAGTGTTAAAGAGATTCGGACACAACATAGTCTACGTTGTAAATAGTAACGGTTCTATCACACTTCTTTTGGGTCCTCCCGAAATTATCTTTACGTCTGTCGATTTTGCTCCGTTAAGAGCGATGTGTTGAATTCTATATGCAAGGAAATCTTGAATCCAGTCAGAAATCTACTCCGATACTCAATAAGCTCGTATTTTTTTCACTAAAAGGCAATGAGGGATGATGTCAAATACCTTGCTCTGAAGTCAAAGAACACGGCATCAACCTGAGTGCCGTTGTCTACAGTGCTATGGATCTCATGGAGGAACAGAGCGAGCTAAGTTTCGCAAGATCTCTGTTTGCAGAATGCGTGTTGATTTTTATAGAGAAGGTTTTAGTTCTCCAAAACGATATAACTGTTGAGCATAAAACGTGTTCCATAATTCCACAACAGACTGACGTCAACGATATTGACCTATAATTATGTGTAGCTCTACTACTTCTCTTCTTGGAAACGGGAATGACCTGCGCTTTTTTTCCACTCGCTAGGTACCCTTCGTTGCTGCAGCGATCTACCATAAACTGGCCTCATTGTTGACGGGATGTTAAACACTAATCTTCTGTTTATTAGAAGAAATGCTTCTATTTTTATAATTTTAGGTTGATGGTGCACGACACCACTTGTGTCACATGCAACCACTTATATATTACAATCAAGGTAACTCATTTACTTTTTTAAAAATTTTGGCACCATCATTTTTCTGACTGGTCAGATGATGCTTGCCACGATTTTCTTTCTTATTCCGTCTTCTTAATTTCAGAGTAGAACTTACAACTGACGACCTCGTTAATTTTTTGAATGTACAGCAGTCTCTCCCTTCCAATTCAGTTTTGTGCAGAACGCCTCACTCTAGTGCCATGGAAGCTATTCCATGATGTCGTAAAACATTTTCTATCATCATGTACCTTCTTCTAGTCAGTGTTTTCCATACATTCTCCTCCTCGCCGATTCCATGGGGAAGCCTCCTTATTTCGTGTCTAAAAAATCCACTTAACTTTCAGTATCGTATACAAAAGACATCCCAAACGCTTTTATTCTCTCCTTTCCCGATTTTCTCACACTTCATGATTCACTTCCATACAGTAATGTACTCCAGACATACATCCTCAGAAATTTCTTCCTCGTACTGAGGCTTATTTTAATACCCGCCAGGGTCGCAGAGAGCGCTAACGTGCTACTTCCTGGACTCGGGTAGCCGCGCCGGCCCCGGATCGAATCCGCTCGGCGGACGACCGACGAGGACCGGTGTGCTGGCCAGCATGGATGTAGTTTTTAGGCGGTTTTCCACATCCCGCTAGGTGAATACCGGGCTGGTCCTCACGTTCCGCCTCATTCACACGACTCATAGACATTTGAAACACGTTTACGCTATTCAATGGATTACACTAGACACGAACAGTTGGGGTACACACATTCCGTCCCAGGACAGTATGAGGTGGCGACAGGAAGGGCATCCGGCCACCCCATAAAATTAACACGCCAAATACGGTTAACCATAACAGCAGACCCCGCCAGTCGGGATAAATGCTTAGAAAGAGAGACTGAGGTTTAGTTTAATATGTTTTTATTTTCTTTCTTGTCTATTTGTCTGTACAGAGCAAATTTTGCAGTTGGTTTCGTACTTACTTCTGAATGAGCTGGAGACTTGGAACTTCTAACATAGCTCAAAACTGAATGACAATGCAACACTGACCCACTTTCTTGATTGCCGCTTGATGGAGGGTACTGTGTGTACCACTGCTTTTTCCCCATTTTCCCATTCCAGTCGGCAACGTTTTGCTGTAAGAACGATTGCTC
Source organism: Schistocerca piceifrons (assembly GCF_021461385.2). NCBI lineage: Eukaryota > Metazoa > Arthropoda > Insecta > Orthoptera > Acrididae > Schistocerca > Schistocerca piceifrons. The sequence goes on from NC_060139.1 coordinate 331,924,973, forward strand.
GTAAGGGTTCGTGTGACGTGTGAGCTCGATTTCCTCTAATCTCCACCTGGACTTTTCACGAATTATAGGTAGCAGGAATACACATATAGATTGACTAGGATGAAGAAAAACTGAAATAAACCTGAAATGTACCACATGTCTGTTTTAATCTCATAAAACTGTCTGAAGGCGACTGGTAAATTTCACACATTAGACTAAAAGGCAGAAAATAATTATTTCAATAAAAAACTTTTCGATATAACATGTTTTGAAAACGGACCATTTTTTCATCAGTTTTCCGACTGGCTTGATGAAGCCCACGATGAATTCCTCTCCCGAGCAAACCTCTTCATCTCAGCAGAGTAGCCCTTGCAACTTACGTCTGCTCCCTCTAGTACTGCAGAAATTATTCCATGATGGCTTAACAGATGTCCTACCATCCTGTCCCTTCTTCCTGTCAGCCCCAAGGGGCTCGGCATTCAGGTGCCGGGTACGGGCTTGGCGACCCCGGGGTTCCTGACCTGGGACTTATAACGCCGCCAGACCCCTGTCACCATAACCTCTGGGCATACTTCAGCGACCACCATGCGGCGCGGCTGTGGAACGTTGTGTGTCTCAGGGAATGGGGATCTTGGCTTGACTGCTCGGATCGCGAGGATGGAATAAACCTCTATAAACAACCCGTCAATCTCAAGGTGTGCTGCACACTGATGAGATGCATGGCTGTTGAGATGGCACAGTCGTTAGCGGGCAACCTCTGGGGTACCTGCCGCACATCATTTGTGTAAGGCTTACCTAGGCACGCGGGGGTTCTGTCTACGTGGACTTCTAGTTCCCTAGCTGTTCGTGGGACCGAGATGGATCCTTCGATATTCTCTTTTCCTCAAACCCAGCGGAAAGGGTGGGCCGCTGGAAGGTTCTAACACCCAGTATCTCAAGAGGGCTCGTGCAGCCACTCCCACTGACTCCGGCACTTCTTTGACAAGTGAAGTCTTTGGTAACAGAATGCATTCTGGTAATCAGAACGTGTTTCTCATTGTGAAACGGAAGGAGGGTAGTTTCGAGAAGGTTTCGCCCTTCTATATACAAAAGAGTTTGGAGGGAATCTGTGGCTCCTTAAAATCAGTGAAGTGCTTGCGTAATGGGACCTTGCAAGAGGATACTTCTACTTCCCAGCAAGCAACTAACCTCCAGTCTGCTAAATGCCTTGGGGAGTATGCCATAGACACTGAACTGCACAGCACCTTGAATTATAGCAAAGGTATTGTGACATGCCAGGATCTAGTCGACATTCCCAGCGAAGAACTGCAACGTGAGTGGGCTCCGGAAGGTATCGTTGATGTACAACATATCATGAAGAGGGTTGATGGCAATCTTGTCAAATCTGACTCCTTTATTCTGACCTTCAGTAGCACGAAACTTCCTGAACATGTTAAAGCTGGCTTCCTTCGCCTTAGTGTGAGGCCTTATTTCCCGACCTCAATGCGCTGTTTTAAGTGCCAGCGTTTTGGGCTACCACCTTAGGGTGTAAAGGCAAGGCGACTTGTGGCAACTGTGGTAAGGCTGCTCATGAAGGAGTTGGCTGCTCGTTTCCAGCCAAATGTATCAATTGCTCTGGGAACCACCCTGTATAGAGTAGGGATTGCCGAATATTTTTGGAGGAATGCAAAGTCCAGGAAATAAAAACAACCAAGCATATCCCCTACGGTGAGGCCAAAAAGTCGATGCACCCTCCCACATTTGTTGCGTCTTTTGCATCCATACTTCAGAAGCCTACTGCAAAAGCTGATGCCTCTACGCAGACAGAGATGGTGAGTGTTGGCACTAACACCTGCAGATGTCAACGCAGCCAGTGTTTTAGAGCCTGTAGCCCCTACTCGAACGGCAGTGGAAGGAACTCGACTTAGTAAATGACTGAAAATAGCCTAGCATTCAAAACTGTATCATAACCTCATTCCTTAACAATTACAACCGTCTTTATAAAAATCATTTTTTGTACAAAACTGACTGTGCCATGTAATCTGCTCACATAGCCCAAGCTATATGAGCAGGTAACTTAGTTTTACCACTTCTCGATAATCAAACTGACTGAACTGAAAAATCAAAGAAAAAACCGTTCTAAATATTTACCTTTCTGGAATTCATGTTGAATTGGGCGCGAGCAAGCAAAGCAGCGACAACATTACCTGAATATCTTCACGCTTCTCAAATCAGTCTTTATAAGATCATATTTTCAAGAAGCAACAACCTATGCATTTTCATCTCTGTATTCTGCTTGTTATTTCCAGACAGCTCAGCAGCGTGAGCAACACCTAACTCTCTCACTAACCCGTATTTCTCACTCAATGCTACCCTGGCTACTGCAATGCTACTCGCAACCAAACTGCTAATAACTGATGATGACAAGAAAGGTAAGGAAAGTGTACCCTATTTGGAAGCTGTAGGAAGTCTACTGTACTTAGCACAGACTTCCAGACCAGACATTGCATTTGCCACAAATGCAGTAAGCACGTTTTGCAGTGTAGTTTATGCAGATTAACGCAGCTAAATGACAGGTAACAACTATTTAAGGGACAAAATAAACTTATGCTTTATTCGCATAACACATATTGGTACATTTGACTACCAAATTATATTACGTTGCCCCATCAACAAACACAGAACGTGTATATTCCACAGAGTCTAATGCACTCTGCACATCACTATGCGCCACTATGCATGCTGGAAAACGTTTGTTTACATATTCCTAACACTCCCCCTTGAACAAATATTTTTCAGATAGTCAACACTATACAAGCCAGGTTAAACCATAATGTTACACTAGCTTCTGAAATTTGTCCTTACTGAGAGGCTTGGTTAGGAGATCAGATAACATTTCTTCCGTGCATAGATAACTGAAGATTATATTCCCCTGTTCCATATGATGTCGTATAAAATGATGCCTTATGACAATATGTTTGGATCTTACACTGGTGAGATTATTTTTTTGCAAGTTTATAGCTCTCACACTGTCACAAAATATCACAGTTGGCTATAATGCTGGAGGAGATCCTATTTCACTCATCAGAGTACGGGTCCAAAGAGCTTCTTGGATAGTGGAGGACAAGGCCATATATTCAGCTTCTACAGCACTCAAAGCAAGACCTCTGTTTCAAAAATATCCAGTGTACAAATACGAAGTAAGACACGTCGAAAAAAAGAAAGCTCACATCATTTTCACTGAATACCAAAAATAAGCTAGAAAACTTAAAATTTAAAACAAAGAACGTGGGGCGCAAGCAGTAGATAATAGCAAGTAGTGTAGAGAGCAGCTGTCGAGAATAATCACACAATAGTTCATATTATTTGCAGTACAATAAAATTGTTGGTGGCTTAGTTGAAGCGTTCATTCATCAGTTCTCTAAAGGTGCGCCTCACCTTTTTTGTTTCAAATTTACAGGTATTGCCGTAGGCATAACAAATTCATAAGTACAAATTTCCAGGACTATCTCTTTGAGGTTAGGAATCTGTATGGGGCTAGAGGAAGTTATACTTTTTAGTCCTTTTTAAAACCATGTTACATTAAAAAAGGTTTCTTACATAAATATTTACACTGAAGGAAAAAAACTGGAATACAAAAAAATAATTAATGCAGAGAAATGAAATTTCGCGAATTCAGTTGTACAGGTAAAATATTTAAGCGATTAACATTGCAAATTCACAGTTTAATGTAAGTGTGAGATAAGCTATTGCCAATGTAAAATGCTGGTACATTAACAACCTGTGTAGCCGCCAGAATGCTGAATGCACGCATGCAAACGTGCATGCATTGTGCTACACAGGTGTCAGATGTCAGTTTGTAGGGGGGAGTTCCATGTCTGATGCACTTGGTCCCATACGACATATTTTAACTGAGTGTGTTTTATATGCGGGTTTGAGGGAAGATTTCAGTTTCCCACCAGACCTGCCCTCTATTTTAACTAATAATGAGGCGAATGTGGCTAGAGTTTTACGTTTTTGTGTGATGGTGTGATGTCTGGACTTCTTCCCAAAATATTTGGATTGAGATCTTAATGTGCTGTAAAGTGGTTTGGTCACCCATTATTTGTAAGTGGTCACTCAGCCACCGTTAATTATTTTTACCTGTTTTGTACTGCTATTTTATTTTTAGTTTTATCTACCTGTTTTGATGTGCTGTGTCCAATCTTGAAATTTGAACATTTACAATTCTCGCAAAGATCGGCTCTGAATTGATCCTTGTTTAACAGATCTTGGCTGCACTCGTCAACATTTCTTTTGGGAACGGGTGCTCATAACCTCGTTGTTGTGCGCCCTAAAACACTAATCATCATCATCATCATCATCGGTCAATAAATGGGCGGTTAATGCTGGTTGTGGATGACGCTGGAACTGTCGTCCGATGATGTGCAATATGTGCTCGATTGGAGAGAGATCTGGTGATCGAGCAGGCCAATGCAACATGTGGGCACCCTGTAGAACATGTTGGGTTACAGGAGCGGCATGTGGGCGAGCGTTATCCAGTTGGAAGACACCGCCTGCAATGCTATTCATGAATGGTAGAGCAACAGGTCGAATCACCAGACTGACGTACAAATTTGCACCCAGGGTGAGTGGGATAACCACGATAGTGCTCCTGCTGTAATACTAAATCGCAGCCGGCCGCCGGTGACCGAGCGGTTCTAGGAGCTTCAGTCTGGAACCACGCGACCGCTACAACCGCAGGTTCGAATCCTGCCTCGGGCATGGATGTGTGTGATGTCCTGAGGTTAGTTAGGTTTAAGTAGTTCTAAGTTCTAGGGGACTGATGACCTGAGATGTTAAGTGCCATAGTGCTCAGTGCCATTTTAACCATTTGAACTAAATCGCAGACCATAACTCCAGCTGTAGATCTTTTGTTTCTAGAAAGCAGACAGGCTGGTTGCAGGTTCTCAAATGGCCTCTTCCTAACCAGCACACGGCCATCACTGGCACCAAGGTAGAACAGCTTTCATCAGAAAACACAACAGACCTCCACCCTGCCCTCCATGAGCTCTCACTTATACCACTGAAGCCGCAAATGGCGGTGGTTTGTGGTCAGTGGAATGAACGCTACAGGGGGCGTCTGGCTTGGTGCTGTCCTTGAAGCAACCAATTTGTAGCAGTTTGTCGAATCACCATGGTGCCAGCTGCTGCTCATATAGCTGCAGATGCAGTACGATGCGCCAGAGCCATACGACGAACACGGTGGTCCTCCCTCTGGCTAGGAGGAAATTGAGACGCGTATAGCGCGTGTGGCGCGGCGCAGCGCAGAGCGCATTTTGTAACTCCTCAGGTTTAAATGGGACCGCGCTAATTGCGACACGACGCGACTGGGACGTGACTGGGACGCGACACGCGCCTGCGCCAGGTCGCGCGGCGTTGTGGTTGTGGCACAGTTTCTCGCGCCACGCGTCACCCGAGCACTGCGGGAGGGGTGTGGCGGCGAGCAGGCAGGCACTCGTACCATATGCTCACTTTGGCATGGCGCATATGGGTAGTGGAAGTACTGCCCATCCGAAAAATACAGCCTTGCGGTATACTGGCTTTTATTGTGACTAAGAAGTGTTTCGTTTTCCGCCGTATAAGCGCTCCACATCTTTTCGTTACTACACTGTAGTTTTCAGTTACATAGTTACACATATCTGTATACTTTTTTGTTTTGTTTGTTCGATAACTAGTGAGCCATTAGCCATTAGAATTACGAGTATATCTTCTGCCTCCACAATGTTTTCAGATTGTGAGAAGGGGCAGACGATTCATCGTGATCGCAGTGAATAAGTAAGTAAGGAATATTATAAAATCATATGGTCTAGAAGGAAGGCAGGAAAGTGAAACAAAGCTATCTACTTGCTGCCTGTCATGCTGACGTATCTCTACTATCTGTTAAAAAAGTCGAAAAGGCGTAATTTCCACAGGTATGACGCCTTTGTACTCCTGGTAAAAAGCGTCCGAGATATGGACATAAGTTTGACTATCATTATTTGGATATGGGTGTAATGACAGACATTATACTACGTCCATATGGACGTCACGTTTCGACTGCAAGCTATAAACAGCCGAGAAGCCCTCACGAATAACGATGTTTTAATCCGATCGTCGTGACGAGAAAAAGCAGGTCAGTGGTTTCATACACACTACTATCAGTATTAATGAACTAATTATACAACAGGCTACACAAATGAAGTAGTGGTCGGTAGTGTTTCGAAAGTATGAGTATCCTGAAAGAGTGTGGTGATGTGATATATTTAGTCTGTTGAAATGCATTGCTGATCTAATTACATGACAATGTCTTTCGAACAACGTGAACTCTTCCTCTCACAGAGCACACTTGGCAAGCTTCCGCATTCCTGTCGCGCGCATTATTCTCAGGTGCTGCCGATTCACTGACCATTGTGTTGTGTCACGTATCAATTGTTTACTTTTCTCAATAGCAACAATTTTATTCGCGAATCACACATTGTTAGTTTAGCGAGCCGTAGGTGAGTGACCAGCGTCTGGCATGTGCGTGTCGTATTGCCCGAAGGGTACGCTCGTCATTATTTTAATACTACTCAGACGAAGAAAAGGAATAAAATCCTTTGTTAAGTTTCCATTCGAGTCGCTGAGTGTTAAAAACACAATGAGTTATAGGGTTCAAGCAAAATTCCAACAGAATTGGCGATTTATTTTTGTGTGAATTGTTAACCTTTTCTCATTCGAAGAAGCGTCACCCTGACCCTGCTCGAAGCCACAATTCAGCAAGCTTTCCTTCGTGAGCAACACCTTATCGGTGTTTTCTTCGATTTGGAAAAGGCGTACGATACTACCTGGAGGCATAATATTTTGTCGCAGCTCCATCAGTGGGGATTCCGTGGACGTCTATCGACCTTCATACGGTCCTTTCTCTCGGACAGATATTTTAGATACAGGGTTGGGAATGTCTTGTCTGACCGTTTTAAGCAGGAAAATGGTGTCCCTCAAGAGAGTGTTTTAAGTGTCACGGCTTTCGCCATCGCAATCAATAGTATTACAACTACAGTGCGACGTCCAGTACTATGTTCCTTGTTTGTGGACGACTTCTCTGTCTTCTGTGCATCCTCCAGCCTCGCCACGGCTACTCGACAATTGCAGATGACGATCAGACGGTTGGAGGAATGGTCCCGCAGCAAGGGTTTTAAATTCTAATTAGAGAAAACAGTTTGTGTTGCTTTTAATCGTTCCCGCTCTCTGTTTAATTTGCCCGTTTTAAAACTGGGGGACGCCGATCTCACTTTTAAGGAAAAGATGAAGTATCTGGGTCTTATGTTGCCACACCTTAAAGAACTGAAACTAAGATGTCTCAAGGCCTTAAACATCCTTAGATGTGTCAGTCATAGGTCTTGGCGAGCCAACAAAGCACGTCTGCTCCACCTTTATAAGGCCTTTGTGCGACCACGGCTTGAATACGGATGCCAGATTTTTGGGTCAGCAAGACCTTCATACCTTAAAATGCTGGATGCAGTTCACCACGAGGGTATTAGGCTGTCAACAGGGGCTTATCGCACGAGCCCTGTTGTTAGTTTGTGTGCAGAGGCTGGTGAGCCTCCACTGCCTATTCGACGTCTTCTTCTCATATAGGGCTTTGTCTGGTGCTACATCGCCAACATCCAGTTGCGTTGTTCAGCCGCCACTGGAATGGCTGTTCGATCATCGACCACAAGCAACACGGCCATTTGGGATCCGTGCGAGGGAGAGCCTTGAATTATTACAAGTGAGGGCATTAAGGTCCAAAGCCAGGGGTGGAGTAGGGCATCCCCCTGGCTGCTACCAAGACCTAGGCTGCTTTTAGACTTGACTGCTTACAAGAAGCATTGTACCCCAGACCATGTTTTTAAAATTAAATTTAATGTAATTTTACGTAGCCACCCAGATTTTACTATCGTCTATACTGATGGTTCTAAGCAGGGAGATGTTTTCGGTTGTTCTGTCGTGTTCCCCGACACTATCCTCAGGATAGGGCTCTCAGAGCAGTTTTCAGTTTATTACACGGAATTTTGTGCTATCCTGAGGGCAATGGAGCAGATGAGACGGCGCTGTGACAAAAAAATTATCATCTGGTTTGTTTCTCAAAGTGCCCTTCTCGCTGTTGGACAGATGTACCAAGCAGATCGGATGGTGCAACAAGTGCAGGACGCTCTCCTTCTCCTGCACAGGCAAAACAAGGAAATCATTTTTTTTGCTGGGTTCCAGGGACATAGGCATCCTGGGAAACGAACTCGCTGATGCTGCTGCTAAGGAGGCATGCTCCCTTCCTCATCCTGCCAGCTGTTCAGTCCCTCTGCGGGCTGTCACTTCATTTGTGACCAGGAAGGCCATATGTTGGTGGGAGTCCCAGTGGCTGGAAGTGAGGAACAATAAACTATGTGCCATCAAAACTTGGGGTGACCATGGATCACCTCCTTCCGCTCGCGACGGTGTGAAGAAGTAGCCCTTACTCGGCTTAGAGTGGGACTTTTTCCATTGACATACGGCTTCCTCTTACGCCAGGAGGAGCCCCCAGTATGTCAGGGACGCGAGACACAGCTGTCATTACGACATATTTTAAGTGAGTGCGTTTTATATGACCGTACTGATGCTCTTGAAGTCTGCGACCGAACTGGGGCCGACTAGCGATGGGCGGCTGGTTAAGTCAAGTCAGCGTTGACAGATGGCGCTGAACTCTGTGTTCCCAGAGGTGTGGCACTACCCACTCTCTCCATTGGCGCCTTCTTGATGCCGCTTCGCACCGCTGCGGTGGTCGCTGTGCAGTCGATGCTTTAGTACTGCCCACTTTGTGATACACCAAAAGTTATTTGATTAGTTTCATGTCCTCTGCATCATTTGCTCGACAAATCCTAATTATGTGGAATGAATCGTTTTACATTAACATTAGTTTTTTTTAATACGTCTCCATTCTGACCATCTATTAGTTTCTTGTTTTTAATTGAAGACAGTCAGATGTTAGCCAGTAATTCCTACCCATCACCATTCACACATTGCAAAAATAGTCTTCTGCAGGAGGAGTTGTCAAAGAGGAACGTTTTCAGTTTAGTTTCAAATTTTACTTTGCTGTTTGTCAGGCTTTTTATATCATTGAGTAAGTAATAAAAACATTCAGTAGCCGAACTGTGAACCACTATTTGTACTGCGGACAACCTTATTGTGACGCTGTCTCCGGTTGTTCTAGCCAGAATCTTCTTTAAAGAGGGAGGAAATATGAACAATGAATAATTATCGGCGGGAGGAACGTAGAGCATGAGATGCTGCACCAACAACCAGTGCGGTCACATAGCCATGTATTATGCGGGGATGAGACCATTGATACAGTGTAGCTCGGATGTCAGACCGTTGAAAGGCAACGAAAAACACAAGAAAGAATAAAGGAAAACAGTGCAACCATAATTCATCTATATAAAAAAAAATATTACTCGAATGGCTCCATTTACGAACGAAATGTGATCGCATCGAATAGTACACCCCTAAACGACGCAAGCTGGCATTTTTGATGAAACTACATCTCCACACAGACAAATCACTAGATGCTATTTGGGATATGACCACAAAAGTCGATTGATATCCCGAACAGTCGAAACTGGGCACAGGCACATCAGAGTGATATCATCGGAAAGTATCACCGTGATGAACCATGGACATATAAGTCTAACCACATACTTGGAAATCGCTAAATATTTATTTCATTCCTCGTTCCTACATAAGATGGAGCGTAAATAACATCGTTTATTAAAGAATATACTTGTGTTTCATTCATAAGAAAGCCCCAGAACGCGTTAACAACAGTAACACAAAAAAAATTCATGTGACGGAATGCAGACCCACAACATCCGACTCCAGAAGCCACGACTTTATCCATTAGGCTAGCTAGCATTTAATCGTATGATGCTTGCCTCCTGTCTTCGTTGTTGTATACTCTCTTGAAGATTTATATCGCTGATGCGTTGTTAAGTGACATTTTATGATAGACACCTTTGTGATAAATTTCAGTTTTCCGTTACCTTGAAACGGCATACTGCAAATTATAAAACAAGCTTGTTTCATGCTTAATTTGTAAATGATTGACGATAATAGCTCACTCCTGATAGAGCACTTATATGAAGGCACAAAACGTCAACATCTCATTATGTGACATTTTATTATAGCAATAATTATAATAAATCATTGCAAGATGATGAAGTCTTGTGAGAGGTCCTTGTCGAACGTTAACGAAAGTCAATAGCCGATCTTGCGGTCGTCGAATACTGCGTGTGACGTAATGTTTGAAGGAAGTTGTGATACAAGCGTTACCCTTAAACTAGGTCCGACTGTATCCATTGAGGTCACTACGTCGAAAACTTGAAGCCGACGTCGGTCATCTTGGTTGTCCTAAAACATTACCTCCACGTGGTTTGATCATTTTCAGTCAATATACGTATAAAATACAGATCTACCAGAAGAAATCAAAGGACTATTGACTGAAGAAACCGATACCTGTCTGTTGCGACGGTACCTAACGGTTACTGCTGAGCGTAGTTGCCCTTCCAAACAGCAGTCCATACAAGCAAACCAGTTGCGACTTTGCCTGATATTGCTCGAACCTTAGCTACTTGGGCTATGCACGGTTATGTTTAAAAAGAATAGCGCAATGTAATCATACGACCGAACCAGGCAAGGCTGCTTTCATGTCCCGCAGCTAATTCGCTGCAAATAATAGCTTGTATCTGTAATCCTGCAATCAATTGAAAATGCAGACAAGAAATACCCTTACGAAATGCAGTAAAGTTACGTTGAGAGTGTTGTGAGAATGTTAGCAAAATGCACAAACTAAATAGTCATCAATGACTCGCGAAATCTAAGTCAATTTTGCGATGAAAATACATTAACCATTCACCAGCTCAAATTATTCAGAGTTCAACATGATGATTCACAAATTGAAACACGATATGAAGAACAGTAACTCATGCACTGTCTATTATCAGTTCCGTACATCAAGCGGCAAAAGTTAGAGTCCTGCTCTGGAGCGTATTCAGACCTCTCGAAATATAAAGTCCCTTCAAAAGTCAGAATATCGTAGCGGCTGTTTACCACCCAGAAACTATCACCTATGTGACTGGATCGCACATGTTACTCAGGATAGGTCTTCCTTCTTCCAGAACTCTCCACAAAATGTTCTTTGTCTTCGAGATCTAACATAACAGTGTCCTCAAAAGATAAAGCCTCACAGCGACTGTTTACCTCGCAGAATTTGTCACCTGTACGTCCGAATAATGCACGTTAGCACAAGCAGATCTGTCTTCTTCCAGTGCTCGACATCAGGGGTTCACAATCGTTCCCTTGAGCTCCTCACTCGAAAAGTCCCAGTCTGCGTCTCCACCAAAAATACACTGTTCCTCAACTCCAAAGATATGATCTGACTCAGCATAACCACTTCTTGGTCTAAACTAATATATTATATCAAATTTGAAGTAAGAAATATCACAAACATTTGGTGATACTCAGATTATTCACAATACTTTTAAACAAAGGTTTTTTCATTAACAAATAAGCCAGCATTCTTGTGCAAGTGTGCTTAGGTTAAATGACAATAGATTATCGCTAAAAATTGCTTAAACAATTATTTATGCCTGCTTGAGAAAATCTTCTTTCTGTACTCTGTCCAATTTAAGGCATCCGCTAATACATGCGATTGACCACTTATAGATCAGCATAATTTTTTATGGCACTTGCAGTCAACATTTAAATAAAGTTACTGGTAAAATAGTAAACTTCATTAAATATAAACACAAGAATAACAGTACGTGAGGCACTGATGTTGTGTTCATTTGCTGTGCAAATGTGGAGAATGCTACGTTCTGACAAACATCTGCAAAATGGAAAACATAAAAGACGTCATAAATCAATAAATAAAATAGATACAGATACGTAGCTTTCCTGTAAATCAAGTTTGGAACAGTCGGCTACAAATTTCTTACACTTGAACATGAGTCAATACTCAGATATCCTCTTAGGTCTGTCCACATTCGTTCCTTTTAATGTGTGTCAGGGCGCTGATGACCTCGATGTTGAGCGCCCATAAGCCCCAACACACCACCACCACCACCACCAAAACTTGTACCTAGTCACCAAAATCAGTGGTTATTGTTCACATGACACAGGGTTTGGAGGATTTTTCTCTGAGTATAACAGATGTAACTTTTGAATCTTAAGTTATTCAGAACAGAAAAAATAGTCAAATAGGTTTACTTAATCTTCACATGTGACGCTTTTCGCCGGTTCTAGGCATCATCAGGCAATCTGGGGAAATTACAAACTGGTGTAAGTATAATAAAGACAATAATAAATGAAGAAATTAAATAAAAATAACAAGAGAAAGACATACACCGACTGGACTATGGAGCACAGGGTTACATTTGTGTTTCAGGGGGAGGTGAAGGTATAAATTTCAGTTCATAAAATATTGCACCAGGACTGAGTTTACCGATAAAAACTTGTGCTAATCATAACCGGGGCGTCAAACGTGATTAAGAGTCTCAAAGAACTGGGAGATTACAGACAAATAGCCACTGTCAATGCTTCATTATATCGTCCAGAACCAACATGAGAAAAATTAATTACAGTAGGAAAAAGAAAGCTACTGAAGTATGCTAAGGGTACCCAACTTAGGCAAAAAAGGCATGTTTAGTGAGCGGGAAAAAAACTAAGGATTACAAAAGCCATATAATGGCTTGGCTAATTCACCTTTGACAAATGGCTGGGCACTAATAAGAATAAAGAAACAGCTAAAATTTTATAGTAAAAATATGAAGCAACAAAGCCAGAAGCATAGTTACAACGAAAACTAACGCTAACGATTATAACTTACACATGAAGAAATCGCCCCATGAACAGAAATATATTCTGTTTCAGTATTGTGAACACAGTATTGTGCCGTCAACTAGACCGCCAAGCAAGTGCCAGGGCCCTGTGGAGCCATAGTGAGAATAGGCTCACAAGGTGACGCGCTAAAACTTAGCTAACCGATGACTAAGGCTTAAATAAAATAATCAATAAGTAATATAGGTGGCAACCATCATTTAAAGTTACGAATCACTGAATATGCCTATTTGCCAAAGTTGGGTATCCCTAGCACGCTTTAGTATCTTTCATTTTCCTACTGTTACCGCCCAGTTCTTTGGGACTCTTTAATCACCTTTGGCACCTCGAGTACGATTAGCACAAGGTTTTTTCGGTAAGCTCAGTTCTGATGTCTTATGAGTCTTACACCCCTCATCACCCGCTGAAAAACAGATGTGGTACTGTGCTCCTTAGTCCAATCAGTACCCCCCAGGGGCTCAGCATTCATTTGCTGAGTACGGGCTTGGCGACCCCGGGGTCCTGAGCTGGGGACTGGTCAGCGCCGCCAGTCTCCTGTCACCGTAAACCCCGGACATGCTTCAGCGACCACCGCATGGCGCAGCGGTGGAATGTTGTATGCTGCGGGGAATGGTAATCTTGGCTTGACCGCCTGGATTGCGAGGAAGGTAAACCTCTATAAAAACCCCTCAATCTTATGGTGTGCTGCGCGCCTATAAGATGCATGGCTGTTGGGGTGGAACAGTCGCAAGCGGGCAACCTCTGGGGCACCTGCCGCACCCCAGTTGTATAAGGCTTACTCAGGCACGCGGGGCTCTGTCTGAGCGGACCTTTAGTTCCCTAGCTGCTCGTGGGACCACAATGGACCCTTCGACCTCTACGTTTCCCCCTACCAGTGGATTGGGTGGGCCACTGGTAGGAAAACACACCCAATCGAAAAAGCGACTTCGTGCTGCGAGTCCTCCAGCGCCTGGTGTTACTAGAGATTTATCAGACTGTCGTAACAGAGCACATGCTGATATCCAGAATGTGTTTTTGATTGTCAAACGGAAGGAAGGTAGCTTTGAGAGAGTTTCTCCCTTTTACATCCACAAGGGTCTTGAGGGAATTGCAGGAACACTGAAATCTGTGAAGCATCTGCGCAATGGGACTCTGTTAGTTGAAACTTCTAGTTCCCGTCAAGTCACTTCTCTTAGGAAAGCAACCTGTCTCGGAGAGTACGCTATCGAGAACGAGCTCCACTCCACTTTGAACTATAGTAAGGGTGTTGTGACATGTAGGGACTTGGTGGATATCCCCAAGGACGAGTTGAAATCTGAGTGGGCTGACGAAGGTATTGTCGACGTGCAGCACATTATGAAACGAGTCGATGGGGACCTAGTCAAATCCGACTCGTTTATTCTCACTTTCAATCGCCCGAGACTCCCAGAGCATGTTAAAGCGGGTTTCTTACGTTTGCCAGTACGGCCATATTTCCCCAACCCAATGCGCTGTTTTAAATGTCAGCGCTTTGGGCATACTACGTTGGGGTGCAATGGGATAGCCACTTGTGGTAAATGTGGTCAGCCTGCCCATGAAGGAGCCGATTGTTCATCGCCTGTGAAGTGCGTGAATTGCTCTGGGAGTCACCCTGTCTGGAGCCGGGTCTGCCCCATCTATCTCGAGGAACGGAAGATACAGGAGATCAAAACATCTAAGCGCATCCCCTATGGTGAGGCCAAGAAGCTCTTTAAGGCCATGCAGCCTCCTGTGTTTACAACATCTTTCGCTTCCACTCTCCAGAAACCGGTACAGTTGGCCACTGTTGCTACACAAACGGAGGTTGCTAGTGTCAGCACTAATACCTGCATTTGCCAGTGCACCTGTGCTGCTGCGGTTGTTTTGCAACCTGCAGCTCTCCCCACAACATCGGACAAGGCCGTGGTTGCTGACATTGGGGTACTTCCTGCACCTCCCCATATGGCACCTTCTGCCCAGGCGAGTAAAGCTCCAACTGTTGACAAGGTTCTGCATTCTAAGCCCCCCAAGACGAAGACGCCAAAGGTGAAGGTTTTGCCACCTGAGGAGACTAGTCACGGTCAGTCCGATGATGATGCCATCGTACTATCTGACATCTCCCTTGGGTCGCCATCGGAGCTGATGGACATTGATGTCGACCGGGGGCGATCTTCTCGCCCCAGGAATAAATCTCCGGCCAGTACGGGCTCTCCTCCAAAGCACAGGGGCAGGGTGAAAATTCAGCCACCCTGATCACTGGCTCCCATATTACAGTGGAACCTGAATGGGTTCAGGACGCATGTGGCCGAATTACAACTCCTTGTACGAGAGCGCCCCTTGTGCTTATGTCTCCAAGAGACACATTTCCGAGCCACTGATGCTCCTTCTTTACGGGGCTATACCGTGTATCGAAAAGATGATCTGATGGGGGAAAGGGCAAAGGGTGGTGTTGCGGTTTTTGTCCATGACATGCACCACTCATCTGAGCTCCCTCTCGTTACGGACTTGCAAGCAGTTGCAGTTGACCTTCTTGTGGGGCAGAGGCTCACAATCTGTTCCGTTTACTTACCGCCTCAGGACGCCATAGACTCTGAGGCTCTCACAGACCTTATTACCCAACGCCCCCGCCCATTTCTCCTTCTGGGGGACTTCAATGCTCATAATGTCTTATGGGGCTCTACGACTACTTGCCCCAGGGGTCGCATTCTGGAAAGCCTCATGGTATCCGAAGAACTGTGCATCCTCAACTCTGGTGCTCCCACTCATTTCTGTACTGCTTCTGGGTCGTCGTCAGCTATTGACCTTTCCTTTTGCTCTCCAGCACTCGCGGATTCTGCTCTGTGGGAGGTTGCCGCTGACCTCCATTCTAGTGACCACTTCCCCCTTTGGATTCGCCTCCTGGATGAGACTGTAGCATTACCAGTGCCACCCAGGTGGAACCTCTGCAGAGCTGACTGGACACTTTTCAGCGATTTAGCTGTTTTGGAACACCGTGCCAGCGTCCACGAATGGGTCGACCATGTTACAGCCGTGATCTCCCATGCTGCTGAATTGTCGATCCCACGGTCCTCAAGTCATCCCAAGAGGCGCCTTGTCCCTTGGTGGACCACTGAGTGCCGCTCAGCCATCCGAGCCCGCCGTGCAGCTCTGCGCCGCTTCAAGTGCCGTCCCTCAGCTGACAATCTTGCGGCCTTTCGGGTGGCAAGGGCCAAGGCGCGGCGAGTGATTAAAGAGAGCAAACGACGGTCATGGCAATCGTTCTTGAACTCCATCTCCCGCTCTACTAGTTCTACAAAAGTGTGGGAAGCCATCAGGAGGATCTCCGGGAAACGCAGCCAACTACCTGTCACGGCATTGCTGCATCAGGGTAGTCTACTCACGGCGCCGAGAGACATTGCCCAGACACTGGCCACGTATTTTGCCGAATCTACTGCCACTATGAACTGTGATCCAGATTTCTGCCGCTACCGCACTGCTATCGAGAGGGATCACTTGGACTTCCGGTCTCCAAATTCTGAACCCTACAACTGCCCCTTCACAATGTGGGAACTGGATTCGGCGCTGCCTGGTTTGGCTGCTCGAGACCAGGCAGCTCCTTAGCCACTCTCAGTGTGGCTTTCGGAGATGTCGTTCAACTATAGACAACTTGACCCTGCTTGAGGCGGTCATCCAGCAGGCCTTCCTACGTAACCAGCATTGTCTAGGTGTATTCTTTGACATTAATAAGGCGTATGACACTACTTGGCGCCGCCTTATCCTCAATCAACTCCATCAGTGGGGCTTTCGTGGCCATCTCCCCATCTTCATTCGGTCCTTTCTTTCCCGCCGCGTCTTTCGATATCGGGTTGGTAATGTGCTATCTGATTTGTACGTGCAGGAGAATGGTGTTCCTCAGGGAAGCGTTTTAAGTGTCACCCTCTTTGCCGTCGCCATTAACAGTATCATGTCCACAATCCGGAGTCCTGCCCAGTGCTCCTTGTTTGTGGACGATTTTGCTGTTTTCTGTTCTTCCTCCAGTCTTGTCACTGCTAGTCGGCAGCTGCAGCTTACGATAAAGCGATTAGAGGCATGGACTGCGAAGACGGGTTTTACCTTTTCTGCAGCCAAATGTGTGTGTGTTCATTTTAATCGTTCTCGACGTGCTTTTACCTCCCCTGAATTGCGTCTGAGGGGCACCATTCTTCCTTTTAGAGACAGTGTGAGGTTCCTGGGCCTCACTTTTGATTCCAAGTTGTCGTGGTTGCTGCACCTTAAAGACCTCAAGGTGCGGGCCCTGAAGGCGCTGAATATTTTGAAGTGTTTGAGCCATCGGTCCTGGGGAGCAGATCGGGCGCGTCTGCTGCAGTTTTATAGGGCTTTCGTCCGGTCGCGTCTTGACTATGGATGCACTGTGTATGGGTCAGCGAGGCCTTCGTATCTGAAGATTCTTGACGCAGTACACCATGAGGGTATCAGGCTGGCCACTGGTGCCTTCCGTACCAGTCCCATCCCCAGCCTGTGTGCTGAGGCAGGGGAGCCGCCGCTCGCCATCCGGCGGAAACTCCTCAAGGTGCGACGAGTGTGTCAATTCCTTGCCTGTCCTCCCTCCCCTGCATACCCTACTGTTGCCCGACCCCCTATGGAACGTCTCTTTTCCAGTCGTCCAAGGGCAACGAGACCATTTGGGATTCGTGCCAAGCATTTGCTTGAGTCCCTTGGTGTGGAGCGTGTGGCACCCCAACTCCAGGGTTTTACCCGCCTGCCTCCCTGGTTGCTCCAGAGGCCCAGCGTCCTTTTAGACTTGTCAGAGTACCAGAGGAGCTGCACTCCTGCGTTTGTTTTTACCTCCTTATTTTACGATATTTTAAACCAGCATCCTGACCATGTACCAGTATTTACGGATGGCTCTAAACAGGGGGACTCTGTAGGTTGTGCTGTGGTTTTCCCTGATCGAGTCATCAAATTACGGCTTCCTGCAGAGTTTACCATCTTTGATGCCGAATTGTTTGCGATCTTGCGGGCATTGGAGCAGATGAGATGTGTTCCCAGTCTTAAGTTTCTCATCTGTTCTGACTCTCTGAGTGCCCTTCAGACCATGCAACACTTGTACCCAGCGGATACGGTCGTCCAGAACATCCATGATGCCCTACTCCACCTGCAACGGCAGGGGAAGGAGGTTTCTTTCTGCTGGGTGCCGGGGCACGTGGGTATTAGGGGAAACGAACTGGCGGATGTGGCTGCCAAAGATGCATGTTCCCTCCCTCACGTTGTTGAATGTGCCGTCCCCCTCCATGCTGTTACCTCCCTTTTGCGTTCTCGTGTTATGCGTCAATGGGAAGAGGAGTGGCTGGCAGTTAGTGAAAATAAGCTGCGACTGGTCAAGGCCACCACGCGGCCATGGCGTACGTCCTACCAGTCATGCAGGCGGGATGAGGTTCTCCTCACCCGCCTCCGCATCGGGCACAGTCCCTTAACGCACGGTTTTTTACTCCGGCGGGAGGACCCCCCAATCTGTAGTGTTTGAGGCGACCTGATAACTGTGCGCCACATTTTACTTGACTGTCCTTTATTCTCTGACCAGAGGGCGGTGGTTTCCTTGCCACCGGATTTGCCCTCTATTTTGCAAGACGACGCAACGACTGTGGTTAAGGTCTTACGGTTTTGTGTCCTGTCCAATTTGTTGCCTCGGATTTTAGGGAGAGGATTTTAATGTGCTGCTGGGTGACTGGTTCACCCAGGTTTTAGGTAAGAGGTCCGCCAGTCACGATTACCTACTTGTTTCCCTTCAATTTCTGTTCTCTTTTCCTTGTGTTTCCTTTCCTTTTTAGTGCGTTTCTTCTCCTCTTGTTTTGCCTCTGTATGTGAGGATTTGTAACTGCGTCAGGTCTGTGTCTTTTAGCCGTTCTCCTTGTTCGCTGTCCGTCTTCGTCTCTTCTCCGCATGTGTTCCTGTTTCTATGCGTTTGGGCGCTGATGACCACTCTGTTTAGCGCCCGAAAACCTCAACCCACACACACACACACTCCAATCAGTATATGTCTACCTCTTGTTATTTTTAATTTATTCGTTAATTATTTCCTTTAGTAGCAGTTTATACTTACATCAGTTTGTAATTTCCCAGATTGTCTGATGATGCCTAGAACACCCGAAACGTGTCACATGTGAAGATTAAATAAACCCGTCTTGTGTAACACAGACTTTTTTTTGTTCTAAGGGCCTACTACGGTCGTTGCACCAGTGCCACTGTGGTAATCATGAAGTGGAGTCATTTTAATTAAGTTCTTCTGGTAAATATAACCGTTTGTTATCAAGAAAGCTGTAGTGTAGTTTGCGGTCTCTCAGTGACGGTATATGTCAATGCATATTTTTTAATTTATTTCATCTAATGTTATGTTTTCCTATGGCCACCACATGTGCTTTCCCTGCAGTAACCAATGCCTTTTTAAGAGTACTAAGACGTCTGTTGGTGTTGCCATGCAATGGCAATGATGCTGATTGGCATAATATAACATCCTGTATTTGTCTGTCTCTATTAATGCGCACCTAATAGACAAAGGAAAAATCATGACGTTTAGCTCCATCCTGACTCTTTGGTCTTCTTCGTGTCATAGCATTTATATTGACCAATGAATATAAGTTAATTTTGTGCATCATCGCAAGCCATCTGATAGCATTCCTTCATTAATCTAATCCTTTCTATAAATGGAACATTTCGAAAATATCTCAACTGCAATCTCTTACAATCGTCACCTGTAACGTGACTCGTATTCCTTCATCTTTTTGAAGTATCAGAAATTCGCCCCAACACTTTCGTCTTCCTTGTACTTGTATTCTGTACAGGATTGTAATGTTCATCTTAATTCTCCGATATTTCTGATGCCTTCATTTCCCTTAAGAACTAACTTTATGCACAATTTCCGTAACAGGAACAAACAAGTGTTTCTTAACTAACCGAGAAAAATTCATTTTCCATTCTTCTTTGGATGCACAATGTGACGCGATTTTACATTGATCTTTGCTTTATTACTAAACAAAGTACCACTTCGAAGTTCGTTTACAATGTGCGAGTGACTGTCAAGTATTGTTGGGAAGCCAGTAACATGAAGCCACATCATTATGAGATGAAACATTAAATGTGAAGAAAAAGAAGCTCTAAGTGGAAAAAGGATCTTGATCGTTCTTCCTCAGCATTGAGTGGACCTTGATCGTTTTCTCAAGTACATTAAAACTTCGGCACAGATTTTTCGAGCACGTTCATCGTTTTTACAGAAACAAACCTTGGCCATTACAGACTTCCATTGTTGCTATTATTGGCCACTCACTGGATGGTACTTCAAGTGGTAAGATTTCAAAGCGAGAAGATGTGTAAACTACAATGATAGTGACGCACTGACAGGCTAATAAAGTAAGAACTCAGTTCTGCATGAATGTATACCTTCGATATTTCGAGAATCTTTCACTTTATTGACATTCACAACTGATGATAGCATGCCTCGCTCACTTCTTTCGTCATTGCACGCGTGTATGGACTAACAAAGAAAACGTAGGTAAGTTTCTTTTTTTTAAAACGTGAACGTTAAACAGGTTGTGCATATGATCTGAAAGTCGAAAATGCAACAAGTAGGAATAAATACCAGTACGTAATCAAGCAGTGTTTTCGGAGTTCTAGCTTCATCGGCTATGAACGAAAAATGCAGTAAAACAGTATTTAAATGGGTTACGTAAGCATCCTTTTCACATCACTTACTTCTCTTCTTGGTTATTTGAAATGTGTAAACATAAAGAAAGTTACATTTAAGAGGGCAAATGCATCGTATTACTGGATCTAACACGCATTTAAGACCAGAAAGATATCTGAAAATGCATTCCTGACACTATGTCGTTAGTGTATGCACTGTAATATTTAATATATTAAACAACTGTCTCGTACATGTGACAGAAATTATGAACAAAAAGCAATCGTGAAAAATCTTCACCTAAACAGTAGTCTGCTAATATTTTGGGGTAACTAACATGGCGGCTCTGGCTTCAAAACAACGTACAGCGTAAGTCAGCAGCGCCATCTCTCCTTATTTTTGCCTCCATGCTTTTATGACCACGAAGATCACTATGAATGGCATCAGCGTTCCTGAAAATTGAGTGCTATCATAAGAAGCTATTTCACTGCCAGTTTTCAAGCGAAACAAAAGTGTATGACGACATGGTCTTCGAAATAGTACGATCGTCACCAACTCAGTCAACTTTTAAGTTAAACATACATATATAAAACCAATGAGATCATTTTACATTTGTGTCTAGTAAAACGGCAATCTTGCAAAAATTGTCAATTCATCTGCACGAAGTGCGTTATTTTGTTCTATAAACCATTCCAGTCTGTTCTTGATCGTGTTGTATACTATATCGCACAGGCAAAGGGTGAGAGAGATGGAAAGAAACGAACTCACAGAAAATAGGTACCTACGAGGGTTCGTCAAAGACACAAATCTGACCAGCCTCCACTGATCAGGTACAAAGGTGTTCCCGAGTAAATCAGTAAGCTACTCTATAACTATAACCTCCTGCTCGCAAGGTTACTCATCAATGATATTCATTACTTGCTATGAAAACTGTCTTCGGTTCAAGAAGAGGGAATAATGCTCTTACCAAATTCGTTTATCATGTGTCTACTGATATGCCTGACAAACAGCAAGGTTAAACAGAGATGTTTCTTCTGGACAATTCCTCCTATCCCACACAAACATTTTTATTTGGAAAGTTGTAGATTACCTAGCGCACAAGGATTACATACTACTTTTATTACTTAAATATAAACTAATTTGTAAATAATCAGCAAGCACCCATAGTCATATACAAGTTATATCAAATTAATTGTAAACCGAACAGAAGCACGTCTTTACGATCCTTCATATTACAAATTTCCCATGGAACATTTGACTCATATTACAAGCGACCCATGGAACACATGACTAACTAAGCTAAACCGAAACCCTCAAATTTGTTATTAATTTTCGTCGTTTGTTATGTCAGTGCAGGAAAGTGAAGATGTTTCGCTTTTTCGCCATAGCGCGATTCCTCACGGAGATCATTTAGAGGCGTATATTTTGTAGCTTTAAGAATGTAAGTAATATACAACTTTAATAGTGTACGGCCTATGCTCTTGGAATACGCAAGGACGTCATTTCAGATGCATCATATGTGATCACAAGGTCCACTTGTTATGTTCTACGTCCTGTGTACGCCTGATTCACATTCATCTCCAGAAACTGCGATGTAATCGGAACTGTTTGTCTCCCGTCCCTTCAGACTGTCTCGCCGGCAGCCATCTGGACTGATATCACGTCGGACCACTGTCACTTTCCGTCTGCTGTTGCCCCAGACGCTGACTGTGCAAAAGGCGCGACCGGCAGTACGTCTGCGTGACGGCCATCTTTTTATTCATCTGTTGTCCCTCGGCCCAAACGTAACCAAAAGCGCCCGGGCGTTTCTTTGTTTTTTGCGCTTGGCTCATCAGAAGCTCCTGTACAAAAACACTCGAACCGGCTGAGATAGCGCAACGTTGAAGGTGTGGGCATCACCAGCAAATTATTGGGGAGCGGTGAAGAATGGAGGGGGGGGGGGGGTGACGACGACGATTTAGTGTAAGTATATAGCGTGTAGATCACAAGGGGGTCGAAACGAGAGATGCCATTTTAAAAAGTTGAAAAAATTTGAACTTAACATCACTTTTTGGAGCATTCTCGATGCTTCACAGCATACATTTCAATGATACTTGACACTCGTAAAGCGTGCCAATTTATGACTGATTAAACCGTACTTTGCGTTACTGAATACAAAAAGGTATACAATATTAACACTGAAATTTATCGACCGTTCGTGTGGGATTATTATGTCCTAAACAACCGCGGAAACTATTTCAAATTGAATTTTTTTTTAAATTAAATTTTGCATTATTTTTATTCGAAATATAAATAAATAAAGTATCGCATACAAGATTTCATTTAGTTTATTTTTCAGACGTTAGAGATACATTTAAACACACAAACAGATTACTACGAAAAGTAAGACTAAAAATGTATGTAGTTAAAAAGATCTGAAACGATAATTAAATACGATGTCAAGATTGGCGACTAATTCTCGAAATTCTTTTTTCATAGAGATCAAAACATCATTTGTATCTATCAGGCATTTTATGTTGTATCGTAGATGATAGAGTTCAAGGTCTGCTTTCAAAGCCTGAACATCGATTCCCGGATATGGTACTACCACGTCATGTCCCTTTTTCTCCAACGACACTTTCTCCATTGTAACCAGTTTCTTCATGCCAGGTTGATCAAGTATTCAATTTCTCAGCCCTTGGATAGCTATATCAATGATTTCAAAATGTTCTAGCCTGTAAAGTTCTTCACGCGATAGAAATTCATGTGGATGCGTGTCCTCAGACAACCGCTGAGGAATTCCTTTTTATATTGGATGTTGTCGCATGGCGTTCGACTGTCAGCCGTTTGCCTCCTGGCCACCCTTCCTACAAACTTAAAGCAAAACCAGGCAGGTTCGTGCTTATCATCACTCCTAATCGTACCAACGTAATTAATTAAAAGTTGAAATATTGACTTTTTAGTGAATGTTTTGATTTACTGGTACGTTAGTAAATCGTGCAAACCACTAATTCTTACAGCACAAGGGCTTTAAGTGTGTGTAATTAGTTAAGCTTGGATATATTTTTTCAACGGTGTCATTTTTTGTCACCTAAGACTCAAAAAATTGAAATTGCTTTTCAAAAAATATTGGGGGAGAGGACACGTCCCACCTGTCCCCCATCCGGTGACGCCCATGGAGGTGCCCTCACATCTCACAGAGCAGCAGGTTTCGACCCCCCTTCCACCCTAAATCAGTTTAGATAAATTCTGGTAGTGGTGGTCCTCGCGTATAACACTAAAGGGGCCATCAAGCTTGACGTAACGTCCCCATCCAACGGACGGATCACACCATCAACAGTATCACATGCCCTTCCTTCATGAGACAGAAAAGAGAAGTTTAGTAGTTAAACCAGGTCTTTGACACATAGTCTGATGGTCAAAACTTTACAGCACCACCTATCCTCCCTTTTCCGATCAAATACTGCAGTATTCCACCGTCAGGATTCGAACAGGCTTACCCCGGCGTCGAGAGGCACGGCAGAAGCGTGCGTTAACCATCACAGACACGGGGCGGTTGTCATAGAGTGGTGTAAAACTTCTCAATGTTCGCTAAATGAAACATTATTAACTTCCCAGAAATAACTTACTATAATAGAAAACACGTATTTAAGCAGGTATGGATTTCTAAAATAAGTAACAACATTACAGTGAGTAACCCAAAGCTATTGATTACGCGAACGGTTTTACAAACAATTAATTTTTACCTGCATATGTTCAGTACAAATTATTCTGCTGCTTTTGTGATTGACCTGAATTCATGGTATTAACTGTGTTTTTACATCTGAGCTCAAGTCAGTGCCTTTGGCTCTGTTCTCGCCTGGTTACAAATCAATGCTTAATTCGTAATTACAGTTTATAACCAATCATGCAGTAATTTTTGCTCACACAATGAACTGTCAGCCGATCTTAAGTAATTTGCGATCTAAAATTGTAACAGATTCCGTTTGTTTATTCCAAATTTCACTATTCCTTATTTTCACCTTTTCTGTCAAAATTTCTTTCGATCGTTATCGCATGAAAATAGTCTCTCGTAAATTACATGTCATAACTGTATCTGCACTTACCCGGATTTTCATTATTGTTCGGAATATATGCCTTTCCCAAACAACAGGAAATATTAGGTGCACGTGTCATTTAAAAATCATAATTAACCGGAAGCGTAGGTCCGTTATAAACTCACATGATGTTTGTTGTCAAATTACCTCCCTTATTCCAAAATGTCTCCTTAATGTGTGGGTAAAATTGTGGTATGAAACAGACAAAGTAGATATGACTAAAGAGAAATGCAAAGCTGTAGGAGCGTGATAATAACTGCATTGGGGATAAATCAGAGGAAACAGCCATAACAGTAAAATATCTATAGGTACACTTCCGGACTGGTTTAAAGTGGTACACCCACCAAAATCTAGTTGTAGGAGAATCAGATGCAAAAAAGATTCATTAAAACAATTCTAAGAAAATATAACTCATCTATGAAGGAAATACAATAGTTTACAACAGCCTTGTTCGACCGATTCTTTAGTGCTCTTCCATAGTCTGCAGATCAGGTTTGATTAATTCATACAGAATCGAAGCAGAGATGCGACGTTCGTCTCAGATTTATTTAGTCAGTGGCTAAAAGAAAGGATAGGATGATAGGACAATTGTGATCAGGGAATGACTCGCGTGGATCAGAGGCAGATGTAGGAGGCAAAAACTGTAGAGGAAGACAGAGATTGGAAAACATCCAGCAAATAGCTGAGGGCGTAGGCTGGAAGTGATACTCCTAGATGAAGAGGTTAGCACAGGAGAGGAATGGAATTCGTGGCGGCCGCATCAAACGAATCAGAAGACTGGTGTCTCAAAAAAAAAAAAAAAGTTCCAGTAAAAGATGCTACAGGAGACACGTGACATGAAGCAGAGAGATTTATTGTGAAAATTCCGTGAGTGCACGTCCCAAGAAGAATTAGGCAGCATACTACTTTCTCCCAAATGTATCTCGCGGAATGATTATGACCGTAAAGTTAAAGCATTCGAGTTAATTCAGGAGGTTGGCAACAGTCGGCCTCACCAAGCTCCACCCCCTGCGGGTTCGGGGGTTAGAATCGGCCCGCGGTATTCCTGCCTGTCGTAAGAGGCGACTAAAAGGAGTCTCAAATGTTTCGGCCTTATGTGATGGTCCCCTCTCGGGTTTGACCTCCATCTTTCTAAATTATTCCGAAGAGCGAGCCACTTGGGTAAGGGCGCCTTACATGGTGCATTGTATCCGTCGTGCAATTAGACCTTTAGCCGTCTTTCTCGTCGTTGCAATGGTGTCCCGCTCGTTTTCGATCTCTTGGGCGATTACCACGCTGCACTCTGCAGTGTTTCTTTTAACTGCGACGACGACCTTGGCCATTTTTGCACCTAAGATCCAGCACGGTAGCCAGTCCGTTGTGGTGGGGCCGCCATGTACCCTCTTGGTTGTAGCCCCCTGACAACACAGGGATCGCTCTACTGACGCCTGCGCCGTTAACTCTCCACGTATGCCAAGGAGTAGATGCCCATCGCCCTGGGGCATCGGGACTCCCGGCAATGGCCATCCTGCCAGGTGGCCTTTGCTGTGGCTGGGTGGCGCCCGTGCGGAGGGCCCTTGGTCGGAGTAGGTGGCATCAGGGCGGATGACCCGCAATGAAGCGTGGTACATCATCTCTCGCTGGCGGCCAGCCGTCAGCAGTCTCTAAGCGTTCCAAAGCTCACTTTAAGGCTAATGTGTATGACCCCAAATCGTTCCCCTCCCTGGCCACACCATGGGAGGAACGAAAGGTTGTGAATGAGAGCGAAAGATACTCGCCCCGGTATCTCGTCTGTACCAGAGCTGACGGGGACTCGTTTGTGTCTGTGAAGCCTCAGTTCTTCGTCGAACATTTAGAGGACAAGTTCGTGGAGGTGGAGGGCTTGTCCAAGATGCGGTCTGGATCGGTGTTGATAAAAACGGCATCCTCTGCCCAGTCACGAGCCTTGCTGGCTTGTACGAAGTTGGGGGATGTGTCTGTTACTATCACCCCACATAACAGCTTAAATATGGTCCAGGGAATTATTTTTCACCGCGATCTCCTTTTACAGTCCGATGACGAGCTGCGCGCCAACATGGAGCGCCGAGGTGTCCATTTCGTCCGGCGCGTCCACCGGGGTCCGAGGGATCATCAAGTTGCCACCGGTGCCTTCATCTTGGCCTTCGAGGGTGACACGTTACCTGAGAAGGTCAAGGTGATGGCGTACCGTTGTGATGTCAAGCCGTATATCCCTCCCCCGATGCGGTGCTTCAAGTGTTGGAAGTTCGGCCACATGTCTTCACACTGTGCTTCCGACCTCGTCTGTCGCGATTGCGGTCGACCTTCCCATCCTGATCACATTTTATTGGAGTGTCCCCGACTGCGCACCCTTCGGCAGTCTTTTAATTTCCCGGGCACCTTGCCTTTGATTTTATGCGACGATGCCTCCATGGCTGACCATGTTTTACATTTTATCCGTGCTAGTCCTTTTTATGGATCCATTTAGGGGGGTCCTGCACTTTTCCGTTTCTGTGTCTTTTGTCCTCGCGTCTCTCCATATTTGTTGCTGTTTTGGTGTCTCATCGGATGGTTGACTCTTTCCCTTTTTTGTTGTCGTGGTCAGTCAACCAGTCTCCGGCCATCTTCTTTTCTTCTATTTCTTTCTGTCTGGTGTTGGTCTGTACTCTTCTTTTCTGTAGTGTTCGTTGCCTAATTTGTGTTCTTTAGCACCTGGGGGGGGGGGCAGTCTCCTTCCCCTTGGGGTTTTATCTGCTCTGCGACTTTGTCTCGCTTGTTTTTGGAATGGGGGACTGATGACCTTAGCTGTTTAGTCCCCCTTAAACATCCCAGCAACCACCACCGCCACCAAGCTCCTTTCAGGTGGATGGTGTCAGCTGGGGTGAGGGGTGGGATTAAGTGGTCAGGCTGGCAATAGTGTCACACAACACACACCTCAGGATGGCTTTCGGAATATAAATGTAACGCCGTCAGTCCAAAAAGCTTCAGGAAAGGATTAAAAAAAATAGGGAAATCTTAAGATGGTGGTTATAATGCTTCAGTGTTCAACATAGTCTCCACCACTCTAGAACAACACATAGAACATTCATTCAACCTAGTGAAACTGTCAGAAAAGTGCTTCCTTGGAATGTTTTTCAACTCGCGCACCGCATCGGCTTAAACATTGATTATGTCGTCAAAGCGTTGACTCTCCGTATGAACACGTAACTTTAAAATGAGGGCAGCCACAGCCAAAGCCCTGCATGTTGAATAAAAAGACTTCCGCTTGCTCTGTTAAAGTCCTTTATTGAAAGGTCACAACCGGTTTCGCATTCTGAAAAAAAAATGGTGCAAATGGCTCTGAGCACTATGGGACTTAACTACTGAGGTCATCAGTTCCCTAGAACTTAGAACTACTTAAACCTAACTAACCTAAGGACATCACACACATCCATGCCCGAGGCAGGATTCGAACCTGCGACCGTAGCGGTCACGCTGTTCCAAACTGACGCGCTTAGAACCGCACGGCCACACCGGCCGGCCCGCATTCTGAAAATGCATCATCAGATGATCTGGTGAATGGAGGAATAACATATTTATTCTTCGAGTAACCAATTTTTAAAATTAAGTGATCATAATGGCATAAAGCCGCTAAGAGTAGCAAGGGCAATACACTTAGTATTTTGGAAGCGTTGGAAACTTATTGCTCATTGAAAAAAATTCCTGTTGACACTCTCAACGCACAGACGGACTTACGCCACAGAACCCTTCTGCATAGTTTTGACTGTTTAAATAAGTAGTTTATTGGTTCCTAGAAGCATATCTTTTACATGTTGCTTTTGGATGTCAGTTCATCCTCTTGCTTGTTGGAGGATTAGTTTAGTAACATTGTACAGCCACTTTCCAACCTTCTCGTCGGTGCACACGACTGGGCCCTTCTGTAACCTTGCGCATGAGCACTTTCCCACGCGGTCTCATAACAGCATACTGCCAATGGTTAAGCTCAGTTTGATACCGAGCTACCTCCCACAGAAGTCTACGGGTAAGGTATGTGTTAGACTTTGTTTATTCGGATGTTTTTACAACACCCGTGGCTGTCCGATCTCTTCCGTTTTTCATAGTTACTGAAATATAACCTTATTTTATAGGTTGCTTTTCAGTCCCATTTTGACTTGGATCACAACTTCGGAGCGAATTACTTATTTTTATTCCTTTGGCGATGAACGATGGGACTCGACTATAACTGTTTTCCCTGTATCACTATGCTTGCGACAGTATGAATACCTAATATGTTCCAAGACGTCGCGCTTAAAAAAGAAAAAGAGAAAAGAAAAAAGGGATTTTTCGGTGTTCATACGTCGGGTTCTATTGGTGATAAAAAGGTAGGGTCAAGTGTTTTCAATAGCCCGAGGGCTACGGACTATTTGCACACTCAACAGAAGGATCGTATCGCTGTCGCTATCTTACAGTATAGGGTGAAAGTAAGAGTGAAAGTACGAATATTACACACTTTTTCTTTCTTAGGCAAATGGAACATATCGGTTGGTTCTTTTTGCATTTCATGTGATCTACGGTGGGCCTTAACCGCCTGCCACCCTGGTTGCTGGAGAGGCCCAGAGTGATTTTAGATTTGGAGCGGTACAAGAGAGATTGCACTTCTGCACCGTTTTTAATGCAACATTTTCTGCCATTTTATCTGAGCACCACGACTACGTAGCAGTTTTTACGGATGGGTCGAAGCAGGGGGATTCCGTTGGTTGCTCTGTTGTTTTTCCGGATCGTGTCCTCAAGGTCCGACTGCCTCAAGCGTTTACTGTCTGTGATGCAGAATTGTCTGCGATTTTGCGGGCACTGGAGCAGATGAGACGCTCTTCCCGTCCTAAATTTCTTGTCTGTTCCGATTCACTAAGCGCCCTTCGCTCATTTAGACGTTTGTATCCAGCAGATAAAATAGTCCAGACCATTGAGGATGCCCTCCTCCAACTACAACGACTGGGGAAGGAGGTGGCTTTCTGCTGGGTTCTAGGGTACGTCGGCATTGCTGGGAATGAAAGGGCAGATCTCGCAGCCAAGGAAGCGTGTCTCGATCCACAAGTATTTCAGTGTGCCATCCCCCTGCAAGCACTCAGGTCGCTATTGAGCTCACGAGTCATGCGTCGGTAGGAGGATGAGTAGCTGGAAATGACTGACAATAAGCTCCGTTTACTCTAGCCCACAACGCGTGTGTGGTGTACTCCCTTCCAGCCCCGTAGACGGGACGAGGTTCTCCTCACTCGGCTTCGGATAGGCCACAGTCCTATGACGCATGGCTTCCTGCTCTGGCGACAAGACCCTCCAGTGTGTCATACTTGTGCCGTATAGGTCACTGTGCACCACGTTTTATTGGATTGCGTTTTAACGAATATGGTTAAAGCTTTAAAGTTCTGTGACTAGCCCAATGTTTTTACTGAGATTTTAGGGAGAGGGTCATGAACAGGCCGATCGGGCTGCCAAGGAGGTCTGCAGAGAGCAGGATGTGGTCCAGTGTCCTATTCCCTTGCAGTCAGTCATCACTGCACTCCACAGGAAATGCATGGAGTTGTGGGAGGACGAATGGCTGGCGGTGACGGCCAATAAACTGCGGTTGGTAAAGTCAACCACTCGGCCGTGGCGTTCCTCCTGCCGGTTGCTCAGGCGGGAAGAGGTGACCCTCACACGTCTTCGGATCGGGCACTGTCCTCTCACACATGGCTTTTTATTACGGCGGGAGGATCCTCCGTCTTGTGATGCTTGTGGTGTGCACATCTCTGTCCGGTACATTTTAACAGACTGCATTTTATACCGCGATGCAAGGGCAGAAGCACAAGTTGATGGGGATCTGCCTTCTGTTTTAGCTAATGATGAGACGTGTGTGTCTAGGGTTTTAAAGTTTTGTGATGTGTCTGGACTCTGGCCTAAACTTTTAGGCTGGAGGTTTTAGTGTATTGTAGAGTGGCTGGCTCCTCCCCTTTTTTCCTTGCGGTCAGCCAACCACTTCCATCTGCTACATCGTTTTAGCTCCCTCTATCATTTTCTTCCTGTGTTGTTCACGTTTTACTGCTGACGCCCTGCTTCATCCCACGCTTCGGTGTGGGTGAGCACATATTTTTCAATGATTTCTCCTCGTGTTTTCTGTTCTGTTTTATATAACTGTTCTGAGTTTTTTTCTTGACACCCGTCTCACTATGTTACTGAACGGCGCTGCAGACCTTGCTGTCGTGCGCCCAAAAACCCCTTTACTACTACTACTACTACTTAATTTGTTCACAGGGTGACTAGCTCGCCCATATTTTTCGTAAGTGGCCAGCCAGTGACAATTTCCCGTGGCATCCTTGACGCTCCTTTCTCGTGTTCCTTACGTTTTATTTTCTTATACAGCATTTTTCATCTTTTCCCGCTTTCTTTGCTTGTGTGCTTCCATTTTACTAAGTTTGTCCACATTCGTTTTTTTTTAATATGTGTCAGGCCGTTGATGACCTCGACGTTGAGCGCCCGTAAGCCCCAAAACACACACACACACACACACACACACACACACACACACACACACGCGCGCGCGCGCGCACACACACACACACCTGATGGGAGTTATGGAGTTCCTCGGGAACCCCGAAAACAGAGCCCTTTTTTACCATATTTTCGCCATCACCAGCGGACTAAATCCCAGCCGAGGATTCCAAGACGCCTATGCACAACAAATGGCTGAAAGTTTTCGATGTATTCCTAAGACCCCCATCTCGAACGACCTTGAAAATTTTCTTCATAGCTTTGTCCTTTTCCACGATACACAAGTTCGAAGTTACGCACGTAAAATCCTTTGTGAGGCGGAAACGTACTTTATTAGGTGGCGTAGAACGGGGAAAGATGATCTTAAGTGTCTCCGTTATCATGTGGGAAACCCACATTGTAGCACTAAACATGCAAAAATTTTTTGCTCGTGAAATCAGGTCTGAGGTGTAAAACTACTTGTCGTTTCAAGTTATTTCAATTTCATATAAGCAAATGAAATTTTACTAATCAATACATTACTTTTCATTTGACCTAAATGCCCTACTGCAGCAGGGAAAGGAAGGGAACGGAAAATGCAGCTATCGGAACACACAAAATGCGAATATGTTCCTGTTTATTTAGAAGACTATGATTGAAAAGTTGAGTACCGTTGCCTCATTGTACCTTTCCCAAAAATTTTGGCATGCGAACATATTCGCGCTTTTTTAGGCTGAGAGAGAAGGAGATAATAAAAGCGGGAAAGAAATACAAAAGTAGTAAATACTGCAAGATACTAGACAGTGGTTGTGTTGTAGAATGAGCGAAGGAAACAGTGGCATGAGAGAAAGAGATGGACGCAGTGGCAGTGGAACATAGTTGATAGTGACAGAACAGTGCCAGGAAAAGAGTGAGGGAGACATTGACAGAGGGAGAGGATGAAGAGAGAGAGAAAGTGGAAGGGGGTAAGAGCCAATGATAATAAGAGACAGAGTATATGACAGTGACAACGAGGAAAGAGAGATAGTGACATTGAGAAGATACAGCAGCAGTAGGGAGGAAGGAGTGAGAGATTAGTGGTAAGAGAGAGTAAGAAGGAGACAGTGACAGTGATAGGAGACTGCAGTAGTAGGACAGAACGAAGGGGACCGTGGCTGTGACACAGGAGACAATTACAGAGGGACACAAAGAAATAATGACAAGGAGTTGGGCTGAATGACTGAGTGCAAAAGGGCAATTGGGAGTGGGGTCCACCGTTAGTTTCCTGGCACCGGCCAATAGAGTTAAAGCTGCTTATTTGCTACTGATCTAAGCTTCGTTGCTTGGGAAAAAGTAAATGTGCCGGCAGTGAAACAAAAATGGTTCAAATGGCTCTGAGCACTATTGGACTTAACATCTATGGTCATCAGTCCCCTAGAACTTAGAACTACTTAAACATAACTAACCTAAGGACATCACACAACACCCAGTCATCACGAGGCAGAGAAAATCCCTGACCCCGGTGGGAATCGAACCCTGGTACCCGGGCGTGAGAAGCGAGAACGCTACCGCACGACCACGAGCTGCGGACCGGGCAGTGAAACCACACAGTTCATATTTACATCGTAGTTAGAGTCATGTGACCAAACTTTCACCAGTAACACTTGGTTGTTGATGATTACAGGGATAAATGAACAGATGTATAGTCTGATCCTACAGTATTTACGGGATTAGTAACAGAATTGTGTGTGATGTACATAATTAGTGACTGGGCTGAATCACATTCTCCACGTTCGCACAGTTCGGAAGTAAAGAGAGTTCTTCCGGAGCCAAATAATCAGACATCAAAACCTCTTAAAAAACACAATCTACTATTTCACGAAGTTCAACCCTGAGATCCATTTTCTCCACAAGTTTCAAGGTACAGGATGGTGCACGACTGACGAAGTATGAGTTACCCATCCATAATTTATGTAACTTATTTAAAAAAATATGTACTCATAATAAAATTTTGTAACTGTAGCTTTCATGTATTATAGAGCACTTGTATATATAGTAAGGTTTACAAACGCAGCAAAAAACACAACCTCATGTCTCGCAACAGCAGAAAATGCTGGAAACTGCTTAAGGTGGTCTCTAGTGCACATGCCTTCGTACGGTTCTAAAATCGGTCACTAGACTAAAACACCAACCAGGAAGCGTCATGTGTTCCTAGATAAACTGTCTTCCAGCTACTACACTCTCTCTTACTTGCTTTCGCTATTTCATTTTGGTAGGGTCTGTAATGTAGTTTCGCTAAAAACATAATATTCATCTTTCACTTCATTCACGTTAGCTGCACTGAGTCGTCTCCACCCTACAGCCAAGCGACCACCTCCAGACCTTGGCAAAAGCCCCGCATTGCGGTGTTCAGCCACCAGCCTACCTTAGTTTCCCACCTGCTCTGGTGACTGCCGCGAGCTGATAAAACACTCATCTGTGCTTCTCGCTCTGCGAGCCGGTTTCTTGTAATATCTCAAGTGTTCAGCAAACCGGGAACACCAGCAGAAACTGAAGAGTACCCCAGCCAAACGGTCGAAACGTCGATTGCGTGGTAATTAATTAAAGGCCTAACTACCTAGAAGATTTTACCTTCATGCCAAAGGCCACGAACGCCAGCAGACTTACGTAAGACAACAAGGCTTTGGTCGTCTACACCTCATCGCAGGCGTGTCCCCTCTGTATATCAGCTTGGGGGCGATTTCTGGAAGATATGACGACGTAGTAACAGTGCAGTCACAAGTGTTTCACAGTACACTATTCAGCTCTCATAGTTAAACATGGGGCTTCGCCCGTATTCACCCAATCAGTTAAGATTTATGATTGAAGTGTGCACGAGACAATCGAGTTTTGACTGTGGATAAATGTAAATATGTCGCCTGGTCAGATGACACCTTTATTGTTGCACTAAGCCGACGGTCGTCTCCAGATAAGCCGAATCCAGGTGACAGCTGCTTGGAACGTGCCCTACGCCACGGATGCAGGAGGGTGAGAGCAGTAGTAAGATATGGAGTAGAATTACCCGGGCTTCCATGAGACCCGCAGTAATAGTCAAAGACATCATGACAGTTGCCAACTACCTGAACGTTATTGGGAAACACTCTCATTCACACAAGCTTTGTGTCTTCTCCCAAATGGCTCTGAGCACTATGCGACTTAACTTCTGAGGTCATCAGTCGCCTAGAACTTAGAACTAATTAAACCTAACTAACCTAAGGACATCACACACATCCATGCCCGAGGCAGGATTCGAACCTGCGACCGTAGCGGTCACGCGGTTCCAGACTGAAGTGCCTTTAACCGCACTGCCACACCGGCCCGCTCTTCTCCCAACGTCGGTGACATGTTCCAGCAGGATAAATGGCTGTATAACGAAGGCACAACCGTTCTCCAGATGTTTGAGCACGGTAGTGAACTCTTGTTGATGTCTACGCTACCAGATTCATCACGTCTGAACGCAACAGAACACATTTGGGACACTGTGGTGCGCCAACTCTGCACCCACAAACCACTTACTCGAATTTACGGGAGTTGCCTGATCGATGCGTAGCCAGCTGGTACCCCATGCCTCCGGAAACCTACCAAGAATTTGTCGAATCCATGCCAGCCAGAATCGCTGCTGTATTGTATTGCAAAGTTGTCTCATCAGTGTTTGTCCTGATTTCAGTTCTATGGGGTCTTTGTTTTTCCGTCTTATTTCTGGCAACTCTAATATCTAATTTGATTTTATTCACTTCTTCTTTCAATTTCCCTAACCTATCAACGATTCCCATCGTTTTGCAATTCGTTGTCCTCATACAAAAATTCTCCCGGTAGATCTACGCTGAAGTGACAAAACTCATCGGATACCTCCTAACAGCGTTTCGGATCTCTTTTTACCAGCGTAACGCAGCAAATAGACGTCGCATAGACTCAACAAGTTATTGGAAGACCCCTGCAGAAATACTGAGCCATGCTGTCTATATAGCCATCCATAATTGTGAAAGTGTTGTCGGTGCCGGTTTTGCGCACGAAGTGACCTCTCGATTATGTCCCATAAATGTTCGATGGGGTTCATGGGTGGCCAGATCTTTCGCTCGAATTGTCCAGAATTTTCTCCAGACCAGTCGCAAATAATTGGGGCCAACTGACATGGCGCATAGTTATCCATAAAAATTATATCGTTGTTTGTGAATATAAGTCCATGAGTGGCTGCAAATGGTCTACAAGTATTGGCACACAACCATTTCCATTCAATGATCAGTTCAAATGGATCATAGTACCTGGTCCATACCACGTGAACAAAGTCCACCTCATTATTGAGCCTCTACCAGCTTGCAGATTACCCTGTTGACAACTTAATTCCATGGCTTTGCGGGGTCTGCAGCCACACTCGACTCATCTGATCAGGACACGGTTTTCCAGTCGTCTAGAGCCCAACCGAGATGGTCACGAGCCCAGGAGAGGCGCTGAAGGCGATGTCGTGCTTTTAGGAAAGACACTGGCGTGGCTCATGTGCTACCACAGCCCATTAACGCCAACTTTCTCCTCACTGTCCTAACGGATACGTTCGTCGTACTTCCTACATTGATTTCTGTTGATATCTCACGCGTTATTGCTTTTCTGTTAGTACTGACAACTCTACACCAACGCCTCTGCTCTCGGTCGCTAAGTGAAGGCCGTCGGTCACTGCGCTGTCTGTGGTGGGAAGTAATGCTTGATATCTGGTATTCTGGGCACACTCTTGACACTGTGGATCTCTGAATATTGAGTCCCCTCACGGCTTCCGAAATGGAATGTCCCACGTGTCTAGCTCCAAGTACCATTCCGCATTCAGCGTCTGTTAATTCACGTCGTGCGCCCATAATCACATCGGAAAAATCTTCACATGAGTCACCTGAGTACAAATGGCAGCCCCGCCAATGCACTGTCCTCTTGAACCTTGTGTATGCTATACTACCGCCATCTGTGCCCACATATACCGTTATCTCATGACTTTTGTCATCTCAGTGGGTCTGAAACATTACCATTAAAGAAGATGAACGAACAAAAAATGCTAATCCTCGAGAGAAATTTATTAAGGAAAATATTTGGTCCCAAGAGAGACACCCAGCCACAGGAAAGTAGGATATTAAAAAAACCGTCTACTGGTGGATTTGTACATACAAGCTGATACTGGACAAAGGATGAACAAAAGATGACTCATGTGGGCAGGACACCTTATTGGCATGGAAGAGGAGTGACACCGATAGTGGTATTCTCAGGATCAGTGGACTGTAGAAGGAGCTGAAGGCAGCTGCGGACAAGATGGAAGGATGGTATCAACAGGGATAGCGAGGTGACAGGATTGAGAAAAGGAGACTGGACCGCGAAACTCGTGAACAGATATGATTGGAGAAGGAATGTAGAGAATGCATTTGGTCTCCCAGGCCTAAGCGGCAAGTAAGAAGAAGAAGAAGAAGAGTAAGAAGAATATAAAAAGTAGTAGAAGTAGACGGTTTTCCAGGTTCCATGTTATTATCTACTTCACCAGAATTATACAGCCAGGTACGGGGACAGAAAGACCAGCGCTTGCCCCTTGTCTCGAAGCTGTTGTAAGAGTTCTCTAAATTTACTACTCCCAATAATCTTTCATCCAGGATGGAGTGTGTGTGTGTGTGGGTTGAGGTTTTCGGGCGCTAAACAGCGTGGTCATCAGCGCCCAAACGCATAGAAACAGGAACACATGCGGAGAAGAGACGAAGACGGACAGCGAACAAGGAGAACGGCTAAAAGACACAGACCTGACGCAGTTACAAATCCTCACATACAGAGGCAAAACAAGAGGAGAAGAAACGCACTAAAAAGGAAAGGAAACACAAGGAAAAGAGAACAGAAATTGAAGGGAAACAAGTAGGTAATCGTGACTGGCGGACCTCTTACCTAAAACCTGGGTGAACCAGTCACCCAGCAGCACATTAAAATCCTCTCCCTAAAATCCGAGGCAACAAATTGGACAGGACACAAAACCGTAAGACCTTAACCACAGTCGTTGCGTCGTCTTACAAAATAGAGGGCAAATCCGGTGGCAAGGAAACCACCGCCCTCTGGTCAGAGAATAAAGGACAGTCAAGTAAAATGTGGCGCACAGTTATCAGGTCGCCACAAACACTACAGATTGGGGGGTCCTCCCGCCGGAGTAAAAAACCGTGCGTTAAGGGACTGTGCCCGATGCGGAGGCGGGTGAGGAGAACCTCATCCCGCCTGCATGACTGGTAGGATGTACGCCATGGCCGCGTGGTGGCCTTGACCAGACGCAGCTTATTTTCACCGACTGCCAGCCACTCCTCTTCCCATTGACGCATAACACGAGAACGCAAAAGGGAGGTAACAGCATGGAGGGGGACGGCACATTCAACAACGTGAGGGAGGGAACATGCATCTTTGGCAGCCACATCCGCCAGTTCGTTTCCCCTAATACCCACGTGCCCCGGCACTCAGCAGAAAGAAACCTCCTTCCCCTGTCGTTGCAGGTGGAGTAGGGCATCATGGATGTTCTGGACGACCGTATCCGCTGGGTACAAGTGTTGCATGGTCTGAAGGGCACTCAGAGAGTCAGAACAGATGAGAAACTTAAGACTGGGAACACATCTCATCTGCTCCAATGCCCGCAAGATCGCAAACAATTCGGCATCAAAGATGGTAAACGCTGCAGGAAGCCGTAATTTGATGACTCGATCAGGGAAAACCACAGCACAACCTACAGAGTCCCCCTGTTTAGAGCCATCCGTAAATACTGGTACATGGTCAGGATGCTGGTTTAAAATATCGTAAAATAAGGAGGTAAAAACAAACGCAGGAGTGCAGCTCCTCCGGTACTCTGACAAGTCTAAAAGGACGCTGGGCCTCTGGAGCAACCAGGGAGGCAGGCGGGTAAAACCCTGGAGTTGGGGTGCCACACGCTCCACACCAAGGGACTCAAGCAAATGCTTGGCACGAATCCCAAATGGTCTCGTTGCCCTTGGACGACTGGAAAAGAGACATTCCATAGGGGGTCGGGCAACAGTATGGTACGCAGGGGAGGTAGGACAGGCAAGGAATTGACACACCCGTCGCACCATGAGGAGTTTCCGCCGGATGGCGAGCGGCGGTTCCCCTGCCTCAGCACACAGGCTGGGGATGGGACTGGTACGGAAGGCACCAGTGGCCAGCCTGATACCCTCATGGTGTACTGCGTCAAGAATCTTCAGATACGAAGGCCTCGCTGACCCATACACAGTGCATCCATAGTCAAGACGCGACCGGACGAAAGCCCTATAAAACTGCAGCAGACGCGCCCGATCTGCTCCCCAGGACCGATGGCTCAAACACTTCAAAATATTCAGTGCCTTCAGGGCCCGCACCTTGAGGTCTTTAAGGTGCGGCAACCACGACAACTTGGAATCAAAAGTGAGGCCCAGGAACCTCACACTGTCTCTAAAAGGAAGAATGGTGCCCCTCAGACGCAATTCAGGGGAGGTAAAAGCACGTCGAGAACGATTAAAATGAACACACACACATTTGTCTGCAGAAAAGGTAAAACCCGTCTTCGCAGTCCATGCCTCTAATCGCTTTATCGTAAGCTGCAGCTGCCGACTAGCAGTGACAAGACTGGAGGAAGAACAGAAAACAGCAAAATCGTCCACAAACAAGGAGCACTGGGCAGGACTCCGGATTGTGGACGTGATACTGTTAATGGCGACGGCAAAGAGGGTGACACTTAAAACGCTTCCCTGAGGAACACCATTCTCCTGCACGTACAAATCAGATAGCACATTACCAACCCGATATCGAAAGACGCGGCGGGAAAGAAAGGACCGAATGAAGATGGGGAGATGGCCACGAAAGCCCCACTGATGGAGTTGATTGAGGATAAGGCGGCGCCAAGTAGTGTCATACGCCTTATTAATGTCAAAGAATACACCTAGACAATGCTGGTTACGTAGGAAGGCCTGCTGGATGACCGCCTCAAGCAGGGTCAAGTTGTCTATAGTTGAACGACATCTCCGAAAGCCACACTGAGAGTGGCTAAGGAGCTGCCTGGTCTCGAGCAGCCAAACCAGGCGACGGTTGACCATGCGTTCCAATGTCTTCCCGACACAGCTCGTCAAAGCAATACTCCGATAACTACTGGGATGCATTCGGTCCTTTCCCGGTTTGAGGAGGGGAACCAAAATCGCCTCCCTCCACGAGTCAGGGAACGTGCCGGATGACCATATCATATTAAAACAATTCAGGAGTACTTCCTTGGATGGCAGCAACAAGTGCTGCAGCATGCTGTACAGGATTTGATCAGCACCTGGCGCAGTATCATGAGCCCCAGACAGCGCCGAATCCAGTTCCCACATTGTGAAGGGGCAGTTGTAGGGTTCAGAATTTGGAGACCGGAAGTCCAAGTGATCCCTCTCGATAGCAGTGCGGTAGCGGCAGAAATCTGGATCACAGTTCATAGTGGCAGTAGATTCGGCAAAATACGTGGCCAGTGTCTGGGCAATGTCTCTCGGCGCCGTGAGTAGACTGCCCTGATGCAGCAATGCCGTGACAGGTAGTTGGCTGCGTTTCCCGGAGATCCTCCTGATGGCTTCCCACACTTTTGTAGAACTAGTGGAGCGGGAGATGGAGTTCAAGAACGATTGCCATGACCGTCGTTTGCTCTCTTTAATCACTCGCCGCGCCTTGGCCCTTGCCACCCGAAAGGCCGCAAGATTGTCAGCTGAGGGACGGCACTTGAAGCGGCGCAGAGCTGCACGGCGGGCTCGGATGGCTGAGCGGCACTCAGTGGTCCACCAAGGGACAAGGCGCCTCTTGGGATGACTTGAGGACCGTGGGATCGACAATTCAGCAGCATGGGAGATCACGGCTGTAACATGGTCGACCCATTCGTGGACGCTGGCACGGTGTTCCAAAACAGTTAAATCGCTGAAAAGTGTCCAGTCAGCTCTGCAGAGGTTCCACCTGGGTGGCACTGGTAATGCTACAGTCTCATCCAGGAGGCGAATCCAAAGGGGGAAGTGGTCACTAGAATGGAGGTCAGCGGCAACCTCCCACAGAGCAGAATCCGCGAGTGCTGGAGAGCAAAAGGAAAGGTCAATAGCTGACGACGACCCAGAAGCAGTACAGAAATGAGTGGGAGCACCAGAGTTGAGGATGCACAGTTCTTCGGATACCATGAGGCTTTCCAGAATGCGACCCCTGGGGCAAGTAGTCGTAGAGCCCCATAAGACATTATGAGCATTGAAGTCCCCCAGAAGGAGAAATGGGCGGGGGAGTTGGGTAATAAGGTCTGTGAGAGCCTCAGAGTCTATGGCGTCCTGAGGCGGTAAGTAAACGGAACAGATTGTGAGCCTCTGCCCCACAAGAAGGTCAACTGCAACTGCTTGCAAGTCCGTAACGAGAGGGAGCTCAGATGAGTGGTGCATGTCATGGACAAAAACCGCAACACCACCCTTTGCCCTTTCCCCCATCAGATCATCTTTTCGATAGACGGTATAGCCCCGTAAGGAAGGAGCATCAGTGGCCCGGAAATGTGTCTCTTGGAGACATAAGCACAAGGGGCGCTCTCGTACAAGGAGTTGTAATTCGGCCACATGCGTCCTGAACCCATTCAGGTTCCACTGTAATATGGGAGCCAGTGATCAGGGTGGCTGAATTTTCACCCTGCCCCTGTGCTTTGGAGGAGAGCCCGTACTGGCCGGAGATTTATTCCTGGGGCGAGAAGATCGCCCCCGGTCGACATCAATGTCCATCAGCTCCGATGGCGACCCAAGGGAGATGTCAGATAGTACGATGGCATCATCATCGGACTGACCGTGACTAGTCTCCTCAGGTGGCAAAACCTTCACCTTTGGCGTCTTCGTCTTGGGGGGCTTAGAATGCAGAACCTTGTCAACAGTTGGAGCTTTACTCGCCTGG
The DNA here is from genome assembly GCF_021461385.2 of Schistocerca piceifrons. NCBI lineage: Eukaryota > Metazoa > Arthropoda > Insecta > Orthoptera > Acrididae > Schistocerca > Schistocerca piceifrons. The sequence goes on from NC_060139.1 coordinate 331,965,926, forward strand.
GCAGAAGGTGCCATATGGGGAGGTGCAGGAAGTACCCCAATGTCAGCAACCACGGCCTTGTCCGATGTTGTGGGGAGAGCTGCAGGTTGCAAAACAACCGCAGCAGCACAAGTGCACTTGCAAATGCAGGTATTAGTGCTGACACTAGCAACCTCCGTTTGTGTAGCAACAGTGGCCAACTGTACCGGTTTCTGCAGAGTGGAAGCGAAAGATGTTGTAAACACAGGAGGCTGCATGGCCTTAAAGAGCTTCTTGGCCTCACCATAGGGGATGCGCTTAGATGTTTTGATCTCCTGTATCTTCCGTTCCTCGAGATAGATGGGGCAGACCCGGCTCCAGACAGGGTGACTCCCAGAGCAATTCACGCACTTCACAGGCGATGAACAATCGGCTCCTTCATGGGCAGGCTGACCACATTTACCACAAGTGGCTATCCCATTGCACCCCAACGTAGTATGCCCAAAGCGCTGACATTTAAAACAGCGCATTGGGTTGGGGAAATATGGCCGTACTGGCAAACGTAAGAAACCCGCTTTAACATGCTCTGGGAGTCTCGGGCGATTGAACGTGAGAATAAACGAGTCGGATTTGACTAGGTCCCCATCGACTCGTTTCATAATATGCTGCACGTCGACAATACCTTCGTCAGCCCACTCAGATTTCAACTCGTCCTTGGGGATATCCACCAAGTCCCTACATGTCACAACACCCTTACTATAGTTCAAAGTGGAGTGGAGCTCGATCTCGATAGCGTACTCTCCGAGACAGGTTGCTTTCCTAAGAGAAGTGACTTGACGGGAACTAGAAGTTTCAACTAACAGAGTCCCATTGCGCAGACGCTTCACAGATTTCAGTGTTCCTGCAATTCCCTCAAGACCCTTGTGGATGTAAAAGGGAGAAACTCTCTCAAAGCTACCTTCCTTCCGTTTGACAATCAAAAACACATTCTGGATATCAGCATGTGCTCTGTTACGACAGTCTGATAAATCTCTAGTAACACCAGGCGCTGGAGGACTCGCAGCACGAAGTCGCTTTTTCGATTGGGTGTGTTTTCCTACCAGTGGCCCACCCAATCCACTGGTAGGGGGAAACGTAGAGGTCGAAGGGTCCATTGTGGTCCCACGAGCAGCTAGGGAACTAAAGGTCCGCTCAGACAGAGCCCCGCGTGCCTGAGTAAGCCTTATACAACTGGGGTGCGGCAGGTGCCCCAGAGGTTGCCCGCTTGCGACTGTTCCACCCCAACAGCCATGCATCTTATAGGCGCGCAGCACACCATAAGATTGAGGGGTTTTTATAGAGGTTTACCTTCCTCGCAATCCAGGCGGTCAAGCCAAGATTACCATTCCCCGCAGCATACAACATTCCACCGCTGCGCCATGCGGTGGTCGCTGAAGCATGTCCGGGGTTTACGGTGACAGGAGACTGGCGGCGCTGACCAGTCCCCAGCTCAGGACCCCGGGGTCGCCAAGCCCGTACTCAGCAAATGAATGCTGAGCCCCTGGGGGGTCCAGGATGGAATACCGACGTCTCAGAAGCTCCTACTTACTAATAGGGTCTCCGAAATGGAATCAGTGGTTCAGTAGTCTCCTATGACCCCAATCGTTTGGAGAGAAATTTCAGTAGCGCTATGCTCGCAGCAGTCGCAGTCCAGGTTCCAGCCTTTTCTAAATCTCAGAGCCTGGAATCAACACAATCAGTTCAGCTCGCATACTGGTCACATACTAGCAGAGCACTCGAGTCTCCAGTCAGTATTCTCATTTGGCGTGTATTTAGTCTTTGTATCATCTGTAATACATTTAGTCCAAAGGTTAACAGATTCACCATATTATCGACAATCTGAACTATTTAAACACAAAACGATCCATCAGTATCTTCATTTTTGGCAATAACAGCTAACCGGCTTGAATGTCTTGTCTGTACATTGGCATTTTTCCAGGTTTTCCTCCTTACTCGTAACTGAACGTCTTAGGAATATCAGCTATTGCATCCAATGCTGCTGGAGGAGGTGGGATGGAGCAAGCCTCGCTGTTCCGTCCCCCTGCAGGCAATAACATCATTCGTGACTCGGAAGGTCATGCATTGGTGGGAGGCTCAGTGGCTGGAAGTGAGGGATAATAAGTTGCGAGCGGTGAAGGATACTGTCCGACCGTGGCTTACCTCCTTCCGACAACGACGAGCTGAGGAAGTAGCCCTTACGCGGCTTCGAATAGGACATTGTCCATTGGCACATGGTTTTCTGTTACGTCGTGAGGAGCCACCAACGTGTCAGACATGTGGGACACAGCTGTCGATACGACATATTTTAACTGAGTGTGTTTTATATGCGGGTTTGAGGGAAGATTTAAGTTTCCCACCAGACCTGCCCTCTATTTTAACTAATAATGAGGCGAGTGTGGCTAGAGTTTTACGTTTTTGTGTGATGTCTGGACTTCTTCACAAAATATTGGGATTGAGATCTTAATGTGTTGTAAAGTGATTCGGTCACCCATTATTTGTAAGTGGTTACCCAGCCACAGTTGATTATTTTTACCTGTTTTGTATTGGTATTTTATTTTTAGTTTTATCTACCTGTTTTGATGTGCTGTGTCCAATCTTGAAATTAGAGCATTTACAATTCTCGTAAAGATCGGCTCTCAATTGATTCGTCAACATTTATTTTGGGAACGGGCGCTGATAACCTCGTTGTTGTGTGCCCTAAAACACTAATCATCATCACCATCATCATCCAACGGTGCTAGTATCATTCATTATATCCCTACAGGAGCAACCCGTCATCGCCGTCAGGTGAAAATAATATTGAAAATAGCTCCATGAGACACAGTTGTGCTGGTGATATCAAAGTCAAACATAATCAAGTACGTGCATTTGTGGCTTGAAATGCTAACACTTCTTGCATTAATTTTATGTACGTAAAGCGTTTACTGCAATAAGTTAACTGTAAGTGTACATATACGGTTGATAATCCACCATCCTGCTAACGAAAGAATCAAATTACGAAGAAAATAAAAGGTGACCAGCGGGTCTAAGAACTCTTGTGACGTACATGGTAGATGCTATCTTTAGACGTGAAGTCGTCTGCTTCTTTTCACTTCGATTGCGTCGCTGAAATCATCGCAGAACATTAATAATTCGGGCAGTTGGGATAAACAGTTGCGACAAGGGAACTTTCAAGTTTTTCGGAATGCTGACCTGCACGCAAAGGAGTAAACCGAGAAGACCTTGTGCAAACAGTGGGAAAAGCAGATAATTCAGTGGCCTGTCTCGTTGCCCCCAGAAATATCGGATAAGAAAGTGCTTCGCAGGAGCCCCCGATGTCTTGAGCAACCATGTCGCATCGCTTACTATCAGACGAGATCCTGTTTACGGCTCAGACCGAGAGCAATGACATTCCGGAATATTCTAGAACGCTTGTTAATTGTCTTTACAACTGTGTACCATGGGAATAGAGGTCAAATACTTATAAAGGTAACCCTCAATGGACGAGCTCAACAAATCTGAAACGCCTGCAATGCCAGAAGCATTTCCTCTCGCTTGCCACATGTAGCAGAACCGTAAAGCTTCAGATTAAAAGTACAGAAAGCGGCCAAGTGGCGACGCGCTGTGACAGTTTATTGAACCACCTTGAGCACTGTGAGTTATATCTCAATAAGAATATTATTGTAGATATTATTTCAAAAATTTGTGAACGAATTTTCTTAAACGTTACGAATTTGTCAACTTGTGAGAGTGATGATAGTTGCCTGAATGGCTCTTCTTGTGATACTGATGACAATGATTACGTGGCAACAAACGAGGACGCTAACCAAGCAGTTCTGAAGATGGTAAATTTTAGAATTTATCTCTGGTTTTGTACTGCAGCGTTATTTAGAGATATTTCTGGATTGGTAATTTTCTAGATACCAGTCTCTTGACTTTTTTTGTTGTTGTAAATTTCATAATCGAGATGTTGCCAGGACAGTGGCAGACAATAGCCAGTTGTATCGGAAAAGAGGAGCAGATATAACTAACCAAACTGCAAGAGACGTCCATCAGTTCTCTGCAAAAGGTGTAATGTTCATTTGTACATCGACAAAAAAAGGAACTGTTTTCTGGACCTTTACAAACAATAAGAACTGTTACAGGTAAAAAGTATCAAATTCTTATGTATTTTGATGAATCAAAACGAATATCTGTAGTTATTCAGAAACCAACATGTAACTCATTTCTACCCTTTCGCAACGAAGCTCCACGCGATCCTGAAGGCACTGGAGCAGATGAATCGTGTTCGGGGCAATCTATTTCTCCTCTGCTCCGATTCTCTTAGTGCCTTACAATCATTTCAGAAGCTGTACCTAACTGAGGACATGGTCCAGCTGATAAATGACCAACTGTACTTGCTCCAACGGCGGGGAAAGGAAGTGCCCTTCTGCTGGGTGCCTGGTCATGTAGGAATATGGGGCAATGAACAGGCCGATCGGGGTGCCAAGAAAGCCTCCAGAGAGCAGAGTGTGGTCCAGTGTCCTATTCCCTTGCAATCTCTCATCTCTGCACTCCAGAAGAAGTGCATGGAGTTGTGGGAGGAAGAATGGCTGGTGGTGACGGCCAATAAACTGCGGTTGGTGAAGTCAACAACTCGGCCGTGGCGTTCCTCCTGCCTGTTGCTCAGCCCCCCAGGGGCTCAGCATTCATTTGCTGAGTACGGGCTTGGCGACCCCGGGATCCTGAGCTGGGGACTGGTCAGCGCCGCCAGTCTCCTGTCACCGTAAACCCCGGACATGCTTCAGCGACCACCGCATGGCGCAGCGGTGGAATGTTGTATGCTGCGGGGAATGGTAATCTTGGCTTGACCGCCTGGATTGCGAGGAAGGTAAACCTCTATAAAAACCCTTCAATCTTATGGTGTGCTGCGCGCCTATAAGATGCATGGCTGTTGGGGTGGAACAGTCGCAAGCGGGCAACCTCTGGGGCACCTGCCGCACCCCAGTTGTATAAGGCTTACTCAGGCACGCGGGGCTCTGTCTGAGCGGACCTTTAGTTCCCTAGCTGCTCGTGGGACCACAATGGACCCTTCGACCTCTACGTTTCCCCCTACCAGTGGATTGGGTGGGCTACTGGTAGGAAAACACACCCAATCGAAAAAGCGACTTCATGCTGCGAGTCCTCCAGCGCCTGGTGTTACTAGAGATTTATCAGACTGTCGTAACAGAGCACATGCTGATGTCCAGAATGTGTTTTTGATTGTCAAACGGAAGGAAGGTAGCTTTGAGAGAGTTTCTCGCTTTTACATCCACAAGGGTCTTGAGGGAATTGCAGGAACACTGAAATCTGTGAAGCGTCTGCGCAATGGGACTCTGTTAGTTGAAACTTCTAGTTCCCGTCAAGTCACTTCTCTTAGGAAAGCAACCTGTCTCGGAGAGTACGCTATCGATACCGAGCTCCACTCCACTTTGAACTATAGTAAGGGTGTTGTGACATGTAGGGACTTGGTGGATATCCCCAAGGACGAGTTGAAATCTGAGTGGGCTGACGAAGGTATTGTCGTCGTGCAGCATATTATGAAACGAGTCGATGGGGACCTAGTCAAATCCGACTCGTTTATTCTCACTTTCAATCGCCCGAGACTCCCAGAGCATGTTAAAGCGGGTTTCTTACGTTTGCCAGTACGGCCATATTTCCCCAACCCAATGCGCTGTTTTAAATGTCAGCGCTTTGGGCATACTACGTTGGGGTGCAATGGGATAGCCACTTGCGGTAAATGTGGTCAGCCTGCCCATGAAGGAGCCGATTGTTCATCGCCTGTGAAGTGCGTGAATTGCTCTGGGAGTCACCCTGTCTGGAGCCGGGTCTGCCCCATCTATCTCGAGGAACGGAAGATACAGGAGATCAAAACATCTAAGCGCATCCCCTATGGTGAGGCCAAGAAGCTCTTTAAGGCCATGCAGCCTCCTGTGTTTACAACATCTTTCGCTTCCACTCTGCAGAAAACGGTACAGTTGGCCACTGTTGCTACACAAACGGAGGTTGCTAGTGTCAGCACTAATACCTGCATTTGCCAGTGCACTTGTGCTGCTGCGGTTGTTTTGCAACCTGCAGCTCTCCCCACAACATCGGACAAGGCCGTGGTTGCTGACATTGGGGTACTTCCTGCACCTCCCCATATGGCACCTTCTGCCCAGGCGAGTAAAGCTCCAACTGTTGACAAGGTTCTGCATTCTCAGCCCCCCAAGACGAAGACGCCAAAGGTGAAGGTTTTGCCACCTGAGGAGACTAGTCACGGTCAGTCCGATGATGATGCCATCGTACTATCTGACATCTCCCTTGGATCGCCATCGGAGCTGATGGACATTGATGTCGACCGGGGGCGATCTTCTCGCCCCAGGAATAAATCTCCGGCCAGTACGGGCTCTCCTCCAAAGCACAGGGGCAGGGTGAAAATTCAGCCACCCTGATCACTGGCTCCCATATTACAGTGGAACCTGAATGGGTTCAGGACGCATGTGGCCGAATTACAACTCCTTGTACGAGAGCGCCCCTTGTGCTTATGTCTCCAAGAGACACATTTCCGGGCCACTGATGCTCCTTCTTTACGGGGCTATACCGTGTATCGAAAAGATGATCTGATGGGGGAAAGGGCAAAGGGTGGTGTTGCGGTTTTTGTCCATGACATGCACCACTCATCTGAGCTCCCTCTCGTTACGGACTTGCAAGCAGTTGCAGTTGACCTTCTTGTGGGGCAGAGGCTCACAATCTGTTCCGTTTACTTACCGCCTCAGGACGCCATAGACTCTGAGGCTCTCACAGACCTTATTACCCAACTCCCCCGCCCATTTCTCCTTCTGGGGGACTTCAATGCTATAATGTCTTATGGGGCTCTACGACTACTTGCCCCAGGGGTCGCATTCTGGAAAGCCTCATGGCATCCGAAGAACTGTGCATCCTCAACTCTGGTGCTCCCACTCATTTCTGTACTGCTTCTGGGTCGTCGTCAGCTATTGACCTTTCCTTTTGCTCTCCAGCACTCGCGGATTCTGCTCTGTGGGAGGTTGCCGCTGACCTCCATTCTAGTGACCACTTCCCCCTTTGGATTCGCCTCCTGGATGAGACTGTAGCATTACCAGTGCCACCCAGGTGGAACCTCTGCAGAGCTGACTGGACACTTTTCAGCGATTTAGCTGTTTTGGAACACCGTGCCAGCGTCCACGAATGGGTCGACCATGTTACAGCCGTGATCTCCCATGCTGCTGAATTGTCGATCCCACGGTCCTCAAGTCATCCCAAGAGGCGCCTTGTCCCTTGGTGGACCACTGAGTGCCGCTCAGCCATCCGAGCCCGCCGTGCAGCTCTGCGCCGCTTCAAGTGCCGTCCCTCAGCTGACAATCTTGCGGCCTTTCGGGTGGCAAGGGCCAAGGCGCGGCGAGTGATTAAAGAGAGCAAACGACGGTCATGGCAATCGTTCTTGAACTCCATCTCCCGCTCCACTAGTTCTACAAAAGTGTGGGAAGCCATCAGGAGGATCTCCGGGAAACGCAGCCAACTACCTGTCACGGCATTGCTGCATCAGGGTAGTCTACTCACGGCGCCGAGAGACATTGCCCAGACACTGGCCACGTATTTTGCCGAATCTACTGCCACTATGAACTGTGATCCAGATTTCTGCCGCTACCGCACTGCTATCGAGAGGGATCACTTGGACTTCCGGTCTCCAAATTCTGAACCCTACAACTGCCCCTTCACAATGTGGGAACTGGATTCGGCGCTGTCTGTGGCTCATGATACTGCGCCAGGTGCTGATCAAATCCTGTACAGCATGCTGCAGCACTTGTTGCTGCCATCCAAGGAAGTACTCCTGAATTGTTTTAATATGATATGGTCATCCGGCACGTTCCCTGACTCGTGGAGGGAGGCGATTTTGGTTCCCCTCCTCAAACCGGGAAAGGACCGAATGCATCCCAGTAGTTATCGGAGTATTGCTTTGACGAGCTGTGTCGGGAAGACATTGGAACGCATGGTCAACCGTCGAGTGGTTTGGCTGCTCGAGACCAGGCAGCTCCTTAGCCACTCTCAGTGTGGCTTTCGGAGATGTCGTTCAACTATAGACAACTTGACCCTGCTTGAGGCGGTCATCCAGCAGGCCTTCTTACGTAACCAGCATTGTCTAGGTGTATTCTTTGACATTAATAAGGCGTATGACACTACTTGGCGCCGCCTTATCCTCAATCAACTCCATCAGTGGGGCTTTCGTGGCCATCTCCCCATCTTCATTCGGTCCTTTCTTTCCCGCCGCCTCTTTCGATATCGGGTTGGTAATGTGCTATCTGATTTGTACGTGCAGGAGAATGGTGTTCCTCAGGGAAGCGTTTTAAGTGTCACCCTCTTTGCCGTCGCCATTAACAGTATCACGTCCACAATCCGGAGTCCTGCCCAGTGCTCCTTGTTTGTGGACGATTTTGCTGTTTTCTGTTCTTCCTCCAGTCTTGTCACTGCTACTCGGCAGCTGCAGCTTACGATAAAGCGATTAGAGGCATGGACTGCGAAGACGGGTTTTACCTTTTCTGCAGACAAATGTGTGTGTGTTCATTTTAATCGTTCTCGACGTGCTTTTACCTCCCCTGAATTGCGTCTGAGGGGCACCATTCTTCCTTTTAGAGACACTGTGAGGTTCCTGGGCCTCACTTTTGATTCCAAGTTGTCGTGGTTGCCGCACCTTAAAGACCTCAAGGTGCGGGCCCTGAAGGCGCTGAATATTTTGAAGTGTTTGAGCCATCGGTCCTGGGGAGCAGATCGGGCGCGTCTGCTGCAGTTTTATAGGGCTTTCGTCCGGTCGCGTCTTGACTATGGATGCACTGTGTATGGGTCAGCGAGGCCTTCGTATCTGAAGATTCTTGACGCAGTACACCATGAGGGTATCAGGCTGGCCACTGGTGTCTTCCGTACCAGTCCCATCCCCAGCCTGTGTGCTGAGGCAGGGGAACCGCCGCTCGCCATCCGGCGGAAACTCCTCATGGTGCGACGGGTGTGTCAATTCCTTGCCTGTCCTACCTCCCCTGCGTACCCTACTGTTGCCCGACCCCCTATGGAACGTCTCTTTTCCAGTCGTCCAAGGGCAACGAGACCATTTGGGATTCGTGCCAAGCATTTGCTTGAGTCCCTTGGTGTGGAGCGTGTGGCACCCCAACTCCAGGGTTTTACCCGCCTGCCTCCCTGGTTGCTCCAGAGGCCCAGCGTCCTTTTAGACTTGTCAGAGTACCGGAGGAGCTGCACTCCTGCGTTTGTTTTTACCTCCTTATTTTACGATATTTTAAACCAGCATCCTGACCATGTACCAGTATTTACGGATGGCTCTAAACAGGGGGACTCTGTAGGTTGTGCTGTGGTTTTCACTGATCGAGTCATCAAATTACGGCTTCCTGCAGCGTTTACCATCTTTGATGCCGAATTGTTTGCGATCTTGAGGGCATTGGAGCAGATGAGATGTGTTCCCAGTCTTAAGTTTCTCATCTGTTCTGACTCCCTGAGTGCCCTTCAGACCATGCAACACTTGTACCCAGCGGATACGGTCGTCCAGAACATCCATGATGCCCTACTCCACCTGCAACGGCAGGGTAAGGAGGTTTCTTTCTGCTGGGTGCCGGGGCACGTGGGTATTAGGGGAAACGAACTGGCGGATGTGGCTGCCAAAGATGCATGTTCCCTCCCTCACGTTGTTGAATGTGCCGTCCCCCTCCATGCTGTTACCTCCCTTTTGCGTTTTCGTGTTATGCGTCAGTGGGAAGAGGAGTGGCTGGCAGTCGGTGAAAATAAGCTGCGTCTGGTCAAGGCCACCACGCGGCCATGGCGTACATCCTACCAGTCATGCAGGCGGGATGAGGTTCTCCTCACCCGCCTCCGCATCGGGCACAGTCCCTTAACGCACGGTTTTTTACTCCGGCGGGAGGACCCCCCAATCTGTAGTGCTTGTGGCGTCCAGATAACTGTCCGCCACATTTTACTTGACTGTCCTTTATTCTCTGACCAGAGGGCGGTGGTTTCCTTGCCACCGGATTTGCCCTCTATTTTGCAAGACGACGCAACGACTGTGGTTAAGGTCTTACGGTTTTGTGTCCTGTCCAATTTGTTGCCTCGGATTTTAGGGAGAGGATTTTAATGTGCTGCTGGGTGACTGGTTCACCCAGGCTTTAGGTAAGAGGTCCGCCAGTCACGATTACCTACTTGTTTCACTTCGATTTCTGTTCTCTTTTCCTTGTGTTTCCTTTCCTTTTTTAGTGCGTTTCTTCTCCTCTTGTCTTGCCTCTGTATGTGAGGATTTGTAACTGCGTCAGGCCAGTACCTTTTAACCGTTCTCCTTGTTCGCTGTCCGTCTTCGTCCCTTCTCCGCATGTGTTCCCGTTTCTATGCGTTTGGGCGCTGATGACCACGCTGTTTAGCGCCCGAAAACCTCAAACCACACACACACACACACACACCCTTCAGACCATGCAACACTTGTACCCAGCGGATACGGTCGTCCAGAACATCCATGATGCCCTACTCCACCTGCAACGGCAGGGGAAGGAGGTTTCTTTCTGCTGGGTGCCGGGGCACGTGGGTATTAGGGGAAACGAACTGGCGGATGTGGCTGCCAAAGATGCATGTTCCCTCCCTCACGTTGTTGAATGTGCCGTCCCCCTCCATGCTGTTACCTCCCTTTTGCGTTCTCGTGTTATGCGTCAATGGGAAGAGGAGTGGCTGGCAGTTAGTGAAAATAAGCTGCGACTGGTCAAGGCCACCACGCGGCCATGGCGTACGTCCTACCAGTCATGCAGGCGGGATGAGGTTCTCCTCACCCGCCTCCGCATCGGGCACAGTCCCTTAACGCACGGTTTTTTACTCCGGCGGGAGGACCCCCCAATCTGTAGTGCTTGTGGCGTCCAGATAACTGTGCGCCACATTTTACTTGACTGTCCTTTATTCTCTGACCAGAGGGCGGTGGTTTCCTTGCCACCGGATTTGCCCTCTATTTTGCAAGACGACGCAACAACTGTGGTTAAGGTCTTACGGTTTTGTGTCCTGTCCAATTTGTTGCCTCGGATTTTAGGGAGAGGATTTTAATGTGCTGCTGGGTGACTGGTTCACCCAGGTTTTAGGTAAGACGTCCGCCAGTCACGATTTCCTACTTGTTTCCCTTCAATTTCTGTTCTCTTTTCCTTGTGTTTCCTTTCCTTTTTAGTGCGTTTCTTCTCCTCTTGTTTTGCCTCTGTATGTGAGGATTTGTAACTGCGTCAGGTCTGTGTCTTTTAGCCGTTCTCCTTGTTCGCTGTCCGTCTTCGTCTCTTCTCCGCATGTGTTCCTGTTTCTATGCGTTTGGGCGCTGATGACCACGCTGTTTAGCGCCCGAAAACCTCAACCCACACACACACACACACACACCTGTTGCTCAGCCGCCATGAAGTGACCCTCACGCGTCTTCGGGTTGGGCACTGTCCTCCCACACATAGCTTTCTATTACAGCCGGAGGATCCCCCGTTTTGTGATGCTTGTGGTGTGCACATCTCTGTCCGGCACATTTTAACAGACTGCATTTTATACCGTGATGCAAGGACAGAAGCACAAGTTGCTGGGGATCTGCCCTGTGGTTTAGCTAATGATGAGACGTGTGTGTCTAGGGTTTTAAAGTTTTGTGATGTGTCTGGACTCTGGCCTTAACTTTTAGGCTGGAGGTTTTAGTGTGTTGCACAGTGGCTGGCTCCTCCCTTTTTCCTTGCGGTCAGCCAACCACTTCCATCTCCTGTATTGTTTTAGCTCCCTCTACCAGTTTCTTCCTGTGTTGTCCATGTCTTACTGCTGGCTGCATGCTTCGTCCCACGCTTCGGTGTGGGTAGGGACATATTTTTCCAAGCTTGTTACCTGTGTTTTACGTTCTGTTTTATCTTACTGTTCTGAGTCTTTTCTTGACACCCGTCTCAATCTGTTACTGAGCGGGCGCTGAAGACCTTGCCGTCGTGCGCCTATACAACCCTCTCCATCCATCCATCACAACTTCCTACTGTAACAAACATGTAACGCTATAAAATATATTATATGAGCATGACGTATACGTATTTTTTTGTCTTGAGTTATCTGCTTTGTACCAAAAGTAGCCGCAAAGAGAAAGTGGACTTAGGGTTTATAGAAGTAGATTTAATTAATTACAACTGATCTGAAAGGAGTCGTCTTGCTGTTTGTCTTTAGCTTGTATCGGTTGTTATTATTGTTAGTGAATCGACCAGGTCATTGAGGTCGTCTTGATATTTTTCAAAATTTAGTGGGAGATTTTATTCATTTCTTCTAGTATTATTTTATTAAGTACAGCATCTCATTCTACTATATTTCTTCTCACTGGACTAGTCATAATCTGTGAATCGCTTTGTGTTATAGCCGCTGGCCTCAGCTGAGTGAAACACATAGACTGAGGCATTATTTTATTCATTTACTCATTAAGACACAAAATTTTTCATTTATCAGTGTTCAACTTTATTTGTGGCAATTTAATATCTTTTCGAATATTCTGTCGAAGTAACTGCTCTACAAACATCAGTAAACGTCAAAGTAGTAGTGTGGAAGCGACTGAAAACGTAATATCTAGACTGAACATTGATAGTGGGCACTAAAAGCCGTAGTTAAAAATTCATTGCTGTGGCAGGAGTAAGCACCAATCAGCCAGAAAATACTCAGCGCAATACAGTTGTTTTTGACCTTCTGTGAGAATTCAGGATTGCAGCGGTTTGGCCTTGATATTTCGGCTCACAACCAGTGTTTGCAATACAGAAATTTTAGAAGTACTCATTGCACAACGAAAACTTAAAGGTATGGATGGTATTGACTTGCTGAAGTAACGATGATCTGTTATTTCGGACATCACATTTGGTTAGCAAACATTGCTGACATTGGAGGATGGATGTGTTGACGAGAAAAATTCATGCAGTATCTCAAATTAAAGGTGCTAGCATTGTGATCCAACTGCTGGCGGCAGGCTGAATAGTCTACACAAAAAGATTACAAATGGCTCTGAACACTATGGGACTTAACTGCTGGGGTCATCAGTCCCTTAGAACTTAGAACTACTTAAACCTAAGGACATCACACACATCCATGCCCGAGGTAGGGTTCGAACCTGCGACCGTAGCGGTTAAAGGCACTGATATACTGATATACTGGCAACACCACTTTGCAATTTCTAGAAGAATGAAAGCTGTGAATGTCAAAGTTACTGGCGTACGTGGCCATCATAAGCTTTTTGAGGTCCTAATATTTCCAGATAATCTCATTCTGACATATCAGTTTATGTTAATGCTGTGTTTGGATGCAGCATATATGAGGAATTAGAAGGGTGTATACCCTTCTAATCCTCAGATATGAGGTGAGCATGTCACCTTGCTCATTACAGAAATGTGAACTTCTTCCGTTCATATATCGATATTCAGACACTAGAGAGCAAGCCATGTTGATCCGCGATCTTTGGTTGTGTTGTTACACCGGCTCTGCCCTAGGTCGCTCTCAAACGGACCATTATTGTTAATCGAGATGTGTTGGGAAGCAGACGTGGAACCGAATGGTCAGGAAATTTTTGTCTGGTATTGAGCTGCCAAATATTGAAACAGATTTGATGAAAATGATTGAATAGGACAATGCTGAGAGTATTTATGGATTTTGGAAAGAGTATTGAGACGAACATCGATTCAAGACAAATCCTGAGCTTTGCATACTTGTACGTAGTTGGTACTCTGTTGTGAAATTAATTGTTGTACCGAAATTTGGTTGAGACACATCTCATGGATTGCTTACAATTAAGGAAGTTAGTTCTCCTCCCCCACACATACATTTTCGACGAAGAATAGAGATGATTTTAGATAGGTTAATTTTTCGTGTAAAGTAAATGTTTCGAACAATCAACATGTTAAAAAACCAGTCTTTTTGTATAATGTCTTTATTATTCACGATCTTAAAAGTCAACCTATAAAGTAATTGTTTGCTATAAAATCGTTTCAGGAAAATCATTTATAGAACTTTACCACTCAAGATTATGCGAGAAATAATATGTTGTTTGTGTTCGCATAGCACGTGGCGTTACACATGCTTTTGAATATTATTTTTAGCTTACCGTTTTAATTTAATGTTCGTCTAGAGTACGCAGTACACAGTACTATGAATGTGTTAATACCCTGCCACATTCAGCGTTTTCTTGGACGCAATTAGAGAATCACACGAAAAACAACCACATACCGTAACACATTTTCCGTACTTCATTATTGGCAGTACACGTGACTGCAGGTAACGTTCTCCAGAAATTCCGCTAATTCAAACGTTTCAATCGGAATGTAACTGGGTATAGCACCACCTCGAGCGTAGCTGAGCACTGGCGATAGAAATTTGCGGCTTATGAGTAGCTGCTCAGCCATTGTACCCCAGGCTCTTAGCTGAAAACACACATTCATTGTGCTAGCTGGACACGAGTGATTCCTTCCGCTGATTTCATGCGATTTTTTACAACCATTCTCCGAAATGCTCGATGTAGCTATCCGTCAGTACATGAGGTATGCTTGTCTTCGTTCAGTTGTGGCGGTTCCTTCGTGTTCACAACCACATTATCAGCACTAGACATGGGCAGCCTCAGAAGGGTTTAAGTGCAACTTATCGATTTGCTGCTTACGCTCAGTTTCACTGAGCTCTCCTGGAGGACCCATTCCGCTGTTACTACTTCTCTGCTAGCTACACAATTAAATATCCCATCGCGTTCTTTTATTCTGGCCAGTCTGTCTCTCATTACATCTGGTGGTGAATTCCGCATTACATAGCGATGTCTGTATACTTTTAATAAGGTAGTGTGTGTACAGAGCACACCCCGCATAATATACATATAAACATTCATTCATGTAGAATCTTTGCTTCAGGGTGTTTATTTTTCCTTTATCATGAGAATATAGCAAGTAGTATTACGTTTTTATTTTAAGCTTACCTGACAAAAATTAAACACCCTGCCCGCCAGACGCGAATAGTCCGCCGCTTCTGGTCTAGTGGCTAGCGTTGCTACCTCTGGATCACGGGCTGCCGGGTTCGATTCCCAGCCGGGTTGGGGACTTTCGCTGCCCGCGGACTGGGTGTTTGTGTTGCCCTCATCATTTCACCGTCATCATTGTCGTCGTCATAATTCTTGACAGTGGATAGATTGGATTGAGAAAAAATTGTACTGTGTAAAAACTGGGACTTTGTACTGGCACTGATGACCGCGCAGTTGAGCGCCCCACAAACCAGTCATCATCAGACGCGAATATCTTGTTACACGTCCTCTAAATTTGATAATGGATTTAATTCGGCGGGGAGAAGAATCAGTAAAGTCCTTCAGATACGCCATATTGTCTTTGTAGTGTTCACTCGGTAGGTTGGTTTGATGCAGCACTTCACGGTAGTCTCTCCTGTACAAGCCTTGTCCCCGTTGCATATGTATTGCTTCTTACGCCTGTACGAAGCAACTTACTGTATTCGAGGCTTTCTCTCCCTCTTCAATGTACCTTTCACACATCCCTCGTCACCAGACTGATGATTCCTTAATGTCTCAGGATGTGTCCTATCAACCGAGCCCTTCTTTTAGTTGGTTGTCCGCAAACTTCTTTTTCCTTATTAGATTCAGTACTTTCCCGTTAGTTATTCGGTATGCCCATCTAATCTTCAACATTCTTCTGTAGCACTACTCGAAGAAATTTCTCTTTTCCAAAAATATCTTTTCTTAATACTGCTAATCTACATCTTATATCCTCTCTACTTCGGCCATCATCACTTATTTTACTGCTCAAACATCAAAACTCATCTAGTACTTTTAGTATTTTATTTCTAATATCACTCTATCAGCATCACCTGATTTATTTCATTTATTCCATTAACCTCTTTTTACTTTTATAGATGTTTATCTTATTATGTTTTTTCAAGACAATATCTTTTCCTTTCAACTGATCTTCGAAATTCTTGGCTTTCTCTAAAAGGGTTATAATGACATCAGTAAAGTTTAAAACGTTCGTTCCTTCACTCTGAACTTAAATCCCCTTCCTAAAACTAACCTTGGTTTCACTCACTCCTTGCTCAGTGTACAAATTGAACAACATTGGGGATCATCTACAACTTTGTCTCACTCCCTTCAGAACTGAGCCGTGCATGGCTCGCCGTCCCACCATTTGGTATTTCACACCCTGTTTTAACGTATTTCCATCTCACCACGTTGATTTAAATTACTGGCGTTACTGAGTTGCTGTTTTGCCTAACCGTCATCGGCGCTAGTAGCGCATGTCGATATATCCCCTCTAATAGGATCTTTGCTCGGCTGCTATTACTTCCTAGTTGTCATCTGTCGTGGATTCGGTCGGAACGTGCGAGGAGGAGAGTTCACGGCGGCAGTTCGGGTCGTGAGTTGGGCCCTGGCAGTCAGTTGCAACGCGTCTGGAGCGCAGCCCGGGCCAGCCAGTCGCCGGCCAGCAGCAGCAGTGAGCCCTGCGTGGACATAGCCCGCCCAACCGTTGCCGCCACGCATCACTTAAGCCAGGCCTGACTTTTGGTGGATTGTTGGTCGGTCGTTTGGTCCGAGGACATCTCTGTGCGGCGTAGTCGACTGGGCCCGCTGGCGGTCTCTGCGCAGTGTCGGAGTCTGTCTGGAGCTGTCCGGTCGGTACGAGCATCGTCGCTCGCCGACCCATGACGCGAAGGTTGAGTGGTTTTGAGCATTACGTTGTTGGTTCTGGCGTTGCTGTCGTGGAGGTTTTCCTGTGACCAACAATAAGTGAAGTGTTCGAGGTAGCCGCCGTCAGGTGGAATTGATCAAATTAATTTATCGATAATCAAGTGCACAAGCGGAGTTTTCTGCCTTGTGGCCGTTAGTGTTCTGGTTATCTGCCCTGGCCACTAATGTAAATTCAGGAAGTGTTCATTTGGGGTGAAGTGAACCGTATTATCTTGTTTCGTAGTTAAGTGAACCAGTGGAATTTTGTGCCTTGTGGCAGTGTCCTGGTTACCTGCCCTTGCCGCTAATGTAG
This sequence comes from Schistocerca piceifrons, assembly GCF_021461385.2. Taxonomy (NCBI): domain Eukaryota; kingdom Metazoa; phylum Arthropoda; class Insecta; order Orthoptera; family Acrididae; genus Schistocerca; species Schistocerca piceifrons. The sequence goes on from NC_060139.1 coordinate 331,982,938, forward strand.
TTTTTAGGCAGTGTCTTTTCCTCGCCTGTTGTTGCTGCCAAACATGGTGTGTAGTTTTGGCAGCTCAGTTCACATACGCGTTTGTTTGGGGATAGTGATACTTGTAATTTTTTTGGGGCCTTGAATGCTCGTGTACTCCATCGTGGCAAGCTAGCGGTTGGTCGGTAGGTCCGTAACTGTCTCTTGTTTGGGTTCGCACGAATTAAGTGCAGTTGGACTCACCACCTGTCTCGTCTAAGTGAACAAGGGCAGACCGATCGACTGGAGACTCCTGAGTGCCGTTCTCTTAATTATCCTTTTGCCAGTGTTAATGTTGTTGTAATTTAACTGTATTTTCAGAGTTTCCTTCAAGTCCAAACATTATCGCCTTCCGCTCTTCGAAGGTTACTGTAACTTCCTCTGAAAGATTTTACAAGTTATTGTGGGCCTTTCGCCGTTGGTGTCGCAAAAAGGAAATTTTTAAACTTAATGTATTATTTTACCGATTGTTGCAATATATATTTCCTTGATTTGCAGAATTTAACTTTGCGGCCTTCAACCATCTTATTGCGTTTGTTTATCACTTTCTATGCACCTTGTGGGCCATCAGCCCTGTTAGCATCTTAAAACATTGTGGCCTTCTGCCTTCAGTAATCATTATAGTATATTTGGAATGTTGAAGATTTAATCCGGCGGCCCTCAGCCGCTCCGCATGCTGATCTCATATATGTATACGATTCATCCCATTCGTAAATTTAACTGTGTGTCATGTCTTTTTTGAACTTATTCTAAAGCATCTGTTTGGAGGCCTTCAGCCGTGAAGCAAATTTAATTCTTTCAAAAGTGTATTTGTGAACTAAATGATAATAAATTACAATTGTAATATGAATCCGACCGCAACTCCCTTGGCCCTTTCCACAATCCTAATTACCTGTTAGCCCTGCGTGATTTAGCGGGCGTTTCAAGAACTATTGTTTCCTTTTTAAGTCCTCCGACTCTTATAACTGCAATTTTGTTACACTCCTCGTATTTCATCCTGGCTATCTTCAGAATTTCAAAGAATGTAGTCTAGACAACATTGAAAAACATTTCTCTAAATTGACACATGTTAAAACGTCGGTTTGCGTTTCATTGATCTGGCCTCAAAGATAAGTCTACGTTTAGCATTGCCTCGAATATTTCTGTATTTCTTCAGAACCGAAAATGATTTTGTCCGAGGGCGGTCTTTACCAGTTTTACATTTCTGCTAAAAATATTTCGTAAATACTTCGGTAATACTTACAGCTGTCAGCACATACCGTTTTCGAATAGGAATTGTTATATTCTTTTTGAAGTCTCGCGGTATTTCGTCTGTTTCACATATTTTGCATACCAGATGGAACTGTTTTGCCATGGGTGGCTTTCCAACGGTATCCCAATATTACTGAGGAAAAGTCTTCTCCAGGGACTTGTTTTGACTTAGGTCTATGTAATTCTTATTTCGGAAAATCTTTCACTTTTCCATTTACTTCCTCTTCCATTTTTATGGTATTGTCTTCCTTGCCCTTGTACGAACTTTTCGTATGTTCTTTAAATCTGTCATCTCTCCTTCTTCTCTTAGTACATGCTTGCCGTCTGAGTTCTTGATATGCATGCAGCTACCCTCTAGTTTTCCCATGGGCAACAGCTTTCTTTCCTCCCAGTCATGCATGGCTGTACAGGTTTGCATTCATCCTCTAGCCTTACCTGCTAAGCCATTTTGCACTTCGTATCAGAGTCACCTTTAAATTTCTCTTTTGCCTGTTTCACATGCCGCGTTTTTACATTTTCTCTTTTCGTTCGTTAAATTTGATACTTCGTGTCATAAAAAGATTTCTAGTGGTCCTTGTCTTTTACCTATTTCATCCTCTGCTGCCTTCACTGTTTCGCCTCTCAAAGCTAACTATTCATCTTCTATTGTATTTACTTCCCCTGTTTCAATCAGTCGATGCGTAATGATTCATTTGAAACTCTAACAACCACTGGTACTTTCAATCTATGCACATCCTATCTCCTTAAATTCTTTCCTTTCTGTAATTTCTTTAGTTATGACCTATGGTTCATAACCAACTAATTGTGATCAGGGTCCACATCTCTTACACTTTAATCCATCTGCAAACTTTCTGCGAAGTTTTGATTGCTGCATTTCACCTGCTTTTCAAGGCAGTCTTTTACATTTTCCATGGGATTGAAAATGGGTGATTTAACGGTCCAGTTGAGATGCGATCATTTGCTTGAGTATTAGTCGAACCAGAACGTGTGCGGCTGTAGCCTTCTGGAAGGCGACAGTGAACACGGCATCTATAAAGATGTAGAAGAGAGGACTTTGATCTCCAAGAATCTGGAAAATATCCACGGTTAATTTTCACCGTAACCTGAATGAGTCGGGCTCCGCATCGGCCATACATACCTGACGCACGGCCATCTTTTGCGTCAGGAGGATCCCCCCCTGTGTCAGTGTGGGTCCCGGCTGACGGTCGCCCACATTTTATTGGAGTGTCCCCGACTGCGCACCCTTCGGCAGTCTTTTAATTTCCCGGGCACCTTGCCTTTGATTTTATGCGACGATGCCTCCATGGCTGACAATGTTTTACATTTTATCCGTGCTAGTCCTTTTTATGGATCCATTTAGGGGGTCCTGCACTTTTCTGTTTCTGTGTCTTTTGTCCTCGCGTCTCTCCATATTTGTTGCTGTTTTGGTGTCTCATCGGATGGTTGACTCTTTCCCTTTTTTGTTGTCATGGTCAGTCAACCAGTTTCCGGACATCTTCTTTTCTTCTATTTCTTTCTGTCTGGTGTTGGTCTGTACTCTTCTTTTCTGTAGTGTTCGTCGCCTAATTTGTGTTCTTTAGCACCTGGGGGGGGGGGGGCAGTCTCCTTCCCCTTGGGGTTTTATCTGCTCTGCGACTTTGTCTCGCTTGTTTTTGGAATGGGGGACTGATGACCTTAGCTGTTTAGTCCCCCTCAAACATTCCAACAACCACCACCACCACCACCCAGTAAATCAGAGAACCATTTCCGCCCTGGACTGCATTCTCCATACACTGTTGGCTAAACGCTTCATTGCACCATCAGTGCATTGGACGACTTGCATCATTTGAAAAGAAGCAAAATCTCTCTGCTCGTTGTCCACACTACTCGACTTCAGTCGAAGAGGAGTGGCTGGCAGTCGATGAAAATAAGCTGCGTCTGGTCAAGGCCACCACGCGGCCATGGCGTACGTCCTACCAGTCATGCAGGCGGGATGAGGTTCTCCTCACTCGCCTCCGCATCGGGCACAGTCCCTTAACGGATGGTTTTTTACTCCGGCGGGAGGACCCTCCAATCTGCAGTGCTTGTGGCGTTCAGATTACTCTCCGCCACATTTTACTTGACTGTCTTGTATTCTCTGACCAAAGGGCGGTGGTTTCCTTGCCACCGGACTTGCCCTCTATTTTGCAAGACGACGCAACGACTGTTGTTAAGGTCTTATGGTTTTGTGTCCTGTCCAATTTGTTGCCTCGGATTTTAGGGAGAGGATTTTAATGTGCTGCTCGGTGACTGGCTCACCCAGATTTTAGGTAAGAGGTCCGCCAGTCACGATTACCTACTTGTTTCACTTCGATTTGTGTTCTCTTTTCCTTGTGTTTCCTTTCCTCTTTAGTGCGTTTCTCCTCCTCTTGTTTTGCCTCTGTGTGTGAGGATTTGGAACTGCGTCAGGTCTGTGTCTTTTGGCCGTTCTCCTAGTTCACTGTCCGTTTTCGTCCCTTCACCGCATGTGTTCCTGTTTCTATGCGTTTGGGCGCTGATGACCATGCTGTTTAGTGTCTGAAAACCCCAAACCACACACACACACACACACACACACACACACACACACACACACACACACACACACACACACACATCAACCGTCATTGTTTGGCTCAATGATGAAGTGCAGCTTTACGTGCCAGTGCGATCCATGGTCTTTTGCGAGGTATTCGATCCCAGATGTCCATTTGATGAGGTTCCCTTCGCTAGGTAACTTGTTACACTACTGGCCATTAAAATTGTTACACAACGAAGATGACGTGCTACAGACGCGAAATTTAACCGACAGGAAGAAGATGCTGTGATATGCAAATGATTAGCTTTTCAGAGCATTCACACAGGGTTGGCGCCGGTGGCGACACCTACAACGTGCTGACATGAGGAAAGTTTCCAACCGATTTCTCATACACAAACAGCAGTTGACCGGCGTTGCCTGGTGAAGTGTTGTTGTGATGCCTCGTGTAAGGAGGAGAAATGCGTACCATCACGTTTCAGACTTTGATAAAGGTCGGAATGTAGCCTATCGCAATTGCGGTTTATCGTATCGCGACATTGCTGCAAGCGATGGTCGAGATCCAATGACTGTTAGCAGAATATGGAATCGGTGGGTTCAGGAGGGTAATACGGAACGCCGAGCTGAATCCCAACGGCCTCGTATCACTAGCAGTCGAGATGACAGGCATCTTATCCGCAGGGCTGTAACAGATCGTGCAGCCACGTCTCGATCCCTGAGTCAACAGATGGGGACGTTTGCAAGACAACAACCATCTGCACGAACAGTTCGACGGCGTTTGCAGCTGCATGGACTATCAGCTCGGAGACCATGGCTACGGTTACCCTTGACGCTGCATCACAGACAGGAGCGACTGTGATGGTGTACTCAACGACGAACCTGGGCGCAAGAATGACAAAACGTCATTTTTTCGGATGAATCCAGGTTCTGTTTACAGCATCATGATGGTCGCATCCGTGTTTGGTGACATCGCGGTGAAAGCACATTGGCATCATGTATTCGTCATCGCCATGCTGGCGTATCACCCGGCGTGACGGTATGGGGTGCCATGGGTTACACGTCTCGGTCACCTTTTGTTCGCATTGACGGCACTTCGAACAGTGGACGTTACATTTCAGATGTGTTAGGGAGAGGATGTTAATTTCCTCACTGTGTGACAAGCTCGCCCATATTTTGTGTAAGTGGTCAGCCAATGACAATTTCCTGTGGCATTCTTGCTGCTATGTTTTCCCTTTCCTTACGTTTTACTTTCTTATGCAGCATTTTCCTTATTTTCGTGCTTTCTTTGCGTGTGTGCTTCAGTTTTATTAGGTCTGTCCACATTCGTTCCTTTTACTGTGTGTCAGGGCGCTGATGACCTCGACATTGAGCGCCCATAAGTCCCAACACACACACACACACACACACACACACACACACACACACAGACACACACAGATGTGTTACGACCCGTGGGTCTACCCTTCATTCGATCCCTGCGAAACCCTACATTTCAGCAGGATAATGGACGACCATATGTTGCAGGTCCTGTGCGGGCCTTTCTGGATACAGAAAATGTTCGACTGCTGGTCTGGCCAGCATATTCTCCAGATTTCTCGTCAATTGAAAACGTCTGGGCAATGGTGGCCGAGCAACTGGCTTGTCACAATACGCCAGTCACTACTCTTGATGAACCGTGATATCGTGTCGAAGCTGCACGTGCAGCTGTACCTGTACACGCCATCCAAGCTCTGTTTGACTCAATGCCCAGGCGTATCAAGGCCGTTATTACGGCCAGAGGTGGTTGTTCTGGGTACTGATTTCCCAGGAGCTATGCACCCAAATTGCGTGAAAATGTAATCACATGTCAGTTCTAGTATAATATATTTGTCCAATGAATACCCGTGTATCATCTGCATTTCTTCTTGGTGTAGCAATTTTAATGGCCAGTAGTGTAAGATTTCAAAAGCGAGGCCTGCGTGGCTTTCTCTTATGCTACAAAAACTGTTACTTTCCTTAATATCGATCCATCAGTGTAAATAACATACTGACCTCCGTTCGTTAAGTATTCTCTTATTGTGTCATTTGCAATTTTGAGTAAAAAGTCGAGGAATGATTGGTAGATCATAAAATGGTTCTGATTTCTGTAGAACAGTGGCACGCCAGATGGCACATTGTTCTTAAATCAGACGTTTCTACACGCCTTGTTGGTCAAATGGGCAAGTAAGACATCGAGCGGTACTGACAGTGCAGTCAAGCAGAATTTGTCATTCTATATTTACGACAGTAGAACGCAAGTCACTCTGCAGTGCATGGAAAGAGGTTATTGCATACCGGTATTACAAATTGCCTATCCTAGCTCATATACCAATTGAGCGAAGGAAAAATGACTACGTATGCGCCATAATTTTTCTTATCCTACGCTAGTTATGCTTGTTCATTAAATGTACGTAATAGGGTTTAATGATATAAAATCATCTTTCTTCCCATCCCACACAAGCTGGCAGTCCTGCGCCAGGCGAGACGTACAAGTTTTTGCGCTCGCGTAAAGATAAATTATTGAGGTTGTAATAAGGCTTACTTTAGAACAAATTACTCATCAGATACATGTAATAGTGCGTTTTTTAAGCTTCCCATTAAAGATATCAGTTTTATTCACGACTTAATCCAGAAAACTCGAAAAGATCGTAAGGTCGGGTTGCAGTCGTATTTTTATTTACGTTTTTTACAGTTAACCCAGAGAACTAGTTTAATTTTTTTGTTATTCTTTTAAATACTTTAAGTAGAGGGCATCCATTCATTATTAGGTACATATTTTCTAAAGTAGATAACGGCAAATCTTAAATCTTAGGTCGTTTGAGTTAGAAACTTTCGCACTAGCAGTTTGTTTACATATAGTCTGTGTACATTAAAGTTACATTAATACTTCTATTCTATTGTGATTAAGTTAATTAACAGACACTACAGTTAAGTGGGTACTAAGTTCTTGTTATAAGCTGAAATAATTAACTTTTTGCGTTATACACTGATCAGCCAGAACATTATGACCACCTACGTAATAGCCGGTATGCCCCACGTTTGGCACGGATAACAACGGTAACGCGTTGTGGCATGGAAGCAGTGAGGCCTTGGTAGGTCGCTGGAGACAGTTGGTACCACATCTGCACACATAAGCCAGCAGGGGGGGCATCACATCCCAGCATCCCAGATGTTTTCGATCGGGTTCAGACCTGGAGAATTGGGGGAGGGGGGGCAGCACATCAATTGGGATTCGCCACTGTGTTCATCGAACCACTCCATCACAATCCTGGTCTTGTGACATGGTGCATTATCTTGTTGAAATATGCCACTGCCATCATGCAGGGCCGTACGTGGTCTGCAACCAGTGTATGACACCACTTGGCCAACATTGTGCCTTGCACGATATTCACTAGACCCGTAGACGCCAACGTGAATATTCCCCACGCCACAAGCTTGTTTCCGTCGGCAGTACAGTTGTCAAGGAGCTGTTCCTCTGGAAGACGAAAGCTTCGCCCCCTCCCATCGGTTGATGAACAAGGTATCGGGATTCATCAGACGATGCAATATTCTGCCACTGTACCATACCCCCTGCGGGTTCGGGGGTTAGAATAGGCCCGCGGTATTCCTGTCTGTCGTAAGAGGCGACTAAAAGGAGTCTCAAATGTTTCGGCCTTATGTGATGGTCCCCTCTCGGGTTTGACCTCCATCTTTCTAAATTATTCCGAAGAGCGAGCCACTTGGGTAAGGGCGCCTTACATGGTGCATTGTATCCGTCGTGCAATTAGACCTTTAGCCGTCTTTCTCGTCGTTGCAATGGTGTCCCGCTCGTTTTCGATCTCTTGGGCGATTACCACGCTGCACTCTGCAGTGTTTCTTTTAACTGCTTCGACGACCTTGGCCATTTTTGCACCTAAGATCCAGCACGGTAGCCAGTCCGTTGTGGTGGGGCCGCCATGTACCCTCTTGGTTGTAGCCCCCTGACAACACAGGGATCGCTCTACTGATGCCTGCGCCGTTAACTCCCCACGTATGCCAAGGAGTAGATGCCCATCGCCCTGGGGCATCGGTACTCCCGTCAATGGCCATCCTGCCAGGTGGCCTTTGCTGTGGCTGGGTGGCGCCCGTGGGGAGGGCCCTTGGTCGGAGTAGGTGGCATCAGGGCGGATGACCCGCAATGAAGCGTGGTACATCATCTCTCGCTGGCGGCCAGCCGTCAGCAGTCTCTAAGCGTTCCAAAGCTCACTTTAAGGCTAATGTGTATGACCTCAAATCGTTCCCCTCCCTGGCCACACCATGGGAGGAACGAAAGGCTGTGAATGAGAGCGAAAGATACTCGCCCCGGTATCTCGTCTGTACCAGAGCTGACGGGGACTCGTTTGTGTCTGTGAAGCCTCAGTTCTTTGTCGAAGATTTAGAGGATAAGTTCGGGGAGGTGGAGGGCTTGTCCAAGATGCGGTCTGGATCGGTGTTGATAAAAACGGCATCCTCTGCCCAGTCACGAGCCTTGCTGGCTTGTACGAAGTTGGGGGATGTGTCTGTTACTATCACCCCACATAACAGCTTAAATATGGTCCAGGGAATTATTTTTCACTGCGATCTCCTTTTACAGTCCGATGACGAGCTGCGCGCCAACTTGGAGCGCCGAGGTGTCCATTTCGTCCGGCGCGTCCACCGGGGTCCGAGGGATCATCAAGTTACCACCGGTGCCTTCATCTTGGCCTTCGAGGGTGACACGTTACCTGAGAAGGTCAAGGTGATGGTGTACCGTTGTGATGTCAAGCCGTATATCCCTCCCCCGATGCGGTGCTTCAAGTGTTGGAAGTTCGGCCACATGTCTTCACGCTGTGCTTCCGACCTCGTCTGTCGCGATTGCGGTCGACCTTCCCATCCTGATCATCCCTGTGCGCCGCCTCCAATCTGTGTGAACTGTGGTGCGCACCATCTGCCTTGCTTGCCAGACTGTCCGATTCTGCAGAAGGAGCGGAAGGTCATGGAAATCAAGACTCTCGACCGCCTGACGAACACTGAGGCGAAGCGGAAATATGATCGGCTTCATCCAGTGCGCATGACAGCTTCTTATGCCGCAACTGTCACTCCTTCTACAATTCCATCCACTCTAGTCAGCTCTCAGAGTCGAAGTCCCACACCTGCCCCCTTGATGGTGGGGGGCACTAAACCTCCTGTTGCTCCTGCTCCATCTACTTCAGGAGCAACACCCCCCCAACCATCGGGGACATCAGTCCCCCCTTCCCAGCCGGAGAAGCGTAAGACTTCTTCGGCTACTCTCGTAAGGAAGAGGTCCCTTCGGGACCTCCCTTCGCACGTTCCGACCGGTTCCAAAGCCGACAGCCACAAGTGGCTCAAACAACCGCCAGTCCCTGGTCGTCAGGACACACGGTCATCGTCTGTCCCTGAGACTGACCCAGTGACGCCCTCCCAGCCTGAACCACCCAAGGCGCAGTGCGAGAAGCAGAAGAAGAAGAAACTCCCCAAGGCTACCGACATTGCGGTGGCACCCATTCCACCGCTTCCTACAAGCTCTGCGTCTGAGGATGAGGTGGAGATTCTGGCGTCCACTGAGGACATGGATCTCGCCAGTCCCTCGGATGCAATAGATAGCTGTTGTCCAGGTGGTGACTCAGTAGCAGCAGGGGCCCCGGAGGCGTAATCTGCCTCCCCAATCTCTCCACGCCTTTCCCATCCATGGCTAATACCATCCTCCAGTGGAACTGCAGCGGTTTCTTCCACCATCTAGCTGAGCTCCGCCAACTTATCAGCTGTCATCCTTTCCTTTGCATTGCTCTGCAGGAAACTTGGTTTCCAGCAATGCAAACCCCCGCCCTCCGTGGCTATCGGGGTTATTTTAAGAACCGGGCAGCTTATGAAAGGGTGTCTGGTGGCGTCTGCATATATGTCCTTAACTCTCTTCACAGCGAGTTTGTACCTCTACAAACAGCTTTAGAGGCTGTCGCTGTTCAGGTGTGGACGCCACAGGCTATTACCGTCTGCAGTATTTACCTTCCACCTGATGGTGCTGTCGCGCAGCATGTCCTGGCTGCTCTGATAGCCCAACTGCCGCCACCTTTTTTGCTGCTGGGCGATTTCAATGCCCACAACCCTCTATGGGGGGGGACTGTCTCCGATGAACGTGGTCGGGACGTGGAGCATGTGTTGGCTCAGCTCGACCTTAGCCTCTTGAACACCGGTGCTCCCACGCATTTCAGTGTGGCCCATGGCTCGTTCTCGGCCATCGATCTCTGTATTTGCAGCCCTGGACTTGTCCCATCCCTCCACTGGAGAGTGCATCCTGACCTGTGTGGTAGTGACCATTTTCCCATCTATTTGTCACTGCCCCAGTGTCATTCTTCTGGGCGCTTGCCCCGCTGGGCTCTCCACAGGGCTGACTGGCCGGCTTTTATTTCCGCTGCAACCATTGAGTCTCCCCCACAGGGTGACATTGACGAGGTGGTGCGTGTTTTAACCACGTCCATCATTTCAGCGGCCGAGGCTGCCATCCCCCGTTCTTCTGGCCACCCTCGGAGGAGGGCTGTACCCTGGTGGTCGCCGGAGGTTGCTGAGGCTATTCGCGACCGTCGGCGGGCTCTCCAGCGTCATAGGCGGCACCCGTCTCTTGAGACCCTCATCACCTTTAAGAGGCTCCGTGCCTTCGCCCGTCGTCTTATTGTACGGCGTAAGCAGGAGTGCTGGGAGAGGTATGTCTCATCCTTGGGCTCCCATGTCTCCCCCTCGCTCGTGTGGTCCCGGATCCGGCGGATTTACGGATACCAGACCCCTATGGGTGTCCCTGGGCTCTCCTTGGACGGCGCTGTCTGCACGGACGCTGCCGCCATTGCTGAACGGCTTGCCGCGCACTTTGCTCAGAGCTCTGCGACTGCATCCTATCCCCCCGCCTTTCGCTCTCTAAAGGAGCGAGCCGAGCGGACGCCGTTCTCATTCCACACGCATCGTTCTGAAACATACAATGCTCCTTTCAGCGAGAGGGAATTCCTCGCTGCCCTTGCCGATTGCCCTGATACAGCACCAGGCCCAGACTGCATCCACGTGCAGATGCTGAAGCATCTCTCCAGGGACTGCCAGAGACACATTCTCGCGATATTTAATCGCATTTGGAGCGAAGGCGTGTTCCCGTCGCAATGGCGAGAGGGTGTTATTGTCCCCATCTTGAAGCCCGGTGCGGACCCACTGGCGGTGGACAGCCATCGTTCCATTACCCTCACCAACGTTTTGTGCAAATTGCTCGAACGTATGGTGGGGCGACGTTTGTGTTGGGTCCTTGAGTCGCGCGGTCTCCTCGCTCCATCCCAGGGTGGCTTCCGTCGGGGCCGGTCTGCCACGGAAAATTTCGTGCGGCTGGAATCTGCAGTCCGTATGGACTTTGCCCGACGTCAGCAACTCGTTGCTGTATTTTTCGATCTGCGGAAGGCGTATGACACCACATGGCGGCATCACATCCTCGCCACGTTGCATGAGTGGGGTCTTCATGGTCGGCTCCCGGCTTTTCTTCAAACCTTTTTATTGCGCCGCGCTTTCCGGGTGCAAGTCGGTGCCACCTCTAGTTCATCTTATATACAGGAAAATGGGGTCCCGCAGGGCTCAGTGTTGAGCGTCTCCTTATTTCTAGTGGCCATTAATGGTCTGGATGCAGCAGTGGGGTCGTCGGTGTCTCCTTCTTTGTATGCCGACGACTTCTGCATCTCATTTAGCTCCACAACTACGGGAGTCGCCGACCGCAGGCTGCAAGTCGCCGTTCGCAAGGCAGCATCATGGGCTCTGACTCATGGTTTTCAGTTCTCTGCAGCCAAGACTCGAGTTATGCACTTCTGCAGGCGTCGGACGGTCCACCCTCATCCTGAACTTTACCTCGGCGGCCACCTGCTTGAAGTGGTGGACACTTGCCGCTTCTTGGGACTCGTGTTTGATGCCCGGCTCACATGGGTTCCTCATGTTGCTCAGCTGAAGCAAAAATGCTGGCGGCACCTCAACGCCCTCCGCTGCCTTAGCCACACGTCTTGGGGTGCAGATCGCTGCACGCTGCTGTGATTGTACAGAGCCGTTGTGCAGTCCCGGCTTGATTATGGGTGCCTGGCCTATGGGTCTGCATCACCCTCGGTGTTGAAGTTGTTAGACCCCATACACCACTGTGGGGTTCGGCTTACAACTGGCGCTTTTTGTACCAGCCCCGTAGATAGTCTACTGGTGGAGGCCGGGGTTCCCCCGCTGCGGATTCGCCGCCATCGACTGCTCGCCGACTATGCTGTCTACGTGCATTGCTCGCCAGACCATTCCAATCGTAGCCTGCTTTTCCCTGCCATGGTCCTCCATCTGCCCGAATGGCGACCTAGGTCTGGGCTTTCCGTAGCTGTCCGTGTCCAGTCCGTGCTGTCAGAACTGGGGTCATTCCCTCTTCTGCCTCCCTTCCGGGTCCGTACACCTACGCCTCCCTGGTGTTTGTCCCGGCCGTCCGTCCGTCTGGATTTGGCACAGGGACGTTCCGCCTGTGGCCCTCCGTCGCCGTTTTCTTGCGCTCCTCGAATCATTTCCGGGCTGTGAGCCTGTCTACACTGATGGTTCCCTGGTTGATGGTCGCACTGCCTACGCTTTTGCTCACGCTGCCCATGTTGAGCAACGCTCCTTGCCGGCTGGCTGCAGTATTTTTACTGCAGAGCTGGTGGCCATCTTGCGCGCTCTTGAGCATATGCGTTTCTGCTCAGGTAGGTCCATCGTCATCTGCAGTGACTCCCTGAGCAGCCTTCAGGCCATCGACCGCTGCTGTCCCTCTTCTCCTCTGGTGTCCCCCCCAGGGGCTCAGCATTCATTTGCTGAGTACGGGCTTGGCGACCCCGGGGTCCTGAGCTGGGGACTGGTCAGCGCCGCCAGTCTCCTGTCACCGTAAACCCCGGACATGCTTCAGCGACCACCGCATGGCGCAGCGGTGGAATGTTGTATGCTGCGGGGAATGGTAATCTTGGCTTGACCGCCTGGATTGCGAGGAAGGTAAACCTCTATAAAAACCCCTCAATCTTATGGTGTGCTGCGCGCCTATAAGATGCATGGCTGTTGGGGTGGAACAGTCGCAAGCGGGCAACCTCTGGGGCACCTGCCGCACCCCAGTTGTATAAGGCTTACTCAGGCACGCGGGGCTCTGTCTGAGCGGACCTTTAGTTCCCTAGCTGCTCGTGGGACCACAATGGACCCTTCGACCTCTACGTTTCCCCCTACCAGTGGATTGGGTGGGCCACTGGTAGGAAAACACACCCAATCGAAAAAGCGACTTCGTGCTGCGAGTCCTCCAGCGCCTGGTGTTACTAGAAATTTATCAGACTGTCGTAACAGAGCACATGCTGATATCCAGAATGTGTTTTTGATTGTCAAACGGAAGGAAGGTAGCTTTGAGAGAGTTTCTCCCTTTTACATCCACAAGGGTCTTGAGGGAATTGCAGGAACACTGAAATCTGTGAAGCGTCTGCGCAATGGGACTCTGTTAGTTGAAACTTCTAGTTCCCGTCAAGTCACTTCTCTTAGGAAAGCAACCTGTCTCGGAGAGTACGCTATCGAGATCGAGCTCCACTCCACTTTGAACTATAGTAAGGGTGTTGTGACATGTAGGGACTTGGTGGATATCCCCAAGGACGAGTTGAAATCTGAGTGGGCTGACGAAGGTATTGTCGACGTGCAGCATATTATGAAACGAGTCGATGGGGACCTAGTCAAATCCGACTCGTTTATTCTCACGTTCAATCGTCCGAGACTCCCAGAGCATGTTAAAGCGGGTTTCTTACGTTTGCCAGTACGGCCATATTTCCCCAACCCAATGCGCTGTTTTAAATGTCAGCGCTTTGGGCATACTACGTTGGGGTGCAATGGGATAGCCACTTGTGGTAAATGTGGTCAGCCTGCCCATGAAGGAGCCGATTGTTCATCGCCTGTGAAGTGCGTGAATTGCTCTGGGAGTCACCCTGTCTGGAGCCGGGTCTGCCCCATCTATCTCGAGGAACGGAAGATACAGGAGATCAAAACATCTAAGCGCATCCCCTATGGTGAGGCCAAGAAGCTCTTTAAGGCCATGCAGCCTCCTGTGTTTACAACATCTTTCGCTTCCACTCTGCAGAAACCGGTACAGTTGGCCACTGTTGCTACACAAACGGAGGTTGCTAGTGTCAGCACTAATACCTGCATTTGCCAGTGCACTTGTGCTGCTGCGGTTGTTTTGCAACCTGCAGCTCTCCCCACAACATCGGACAAGGCCGTGGTTGCTGACATTGGGGTACTTCCTGCACCTCCCCATATGGCACCTTCTGCCCAGGCGAGTAAAGCTCCAACTGTTGACAAGGTTCTGCATTCTAAGCCCCCCAAGACGAAGATGCCAAAGGTGAAGGTTTTGCCACCTGAGGAGACTAGTCACGGTCAGTCCGATGATGATGCCATCGTACTATCTGACATCTCCCTTGGGTCACCATCGGAGCTGATGGACATTGATGTCGACCGGGGGCGATCTTCTCGCCCCAGGAATAAATCTCCGGCCAGTACGGGCTCTCCTCCAAAGCACAGGGGCAGGGTCAAAATTCAGCCACCCTGATCACTGGCTCCCATATTACAGTGGAACCTGAATGGGTTCAGGACGCATGTGGCCGAATTACAACTCCTTGTACGAGAGCGCCCCTTGTGCTTATGTCTCCAAGAGACACATTTCCGGGCCACTGATGCTCCTTCTTTACGGGGCTATACCGTGTATCGAAAAGATGATCTGATGGGGGAAAGGGCAAAGGGTGGTGTTGCGGTTTTTGTCCATGACATGCACCACTCATCTGAGCTCCCTCTCGTTACGGACTTGCAAGCAGTTGCAGTTGACCTTCTTGTGGGGCAGAGGCTCACAATCTGTTCCGTTTACTTACCGCCTCAGGACGCCATAGACTCTGAGGCTCTCACAGACCTTATTACCCAACTCCCCCGCCCATTTCTCCTTCTGGGGGACTTCAATGCTCATAATGTCTTATGGGGCTCTACGACTACTTGCCCCAGGGGTCGCATTCTGGAAAGCCTCATGGCATCCGAAGAACTGTGCATCCTCAACTCTGGTGCTCCCACTCATTTCTGTACTGCTTCTGGGTCGTCGTCAGCTATTGACCTTTCCTTTTGCTCTCCAGCACTCGCGGATTCTGCTCTGTGGGAGGTTGCCGCTGACCTCCATTCTAGTGACCACTTCCCCCTTTGGATTCGCCTCCTGGATGAGACTGTAGCATTACCAGTGCCACCCAGGTGGAACCTCTGCAGAGCTGACTGGACACTTTTCAGCGATTTAGCTGTTTTGGAACACCGTGCCAGCGTCCACGAATGGGTCGACCATGTTACAGCCGTGATCTCCCATGCTGCTGAATTGTCGATCCCACGGTCCTCAAGTCATCCCAAGAGGCACCTTGTCCCTTGGTGGACCACTGAGTGCCGCTCAGCCATCCGAGCCCGCCGTGCAGCTCTGCGCCGCTTCAAGTGCCGTCCCTCAGCTGACAATCTTGCGGCCTTTCGGGTGGCAAGGGCCAAGGCCCGGCGAGTGATTAAAGAGAGCAAACGACGGTCATGGCAATCGTTCTTGAACTCCATCTCCCGCTCCACTAGTTCTACAAAAGTGTGGGAAGCCATCAGGAGGATCTCCGGGAAACGCAGCCAACTACCTGTCACGGCATTGCTGCATCAGGGTAGTCTACTCACGGCGCCGAGAGACATTGCCCAGACACTGGCCACGTATTTTGCCGAATCTACTGCCACTATGAACTGTGATCCAGATTTCTGCCGCTACCGCACTGCTATCGAGAGGGATCACTTGGACTTCCGGTCTCCAAATTCTGAACCCTACAACTGCCCCTTCACAATGTGGGAACTGGATTCGGCGCTGTTTGTGGCTCATGATACTGCGCCAGGTGCTGATCAAATCCTGTACAGCATGCTGCAGCACTTGTTGCTGCCATCCAAGGAAGTACTCCTGAATTGTTTTAATATGATATGGTCATCCGGCACGTTCCCTGACTCGTGGAGGGAGGCGATTTTGGTTCCCCTCCTCAAACCGGGAAAGGACCGAATGCATCCCAGTAGTTATCGGAGTATTGCTTTGACGAGCTGTGTCGGGAAGACATTGGAACGCATGGTCAACCGTCGCCTGGTTTGGCTGCTCGAGACCAGGCAGCTCCTTAGCCACTCTCAGTGTGGCTTTCGGAGATGTCGTTCAACTATAGACAACTTGACCCTGCTTGAGGCGGTCATCCAGCAGGCCTTCCTACGTAACCAGCATTGTCTAGGTGTATTCTTTGACATTAATAAGGCGTATGACACTACTTGGCGCCGCCTTATCCTCAATCAACTCCATCAGTGGGGCTTTCGTGGCCATCTCCCCATCTTCATTCGGTCCTTTCTTTCCCGCCGCGTCTTTCGATATCGGGTTGGTAATGTGCTATCTGATTTGTACGTGCACGAGAATGGTGTTCCTCAGGGAAGCGTTTTAAGTGTCACCCTCTTTGCCGTCGCCATTAACAGTATCACGTCCACAATCCGGAGTCCTGCCCAGTGCTCCTTGTTTGTGGACGATTTTGCTGTTTTCTGTTCTTCCTCCAGTCTTTTCACTGCTAGTTGGCAGCTGCAGCTTACGATAAAGCGATTAGAGGCATGGACTGCAAAGACGGGTTTTACCTTTTCTGCAGCCAAATGTGTGTGTGTCCATTTTAATCGTTCTCGACGTGCTTTTACCTCCCCTGAATTGCGTCTGAGGGGCACCATTCTTCCTTTTAGAGACACTGTGAGGTTCCTGGGCCTCACTTTTGATTCCAAGTTGTCGTGGTTGCCGCACCTTAAAGACCTCAAGGTGCGGGCCCTGAAGGCGCTGAATATTTTGAAGTGTTTGAGCCATCGGTCCTGGGGAGCAGATCGGGCGCGTCTGCTGCAGTTTTATAGGGCTTTCGTCCGGTCGCGTCTTGACTATGGATGCACTGTGTATGGGTCAGCGAGGCCTTCGTATCTGAAGATTCTTGACGCAGTACACCATGAGGGTATCAGGCTGGCCACTGGTGCCTTCCGTACCAGTCCCATCCCCAGCCTGTGTGCTGAGGCAGGGGAACCGCCGCTCGCCATCCGGCGGAAACTCCTCATGGTGCGACGAGTGTGTCAATTCCTTGCCTGTCCTCCCTCCCCTGCATACCCTACTGTTGCCCGACCCCCTATGGAACGTCTCTTTTCCAGTCGTCCAAGGGCAACGAGACCATTTGGGATTCGTGCCAAGCATTTGCTTGAGTCCCTTGGTGTGGAGCGTGTGGCACCCCAACTCCAGGGTTTTACCCGCCTGCCTCCCTGGTTGCTCCAGAGGCCCAGCGTCCTTTTAGACTTGTCAGAGTACCAGAGGAGCTGCACTCCGGCGTTTGTTTTTACCTCCTTATTTTACGATATTTTAAACCAGCATCCTGACCATGTACCAGTATTTACGGATGGCTCTAAACAGGGGGACTCTGTAGGTTGTGCTGTGGTTTTCCCTGATCGAGTCATCAAATTACGGCTTCCTGCAGCGTTTACCATCTTTGATGCCGAATTGTTTGCGATCTTGCGGGCATTAGAGCAGATGAGATGTGTTCCCAGTCTTAAGTTTCTCATCTGTTCTGACTCCCTGAGTGCCCTTCAGACCATGCAACACTTGTACCCAGCGGATACGGTCGTCCAGAACATCCATGATGCCCTACTCCACCTGCAACGGCAGGGTAAGGAGGTTTCTTTCTGCTGGGTGCCGGGGCACGTGGGTATTAGGGGAAACGAACTGGCGGATGTGGCTGCCAAAGATGCATGTTCCCTCCCTCACGTTGTTGAATGTGCCATCCCCCTCCATGCTGTTACCTCCCTTTTGCGTTTTCGTGTTATGCGTCAGTGGGAAGAGGAGTGGCTGGCAGTCGGTGAAAATAAGCTGCGTCTGGTCAAGGCCACCACGCGGCCATGGCGTACATCCTACCAGTCATGCAGGCGGGATGAGGTTCTCCTCACCCGCCTCCGCATCGGGCACAGTCCCTTAACGCACGGTTTTTTACTCCGGCGGGAGGACCCCCCAATCTGTAGTGCTTGTGGCGTCCAGATAACTGTCCGCCACATTTTACTTGACTGTCCTTTATTCTCTGACCAGAGGGCGGTGGTTTCCTTGCCACCGGATTTGCCCTCTATTTTGCAAGACGACGCAACGACTGTGGTTAAGGTCTTACGGTTTTGTGTCCTGTCCAATTTGTTGCCTCGGATTTTAGGGAGAGGATTTTGATGTGCTGCTGGGTGACTGGTTCACCCAGGCTTTAGGTAAGAGGTCCGCCAGTCACGATTACCTACTTGTTTCACTTCGATTTCTGTTCTCTTTTCCTTGTGTTTCCTTTCCTTTTTTAGTGCGTTTCTTCTCCTCTTGTCTTGCCTCTGTATGTGAGGATTTGTAACTGCGTCAGGCCAGTACCTTTTAACCGTTCTCCTTGTTCGCTGTCCGTCTTCGTCCCTTCTCCGCATGTGTTCCCGTTTCTATGCGTTTGGGCGCTGATGACCACGCTGTTTAGCGCCCGAAAACCTCAAACCACACACACACACACACACACACACACACACTCCTCTGGTGTCCTCTATTCAGGAGTCTGTTTCCGCCATTGCCCGTTCTGGACGTTCGGTGGTCTTGGTTTGGACGCCAGGTCATGTTGGCATCCCGGGGAACGAACGTGTTGACAGGCTGGCCAAAGGGGCGCTCGACGCCCCAGCTTTGGAGATCGGCCTCACGGCTCCCGATCAGCAGCTGGTGTGCACCGTAAGGTGCTTGGGATATGGTCTGCTGAGTGGCGAGGCTTGACAATGCCTAATAAAGTGCGGGCTGTCAAGGAGACGACCGATGTGTGGCGCTCCTCCCTGCGGTCTTCTCGCAGGGACTCTGTTATCCTGTGTCGGCTCCGCATCGGCTATACATACCTGACGCACGGCCATCTTTTGCGTCAGGAGGATCCCCCCCTGTGTCGGTGTGGGTCCCGGCTGACGGTCGCCCACATTTTATTGGAGTGTCCCCGACTGCGCACCCTTCGGCAGTCTTTTAATTTCCCGGGCACCTTGCCTTTGATTTTATGCGACGATGCCTCCATGGCTGACAATGTTTTACATTTTATCCATGCTAGTCCTTTTTATGGATCCATTTAGGGGGTTCCTGCACTTTTCCATTTCTGTGTCTTTTGTCCTCGCATCTCTCCATATTTGTTGCTGCTTTGGTGTCTCATCGGATGGTTGACTCTTTTCCTTTTTTGTTGTCGTGGTCAGTCAACCAGTCTCCGCCCATCTTCTTTTCTTCTATTTCTTTCTGTCTGGTGTTCGTCTGTACTCTTCTGTAGTGTTCGTTGCCTAATTTGTGTTCTTTAGCACCTGGGGGGGGGGCAGTCTCCTTCCCCTTGGGATTTTATCTGCTCTGCGACTTTGTCTCGCTTGTTTTTGGAATGGGGGACTGATGACCTCAGCTGTTTAGTCCCCCTTAAACATCCCAACAACCACCACCACCATGGTCCAGCTGATATACGACCAACAGTACTTGCTCCAACGGCGGGGTAAGGAGGTGTCCTGCTGGGTGCCTGGTCATGTAGGAATGTGGGGCAATGAACAGTCTGATTGGGCTGCCAAGGAGGCCTGCAGGGAGCAGGATGTGGTCCAGTGTCCTATTCCCTTGCAGTCTGTTATTTCTGCACTCCACAAGAAGTGTATGGAGTTGTAGGAGGAAGAATGGCTGGCGGTGGCGGCCAGTAAACTGCGGTTGGTGAAGTCAACAACTCGGCCGTGGCGTAGCTCCTGCCGGTTGCTCAGTGCTACTTGAGTAGGAAAATCAATAACTGATGTAAAACTGAAAGAACCGAGTAATATTTTAAGATCATTCTTCCTATCAAACTTTTGCAGAAAATCTACATTGAAACCCCCATGAATAATAATTTTCTTCCCTCTCTCTGACGGATATCACAAGAAGGAATTCAAGGTTTTGATAAATAGTTGGAAATTACCTAATGGGGACATATACACAATAACAATTATAAAATTACCATAGTTTAGTTTAAGCTCACAGGCACATGCTTTTGTACGTTGCTCTACACAAAAGTTGTTAGTTTCTAAATTTTTCACACTATGATACCTTTTACCATGTACGGCAACTCCTTGTTTTTCAAAGTTGTCTCTACTTACATTCTGCATTTTCCGTATCTGTGACTGTATGATTCCGCATCTGTGCCTGTATGATGTTCAGACAGTACATCTATTGCAAGGAGTTAATCTACTTTATTTTATAATCCCCTGATACTCTGATGCAATGTACTAACAATTTTTCGCTGTACTTTCATAAGAATCTTGTGATATTTTAATATCTTTAGTACCTGCCTGTCTGAGCTCCTCATTATGCTTGATTCCTTTCAGTGTTGTTTCACTGGATACTGATCTTAACCCAAAAAAGAGGTACTCTCTTGAGTTTCAGTGCCCCCCTCCCTACCTTAAGGATTTTGCTATCGACCCAGGCAGTTTGCCGTTCCCTTTCCTATAGAGATGCAGACAATACCTAGTGAAACCCCATCTACCGATGGCATCAACAGAAACCAAACCTATGTCTGACTCAGTAGCCGCCCGAAGCAGCCGATTCAACCACATATTGATGCTCCTTACAGAGCTGTTCAGCTGAGGCCGATCACACCGCATGAAAAAAGGGACCAACCTTACTAGGAAGTTGCGTTAACTGTAACAAACTGTTCATCGCAAATGCGCAGACCATTTCGGCATGCCTCCTGGCCGATGGCTGGCTCTGAGCACTATGGGACTTAACTTCTGAGGTCATCAGTCCCCTAGAACTTAGAACTACTTAAACCTAACTAACCTAAGGACATCACACACATCCATGCCCGAGGCAGGATTCGAACCTGCGACCGTAGCGGTCTCGCGGTTCCAAACTGTAGCGCCTAGAACCGCTCGGCCACTCCGGCAGGCCTCCCGATCGACCTACATTCGTAGACCCCGACGATGTGCTCCACGCTTGCTAATTTTAGATTCAGCGGAAGTGCAACGTTAATGTGCACCTGCACTGAACGTTGTGGATTCATTGACCATCGACGCGAATCAGTTTTACGAGCGCGTGACGTCTGTTCTTTCGGCCAGATACCACGCATTAATATAAAAGAGGGATAAAGTTTTCGTGTTGTGCATAATGAGTGCAATATGAGTAATAAAATACGGCTGTTTAAATTAAACATGATATATCAGTAAATATAAAGAAAACACATAGAGAAGGATTCGGTATAAACTGTACGTAGTAAGAACGGGAATGCGACCTTTGACAGTTAAGTCACGTCGCTTTGTCTGCAAATGCTGTTAATAGATGACGACTAAGCGGAATAGCCAGGCAAGTAACTGTTGTTTACGTTGCTGTATTCAGAACTACGCGACTGTGGCGCTGCAGGTGGCTCTTGGCCACATTAGAAAAATCACGACCTACACAGAATGAAGACATTAAGTAAAAAACGACCCCTGTTGCATTCTGCGGGGTTTCTTGTGGGGCAGCGTGGATTATTCCCGCTTCAGCATCCGTAGTTTCATGATGTTCCGTTAGGTGGCGGCGCTATACGTTGCCTTCAAAATGGCATCTGTGCGTTCCAAACAGAGCTGTCTTTGAGTTTCTTTTGGCAGGAAACCAGAGCAATGCAGATGTTCGTAGGTGCTTGCAGAATGTCTACGGAGACCTAGCAGTGAACGAAAGCACAGTGAGCTGGGCGAGGCGTCTGACATAATCGCAACGAGGTTGCGCAAATCTGTCCATGTTCCGCATGCCGGTCAGCCGCACGGAACTGCGACTCCAGCAGTGTTGGAACGTGCGGACACTCTCGTTCAAGGAGATCGACAGATCGCAATTAAACACCTCGCTGCTCAACTGGACGTCTCTGTTGGTAGTGCTGACACATTACTGTTTGACAGAATATTTGTGTACGCGCCAAACGGACTTGGTGCTGTATGTGGCTCATACCTCGTTTATTTTCGTAAACGTGGCAATATTTTGTGCTGCTATGGCGGAGGCAGCTGCTGTGCTCCAGCTACTTTTACAGAATCTGATGATGCCCCAAAAGGGAGAAACGATTATTGATATCCAATATCCCTCGAATGACAACGAAAACCTCACACAAATCTACACACCCAAGAGGAGATCAGAAAACAACATTGGACTCTTCGTCCTCATCCGCCCTACAACCCGGATCTCGCATCTTGCGAATTCACCTGCTTGAACTAATGATGCTCCGCGGGAAGCAGTAGATGGATCATGGAGAGGTTGCTGATGCAGCAAGACGTTGGTTCCGACGTCGACCAGTAAGGTGACGTAAGGTCACTGCCTTAAATAGAATTATCTTGAAAAATAGGGTTTCCAGCCAAAAGAGTAGGGAGTAATATTGTTTATTGGAATCGTGAATAAAAATAACCTGCCTTCAGAAAAAAAAATCTGTAGCATTACTTACTGAGCGCACCTCATACTACACTGACTGAGATTGTCACTGACACTACTTCACTACACCCTGTCGGAAAACGGAACGAATAAATAAGGCGCATAGGGCGATTCATCTACATCTACGTCATTACTCTGAAATTCACAATTAAGTGCTTGGCAGAGAGTTCATCGAACCAATTTAAAGACATTTCTCTGCCAAAGCCACTCTTGAATAGAGCACGAGACAAACAAACACTTAAATCTTTTCGTGCGAGCCCTGATTTCTCTTTTTATTACGATGCTCGTTTTTCCCTGTGCAGGTGGGAGCTAACAAAATGTTTTTGCTTTCGGAGGAGAAACTGGTGATTAAAATTTCATGAGAACATACTACCGCCACGAAACACGCCTCTGTTTTAATAGCTGCCACCTCAGTTCGCGTATCAGAATCGTGGCACTCTCTCCCCTAATTCGCAATTATGCGGAACGAATTGCCCTTCTTTGGATATTTCCAGTGTCCTCCGTCAATCCTATTTAATGCGGATCCCATACCGCCCAGCAATGCTGCAGAATAGGGCGGACAAGAACTGTGTAAGCAGTGTCTTTAGTAGACCTGTTGCAACTTCTAAGTGTTGTGCCAATAAACTGCAGTCTTTGGTTCGCTTTCCCCACAACATTACCTATGTGATCTTTCCAATTTAAATTGTTCTTAATTGTAATCCCTAAGAATTTAGTTGAATTTACAGCCTTTAGATCTTTGATTTATGGTGTAACAGAAATTTAGTGGAGCCCTTTTAGTTCGCATGTGGATGACTTCACACTTTTCGTTATTAAGAACCAGTAATTGCTTTTCGCACCATGCAGATATCTTGTCTAATTCCTTTGCAACAATTGGTTTTGATCATCTGATGACTTTACAACACGGTAAGTGATAACACTACCTCCAAACAATGTTAATAGGACTGCTCTGATTATCTCCTAAATCGTTTACGCAGTAAGGAACATCACAGGGCCTATATCGCTTCCTTGGGCAACGCAAGATATTACTTCAGTTCTTCTCGATGACTTTCCGTCAGTTACTACGAAGTATGACCATTCTGATAGGAAATCACGAATCCAGTCGCACAACTGACACGATACTCCGTACGCACGCAATTTCATTAGAAGTCGCTTGTGATGAACGATGTCTAAAGGCTTCTGGAAATCTAAAAATGTAAAATCAATTTGACGTCTCCTGTGGATAGCACTCATTACTTCATGAGAATAAAGAGCTTAGTTCTGTTTCACAAGAACAGTATTTTCTGAATTCGTGTTGGTTATTTGTCAACAAGTCGTTTTCTTCGAGGTAATTCATAATGTTCGAACACAGTGTATGTTCGAAAATCCCACTGCTAATCGATGTCAGTGATATGTTTCTGTAATGCAGCAGAATACTGCTATTTTCTTTCTTGAATATTGGTGTGACTTTTGCAACTTTCGAGTCTTTAGGTGCGAATCTTCCGACAAGCGAGTGGTTGTATATGATTGTTAAATATTGAGATATCCGCCTGAGTTACTGATGTCGACGGTTGATTTTGACTCGAATTCTGGAATATTTATTTGGTCTTCTTTGGTGAAGGTCCGATTCGAATTAGGTTTTTTGGGAGAATTCTAGCTCATCTGAAAAAGAGACCGCACGCAGAATACTGATACAGCCTATTCCTAAGTAACTGTTTGGCATCCGCAGCACATCAGGATTAAAAGAAGACCTTGAAGCAATTCAGAGGCGTACCGCTATATTTGTTACCGGTAGGTTTGAGCAACACACGAGTATTACGCAAATGCTTCGTCAACACAAGTGGGAATCCTCGGAGGGAAGAAGATCTTATGTTCACGAAACACCATTGAAAAAGTTTAGAAAACCGGCATTTGAAACGGAGTGTAGAACCATTCCTCTGCCATCAACGTACAACTCGTGTAAGGACTGCGAAAACAAGATAAATCAGGGCTCGTAAGGAAGCACATATACAACCATTTTTTCCCTCGCTCCATTTACGTGTGGATCAGTAAAAGAGAGACTATCAGTGGTACAGGCTCCCCCGCCCCACCCCCACCCCGTCTCCTGTCATGCACCTTATGTTGCCTTGTGGTGAATGTATGTAAAAATTAGTAAAATGCGGGAAATGATACGTAATGGTACGAGCATTGACTCCATTTCGCCACGTGCTCCGCGCGTGGAAATGTAGTGCCCTTCGACGGAGATACCCGCGACGCGTGGAGATGCTTCACAGAGCGCCGTGACTCAACCGGAAGCCCTTGACCGGCAGCGTGTTGCGTCATGTTGTTATCTCTCACAGTCGCACATAGTTTCGTATATAGTCAAATATAATGAGGCACTATGTCATGCAGAATAATGAAACCATTAGAAGAGAGCCGTATGATAGCTACATTTTTGCCGGCCGCGGTTCTAGGGGCTTCAGTCTGGAACCGCGTGGCCGCTACGGTCGCAGGTTCGAGTCCTGCCTCGGACATGGATGTGTGTGATGTCCTTAGGTTAGTTAGATTTAAGTAGTTTTAAGTCTAGGGAACTGATGACCTCAGATGTTAAGTCCCATAGTGCTCAGAGACATTTGAACCATTTTTTGAGCTACATTTTTCTGTGAATGAGTGCCAGTTACTTAATAATGAAGGGAATGGCTTTGATTGTATTCCTGGTCACAGTGAGAAATAATTTCACAGAACGGCCAAGTACTGCCACGCTCCAGTTCGAAGTAATGCGTGCTTTTATTTCGTCGTACAAATGTAGAAACTGATCGTGGCAAGTACACTGCAGCCTTTCAGAAGCGTGTATAACCACCTGTTGCAGCGCTGCGAGACGTGCAGGATGAGCGTCAGTGCGGTTCTGGTAGGTACCGACAGGTATATAGAGTCATCCTGGTGCTCTTCGAACTACACACTGTGCACTGTACACACTGCATTGTCCTGCTAGTAGATCCCATCTTTTAGAGAAAAAACAAACTGCCTGTAGGTGTGGAAATGATTCCAAATGAAAGACACATTCTTGCTTTGATCCATTGTGCCTTAGAATAACGAGATCACCTAGGGAATGCCACTGTCTTGGACTCTTCCGACGATTTTTGCAGGGTTTTTAGTTTCAGTCATTTCACGCCGCACACGCCAATGGCCATCCGTCCGATGGAGCATAAAACTTGGTTCATCTGAAGAGGCGCCTATTGACACTCAGTGGACGTCCAGTTGCGGTACTGGCGTGCAAATTCCGGCCTTCGTGGCCGATGAACAGCAATCATCATGGGTGCGTGAACCAGGCGCCAGCTGCTGAGGCCCGTACGCAGCGACGTTCACTGAACGAGGAGACACTGTTAGCTCCTTGGTTCATCTGGGCGGTCAATTGCTCAAAAGTTGAACGTCTTTTCGGACGCACACATCTCTGGAGCCGTCGTTAACGCCCGCCATCTATTGCCTGTGGTGTACCGCAGTTGCCTCGGAGCCTGTTTTACATAGAGCCATTTTACCATGCACAATATACTTTAATCTCGACCGCACGTGAACAGTTCACAAACTTAGCCGTTTCGGAAATGCATCCGCCCTTTCGGTCGTCAGATAAATCGCTCCGTTACCGCGTTACAACGACTGTACTGTTTACCGGTCTCCCCGACACGCTTTATGTATCTCCCACTGTTAGTGCTGCCACCTGTGAGTTGTTATTGGACACAGACGTCGATCATAGGCGATGGCCACGTTAATGTGACTGGTCCGTGTATTCTGGCATGCTAGTGCGACAGCGAATCAACACCTAGTCAGGTCCACTCCAGGACGCTGATGACCTCGATGTTGAGCGCCCATAAGCCCCAACACAAACACACACACACACACACACACACACACACACACACACACACACCAGTAGACATATAACATGCCATTGACTTTATATCATGACGCCCATAAGCAACCAAACTACAGACAGTAGGCTTGCGGTTTATTATAAGGGACAAAGGTGTCCTACAAATAAATTTACAATGGTTCCAATCTACCGGTTTCCACCAAGGATTTCGAGAGGTTTCCCTTGGTTCTACAGTAAATTCGAGAACTACAAATCCTTCCTGATCCAATATCAGGCTGCTGGAATATGGTTGAAAGGATCCGAGGTCTACAATGGATCGAGATCTCAAATAGGCTGTCTTGCTCTCCAAGTTAACGAATAAAGTTTTAAGAAAAGAAAAAAAGCCATACTACACACATCAAGCAACGGTACACGGCACTGGGAAAGTGACAGTGCGTAAAGATTATTGTAGAACAAAAGGTTTTGTCAAAGTTTAGTTGTTGCTAGGGGATTAATGCGTAACAGGATTTTCCTTGATAATGTCTATCTCTTCTTTAGACATATATACGATGGCGTTGTGACGTTGTCTAGCGTCACAGTTCACCTTGTCTGATATTAACTTGAATTTTTAAACATTTCGTCTTTTTTATTCTCATTTTTGAAAGGAAAAAAAAAGAAAATTGGAGTAAACATTCTATCAGCACGGAGTTCAACTATGAAGTTTGTAATGTATATGCATGAAAGATTTGAATGGCAGGAAAAATTTCACATCTTCTGTTGAAATAAGAATTTAGAGTTAGTTATTAATAAATATTGTAGCGGATAATATCAATTTAACTGTGCTCCTTGACACATTCTTGTGGATGTAAATACAAGTATGATCATCTTTCTTCACATTTCTGTAACTGGTACTCATCTTCCTTTTATTGACCGCAAGTACTCTAGTCAAGTGTACTGCTCTGCTCTTTCGTAAGCAGTAGGCCCTACACAACTACACAAGGTCACTGCTCACTATTTACGAAGAAATTTTTGTTTAAATTATACATATTCTATGGCGGCGGGTAGAGAGATAAATGTGCCAGCTTAGTATGGCGATGTTAATTTCAGTTACGTATGTCGTATTAGTTTCAGTTACGTATGGCGTATTTCCCCCTGTGTATCTCTGGTTACTATGGCTACCTGCAAACATATATTTATCTGTGACAAAGAGCTAACAGAACTATCAGCGAAATCAATATGTGTACGTAATTAAACGTATCTCATGTCACTGTGGCACATCCGTGTATGTAGGTTTCATAATTTTCATTCGCTGTAAATATTATTGAAGTTCACTTGAGGTAATTAATATCCCTTTTTCATAAAGATCTGCGTAAGTTCGCTTCAACAGAGATTCTCTTCCTGACGCAGTCGGCGGGTTACGTTATCTCTGGATCTCATGTTACTCATGTTTACAGAAAATGTCAAAATTATCGCACATAAATAACCTCTCCAAATTCCCTTAAAATGTCGCTTTCGAATTAAAATGTCAATCAAATAAATATTCTGGAGCAATCTATTTGCACAGACTGCTGTAATAAGTTCAATTTCACTTTAAATGAACTGCGACGAATATCAAAGATGTTTCTTGTTGCTATCTTTATGGTGAACGGATTGATTTTACTTTTCTATTAAATGGTCACAGTTAGAAAAGCTCTTGTTATCTCGTAATAGATTTGTAGGTAAACCAACACTACGTCGTAGTGGAAAGTACTAGAGAAACACTTTTGAATTATTTACCGAGCGAGGTGGGTAGTGGTTAGCACACTGGACTCGCATTCGGGAGGACGACGGTTCAATCCCGTTTCCGGCCATCCTGATTTAGGTTTTCCGTGATTTCCCTAAATCGTTTCAGGCAAATGCCGGGATGGTTCCTTTGAAGGGGCACGGCCGATTTCCTTCCCAATCCTTCCCTAACCTGAGCTTGCGCTTCGTCTCTAATAACCTCGTTGTCGACGGGACGTTAAACACTAACCACCACCACCACTTTTGAATTATATATACTTTACTAATGGCGTCTTTATACAAAGCTGTTGGCTAATAACAAGAACGACAAATGAAACATGGCTGAACAGAACACACACTGGAAAAACAAGTCAAAGAAGCTTGTCCTCATAGAGATAGTGGTCGACTGATGCCGAGTCGACTGCTGCCACAGATTCAAGTATTTCAGAGGCTATCAAACTTTTTTTTTTAAAAAAAGAAAAAAAGAATAAGCGAGTCAAAACTTTTCATAGGAACTTTACACACTTCTTCATAATTTTCTCCTCATGCGAAATGAGCCACGTAACGTTAATAATGTCTACTCGTTGCGTACAATACATTATATCACAACCCTCTCCTGCCCAGTGCTCCTTGTTTGTGGACGATTTTGCTGTTTTCTGTTCTTCCTCCAGTCTTGTCACTGCTAGTCGGCAGCTGCAGCTTACGATAAAGCGACTAGAGGCATGGACTGCGAAGACGGGTTTTACCTTTTCTGCAGACAAATGTGTGTGTGTTCATTTTAATCGTTCTCGACGTGCTTTTACCTCCCCTGAATTGCGTCTGAGGGACACCATTCTTCCGTTTAGAGACACTGTGAGGTTCCTGGGCCTCACTTTTGATTCCAAGTTGTCGTGGTTGCCGCACCTTAAAGACCTCTAGGTGCGGGCCCTGAAGGCGCTGAATATTTTGAAGTGTCTGAGCCATTGGTCCTGGGGAGCAGATCGGGCGCGTCTGCTGCAGTTTTATAGGGCTTTCGTCCGGTCGCGTCTTGACTATGGATGCACTGTGTATGGGTCAGCGAGACCTTCGTATCTGAAGATTCTTGACGCAGTACACCATGAGGGTATCAGGCTGGCTACTGGTGCCTTCCGTACCAGTCCCATCCCCAGCCTGTGTGCTGAGGCAGGGGAACCGCCGCTCGCCATCCGGCGGAAACTCCTCATGGTGCGACGGGTGTGTCAATTCCTTGCCTGTCCTACCTCCCCTGCGTACCCTACCATTGCCCGACCGCCTATGGAACGTCTCTTTTCCAGTCGTCCAAGGACAACGAGACCATTTGGGATTCGTGCCAAGCATTTGCTTTAGTCCCTTGGTGTGGAGCGTGTGGCCCCCCAACGACAAGGTTTTACTCGCCTGCCTCCCTGGTTGCTCCAGAGGCCCAGCGTCCTTTTAGACTTGTCGGAGTACTGGAGGAGCTGCACTCCTGCGTTTGTTTTTACCTCCTTATTTTATGATATTTTAAACCAGCATCCCGACCATTTACCAGTATTTACGGATGGCTCTAAACAGGGGGACTCTGTTGGTTGTGCTGTTGTTTTTCCTGATCGAGACGTCAAGTTACGGCTTCCTGCAGCGTTTACCATCTTTGATGCCGAATTGTTTGCGATCTTGTGGGCATTGGAGCAGATGAGATGTGTTCCCAGTCTTAAGTTTCTAATCTGTTCTGACTCCCTGAGTGCCCTTCAGACCATGCAACACTTATACCCAGCGGATACGGTCGTCCAGAACATCCATGATGCCCTACTCCACCTGCAACGGCAGGGGAAGGAGGTTTCTTTCTGCTGGGTGCCGGGGCACGTGGGTATTAGGGGAAAGGAACTGGCGGATGTGGCTGCCAAAGATGCATGTTCCCTCCCTCACGCTGTTGAATGTGCCGTCCCCCTCCATGCTGTTACCTCCCTTTTGCGTTTTCCTGTTATGCGTCAATGGGAAGAGGAGTGGCTGGCAGTCGGTGAAAATAAGCTGCGACTGGTCAAGGCCACCACGCGGCCATGGCGTACGTCCTACCAGTCATGCAGGCGGGATGAGGTTCTCCTCACCCGCCTCCGCATCGGGCACAGTCCCTTAACGCACGGTTTTTTACTCCGGCGGGAGGACCCCCCAATCTGTAGTGCTTGTGCCGTCCAGATAACTGTCCGCCACATTTTACTTGACTGTCCTTTATTCTCTGACCAGAGGGCGGTGGTTTCCTTGCCACCGGATTTGCCCTCTATTTTGCAAGACGACGCAACGACTGTGGTTAAGGTCTTACGGTTTTGTGTCCTGTCCAATTTGTTGCCTCGGATTTTAGGGAGAGGATTTTAATGTGCTGCTGGGTGACTGGTTCGCCCAGGTTTTAGGTAAGAGGTCCGCCAGTCACGATTACCTACTTGTTTCCCTTCAATTTCTGTTCTCTTTTCCTTGTGTTTCCTTTCCTTTTTAGTGCGTTTCTCCTCCTCTTGTTTTGCCTCTGTATGTGAGGATTTGTAACTGCGTCAGGTCTGTGTCTTTTAGCCGTTCTCCTTGTTCACTGTCCGTCTTCGTCTCTTCTCCGCATGTGTTCCTGTTTCTATGCGTTTGGGCGCTGATGACCACGCTGTTTAGCGCCCGAAAACCTCAACCCACACACACACACACACACACGGGTTTTACCTTTTCTGCAGACAAATGTGTGTGTGTTCATTTTAATCGTTCTCGACGTGCTTTTACCTCCCCTGAATTGCGTCTGAGGGACACCATTCTTCCGTTTAGAGACACTGTGAGGTTCCTGGGCCTCACTTTTGATTCCAAGTTGTCGTGGTTGCCGCACCTTAAAGACCTCTAGGTGCGGGCCCTGAAGGCGCTGAATATTTTGAAGTGTCTGAGCCATTGGTCCTGGGGAGCAGATCGGGCGCGTCTGCTGCAGTTTTATAGGGCTTTCGTCCGGTCGCGTCTTGACTATGGATGCACTGTGTATGGGTCAGCGAGACCTTCGTATCTGAAGATTCTTGACGCAGTACACCATGAGGGTATCAGGCTGGCTACTGGTGCCTTCCGTACCAGTCCCATCCCCAGCCTGTGTGCTGAGGCAGGGGAACCGCCGCTCGCCATCCGGCGGAAACTCCTCATGGTGCGACGGGTGTGTCAATTCCTTGCCTGTCCTACCTCCCCTGCGTACCCTACCATTGCCCGACCGCCTATGGAACGTCTCTTTTCCAGTCGTCCAAGGACAACGAGACCATTTGGGATTCGTGCCAAGCATTTGCTTTAGTCCCTTGGTGTGGAGCGTGTGGCCCCCCAACGACAAGGTTTTACTCGCCTGCCTCCCTGGTTGCTCCAGAGGCCCAGCGTCCTTTTAGACTTGTCGGAGTACTGGAGGAGCTGCACTCCTGCGTTTGTTTTTACCTCCTTATTTTATGATATTTTAAACCAGCATCCCGACCATTTACCAGTATTTACGGATGGCTCTAAACAGGGGGACTCTGTTGGTTGTGCTGTTGTTTTTCCTGATCGAGACGTCAAGTTACGGCTTCCTGCAGCGTTTACCATCTTTGATGCCGAATTGTTTGCGATCTTGTGGGCATTGGAGCAGATGAGATGTGTTCCCAGTCTTAAGTTTCTAATCTGTTCTGACTCCCTGAGTGCCCTTCAGACCATGCAACACTTATACCCAGCGGATACGGTCGTCCAGAACATCCATGATGCCCTACTCCACCTGCAACGGCAGGGGAAGGAGGTTTCTTTCTGCTGGGTGCCGGGGCACGTGGGTATTAGGGGAAAGGAACTGGCGGATGTGGCTGCCAAAGATGCATGTTCCCTCCCTCACGTTGTTGAATGTGCCGTCCCCCTCCATGCTGTTACCTCCCTTTTGCGTTTTCCTGTTATGCGTCAATGGGAAGAGGAGTGGCTGGCAGTCGGTGAAAATAAGCTGCGTCTGGTCAAGGCCACCACGCGGCCATGGCGTACGTCCTACCAGTCGTGCAGGCGGGATGAGGTTCTCCTCACTCGCCTCCGCATCGGGCACAGTCCCTTAACGCACGGTTTTTTACTCCGGTGGGAGGACCCCCCAATCTGCAGTGCTTGTGGCGTCCAGATTACTGTCTGCCACATTTTACTTGACTGTCCTTTATTCTCTGACCAGAGGGTGGTGGTTTCCTTGCCACCGGATTTGCCCTCCATTTTGCAAGACGACGCAACGACTGTGGTTAAGGTCTTATGGTTTTGTGTCCTGTCCAATTTGTTGCCTCGGATTTTAGGGGAGTATTTTAATGTGCTGCTGGGTGACTGGCTCGCCCAGGTTTTAGGTAAGAGGTCCTCCAGTCACGATTACTTACTTGTTTCACTTCGATTTCTGTTCTCTTTTCCTTGTGTTTCCTTTCCTTTTTTAGTGCGTTTCTTTTCCTCTTTTTTTGCCTCTGTATGTGAGGATTTGTAACTGCGTCAGACCTGTGTCTTTTAGCCGTTCTCCTTGTTCGCTGTCCGTCTTCGTCTCCTCACCGCATGTGTTCTTGTTTCTATGCATTTGGGCGCTGATGACCACGCTGTTTAGCGCCCGAAAACCTCAAACCACACACACACACACACACACACACACACACTAACAGCATGACAAGACTGACTCTATACAATTCAGAATTACACCACATCTCCGTTTTTTCCGAAAATCGTTGCGGTCTGAACACGCGCTTGACGTGTTCTTCTTCCCTGTGGCCACTGACTGGATGGCGAAGTCCACGAGTTACTCTTATAGCTGACCGGGTGGGTGAAAACTGCTGTCGTCGTTGAATCCTTCCTGCGTCGTTCATGTAACATAGACAAAAAACCATTGTTTGTAGACGCCAGACAAACAAACAACTTACGATGCAGAAACAAGAAAATGTTTAACAGCTAATATCTCTGTCATGATCTACATATCCTTTCCACTGGCCAAGAAAGCTATAGAGTTTTTTAACTAAGTGCATTATTTGTAATTAACAAATGTTATTGATGACAATTATGTCCTCAAGCAAGAGAATCCATCACAAATGCAAGACATTGAAGAAAAGTGAATTAGAAAAGGACTAGGACTTGGATTTGGCCATGAGCCTCATGTGTAATATATACGAGGGTCACTCCAAAAGAAATGCACGCTATTTTTTTTAAATCCATCTTTTATTCTACATGCTTGAAAGTTTTACAGCGTGTAGATACATCTTGTAGGAACAATATTTTCATTTCTCCACATAATTTCCATCCCTCTCTACTGCCTTACGCCATCTTGGAACCAGCGCCTGTATACCCGCACGGTAAAATTCTGGACCAACCTGTTGGAGCCACTGTTTGGCAGCGTGCACAAGGGAGTCATCATCTTCAAACCTTGTTCCACGAAGAGAGTCTTTCCGTTTCCCAAAGAGATGATAGTCACATGAAGCCAGGTCAGGATTGTAAGGCGGGTGTTTCAGTGTTGTCCATCCGAGTTTTGTATTCGCTTCCATGGCTTTTTGACTAACATGTGGCCGTTCATTGTCATGCAACGGCAAAATATCCTGCTTTTGCCGATGTGGTCGAACACGACTCAGTCGAGCTTGAAGTTTCTTCAGTGTCGTCACATATGCATTGGAATTTATGGTGATTCCACTTGGCATGATGTCCACAAGCAAGAGTCCTTCGGAATCGAAAAACACCGTAGCCATAACATTTCCAGCAGAAGGTGTGGTTTTGAATTTTTTTCTTGCGTGGCTTTGCATGATGCCACTCCATTGATTGCCTCTTCGTCTCTGGTGAAAAATGATGGAGCCATGTTTCATCACCTGCCACAATTCTTCCAAGAAATTCATCTCCACCATTCTCGTACTGTTCCAAAAGTTCGCTGCACACCGTTTTCCTTGTTGCTTTGTGAGCCACTGTCATTATCCTCGGAACCTACCTGGGACAAATCTTTTTTAACGCCAACACTTTCAGTATTCTGCAACACTTCCATCCCCTATCCCAACGTAGCGTGACAATTCGTTCACTGTGATTTGTCTGTCAGCAGTCACCAAGTCGTTAACTCTCTGCACATTGTCTGGAGTGTGATCATTACGAGGTCTGCCGCTGCGAGGACAATCCTCAATATTTCCGTGCCCGCTTTCATCAAGTAACCTGCTTGCCCACCTACTAACTGTACTGCTATCGACAGCAGCATCTCCATACACGTTTTTCAACATCTTTTGGATGTTTACCACTGTCTCGTTTTCACAGCACAGGAATTCTATGACAGCACGTTGCTTCTGACGAACGTCAAGTGTAGCAGCCATCTTGAAGACATGCTGCGACGGCATCACTCACGGGAACAGGTTGAACTGGCTGCGGTGGTCTAGCGGTTCTAGGCGCTCAGTCCGGAGCCGCGCGACCGCTACGGTCGCAGGTTCGAATCCTGCCTCGGGCATGGATGTGTGTGATGTCCTTAGGTTAGTTAGGTTTAAGTAGTTCTAAGTTCTAGGGGACTAATGACCACAGATGTTAAGTCCCATAGTGCTCAGAGCCATTTGAACCATTTGAACAGGTTGAACTAAGTTTGAAAACAAGCGGGAATGATTTATCTACACACTGGAAAACTTTCACACATGCAGAATGAAAACTGTATTTTTACAAAAATAGTGTGCATTTCTTTTGGAGTGACCCTCGTACATTAAAAATCAGTGAAAATCGATACAGTTCTCACCTGTGAACCAGTCAGACTTTCATCTACATATCCAGTGTAATTTCGTCGTATATCCTGGAGTACGTGGATATGCTGTGTGCTGTGGCGTGATCCGTCGTGTGATTGACCCTGACGACGCTCAAATGCGGAAGACCGCTGTTGGACTCAGGGTTCGGGGCCAGGCGGCGTGTTTTTGCTGCTGCGCCCCTGGCCTGGGGGTCAGAGAGTACGTCCCAACCGGCCGACTTTTGTCATATATGCGCATCTCCTCCACTGTTTGTGGCTGAGCGGCAGCGTGTTTCGAAACGGAACGGACAGCTTTTCGTGAATTGTAAACACGGTGCAGCAACGGGTTGTTGACACGCAACTGGGCCGTGCGTCACGGTCGCACCAGTGGGGCTACACCCTCTGAAGGCTCGTCCTCATTCGAAAGGTCCCCTGTCTATTAATAACGCTACTCCAGTGACCTACAATAGCAACCTAGCGTTATCTCAGTCGCCAAAAGAAATAGACTGTAATCCGTTTAATATTCCTTCGATAAAGATAGTTTTCCTTCGCAGACTTTTAGAATGTACTGAAAACTATTCAGAACTTCCAAACAGATTAGAATTGTACGCCAGGCCTAAATCTCTATTTTTCGCAAGCAGCTTTTCATCCGCCTTTCTATGCAATACGGCCGGTTGTGGATTTGAGCCGTCGTCCTCCCGTATGCGAGCCCAGTGTGTTAACCACTGCACCACCTCTCTCGGTAGAAGCTGCCCGTCGTCAACGGGCCAGACAACACGGAAAATGGGTAGTAGTTAGTCTGACAAAAAGTGACTTCGTCTGTTTTCCAACTTTTGTAATGCGTCGAGTGAACCGATGGGCTTATTTGGAGTTCCACGTGCTGTCTATCGAGGATGCAGACAGCTTTGATGCCTCGGATTTTAGGGAGAGGATTTTAATGTGCTGCTGGGTGACAGGCTCACCCAGGTTTTAGGTAAGAGGTTCGCCAGTCACGATTACCTACTTGTTGCACTTCGATTTCTGTTCTCTTTTCCTTGCGTTTCCTTTCCTTTTTTAGTGCGTTTCTTCTCCTCTTGTTTTGCCTCTGTGTGTGAGGATTTGGAACTGCGTCAGACATGTGTCTTTTAGCCGTTCTCCTTGTTCACTGTCCGTCTTCGTCCCTTCACCGCATGTGTTCCTGTTTCTATGCGTTTGGACGCTGATGACCATGCTGTTTAGCGCCCGAAAACCTCAACCCCCCCCCCCCACACACACAGACAGCACAGACGTGGTTTTGAAATTTTTGGGGGGTGTTTCTGGTATTATGACATCGGCCCACTCATTCAGGTCACCCTGGAGGTGGACGAGGTTCTCTTTCCACAGTGGATCATTTACTCTGCGACGGAGTGTGCTCTCTTAAAAAACAACTTGACAGATTAAAACTGCGTGCTAGACTGAGACTTGGGGTTCGAGTCTCGATCCGGCATGCAATTTTAATCTGCTACGATGTTTCAGGAGCCATGACTTTTTCGAATATTCTTATTGACCAGGTGTTGGCCTTTCTTTTACATCTTTATGTTGACTATGCTGTGGATTTGCCGTCTTCCTTGATGACAACACTCGTGTTCACAGTGCTGCATGCATAAGTTCCTGATTTGACGACACTCAGGCATCTTATCACTCCTCGACTGTCCCGTTAATTACCCGATCACAATCCCAAATAGAATTCTGGGACTGTATGGAACAGCAAGTGTCAACATTCACTCAGTTTGTAGCTCTAAGATATCTTGTCGTGCGTGAAAGAAAAATGGACTTTCTTCCTCACCGAATTCGGGCCACTGTCAATACTAGAGGCGCTGTTACTGGGTACTAAAATGATGTCTCCTGAGGCGGGGCCAGAGGAGGAGTGATCAATATTTTGTCCTATGAGCTTGCGGCGAAATGATGGCCATTTACATACTTGCATTTTTACTTTAATTTTAATTTAAAAAAAATTAACCCAACCACACGCAGATACTACCTATTCAGAAATTCATCTACGCATTAGGAGGAATGTTCAAACCGAAACGATTTCAGTTAATTCTTAAAATAATTTTCATTGTCTGCCAGCACTTTTAATTCGCTAAGTGTATTTTATGGCTGCATTCGTTGGTTCTTTCCAAGAAAGAGTACGGGTGCATCACACATCGTGGAGGCCATTTTCATTCTTAAGAAAACGACTGCTGTTTTCAAATTGTTAGTAATTCTTCACAACAAATCACAGTAGAAAGTAAATGTGTTGCGAGACTAGCCGGCCGCAGTGGCCAAGCGGTTCTGAGCGCTTCAGTCAGGGTCGCAGGTTCGAATCCTACCTCGGGCATGGATATGTGTGACGTCCTTAGGTTCGTTGGGTTTAAGTAGTTCTAAGTTCTAGGGTAGTAAGGACCTCAGATGTTAAGTCCCATAGTGCTCAGAGCCATTTGAACCATTTGTTGCCAGTCTATTGTCAGTATGTGTAGTTTCTTCTGCATTAGAGTCAAGGACAAAGAACACATATTATCCTAACTGTCTTTCTTGCAATGTCCCTAATTGTGGAACCTTCTGAAATTATTCCATATGACATTAACCATGGAAGTACGTGAGGTAAGACATCGTTCTTACTACTCTCTCACTAAAATAGGCAATTGCAAGTTGAGCAAATGTTGTTGAAGCAGATATTTTGAGAAGATCTAAGTCACTTTTCGATTCAAGTTCTTATGCATACGCACATCTATGACTTCTGAACATTGAACGTTACGTATTTCCTTTCCGACCATTCTTTATTGTTGTTTATGATGGTACCTTCTGCCTAGCACAGAACTGTATAAGCTGTGTTTTTGCGCTGTTAAATAACAGGTGGTTATTGGGAATCAAACAATAATTTTTATGAATATATCTAGTGTGCTTTGCTCTTTACCAAAGGACATTATTTCCACTTTATCGCTAGGCAATATACAAGGGTTGCTCAATAAGTAATGGAACACATTTTTTTCTGAAAGCAGGTTGGTTTTCTTCAAGATTGCAATACACCAAATTATTCCCCACTCTTCTGGCTACAAAACCCTATTTTTCAACATAATCTCCGTTCATTGCGACGGTCTTACACCACCTTACTGGAAGGGCCTGTATACCCGCAGGGCATCTCCGTTCAGGGACTGGGTGTTGTGTTGCCATCCCCATCGACGTGCAAGTCGCCGAAGTGGCGTCAAATCGAAAGACTAGCACCCGGCGAACGGTCTACCCGACGGGAGGCCCTAGTCACAAGACATTTTTTACATTTACCACTCTACTGGTCGACGTCGGAGCCAACGTCTTTCTTCATCAAGTAACCAAGACGCCGGCACGGTAACTCAGCGTGTTCGGTCAGTGGGTTAGCTGCCTTCTGTAATAAAAAAAAAACTGAGTTAATGGATCAATAACGAACTGAAACGGGTGTCTTGCGACGTCCGCACCGAGCAGATGAAACGAACGAAAACTAACAAAATGGGATTATCAAAAAAAAAAAAAAAAGACGAGTGTGTCAGCTCTGGGAACATAGACGCCCAGTTGTGCAGCGAGGTGTCTCATTGTGATACATCGATCACCTCGAAAGATAGCGCCCGCACGTTGCAACACTGCAGGAGTCACAACCGTGTGCGGCCGGCTGCCAAGCGGGAGATCGCGCAGGTTTGCGCGACCTCGTTGCGATGATGACAAGTCGCCTCTCCCAACGAGTCACCGTGCTTTTGTTCATTGCCATGTCTCTTTAAACATTCCGCAAGCGCATATGAATATCAGCACTGCTCAGGTTTTCTGCCAAAAGAAACTCAATGACAGCTCTCTCCGCACACCTCCCTTAGAGACGCCATTTTGAAGGCTACGTATAGCGTCGCCACCTATCGGAACTTTATGAAACTAAAGGAGCTGAAGCGGGAATGTTCCTCTATGTCCCGCAACAAATTCTGCATATTTTCAACCGAAACTGGCCGAGAAAAAATGTGTTGCATTATTTATTGAACGTCCCTTATAATTCAAGGACTGGAATAGTACCAGTGTTGAACCCATAAAATGCAGACGCAATTTCCACCTACTCAGAAAATGATTCGTCATGAAAACTGCATGAGCTACTAACATGACCCTTCGTTTCCTATCAGTTACATATTAAGTGAAACATTTGGTAATTTTACCTTGAGAAATGTAAACTTACGCTCCGCCAAGAGAATGTTTTTATTTGTACAGTCAGACATCTTTGACTGATCGCAAAAAAATATTGCTAGCTGAAGCAGTGAACAGGTTTTTTTGAAAATGAAATTGTAACTGACTCGAGGTATCAAAAGTATCGTTACGCGCAACCATCCTCGAATACATCATCTTCTCGAAAACTTTCGAGAAAGAACTTAAGCCAAACAGATTAGTCGTTATTAATATTACTAACCGTCTGTCTCGGAAATCGAAACCCAGTTGCAGTGGCAGGTTGCTTATCTGATGGTTTTCTGAGGCAGTAAAAAATTGATCCTCGATATTTCGCGTAGTTATTGCCCGAATTTAAAAATTTAAAATGCTGTCTTAAACTAGTCATGAAGATGTATAATCTTATGTTAAAAGTTTGACGCAATAAGACAAGTATTACAGTTAGAAGCTGTGTGTTTGTCTTGCGACAGCCTAAATGACGGCGCGCAAATGTCCGGACTTTATTCATTCAGTATTTGAGAATGAGAGC
Organism: Schistocerca piceifrons; assembly: GCF_021461385.2. Lineage (NCBI taxonomy): Eukaryota > Metazoa > Arthropoda > Insecta > Orthoptera > Acrididae > Schistocerca > Schistocerca piceifrons. The sequence continues at coordinate 332,022,168 of NC_060139.1, forward strand.
GCTTAGCGACTTCCCTAACAAACGTTCCAATGTTTACGAAACTTCCTCTCGCTGATACTGCCCCGTCCCCTCCCCAGAAAATGGTGAAAGGAAAGCAGTTAATCTCTTACTACATTTTTGCTGTTCATTAAGGTTGCCATACGCCACGGATTTCACGGACATTCCGCGATTTTAGGGTAAATGAAATCGTCCGGGCCGAAAAGGCAAATGTCGGCGATATGTGCTGGATTTGAAGTCAACTTCCGGTAATTTCAAAATTTGCTGTCAAAGAAGCATCAATATGTTATCTCTTTGCCTTCACATTACATAAAATCCAAACAGAACAGACCAGTTTTCGAGATATGGAAACAATGGGCAGTCAGGCTCAGAGGTACGGTACATCCTCTTCGATTTGCGAGATTGCGAGTTGTCGATACAGTGGGCGGTCAGTCATCTCTGGCAATGAAGATTATTATCATCTTTGATTAGCTTGTTGAATGTTCGCATGGTTTGTTGTGCTTGCGATTTCGTTGTGTCGTATTGTATTAAATAGTTGTTATTATTTGCTTGGTGGTTTAATAATGTCGGCTAGACGGAAGGTTAAGTACACGGAGGAATATACTGAACAGTTTCCAAGTATAAGGCGAGGAAGAACTGAATACGAAGCTTTCTGCAAAAATTGCGGGTGAGTAACATTACGATTATACACAGAGCCATTGAAATCGTTGTTTTCCTAGAAAAATTATTCTATTATACGTTTTTCCTCTTCACAGTTCCTACATTTCAATCAGTAATGGAAGTAGACGTGATATTAACGACCACGTGCAGTCGAAAAAGCATAAGACGGCAGTGGGTTCATCATCTTCCAAACAGCTCACCAGCTTTTTCGAAACACAGACAGATGGTAATAAAGTAGCTGCAGCAGAAGCTGCATTTACATTTCACTGTGTCAAGCACCATCATTCATACAACTCAAGTTCTTGCACATAAAAAATTATCTCTCACGTTTTTAGTGACTCGAAAGTTGCAGTAAACTTCTCCAGCGGCAAAACTAAAACAGAAGCCATCGTTAATAAAGTGATATCACCGTTCATTGAAGACAGAACAAGGAACAGTCTATCGAAGGCCAATTATGTTAGTATTAGCACTGATGCTAGCAACCACAAGTATTTGCAAATATTTCCTGTTCTTGTGCAGTATTTTGATTATGACGAAGGTGTCCAAAGTAGATTGTTAAATTTAAATGAATGTGACAGTGAGGATTCTAGTACAACAATTGAGTGTGTATACAGTGTTCATGCACTAAAACTTCAACATCGGACATGACATTTTAATTTACTACTTCCACCGACTCTATTCGTAATCCACTTTGTAAACAGTATCTATACATATCACCTGCGAAATTATATCATTGTACGAGCCATAGTTCAGGAGATATGACGTCATAAATATTGAGATGCGTGAAAAACTTGATTTTGCTTAAAATGAAGCGCAAATTTCGCAAACTATATTAAACTAATGTTTCATAATGAGTGCACTTAGCAGCTTCGACCAAACTTTAAGCATAATTTCAAATCTCTTCTAAACTTTTTCTCTTTTACCTGCTTAACAGCAAATATTTAACACATTAAATCGTTTGTAAGGCAGTCACACATTTGAAGCTGTTTTATACATCGTAATTCCATTCTTTAAAGAATCGGGGTTTTATTGTTAATATAGGTCCTAATATCTTTCTTCAAGAAAGACCAAGGAGAGGAAAATATTGAAGTTTTTTGAAAAATCCTTTTAGCAAGAGATACGCTTCTTATATAGCAAGTTTTTAATACTTCGCTTCAAATGTTATCTAACACATGAGAAAGATTGCTTTTGAAAGATATTTATTATTTTATTAATTTCCCTGGAAATCAAATTAATTAAATACCTGTGGTATTGATCCTCCCATAAATTTCAGTGCTTTTTATTTTTTTCAGCTGTTCCTTATGTTACGTTTAACTGCAAAACGCAAAGATCGACCTTCGAATGATTTCACAGCACACTCCTCTGCCCAGGGTGGTATTGTTGTGTTGCTGATGGTTGTAATTCTACGATTGTACGACGAGAGCATTTATTGATGAATAAAAGCAGAGATGGGCCTCAAAGAGTAACTTACACGCGAAAGGAAACTAACGGTGGAATGTGAATAGGAAAAATTTTGTCTGGATTGTGCCTGGATGTGGTGACGGCCAGGGCAAAGAGCGTGTGTAGTTTGTAGGTGCAGAGAAATGTGATATGGATCCGCAGTATGGGTCCTGATTTGATTAAGAGCGCTAACTTAGCGATTCGATATACTCCAAGGTGTAGTTTGCATAGAGCAAGCAGAAGTTCGCTGCAACAGGCAGAAGACGCGCTTTGTTGGTGTTGCACATTTTAGCGATTTTGATCGAGACAGACTCCCGCTGCACTGTTCTTCTTCGGATTGCCAGTGTAGAAGTGTGCACAGGATCAGCTAAGTACAGTACGCACCTTTACTTGTATTTAAAATCCGACGTAGGAATTTTCTCTTGTGTGGGACCAAGAGTACAAGATCGTGTGCCGATTTGAAGTTCTAGATTCGTATATTTTACTGTTCGCGTCGCTTCTATGTAATGTTTCACTGACTGTATGAGTACCCGTTTGTATTGGGAAATGTCGAACATTCGCGAATGCCGCGATAAACTAGTACTATTATCTTCAATTGTAAGCTAAAACTGGGTACTTCCAAAATTTTCGAGAACAGTAAGCCTACCCTCGTTCAAAACAATCGTTCTCAATTTTCCTTCTTTTCCTGCTTTCTTTGAGTGTGTGCTTTAGTTTTCTTAGGTCTGTCCACATTCGTTTCTTTTAATGTGTGTCAGGGCGCTGATGACCTCGATGTTGAGCGCCCATAAGCCACAACACACTACCACCACAGTTCTCAATTTCATTGTACAATCACGTGAGAAACAGATTATTCTGAGAATTTTCGGACGCTTCTATATTTTCGGAACTTGCTGGTACGATTGTTTTGGGTACGTAATTTATTTCGTAGCAAACCAGCGTTTATGGTTCACCGTTCAGCCAAAGAATACGTCAGCTATGAATTTCATCGCATACCAACGCAAATAAATGTGGGTTTTTTAAATTTTCGGAAGCTATCATTGTCCTTTGTATAATCTACGAGCAATTTGTAGCAAATCGGCGTTTATGTCTTAGTTACTGTAGCAGCTTTTCTAGCCAACATATTCAGTCACATCTAGTTTTCTTATAAAGTGGAGTAGCCCTATATGTTATCTGCATTTATCGTAAATTAACTCTGTTTTTGAGTTTGCTGACAATTATAATTAACATTAAAACGTTTTAGGAAAGTAGTAATTTTTATCACAGGTTTTTGTGTTGCCTTAATAGAAATCATGTTTTGTGTATTTGCTTTTATTTTTATAGGGAATTAACAGTTTTTTAGTTCAACAGATTAAAAGTAATCGGCGAGCTTCATTTAAAGCTGTCTGTTTACTGCCTTGTAATACACTGCACGAGCCAAAATCCAGCCTCACTGTTAATACTGTTCTCAAACATAGGGGATAAGTCGGTTGATGTTCGTTAGCAGCTGGAAATCGCCTTGGCAGCTGCTGTGAATGGGGGTGTCGGAAGAGCTCCCTAGAGTCGTGTACCTGTGATACCTTTTCCAGAAGAACGTCAAATACTATCCTCTCCTGTGTATCCGTTCTCCTCTGCAGAAAGTACAGGATCTGTCCTTACCCGTCCACTAGACTGCGAGTTTCCCCTTCAGGGACTCACACCTAGTGGGTACGTGGCTGGCGACCACGGGGTCCCGAGCTGAGTCCTGGCATTGCTTCCACTTACTTATGCCACTTTTATCTTTCCTATTTGGCCACCCTCGGCCAACTCTTGTTCTTTTCCGACCCTGACGCTATTAGGTTTCGAGGGCTAGGGGCCTTCCATTTCCAACCTATACTTTCTACTGAGCCGAATACCTCCCGGGATAAGGAGATTACCTTCTATCAATTGCCAACGGCCTTCTAGGAGGGCGGATGAGCGTCTAGAAGGAAGGGCACTCTCTTGCCCTTGGGGTGGGAAACTGCTCCTAAAGGCGGAGGAGCCACAAGGTGGCCAACGGGATAGAATGGAGAAGGCAACGGGAAACCACTCCATTAAAGACCCGGGCGGGTATCCCAAGTATCAACAGCTTATGATAGAAAGCTCCGTGGTTAAATTCTCCGGAAGTAAAATAGTCCCCCATTCGGATCTCTGGGCGGGGACAACTAAAGAGATACCAAAATCCAAAAGCATTAATGTAAGAAGGATAGCAACATGGAACGTCAACTCACTTCTTAAATGTGGTAAACTGGAAAACTTGAAAATGGAAACGAAACGAATGGATATTGATGTACTGGGAGTCTCAGAAATGAGATGGCCAAACGCTGGCGACTTTTGGTCAGGGGATTATAGAATCATACGCACTGGAACAGCACAAGACAATCCCATGATTGCAGGAGTGGGAATTATCCTCAATAAAGAGATGGGGTTAAGAGTAAAAGGATTTGTTCAACATAGTGAGAGGATAATTTATGTCCGATTGGAAACTAAACCAAGAGACACAATCATAATCCAAGTATACATGCCAACTACGAGGCACGAGGATGATGAAATCGACATGATGTATGACCACCTTGAAGAAGTAATTGGCAGAATTAAAGGAGCTGAAAACCTTGTCATCATGGGAGATATGAATGCCGTTGTTGAGGAAGGTAAAGAAGAGGATGTGGCAGGGAATTTTGGATTAGGATTAAGAAATGAAAGAGGGGATAAACTTGTAGAATTCCGCCAAAGAAATAAACTTTGCATTACAAATACCTTCTTTAATCATCATCCAAGAAGAAGATATACTTGGAAAATGCCTGGTGACATTAACAGATATCAAATTGACTTCATATTAGTGAAGCAAAGATTTAAAAACCAAATTAAGCACAGCAGATCATATCCAGGCTGTGATGTGGAAAGTGACCACATACTCGTTATGATGACGACTGGACTAAAATTCAAGAACATTAAAAAAAGAAGTACATGTAAATGGGATTTGACAAACCTGAAAAACGAAAATACACTGAAGCACTATCAACTAGAAACAAACAAGAAAACAAATACACAGGGCTGCAATGACATCCAAAGCAGCGGGGAAAAAATAAAAACTGGTACTTTAGAAGCAGCAGAAGAAGTAATGGGAAAAGAAAGGACAGAGGAAAGGAAGGAATGGATCACTAATGGCCTACTAAATATGATGGAAGAAAGAAGGAAATTAAAAAATTCTGTGAAGAAGGAAGACCAAGAGAAATACAAGAGTCTGAAAAACAGAATCAACAGAGAGGCAAAACAAGCAAGAGAAAAATACCTTGATGATCTCTGTATTTCAGTTGAGGACAACATGAACAAGGGAAATATCGACAAGGCCTATAAATGTGAGACATTGCTTTGGAGACAGAAGAAACAAGTGTAGGGCTGAGATGGATGAAAATGGCATTATGTTGGATGACGATGACGAAGTTGCAAGAAGATGGAAACAATATATAGGAAAACTGTACAGCGGACCAGACCTGTCTGAAAACATCATGGAAGAAGAAACAGAAGTAGATGCACACAACATAGGTGAACCTATATTAAAGGAAGAGTTTGAACTAGCTCTGAAAAAATTGAAAAACAACAAATCGCCTGGTATAGACAATATCCCAGCCGAACTTCTGAAACCTGGAGGAGCAAAACTGGTGGTGGTGGTTAGTGTTTAACGTCCCGTTGACAACGAGGTCATTAGAGACGGAGCGCAAGCTCGGGTTAGGGAAGGATTGGGAAGGAAATCGGCCGTGCCCTTTCAAAGGGACCATCACGGCACTTGCCTGAAACGATTTAGGGAAATCACGGAAAACCTAAATCAGGATGGCCGGAGACGGGATTGAACCGTCGTCCTCCCGAATGCGATTCCAGTGTGCTAACCACTGCGCCACCTCGCTCGGTAGCAAAACTGAATCAGGAGTTGTATAATCTTGTTTTCAACATGTACGAGCAGGGTAAAATTCCTACAGACTTTGAGAAAAACATTATGATCCCCATTCCAAAGAAGGCAAATGCTACAAGATGTGAAAATTATAGGACGCTCAGCCTAGTTACTCACGCCTCTAAAATATTAACCTCAATTATCCTAAAACGCATAGAACAAAAAGTCGAAGCTACAATCTCCGAAGACCAGTTTGGATTCCGGAAAGATAGAGGAACCAGAGAAGCAATATTTGCTCTAAAACTAATGAGAAACGACTAGATAAGAACCTGAAAACATACATGGCTTTCGTAGATGTAGAGAAAGCCTTTGATAATGTTAAATGGGATAAGATGTTTGAGGTACTCAAAAAAGTAGGAATATACCATAAAGATAGAAAAATGATATGGAACCTGTACAAAAACGAGACAGCGGTTATCCGTGAACGGACAAAACAAGAAGAGGTGCAGATACGGAAAGGTGTCCGACAAGGTTGCGCACTATCCTCTGTTATCTTTAACGTATACATTGAAGAGGCACTGAAAAAAGTAAGGGAAAATTCACAGACAGGTGTAGTAACTCATGGCCAACGAATGGATATGATAAGATATGCCGATGATATAGCTGTCCTGGCTGAAAGTGAAGAAGATCTTGTAGTCCTACTGAGTAGAATGGATAAAGTTATGGGTGAAGAATATAATATGAGAATTAATAAAGCAAAAACGAAAGTAATGGCATGCAACAAAGAAGATCAAGTGCAAGTCCAGGTTCATGTAGGCAATGAACTGCTTGAACAAGTTGATAAATTTACTTATTTGGGCAGTAAATTTACCAGGGATGGAAGGAGCAAGGCAGAAGTGAGAAGTAGAATAACTCAAGCAAAGGCTGCTTTTAACAAGAAGAAAAACATATTAACATCTAAGAGCATCAGCCTTGAAATCAGGAAAAGTTTTTTTATATCATATGTGTGGAGTGTGGCATGCTATGGGTGTGAAACGTGGACTCTAGGGACAGAGAAAGACCAGAAGCTAAATTCTTTTGAAATGGGTGCTATAGACGCATGCTCAAAATAAAATGGATCGACAAGGTCACAAACGAAGTGGTTCTGGAAAGAGCGGTGAGAAGAGAAGCTTCTGGAGTTTCATTGTTAAAAGAAGAGTGCAATTTACAGGCCATCTATTAAGACATAAAGGACTCCTGAACACAATCATAGAGGGATATGTCGAGGGAAAAAGATCATGAGGAAGACCGCGACTGAGGTACATGGATCAAATCGTGAAAGATGTGGGATGTAACACCTATAAAGAAATGAAGAGAAAAGCTGAAAGACGCACAGAATGGAGACAAGCTGCCATTGTAGCTGTTGCAAACCAATCCCTGGATTGGCCACTACAGAAGAAGAAGAAGACCGCGAGTGGTGTGTCAATGGTAGATCTAGGCATACTGTGCACGGTGGACAGGACCCAAGGTGTCATACCGATCCCCCTAACCAACAGGTTTGAGGTGCTGTCTTTTACTGAAACTGAAGCTGAGCCAGTGGGACTAACTTCACCTGTTTTGGGGAAACCTGTTTGTTCGGTGTCAGGAGGAGGAAAACGCAAAATGGTAGTGCCCTACTCATCGACGGCAGTTCAAATGTACGGCGAATGATGGTATCCCTTAGAGAAAAGGCAGCAAGGGACAGGTAAGGACACCAGGTGCACACAGTGCTTCATTCAACATGTTGAAGAGGCTGCTCCGACAGGGTGTAACCAATTGCACATTATGCTGCACATTCGAATAAATGATGTCTGTCGTCTGGGGTCCGAGGTCATACTTGATCATTCCAGCGATTGGCAGGGAAGGTTAAGAAAACAAGCCTTGCTCGTGGAGTTCCAACGAAGCTCGAAATTTGGAGCATTGTCTCTAGAACTCATCGTGGCCCTTTAATTCTGAGTCGAGTGGAACGACTGAATCATAGACTGCGGATGTTCTGTGATAAGCTAGGCTGCGACTTCTTGGACTTGCACCATGGGGTTGAGAAATGTAGGGTCCTCTAAATGAGACATGTGCACTACCAATCACAAGTCGCAGTTTCGAATCCTGCCTCGGCATGAATGTGTGTGATGTCCTTAGGTTAGTTAGGTTTAAGTAGTTCTAAGTTCTAGGGGACTGATGACCTCAGAAGTTAAGTCCCATAGTGCTCAGAGCCATTTGAACCACTACCAATCACAGGCTGCTACTCAGGTACCTGACACTGTGTTTTTTTAGATTACGCGAATCTCCATCCAATCCAAATAAAGATAGCTATAGGAAACCTAGAAGAATCAGTGTAAGATTGAAAGAAATGCCTCCCACAGACGACAGTATTAAAATCCTAATGGTAAACTACCGAATCATTCGCAACAAAGTGCCAGAGTTTGAAGCGCTCATGAAAAGCAGTTTAACTCATTTAATACTAGGTACAGGAAGCTGTTTGAAACCCGAAATTGATAGCAGTGAGATTTTTGGGGAAAATTTAAATGCATATCGACAGGATAGGTAAATGGGAAATGGAGGTGGCGTATTTGACGCAGTATACAAGAAACAGAAATTGAAGCTGCATGTGAGATTATTTAGGCAAGACACAGACTCAGAGACGGACATAAAATGGTAATTGGATCCTTCTATCGCCCACCAGACTCATCTCCTGATGTGACCGAAAACTTCAGAGGAAACCTCAGTTCATTTGTGCGTACGTTCTCCAATCATAACGCAGTCAACGGTGGAGACTTTAATCACCCAAAAATCAGTTGGGAAAGTTACGGTTTTGTTAGTGGTGAGCGTGATAAGACATCCTGTGAAACTTAACTAAATACCTTCTCTGAAAATTACCGGGAATTGATAGTTAGGGATCCTACTCATCCTTTCCTACCTCCCCTGCATACCCTACTGTTACCCGACCGCCTATGGAACCTCTCTTTTCCAGTCGTCCAAGGGCAACGAGACCATTTGGGATTCGTGCCAAGCATTTGCTTGAGTCCCTTGGTGTGGAGCGTGTGGCACCCCAACTCCAGGGTTTTACCCGCCTGCCTCCCTGGTTGCTCCAGAGGCCCAGCGTCCTTTTAGACTTGTCAGAGTACCGGAGGAGCTGCACTCCTGCGTTTGTTTTTACCTCCTTATTTTACGATATTTTAAACCAGCATGCCGACCATGTACCAGTATTTACGGATGGCTCTAAACAGGGGGACTCTGTTGGTTGTGCTGTTGTTTTCCCTGATCGAGTGGTCAAGTTACGGCTTCCTGCAGCGTTTACCATCTTTGATGCTGAATTGTTTGCGATCTTGCGGGCATTGGAGCAGATGAGATATGTTCCCAGTCTTAAGTTTCTAATCTGTTCTGACGCCCTGAGTGCCCTTCAGACCATGCAACACTTGTACCCAGCGGATACGGTCGTTCAGAACATCCATGATGCCCTGCTCCACCTGCAACGGCAGGGGAAGGAGGTTTCTTTCTGCTGGGTGCTGGGGCACGTGGGTATTAGGGGAAACGAACTGGCGGATGTGGCTACCAAAGATGCATGTTCCCTCCCTCACGTTGTTGAATGTGCCGTCCCCCTCCATGCTGTTACCTCCCTTTTGCGTTTTCGTGTTATGCGTCAATGGGAAGAGGAGTGGTTGGCAGTCGGTGAAAATATGCTGCGTCTGGTCGAGGCCACCACGCGGCCATGGCGTACGTCCAACCAGTCATGCAGACGGGATGAGGTTCTCCTCACTCGCCTCCGCATCGGGCACAGTCCCTTAACGCACGGTTTTTTACTCCAGCGGGAGGACCCCCCAATCTGCAGCGCTTGTGGCGTCCAGATAACTGTCCGCCACATTTTACTTGACTATACTTTATTCTCTGACCAGAGGGCGGTGGTTTCCTTGCCACAGGATTTGCCCTCTATTTTGCAAGACAACGCAACGACTGTGGTTAAGGTCTTATGGTTTAGTGTCCTGTCCAATTTGTTGCCTCGGATTTTAGGGAGAAGATTTTAATGTGCTGCTGGGTGACTGGCTCACCCAGGTTTTAGGTAAGAGGTCCGCCAGTCACGATTACCTACTTGTTTCACTTCGATTTCTGTTCTCTTTTCCTTGTGTTTCCTTTCCTTTTTTAGTATGTTTCTTCTCCTCTTGTTTTGCCTCTGTATGTGAGGATTTGGAACTGCATCAGGTCTGTGTCTTTTAGCCGTTCTCCTTGTTCACTGTCCGTCTTCGTCCCTTCACCGCATGTGTTCCTGTTTCTATGCGTTTGGGCGCTGATGACCACGCTGTTTAGCGCCCGAAAACCTCAAACCACACACACACATAGGACATCACACACATCCATGCCCGAGGCAGGATTCTAACCCGCGACCGTAGTGGTCGCGCGGTTCCAAACTGTAGCGCCTAGAACCGCTCGGTAACCCCGGCCGGCCCGTTGCCCCAGTTTAATCTCCGTACCACTGAAAAGATGAATGAAGTAAGTATTAATGTCAATGGTGTTGACAAACAGCTGAAATCGTTAAAATTGAACAAAACTTCTGGCTCCTATGGAATCTCTATCAGATTCTGCGAGTATATTGAATTTGTGGCTGATTTAGACCATGTTCTATCTGTAATCTATCACGGATCCCTCGAACAAAAAAAACAGTGCCCAGTTCTTGGAAAAATGCACAGGTCACAACCGTCTGCAACAAGGGTATTAGAGGTGATCCATAAAACTACCGTCCAGTACCCTTGACATTGATTTGTTGTAGAATCTCAGAACATATTCTGAGATCAGACATAATTAGACATCTTGAAGAGAATGACGTCCTCAATGAGAACAAGCATGGACTTCGAAAACAACGATTTTGTAAACCCATCTCGCACTTTTCGCACATGGCATAATGAAAGCTTTGGGTCAAGGCAACCAGGTAGATGCTGTACTTCTTGATTTGCTAGAAGCGTTTGACTCAGTACCGCATCTATGCTTATTGTCAAAAGTACGATCATATAGGGTATCAAGTGAAATTTGTTGCTGAATTGAGGACTTTTTGGTAGGGAGGACACAGCATGTTATCTTGGATGGAGAGTCATCATGAATATAGAAGTAACTTCTGATGTGCCCCAGGAAGTGTGTTGGGACCCTTGCTGTTCATGTTGTGTATTAATGACATTGTAGACAATATTAACAGATAAATCAGGCTTTCTGCAGATGATGCAGGTATCTATAATAAAGTACTATCTGAAAGAAGCTGCATAAATATTCAGTCGGCTCTTGATAAGGTTTCAACGTAACGCAGAGATTGGCAATCGGCTCTAAATGGTCAGAAATGCAAAATTTTGCACTTCACAAAACGAAAAAACGTAATACCCTACGACTACAATACCAGTGAGCCACCGTTGGAATCTGTCAACTCGTACAAACACCTGGTTGTAACACTTTGTAGGGATATGAAATGGAATGATGAGATACGTTCAGTCGTGGGTAGAGCAGGTGGTAGACTTCGGTTTATTGGTAGAATAGTAGGGAAGTGCAATCAGTCTACAAAGGAGATTGCTAACAAATCCTTACAAATAACTGGTGCGACCGGTTCTAGATTATGGCTCAAGTGTGTGGGTCCTGTACCAGATAGCAGTAACAGGGGATACTGAAGGGCAGCACGAATGATCACACGTTGGTTTGATCCATGGGGAAGTGTCACACAGATAACGAAGGAACTGAACTGGACGACTCTTTGAGATAGACGTAAACTATCCCGAGAAAGTCTATTAACAAAGTTTTTAGAACCGGCTTTAAATGATTCTGTAGGACTATACTACAACACCCCACGTATCGCTCACATAGGGATCATGGGGATAAGATTAGAATAATTACTGCAATCACAGATTCATTCAGACAGTCATTCTTCCCGCGCTCCATACGAGAATGGAAGAGAAAGTAACCCTAATAACTGGTACAATAGGACGTACTCTCTGCCATGCATCTCATGGTGATTTGCAGAATATGGATGTAGATGTAGATGAAGAAATAAGACAAAGAGCTTGTATCTGTGGTATTATAAAATTTTATGAAGTCTTAGAGGATCGAATATCCATACACGTTAAAAAAGATTTAACTGCGGAAAATTTACCCATTTAGGTAATGGTGGTACTTCCACATGAGTTGGTGTCGTGCAACTGAACGGTAAGGAAACCTCTTACTGCTCTGTCTACAGCGCTCGCGACATATTTGAATAACATTGTAGTACAGTTGATGATTTGGCAAGCTTCCAATACCATGACGTTCATTGCCACACGCTTGGCTTTCCATGGCTGATGTTTTGAAGGTTTAATTTTTTTTACAGGGTTTTCAAAATTAAGCTTACAGTATGCATGAAACGTGAAGTTTGCAAACAGCGTATGTTGATAATTTTGATTTACAGTAGTGAGAAAGGGACATTGTGAAAAGTTTTCAGAAACAGGGAGGGTTGCTCAGCTATTAACACAAATGTGTTGGGAATTACTAAGAGAGATAGAAAACAAACAAACGGATTATAGAAGAATTTGAACTGACATACGTAATTATAGACGCAATGAAAATGAAATGGAGATGGGCAGGACACGTAGCCAGGTGAATTGTAGGTGTGACATAGTGTGTATACTGAGGACAGTAAGGCATGGAAATGTCTAGAAAAGGCCTTTATCAAGAAGTGGATGTCAAATGGTTGTTGTTGTTGATGATGATGATGATGACGTTGAGGATGGTAATGGTGATGATATAATAATGATGACGATAGAACAAAAGTCTTCTGATTATATGCTGGAGCCAATATAATTCAACTACTTGTATGTTCCTTGGTACACACCGCAGTTGTTTGTATCCAGTAACGTTGTTGAGCTTGCAGATAGCATAAATCCACGATTCTGCTGAAGAGACTGTGTATCTTGCGTCCGTAACCAAACAAAATATGGTGTAAGTTTCTTCTTGCCCCCCCCCCCCCCCCCCCCCCAGGGGCTCAGCATTCATTTGCTGAGTACGGGCATGGCGACCCCGGGGTCCTGAGCTGGGGACTGGTCAGCGCCGCCAGTCTCCTGTCACCGTAACCCCTGGACATGCTTCAGCTACCACCGCATGGCGCGGCGGTGGAATGTTGTGTGCTGCGGGGAATGGTAATCTTGGCTTGACCGCCTGGATTGCGAGGAAGGTAAACCTCTATAAAAACCCCTCAATCTTAACGGTGTGCTGCGCGCCTATAAGATGCATGGCTGTTGGGGTGGAACAGTCGCAAGCGGGCAACCTCTGGGGCACCTGCCGCGCCCCAGTTGTATAAGGCTTACCTAGGCACGCGGGGCTCTGTCTAGGTGGACTTCTAGTTCCCTAGCTGCTCGTGGGACCGAGATGGAACCCTCGAACTTTTATTCTTCTCCTTCCAGCGGAAAGGGTGGACCGCTGGTGGGCTCTAACACCCAATCCAACAATAGGGCTCGTGTAGCCAGTCCTCCTGATTCAGGTAGTAGTAACAGAACGCATGCTGCTTCGCAGAATGTGTTTTTCATAATTGAAAGAAAAGATGGGAGTTTTGAAAAAGTTTCGCCATTTTATATACAGAAGGGCTTAGAAGGTATTGCTGGCACATTAAAATCTGTAAAGCGCTTGCAAAATGGCACCTTGTTGGTTGAAACATCTAGCTTCCAGCAAGTCCAGAACCTTCAGAAGGCACAATTTCTTGCGGAGTTTGCGATAGAGACTGAATTTCACAACACCCTGAACTACAGCAAGGGTGTTGTGACTTGCAGAGATCTCGTTGACATTCCCCAAGACGAACTGAAGGCTGAATGGTCCCAGGAAGGAATTGTCGACGTGCAACACATTATGAAACGGGTGGATGGTGCTCTCATAAAGACTGACTCATTTATCCTTACATTTAACACCACCAAATTGCCAGAGCATGTGAAGGCAGGTTTCCTACGTCTTAGTGTATGGCCTTATTACCCCAACCCCATGCGGTGTTTTAAATGCCAACACTTTGGACACACTACTCTCAGCTGTAGAGGGGAAGCCACTTGCGGGAATTGTGGTAAAGCCGCCCATGAGGGAGTTGGTTGCTCTTCTGAGGCGATGGAGGTTGATGTCAGACTGGGGCAATCATCTCGCCCCAAAACTGAGCCTCCACCTGTTGTGAGCTCTCCTCCCCAGCAGAAAGTGAGAATGAAGGTACTCCCACCCTGATAGATGGCTCCCATTATACAGTGGAACATGAATGGATTCCGGGCACATGTGGAGGAACTGAACCTCCTAGCACGGCAACGCCCCCTGTGCTTGTGTTTACAGGAAACGCATTTAAAACCATCTGATGCTCCTGTACTAAGGGGCTATACGTCATATCGCGAAGATGACCTGATTGGAGAAAGGGCCAAAGGCGGAGTCGCTGTGTTTGTCAATAATGACCACCACTCCTCTGCCCTCCCCCTGGATACTGACCTGCAAGCAGTTGCAGTTGAAATTCATTCACCTCGGAGGCTTACCGTTTGCTCCCTTTATTTACCCCCTCTGGATGCAATGACCTTAGACACTCTCACAGATCTTATCGACCAACTCCCCCGCCCATTTCTTCTCCTGGGAGACTTCAATGCCCATCTTGTCCTGTGGGGCTCCACTTCTCTTTGCGCTCGAGGTCGAATTTTGGAGAGCCTCCTAACATCTCAAGTGTTGTGCATCCTCAACACAGGTACTCCGACTCATTTCTCTACTGCTACAGGGTCATTCTCAGCCATTGACCTATCTTTCTGCTCTCCAACCCTCACCGACTCTGTTCACTGGGAGGTCATTGACGACCTTCATTCCAGCGATCACTTCCCTATCCACTTTCATCTCCTGGATGGCGTATCACTGGAGCAGCGGCCACCATCGTGGATGATTGGCAGGGCTAACTGGCCACTGTTCAGTCGGTTGGCTGTCTTTGACCGCCACAATAACGTACAGGAATGGGTGGATCATATCACGCTTGTGGTCCATCATGCTGCTGACCTGTCCATACCACAGTCCTCTGGCACTCTTAAGCGGCGCCTTGTGCCTTGGTGGACAGAAGAGTGCCGTTCAGCCATCCGGGACAGGCGTGCGGCTCTTCGCCGATTTAAATGCCGCCCAACAGCGGTCAATCTTATCGCCTTTCGAATCGCGAGAGCCAGGGCACGCCGTGTCATTAAAGAGAGCAAGAAAAGGTCATGGCAGGAGGAGTTCCTGGACTCCATCAACCGTTCCACTTGTTCCACAAGAGTATGGGAAGCCATCCGGAGGATTTCCGGTAAACATAGACGTTTACCAATAGCTGCTGTCCTGAACCAGGGATGCCTCCAAACGACACCCAGAGCCATTGCTCAGACGCTGGCAGAGCATTTTGCACGAAGTACTGCCACTGCAAATCAGGATCCAGCGTTTCGTCGCTACCGTGCGACTGTCGAAAGAGCGACCTTGGACTTTCGGTCGAACAGTTCTGAGGCCTACAATTCCCCTTTCTCCATGTGGGAACTTGAATCGGCACTTACTGAGACTTCTGACACTGCACCAGGTTACGACCGCATCCTGTACTCCATGCTTCGACATCTGCCAGCGGCGTCAAAGGAAATCCTCCTCGAATGTTTTAATCTCATATGGCAGACAGGAGTGTTCCCCACCTCGTGGAGGGAGGCAATTCTCATCCCTCTCCTCAAACCAGGAAAGGACCGCACATGTCCCGGTAGTTATCGTAGTATCGCCTTGACAAGCTGTGTCGGAAAGACCCTGGAACGGATGGTTAACCGGCGTCTGGTCTGGCTGTTAGAGACCAGACAGCTCCTTAGCCGCTTTCAGTGTGGATTCCGAAAATTTCGGTCCACGGTCGACAGCCTGACCCTCCTAGAGGTGGCTATTCAGCAGGCTTTTCTCCGTCAGCATCACTGTATCGGTATCTTCTTTGATATCAGTAAGGCATATGATACTACTTGGAGACACTGTATTCTTGCACAAATGCATCAATGGGGCTTTCGTGGCCGCCTCCCCATTTTCATTCGGTCTTTCCTGTCTCAGCGGTTTTTTCGGACCCGCGTTGGTAACACACTGTCTGATCGCTTTGAGCAAGAGAACGGTGTCCCCCAGGGCAGTGTTTTAAGCGTTACCCTCTTTGCCATAGCCATCAACAGTATAACGTCTACAGTGAGGAGTCCAGTACAGTGCTCCTTATTTGTGGACGACTTTGCTGTTTTCTGTTCCTCCTCCAGTGTTGCAACCGTGAGCCGTCAGTTGCAGCTAACAGTGCGGCGGTTAGAGGAGTGGGCTGCAAAGACGGGTTTTCGGTTTTCTGCCGAAAAGTGTGTTTGTGTTCATTTTAATCGTTCTCGTCATCTTTTTACTTTGCCTGCCTTTCATATGGGGGATACTGTCCTACATTTTAGAGACACAGTGCGGTTTCTGGGCCTAATTTTTGACTCCAGGTTGTCATGGCTGCCACACCTACGTGGCGTGAAAGCCAGAACGCTGAAGGCACTGAACATCCTCAAGTGCCTCAGCCCACAGGTCTTGGGGCGCGGACAGGGCGCGTCTCCTACAGTTTTATGGAGCTTTTGTGCGTTCACGGCTGGACTATGGGTGCATAGTATATGGGTCAGCGAAGCCATCTTATTTGCGGATCCTTGACGCTGTTCACCATGCTGGGATCCGACTGGCCACGGATGCTTATCGGACCAGTCGCGTACCCAGCCTCTGTGCTGAGTCTGGCGAACCGCCACTTACCATCCGGCGGCAGCTCCTGCTGGTGCGCCAGGCTTGTAAGTTTCTTGCAGCTCCCAGATCGCCTGCTCACCATCTTGTTGCCCATCCACCTCTGGACCGCCTTTTTCCCGCCGTCCCCGGGCTACGTTGCCGTTTGGGATCCGTGTGCAACGTGTACTAGAGTCCCTCAGTGTGGAGTCTGTACAACCCCAAATCCAAGGTTTTGACCGCCTGCCACCCTGGTTACTGAAGAGGCCCGGAGTGATTTTAGATTTATTGCAGTACATGAGGGATTGCTCTCCTGCCACCGTTTTTAGTGCAGCATTTTCTGCCATTTTATCTGAGCACCACGACAATGTAGCTGTTTTTACGGATGGGTCGAAACAAGGGGATTCTGTTGGTTGCTCGGTTGTTTTTCCATATCGTGTCCTCAAGGTCCGACTGCCTCAGACTTTTACTGTCTTTGATGCAGAATTGTTTGCGATCTTGCGGGCACTGGAGCACATGAGACATTCTTCCTCTCCTAAATTTCTTGTCTGTTCTGATTCACTCAGTGCCCTTCACTCATTGCAACGTTTGTATGCAGCAGACAAAATTGTCCAGACCATCCAGGATGCCCTCCTCCGACTCCAGCCAATTGGGAAGGTTGTAGCTTTCTGCTGGGTTCTGGGGCATGTTGGCATTGCTGGGAATGAAAGGGCAGATCTCGCAGCCAAGGAGGCGTGTCTCGCCCCACAAGTATCTCAGTGTGCTATCCCCTTGCACGCACTCACCTCGCTGTTGAGCTCACGGGTCATGCGTCGGTGGGAGGATGAGTGGCTGGAAGTGACTGACAATAAGCTCCGTATAGTCAAGCCCACAACGCGTGTATGGTGTACTTCCTTTCAGCCCCATCGACGGGACGAGGTTCTCCTCACTCGGCTTCAAATAGGCCACAGCCCTATGACGCGTGGCTTCCTGCTCCGGCGAGAGGACCCTCCAATTTGAGGTGCTTGCGGCATCCAGGTCACTGTGCGCCACGTTTTATTGGATTGCGTTTTATTTTCCGACCAACGGGTCACGGCTGACTTGCCAGCGGACCTGCCATCTCTTTTAGGCAACACTCGGACAAATGTGGTTAAAGTTTTAAAGTTCTGTGCCCTGTCAAATGTTTTTACAAAGATTTTAGGGAGAGGATTTTAATTTGCTCACTGTGTGACAAGCTCGCCCATATTTTATGTAAATGGCCAGCCAATAACAATTTCCTGTGACATTCTTGTTGCTATGTTTCCCCTTTCCTTAGGTTTTACTTTCTTAGGTAGCATTTTCCTTCTTTTCCTGCTTTGTTTGAGTGTGTGCTTTAGTTTTCTTAGGTCTATCCACATTCGTTCCTTTTAATGTGTGTCAGGGCGCTGATGATCTCGATGTCGAGCGCCCATAAGCCCCAACGCACCACCACCACCACCACTTGGGCGTCAGGTCACTTTCCTGACTCTTGGCGTGAGGCAGTTTTAATTCCTTTTTTAAAACCTGGGAAAGACCGCACGAGCCCGAGTAGCTACCGTAGTGTTGCCCTCACTAGCTGCATGAGAAAGACCTTGGAGCGGATGGTCAACCACCGCATTGTCTGGATGTTAGAATCCCGGCAACTCCTTAGTCGCTTCAGGAGGTTTCGCTCCACCTTCGATAACCTTGCCTCCTGAAGGCGGCTATAGAACAAGTTTTCGTACACCATCATCACCTTGTAGGTGTATTTTTTGACATCGAGAAGGCCTACGATACCACTTGGAGGAGTCTCATCCTGGACCAGCTTCACGAATGGGGTTTTACCGTCGCGGTTGGAGCAGATTTCCACCTTGGCTCCTCCAGAGACCCAGACTTATTTTAGATTTGACTAATTTTAAGAAAGATAGTACGCTATATTTTACATTCCAGTCTCAGTTTTTTAACATTTTGGCTGTGCATCACGGTTTTACGGTCGTTTACACTGATGGCTCCAAACAGGAAAATTTCCTTGGCTGTTCTGCTGTGTTCCCTGATCATTTTAACCGGATTCGCCTCCCTGATAAATATACCGTTTTCGCAGCGGAGCTCCACGCGATCCTGAAGGCTCTGTAGCGGATGAATCGTGTTCGGGATAATCGATTTCTCCTCTGCTCCGATTCTCTTAGTGCCTTACAATCATTTCAGAAGCTGTACCCAACTGAGGGGATGGTTCAGCTGAAATATGACCAACTGTACTTGCTCCAACGGTGGGGTAAGGTGTCCTTCTGCTGGGTGCCTGGTCATGTAGGGCAATGAACAGGCCGATCAGGCTGCCAAGGAGGCCTGCAGAGAGCAGGATGAGGTCCAGTGTCCTATTCCCTTGCAGTCTGTCATCTCTGCACTCCAGAAGAAGTGCATGGAGTTGTGGGAGGAAGAATGGCTGGCGGTGACGGCCAATAAACTGTGGTTAGTGAAATCAACAACTCGGCCATGGCGTACCTCCTGTCGGGTGCTCAGGCAGGAAGAAGTGACCATCACGCGTCTTCGGATTGGGCACTGTCCTCTCACACACAGCTTTCTATTACGGCGGGAGGATCCCCCGTTTTGTGATGGTTATGGTGTGCACATCTCTGTGCGTCACATTTTAACAGACTGCGCTTTATACCGTGATGCAAGGGCAGAAGCACAAGTTGCTGGGGATCTGCCCAGTGTTTTAGCTAATGATGAGACGTGTCTGTCTAGGATTTTAAAGTTTTGTGATGTGTCTGGACTCTGGCCTTAACTTTTAGGCTGGAGGTTTTAGTGCATTGAAAAGTGACTGGCTCCTCCCCTTCTCCTTGCAGTCAGCCAGCCACTTCCATCTGCTATATTGTTTTAGCTCTCTCTACCACTTTCTTCCTGAGTTGTCCATGTTTTACTGCTAGCGGCATGCTTCGTCCCACACTTCGGTGTGGGTAGGCACATAGTTTTCCAAACTTGTTTCCTGTGTCTTACGTTCTGTTTAATATTATTGTGCTGAGTCTTTTCTAGACACCCGTCTCAATCTGTTACTGAGCGGGCGCTGAAGACCTTGCCGTCGTGCGCCCTTAAAACCCTCTCCATCCATTCTTTTCCACATGGATGTCCTGTATTATGTACGTGCGTAGCTATTGCTGATGTTGTGTGTCTGTTGTAAATGTAGGTTTTAATGTCCTCTGTGTACCTGGTGTTGAAATTTCGCCCTGTTTGTCCTAGGAGTATTGCTAGATGTTGCTTTGTATATTCCAGATTATGACTATGGGTCATGATTACAGTTTATATTATGTATTAGTTTTTATTGTCGTTTATTTGATGTAGAGGACCCAACTTCTACTTCGTGATTTTTGAAAATATTTGCGATCTTCTGTGTTATATTGCCAATGTATAGTATGCTAGACATACATTTGTTTGTGTTTTTCTTATGTGGTACACTTTGTCTTTGGGTCTTTCTTCACTTTGTTTAGGACTGTCAACCATGGAAGAAGTATGACCATTGGCAAACTGTTTCTCTATATTTATTTCTTGTTGCATGTTTTCTTGGTTCATAGATATTTCAGTTGCCCTATCTGTATGCTGATTGCTTATGGATGTCTGGGCGACATGAGGTTGCAGGGATTGTGGTGCAGTCATCGTATTTATTCTGTAAATTCTGAAATGTGAATGTGACCCCAGGTCGCTTCTTTTGGCCAGACACTACAATGGCTCCTTCCCTGCCCTCTTCCAATGGTGCCACCATCGTTTTCTGGGTGGCGGCAGGAAGCTGAGCCGTCACTTTTCACCAAGATGGCTTCGTCATCTCTCCCTGTAGGGAAGGGATGCTGTATCTGTGGCTACATACCCAATAGAAAGCAACCAGTCGCGCACCCACTCCTCCAGGTGGCCAAATGAGGTATCATCCTCTGCAGCCAGCTTACATGCTGGCAAAAGCCGGCCGGAGTGGCGAGCGGTTCTAGGCGCTTCAGTCTGGCACCGCGCGACCGCTACGGTCGCAGGTTCGAATCCTGCCTCGGGCATGGATGTGTGTTATGTCCTTAGGTTAGTTAGGTTTAAGTAGTTCTAAGTTCTAGGGGACTGATGACCTTAGAAGCTAAGTCCCATAGAGCTCAGAGCCATTTTTTGCTGGCAAACCCATGACTAACCAGCTTTTGCCTCGTGTATTGGTAAATAGCCTGGATAGCAACCAAAGAGGCTGGTTTGTTGACCACAACATGTTCATCAGTTACCATGGGAAACACCAGGCTCACTGACAGCAAAGTGTGCATCCACAACAATGACGCTGCTGTTGCGGGTACTATTCCAGCTCTGTGTGTCACGTGCTTGCAAGTAGGTCGTACTTTATCCATGCGCCAGGACATATACATACCAGTGTACAACCACAGGATGCCGGTTCACATAAAGACCTCCACAGACGAGTCCTCTAAGCTATAAGCGGACCGCTAATGTGGTCCATCTATCATAGTCTCTCCTGGAACCTCCAGCACTTACTCTCCAACGCCAGATAATCTACCGATCTTGAATCTTCGCCTCCGGTGCTACATGGAACTGCCAGCAGTCTTTGTCATGCTACACCGAGACTTGGTCTCTACCACCAAGGACCTCCAAGACTATGGCATTACGGCGCGTCATAGAGTTTGTGCAATCAGAGACAATTAGTGCACCGTGTTAGACATTAACAGTGAGTTTGAAAATCATGATTGAGTCTTCCAGGGCGGGCAGTCTTCCAGACTCACCAACTCT
Source organism: Schistocerca piceifrons (assembly GCF_021461385.2). NCBI lineage: Eukaryota > Metazoa > Arthropoda > Insecta > Orthoptera > Acrididae > Schistocerca > Schistocerca piceifrons. The sequence continues at coordinate 332,043,598 of NC_060139.1, forward strand.
CACCCACGTCAAGGCAAATACTTGTCTGAGAACCATTTATTGTGTTTGTGTGATTAAGTTCTAAGGAACGAAAACAGAAGCTTTTGTTATTTCATCAATAAACTTGTTATTCCAGTTTACATGCGCTTTAATTGTCCCACGTAGAAGACAACGTTAAGCCATAACAACCTCCTCATTATCTCACTGTTGACACTACACGTGATGGCGGTAAATGTTCTCCAGGCATTCACCAAAACCCATCATCAAATTGCCACAGGGTACAGCGTGATTTATATCTCCAAATCATTCATATCCAGTCGTCCACTGTCCAGTAGTACCACACTTTACACCACCTCAAGCTTTGCATAGCACTGACTATACAAATGTGTGGCTTATGAGGAGGCTCTCGACTGCACTCGGGTCGTCGGTGTCTCCTTCTTTGTATGCCGACGACTTCTGCATCTCATTTAGCTCCACGACTACGGGAGTCGCCGACCGCAGGCTGCAAGTCGCCGTTCGCAAGGCAGCATCATGGGCTCTGACTCATGGTTTTCAGTTCTCTGCAGCCAAGACTCGAGTTATGCACTTCTGCAGGCGTCGGACGGTCCACCCTCATCCTGAACTTTACCTCGGCGGCCACCTGCTTGAAGTGGTGGACACTTGCCGCTTCTTGGGACTCGTGTTTGATGCCCGGCTCACATGGGTTCCTCATGTTACTCAGCTGAAGCAAAAATGCTGGTGGCACCTCAACGCCCTCCGCTGCCTTAGCCACACGTCTTGGGGTGCAGATCGCTGCACGCTGCTGCGATTGTACAGAGCCCTTGTGCAGTCCCGGCTTGATTATGGGTGCCTGGCCTATGGGTCTGCATCACCCTCAGTGTTGAAGTTGTTAGACCCCATACACCACTCTGGGGTTCGGCTTGCAACTGGCGCTTTTCGTACCAGCCCCGTAGATAGTCTACTGGTGGAGGCCGGGGTTCCCCCGCTGTGGATTCGCCGCCATCGACTGCTCGCCGACTATGCTGTCCACGTGCATTGCTCGCCAGACCATCCCAATCGTCGCCTGCTTTTCCCTGCCATGGTCCTCCATCTGCCCAAATGGCGACCTAGGTCTGGGCTTTCTGTAGCTGTCCGTGTCCAGTCCCTGCTGTCAGAACTGGGGTCATTCCCTCTTCTGCCTCCCTTCCGGGTCCGTACACCTACGCCTCCCTGGTGTTTGTCCCGGCCGTCCGTCCGTCTGGATTTGGCACAGGGACCTAAGGACTCGGTTCCGCCCGTGGCCCTCCGTCGCCGTTTTCTTGCGCTCCTCGAATCATTTCCGGGCTGTGAGCCTGTCTACACTGATGGTTCCCTGGTTGATGGTCGCACTGCCTACGCTTTTGCTCATGCTGCCCATGTTGAGCAACGCTCCTTGCCGGCTGGCTGGAGTATTTTTACTGCAGAGCTGGTGGCCATCTTGCGTGCTCTTGAGCATATGCATTTCTGCTCAGGTAGGTCCATCGTCATCTGCAGTGACTCCCTGAGCAGCCTTCAGGCCATCGACCGCTGCTGTCCCTCTTCTCCTCTGGTGTCCTCTATTCAGTAGTCTGTTTCCGCCATTGCCTGTTCTGGACGTTCGGTGGTCTTGGTTTGGACGCCAGGTCATGTTGGCATCCCGGGGAATGAACGTGTTGACAGGCTGGCCAAAGGGGCGCTCGACGCCCCAGCTTTGGAGATCGGCCTCACGGCTCCCGTTCAGCAGCTGGTGTTGCGCCAAAAGGTCCTTGAGATGTGGTCTGCTGAGTGGCGAGGCTTGACAATGCCTAATAAAGTGCGGACTGTCAAGGAGACGACCGATGTGTGGCGCTCCTCCCTGCGGTCTTCTCGCAGGGACTCTGTTATCCTGTGTCGGCTCCGCATTGGCCATACATATCTGATGCACGGCCATCTTTTGCGTCAGGAGGATCCCCCCCTGTGTCGGTGTGGGTCCCGGCTGACAGTCGCCCACATTTTATTGGAGTGTCCCCGACTGCGCGCCCTTCGGCAGTCTTTTAATTTCCCGGGCACCTTGCCTTTGATTTTAAGCGACAATGCCTCCATGGCTGACAATGTTTTACATTTTATCCGTGGTAGTCCTTTTTATGGATCCATTTAGGGGGGTCCTGCACTTTTCCGTTTCTGTGTCTTTTGTCCTCGCGTCTCTCCATATTTGTTGCTGTTTTGGTATCTCATCGGATGGTTGACTCTTTCCCTTTTTTGTTGTCATGGTCAGTCAACCAGTCTCTGGCCATCTTCTTTTCTTCTATTTCTTTCTGTCTGGTGTTCGTCTGTACTCTTCTTTTCTGTAGTGTTCGTTGCCTAATTTGTGTTCTTTAGCACCTGGGGGGGGGTGCAGTCTCCTTCCCCTTGGGGTTTTATCTGCTCTGCGACTTTGTCTCGCTTGTTTTTGGAATGGGGGACTGATGACCTTAGCTGTTTAGTCCCCCTTAAACATCCCAACAACCACCACCACCACCATCGACTGCACTCCATTCTTTTAAAACTCCTGCTCACGGCGCAGTGGTTAGCACACTGGACTCGCATTCGGCAGGACGACGGTTCCATCCCGCGTCCGGCCATCCTGATTTAGGTTTTCTGTGATTTCCGTAAATCGTTTCCGGCAAATGCCGGGATGGTTCCTTAGAAAGGGCACGGCCGTTTTCCTTCCAAATCCTTCCCTCATCCGAGCTTGTGCTCCGTCTCTAATGACCTCGTTGTTGACGGGACATTAAACAGTAATCTCCTCTTCCTGCGCACAGTCGTTGTGTTAGCTGGACTCTGAGAGTACTTTGGAACTCGCGATTGATTTCTTCCGCTGATTCCATGCGTTTTTTCTACAGCCACTCTTCGGAATGGTCGTTAGTCGCCGTCTGCCAGTACATGAGATGTGGTTTGGTTGCGGCTGTTCTTTCACGTTTCCACTTCACAGTCACATCACCAACAGATGACTTCGGTAGCTTTATAAGGGTTGAAATATCCCCAATGGATTTATTACTCAGGTGAAATCCAATGAATAACCCAAGTTCGAAGCCACTGAGCTCTTTTGACCGACCCATTCTGGTGTTACAACTACTCTAGTGACAACACAATACTCTGCACCTCATTTTATACCGGCGGGTCCACCTTTTGTTATATCTAGTGCCCAGTTTCGCATTGCATAGATGTGCCTGGATACTTTTGAGCACATAGATCAGAGAAGGTAGCTTTATGAGTTGGTACAGGCCACGAGTGTTAGGGCCCCCCAGGGGCTCAGCATTCATTTGCTGAGTACGGGCTTGGCGACCCCGGGGTCCTGAGCTGGGGACTGGTCAGCGCCGCCAGTCTCCTGTCACCGTAAACCCCGGACATGCTTCAGCGACCACCGCATGGCGCAGCGGTGGAATGTTGTATGCTGCGGGGAATGGTAATCTTGGCTTGACCGCCTGGATTGCGAGGAAGGTAAACCTCTATAAAAACCCCTCAATCTTATGGTGTGCTGCGCGCCTATAAGATGCATGGCTGTTGGGGTGGAACAGTCGCAAGCGGGCAACCTCTGGGGCACCTACCGCACCCCAGTAGTATAAGGCTTACTCAGGCACGCGGTTCTCTGTCTGAGCGGACCTTTAGTTCCCTAGCTGCTCGTGGGACCACAATGGACCCTTCGACCTCTGCGTTTCCCCCTACCAGTGGATTGGGTGGGCCACTGGTAGGAAAACACACCCAATCGAAAAAGCGACTTCGTGCTGCGAGTCCTCCAGCGCCTGGTGTTACTAGAGATTTATCAGACTGTCGTAACAGAGCACATGCTGATATCCAGAATGTGTTTTTGATTGTCAAACGGAAGGAAGGTAGCTTTGAGAGAGTTTCTCCCTTTTACATCCACAAGGGTCTTGAGGGAATTGCAGGAACACTGAAATCTGTGAAGCGTCTGCGCAATGGGACTCTGTTAGTTGAAACTTCTAGTTCCCGTCAAGTCACTTCTCTTAGGAAAGCAACCTGTCTCGGAGAGTACGCTATCGAGACCGAGCTCCACTCCACTTTGAACTATAGTAAGGGTGTTGTCACATGTAGGGACTTGGTGGATATCCCCAAGGACGAGTTGAAATCTGAGTGGGCTGACGAAGGTATTGTCGACGTGCAGCATATTATGAAACGAGTCGATGGGGACCTGGTCAAATCCGACTCGTTTATTCTCACGTTCAATCGCCCGAGACTCCCAGAGCATGTTAAAGCGGGTTTCTTACGTTTGCCAGTACGGCCATATTTCCCCAACCCAATGCGCTGTTTTAAATGTCAGCGCTTTGGGCATACTACGTTGGGGTGCAATGGGATAGCCACTTGTGGTAAATGTGGTCAGCCTGCCCATGAAGGAGCCGATTGTTCATCGCCTGTGAAGTGCGTGAATTGCTCTGGGAGTCACCCTGTCTGGAGCCGGGTCTGCCCCATCTATCTCGAGGAACAGAAGATACAGGAGATCAAAACATCTAAGCGCATCCCCTATGGTGAGGCCAAGAAGCTCTTTAAGGCCATGCTGCCTCCTGTGTTTACAACATCTTTCGCTTCCACTCTGCAGAAACCGGTACAGTTGGCCACTGTTGCTACACAAACGGAGGTTGCTAGTGTCAGCACTAATACCTGCATTTGCCAGTGCACTTGTGCTGCTGCAGTTGTTTTGCAACCTGCAGCTCTCCCCACAACATCGGACAAGGCCGTGGTTGCTGACATTGGGGTACTTCCTGCACCTCCCCATATGGCACCTTCTGCCCAGGCGAGTAAAGCTCCAACTGTTGACAAGGTTCTGCATTCTAAGCCCCCCAAGACGAAGACGCCAAAGGTGAAGGTTTTGCCACCTGAGGAGACTAGTCACGGTCAGTCCGATGATGATGCCATCGTACTATCTGACATCTCCCTTGGGTCGCCATCGGAGCTGATGGACATTGATGTCGACCGGGGGCGATCTTCTCGCCCCAGGAATAAATCTCCGGCCAGTACGGGCTCTCCTCCAAAGCACAGGGGCAGGGTGAAAATTCAGCCACCCTGATCACTGGCTCCCATTTTACAGTGGAACCTGAATGGGTTCAGGACGCATGTGGCCGAATTACAACTCCTTGTACGAGAGCGCCCCTTGTGCTTATGTCTCCAAGAGACACATTTCCGGGCCACTGATGCTCCTTCTTTACGGGGCTATACCGTGTATCGAGAAGATGATCTGATGGGGGAAAGGGCAAAGGGTGGTGTTGCGGTTTTTGTCCATGACATGCACCACTCATCTGAGCTCCCTCTCGTTACGGACTTGCAAGCAGTTGCAGTTGACCTTCTTGTGGGGCAGAGGCTCACAATCTGTTCCGTTTACTTACCGCCTCAGGACGCCATAGACTCTGAGGCTCTCACAGACCTTATTACCCAACTCCCCCGCCCATTTCTCCTTCTGGGGGACTTCAATGCTATAATGTCTTATGGGGCTCTACGACTACTTGCCCCAGGGGTCGCATTCTGGAAAGCCTCATGGCATCCGAAGAACTGTGCATCCTCAACTCTGGTGCTCCCACTCATTTCTGTACTGCTTCTGGGTCGTCGTCAGCTATTGACCTTTCCTTTTGCTCTCCAGCACTCGCGGATTCTGCTCTGTGGGAGGTTGCCGCTGACCTCCATTCTAGTGACCACTTCCCCCTTTGGATTCGCCTCCTGGATGAGACTGTAGCATTACCAGTGCCACCCAGGTGGAACCTCTGCAGAGCTGACTGGACACTTTTCAGCGATTTAACTGTTTTGGAACACCGTGCCAGCGTCCACGAATGGGTCGACCATGTTACAGCCGTGATCTCCCATGCTGCTGAATTGTCGATCCCACGGTCCTCAAGTCATCCCAAGAGGCACCTTGTCCCTTGGTGGACCACTGAGTGCCGCTCAGCCATCCGAGCCCGCCATGCAGCTCTGCGCCGCTTCAAGTGCCATCCCTCAGCTGACAATCTTGCGGCCTTTCGGGTGGCAAGGGCCAAGGCGCGGCGAGTGATTAAAGAGAGCAAACGACGGTCATGGCAATCGTTCTTGAACTCCATCTCCCGCTCCACTAGTTCAACAAAAGTGTGGGAAGCCATCAGGAGGATCTCCGGGAAACGCAGCCAACTACCTGTCACGGCATTGCTGCATCAGGGTAGTCTACTCACGGCGCCGAGAGACATTGCCCAGACACTGGCCACGTATTTTGCCGAATGTATTGCCACTATGAACTGTGATCCAGATTTCTGCCGCTATCGTACTGCTATCGAGAGGGATCACTTGGACTTCCGGTCTCCAAATTCTGAACCCTACAACTGCCCCTTCACAATGTGGGAACTGGATTCGGCGCTGTCTGTGGCTCATGATACTGCGCCAGGTGCTGATCAAATCCTGTACAGCATGCTGCAGCACTTGTTGCTGCCATCCAAGGAAGTACTCCTGAAATGTTTTAATATGATATGGTCATCCGACACGTTCCCTGACTCGTGGAGGGAGGCGATTTTGGTTCCCCTCCTCAAACCGGGAAAAGACCGAATGCATCCCAGTAGTTATCGGAGTATTGCTTTGACGAGCTGTGTCGAGAAGACATTGGAACGCATGGTCAACCGTCGCCTGGTTTGGCTGCTCGAGACCAGGCAGCTCCTTAGCCACTCTCAGCGTGGCTTTCGGAGATGTCGTTCAACTATAGACAACTTGACCCTGCTTCAGGCGGCCATCCAGCAGGCCTTCCTAGGTAACCAGCATTGTCTAGGTGTATTCTTTGACATTAATAAGGCGTACGACACTACTTGGCGCCACCTTATCCTCAGTCAACTCCATCAGAGGGGCTTTCGTGGCCATCTCCCCATCTTCATTCGGTCCTTTCTTTCCCGCCGCCTCTTTCAATATTGGGTTGGTAATGTGCTATCTGATTTGTATGTGCAGGAGAATGGCGTTCCTCAGGGAAGCGTTTTAAGTGTCACCCTCTTTGCCGTCGCCATTAACAGTATCACGTCCACTATCCGGAGTCCTGCCCAGTGCTCCTTGTTTGTGGACGATTTTGCTGTTTTCTGTTCTTCCTCCAGTCTTGTCACTGCTAGTCGGCAGCTGCAGCTTACGATAAAGCGATTAGAGGCATGGACTGCGAAGACGGGTTTTACCTTTTCTGCAGACAAATGTGTGTGTGTGTTCATTTTAATCGTTCTCGACGTGCTTTTACCTCCCCTGAATTGCGTCTGAGGGGCACCATTCTTCCTTTTAGAGACACTGTGAGGTTCCTGGGCCTCACTTTTGATTCCAAGTTGTCGTGGTTGCCGCACCTTAAAGACCTCAAGGTGCAGGCCCTGAAGGCGCTGAATATTTTGAAGTGTTTGAGCCATCGGTCCTGGGGAGCAGATCGGGCGCGTCTACTGCAGTTTTATAGGGCTTTCGTCCGGTCGCGTCTTGACTATGGATGCACTGTGTATGGGTCAGCGAGGCCTTCGTATCTGAAGATTCTTGACGCAGTACACCATGAGGGTATCAGGCTGGCCACTGGTGCCTTCCGTACCAGTCCCATCCCCAGCCTGTGTGCTGAGGCAGGGGAACCGCCGCTCGCCATCCGGCGGAAACTCCTCATGGTGCGACGAGTGTGTCAATTCCTTGCCTGTCCTCCCTCCCCTGCATACCCTACTGTTGCCCGACCCCCTATGGAACGTCTCTTTTCCAGTCGTCCAAGGGCAACGAGACCATTTGGGATTCGTGCCAAGCATTTGCTTGAGTCCCTTGGTGTGGAGCGTGTGGCACCCCAACTCCAGGGTTTTACCCGCCTGCCTCCCTGGTTGCTCCAGAGGCCCAGCGTCCTTTTAGACTTGTCAGAGTACCGGAGGAGCTGCACTCCTGCGTTTGTTTTTACCTCCTTATTTTACGATATTTTAAACCAGCATCCTGACCATGTACCAGTATTTACGGATGGCTCTAAACAGGGGGACTCTGTAGGTTGTGCTGTGGTTTTCCCTGATCGAGTCATCAAATTACGGCTTCCTGCAGCGTTTACCATCTTTGATGCCGAATTGTTTGCGATCTTGCGGGCATTGGAGCAGATGAGATGTGTTCCCAGTCTTAAGTTTCTCATCTGTTCTGACTCTCTGAGTGCCCTTCAGACCATGCAACACTTGTACCCAGCGGATACGGTCGTCCAGAACATCCATGATGCCCTACTCCACCTGCAACGACAGGGGAAGGAGGTTTCTTTCTGCTGGGTGCCGGGGCACGTGGGTATTAGGGGAAACGAACTGGCGGATGTGGCTGCCAAAGATGCATGTTCCCTCCCTCACGTTGTTGAATGTGGCGTCCCCCTCCATGCTGTTACCTCCCTTTTGCGTTCTCGTGTTATGCGTCAATGGGAAGAGGAGTGGCTGGCAGTTAGTGAAAATAAGCTGCGACTGGTCGAGGCCACCACGCGGCCATGGCGTACGTCCTACCAGTCATGCAGGCGGGATGAGGTTCTCCTCACCCGCCTCCGCATCGGGCACAGTCCCTTAACGCACGGTTTTTTATTCCGGCGGGAGGACCCCCCAATCTGTAGTGCTTGTGGCGTCCAGATAACTGTGCGCCACATTTTACTTGACTGTCCTTTATTCTCTGACCAGAGGGCGGTGGTTTCCTTGCCACCGGATTTGCCCTCTATTTTGCAAGACGACGCAACGACTGTGGTTAAGGTCTTACGGTTTTGTGTCCTGTCCAATTTGTTGCCTCGGATTTTAGGGAGAGGATTTTAATGTGCTGCTGGGTGACTGGTTCACCCAGGTTTTAGGTAAGAGGTCCGCCAGTCACGATTACCTACTTGTTTCCCTTCAATTTCTGTTCTCTTTTCCTTGTGTTTCCTTTCCTTTTTAGTGCGTTTCTTCTCCTCTTGTTTTGCCTCTGTATGTGAGGATTTGTAACTGCGTCAGGTCTGTGTCTTTTAGCCGTTCTCCTTGTTCGCTGTCCGTCTTCGTCTCTTCTCCGCATGTGTTCCTGTTTCTATGCGTTTGGGCGCTGATGACCACGCTGTTTAGCGCCCGAAAACCTCAACCCACATACACACACACACACACACACACGAGTGTTAGGGGGTAGTCTGACACGGGAAGCGATGCGAATTGTAGGTCGTTCTAGCATTTTAAGGATGTGGTAAAAGTTGGGAAGAGCAGCGTACGATTTGATATATTCAGATGTATTTATCGCAATGCACACTCGCCTAAATTGTAAAAATACTCCATGTCAACCTTTAGACTTGTGACTGCTTTACTTAATTTATGGCATGAACACTGTAGCCTCGAAAGAGTCAACAGCCAGCTGACAGGGCTTGTATTTCCGGTTTCTAACATCCAGACGTTGTTAGTACATTGCATCAGCTACGGCAACAGAAAGCAGGACGCCATTTCGCTCTTCGCATGAGCCGATCGAAGGCCACTGTGTCGCTGTTTACGGTCACTGCAGATAATCCTCGAATATTTTTGTCTGTCTCGTAACGATCATTCGCATTACCCCGGATCGATAACGAGGATAGTTTTAGCATGAGCCGTAGTAAACATAAACGCGGGGCAAAATATTATAGTCGCTGGAAAACTCCGCTCTCTGCTGTTGTCTTCACGTTATCTCGCCATCCGTTTGCCTCGGTTTTGAACAGATTCTACACTACATGTCAGTCACCTTTTATTCTATGTCTGCATGCCTTCCCCTTTGTTCCGCAACTGAGAGCTGAGAACTTTTACAGCAGAGAGCGAACTCTCAATTGTTAGTTAGTTACTGATTTGTTTTCAGTATGCCACAGCTGCTATGGTATTCAGTCCGAGGACTGGTTTGATGCAACTCTCCATGCCACCCTATCCTGTGAAAGACTCTTCATCTCAGAATAACTGCTGCAATCGACGTTCATTTGAACCTATGCTCATCTCCCCCCCCCCCCCCCCCTGCCAACACACACCATACACAGTTCTCTTCGACAGCAAATTGATTAGTGCTTGATGTATCGGAATATGTCCTATCCACCGATCCCTTCTTTCAGTGACGTTGTGCCACAAATAACTTTTCTCTCCAGCTCTATTCAGCACCTCCTGATTAGTTACATGGTCTACCCACCTAATCTTCAGCATTCTTCTGTAGCACCACATTAGAAAGCTTCTATTCTGTTCCTGTCTGAACTGCTTGTCGTCCATGTTTCGCTTCCGTACAAGGACACGCCCCAGATAACCGCCTTCAGAATAGACTTCCTAACACTTAAGTTTAGCCGGCCGGTGTGGCCGAGCGGTTCTAGGCGCTTCAGTCTGGAACCGCGCGACCGCTACGTCGCAGGTTCGAATCCTGCCTCGGGCATGGGTGTGTGTGATGTCCTTAGGTTAGTTAGGTTTAAGTAGTTCTAAGTTCTAGGGGACTGATGACCTCAGTGGCCGAGCGGTTCTAGGCGCTTCAGTCTGGAACCGCGCGACCGCTACGTCGCAGGTTCGAATCCTGCCTCGGGCATGGGTGTGTGTGATGTCCTTAGGTTAGTTAGGTTTAAGTAGTTCTAAGTTCTAGGGGACTGATGACCTCAGTGGCCGAGCGGTTCTAGGCGCTTCAGTCTGGAACCGCGCGACCGCTACGTCGCAGGTTCGAATCCTGCCTCGGGCATGGGTGTGTGTGATGTCCTTAGGTTAGTTAGGTTTAAGTAGTTCTAAGTTCTAGGGGACTGATGACCTCAGATGTTGTGTCCCATAGTGCTCAGAGCCATTTAAGGTTATATTCGATATTAACTAACTTGTTTTCAGAAACTCTTTTCTTGCTATTCGCAATCTACATTTTATATTCTATCTACTTCGGCTACGTTTTCCCTTACATTCTACTTTCTTATGTAGCATTTTCCTTCTTTTCCTGCTTTCTTTGCGTGTGTGTTTCAGTTTTATTAGGTCTGCCCACATTCGTTCCCTTTAATGTGCGTCAGCGCGTTGATGACCTCGACGTTGAGCGCCCATAAGCCCCAACACACACACACACACACACACACACACACACACACACACTCTACTTCGGCCATCATCGGTTTTTAAGTGCCCAAATAGTATAACATGTACTTTCAGTCTTTCATTTCCCAATCTACATTCCATTACCCTTGTTTGGTGTCATCTTATATCCCAGAGAGAGATCGTAAAAGGTATCATAGACATAATATCTCGAGTGGCAATGAAATGTTGCAAAAAGATAAAGAGAGAGTCAAGAAAAGAGTGCCAACGAAGAAAAGGCTTAATCAAGTGGAAGTGATAAGCAAAGGATTAAAATAGATTTATATGGAATACAAGCGCAGCAGAAAGGAAATAATGAGAAAACAGAGGATAGCGTTAAAGCAGTACATGTAAACTACACCAGCTGGACTTGAATATAACTAGGCATAGTCACAGTTTGATGTCCAAAGAATTAATAGCGGTCATAGCGATGTCACTTATTGTCCGAAGATTCATATCCTTAGAAGTTCCACAGCGAACTATGTGTTGGACTTACTTCCCTGCGATGCCATATTCAAATCCTCTCCATGTTTCATGTATTGCGTACCGTGACTCAGTTGGCCTCTTGCCTACTTATAGTGCGGAATATCGTGGTTTTAACAACTGATTGAATAAATGGTCTCTGTGTTGGAAACCGTGCTTTTCCAGACATAAGTTCATCAGACCTTTGTTCCTCCGTATCCTCTCAACGATCAGTCCCTAGAGTTTACACACGTTGATAAAAATCACCCTGTTCGCTGTGACAGGTAGAATGGCCACCAGGGTGCAGTAGTGTTTGTCGTGTTTAGGGTTGTTAACGGACCTGGTAGGGTGTATAAGCGGAGTAAACAGTGTCAGCTGTTGAACTACTGCGTAGGACGCGGAAATACTGCGTATACCTGTGAGACAACGTGCCTCCCGAATTTACCATCTTTGACGCAGAATTATATGCAATCTTGCGGGCACTGGAGCAGATGAGACATTCTCCCAGTGTCAGATTTCTCGTCTGTTCAGATTCTTTGAGCGCCCTTTACTCTCTCCAGCGTTTGTACCCAGCAGATGAAGTAGCGCAGACTATCCAGGATACCCTCCTCCAACTACAGCGACTGGGGAAGGAGGTGTCTTTCTGCTGGGTACCAGGGCACATGGGAATTCTGTGGAATGAGAGGGCTGATCGAGCAGCCAAGGAGGAGTGTCGTGACCGTCAGGGCTTTCAGTGTGCTATCCCACTGCATGCCCTTACCTCGTTGTTGCAGTATAAAGTCCTGTGTCGCTGGGAACATGAGTGGCTAGAAGTGACCGACAACCAGCTCCGTGTCGTCAAGCCCACAACTCGGCGGAGGCGTACTTCTTCCCAGGCACGTCGAAGGGATGAGGTCCTCCTTACTCGTCTTAGCATCGGCCAGAGCCCTATGACGCATGGAAAACTCTGGTGTGAGGAGCCTCGGATGTGTGGTGCTTGTGGCGTGGAGATCACGGTGCACCACATTTTATTGGACTGCATTTTATTTGCTGACCAGCGGACTGCAGCGGATTTGCTGGCGGATCTGCAGTCTATTTTATACAATGATCAAACGAATGTGGTTCGCGTTTTAAAGTTTTGTGAATTGTCCCACGTTTTTAACAAGCTTTTGGGGAGCTGTTTTTAATGTGTCAACAGGGTGGCTGGCTCACCCAAGGTTTTTGTAAGTGGTCAGCCAGTCACATTTCCCTGTGCTGTTCTTTTAGCTCTTCTGTGTTTTGTTTTCCCTCTGTTTTAATTTCTTGATTACCCATATTGCCTCCTCATTGGTTTTAGTGCATGTGAGAGTGCGTGTGCGATAGAGTAATTGTGTGGTTATTTCGTGTGCCTGCGTGTACGACAATTTTCGTTCTTATCCACATTCGTTTGTTTTAATCATTGTTAGGGCGCTGATAACCTCGTCGTTGGGCGCCCATAAGATCTCCAAACCACACACACACACACACGGCAGAATTTAAAGAGGCCTCAGTGAGGGAGGTCCTCCATACGGCCTGCTGGTCAAATCGCGCAGTACCCAGAATGGCGGGCATTCGGATGTGACAGTGGCCTGATGTTGGACTATAGGAAAACGTGAGGACAGGCTGAATCGTCAGTATTCCGGTCAGAAACGTCTGACCACTACCGTGGAGGACTGGCGTATTACGCACCACACATCGTAACCATTTCACACCTGCGTCTGCCATTGGAAAACAAATAATGGACTCTGAAACATTCCAACCCGCACCATTGATCTGAGGCTAAAAGTTGACTCATTAGTGAATTAATACCCCATGCATAGTCGGCCAATAACATCACAACACCAGCGGCTGCTTTTGGAGTGGTGGCGTGATCGGAAAGTATGGACTTCTGATAAATGCCTTGTGTTCATCGATGACTCACTGTTCTGCGCTACCCTAAACGACCGTCGCCGGCGAATATCGAGGTGTCCCAGAGGAGGTCCCGTTCTTCCAATATTTTGGAGAGCACACCGGTGTTACTCCTGGTGTCGTGATGTGGGGAGCTATCTGGTACGGCTTCAAGTCACGGGCGGTAATGATTGAGGCAACTCTGACGGCACAATGTGTAAGCTTCATATAAAATATTCTCCGTATAAGAGAAAACTGGGTACACTGATTTCGAAAACTTTCTCCACATGTAACATGTAATTTAGATAATGTATTCAATTGCTGAGCAAGACTGACTGCTGGCTGGCCCTCTTGGCCCTGTCTGTGTGAATAGTGTCGTAAAATAAAACTTTAAACTTTGTGAATTGCAAAACTTGAAATAAAGAAAATAAATCCTATTAAATGCCAAAGGCAACTGAGTGATATGATGAGCGATGTTAGACTAATAACATCCACCAAAAAAAAAAAAAAAAAAAAAAAAAAAAAAAACAAATTACTGCTCTGCTCGGCAGAAAATAACTGTTAAAATTACCAATATGTACTTGCTAGTACGACACCTGTCAATCCTGACTGTCTGCACAAGGATGCAACGTGAGAACTGCCCTGTCATAAAAGCGACTTACATTCTGCTCAGCATGCTTTTTTTTTTTTTATCTGGAGTACTGAAGCCTTCGAAAGCAAATACAAATCAGCAGGTGCAGCATCTGAAGACAAAACATCTACTCTTTTTTTGCCAGGAACGATGTTTTTCTGGTGTAAGGTGGAATGCACATACGATAAAAATTCAAAACTTTAATATGAATGAAGAAAGTGGGTTTTACTTTTAAGAAAATTGTTTTTGAGAAATCAAACTCTGACTATTGACAATAAGACCACACAGTAGAAGATGACTCTAACAATTACAAAATTCTCACATTATAAAGAAACTACAAGCGTACTTTTGAAACTCCTCCAAAATCTTCTCTTTTAACATAAATAACAAGAAAGTATTAAATGGATTTCCATCTCCAAAACAAAGTATTCCAGATATCTTCTCCAGATACATTGAAAATAGACCTCAGTCTTTGAAAAACTCAGCTGCACGCTACTAAGCCTCAAAGAAGAATGTCCCAGCTCTGCACAACTGACTGACTAACAAATCAACCACAGATAAAACTCAAACCTAGAGTCAAGTATCTTACTCACTACTGCTACAGTGCGCTCATTCGTCTTTCTACCAGTACAGTAAAGCTAAATTATTAATAACATAAGAAAACATAAGAACCTTACAAACGGTCTTCTTGTGGTACCTCTTATGTGACAGTGCCGCGGCGTTATTTTTCAATATGGCGATGCTCATCCACACATGACACGTGTCTCTATGAACTGTATGCATGATGTTGAGGTACTCCTGCGACCAGTAAGGTCCTCAGGTTTTCCCCGACAGAAAACGTGTCGCACCACCTCGGACGTCAACTCAGTCCCAGTGTTAGTACCAAGAACTTCAAAGAACCAGTTTTACAACAGTTGTGGTCTGTCTTGACTCAGGACGCAATACGACGGCTTTGTGACATCTTTCCTAACCGAATCTGTGCATGCTGCCAAGATAGCGGCAGTGCAACATCATCCTGATTATGTATGAAGATGGTACCTGTTCTTTCGAACATGTCTGAAAGAACACATACCACCAGTGACCACGCAGCGCTCTGGAATGAAATGATAATTAAATCAAGACGCTATGCTGCCGACAGGCGTAGATATACAACAATGGGGACAGTTGAAAATGTGTGCCCCGACTGGGACTCGAAGGAAAGAACAGATACCACCTTCACATATAGTTCAGGCTAACCGGCCATTGACCTTCTTCTTCTGTGCGGATGCAAACGTATTACCCGAACTCTTACTGTACTCTGTGTTGTTGCATGCCGCGAGTAATGAGTGTAATGGACAGGGGCACTACGAATGTAGAGTGTGGACATTAAGTTGGGAATGTGGGTCTCACGGGGAGTGTGCAAAGGATAAGTCCTGCAGTCACCCTATCCTCTGTGCCCTCGGTGGCTCAGATCAATAGAGTGTCTGTCAGGTAATCAGGAGATCCCGAGCTCGAGTCCCAGTCGGGGCACCCATTTTCAACTGTCCCGTTGACGTATATCAACGGCTGTCGGCAGCGTAGGGTCTTGATTTAGTTACCATTTCATACTGATTAAGTGTAGTCATACTGTCAAGTTCTGTGTAAAATTGAGTCGATTTTGTTGACTGAAATAACATCGCAGGTCCTCTCATCCCATGATGTTTCATTTCGGTTCCTTCTTCCCTCCTGGGTGCTCCGCTTTTTTGACGGGTAGTGTATATAGTGGCAGAGCTGATCATGGAACAACACCGTTTGGGGAAATGCACCATTCCGTAAGCTATATTCGGGATGGGTCTTGGGGCGCGGACAGGGCACGTCTCCTACAGTTTTATGGAGCTTTTGTGCGTTCACGGCTGGACTATGTGTGCACAGTATATGGGTCAGCGAGGCCATCTTATTTGCGGATCCTTGACGCTGTTCACCATGCTGGGATCCGACTGGCCACGGGTGCTTATCGGACCAGTCCCGTATCCAGCCTCTGTGCTGAGTCTGGCGAACCGCCACTTACCATCCGGCGGCAGCTCCTGCTGGTGCGCCAGGCTTGTAAGTTTCTTGCAGCTCCCAGATCGCCTGCTCACCATCTTGTTGCCCATCCACCTCTGGACCGCCTTTTTCCCGCAGTCCCCGGGCTACGTTGCCGTTTGGGATCCGTGTGCAACGTGTACTAGAGTCCCTCGGTGTGGAGTCTGTACAACCCCAAATCCAAGGTTTTAACCGCCTGCCACCCTGGTTACTGAAGAGGCCCGGAGTGATTTTAGATTTATTGCAGTACAAGAGAGATTGCTCTCCTGCCATAGTTTTATAGTGCAGCATTTTCTGTCATGTTATCTGAGCACCACGACTATGTAGCTGTTTTTACGGATGGGTCGAAACAAGGGGATTCTGTTGGTTGCTCGGTTGTTTTTCCATATCGTGTCCTCAAGGTCCGACTGCCTCAGACTTCTACTGTCTTTGATGCAGAATTGTTTGCGATCTTGCGGGCACTGGAGCACATGAGACATTCTTCCTCTCCTAAATTTCTTGTCTGTTCTGATTCACTCAGTGCCCTTCACTCATTGCAACGTTTGTATCCGGCAGACAAAATTGTCCAGACCATCCAGGATGCCCTCCTCCGACTACAGCGACCGGGGAAGGTTGTAGCTTTCTGCTGGGTTCCGGGCCATGTTAGCATTGCTGGGAGTGGAAGGGCAGATCTCGCAGCCAAGGAGGCGTGTCTTGCCCCACAAGTATCTCAGTGTGCTATCCCCTTGCACGCACTCACCTCGCTGTTGAGCTCACGGGTCATGCGTCGGTGGGAGGATGAGTGGCTGGAAGTGACTGACAATAAGCTCCGTATAGTCAAGCCCACAACGCGTGTGTGGTGTACTTCCTTTCAGCCCCATCGACGGGACGAGGTTCTCCTCACTCGGCTTCGAATAGACCACAGCCCTATGACGCGTGGCTTCCTGCTCCGGCGAGAGGACCCTCCAATGTGTGGTGCTTGCGGCGTCCAGGTCACTGTGCGCCACGTTTTATTGGATTGCGTTTTATTTTCTGACCAGCGGGTCACGGCTGACTTGCCAGCGGACCTGCCATCTCTTTTAGGCAACACTCGGACAAATGTGGTTAAAGTTTTAAAGTTCTGTGCCCTGTCAAATGTTTTTACAAAGATTTTAGGGAGAGGATTTTAATTTGCTCACTGTGTGACAAGCTCGCCCATATTTTATGTAAGTGGCCAGCCAATAACAATTTCCTGTGACATTCTTGTTGCTATGTTTCCCCTTTCCTTAGGTTTTACTTTCTTATGTAGCATTTTCCTTCTTTTCCTGCTTTCTTTGAGTGTGTGCTTTAGTTTTCTTAGGTCTGTCCACATTCGTTCCTTTTAATGTGTGTCAGAGCGCTGATGACCTCGATGTTGAGAGCCCATAAGCCCCAACACGCCACCACCACCACCATACTCTGACATGAGGTGAAAATTGTCTCTCTTTGCATCTTGCTGAATTCACACAAACATCCTGCCTCGGGCATGGATGTGCGTGATGTCCTTAGGTTAGTTAGGTTTAAGTAGTTCTAAGTTCTAGGGGACTGATGACCTCAGATGTTGAGTCCCATAGTGCTCAGAGCCATTTGAACAAACACAAACGTCTGAATGGTAGACGAACATCATGCAGAAAAGACAAGAGGCAATATGTAAAGCCCCCTTTTTGCACATCACCCTTCACTTTCTCGGAAAATCCAATTAATCTGCGACGAACCCTGTAATTTTTTTTTTTTTTTTTGAGTCAATGTATTGATCCCCTCAGCAGACGTTTCCGGAAAATCAAAGAAAATTTATTGCGAGAACGTAAGGACTCCGTAATGACAGAAAGTACATCATACTCACGTCATCGTGAACCTGAAGTCTGGGCGTGTCAGCTAAAGTGTACTCTGCAAAGTAGGGCGTATACGCACCAGTAACAAAACACAGCGTTTCAAAAAGATTCATCTAGCTTCGCAAGATCGTATCTCGTATACACACCAGTACAAAAACAACGACACACTACGAAGGAGCCAGCCGGTGTGTTCGAGCGGTTCTAGGCGCTTCAGTCTGCAACCGCGCTACCGCTACGGTCGCAGGTTAGAATCCTGCCTCGGGCATGGATGTGTGTGATGTCCTTAGGTTAGTTAGGTTTAAGTAGTTCTAAGTTCTAGGGGACTGATGACCTCCGATGTTAAGTCCCATAGTGCTCAGAGCCATTTCAACTACGAAGGAATTACCCGAATAGCATGGAAATCGGTAGATGTGATGTAGATGTACAGACAAACAAATGATTATATTTTCAGAAAAACTGGATGATTTGTTCAAGAGGAAGAATTTCACAAAATGAGTTGCAGTGCCTGTGTTGTTCAGTAATAGGATGCATAGTTCCTTGGGACTTGCATGCACGTCCGAAGAAACAGGAACTGAGGCGACTACAGCCATTATGAAATACATTAAATGTATTCGCAGTTGGGAATATGGACACCATCAGCTGTGTAATGGACTGCCGACAGTGAAAATTTGTGTCAGGCCGCCACTTGAACCCGGATTTCCTGCATATCGGGAGTGGTGGCCTTACCGTTAGGCTATCCGCGCACGACTCACGGCCACATCCAGGCTTCCGTATGTCCTCAACCATGTATCTACATCCTGTGCTGCCAGCCGAAGTGGCCGTGCGGTTAAAGGCGCTGCAGTCTGGAACCGCAAGACCGCTACGGTCGCAGGTTCGAATTCTGCCTCGGGCATGGATGTTTGTGATGTCCTTAGGTTAGTTAGGTTTAACTAGTTCTAAGTTCTAGGGGACTAATGACCTCAGCAGTTGAGTCCCATAGTGCTCAGAGCCATTTTTGAACATCCTGTACTCGTACATCAACAAAATCTGTTCTTCATTCTCCGCTTCAACAGTTTCAGTTCAGTTACAACTGTGCGACGTGACACTGAACGTCTTAAAGTTCAAGGCATTCGACGACGGCAGCAGCAGTTTCAAGACAGTGGTCATTCAGGCAGAATATTTTGAGGTCGCCCCCGTGTGGCTGTTCAAGAATTTAGCACGCAGTTCAGAGAAGTCTACTCATCGTGCTAGCCATGTGTCTGTGTAGTGTGTCTAGCAGCGACGTTTGTGTTTCAGTTGCTGTATGCTCTTTATATGGTGATAAACAACTTGTAGTGTTTTGTGAATTCATCTTAGGTGGGGATATGGAGGATATCATTTTTCTCTTAATGTCTGATGTTCATTGATACGGTTATGTTCCATATAAGTGGAAAATTGAACGCCACCACACAAGGATGTTGAGAACACATCAACCTCATGTCACAGTCAAGCTCGAGAGTGAGAATTTACGAAACAGCTACATTTGTGAACTTTTCGCCTGCCGCGGTGGCTAAAGTACAGGGTGTTTCATTTATCTTGACCATCCGAAACAACTGTTCGTCCAGACACAAGTTACAAAATCTTTCGAACAAATGTTCCTTAGCCGTCAGGGGGACATCAATCAGCGTGACTGCCTCCGTTGTAGCTTTGTTTTTTACAAAGATATGAACAGCTGTATGACTTTTTTAAATGGAACCCTGTAATTTTTATTCGGTAATTCATTTCCTCTCCTAAGGACCTATTCAAAAATGTATCACAGTGTACCATTCACTGAAACAAAACGTTGTTAATTACATAACGCAACATTGACTTTGAGCACGGGACCACGAACTCGTCCACTTGATGGAATTGTCAGAAAACCAAGTAAAAACATAACACAAAATTGTCTTTGACTCTCCTGTACCATTTCCCAGCACTATAACATTCAAAGTTGCTCAAAGTGGTGGCCCTGGACACCGATACAATGGTGCACTCGTTGAATGAAAGAATTATTTACTGCTTCCAGTGTTGCCTGCTCAAGAGAATTACAAACAGGCACGATACGTTCCTGCATGTCCTCTGGAGTTGTTGGAATATCGCGTCTGACAAGGTCTTTAATGCATCCCCAAAGAAAGAAGTCCAGAGGATTTAAATCAGGAGACCTAGCAGGCCAAGTAACTGTTCCTCCTCGACCGATCCATCTGGCAGGATACCTTCGGTTCAGAACACGGCGTGCACGCAAGGCATTATGTGCTGGACATCCATCGTGTTGATACCACATAAGCATTCTGTTTCTTAGCGGCACTTCATCCAGAAGAGGAAGAAGAATTCGTCTGAGGAAGTTAATATACACTGTGTCGTTTAGACTGACATTGATGAAATAAAGGCCAATAATTGTAGTACCAAGCGTTTCACACCAGACGCTAACTCTCAATTGACGCTGATGTTCCACCTATCTATGCAATCGCGGGTTGTCGCTGGACCAATAATGCATGTTCCTTGCATTTACCTGTCCTTTGTTTGAGAAGGAACATTCATCGATAAATAGAACATTGGAGAACAAGTTCGGGTTGGCGAGGATTTGCTGCTGTGCCCACCGACAGAACTTGTAATGGTACTTGAATTACGTAACCATTATGGTACCCCACCTGAACCTCTCGATATCAGTAATATTCTACTGTATTTCTGTTAACTACTTAACATATTTCTGAGACAACATTCTGTTATATCCTAGCCAGTGATGCCACCCGAGCCCGCTGCCAAAAGGTTGGCAGCATCGAAGTCCGGACGCCGTCCGCATAAGCAGCGCCAGCGAGACAGGAAATCGCCGCAAGTCTGAGCGCGCCACCGCTGGCTTCTGGCTTTTTAAGCGCTGGAGTCGCGAGCGCTAGGACAGTTCTGTATTCGCCGCTCAGTTGTATACTCGCCACCGAATTGTGTACTTGCTAGTCAGTTGTGTGTTCATCGCAGCAGAGTTGTTGTTTGTCGTCAGCCGACGCTGACCTAGCCGCTCCGACTCGAACTAGACAGATCTCTGTAGACACGGAGTTCACTATTGTGTTTCTGTATCTTCATCAATAAAGATAAGTACAGACTTTTATTTAATCAGAGTTTTTGGGTTTTCATCTTTCTGTTCACTGTTCCAGCGGACCGGTCGGCCCGCTATTAAAAGTGTGGCGGTGACTTCGTAAGCCGTTTCTACCGCGAATTGTTTGTCGCTACGAACACCGCCACAAAACATTCAGATTTGATTTCACTTTTGATACATCGATATGTTTATATTGCAATGGTATTATTCCTATGTGTATTCTTTCTTTTGTCACTATGACCTTTGACGTACTTGTAACTCTGATTTTTGGGCGCGTAAGCGATTATTAGTTAATTGTTAAGTTGTTAGAGATTCGGACCTTTAGAAAGCCAAGTGTTGAACGTCATGTTGGAAAGATGTACACTCCTGGAAATTGAAATAAGAACACCATGAATTCATTGTCCCAGGAAGGGAAACTTTATTGACACATTCCTGTGGTCAGATACATCACATGATCACACTGACAAAACCACAGGCACATAGACACAGGCAACAGAGCATGCACAATGTCGGCACTAGTACAGTATATATCCACCTTTCGCAGCAATGCAGGCTGCTATTCTCCCATGGAGACGATCGTAGAGATGCTGGATGTAGTCCTGTGGAACGGCTTGCCATGCCATTTCCACCTGGCGCCTCAGTTGGACCAGCGTTCGTGCTGGACGTGCAGACCGCGTGAGACGACGCTTCATCCAGTCCCAAACATGCTCAATGGGGGACAGATCCGGAGATCTTGCTGGCCAGGGTAGTTGACTTACACCTTCTAGAGCACGTTGGGTGGCACGGGATACATGCGGACGTGCATTGTCCTGTTGGAACAGCAAGTTCCCTTGCCGGTCTAGGAATGGTAGAACAATGGGTTCGATGACGGTTTGGATGTACCGTGCACTATTCAGTGTCCCCTCGACGATCACCAGTGGTGTACGGCCAGTGTAGGAGATCGCTCCCCACACCATGATGCCGGGTGTTGGCCCTGTGTGCCTCGGTCGTATGCAGTCCTGATTGTGGCGCTCACCTGCACGGCGCCAAACACGCATACGACCATCATTGGCACCAAGGCAGAAGCGACTCTCATCGCTGAAGATGACACGTCTCCATTCGTCCCTCCATTCACGCCTGTCGCGACACCACTGGAGGCGGGCTGCACGATGTTGGGGCGTGAGCGGAAGACGGCCTAACGGTGTGCGGGACCGTAGCCCAGCTTCATGGAGACGGTTGCGAATGGTCCTCGCCGATACCCCAGGAGCAACAGTGTCCCTAATTTGCTGGGAAGTGGCGGTGCGGTCCCCTATGGCACTGCGTAGGATCCTACGGTCTTGGCGTGCATCCGTGCGTCGCTGCGGTCCGGTCCCAGGTCGACGGGCACGTGCACCTTCCGCCGACCACTGGCGACAACATCGATGTACTGTGGAGACCTCACGCCCCACGTGTTGAGCAATTCGGCGGTACGTCCACCCGGCCTCCCGCATGCCCACTATACGCCCTCGCTCAAAGTCCGTCAACTGCACATACGGATCACGTCCACGCTGTCGCGGCATGCTACCAGTGTTAAAGACTGCGATGGAGCTCCGTATGCCACGGCTAACTGGCTGACACTGACGGCGGCGGTGCACAAATGCTGCGCAGCTAGCGCCATTCGACGGCCAACACCGCGGTTCCTGGTGTGTCCGCTGTGCCGTGCGTGTGATCATTGCTTGTACAGCCCTCTCGCAGTGTCCGGAGCAAGTATGGTGGGTCTGACACACCGGTGTCAATGTGTTCTTTTTTCCATTTTCAGGAGTGTATATTGTAGTTGGCTTATAAAATGTGAGGAAGATGTTTCCAAGTATGTTTTGTATTGTGAAGTGATGTTTGTGTGTTACGTGATATTGCAATAAAAGCAATTAAAAGGAAGTGTAACTTAAATTCGGAGTGCTGATTTTTTTTTCACATCACCATTGTGCTAACTTTTAATGTTTTGTGAAGCGCATCTACAAAACTTTTGAATATAACAGGATAAAACCTAGGCCTCTTTGCATCCGAGCTTGGAATCATAATCACCTAGATTTTCAACGATTGAGCCATGACAATACGAGACCAGCGTGGGAAACACAAAAAGATGAGTGCCTAATTTTTTCATTATTACATGAAATGACTATTAACTGTGCTCTAATGACACCTGGCACATAATATGACTGATGTTGCCCGAAAATGCAGTATTTAGCAGCGTGAGCAACTCCACAATCGTTATTAAAATTTTGACCTTTGTTGTGGTAGGGTTGTTAGAAACTGCACACCATTTTGGAAATTACTCCCATGCAATTCTTGATGTAGGTGTACATGGTAAGGATGGAACCGGTGACGTGTAAGAATACGATGTACACTGGTTTTAGGAATGCCAATCTCGTGTTCAAGCTGTCGTGTGCTCGCATGTGGATTCATACCAACGGAAGCGAGAACAGTAACTTCGACAGCTTCGTCTGTGCCAGTGCTACGACTATTGCGTTGTCGTGGGTTAAAACTTCCCTCTTATGAAGCGTCACAACAAGGCGAGAAAACATCCGTCGAGAAGGTGGGTTCTTTTCAGGATATCGCTCTCAGGGTCCGACTGCCACAAGTATTTACTGTCTTTGATCCAGAATTGTCTGCGATCTGGCGGGCACTGGAGCAGATGATATGCTCTTCCAGTCCTAAATTTCTTGTCTGTTCCTATTCACTAATTGCCCTTCACTCATTGCAACGTTTTTATCCAGTAGATAAAATAGTCCAGAACGTCCAGGATGCCCTCCTCCAACTACAATGAGTGGGGAAGGAGGTGGTTTACTGCTGGGTTACAGGGCACGTCCGCATTACTGGGAACGAAAGAGCAGATCTCGCAGCCAAGGAGGCGTGTCTCGATTCGCAAGTATATCAGCATGCCATCCACCTTCACGCTCACGAGTCATGCGTCGGTGGGAGGATGAGTGGCTGGAAACGACTGACAATAAGCTGCGTTTAGTCAGGCCCACAACGCGTGTGTGGTGTACTTCCTTCCAGTCCCGTAGACGGGACGAGGTTCTCCTCACTCGGCTTCGGATAGGCCACAGTCCTATGACACACGGCTTCCTGCTCCTGCGAGAGGACCCTCCAATGTGTGGTACTTGTGGCGTCCAGGTCCCGTTTTCTTGGATTGCGTTTTATTTTCTGACCAGCGGGCCGCGGCTTACTTGCCGGCGGATCTGCCATCTCTTTTAGGAAATACTCAAACGAATGTGGCTAAAGTTTTAAGGTTCCCTGACTTGTCCATTGTTTTTACCAAGATTCTAGGGAAAGAGTCTTAATTTGTTCACAGGATGACTGGCTCGCCCATATTTTACGTACAATTTTCTGTGGCATTCCTGATGTTCGTTTTCCTTACGTTTTATTTTCTTATACAGAATTTTTCATCTCTTCCCGCTTTCTTTTGCGTGAATGCTTCCATTTTACTAAATTTGTCCACATACGTTTCTTTTAATGACGATCTCGACTTTGAGCGCCCGTAAGCCCCAACACACACACACACACACACACACACACACACATACATCGCAATAAAGGTCCCCCGATAAGGACTGAATCCCACATGATGAAACTATGCTTATAATTGTACGGTGACAAAGGAAAAACGCCATTGAAAAGACATTAGGCTGATTTTGTTAATAAGTCTTTGCAGGTGGACGTCTATTTTAGGAGCTTCGACTACTGACGCAGGAAATATCTCTATATCCTGATGTAGTGAAAGTGTGTCCTCTTATAAACGAATTCACGACCCAGTAAACAATTTCTTAAAGCAGCACATTTTAAAAATGAATAAGAAATTAAATCACTAGCTCATACAAAAAATTTCGCAAGTAATAAAATGGAGGCATAGCTTGTATAATTGAACGTCAACAACAGTGATGGCCACTCGTAAGATCGTGTGAAAATTACGAGAGTGTAGTAGCGAGCAACTTAAAGTTGAACACTGTGCAAGGGAGTCTCAGCCTTTGTTTCTAATCAATGTATGGCTATGATTAATTGCTTATCATACTTCTCAAGGTATTTGAACAGCGCCGTGGTTCAAATGATCTGAATCTGAATTCGCAAGAACTATTACAGAATACTGAACAAATCAGCCCGATACAAAGTGCAAGCTATTTCGTGAAACATGAACCCTATCCGTAGAAAATCTGCGGCAGCAGTTTTGCATTCGTCAGTCGACGACAGAACTTACCTTTAGACCTGAAAATTTGCGTGCTGTAACGAGGTATTTATCACTATCAAAGTGGGAAAACTATGTGAAATCCCGATTATTTCTTCATCTGCACTATTTGCAATCATTAATAGACAAAACGGGGCGTCTTAAAACATGTCAGCACAAGATGGCGTGAGACAGAAGCTATACCAGAAAAATGCATAAATACTCAATACATGACAGAAAAGTAGGTATGAGTTACAACAAATAAAATTAAGTGCCTTTATTCAGTTAAAATTAAGTAAACAATGGACATGAGCCACTTGGCTCCCAAGATACACGTGCAACATAAGTCTAGAATTTCAGTAACCACACAGATAGAAATTTATGTGCACGATTTCCAGGAAAATGTAGAATTATCTACACTGCAGGAGAGAATGACGAAATTGAATGCATGATGCCTCGGACTGCAAGACCAGAGTGCGATCCTGTAACCTGCTGCAAGCTCACGAGAATCGTAGAGACCCTGAACTGTTGTTTAACACATCAAGCCTAACTAACAGCCCGCCTTCGTAAATTATTACAAGTTTACCACAAGAAATTAACGACAAATAAACCACGCGATGCGAATAACACATGAATGAAGAGACTGCAACGCCTTGCCTACTAGCAACCACTTAGAATAAATGGAATCTTCTCACCAAATTTGCTGACTGTTGCGGCCCACAACTGACCACAATCTAGCTCACTGGCTGGGAACGCGCGGAAACCAGCAGAAACACGCTTCCGCCGCAGTGTCTCAGAGAAACACAAATCAAACAACTTACTCTGCATAACGATACTGCTTGCAGAACGTCTTTGCAAAATTTTAACAAATACGTGTTCATCAGTTACTGAAAGCTGAGGGACTGAAAGTGTTTAACATGCGACTTTCATCTTCCCCCGGGGAACGAACGTGTTGACAGGCTGGCCAAAGGGGCGCTCGACGCCCCAGCTTTGGAGATCGGCCTCACGGCTCCCGATCAGCAGCTGGTGTTGCGCCGTAAGGTGCTTGGGATGTGGTCTGCTGAGTGGCGAGGCTTGACAATGCCTAATAAACTGCGGGCTGTCAAGGAGACGACCGATGTGTGGCGATCCTCCCTGTGGTCTTCTCGCAGGGACTCTGTTAACCTGTGTCGGCTCCGCATCGGCCATACATACCTGACGCACGGCCATCTTTTGCGTCAGGAGGATCCCCCCCTGTGTCGGTGTGGGTCCCGGCTGACGGTCGCCCACATTTTATTGGAGTGTCCCCGACTGCGCACCCTTCGGCAGTCTTTTAATTTCCCGGGCACCTTGCCTTTGATTTTATGCGACGATGCCTCCATGGCTGACAATGTTTTACATTTTATCCGTGCTAGTCCTTTTTATGGATCCATTTAGGGGGGTCCTGCACTTTTCCGTTTCTGTGTCTTTTGTCCTCGCGTCTCTCCATATTTGTTGCTGTTTTGGTGTCTCATCAGATGGTTGACTCTTTCCCTTTTTTGTTGTTGTGGTCAGTCAACCAGTCTCCGGCCTTCTTCTTTTCTTCTATTTCTTTCTGTCTGGTGTTCATCTGTACTCTTCTTTTCTGTAGTGTTCGTTGCCTAATTTGTGTTCTTTAGCACCTGGGGGGGGGGGGGGGGGCAGTCTCCTTCCCCTTGGGGTTTCATCTGCTCTGCGACTTTGTCTCGCTTGTTTTTGGAATGGGGGACTGATGACCTTAGCTGTTTAGTCCCCCTTAAACATCCCAACAACCACCACCACCATAAATACACTGACAGAAAAAAATATCAGTAGAAAGAAGGAATTGTGTGCCATCAATGGAAGTTGGTAGGCGTGTTTCTGCATCTGAAAGATGATGCCTGTTCAAATTTCGCACCAGTCGCATAACAGGTCGCATAATAGTTGCCCTAGTGGTGCTACTCTGAGGATGCAAATCAGGTCTACTTTAAATACACGCTGTAACGCTCGTGAGCGTTAGTTACCTTTGAGTTTGGACGTGGTGAGATGATGTTACACAAGAATGCCTTTGAGGCGACAAAGACGCCATTATCAACACCTCACACAATTTGAATGGGGTCGTGTAATAGTGCTACGAGAAGCTGGATGTTCCTTATGCGATACTGAAAAACAAAACAAAAAAAACAAAAAAACTTGGCAGGAATATAGCCACTGTACAAGATTTATGGCAGCGGTGGTCACGAGAATGTACAGTCGCAAGATAACCTGGCTTCGTACAGCCAAGTGGTATAACCGAAAGGGAAGATTATAGCGTTCGGGGTATGGTTCTAGAGCAGCAAAACGACTTTTACAAATCGGTTACTTTGAAAGCCAAAGTACCTTGCACAGTACAACACCTGAAGATAACAACAGTCATTGTTCAAGAAACTGAAAGAGCTATTAAATCTCTGAAAAGTAAAAACTCTGCTGGAATTGACAATATTTCTAACAAATTATTAAAACACTGCTGCAGCCACGTAAGTAAAGTCCTTTGCCACATTTTTGATGCATCACTTAAGCAAGGAATAGTTCCTGACAGGCTCAAGTACGCAGTTATAAAATCGCTATATAAGAAGGGAGGTAAGACAAGTGCTGAAACTTCCTGGCAGATTAAAACTGTGTGCCGGACCGAGACTCGAACTCGGGACCTTTGCCTTTTGCGGGCAAGTGCTCTACCAACTGAGCTACCCAAGCACGACTCACTCCCCGTCCTCACAGCTTTACTTCTGCCAGTACCTCGTCTCCTACCTTCCAAACTTTACAGAAGCTCTCCTGCGAACCTTTACTGAACTAGCCTTCCTGAAAGAAAGGATATTGCGGAGACATGGCTTAGCCACAGCCTGGGGGATGTTTCCAGAATGAGATTTTCGCTCTGCAGCGGAGTGTGCGCTGATATGAAACTTCCTGGCAGATTAAAACTGTGAGCCGGACCGAGACTCGAACTCGGGACCTTTGCCTTTGAAGTACTGGCAGAAGTAAAGCTGTGAGGACGGGGCGGGAGTAGTGCTTGGGTAGCTCGGTTGGTAGAGCACTTGCCCGCGAAAGGCAAAGGTCCCGGGTTCGAGTCTCGGTCCGGCACACAGTTTTAATCCGGGTTCGAGTCTCGGTCCGGCACACAGTTTTAATCTGGTAGGAAGTTTCATATCAGCGCACACTCCGCTGCAGAGTGAAAATCTCATTCAAGACAAGTGCTGCTAACTATCAGCCAATATCACTTTCTGACAAGTTTTTCAAAGGTTTTAGAGAAACTAATGCGTGCCAGGATAGTTAAGCACCTCAGGGATGAAAATATCCTTAACGAAAGTCAGATTGGATTTCAGAAAGGTTTGTCAACAGAAGTTGAAATATTTGCATTTGCTGGCAAAGTCTTGGAATCTATCAACAAAAATCTGAAGGGGGTTGGGATTTTTTGTGATGTAACAAAAGCGTTTGACTGTGTCAGTCACCATATTCTTTTACAAAAAGCTGCACATCTCGATTAAGTCTTCATCAGGGAAATGTCTTGACTCGTACCTGTCAAACAGGAAACAGAAATTTGTAGTGGATAGTCAAAATGGAGTCCCATTATCTTCAGAATGTGGAAGCATCGCATGTGGAGTGCCCCAAGGCTCAGTTCTGGGCTCCCTACTTTTTAATCTTTATAAATGATCTGCCTCTCTGTATGGAAAATTGTAGATACACCATTTTTACTGATGACACTACACTGCTTATTGATAATTGAGTAAATAAACTTGACGAAACAGCAAATAAGGTTTCTAGTGAAACAGTGAACTGGTTTAACATTAATGGACTTTCATAAATTACACTAAAACAATCTACGTTCAGTTCCACATGACATTCAAAGATGATAGGTGAGCAGATGATAACCAGGGCGGATACCTCAAAATACCTAGGCTTGCATATTGACAGCAAACTGAACTGGTCAAACCACATCCTGGATCTATGCAAAAGATTGAATTCAGCAACTTACGCATTACGCATTGTTTCTTCTTATAGAAGTATGGAAACCACGAAGTCAGCGCATTATGGTTATTTTCACGCCATTATGGCATATGGAATTATATTTTGGGGAAATCAGTCATTGGCTAAAAAAGTGCTGTATGCAAAGAAAAAGAGCCATAAGGCTAATGTGTGGAGTCCATCCTAGAGCCACATGCAGGAATATTTTTAAGAAACTTGGAACCTTTACATCCACTGCGCAATATATATTCTCTTTGATGTGCTTCATAAGGAAAGAAAAATCAATTTTAAACTGAATAGTGAGTATCATAATCATGAGAAGAGAAGATAACATGATAGCCACTATGAACAGGCAAGCTGGTGGCCATCTTGCGCGCTCTTGAGCATATGCGTTTCTGCTCAGGTAGGTCCATCGTCATCTGCAGTGACTCCCTGAGCAGCCTTCAGGCCATCAACTGCTGCTATCCCTCTTCTCCTCTGGTGTCCTCTATTCAGGAGTCTGTTTCCGCCATTGCCCGTTCTGGACGTTCGGTGGTCTTGGTTTGGACGCCAGGTCATGTTGGCATCCCGGGGAACGAACGTGTTGACAGGCTGGCCAAAGGGGCGCTCGACGCCCCAGCTTTGGAGATCGGCCTCACGGCTCCCGATCAGCAGCTGGTGTTGCGCCGTAAGGTGCTTGGGATGTGGTCTGCTGAGTGGCGAGGCTTGACAATGCCTAATAAACTGCGGGCTGTCAAGGAGACGACCGATGTGTGGCGCTCCTCCCTGCGGTCTTCTCGCAGGGACTCTGTTATCCTGTGTCGGCTCTGCATCGGCCATACATACCTGACACATGGCCATCTTTTGCGTCAGGAGGATCCCCCCGTGTCGGTCTGGGTCCCGGCTGACGGTCGCCCACATTTTATTGGAGTGTCCCCGACTGCGCACCCTTCGGCAGTCTTTTAATTTCCCGGGCACCTTGCCTTTGATTTTATGCGACGATGCCTCCATGGCTGACAATGTTTTACATTTTATCCGTGCTAGTCCTTTTTATGGATCCATTTAGGGGGGTCCTGCACTTTTCCGTTTCTGTGTCTTTTGTCCTCGCGTCTCTCCATATTTGTTGCTGTTTTGGTGTCTCATCAGATGGTTGACTCTTTCCCTTTTTTGTTGTTGTGGTCAGTCAACCAGTTTCCGGCCATCTTCTTTTCTTCTATTTCTTTCTGTCTGGTGTTCGTCTGTACTCTTCTTTTCTGTAGTGTACGTTGCCTAATTTGTGTTCTTTAGCACCTGGGGGGGGGCAGTCTCCTTCCCCTTGGGGTTTTATCTGCTCTGCGACTTTGTCTCGCTTGTTTTTGGAATGGGGGACTGATGACCTTAGCTGTTTAGTCCCCCTTAAACATCCCAACAACCGCCACCAACTGCCGGCCGGAGTGGCCTTGCGGTTCTAGGTGCTACAGTCTGGAACCGAGCGACCACTACGGTCGCAGGTTCGAATCCTGCCACAGGCGTGGATGTGTGTGCTGTCCTTAGGTTAGTTAGGTTTAATTAGTTCTAAGTTCTAGGCGACTGATGACCTCAGAAGTTAAGTCGCATAGTGCTCATAGCCATTTGAACCATTTGAACAGGCAACTCTAAGTATGGTACAGAAAGGAGTCCATTTCACTGGCTGTAAGATTCTTAACGCTCACCCCGCCCCCCCCCCCCCAACCTTGGTAAAAGATGAGCTCTTGTTTAAAAAAATTTTAAGGCAGTTCCTATTAAAATTTTATGCGATAGAACAGTTCCTGAATTACAGTGTTTAGCATTTCTTGTATTGTTAACCGCAAATATATGCCCAAATCTACATTTGTAATCCTGACTGTTCATTATTGTAAACATATATTTTTCAATTTTATTTTCTGTAACACTTATTATTTTGTAATATTTGTTTGTCTTTCAAAATTGATTTTCTGTAGTAGAACCTAAGTTACTGTTTACTGTAATATGAAATCATTTTGATTTGTTTTTATGTGCTACCGTCTATTCATGACATGTTCTATATCCTGTGATATTGTCACAACATGGATCACCGAAACAAGAAATAAGTAAATAAATAAGGACAGCTCTGAGCCAGACTCCGTGTAGCGTGCGTTTCACTGAATCCAAATCACCGGCATTTGCGACTTGTCTAGCAAGAACTTACTGGCGGTCAAGGTGGAAGTCTGTTGTGTTTCTGATGGAAGCTGTACCTCGGTGCCAATGATGGTCGTGTGTTCGTTAGGAGGAGGTCAGTTGAAGTTCTGCAACCAACCTGTCTGTGTGCTTGACACACTAGATCTAGTGATCTAGTACTGGAGTTATCATCTGGGGTGCGATTTCGTATGACAGCAGGAGCACTCTCGCTGTCACCCCATGCACCCTGCCTGATGGTCATCGGACGACAACTCCAGCGTCATCAACATACAACATCAACTGTCCCTGTATTGACCGACCAAGTGCAACAGGGATAGAGCTCCATCCCACAAATTGACATCCGGGACCTGTACAATACAATGCACGCAGGTCTGCATGCTTGCATTCGACATTATAACCGTTACACCGATTATTAATGTACCAGCATATGACATTTGGAATGGCTTACCTCTCTCTTACATTAACCTGTGATCCATCAATGTTAATCATTTAAATATGTTATCTATAAAATGTATTCGCGAAATTTCATTACTCTACATTAAATATTATTTGGTGTGGCGATTTTTTTTCTGCCAGTGTATTACGTTTCGGGTGGAGGAACCAACTTCCAGTCTGGCTCGAGTACGTCCAATATACCGTTGGCGTATGGTATATCGACCTCTTAAGCGGTAACTTTCTTCTTGAATGAGATTCTCACTCTGCAGCGGAGTGTGCACTGATATGAAGCTTCCTGACTGACTAAAACTATGTGCAGGACCGAGACTCGAACTCGGGACCTTTGCCTTTCGCGGGCAAGTCCTCTACACTTTCTTCCAGGAGGGCTAGTTCTGCAAGGTTCGCAGAAGAGCTTCTGTGAAGTTTGGAAGGTAGGAGACGAGGTACTGGCAGAATTGAAGCTGTGAGGACGGGTCGTGAGTCGTGCTTGGGTAGCTCAGTTGGTAGAGCACTTGCCCGCGAAAGGCAGAGTTCCCGAGTTCGAGTCTCGGTCCGGCACACAGTTTTAGTCTGTCACGAAGTTTCAACTTTCTTCTTGTCTGGACAAAGGAAGCGTTGGACTTATGAGTGGACTACATGCCAATTGTCATAGTTTGGTGTTAAGTGCTAAATTAATTTTGGATCGATTTCTTTGATTGCCTCCGTGACCATGGTCACGTCGTACTATACAGTTGGCAATAGCAGATGATGAACGTTAGCCAAAACTTTAGCCCAAACATTACACGAGTATTTACGGATCATCTGGTAAAGCGGAGGCTTTTCAACCAGTTTATGATTCATGCAGGTCATCGACTTTTCAAGTATACCATCTTCTTTGATTCTAGTCTATAAGAAACACAAATTAAGATAGGTAAGTCTCGTGTAAATAGCAGTGCGGGTGATTAGTGGTTCCCACTCATCCAACATGTGTTGTAATCTTCAGTCCGGGGACTGGTTTGATGCAGCTCTCCATGCTACTCTATCCTATGCAAGCTTCTTCGTCTCAGAATAACTACTGCATCCTGTGTCCTTTTGAATCTGCTTACTGTATTCATCTTTTGGTCTCCCTCTATGATTTTCATCCCCCACACTTGCCTGCAGTACTAAACTGATGATTCCTTGATGTCTCAGAATATGACCTACTAACTGATTCCTGTTTTTAGACAAGTGGTGCCACAAATTTCTTTTTCCACCAGTTCTATCCAGTTCCTCCTCGTTATTTACGCGATCCAGCCATCTAATCTTCAGCATAACTGTGCGCCACATTTTACTTGACTGTCCTTTATTCTCTGACCAGAGGGCGGTGGTTTCCTTGCCACCGGATTTGCCCTCTATTTTGCAAGACGACGCAACGACTGTGGTTAAGGTCTTACGGTTTTGTGTCCTGTCCAATTTGTTGCCTCGGATTTTAGGGAGAGGATTTTAATGTGCTGCTGGGTGACTGGTTCACCCAGGTTTTAGGTAAGAGGTCCGCCAGTCACGATTACCTACTTGTTTCCCTTCAATTTCTGTTCTCTTTTCCTTGTGTTTCCTTTCCTTTTTAGTGCGTTTCTTCTCCTCTTGTTTTGCCTCTGTATGTGAGGATTTGTAACTGCGTCAGGTCTGTGTCTTTTAGCCGTTCTCCTTGTTCGCTGTCCGTCTTCGTCTCTTCTCCGCATGTGTTCCTGTTTCTATGCGTTTGGGCGCTGATGACCACGCTGTTTAGCGCCCGAAAACCTCAACCCACACACACACTCTTCTTTAGCACCATATTTCAAAAGCCGATATTCTCTTCTTGCCTAAACTGTTTATCGCACATGTTTCACTCTCATACATGGACACTCCAGACAAATACCTTCACAAAAGGTTTCCTAACAATTAAATATATATTCGATGTTAGCAAATTTATCTTCTGTAGCAATTCATTTCTTGCCAGTGCCACTCAACATTTTACATCCTCTCCATTTCGGTCACGATCAGTTATTTTGCTACCTAAATACACTCCTGGAAATTGAAATAAGAACACCGTGAATTCATTGTCCCAGGAAGGGGAAACTTTATTGACACATTCCTGGGGTCAGATACATCACATGATCACACTGACAGAACCACAGGCACATAGACACAGGCAACAGAGCATGCACAATGTCGGCACTAGTACAGTATATATCCACCTTTCGCAGCAATGCAGGCTGCTATTCTCCCATGGAGACGATCGTAGAGATGCTGGATGTAGTCCTGTGGAACGGCTTGCCATGCCATTTCCACCTGGCGCCTCAGTTGGACCAGCGTTCGTGCTGGACGTGCAGACCGCGTGAGACGACGCTTCATCCAGTCCCAAACATGCTCAATGGGGGACAGATCCGGAGATCTTGCTGGCCAGGGTAGTTGACTTACACCTTCTAGAGCACGTTGGGTGGCACGGGATACATGCGGACGTGCATTGTCCTGTTGGAACAGCAAGTTCCCTTGCCGGTCTAGGAATGGTAGAACGATGGGTTCGATGACGGTTTGGATGTACCGTGCACTATTCAGTGTCCCCTCGACGATCACCAGTGGTGTAAGGCCCGTGTAGGAGATCGCTCCCCACACCATGATGCCGGGTGTTGGCCCTGTGTGCCTCGGTCGTATGCAGTCCTGATTGTGGCGCTCACCTGCACGGCGCCAAACACGCATACGACCATCATTGGCACCAAGGCAGAAGCGACTCTCATCGCTGAAGACGACACGTCTCCATTCGTCCCTCCATTCACGCCTGTCGCGACACCACTGGAGGCGGGCTGCACGATGTTGGGGCGTGAGCGGAAGACGGCATAACGGTGTGCGGGACCGTAGCCCAGCTTCATGGAGACGGTTGCGAATGGTCTTCGCCGATACTCCAGGAGCAACAGTGTCCCTAATTTGCTGGGAAGTGGCGGTGCGGTCCCCTACGGCACTGCGTAGGATCCTACGGTCTTGGCGTGCATCCGTGCGTCGCTGCGGTCCGGTCCCAGGTCGACGGGCACGTGCACCTTCCGCCGACCACTGGCGACAACATCGATGTACTGTGGAGACCTCACGCCCCACGTGTTGAGCAATTCGGCGGTACGTCCACCCGGCCTCCCGCATGCCCACTATACGCCCTCGCTCAAAGTCCGTCAACTGCACATACGGTTCACGTCCACGCTGTCGCGGCATGCTACCAGTGTTAAAGACTGCGATGGAGCTCCGTATGCCACGGCAAACTGGCTGACACTGACGGCGGCGGTGCACAAATGCTGCGCAGCTAGCGCCATTCGATGCCCAACACCGCGGTTCCTGGTGTGTCGGCTGTGCCGTGCGTGTGATCATTGCTTGTACAGCCCTCTTGCAGTGTCCGGAGCAAGTATGGTGGGTCTGACACACCGGTGTCAATGTGTTCTTTTTTCCATTTCCAGGAGTGTAGCAAACCCCATCTACTACTTTTAGTGTTTCGTTTCCTAATCTAATTCCCTCGGAATCACCTGATTTAATTCTGCTACATTCCATTATCCTTGTTTTTCTTTTGTTGATGTTCATCTTATATCCTTTCAAGGAACTGTACATTCCGTTCAAAAGCTTTTCCAAGTCCCTTGCTGTGTCTCACAGAATCACAATATCGACGGCAAACCTCAAAATTTTTATTCCTTCTGCCTGAACTTTAATTCCTATTCGAAATTTTCCTTAGTTTACTTTACTGATTACTCAGCGTACACGTAGAAGAACATTGGGGATAGGCTACAGCCCTGTCCCACTCACTTTCCGATCACTACTTCTCTTTCATACCCCTCGACATTATAACTGTCATCTGGTTTCAGTGCAAGTTGTAAATAGCCTTTCGCATTATGTATTTTACCTCTGCTAGCTTCTTAATTTCAAAGAGAGTATTCCAGTCAATATTGTCAAAAGCTTTCTCTAAGTCCACAAATGCTGTAAAAGTAGATTAGCCTTTCCTTAACTTATCTTCTGAGGGAAGTCACATGGTCAGTAGTGCCTCTCATGTTCCTACATTTCTCCGGAATACAAACTGATGTTCCCCTAGGTCAGCTTCTATCAGTAAAGAATTCGTGTTAGTGTTTTTCAGCCATGACTTATTAAACTGATAGTTTGGTAATATTCACACCTGCCAGCACTTGCTTTTTCTGGGATTTGAATTATTACATTATTCTTGAATTTCCATTAAATTCTGTTTCCTTATAAATTGGTGTCATTGGTGCGGAGTAACTATACACGCGCAGATGGAATCACGTGAACGATGCCGAACAGAATATTTATTCCCACACGCGCTCTGTCCATAAAACGACTCCACATCGTCTGGGAGAAGTCAGCGCAACTACGACGTTGGCGTAACCCCGGCTTAGCGCAATATGATGGGTGACAAGAAATCTTGCCTTCGGTTCTGGAATGCGACCTTTCGTGACACGTAGACGGTGTGAGCTGTTCCCTGAAAGAAATCTAGTGATACCAAGGCTCTCATATTTCGCAGCAACGTCAGCGCCTCTGTCGTATCTCTACGGCTGTTGTGACTCGTCTGTTTACAGTTGTAGTGCCGACTGGTTACCTTTTCCTCCACGAATCTATTAGGTAACGCCTGTCTGACATTGGGAACTCTGCTCCGGACAAAACCATACTTTCTTTCTTCACAATGTTGTTTATGTTCGCCTCGTTATACAGTGGGAAGTAACTTGAGATTGGATTCCATCAGAAAGTTTCTGCACACGGCAACACAAGTACTGCTAACGAGGGAAACTCCAGCATTGGTTGTATAAATTTCAAACAGTTTTCTTATTATTATTTAATAGCGATTTCAATCACAGAATGGCCATCTTTAGTGCAACAGAACATCCTCTGGACTCATATAGTCATGCACAAATTATAAGTTCAAACATAGATGTTTATTGTGAAGAACGCGCCAACTAGCATGCGAGACTCAAGACTGTTGCTTGGATTACTGTTCCTGATTGAGAAGACTTCACGCTCAGCTCTTGTTTCTACGGTCTTCAATTCGAAGAGCCGGCCGCGGTGGTCTAGCGGTTCAGGGGCTCAGTCCAGAACCGCGCGACTGCTACGGTCGCAGGTTCGAATCCTGCCTTGGGCACTGATATGTGTGATGTCCTTAGGTTAGTTAGGTTTAAGTAGTTCTAAGTTCTAGGGGACTGATGACCACAGATGTTAAGTCCCATAGTGCTCAGAGCCATTTGAACCATTTTTCAATTCGAAGACTGCTTTGATCCGGCTCTCCACGGTAGTCTATCCTCTGCGAGGTTTTTCCTCTCTGCATAACTACTGCAAGACACATCCGTGTACTCATGTCTTGCTCTCTCTCTACAGGTTTTACTCGCCTAACAGATTGACAATTCCTTAATACCTTGTAACATGCCCCATCAACCGATCTCTTCTTTTAGCCAAATAGTGCCATAAATTTCTATTCTGGACAATTCGAGTGAATGATTTGGCAACACAGATCGCCCGACATGAATCCCATCGAACATTTATGGGACATAATCGAGATATCAGTTCGTGCGCTAAATCCTGGACCGGAAACACTTTCGCAATTGTGGACGGCTATACAGGCAGCATAGCTCAATATATCTGCAGAAACTTCCAACTACTTGTTGAGTCAATGCCACGTCGAGTTGCTGGACTACGCCGGGAAAAAGTAGATGGTATCCCATGACTGTTGACACCTAAGTGTATATTACGCCTGTTACCTTAAGAATTTCACAGTGTTTTCCCGTCCTCTAAATCAACAAATGCTATAAACGTCGGTTTGTTTTCCTTGAGTCAGTCTTCTAAGATAAGTTGTAGAGACAGCATTGTCTTGCGTGATCCTACATTTCTGCAGAAACCAAACTTATCTTACTTAATTTTCACAGACATCCTGGAAACAGTAGACCAATTCTCTACGTTAAATGCAGAATTTCTTGACTTTCTAACGATATTTTATTCTTTACCACACCTTTGCTTATTATCGAGAGTTCAATTATACTGGTTATCAAGCGAAATCTGTGATGCTTTGAGGATTTCTTGCTAAGGAGGCCGTACCGTTGTCTTGGGTGAAGATAGAACGGCATGTACAGAAATGATTTCACTTGTGGCTAGTGAGGTCTACTGGGACGGTCGCTGTTCATGTAATACATTAATGTACTTGCACACAATATTAAAAGTAATGTCAGACCTCTTGCAGGTGCTCTAATTATGTAAATAACCGCACAAATATTCTGTTGAAACTTCATACTGTTTGAAACTGGGGTAAGATCAGCAACTTACTTTAAATGTTCAGAAATGTGAAACTGTGCACTTCACAAAACTAAAAAGAAAAAATCACTGTATCCTATGACTACAACTGGATGAGTCAATTCATAGCATTACAAGGGAACAACACTTTGTAGGAAAATGAAATGGAACGATTAGATAAAGCAGGTGGCAGACTTCGGTTCATAGGATAGTAAAAAATTAAGTTAGTCAAGATTTCAAAAGAGCTACTCTACCGAGCATGCCATTTGCAAATTTACTCACCAAATTGACACCAGCAGAGGTGCTGGTGTTTTGATAAACCAGCCTTCCGAGTAAAGCTCTGCCAATGTTAATTGCGTGCAGCTGTGATGCACACTGATGCTTGTGTTTTATCCCTACGTCACCGTCCCAACACCGGCTCCTAACGGCAAGTCATGACAGTAACACTACCAGGAACTTAAAAGCCGTACCGCACAGTTTGAACATCTTTTCTATGAGGTTGGGTACCCATACGGTAACTATTTTTCGGTCTCCACTGATCAAGTAGCGGATGTTTAATTATAAAGACCTTGTAATTTATTGTTTCAGCGTAAAAGAAAGAATTCCAGAGTTCCGCACCAGTGTAACATTTTATGCGCAAAATAGCTGGGCCGTCTTAGATGAACTTTTTGACACCTCATTTTTAGTGAAATATTTCAATTTTCCCTCAAATCATTGATTAGTTGTTTTCTAAGTTACCCTATTACTTTCAAGCAGTTACATCTTATTTCCTAAACTAGCCCTTACACAGGCAAATTTGATACCCTATTTGCCCATTCCTCACTCTTCATTTGGTTATGAAGATTATAACAAAAAAAAAAGTGGTTTTCCGCCCACCATCGAAGATTGCGGACCTTGTAGGATCAGTTACGGACAATCTGTTACTACGAAAGGCCGGAATTTACAAGATACCGTGCCAATGTCGTATGGCTTACATAGATCAAACCACACGCACCGTGAAAGAATGCTGCACTGAACATCAACGTTACACCCGCCTTTTGCAGCCAAGCAAGTCCGCTACTGCTGAACATTGTATTTCTACTGGACATTCAATGGAGTATGAGAAAACAATGATTTTGTCCACAGCAACGTCTTTCTGGGACTCCATTATTAAAGAATCCGTAGAAATACGACTGGCGGAAAATCTGTTAAACCGTGACATCGGCTACCAGCTGGACAGTGCATGGAATCCCATCATCTCCACGATTTGCTCAAATCGAAGACGAC
The DNA here is from genome assembly GCF_021461385.2 of Schistocerca piceifrons. Taxonomy (NCBI): domain Eukaryota; kingdom Metazoa; phylum Arthropoda; class Insecta; order Orthoptera; family Acrididae; genus Schistocerca; species Schistocerca piceifrons. Next base: position 332,082,743 of record NC_060139.1, read on the forward strand.
AGAGTGCGTCGACGGCCGTGGCAAACAGCAACGCAGAGGGCGACTGAGTTCCGCTATTCCACCAGCGAGGGCGCTGCCGGCGGGCAGTGTGGTTCAACTACCAAGTTTTCGACGCATGCGCAGAATAGTTACAGTACGCTATATATTGCGGAACGGAGGACGTTTTCGCGGTCCTTCTCTCAGAGCGGATTTTCCTCCATCCCGCCCCCCCCTCCCCTGAGACCCTGCACCTCATACATGCCTCTTTCCTTCCCACATCCCTCCCTATCTGGTGGCCCACTTCAGCGCGTCCCCCGCTCATGTCCCTCATCCCTTCCCCTCCCTCCCTTCTTCAGGTCTCACTCCACTCCTAGCGCCTGGCAGATCCTCTGTATTGATCATCATCAGTGTGCCACATCAGTGTTGTGTTTAGTGCTGTTTCTCGTGTGCGTCTAGAGGTGTGATTTTAATTGTGTACTGCCTTGAGGTTCGCCGTCAGTGTTACGTTATGTGCTATGCCATCCGTCGCTACCTTTATGCTCCTGTCGTACTGTGCCTTGTGTTCTTTTAATCGTCGCAGTGTGTGGCTTTTTGTGTGTGCTACTTTTAAACAGTTTTTTATCTTCATTTTACAGTCACCCCGTTTTTTTGTCTATTGCCTCCCATGATGTTCCCCCTTTTTTATATCTATGTTCACCTTATTCTCTCCTTTGCTGTTTTTAAATGTCTTCTATTGTTTTGTTCTATGTCTTTCGGCTGAAGAGCAGCGCATATGCTGCTGCCAGCCCGCCCCGATGGGGAATTGAAATACAATAAAGAAAAAAAGAAAAAAAAAAGTTTTCACCAGTCTGCGACGGCTCACCTGAAGATGACTGACAGGTGCCCAGTTGAAATATCGTGCGAAGTATTGAACGACGACCGGTTGCAAGCCCGAAATTTGTTTGAACAGAACAAAAATCCATTGCGTAATTGCTAGAGGGACCTGTTTTCGCTCCACTCAAACATTCGATCAAAAATGAAAAAAGAGATGGTAGATAGATACACTATGTTATCAAAAACATCCGAACATTCCTCAAAACATTTTTTTTTTCATATTAGGTGCATTGTACTGCCACCTACTGCCAGGTACTCCATATCAGCGACCTCAGTAGTGACTAGACATCGTGAGAGAGCAGAATGAGGCGCTCCGTGGAACTCACGGGCTTCGAATGTGGTCAGGTGATTGGGTGTCACGCAAGATTTCCACACTCCTAAACATCCCTAGGTCCACTGTTGCCGATATGATAGTGAAGTGGAAACGTGAAGGGACACGTACAGCACAAAAGCGTACAGGCCGACCTCGCCTGTCGACTGACAGAGACCGCCGACAGTTGAAGACGGACGTAATATGCAATAGGCAGACATCTCTCCAGACCAACACACAGAAATTCCAAACTGCATCAGGATCCACTGCAAATGCTATGACAGTTAGGCGGGAGGTGAAAGAACTTGGATTTCGTGGTCGAGTGGCTGCTCAATTGCCACACATTGTAACGTCGGTCAATGCCAAACAACGCCTCGCTCGGTGTAAGGAGCGTAAACATTGAACGATTGAACTGTGGAAAAACGTCGTGTGGAGTGACGAATCACAGTACACAACGTGGTGATCCGATAGCAGAATGTGGGAAAGGCGAATGCACGATCAACGTCATCTGCCAGCGAGTGTAGTGCCAACAGTAAAATTCGGAGGCTGTTGTGTTATGGTGTGGTGGTGTTTTTCATGGAGGGGGCTTGCGCCCCTTCTTTTTTTTTCGTGGCACTATCACTATCCGACATCGATACCTCTCCTCAGTGCAGAACTCCGAATAGAACGGACTGCCATTCCCCAAGAAACCTTCCAGCACCTCACTGAACGTATGCCTGCGAGAGTGGAAGCTGTCATCAATGCTAAGGGTGAGCCAACGCCATATTGAATTCCAGCATTACCGATGGAGGGCGCCACGAACTTGTAAGTCATTTTCAGCCACGTGTCCGGATACCTTTGATCACATAGTGTAGATGAGAGAAAGAGAGAGAGAGACAGGAGAATAAGGCATATGGCGTTTTATTTTACATTGGGGGAGCGAGTTACACCTCTTTTCCAGTCGTCCAAGGGCAACGAGACCATTTGGGATTCGTGCCAAGCATTTGCTTGAGTCCCTTGGTGTGGAGCGTGTGGCACCCCAACTCCAGGGTTTTACCCGCCTGCCTCCCTGGTTGCTCCAGAGGCCCAGCGTCCTTTTAGACTTGTCAGAGTACCGGAGGAGCTGCACTCCTGCGTTTGTTTTTACCTCCTTATTTTACGATATTTTAAACCAGCATCCTGACCATGTACCAGTATTTACGGATGGCTCTAAACAGGGGGACTCTGTAGGTTGTGCGTTCCTTTTCCCTGATCGAGTCATCAAATTACGGCTTCCTGCAGCGTTTACCATCTTTGATGCCGAATTGTTTGCGATCTTGCGGGCATTGGAGCAGATGAGATGTGTTCCCAGTCTTAAGTTTCTCATCTGTTCTGACTCTCTGAGTGCCCTTCAGACCATGCAACACTTGTACCCAGCGGATACGGTAGTCCAGAACATCCATGATGCCCTACTCCACCTGCAACGGCAGGGGAAGGAGGTTTCTTTCTGCTGGGTGCCGGGGCACGTGGGTATTAGGGGAAACGAACTGGCGGATGTGGCTGCCAAAGATGCATGTTCCCTCCCTCACGTTGTTGAATGTGCCGTCCCCCTCCATGCTGTTACCTCCCTTTTGCGTTCTCGTGTTATGCGTCAATGGGAAGAGGAGTGGCTGGCAGTCGGTGAAAATAAGCTGCGTTTGGTCAAGGCCACCACGCGGCTATGGCGTACGTCCAACCAGTCATGCAGGCGGGATGAGGTTCTCCTCACCCGCCTCCGCATCGGGCACAGTCCCTTAACGCACGGTTTTTTACTCCGGCGGGAGGACCCACCAATCTGTAGTGCTTGTGGCGTCCAGATAACTGTCCGCCACATTTTACTTGACTGTCCTTTATTCTCTGACCAGAGGGCGGTGGTTTCCTTGCCACCGGATTTGCCCTCTATTTTGCAAGACGACGCAACGACTGTGGTTAAGGTCTTACGGTTTTGTGTCCTGTCCAATTTGTTGCCTCGGATTTTAGGGAGAGGATTTTAATGTGCTGCTGGGTGACTGGTTCACCCAGGTTTTAGGTAAGAGGTCCGCCAGTCACGATTACCTACTTGTTTCCCTTCAATTTCTGTTCTCTTTTCCTTGTGTTTCCTTTCCTTTTTAGTGCGTTTCTTCTCCTCTTGTTTTGCCTCTGTATGTGAGGATTTGTAACTGCGTCAGGTCTGTGTCTTTTAGCCGTTCTCCTTGTTCGCTGTCCGTCTTCGTCTCTTCTCCGCATGTGTTCCTGTTTCTATGCGTTTGGGCGCTGATGACCACGCTGTTTAGCGCCCGAAAACCTCAACCCACACACACACACACGGAACAAATTCCTCTTTTCATTGTAGAATCCACATTTAGCAGCCGGCCGCTGTGACAGAGCGGTTCTAGGCGCTTCAGTCCGGAAGCGCGCTGCTGCTACGGTCGCAGGTTCGAATCCTGTCTCGGGTGCGAATTTGTGTGATGTCCTTAGGTTAGTTAGGTTTATGTAGTTCTAAGTCTAGGGGACTGATGACCTCATACGTTAACGTCCATAGTGCTTTGAGCCATTTGAACCACATTTAGCTAAAGTTTTTCCATAGCTGCTCAGTTAAATGCAAACACTTTCAGATTACAACACAAAACACAATAGTGCACATTAGCGCGATAGTTTTCGACCCGGAGATAGTTGTTCCGATTCCGGTGATGGAGGAAGTTATCACTGGCCGTATTTGCTTACCTTGGGGGAGAGATTCGCATTACCAGATTGTGCGGCAGTGTCTTGGATTGAAACCCAAATCTCTCTAATGTGTTTCTTAGAGCGAAGGATTTACCAATGCCGATATGTCCATAGCATGGGTGATATCCGATATCCGTAAGCTATGAACAGTCACAGGTTTTACATTCTCCCCCTTGTTTCTACACTACTAGCCATTAATATTGCTACACCAAGAAGAAATGCATATGATAAACGGGTATTCATTGCACAAATATATTATACTAGAACTGACATGTGATTACATTTTCACGCAATTTGGGTACATAGATCCTGAGAAATCAGTACCCAGAACAACCACCTCTGGCCGTAATAACGGCCTTGATACGCCTGGGCATTGAGTCAAACAGAGCTTGGATGGCGTGTACAGGTACAGCTGCACGTGCAGCTTCGACACGATATCACAGTTCATCAAGAGTAGTGACTGGCGTATTGTGACAAGCCAGTTGCTCGGCCACCATTGCCCAGACGTTTTCAATTGGTGAGAGATCTGGAGAATGTTTCGAGCAGGGCAGCAGTCGAACATTTTCTGTATCCAGCAAGGCCCGTACAGGACCTGCAACATGCGGTCGTGCATTATCCTGCTGAATTGTAGGGTTTCGCAGGGATCGAATGATGGGTAGAGCCACGGGTCGTAACACATCTGAAATGTAACGTCCACTGTTCAAAGCACCGTCAGTGCAAACAAGAGGTGACCGAGACGTGTAACCAATGGCACTCCATACCATCACGCCGGGTGATACGCCAATATGGCGATGACAAATACACGCTTCCAATGTGCGTTCACCGCGATGACGCCAAACACGGAAGCGACCATGCAACACTTGTACCCAGCGGATACGGTCGTCCAGAATATCCATGATGCCCTACTCCACCTGCAACGGCAGGGGAAGGAGGTTTCCTTCTGCTGGGTGCTGGGGCACGTGGGTATTAGGGGAAACGAACTGGCAGATGTGGCTGCCAAAGATGCATGTTCCCTCCCCCACGTTGTTGAATGTGCCGTCCCCCTCCATGCTGTTACCTCCCTTTTGCGTTTTCGGGTTACGCGTCAATGGGAAGAGGACTGGCTGGCAGTCGGTGAAAATAAGCTGCGTTTGGTCAAGGCCACCACGCAGCCATTGCGTACGTCCTACCAGTGGTGCAGGCGGGATGAGGTTCTCCTCACTCGCCTCCGCATCGGGCACAGTCCCTTAACGCATGGTTTTTTACTCCGGCGGGAGGACCCCCCCCCCCCCCAATCTGCAGTGCTTGTGGCGTCCAGATAACTGTCCGCCACATTTTACTTGACTGTCCTTTATTCTCTGACCAGAGAGCGGTGGTTTCCTTGCCACCGGATTTGCCCTCTATTTTGCAAGACGACGCAACGACTGTGGTTAAGGTCTTACGGTTTTGTGTCCTGTCCAATTTGTTGCCTCGGATTTTAGGGAGAGGATTTTAATGTGCTGCTGGGTGACTGGCTCACCCAGGTTTTAGGTAAGAGGTCCGCCAGTCACGATTACCTACCTGTTTCACTTCGATTTCTGTTCTCTTTTCCTTGTGTTTCCTTTCCTTTTTTTGTGCGTTTCTTTTCCTCTTGTTTTGCCTCTGCGTAAGAGGATTTGGAAGTGCGTCAGGCCTGTGTCTTTTAGCCGTTCTCCTTGTTCGCTGTCCGTCTTCGTCCCTTCACCGTATGTGTTCCTGTTTCTATGCGTTTGGGCGCTGATGACCACGCTGTTTAGCGCCCGAAAACCTCAAACCACACACACACACACACACACACACACACACACACACACACACACGAATACAAGATTCCAATGTGCGTTCACCGCGATGTCGCCAAACAGGGATGCGACCATCATGATGCGGTAAACAGAACATGGATTCATCCGAAAAAATGACGTTTTGCCATTCGTGCACACAGTTTCGTCGCAGGCGCTCCTGTCTGTGATGCAGTGTAAGAGTAACCGCAGCCATGGCCTCCGAGCTGATAGTCGATGCTGCTGCAAACGTTGTCGAACTGTTCGTGCAGATGGTTGTTGTCTTGCAAACGTCCCCATCTGTTGACTCAGGGCTCGAGACGTTGCTGCACGATCCATTACAGCCATGGGTATAAGATGCCTGTCATCTCGACTGCTAGTGATACGAGGCCGTTGGGATCCAGCACGGCGTTCCGTATTACCCTACTGAACCCACGGATTCCATATTCTGCTAACAGTCATTGGATCTCAACCAACGCGAGCAGCAATGTCGCGGTACGGTAAACCGCAATCGCGAAAGGCTACAATCTGACCTTTATCAAAGTCGGAAAGGTATGGGTACGCATTTCTCCTTCTTACACGAGGCATCACAACAACATTTCACCAGGCAACGCCGGTCAACTGCTGTTTGTGTATGAGAAATCGGTTGGAAACTTTCATCATGTCAGCACGTTGTAGATGTCGCCACCGGTGCCAACCTTGTGTGAATGCTCTGAAAAGCTAATCATTTGCATATCACAGCATCTTCTTCCTGTCGGTTAAATTTCGCGTCTGTAGCACGTCATCTTCGTGGTGTAGCAATTTTAATGGCCAGTAGTGTATATTAAAAAACAACAACGCAAACAAAACACTCTTTTTTGAGTCGTCAGTCTCCTAACGGGTTTGAAGTGGCTCGCCACCAATTCCTGTTTTGTGCCAACGTCTTCATCTCAGAGTAGCACTTGCACCCTACATCCTTAATTATTTGTTGGATTTATTCAAATCTCTGTCTCTCCCTACAGTTTTTACCCTCCATAGCTCCCTCTAGTACCACGAGGTTATTCCCTGATGTCGTAACCACATGTCCCATTATTCTGTCCCTTCTTCCTGTCGTCCGCCCCTGTAGCTGAATATGGAAAATGAATTCTATAAAACACTGAAGTATCAGAATCACAATAAGAAATATGGTAACATGCTCCGAATTGTCTTCAACAGAATGCGGATAGGTTAGGAACTGGATTCATCGTGGAGAGGGGATGGATTGTGTCATGTTCCCGACTCTAACCTCACCTACAAGTCACACATGAAAAATAAATCACTAGTACAGCAGAATACAAGAATATGACGGCAAACATTTGGTGTATGTTATAAAGGAAGATCTTGAGCTCCCTATGGATGCGTGTAGAAAGCTGGAACTGACAAAAATAACAAAGCAGTGAAGGACTTTGCAGTGTCGCTGTTCGGGACTGCTCTTCTGTCCACGTAATTTATCCTGGAAGGAACACACATCAAGGATTTACTGACTGATTAATTTGGGTCTGGGAAATGATGATGAGGAACCTCAGGCTGGAGAAGAAGAAAATGTGCGTGATGAACTGCCACCAGTTGAAGGTGACAGTGGAGGTGCTAAATGTGTGCTACTGCTAAAGACTGCATATCATTCCTCATTCTTTGAATGCTGTAATTTATGACTGCAATTATCTGTCACCTTATTTATGTTATTTCTTTGTAAGATTTTCTCCGCTCAGGGACTAGGTGTTGTGTTGTCCTCATTATCATTTCATCATCATCAGTGGAAGGCAACGGAAACCACGACTGGAATCATTCCCTAGACGGTCATGGGTGGAATTCTCTGACGAGGCTTCCCCCATGACAAGACCTGCCGTAAGGGCGAACACAAGTTAGTAAGTTCTTCTTGCAGTGTTTTCCATGTATTCGTTTCTTCGCAGATTCTGTGGAGAACTTCCTCTTTTTTATTCTATCAGTCCACTTCATTCACAATATTCTCCTGTAGCCCCACATCTCAAACACTTAGATTGTATTGTGTTCTGGTTTTCCCATAGACCATGTTTCACTACCATACAATGCTGTCCCCAAATCGTACATGCTCATAAATTTCTTCCTCATATTAAGGCCTATATTTGATACCAGTAGACTTCTCTTGGCCAAGAATGCCCTCTTTGCCCCTACTAGTCTGCTCCTCATGTCCTCCTTGCTTTGTCTGTCGTGGGTTATATTGCTTCCACGGAATCAGAATTCCTTAACTTCGTCTACTTACTGGTCCCCAACTTTGCTGTTAATTATCTCGCTAGTCTCTTTTCCGCTACATCTCATCACCTTTGTCTTTTTCCGGTTCGCTCTCAATTTATGTTCTGTACTCATTATACTGTCCATTTCATCCAACAGATCCTATCAGCGAATCTTATCATTGATATCCTCTCACGGTGAATTTTAATTCGGATCTTGACTTCTTCTTTCATTTCCGTCATTGCTTTTTCGAGATGTAGACTCAACAGTAGGGGTGAAACACTGCATCCCTCTCTTATTCCTTCTTTAATCCGTGCACTTCTTTCTCTGATTTCCAGTCTCGCTGTTCCCTCTTGGTTCTCGTACATATTATAGATTATCTGCTTTTTCCCGTTGCTTACTCCTAATTTTCTCAGAAGAATCAATATTAATCTTCTAAAGCACACACCACAGTTATTCACACAACACGAAAAACAATGCACACACTTTGTTGAGGGTGTCCTGCCTTAGCAACTGCACTATATCCCACGCATACCAATACAAATCGGTCGCCAATGGATAAACACGCTGTCATTTTATTCTGGTTGCCGAAAAATCTTGTAGTGTCCCCTTGAAAGTTAGGAAAACTGATCCTATTGCAAGGTAATAGGATCAGTCATTACAAACTGTCTCATAGGCCACTGGATGTGAATATTTCGAAACTCTGTTTACAATGTGACTTGACCTACTTTCCTATTGCGCCACGGAAGGTTGTTGGGGACACTCGCTACATATCAACGTTACTGTATTTTCAGAATGTGCTACTGACATCACGGTGTCTGGCCGCGATCCAGACGGATTGTCGCATATATAGAGCGCGGTCTGCGGAAATCGAATCCGCCTAGGCGCCGCGGATATCTTTAAGGCGGCGATCTTTTGCCCTTCTCGTGTCAGTGGGTACAACAACCACATGTGCGATGCTTACTACTACGCACTATTTCATATTATTTCGCTATTAGTAATTAGATAATAATCTAGATAAGGAACATGTTTTGAATAGATATACATTTATTATGTGAGAAATTACAATTACGACCGATGTGTTGTGTGGTACCTCCGATGCCGAGGGTATGAACTCTATGGTCTGCCATCAAACACAGCTTCCCTCTCCTCAACTCACATCCATGTCATCTTTTTGGGCATTCCTTTTACTCAGTTAGTTCATTTTTTTCGTTATGATTGACAACTGACTTCAGTACTGTAACAAATGTCTGACCATGTTCTATCTCCTACTATACTTCGAGGGGTTTTAGATATTTCTGTGCTAGTTGTTCAGTCCGTTCATGCTGTCAAATACATTCTCCGTCGCTATCGCATACCGAAAGCCCTTATTCTTATTTTACTGGATTTCTACACTGCCTGACAGGAAAAGTGAAGCACTCAGAAGACAGGAAGTTTCATGAATGAGATTTTCCCTCTGCAGCGGATTGTGCGCTGATATGAAACTTCCTGGCAGATTAAAACTGTGTGCCGGATCGAGACTCGAACTCGGGACCTTTGCCTATCGCGGGCAAGTGCTCTACCATGCTACCCAAGCACGACTCACGCCCCGTCCTTACAGCTTTACTTCTGCCAGGTCCCGAGTTCGAGTCTCGGTCCGGCACACAGTTTTAATCTGCCAGGAAGTTTCATATCAGAGCACACTCCGCTGCAGAGTGAAAATCTCATTCTGGAAACATCTCCCAGGCTGCGGCTAAGCCATGTCTCCGCAATATCCTTTCTTCCAGGAGTTCTAGTTCTGCAAGGTTTGCAGAAGAGCTTCTGTGAAGTTTGGAATGTAGGAGACGAGATACTGGCAGAACTGAAGCTGTGAGGACGGGTCCTGAGTCGCGCATGGGTAACTCAGTCGGTTTCGAATCCCGCCGCTGTTTAAAACTGCCGTCACGGTAGCTCAGCGTGATCGGTCAGAAAGCTGGCTGACCTCTGTCATAAAAAAAACTGAGTGAAAGAATCAACAACGAACTTCTATGGATGTCATGTAACGTCCGCTAGGACCAAATACAACGAACAAGAATGTACAAAATGCAAAAATAAAAAATAAAAAAATGTCGGCAGAGCACTTGCCCGCAAAAGGCAAAGGTCCCCAGTTCGAGTCTCGGTCCGGCACACAGTTTTAATCTTTCAGGAAGTTTCGTAAACGTAATTTCCAAACGTGCACACCATCAGCAAGTATACAAATGCTTAAGAGTTGCAATTCTCCGTGACAGATAGAACGCCACCGACTATATTAGCGTTGTTCGTGTTTAGTGATGTTACTAGGGCAGATATGGTACACAGGGTGAGGCAGCTAAGTCATAACACCCTTTGTATCTCCCCAACTGTAATAGATACAAAGATGTCGTTTGGACAGTGAATTGCAGGGACAGGGGCTACTTGAATACACCACATTTCATGTTTGTGCTATTTTTTATTACATACATATGAGACCTGAAATGTGATGTATTCAAGTAGCCCCTGTCCCTGCAATTCACTGTCCAAACGGTAACTTCGTATCTATTACGGTTGGGGAGATACAAAGGGTGTTATGACTTAGCTGCCAGACCCTGTATAAGGGGCGTGAGTAATGTCAGTCAGATGTTGAGGATTCGCTGTGAAGGGCACGGAGATATCGCCTACTGGTCTGAGACAGCATTATCAGAACCTAACAGAGTTTGAAAGGGACCTCACTGTGGGTCTCCATTTGGCTGACTAGTGGAATTGTACAGTATCCATGTTTCTGTGGGACATTCGGACGTGACAGAGGTCCGATGGTGGAATATATGGGAATGTTAGGTCATGCATACTCGTTGTCAGTGTTCCAGCCGACCACGTGTGACAAGGGAGCATTGCCGTATTGTGCGCTAAACACGCCGTAACCCCTTCACAACTGTCCCTGTAAAGTCATGGATTCCCTGGAACATTCTGTGTCATTCCACTCCATTGGTCGGAGACTAGCAGCACCGGAACTAGTAAATTACGGCGCCGCCCGTAGTGTGCCGTTAACGCTAAAACACTAACAGCTGCATTCTGAGTGGTGCCAGCCGAGGAAACACGGAGTGCAGACGAATGGCGTCACATTGTGTGCGACGATGAATCGCGGTTGTGGGCTGTCCTGAAAGAACATCGTTGGTGAGTATGTCGGTGACCTCGGGGGCGTCACATTTGTCGAATGTTTTGCAGAGGCACAGCAGTGTTACACGCAGTATCATAAGTAGCGTTCTGACTTCTTGTAGTGATTGATAGTACTGCTGGAACTCTGATGGTATAACAGTAAGTCACTTACAACCTGCCTCTCGCGTGTTATTTCATGCGACAGTATCGTGATGCCATGTTTTGACAGGATAATGCTCGCCCACACTCACTCGTGTTTGTGAACTGTCTGTGTGATGCTGGGTCCTCTCGTGGCTAGCAATAGATCTGTCCCCGGTAGAACACGTGTGCGACCATTTCGTATGTCAGCTCTGTCCCAGTGTCAGTATGGAGGATATCAAGCACCAGCTGGAACAGTTGCGCGCCAGCTTACCTCGGGAGAGGGTACAACGGCTTTGTGGTACCCTTCTCCATCCAATCAGTGGGAAGGGGGTGGGAAATTATAAAAAAGAAAAAAAAAGCGATTTATATATAAATATGAACAAAATTTATTGTTAAATCATTTTTTATTCAATTAAAAGATTCGATTGAGAAAAATAATCTTAACTATCTCTCTGAGTCTGTCATGGTATTAATTAGCATCGAACTTGTCGCCCTCTTAAAAAAATTGCTCAACGCGATCTAAATACTGACAAAAAGGATGGCATCGAGGTATAGCAAGAAGCAATCGATTCCCGAATGAATGTGACAGCTTTTCAATGCAGCACAGTGGCATGGAACTCAACGCATTTCTTGAAATAAGGCCATGTATTCTGCCGCGTTGCGGTATCACCAAATCCAAAACGACAGCCAAAGCCATTGCTGTTGTCTGATCGCGGCTCTCGTACCGTCGGTAGACGCTCGCTGCAGCCCTCAAACCTGCCTACTCACTTGGACTGATATTGTCTGCTATACTCCTGTCTGGGGGTCGAACTGCACAATAATCTGATAGGAATGTAAATGAATTGGCAGCACGTTTACGTCTTGCTACTGAATATCTGGTGAACATAGCTCCTGACAGCATCGGTGAGGTATGTTCGGCTATTATTTTTTACTCTTCACTCCTTTTAGAACTGGCTCAAAATATTGTCTTTATTCATGTCATTGGTGTCGTGCACAAGCGCAACTGGCGCACTGGAGTAACGAAGTGTCTGACTTCAAACAATTAGAGCTAACAGCCACTCAGTGTAGTTCGGTGGAACAAATGCTCAGCCAAATTAAAGAGTTGCAAGTTAACATTAGTCTTCTTGGATTAGAAGAGGGAGGAAGAGATATTCAGGATCAGGGTCTGGAATTAACAAGCGGGTTTGTTGGTAAAGAGCATGGTGAACTACCGAATCCTCTGGTTCAGCTATCGTGAGCGGTCACTGATCTTTCGGTAGAGCAACTTAGCCAGCTTGAGGGTTTTTTTTTTTTTTTGTTAAAAATCCGATCTGAACATCATGCAAATGCGTTAGGGGTTTCACAAAAAAATGGAGTTATTATATCCATAAACGCGGGGATTGTTAACTAGATTTTTTTCCAAGGTACTCTCAAATTAAGCTTCATTAAATACACCCAGGAAAAGAAATACGGCTTAAATTACCCCGTCGAATTAAAAGAGAACCTTTCCATCGGACTGGCACAGGGTATAACGTGATTCACCACTCCAAATCATTCGTGTCCACGGCGTCGCTCTGTACTCCACGTCAGGCGTCGCTCAGCACTGACTCCAGAAATGTGTTGCTCATCAGAAGCTAAGCGGCCATTGCATTCCTTTCTTCTTAATTCCCCACGCTGTCATTGTGCTACCTAGCCTCCTGGTAGTGCTTCAGAACTCACGAGTGATCCCCTCCGTTGATTTTATGTGACTCTTTTACAACCACACTGCGCAGTGCTCGGCAGTCCCTGTGCGCCCGTATATGAGTTCTGCCCAGTTTCGGTCCAGCTGTGGTTGTTCCTTCGCGTTTACAATTCACAGTCACATCACCAACAGGCAACTTTGGCAGCTTTAGAAGGGTTGACACGCCGCTGATGTGTCTGTTACTCAGCTGACAGCCAGTGACTGGTTCATGTCCGAAGTCAGTCAGCTCTCCTGACTGATAAATTCTGGTTACTCCTTCTCTACTAACAACGCAATACCTCCCTCAGCCTTTTATAATGGAGGGTACACCTTTAGCGAACTCTGGTGACTGTTCCACACTAAACAGGAGTATTCGGGTACTTTGATCAGGTAATGTATATTTCTCGTTTCACAAGGAATAATGTACAGTATGAACGTATTTCTGGGACCTAAATCGACCTCGACAATGGCTTCAAGAGGTTGTCCTTAAAATAGAAGGGTATATCAGTATACCAGAATCCAACAACTTTCTAGGGAATATCAAATGTCTTACGGATAATGTGGTAGAGCTTAAGACTGAATTAAAGTACTTTTTGCTGGGCAGCTTCCTCTACTCCACCTTCACACAAACTCTTAAAATTAATGTTTCAGGCTGTTTCATAATTTTATTTCATTGTATTGTATTCAGATGAAGTTAACGTTCTTGACTTGCTTTCATCTCTCAGAGAGTTCTCGCCACAGGATCCAGCGGAAATGGAACACAGCCAATGTAAAGTAACACTACACCAGGGCACCATAGTTGTTACTTTCAAGGTAACACTTTGGAATGAACTGCAATGGTCTGTTTCCACGATGTTCCGCGGGAGTTCTGTTGAGATTGCTTCAGTGTGTAAAATTTAAAAAGGAATGCTTTCTTCCAAAGACGTTGAAATCCTCACAGGCACTGTGTTATCGTAGGCACCATCAAAACAGTGGACTATACCACGAGGTAAGTTACCGAAAAGGTATTGAAAAGCACTGCTCTACGATTATACGCCACACTCTCAATCTGACGCCTTTCTGATAGACACGGCGCAAGCATTTTATCACTTAGCATATTGAGCCTGGACCTTAACCCTGACCTTGCCGGGCGGAGATGCCGGTGCGCAGCGATAGGGGATCACGTGCGGCGCTACTGCTATTCCGACGCGTTGATTAATTCTGTGGAACATCTGGCTGCAGCGTAACGGGGAAGCCCCCAAAACATCGCTATGTGAAAGTAGCGCTCATAATACAACACCAGAGACATAAAGCAAGCACAGCCACTGAGGATTTGCCTGTCTCTGGTACAGAAAGGGGAAAATAATTCGACGTAAAACCCTGTGGCGCGTAACGTCCACTACAGTGGTCAGCTGTTAATGGTGGCCGCCTTGGCGTTTTCAATCTGTCCTGAGGCTGCAAAGGCAGACAGTCCACTGCAGTGGCCACTCCCTACTGGGTTTGTGCCTTGCACGTGTTTGCAGCCTCATGACTGACTGAAAACGGCAGAGAAGTGACTAAAAGCTGTCAACTCCATGAGCCACTGGGTTAAAGTACTCGACCAAAGCGCTACTGCTTTCACGAGTCTGGTAGACAATAAGAAGGCTTCAAAGAAGATATTGAAGTCATTTTTATTAACACCTACTTCTAGTCAACAGACGAATAATGGAATGAATATTATTTGCGTGAGTGTGCTTCAAATAATCAATCTAAACACAACAGTCCGCCCCCGGTAGCTGAGTGGTTTGCCGGCACGGTAGCTCAGCGTGTTCGGTCAGAGAGTTGGTTGGCTCTGTAATAAAAATAAAAAAAACTGTGTGGAAGGATCAACAAACGAACTTCACCGGATGTCATGTAACGTCCGCAACGAACAAACGCAACGATCAACAACGAACAAAAAAAAAAAAAAGTGGTCAGCGCGACGGAATGTGATACCTAACGGCCCGGGTTCGATTTCCGGATGGGTCGGAGATTTTCTCCGCTCAGGGACTGGGTGTTGTGTTGTCCTTATCATCATCATTTCATCCCCATCGACACACAAGTCGCCGAAGTGGCACCAACTCGAAAGACTTGCACCAGGCGAACGGTCTACCCGACGGGAGGCCCTAGCCACACGGCATTTCCATTTCCATCACTCAATAGTAGTATTGTCGTTTCGCGCACGCATTGCTTGTTCAATTGATCGACGATTGGTTCTAAATCTCTCCCCACTCGACGTCGATACTGGTGTTGCTTGAACAGTATTCTATTCGCCGCCATCTTAAGAAAATTATGGTTCCATTTACATCGGTACACTAAGACGTCATCTACCATTTCTTCTATATGCTACCTTCTAAAACAAGTTTATTGGTTGCTACGAAGCGAAGTGTTTCCAATGAAGTATATAGCTGCACGAGTACATTTTAAAAACCTCGACTTTGTCGCAGCGGAGAGAGATCGAACAGTGCTGTGAAACTGAACTAGGCAATCAACTTCTCTCGATGCAGATAACGGAAAAATAGCTTATTTGCTGAAAATACGGGATTTCAATGGCATATAGGCCTATTCGCGACAGAAAAGCATGCAGATCCACAGACGGTTCGGGTGGCCGACGATAGGGACAGTCAGGTCATTACAACAATGGACGAACTATGCTATTAACCTAAAATATTTATATTCCTAGAATAGTTTAAGATATTTTAAATCTGTCCTCATCCAGACGAAATGCAAGAAAGTCTTCACTGTAAGACAGGTATTCTTTATTGCCATAGTTATACTGATTGCAGAGAATTCTCCATAGCGACTCCTGGTTGTGTAATTTACCTCAAATGTGTACTTTTACTTACTTTCTTGCTTACAGAATTTGCTTTGTTTTGTGTGATCGTGGTTTGTTCTGTTTCAGAGTACGTACACTACATCACGACGATGTATTCAGTGTTTGAAGTGACGAATATGCACTACACGTACCACCTAGCAGATTAGAATTGCTTTTTCACGTGGAACTATAGTAATTTCTGCTGTTAATATCGTTGAATTCGTCCGAAATCTACGAGACTAACAGGAGAATTTATTACAGTTTCATTTGAAAAAGCGATGTCAGTATCAAGATCACTGTAAATGTACAACTGCAACAGCCTTTTCTTAAAGCTGGTCTGGATGAAAACAGAATTACCATTCCTTAAATATTAACAGTAAAAAACTTAGCTGAGTCGCCATATGTACAGTGTGACCCAAAAGTTCGTTACCATTTGAAAATGCAATACTTCATATATAACGTAGATAGATTGGTAAGAATTGATGCTTATGCTTGAAATGACATGGGGTTTTATTGAAACCGAAGAAAGTGCATAAAATGACCAACAGATGGTGCTTCATATGATATAAAATAAATAATTAGCACAACAACTGATTTTTAGCAAAGACGATGTTTTTTACAACAAGTGGTCAACATGTCGACTGTTGTTTATCAACAACATCTGTAGTAGAGGGACGATGTTGTGAACAGCACTGTACCGCATATCAGTAGGTAAGGTGAGAAATTGTCGTTGGATGTTGTCTTTAAGCACCCCTAATGAGGTTGAACTATCACGGTATACCTGAGACTTTAGGTAACTGCACCATAGTTATCACATTGATTGAGATCCGGGGATCTGGGAGACCAAACATTTGGATGGAGCACTATCCTGCACAAAAGTCGTACTTTCAAGAATGTGTTTACCAGCCAGGCTGTGGATGAACTGACTCCATCTCTCTCATTTTTTTTTTTCTTTATTGAATTTCAGTGCCCCATCTGGGGAGGGCTGGCAGCAGCATAGGCGCTGTTCTTCAGCCGAAAGACAGCTACGTAACAGGGAGACATTTAAAACAACATATAGGAGAAAATATGGCGGAACAGACTTATAAGAAAGGGGGAACAGAATGAGTCATAGCAAATAAAAGGAGGTGACTATAAAAATGGAGATAAACATCTAAAAAGTGTACACAAAAACCCACACACTGCGATGACTAAAAGAACACAAGGCAAAGTGTGGCCAGAGCTTAAAAGTTGCGATGGTTGGCGTAGCACAGAACAATCGCAGACAGCAACACTATGTACAAGTCCAGCACACGATTAAAATCACAGCACTTTACATCACTGTAGAACAGCACCAAACACAACACTGACGTATCGCACCGATGACAAGGAATAAACTGAGAGGATCTGTCAGGGGTACAGAGATGAGGGAGAAGGGAAGAAAGAGGAGATGGGCGGTGCTAGAGGGGGGGATAAGAGGGGATGGATAGGGGCCGAAGGACGAGAGAGAGAAACAGCCGAGGAGGGGGAGAGACTCAGGGGGAAGGAGGAAAAACCCCTCTGGGGGAAGGATGGGAAGAGAAAAAGGGGGCCCTTGGGTGGGGGGGGGGGGGAACAAGGCCAGGCTACAGTTGGTAGGAAGGGTAGATGTCACAGCAAAGTTCATCATCTGGGAGGGGGAGGTGCTGGAAATTGCCCTGATGAAGGAGATGGAGGGTGTAGAGCTGGAGAGAGGAAGGGATATAGCGATAGAGGAGTGACAATGGGTGGGGTGTGGAGAGGAAGGAGGACACCAGGGGTGGGACTGATTAAGCCTGTGTACAGTGAAAAGGATGCAGATATGTTGGAGGAAAAGGAGGAAGTAGGGGAAGGGGATGAGGTCACACAGCAGTTGTGTGGGGGACGGAAGGTGGATACGGAAGGCAAGGTGGAGTGCTTGGCGTTCAAGGATTTGGAGGGTCTTATGAAAGCGGGGGGAAGGGGTGGAGATCCAGGCTACGCTGGCTTAACAGGGGTGGATGAGCGATTTGTAGGTGTGGAGGATGGTGGAAGGATGCAACCCCCATGTCTGGCTGCACAGGGGTTTCAGGAGGCAGAGGTGGGAATGGTCTTTCTGCTGGATGGTCAGGAGGTGAGGGGTCCAGGTGAGGTGACGGTCGAGGGTGAGGCCAAGGTATCTCTGGGTGGGGGTAAGCTGGATGGGACGACCATTAATGGTTACGTAGCAATCGTGGAGACGAAAGGAGTGGGTGGTGTGGCCTATGATGATTGCGTGGGTCTTGGATGGGTTGATATGAAGGAACCACTGGTTGCACCATGTGGTTAACTGGTCAAGGTGGCTTTGGAGGGTGCGTTGGGACCGTTGAAGGTAGGGATAGAGAGCTAGGAAGGCGGTGTTATCAGCATATTGGAGGAGGTGTACAGGGGGTGGGGGTGGCTTGGGCATATCGGCGGTGTACAGGAGATAGAGGAGAGGGGAAAGGGCAGAGCCTTGGTGGACGACAACAATGGGATAGAAGATACAGGAGTTGGTATTGTAGAGGGTGGCATAGGAAGGATGGCGTGAGAGGAAGGAAGCGACCAGATGGACAAAATTGATAGGTAGGGCGTTGGTTTGGAGTTTAAAGAGGAGCCCAGTATGCCACACGCGGTCATAAACATTTTGGAGGTCGAGGGAAATAAAAATGGCGGAGCGACTGAAGTTAGGTTGGAGGACTCCCTCTCTAACTACAGCTCGTGTTACACACGATTCTCATACGATGTCATGTCATTTCAGGCATGTGTACAAATTTTTACCTCTCTACCTACATTATTTCGTGAATTAGTGCATTTTAAAATATTAACGCACTTTGGGGTCATCCTGTATATTGCCCAACCATCAGCAGATGAACAGATTGGCGTTGCACGAGCGCCTGAGGTTGAACAACGTGTTCTTCGTACCGTGGAAGAAACTCCTTCAACCTACAGAGAGTACTGCTAGAAGAGGCGTTAGTCAAACGATAACCTGAAAAATATTGCATACAAATTGTCTGTACACCTATCACCATCAACGGATGAAAGGATTAAATGAGGCAGACTTCAGCCGAGAATAGATTTCTGTCAACGCATGTTAGTGCAGAGTTGTGTGTTTCTGCAGTTCTTAGCAACATATTACTCACTACTGATGCATTCAGCATCAGTAGTTAATAATATGAGAAAATTCATTTCCCGTGATCTGACATGCAATTAACAAGCACGTCTGGTGCCTGCAGTGTCACAAGGCTGGCATCAGCAGAGAATAGGCGACAACGTCCGCTATGGAATGATTTATGATCATCTGATTGGCCCCTAGTCTTTCTGCAACGTCGTACTGGACACACTTTTCTATACATTCTCACATATGAACTGCTTCATTTACTTGATGACGTACATCTAGACGTCATACAGCGAATGTAGTTGGTGCACGATCCGGTCTCCGAACAGGTGGATTGCTTTAAGGGGATCCATTGCACTGTCATATTTGGTTTCAATGGATTGTCTTATTTTGAGTGTGTGTGTGTGTGGGGGGGGGGGGGGGGGGGAATTAAAATCCGTGATGTATTCAACTCCCGTACGCAATGCCGGTATTCTGAAGAAGCATATCAAAAATGGATTTGACCAAATACGGAACATACCGGGAGTTTTCCACAACGTACAGCTAAGTATGAAACGCATAGGGAAACCTATGTACTCGTGCAGTAAAGGAGCTAACATGATTTTTGAGGGAACTGATAGGAAGAAAAAATGCTGATTTGAAATGTTTCATTCAACCAAAAGTTTGGAACTTTATGTGATAATGCAACAAATATTGGCATAAAAATAAAAGTCACAACACAAATTGCTACACAACACGGAACCACAACATATATATTAAGCAGTGATTTCCACACTGACATAGTTAAGAACTTGTTACTCTTATCAAGCAAAATTCAAGCAAAATTACACGTCATGTTACGACGTGAAGACATAGAACAATGAAGGTCGTTCCTGTGGTAGGCGCTGATCTTCACAATTAACGCGGATATCATGTTTTTATGTGGAAAATAAATACAAAAATTGTCTAATTTTTTTCAATCTGCATATCGCTGCTTTTCATTTCCAAATTACCTGCTTCGTGCTATGTCAACCATATTCAATCCTATTACAGACTAATCTGTCTTAAACGACCTGTCAGTTCACTGATGGAAAGGAAAGAGATGGTTGACAGGGAAATTTACAGCTCCTTCTAACATGTGCGACCTGATATTCAAGATTATGCTCCAATTATAAGGCAACAGATTTAGCAAACTGAGAAATTCCTACGGACAAAATCACCGTTTCGCTGGTTTCGTGTTTTATGTGATGTGCTCGATTATCAAGGTTGCCTATACATTAGCACTGCGAGAGAAGTTTGCACGGAAGACGGCTCTTCACTCTGTTTCTTGGTATGGAGCTATGAGAGACTGACAGAAGTGCAACTCACGAACAATGAAGTGATACGCAGTACATTAGCTTCACTTCATGACGGGTGTCTCACATTTTCTAGTTTTGAAATAATGCAAGTAAAACATTACTATTGGAAACGTGCTAAGTTTTTGGACCACTAAATAGTACCCCAATTAACCATTTGACAAGAGATTAATTACCTGCACTTGGGTCAAAACATAAATCAAGCTGCTGGTTGCTTGAGTCTCCGGCACATTGAGTGGTACAGACTGCCAATCAGTACGCATGACATGCGTTACAGTAATGTGGACTGCCTCGCTTTCAAGCCACCACCAATTCATACTGCACCTCAGTATTAAGAATGCTGTTTTGCCTGTGAGTATTAGTGATTAATATCAAGCCACCCATGTTCTAGAGATAGCGTCTTTGTCTAGTAATCGAAACGTCCCGGCTCTCGGTTTCGAATACCACAATTGCTTAAATTTTGAATAAAATCATGAGAAATGGTGGCTGAAGACTCCAGAATCAGAAGTCATTCTCGTTCTGCCAACAACCTTGTCAAATAGGGTGAAAGTGCGTGCACAGTTTCAGGGCACCTTCTTACCCTTGGGGTGGAAAATTAATCCTAAAAGGCGGAAGAATCAGCAATGATGAAACGGCTTGAGGATGCAGAAGACAATGGAAACCACTGCATTAAAGACACATAATGTGTATCCACAGGACTGTGGACTGTAACTGAAAAAGTTTCTTGATGACCTCTCCATTGGCAAAAGATTGCGGAATAGTCCCCCAGACGGATCTCTGGCCGACTACCAAGGGGGAGGTGACCAACGGAAAAAGACTGAATAACTAACGACAGGATAACGTTCTTTGAGGCGGGGTGTGGAATGTCAAGAGGCATGAACGTGGCAAGGAACCTATAAAATCTGAAAAGGGAAATACTAAGGCTCAACTTAGGTATAGTGGATGTCAGTGAAGTGAAATGGAAGGAAAACGAGTATCATTGGCCAGATGAGTATAGCGAAATATCGACAGCAGCAGAAAATGGAATAACTGGAGTAAGATTCAATATAATTAGGAATATAGGGTAGAGAGTGAGCTACTGTGAATATTTCAGTGATAGGATGGTAGAAACGACAGCAGACCAACACCGACAATAATAGTTCAGGTATACATGCCAACGCCGCAAGCAGAAGATGAAGAGACAGAGCGAGTATATGAGAATATTGAACGGAAATTAAGTATGTAAAGGGAAATAAAAATCTAATGGTCATAGGGGACTGGAATGCCGTTGGATGGGAAGAAGCCTAGTAATAGTGAATACTTTGTTCAACAATCACAACAGGAGGTATACTTGGAAAAGGCGGAGTGATACGGGGAGATTCCAGTCATATTACATTTTAGTCAGGCAGATATTCCGAAATCAGGTACTGGATTGTACGGCATACCAGGAGCAGATGGACTCAGAGCACAATCTCGTAGTGATGGAGAGTAGGCTGAAATTTAAGAGACTAGTCGGGAAGAATCAATGCGTAAAGAAGTAGGACACGGAAGTACTATGGAATGAAGAGATACGCTTGAAGTTTTCTGGGGCTATACTGCGATGATGAACGGCTCAGTAGGCAGGCAGTTGAAGAAGAAGAATGAGCATATCTAAAAAGGCCAATCACAGATGGTGGAAGAAAATAAGTACAAAGAAAGTAACTGCGAAGAAACCGTGAGCAACAGATTAATGAAAGAAAGAAGTACAAAAATGTTCAGAGAAATTCAGGAATACACAAATACATCTCACTTAGGAATGAAACAAATAGGAAGTGCAGGGAAGCTAAGGCGAAATGACTAAATGTAAAATGTGAAGAAATCGAACAAGAATTGACTGTCGAAGGACTGACTATCATACAGAAAAGTCAAATGAACCTTTAGTGGAATTAAAAGCAAGGATGGTAACACTGAGAGTGCAATGCAGAGGAGACAGCGTTTAGGTGGAAGGAGTACACTGAAAGCCTCTGAGGGAGAGGACTTCTCTGATGATTTCGACAGGGAAGACATAGTGGATCCAGTATTAGAATATGAATTTAAAAGGCTTTCGACGACTTAAGATCAAATACGGCCCAAGGAATAGATACCATTCCATCGAAATTTCTAAAATCATTGGGCAAGTGGCAACAAAACTATACCCGTTGGTCTGTAGAACGTATGAGACTGGTGATATAACATCAGACTATCGGAAAAACTTCAACCACGCAATTCTGAAAATAGCAAGAGCGAGAACTGTCGCACAATCAGCTTAACAGCTCACGCATACAAGTTGCTGACAAGAATAATATACAGAAGAATGGCAAAGAAAACTATCTGTGAGACGAAAATCAGTTTGGCTTTAGGAAAGGGAAAGGCACCAGAGAGGCAGTTCTGACGTTGCGGCTGATAATGGAAGCAAGACTGAAGAGCAATTAAGACACGTTCATAGGATTTGTCGACCTTGAAAAAGCTTTAGACAATGTAAAATGGTGCAATATGTTCGAAATTTGAAAAAAAATTGGGGTAAGCTATAAGGGAAGACGGCTAATGTACACAAGAACAAAGAGGGAGCAATGGGGCTGGAAAACAAAGAACGAAGTGCTCAGATTAAAAAGGGTGTAAAATAACGATGTAGTCTTTCTCCCTACTGTTCAATCTGTATATCGAAGAACCAAAGACGAAAATGAAAGAAGGATTGAAGAGGGGGATTAAAATTCAAGGTGAAAGGATATCAGTGATAAGACTCGCTGATGACTTTGCTATCCTCAGCGAAAGTGAAGAACTACAGGATCAGTTTAATGGAATGAACAGTCTGAGTACAGAATATGGATTAAGAGTAAATCGAAGAAAGATGAAAGTAATGCGAAGGAACTTAACATTAGAATTGCGGATCACGAAGTAGATGAAGATCAGGAATTCTGCTGCGCAGGCAGCAAAATAACGCATGACGAATGGGGCAAGGAAGGCATAAAAAACAGACTACTAATAGCAAAGAGAGCATTCCTAGCGAAGAGACGTTTATTAGTAACAAAAATAGGCCTTAATTTAAGGAAAAAAGTCTGAGTATTATGTTTGGAGCACAGCATTGTCTGGTAGTAAAATTTGGACTGTGGGAAAAGTGGAACAGAAGAGAATCGATGCATTTGATGTGTGATGCCTCAGAAGAATGTTGAAAATTAGGTAGACTGATGAAATAAAGCATAGGGAGATTCTCCGCAGAAGCGGTGAGGAAAGTAATGTATGGTAAATACTGACAAGAAGAAGGGACAGAATGATAGGACAGGGGATCACTTCCGTGGTACAAGAGAGAACTGTAGAGGATAAGACATGTAAAGTAAAGAAAGAGATTAGAATACATCCAGCAAATAATTGAGCACGTTGGTTGCAATTGCTAGTCTGAGAAGAAAACGTTGGTATTGAAGAGGAATTAGTGGCGAGCCCCATCAAGTCAGAGAGGAGACTTAATGACTTTTAAAAGAATAAAGCCCTCCTTTCTTACAGATTTGTCACACCACAGTTACAAAGTTGTAAGCAGTTCGAAAGTATAAACGACTATTTACTGCATGAAGGGAGTGGCCTCTACAATTTCCATGTTGTATGATAACGTGTCTAATGAATCTCTGCTTGTATGTCAATTTTCATTGCTTTATTCAAGGGGTGTCCCATTTGTAATAGAACACATTTCAAGCCACCTTTAGAGATTGCCTAGCTGTCTTCAAAGATTGCTTTAAACCCCATTAGTGTGTTCATTGATGAGCCAGAATGCACTGCCTGACATAAAAAGTTAGGCATCCGGAAGACATGGTTGGATGTCAACGTGACATCATATACGTACACGTCATCGGAACGTATGTAAATGACTAGAATTGCTTTGTCTCTGACAGGTAAAATTGTCAACAGAACTCATTAGTGTTTTCCGTGTTTAGTGTTGTTACAAGGGCTTTTAGGGAATATAAGGGGCGTGAACAGCCTCGGATGTTGAAAGGTCCCTGTGAGGAGATGATGATGACATGTACTGGTGTGACGGAGATATCATCGTCTGACGTAGTTTAAAAGTCTTCATTTGACTGGCTGATCGAATCGTGCAATATCCAATTTTGTGGGGCATTTGGATATGACTAGCCCAACGTTGGACAGCGTGTGAACGTGTCAATGTTCCAGTCAACCACGTCTGACCACCACCACAAGCGAGAATCGCCGTATTGCCCTCCAAACTCGTCTTCACATCTGCGCCTGCTATCCAACAACACGCACAGGGTGTATATAAATTAGTTATACAAAACTATGCTTTGATTGTGAAAAGGGGAAATAACTTACAAAAACGTTTATTTTACAGCACTGAATGCATTATATTATCAAGTACCAGTCTCACCTAACAGTGTTAGTTCCCGACGTTCCCGCTAGGTGGCAAGCGCGAATGAGTTTTTCCAACAGCCGCCATGGGGTCGTATAACGCTGCAGAATATGCACAATGTTGTTTGTGGTTTCATGAATCAAAATCCTCTACTAGAATTCAGAGACAATTCAGGACTAAATATCGCAAGCCACCACCTCAGGCACAAACTGTTATTAATTGTTACAATCGTTTCGCCGAAAATGGCTGTGTATTACGTAGGACGCCTGGTCAGTGATTGGAATGACTCATTCGCACATGCCACCTCGCGAGAACGTCGTGGACTAGCAGTGTTAGGCGGCAATAATACTTGATGATATACTGCATTAAATGCTGTATCAAACATTTCTGTAAGATGTTTACCTTTTTCACAGCTATAGATTACTTTTGTATGAACACCCTGTAATGAAGTTACTGCAACATACTAATCCCTGCACTATTGTTGAGAACTAGCAGTCGCCGGACTAGAGAATTCCTGCCCTTTGGGTAGGCTGCCATTAAGATCACTATAGAAACAGCAGCGCTTGGAGTGGTGCCTGATGAATGGCGTCGCACTCTGTTGAGCGATGAATCGCGGTTGTGTAGTACCCTGGATGACTATTGTAGGCGAGTATGCCGGTGACCTGAGGGTAGGCCGGCCGGGGTGGCTGTGCGGTTCTAGGCGCTACATTTTGGAACCGTAGGACCGCTACGGTCGCAGGTTCGAATCCTGTCTCGGGCATGGATGTGTGTGGTGTCCTTAGGTTAGTTAGGTTTAAGCAGTTCTAAGTACTAGGGGACTGATGGCCTCAGAAGTTAAGTCTCATAGTGCTCAGAGCCATTTGAACCATTTGAACCATTTGAATCTGAGGGTAGGTCCCATTCTTCCAATGTCTTGGAGGGGCACAGCGGTATTACTTCTCGCCTGAAAGTGTGGGAACTGATCAGGTATGACTTCGCGCTACAGCTGGTATTGAATAAGGGAAATCTGACGGCACAGCAGTGCATCAAGGACGTCCACCATCCTCATGTGCTATCTCTCATTGGACGATACCGTAGTGCCATTTTTTAGTAGGATAACGCTCATTCACACAAGGCACGCATGTCTATGAACTACCTGCAACATTATGTTGTGGGTGTAGTGAAATGAGCAAGTGAATCAAACGTACAACCGTTGCTTAGATAAAAGTTAACTCCCGTCGCCAGTTTTGTAAATCCCCGTCGCCAGTTTTGTAAAGGTCTCGTCGCTACTGCTGCAGAGTCCGAGTTGCCACTGTAGTTGCGGTAGGCCGAGTTTGTGAGTTCGTGAAACGGCTTGTGGCAAAGTACAATGCTAAGAAAATTTCTCCCTGCCACTATTACACAGCTATGCCCCAAGGTCAGGTAACAGGATAGGAGAACGAAGGTTCTACAACACTCCATCAAATTAGGAACAAAGTCACACAGATGAGTTAAAAACGTTTACTTATCTTTGTGACTTGTCGAATAATGAAGTCTGCAACACTGCTTGTAATGTAACGCAAAAATGCCCCTCAATGGCTAGGTGCAAATAATCGTAGGTAAACTCCACAGTATAGGGTAAGGTGGGGTAAATCCTACCCGGTGGGTAAAGCCGACCGCCCACTATTTGTGAGAAACGGCAAAGCGGAGCGATTTCGCGCTAGTGTTACCGTATAGAGCATTCGAAATAACGAAAATGCCACCTTGACAACGTTGCCGCATTTGACATTTAGACACACCAAAGACAAAAAGTGTGTTTTTTTTTAATTTAATTTTTGTGAAAATTGTATCAGTATATTTACCTTGTTGAATAAAACGATCTCAAAACAAACGTAAATGGTTTCTGTAGTGTATTTGGTGACCTATTGAGTGTATGTATCGTTTTTGTTGGAAATGTCGTGTAAATTGTTTCTGTGTTAAATGAAAGCCGGCCGCTGTGACCGAACGGTTCAGGCGCTTCAGTCTGCAACCGCGCGAGCGCTACGGTCGCAGGTTCGAATCCTGCCTCGGGCATAGATGTGTATGATGTCCTTAGGTTAGTTAGGTTTAAGTAGTTCTAAGTTCAAGGGGACTGATGACCTCAGATGTTAAGTCCCATAGTGCTCAGAGCCATTTGAACCTTTTTATTTTTTTATTAAATGAAACAACATGGCATGGCGGGGTAAATCCGACCGCACATTTTCTATCGTTTATGTGTATGGAATTATTTATTTATGTAAACAAAGTGATTTTTTGTTTATTTTTAGGAAAATGACACGAAATTACAAACGAAAGACGACAAAACGGAATCATAACGATATTCGCCGAGCAATGCAATGCAAATGGGAATGTATTTACGAGCTGTCGCTCGTGATTTTAACATTCCGAGATCGACATTGCTGTTGCACCGCCGTGCAATGAAATCATCTTTTTTCAATTAAAATTTACATTCATTTAACTTTCAGTACATTTAGTACTCTAAACATCGTTATTCTTTTGAGTACATTTTGTTCATTTATGTAAAAAAAAGTATTTGCTTATAATTATTTCCCAAAAAACCATTCATTTCGAACTATTTCTGTGCAAAACCAGCCAATGAAATAGGGGGCCGGATTTACCCCACCATTTTTGCAAATGTAAAAAATGGACGTTTCTTACAATACGGATATCTCAGAAACTATTGATAGTTTAACAAAAATATTCTGTAAACAGTTCCTTGTTTATATTACCTATAATTTAACGTATATAACGTTAAGATCCGACCTCGGATAAGCGTTTTATAGCCACAAGAAATTACTAGATCTGATTTACCCCACCTTACCCTATAGCAAATGCAATTTACAACAACTGTCTGTTCACTTATAAGAATTCACTAACCGACGTTTCCTGTGTAAGTGAACCCTGGATGATGCTCTATAACCAAGTGGGCGAGAGCTCTCCCCTATCTTCCGAGAAGGCTTCTGACCGTTGTCTTCTGGTCATTGGAAATTCGCGCAAGTGGCGAGTCTCTAAGGCACTGGCACCAGCTCGCATCATGGCACCTGTGGTGCTTTTGCCCTGGCTGTGTCTTGTTTGGACGACACAGGATAAAAATGTTTAGGTTGGCGAAATTTAGGTAGCAATGGATGATAAATAAAGAACCGGCTTAATTGTCTAATCATATTCTTTTATAATCATTTAGTTATCAATGTTAAATCACAGGAGATTTAAAATACAGTAGAAAACTGCAGCATCTGACATGAGGTGTTTCTTTCACTTCACGCACATCAACACATTAGTTTTCATCCAAAAGGGAGGCTCGTTTAGGGCACAAAATGTTTTTCCCACAGAAAAAAATCGTTCGAGTCCATCACTCAGCGGTATAGGAGTAACATATTTAATAAATAAATATACTAAAAACAGTTCCCCAAGAAATAGCGCATCGCTGAATGGTCCTTCTGATTTCATGTCTAGCAATATTTTGACTAGACCCTGGGCTTTACTTTTATCAGATATGTCGCTACTAGGCTTCTCTTTAGGTTGAATGAATGACACACGTAAAAAATCTTCCTCTTCTTTGTTGCTGCTTCCGCCTCCGCCGCTTAAAGTATCCCTGTCCTTTAAACTGTCGGTGGCTTCGTGTCTCAAAGCCTTTTCTAGAACTTTTCCATTCGTTTTCTTACTACTTCCACTCCACTGTTGTCATACATTTTCAACAGCCAGCATCTAGTTATTCTCTCGCACACTCGATTGCTAACATCAGCCACGCGCACCCTGGCGTATCCACACACCTACACGACCCGAACGTATCAGAACATAATTTCCGTGGGCAGCGTGCCGTAATTTTCGTTGTAAATATTAGTTACCTAATTAACGGTTAGAGGACTCAGAGAAGGTTTACGGGTGTTAAAGAGCCCATTAATGTTTTTTCTTTAATTTAACTTAAAAGTTAATCCGTTATTCGAAAAGTTAACGTCGTTAATTAACGATCAACGGAGTGATGACATCGGAAGTTCACTGAGGCTTTTTGCGGATGATGCTGTGGTATATCGAGAGGTCGTAACAATGGAAAATTGTACTGAAATGCAGGAGGATCTGCAGCGAATTGACGCATGGTGCAGGGAATGGCAATTTAATCTCAATGTAGACAAGTGTAATGTGCTGCGAATACATAGAAAGATGGATCCCTTATCATTTAGCTACAAAATAGCAGGTCAGCAACTGGAAGCAGTTAAATCCATAAATTATTTGGGAGAAGGGATTATGAGTAATTTAAAATGGAATGATCATATAAAGTTGATCGTCGGTAAAGCAGATGCCAGACAGAGATTCATTGGAAGAATCCTAAGGAAATGCAATCCGAAAACAAAGGAAGTAGGTTACAGTACGCTTGTTCGCCCACTGCTTGAATACTGCTCAGTAGTGTGGGATACGTACCAGATAGGGTTGATAGAAGAGATAGAGAAGATCCAACGGAGAGCAGCGCGCTTCGTTAGAGGATCATTTAGTAATCGCGAAAGCGTTACGGAGCTGATAGATAAACTCCAGTGGAAGACTCTGCAGGAGAGACACTCAGTAGCACGGTACGGGCTTTTTTTGAAGTTTCGAGAACATACCTTCACCGAGGAGTCAAGCAGTATATTGCTCCTTCCTACGTATATCTCGCGAAGAGACCATGAGGATAAAATCAGAGAGATTAGAGCCCACACAGAAGCATACCGACAATCCTTCTTTCCGCGAACAATACGAGTCTGGAATAGAAGGGAGAACCGATAGAGGTACTCAAGGTACCCTCCGTCACACACCGTCAGGTGGCTTGCGGAGTATGGATGTAGATGTAGATGTAGATGTTGACGGTGTTGTGCCGGGCTATGCCTGTCACAACAGTTGTGGGCCACCTTGCCTCAGAAGAAGATGCATCGGCTTTATGATATCCTTCCCTACCGAATCACTGCACGCATCCGACTTACTGATAAGTAGGCTCATTGCCCAGTTCTTTGTAAATTTGATTCGATTTTGTAATCGCCGAAATAATCACGTACTCTCTCAACCCGCGACGTTTATTTTATCCTCCTAGTTTCCTTCTAGGTACTCCAGTTTTTTCGTCGGGCATTCTGCTGTAACCACTGTCACGGGAAAGAATGCCACTTGGCGCTGTAAGAAAAGTGTTTAAGCGGAGCATAGACGATTGGGGATTTATTCTAGCGACGATACAGTTGCAAATGGGGAAAGTTACTGAGCTAAGCGACTTTGTCAGAGGGCAGATTCCCATGGCGCGGCGCCAGGAAGCGAGCTTCTCGGAAACAGCGATGATGGTCAACGGTTAGTGTGCTGAAAAGTGATTGTAGGACGGTCAGACCACGAGTAGGCCATATCACCACACCACAAAACGTGGTGGGCGGAAGCTTTCGCACTCTGAAAAAGCTGGATAGGCAGCGATCTGTGGCGGCTCTGACGATAAGGTACAACGGTTAGCTTCCATTTATCACGAATCTCTGGCCCAGCGTAAAGTCCCAAGCAACTGGAAAAAATCGCAGGTGTATAAAGAGAGTAAAAGAGCGGGCGCGTAAAATTGCAGATCAATTTCCTTAACATTGATTTGCAGAAGAATTCTTGAATTTTTGTCAGAGTTCTGGTGTAATACATCTCCTTGAGATAGACAAACTTGTTTTTCGAAGTATCGCTCGTGTGAAACTCAGCTTGCACTTTGCTCACATGATGTCCTGCGAGCCATAAATGAAGGGCAACATGCAGACTCTATATTTATAGATTTCTGAAAAGCTTTTGACGTGGTACCCTACAGTAGACAACGAAGGTAGGAGCATATGGAATAGATTCACAGATGTAACTCTACCAACTGAGCTACCCAAGCACGACTCACGCCCCGTCCTCACAGCTTCAAATACCGCCATACCTCGTCTCCTACCTTCCAAACCCCACAGAAGATCTTCTGCTAAGCCATGTCTCCGCAATATCCTTTCTTCCAGGAGTGCTACTTCTCCAAGGTTCGCAGGAGAGCTTTGTTAAGTTTGGAAGGTAGGAGACGAGGTACTGGCGGAATTAAAGTTGTGAGGACGGGTCGTGAGTCGTGCTTGGGTAGCTCAGTTGGTACAACACTTGTCAGTGAAAGGCAAAGGTCCCGAGTTCAAGTGTCGGTCCGGCACTTAGTTTTAATCTGCCAGGAAGTTTCATACCAGCACAAACTCCGTTGCAGAGTGAAAATCTCATTCTATATTCACAGATATTTGAGTGAATAGAACATTTCTTAAGTTACAGAACCCAGTACTTTGTCCTCTATGGCGAGTGTTCGTCAGGGACAAGAATATCGTCGGGAGTGTCTCAGGGAAGTGTGATAGGACCGCTGTTACTCTCTTTATTATTTTTTATTATTATTATTTATTTTATGGCCTTCATTGGACCACTCTAGTCAAAAATACAAAGTTATAAGCAGGGATACAATTTGGCTCAACAATAACTTAATATGATATTTAAGTAATATAATTATTAGCGTTTATTCTTGTATGAAAGGTGTTTTGTTCTTCTGTCTGCCCAATATTTCTTCATTCTTTCAGATATTTTCTTTCTTTCTTCATTTGAGACCACTCTTCCTGTACTCCTTTTATTGATTTTCATTTGTAGTCTGGTTTGCGGGTCTTGCAGTATTCTGGTTTTCTCTGTCTTGTTTTTTAGGTCATCTACTGTAATTTGTAGTTCTTTTATATCTTCCTTAATTTCTGTGATCCATTTAATGTCGCTCTTGCTATTCCACAATTTTTGTATTATTTTTTTACTAATTCTGTTTTCTGGAGTTCTCATCAGATGTCCAAAGAATGAGATGCGTTTCTTCCTGATCGTGCTCATGACTGGTTCTATTTTCTTATATACTGTTTCATTTGATGCTATTCATCAACGTTCATTTATTTTATACTGTTTATTTATACATGTCCTAATCATTCTTCTTTCTATTTTTAGTATTCTGTCAGTTTCTGCTGTATTAGTTGCTTTGAAGATAGTTTCAGCTGCATACGTTATTTCTGGTTGTGTAACTGTTTTATAGTGTTTTAATTTTACATCTATAGATAGGCTTTTTGTTGTATGTAGTTTTGGTAATGTAATTTGCGTAGTTCAGTTTTTTTTTATTCTATACTGCCATGATGGCTTCTCATTTAGATTGTGTGTTATTATTTCGCCTAAATATTTAAATTTATCGACAATTTTTGTTTCCTGTTCTCCTATTGTAATTTTGTAAGTGGTGGATCAGTTAGCATAATCTCCGTTTTTTCAAATGATATTCTAAGGCCTACTTTCTCTGCTATTTCTTGTAGTGATTTCACTTGTTGCATGGCTTCTTAAGCCTGTTTTTATGAGGAATGGTTCCGAAATTTCTCCTCTAAACTTCACTTTTGATTTGGTGTTGGTTAGAGTGAGTTGTATTATTTTAATTAGTTTTGGATGGAGTCCTAGATTTCTTAAAAGTTTTAATACTGAAGGTCTGTGGAGACAGTCATATGCCTTCTTAAAATTCACAAATGTTATTGCCAGAAGTTTGTTCCGTTTCTTGTAGTATGCCATAATCAATTTTAAACTAATTATCTGGTCTGCACAGCTTCTCCATGGTCTGAAACCACCCTGATATTCCCCTAACTCCTGTTCTAATTGCTCCTTGATTCTTTCATATAGGATCTTGGATAGAATTTTGTATGTGCAATCTAGGAGAGAGATTCCTCTGTAGTTGTCTGGGTTGCTCTTATCTCAATTTTTGTGTAGTGGGTGGATGATAGCTGTGGTCCAATGTTCGGGGAATCGCTCTGTTACCGAAATTTTTGTTAGAGCCATGTGTAAGGAGGTCTTGACTGTGTCACTTGCGTATTTCCACATTTCAACAAAAACCTGATCTTCTCCACATGCCTTATAATTTTTTTGTCCTTTAAGAATTTTTTATACTTCTTGGAAAGTTGGAGGGTGTAGTTTGTTAGGTTTGGTATATATGTTGATTTGTAAGAGGTCTTTAGGTTCCTCGCAATTCAGAAGTTTGTTAAATGCTTTTGCCATGATTTCTGCATTTTCCTTGTTACTGTGTGTCATTCTTCCATCTTCATCTTTCAGTATTAGTGTAGGGGCCTCATATTGTTGTAGTTGTTTCCCAAAGATTTTATAGTAGTTCCTGGAGTTGGTTTTATGATAATTACCTTCTATAGAGTTTATAATATCTTTATGGAATCCTCTCTTGATTCTTCTAATATTTTGTGTGAATTTTTTTCTTTCATTTTTTAGGTTGATGGCATTATCTTCAGTTTTATGTGTTTGAAACTTTAACCATGCTAGGTGTCTATCTTCATGGAATTTGTCACATTCTGATGTCCACCAGGTATGTTTTCTTTCGGGGGTTCAAGGGAGCTAGATTCTCTGCTTCTTTTTTAAGATTAGGCTCTAGTTGTTCTAGATCATCTGTTAATTTGATGGTTTGTGTTATTTGTTGGTCTTTATTATTTTTAATTAGCTGATGTGGGTCAAACCTCCTTTTTATTTTATTAGTTTTTCCGGTCCTCTTCTTCAACGGAGTGAATTCGGTTTTAATTTTAACTATATAATGGTCTGAGCCTGTGTCTACTCCTCTCAGTACTTTAACATTGTGGATCTCCTCATGAAAATTTTTGTCCATACAGACATGGTCTAGCTGCCACTCCCCCTTCCTCCAGTCTGGATGCTTCCATGTTTTAAGTTTACTTGGCTTCCTCTTAAAGTATGTTGATTTAGATATTAGGTTGTGTTCTCTGCAGAGTTCTACAAGTCTTTGATCGTTTTTGTTCGTAAATTTATGTGGACTCCATTTTCCAATTATATCTTTGTATTTCCTTTCTTTTCCCAACTGAGCATTGAAATCTCCCAATAAGAAACTTCCTGGCAGATTAAAACTGTGTGCCCGACCGAGACTCGAACTCGGGACCTTTGCAAAGGTCCCGAGTTCGATTCTCGGTCGGGCACACAGTTTTAATCTGCCAGGAAGTTTCATATCAGCGCACACTCCGCTGCAGAGTAAAAATCTCATTCTGATCTCCCAATAAGATATTTACATTCTTTTTATTTACTCTGTTCACAGTTTGTTCTAGAAGGTCCCAAAATTTATCTACCTCTTTCTTTGTTTTTGTTAGACAATTTTTTTCATTTGTTGGGGCATGAGCATTTATTATTGTATAGGTTTTATTCATTGTTTTAAAGCTTAGAGTCGCTATTCTTGGTGATACTGCTTGGAAATCCGTTACTGAATCTATTACTTTTATGTTTACTAAAAACCCTGTTCCGAACTGGGGACATTGTTTCATTGCCCTCGGTCCTGGTTTCCCATTATAAATTCTGTATCCTTGTGATTCGAATGGGTCCTCTGTGGTGTTTCTCATTTCTTGGATCCCTGTTATTAAAATTTTTTGTTTATTTAGTTCATCTGTGAGCTCCTTGAGTTTTCTGGTCTGAAGTAGTGAGTTTATGTTGTGTGTTGCTATATAATTTATTTGCTCATGTTTAATCTTCTTTTTATGTTTTAGTGTGCATTTTGATGGTTGAAAACGCTGCGATTCGTTGCTGTCTTCTAGTTGACTACTCACCGAATCCGATGTAGCCTTTTCCTGCCTTTTTGAGCAGGACAGTGGAATTTTTTTCCTAAAAGACCTTTCCATTTTTGACTTTCTAAGGTTGTCAACCTTAGTTGGAGCAAGCTCCGATTTACAACTACGGTTGTTAACCGCAGAGGGTGTGTTTGGTCCGCGAGAGCTATTTTATTTCACTCAAGTCCGCCGGTAAACCGGTGAGGACTTCCCTATCCGCCACCTGGGACGCGCCACGTAGGAGTATCACCTCTCCTCCTATTATGACAGCATAGTAGGTTCGTGGGCTGTTACTCTCTATATAAACTCATGCTCATAAATTAAGGATAAGTGCAGAATGTAGTGCCACACAACCTGACACTACACAAAACTGGCGCTAATAGCATAGGCACATAGGGAAGATACACGACACAGATCTGTAAGTCCACGGTATTGGTGATAAGTTGAAAAAACCGTTCCGAAACACATGTGCTACAAAACGCCACTGTTTCCTGCTCATGTACCCCGATACCAATATGGGATATGATCACCATGCACACGTACACAGGCCGCACAACGGGTTGGCACACTCTGGATCAGGTAGTCGAGCAGCTGCTGGGGTATAGCCTCCCATTCTTGCACCAGTGCCTCTCGGAGCTCCTGAAGTGTCATAGGGGTTTGAAGACGTGCAGCGATACGTCGACCGAGAGCATCCCAGACGTACTCGATGGGGTTTAGATCTGGAGGACAGGCAGGCCACTCCATTCGCCTGACATCTTCTGTTTCGAGGTACTCCTTCACGATGGCAGCTCGGTGGGGCCGTGCGTTATCATCTATCAGGAGGAAGGTGGGACCCACTGCACCCATGAAAAGGCAGACATACTGGTGCAAAATGAAGTCCCGATACACCTGACCTGTTACAGTTCCTCTGTCAAAGACATGCAGGGGTGTACGTGCACCAATCATAATCCCACCCCACACCGTCATACCACGACATCCATACAGGTCCCTTTCAAGGACATTAAGGGGTTGGTATCTGGTTCCTGGTTCACGCCAGATGAAAACCTGGCGAGAATCACTATTCAGACTATACCTGGACTCGTCCGCGAACGTAACCTGGGACCACTGTTCCAATGACCATGTACTGTGTTCTTGAGACTAGGCTTTACGGGCTCTCCTGTGACAAGGGGTCGATGGAATGCACCTTGCAGGTCTCCAGGTAAATAAACCATGACTGTTCAGTCGTCAGTAGACTGTGTGTCTGGACACAACTGTTCCAGTGGCTGCAGTAAGGTCCTGAGCAAGGCTACTTGCAGTACTCCGTGGCCGTCTGCGGGCACTGATGGTGAGATATTGGTCTTCTTGTGCTGTTGTACACTGTGGACGTCCAGTACTGTAGCGCATGGACACTTTTCCTGTCTGCTGGAATCGTTGCCATAATCTTGAGATCACACTTAGTGGCACACGGAGGGCCCGTTCTATGACCTGCTGCGTTTGAACAGCCTCCAGTCGCCCTAGTATTCTCATAACGTATTCTCATAACGTCATCAATACGTGTTCTTTGAGCCATTTTCAACACACAGTCACCATTAGCACGTCTGAAAACGTCTACACACTTACTCACTGCACACCTCTGCGTATGTGGACTGCTGCCAGCGCCACCGTGCGAAGACCGCAGGTCAAATGCACCGCATGGTTATACCCCGAGGTGATTTAAGCCCGCAAACCGCGCACCAGAGCGTTGTTTCACCATGTATCAGTATTATCCTTAATTTATGAGCATGAGTGTACATAAATGATGTAGCGGGCAGGGTGTGCAGCGGTCTGCTGATGACGCTCTGGGATAAGGGAAGATGTCGTCGTCGGTGAGTGACTGTAGGAGGATACAAGAAGACTTACACAAAATTTCTAGTTGGTGTGATGAATGACAGCTTGTTCTAAATGTATAGAAATGTAAGTTAATGCAGATGAGTAGGAGAAACAATCCCGTGATGTTGGAATACGGCGTTAGTGGTGATCTGCTTCACACTGTCACGTCGTTTAAACAACTGGGGTAACATTGCTAAGCGATATGAAATGGAACGAATTTGCAGGAATTGTAGTAGGGAAGGCGAATGGCCGACCAGTTTGTTGGGAGAATTTTATGGAAGTTTCGTTTATCTGTAAAGTGCACCTACTCTTGAGTACTGCCCGAGTGTTTGGGGTCTGCACGACGTCGGATTAAAGGAAGACTTCGAAGCAGTTCAGTGGCAGGCTGCCGGTAGGTTCTAACAACAAGCAAGTATTACGGAGATGCTTCGGAAACTCAAATGAGAGTCCCTGGAGGGAAGGTTACACTCTTTTCGATGAACACTATTGAGAATATTTAGAGAATCGGCATCTGAAGCTGACTGCAGAACGATTCTTATAATTAAGAAGAGGTAAGAGATAGTAGAGCTCGTACGGAGACACATAGCAAGTCGTTTTTCCCTCGCTTTATTTGCGAATGGAACTGGAAGGGAAATGACTAGCAGTGGTACAGGGTGCCCTCCGCCATGCACCGCACGGAGACTTGTGGAGTATATCTGCAGAAGCGGATGTAGATGGTGCAGACACAAGTTATTCAGCGCACATGGTTGAACATGGGGCTGAACGGCAGATAGCCTGTATGCGTTGGCATATTGACCCAACGACATCGTCAGTTACTATTGCAGTGGGAACCATCATCGTGATTAGACCGCCGATCAATGGAGATAAGTCGCTGGTCAGATAATTGGAGTGTGTTATACCAGGTCGATGGTGGTGTCCGGGTACGCCGTCATCCAGACTGCTTGAAACATGCCTTGCACCACAGACGCAGTCCGGTGGGACAAGTACTGTGCTTTGAGGGGACATTCACGAGGACTTCCATGGGACTTGCGGCAGTAATCAAAGGCACCACGGTTGTTCTGGATTACGTGAACATTGTTGAAAATCGCCTGCATGCCTTCCTGCTTGATGTCTTCCCTGATAGCGATAGCATCTTGCGGCAGAATAATTGTCTGTGTCAGAAGGCCAGAATCGTGTTTCATTTGTTTGAGGAGAACGCCAGTGAACTAATATTGATGTCTTGACACACAGGTTCGTCCGAACAGAACCGAATGGAGCACATCTCGGACGCTATCGAGCACCAGCTCCATTCTCATAAACCTTTAGCCTGTAGGCGTCTGTTGCTACGTACCTCTGGAAATCTACCAAAGACTTGAGTCCATGCCATGCCGATCGTCGCTGTATTAAGGAGATCAACACGTGGTAGAGGTTCAGACAATGGGCTCTGAATCTTTGGGATCTTGTTCATATATTATCCAAAGGATTTTTCTGAATAATTGTTTTTAGGACATTTATGTTTAACATCGTATGTTTGTTGCTTATGTTGATTTGCCGTAACGTTAAGATTTGACGTTTAGCATTTCCTTATCACTTAATTTAGTTCTGTTGGTATGAATCACACTTAATAGCAATCCGATGCGCACATCTTGGCTAGGTAACTGTGTTCAAGGGAGGTGTCCGTCACACACAGGTCCAGGTTCGGCGGACACTAATCAGATTCAGATTCACGAGTGGCTCTGTCAGCACCTTGCATAAAATGGCGTCCCTACCAGGATGTTTTTAATCAGAACTACACGTTCTTTTGAAACGCAGTTAGAAATTTTTGAGGCGACTTAGTTCTAAATCTTCTGCAGGTTGAAGTCCATGTCATTGTCTGTTCCCAAGAGGTGACGCATCCTAGCGAAAGTTTAACAGCTAAAAGTGACAGGAGAAACTTATTCGCCTAAGCATAGTCTTCCAGGAGCTGTGCTTGGTGCTATAAAGCCCATATTTAGCGCTCTGGCCGGGCCTACGCTACTGAAGAAGTGTCTGCATGGGTGAACATAAAATCCAAATGAAAGTTTCAACAGCTTGAATTGGAATCGTCTACCAAAAACTGCCTTTGTAGGTATGTAGACACTAAAAATAGAATACTGTGATGCTGTTCTCACATAGAACTTTGGAAACATTGCCAAGTGTCGGATATTATAAAATTTTGGGATTAGTCCTGGAGAGAATGTGGTCTCAGGTCTTCGCCATTGTGACTACCGTAGAGTGCAAGACGCTGAAAGATCTGTAACAGTAATGGCAAAAAGTGCAAGATAGTTAGATGCTGCGAAACAAAAATGGTTCAAATGGTTCTAAGCACTATAGGATTTAACATCCGAGGTCATCAGTCCCCTAAACTTTAGAACTACTTAAACCTAACTAACCTATGGACATCACACACATCCATGCCCGGGGCAGGATTCAAACCTGCGACCGTTGCAGCAGCGCTGTTCCGGACTGAAGCGTCTAGAACCGCTCAGACACAACGGCCGGCTGCTGCAAAACAAACCTGGAGGGTGGAGGGCATGCTCGAGGCAGAAGGAGACAAAACATATGCATCACGCTGCTTTTTAATCATCTGCAAGTGTTCAAAATCACCTCATTTTCTTTAAAAGTGACTTCCAGATATGACATTTTTCACTAGGAAAGTCTCTTTTCCTGAAAAAGATAATTCGTTGGAAGTTAGTATACATCTAGATAACTACCATCTTCAACCACTCAAATAAGTGGAATTTTGTATCATATTCTTCTAAGTAAAATTATAAAAGAAGAAAAATGTGTCAACATTTTCGATCTTTTCGTTTTCTAGAATTTTTTGGAAAAAATGCTTATAGAACCATTCTTAGGTTCAGTGTAATGCACAGGTGTTGCTTAAAGTCTGGAGGAAATTTCAATAGCTTTCTTACTCATGGGACAAAAGATTCATGTAAAATTAACAAAGACCGGAATGAAAATACGCCTTAGCTATTTGTCCCCTTATTCAGATGGTCCTGATGTTTTGATCATTACTCTATTTGTATTCGACTTGAACATATTTCAGTTTTTTTACAAAATATTTTATTGTTATTGTCAGTCTTCATTTTATGTCATCTTTACTTCTGAAGTCGTCAATTATTTTGCTGCTCAAATAGCAGAACTTTGATGACACTCCATTTCCCCTGTTTTACTTGGCCTGATATTCATTCTATAACCACTTTTCAAGACAGAACCCACTCCATATCTGCAAGGGGCTATCAAAATGTTAGTGCTCGGAGGCCGTACAGCAGAGAATCAGTATGCTAATCAGGCGAAATCACCGTGAGCATTGAGGCAGTCATTCTACCAACACACCAGGTTCAACGTACCCTATGGTAAAACACCTTGTCCTACTGTGTGAAGAAGTCCGTAACTACCTGCTGCACAGGAATTGTCGACGTTTGTCGGGTGCAAGTCTTTCGATTTGACGCCACTTCGGCGACTTGCGCGTCGATGGGGATGAAATGATGATGATTGGGACAACACAACACCCAGTCCCTGAGCGAAGAAAATCTCCGACACAGTCGGGAATCGAACCCAGGCCCTTAGGATTGACATTCTGTCGCGCTGACCACTCAGCTACCGGGGTCGGACATAGGACGGTATTCGAGTGTCTCACTTAAATTGATGTAACTTTCGCGTTGCGACATTTGCAATACGGAGATGTGCGTTATCATGAAACAGCAGGACCCCTTGTCACACCATTCCACAACAGAGGTTTCC
Source organism: Schistocerca piceifrons (assembly GCF_021461385.2). NCBI lineage: Eukaryota > Metazoa > Arthropoda > Insecta > Orthoptera > Acrididae > Schistocerca > Schistocerca piceifrons. Next base: position 332,122,351 of record NC_060139.1, read on the forward strand.
GACAGACATTCTGCCCTATATACATTCTATATTCTCCGATGGATGTCTACCGCTGCTAGCCCTTCGGCAACCAAGGAAAGAATAACAGCGAGTTTGACATGTTTAGACACATTTGGTAATAATGTCGCCATAGTTCACTTTTCTCCATTTACCGCAGGCAATTCGAATAGACATGAATGTCACCGTAATTCCTTGTCTACATGTCGGTGCTTGTACACCTGCATCGGAGTCGCGCTACGTTGCATATAAAATGCAGCAACGTCCTCAAACGGAAACTTCTTGATCGCCCCTTATTCATTCAATCGTCCTAGTCTTTTGCCGTCTCTGAAACTATTATAATGTCATACTGAAACTTGAAACCTTTTGTTTCTTTACTCTGAACTTCACTTCCCATTCCAAACATCTTTCTGGTTCCCCTTACTGCTTGCGCTATCAACAGATTGAATAACATTGGGGATAAGCTACAGCTGTGATTCATTTCCTTGTCAACCACTGCTCCCTATCGTGTACTTCAGATCGTATTACTGCAGCGTTGGTTTTGTGCAAGATTCAGATAACCTTCTGCTCCCTACGTTTTATCCCTGATAACTTCACAATTTCACAGTCTAATGCAGACCCCGTTGTCAAATGCTGTCGTAAACCTGCATGTGCTACAAAGCCGGGCTTGTCTTTGTGTACTCTGTCTTCTGAGATCATTTTCTAGTATTGCCTTCTTGTTTCTACATTTATCCGAAAAAAACTAGTTTTCAGCAATCGTTTCAGACTTTTGTGGACAATTCGATTTTATAAGATACAACCACGGCTTGTAAGACTAACGATTGGGCTATTCTCACACTTGGCACCATCTACTTTCTTTTATATTACCAATATTAAATTCTACTTGAAATCTGAAGGGATCCACTTGTCATATAGTCTATTTTGTCATAATACTCTGTCCACTCATAAGTGCAGAATTACATATAGTCACGTTTTAGACGCAAACTAAGGATTTCTTACCGGGAGACGGACGTCACAAAACGAGAAACACAGGGGCAAAACCATTACAAAGAAATTTCACTAAGGAAGAGTTAAGCAGATTAGTAAAAAGTAATGGGAATAGTTACGGGACAAGCAATAAATATGAGGAGGAGTTCATCAGCTAGACATTTCATTGTGGTGTGTAGAAATCCAGTGATGGATTACAAAAATTTACTAACCATGTAATTAATTTCGACCCACGTGAATCCAGTACATTACATAATTCGTGACATTGCCTCTATGTGGCGAAGCTTATATGGCTGATCTATGTGAGTATACATCCATGTACACAATGATACGAATTATGTAAAGTACTATCATACCAAAATGTATCCGAACGACCTGAATTGCATTTCTCCTGATCTGCACGCAGCTCACATAACGCAGCTGCCTTGCAAGTCATCTAATCTCTTTGCAGTACAGTCGTTTGGCTATACAAAGTGGATACCACAAGAGATCACTAGACAACACTGTTCTTTAACGTAATCAGTCCAGATGTAAAGCAGCATCGCGATTTTATAAACAGTAGGAAATGCATGATTGGAGATGTCACACTCCTTAACGCCTGTAAATTCAGTTTTATTGCAGTAAGTGACATTTCAAAATCATAACTACACTCATTAGAATTTGAGTTAACTAACTCCGTTACGAAACTCATTCCACCAATCTTTAGGCAAAATTAAATATTATTTATGAATAACAGATTTTGAGGAAATATCTGGACTCACAAAGTTCTATCATAATTCAATATATTTTTGATCTTTAAAAGATTTTCCCACCGCAGCGTATCGTCGTTCCTGATACGAGTGCTTTGTCTTAAACTGGATGTTGAACTAACAAGTTAAAAGCAATGCGATTAACAGCAGCAAGCGTTCTATGGAAACCTCAAAACTAACATCGTATCACCAGTAATTTTTCTGTACTAGTGACTGAGCAATTGTTTGTGCATATGTTTGAACTTTAAACGATTGAGGACTTTTTTGATCTGGCTCTGCATTGAAACAAAGCTCCTACAGTCACTGTAAACAAACAAAGCTTTTGTGCCTGATGAATATTCGATCACAGCGACATTCGTCACTGGTGACTAGGTATAAAGAGTCCAGAAATATTGAAGTTTTCAGCGGTATCAGTTAGCAAATCTGAACTTAAAAATTTTTGTGCTCTGTCCGGAATCCTGTCAAGACTCTTATTTCCCAGTTAACTAACCACGAAAAACGTTTAATATAATTTCAAGTGACGAAGTCTGCACGTGTTTAAGAAGAAGTGCCATGTAAAGTTTTGTGACGGGGACTCGAATCCAGCACGTAATCAGACTGTTAACTAAGTAAAATCAGATGTTAGATATCGAATTTTTTCACCAGAAGTGAGACATCTGAATTTGAAATGAGGATACAATTTCTTTGCCTGACCGGGAATGAACCCGACTTTGTTTGTTCACCAGTAGTGCGATGTGTGCATGTTTGACTAGAAACAACGGCACCTATCGTTATTTTGGGCAACACAAGACATTAAAAATGAAAATTGTTTATCACTCGTAGTACGGTGGGCAAATGGTAGGGCTTGGAATGAAGCACGGATATTTTTGCGCTGAACAAGGATTCGAAGCCACACTGCTATGTGCCTTTCGTGGAGACCTAGAGGAGTTTGACATCTAGGGGAAAACAACGAAATGAGCGAACTGTATCGTTCCGTGCGGTTCAGATGCCACGAAAGAGAAGATGTGAATTCGAATTCTAGTCCAGTACCAAGTTTTTTAGCGTCTCAAGTTCAAATAAAATAAGAGTCCTGTGACCTTAAATGATCGTTCGCTCATTAAATAAAATAACGTTTCTAGTGTAAGGGAGTTCACTTGCGGCAGAGTTTCTGTTTGCCGCGACATCACCTCTGATATGGCGCAATAATTCTGAACTACACAGCAACCTGGCGTTCTTCGCTTGGCATTACTAGAGGTGTAGGAGATCTGTTCGTTTATGTTTCAAATACATGCAGGAAACGGGGAACCCATGCCTCATAACTGAGAAACTAGGATCAGTCCACCAGACCACTGAAACCAGCACTGCTACATTCATGATTGTGTCGTAACGTTCAAATAGCTCTGAGCACTATGCGACTTAACTTCTGTGGTCATCAGTCGCCTAGAACTTAGAATTAATTACACCTAACTAACCTAAGGACATCACACACATCATGCCCGAGGCAGGATTCGAACCTGCAACCGTAGCGGTCGCTCGGCTCCAGACTGTAGCGCCCAGAATCGCACGGCCACTCCGGCCGGCTGTGTCGTAACGTATGATGTGCTTAGCTTACAAATTAGACACGGTGAAAACAATCCAGTTCTCTATTAACTGGATAATTATCAGCAGGCTTCTGACGGACACCAGAATTTATGCGACACACAAAAAAAAACTAAGGAGCGTTTCTGCACTTGATAACAGTACACAAGTAAATACTTTTTCTGAGAAGCATAGCCGACCGCTGTGACCGAGCGGTTCTAGGCGCTTCAGTCCGGAACCGCGCTGCTGCTACGGTCGCAGGTTCGAATCCTGCCTCGGGAATGGGTGTGTGTGATGTCCTTAGGTTAGTTAGGTTTAAGTAGTTCAACCTCAGATGTTAAGTCCCATAGTGGTTCGAGCCATTTGAACCATTTGAGAAGCATACAATTTATTTCTTCCTCTCATATCATAGCGCTCGTTTTAATATGAAATGAGAAAATAAAAGTTTTAATATTATGAAGCGTAATGTGACACACATAAAAAAACTAAGGAGCGTTTCTGCACTTGATAACAGTACACAAGGAAATACTTTTTCTGAGAAGCATAGCCGACCGGATCAAGTAGGTAAAAAGACGAGGGCTAGTAGAACTCCTTGGGTAACAGAAGAAATATTGAACTTAACTGACGAAAGGAGAAAATATAAAAAATGCAGTAAATGAAGCAGGCAAAAAGGAATACAAACGTCTCAAAAATGAGATCGACAGGAAGTGCAAAATGGCTAAGCAGGGATGGCTAGAGGACAAATGTAGGGATGTAGAGGCTTGTCTCACTAGGGGTAAGATAGATACTGCCTACAGGAAAATTAAAGAGACCTATGGAGAAAAGAGAACCACTTGTGTGAATATCAAGAGCTCAGATGGAAACCCAGTTCTAAGCAAAGAAGGGAAAGCAGAAAGGTGGAAGGAGTATATAGAGGGTCTATACAAGGGCGATGTACTTGAGGACAATATTATGGAAATGGAAAAGGATGTAGATGAAGATGAAATGGGAGATACGATACTGCGTGAAGAGATTGACAGAGCACTGAAAGACCTGAGTCGAAACAAGGCCCCGGGAGTAGACAACATTCCATTAGAACTACTGATGGCCTTGGGAGAGCCAATCCTGACAAAACTCTAGCATCTGGTGAGCAAGATGTTTTGAGACAGGCGAAATTCCCTCAGACTTCAAGAAGAATATAATAATTCCAATCCCAAAGAAAGCAGGTGTTGACAGATCTGAAAATTACCGAACTATTAGTTTAATAAGTCACAGCTGCAAAATACTAACGCGAATTCTTTACAGACGAATGGAAAAACTAGTAGAAGCCGACCTCGGGGAAGATCAGTTTGGATTCCCTAGAAATATTGGAACACGTGAGGCAATACTGACCTTACGACGTATCTTAGAAGGAAGATTAAGGAAAGGCAAACCTATGTTTCTAGCATTTGTAGACTTAGAGAAAGCTTTTGACAATGTTGACTGGAATACTCTCTTTCAAATTCTAAAGGTGGCAGGGGTAAAACACAGGGAGCGAAAGGCTATTTACAGTTTGCACAGAGACCAGATGGCAGTTATAAGAGTCGAGGGGCATGAAAGGGAAGCAGTGGTTGGGAAGGGAGTGAGACAGGTTTGTAGCCTCTCCCCGATGTTATTCAATCTGTATATTGAGCAAGCAGTAAAGCAAACTAAAGCAAAATTCGGAGTAGGTATTAAAATCCATGTTGTTGTTGTTGTGGTCTTCAGTCCTGAGACTGGTTTGATGCAGCTCTCCATGCTACTCTATCCTGTGCAAGCTTCTTCATCTCCCAGTACCTACTGCAACCTACATCCTTCTGAATCTGCTTAGTGTATTGATCTCTTGGTCTCCCTCTACGATTTTTACCCTCCACGCTGCCCTCCAATGCTAAATTTGTGATCCCTTGATGCCTCAAAACATGTCCTACCAACCGATCCCTTCTTCTAGTCAAGCTGTGCCACAAACTTCTCTTCTCCCCAATCCTATTCAATACCTCCTCATTAGTTACGTGATCTACCCACCTTATCTTCAGCATTCATCTGTAGCACCACGTTTCGAAAGCTTCTATTCTCTTCTTGTCCAAACTGGTTATCGTCCATGTTTCACTTCCATACATGGCTACACTCCATACAAATACTTTCAGAAACGACTTCATGACAATTAAATCTATACTCGATGTTAACAAATTTCTCTTCTTCAGAAACGATTTCCTTGCCATTGCTAGTCTACATTTTATATCCTCTCTACATCGACCATCATCAGTTATTTTACTCCCTAAATAGCAAAACTCCTTTACTACTTTAAGTGTCTCATTACCTAATCTAATCCCCTCAGCATCACCCGATTTAATTTGACTACATTCCATTATCCTCGTTTTGCTTTTGTTGATGTTCATCTTATATCCTCCTTTCAAGACACTGTCCATTCCGTTCAACTGCTCTTCCAAGTCCTTTGCTGTCTCTGACAGAATTACAATGTCATCGGCGAACCTCAAAGTTTTTACTTCTTCTCCATGAATTTTAATACCTACTCCGAATTTTTCTTTTGTTTCCTTTACTGCTTGCTCAATATACAGATTGAATAACATCGGGGAGAGGCTACAACCCTGTCTCACTCCTTTCCCAACCACTGCTTCACTTTCATGCCCCTCGACTCCTATAACTGCCATCTGGTTTCTGTACAAATTGTAAATAGCCTTTCGCTCCCTGTATTTTACCCCTGCCACCTTCAGAATTTGAAAGAGAGTGTTCCAGTTAACGTTGTCAAAAGCTTTCTCTAAGTCTACAAATGCTAGAAACGTAGGTTTGCCTTTTCTTAATCTTTCTTCTAAGATAAGTCGTAAGGTTAGTATTGCCTCACGTGTTCCAACATTACTACGGAATCCAAACTGATCTTCCCCGAGGTCCGCTTCTACTAGTTTTTCCATTCGTCTGTAAAGAATTCGCGTTAGTATTTTGCAGCTGTGACTTATTAAACTGATAGTTCGGTAATTTTCACATCTGTTAAAACCTGCTTTCTTTGGGATTGGAATTATTATATTCTTCTTGAAGTCTGTGGGTATTTCGCCTGTCTCATACATCTTGCTCACCAGATGGTAGAGTTTTGTCATGACTGGCTCTCCCAAGGCCATCAGTAGTTCTAATGGAATGTTGCCTACTCCCGGGGCCTTGTTTCGACTCAGGTCTTTCAGTGCTCTGTCAAACTCTTCACGCAGTGTCTTATCTCCCATTTCATCTTCATCTACATCCTCTTCCATTTCCATAATATTGTCCTCAAGTACATCGCCCCTGTATAAAGCCTCGATATACTCCTTCCACCTTTCTGCCTTCCCTTCTTTGCTTAGAACTGGGTTGCCATCTGAGCTCTTGATATTCATACAAGTGGTTCTCTTCTCTCCAAAGGTCTCTTTAATTTTCCTGTAGGCAGTATCTATCTTACCTCTAGTGAGACAAGCCTCTACATCCTTACATTTGTCCTCTAGCCATCCCTGCTTAGCTATTTTGCACTTCCTGTCGATCTCATTTTTGAGACGTTTGTATTCCTTTTTGCCTGTTTCATTTACTGCATTTTTATATTTTCTCCTTTCATCAATAAAATTCAATATTTCTTCTGTTACCCAAGGATTCCTATTAGCCCTCGTCTTTTTACCTACTTGATCCTCTGCTGCCTTCACTACTTCATCCCTCAGACATACCCATTCCTCTTCTACTGTGTTTCTTTCCCCCATTCCTGTCAATTGTTCCCTTATGCTCTCCCTGAAACTCTGTACAACCTCTGGTTCTTTCAGTTTATCCAGGTCCCATCTCCTTAAATTCCCACCTTTTTGCAGTTTCTTCAGTTTCAATCTGCAGTTCATAACCAATAGATTGTGGTCAGAATCCGCATCTGCCCCTGGAAATGTCTTACAATTTAAAACCTGGTTCCTAAATCTCTGTCTTACCATTATATAATCTATCTGATACCTTTTACTATCTCCAGGATTCTTCCAGGTATACAACCTTCTTTTATGATTCTTGAACCAGGTGTTAGCTATGATTAAGTTATGCTCTGTGCAAAATTCTACAAGGCGGTTTCCTCTTTCATTTCTTCCCCCCAATCCATATTCACCTACTATGTTTCCTTCTCTCCCTTTTCCTACTGACGAATTCCAGTCACCCATGACTATTAAATTTTCGTCTCCCTTCACTACCTGAATAATTTCTTTTATCTCGTCATACATTTCATCAATTTCTTCATCATCTGCAGAGCTAGTTGGCATATAAACTTGTACTACTGTAGTAGGCATGGGCTTTGTGTCTATCTTGGCCACAATAATGCGTTCACTATGCTGTTTGTAGTAGCTAACCCGCACTCCTATTTTTTTTTATTCGTTATTAAACCTACTCCTGCATTACCCCTATTTGCTTTTGTATTTATAACCCTGTAATCACCTGACCAAAAGTCTTGTTCCTCCTGCCACCGAACTTCACTAATTCCCACTATATCTAACTTCAACCTATCTATTTCCCTTTATAAATTTTCTAACCTACCTGCCAGATTAAGGGATCTGACATTCCACGCTCCGATCCGTAGAACGCCAGTTTTCTTTCTCCTGATAACGACGTCCTCTTGAGTAGTCCCCGCCCGGAGATCCGAATGGGGGACTATTTTACCTCCGGAATATTTTACCCAAGAGGACGCCATCGTCATTTAATCATACAGTAAAGCTGCATGTCCTCGGGAAAAATTACGGCTGTAGTTTCCCCTTGCTTTCAGCCGTTCGCAGTACCAGCACAGCAAGGCCGTTTTGGTTAATGTTACAAGGCCAGATCAGTCAATCATCCAGACTGTTGCCCCTGCAACTACTGAAAAGGCTGCTGCCCCTCTTCAGGAACCACATGTTTGTCTGGCCTCTCAACAGATACCCCTCCGATGTGGTTGCACCTACGGTACGGCTATCTGTATCGCTGAGGCACCAAGCCTCCCCACCAACGGCAAGGTCCATGGTTCATGGGAGAAGAAATAAAAACTTTGAGGTTCGCCGATGACATTGTAATTCTGTCAGAGACAGCATTGGATTGGGAAGAGCAGTTGAACGGAATGGACAGTGTCTTGAAAGGAAGATATAAGGTGAACGTCAACAAAAGCAAAACGAGGATAATGGAATGTAGTCGAATTAAGTCGGGTGATGCTGAGGGAATTAGATTAGGAAATGAGACACTTAAAGTAGTGAAGGAGTTTTGCTATTTGGGGAGCAAAATAACTGATGATGGTCGAAGTAGAGAGGATATAAAATGTAGACTGGGAATGGCAAGGAAAGCCTTTCTGAAGAAGAGAAATTTGTTAACATCGAGTATAGATTTAAGTGTCAGGAAGTCGTTTCTGAAAGTATTTGTATGGGGTGTAGCCATGTATGGAAGTGAAACATGGACGATAAATAGTATGGACAAGAAGAGAATAGAAGCTTTCGAAATGTGGTGCTACAGAAGAATGCTGGATTAGATGGGTAGATCACATAACTAATGATGAAGTATTGAATAGAATTGGGGAGAAGTGGGGTATATGGCTCAACTTGACAAAAAGAAGGGACCGGTTAGTAGGACATGTTCTGAGGCATCAAGGGATCAGAAATTTAGCATTGGAGGGCAGCGTGGAGGGTAAAAATCATAGGGGGAGACCAAGAGATGAATACACTAAGCAGATTCAGAAGGATGTGGGTTGCAGTAAGTACTGGGAGATGAAGAAGCTTGCACAGGATAGGGTAGCATGGAGAGCTGCATCAAACCAGTCTCAGGACTGAAGACCACCACAACAACAACAACAACAATGTGACACCAGTTCCTTATTATAGTCACGGTCGGAAGTTTCGTAAAAAATTAGTCTCTTTTCTTTGATGCATTACTACCGCTCGCAGATTCTTGTTGACGGACTTGCGGGCACAAGGTTATGCGACAGAATTAGTCTTATTTTTTTGTGACTAAGAACGGTATGGGGAACATGTAGGAAAGAAGATTAGCCCCTACGGCAGTGAAGATCTTTGTGCTTGCATTCAGCCCTGACTGACAGCTGCCATAACGCTTTACTGAATTCTCGCGGTAGGGAATACCATTTCCAGAATGTTCCAGACATCGTTCAGTAAGTCGTCAGAGATGGGCTGAAAGTCAAATCAACGCCGCTTTCCGGGTGATATTCAACCCGTAATGGAGTATTACTTGAGGTAGTCGCATTTTCCAGCAAGTACACTTTGATAACCCCCGTACGAATATCGCGATACCCGAAAGGATCGGTTAGTCGTGAAACTATCAGGCATGAATTAAAATCAAACTGCACGAAATCTATGGCATACTCCAAATGGAAATGCTCGTTCAAAAGCAAAGCTGCTGTTCGTCTCACGGCGGCCCTCGAGCACCAATGCATGAACAAGCGGCGTGACCACAAAATAGTGGAGGTTTCACTTCTGGATTAATGTTCGCTCAACTCAACGTCCTGGGTCCGGTGGACAACGAGTTTGTGGCCCTCGCAACTACAGCCCCTCGATCCAGCAATGGCTGCGTGCCGCCAGCGGTCCAGGCATGTCCTGGCGCTGCCGGACCTCTCTCTTGCTCCGTCCCAACCGAACTCCCCACACACACGACCTGGAAAACACTTCACGTCCTTCCAAAGATAGTACAGGTACTAGATATCGATAAACGCTGCTGCTGCCACTCGCGGACAGACAACTCTAGCAAACGTAGTGGCGCCAGTAAACAGAAGAAGTAAACGAGACGTCACTATCCCTATTACACGATCTCAACCTACGAACGGCACCAACGCCAGCCGCACACAGCTCATGTATCTTTTGTTACATAGACTTAGAAGCTTCCCTTTTTTACTTCGCCAAGGGACTGTAGACCTTAATATGTGACATAAATTTCAACTTAGTACGGCTACCCGTTCCTCAGCAGAAGTGTTCTGAACAGTCAGACAGAGAGAGACCGACGGACAACAGAGTGATCCTATAAGGGTTACGTTTTTACCGATTTGTAGTAAGGAAACCTAAAAAGGGAAACCTCAGAAGAAAACGTAGCAAAAGCATTATTGTTAGCTAAACACTCATGTTTCCATCCAGAATGGAGATTATACGAGGGCTGTCCAGAAAGTAAGTTACGATTGATCGCGAAATGAAAATCACAGTGAAAATCAGAAATGTGTCACTTGTAACAGTTAGCTACACCTTTCAGCTACTTCTCTACGTAGTCGCCGTTCTGACTCAGACATTTGTCGTAGCGTTGTACCAACTTTCCAATACCCTCATCATAGAATGCAGCCGCCAGTGCTTTCCGCCAATTCTCTACGCTGGCCTAAAGCTCGTTGTCTGTGCCAAAATGTTGTCTTCATAGCCAGCGGTTCGTTTGAGCAGAGATGACACTCACTTACGGGCTGTATTGTGGGTAACCAAACATTTCCAATTGAAACGATGCAGGAACATCTTCATTGCCCCTGCAGAATGAGGCTGAGAGTTGTCTTGAAGAAGAAACCGCACGACAAGTATGTAATGTTGGTTGCATAACTTCAGGGGAAAATTCTCACCAGGCCCTCGTACTTGGCGGGAGACACTATTTTCTATAACATCTTTACGCTCTCACTAAGAGCTCAGGAATGAAAAGAGCGACATAATTCTACCTAGAGTTATACTAGAGACACTGCCCAACACATCTTTGCAAAGCTTTATCGGATTTTCATAGTCGTTTCCATTTCGCGACCGATCGTAACTTACTTTCTGGACAGCCCTCGTAATTTGCTTCTCCCTGCATCTGATGACGATAAATATTCGTTCTCTAGGATCTCATTCTCTCGGTTTACGTGGCGGCGAACATCGAGGTCGCAGAGTGCTCAGTGCCCTCTGGGTCCAGCATGGCTCACGTATTTCAGCATCTCTAGAGTGAACAGCCATTAAGCGAAAAAATGGTAAAAGCTATCTCTACTTGCTGTATTGAGTGGCGATCGCCAACTTTTAACTCACTGCTTCAGTTTCGAACAAAAATCATGAGTTGCGGCACCCGAAATCCTCATTCTGCCAATAATCTCGTCGGAAGAGGCAGAAGGAGCGGACAGAGATTGAGGTCATCTCCTTGCCTCGGTCCGCAGTGTGGTGTGATTCAGACACTTATAGAACGAGTGCCAATCATCTGTTACAGATTTACGAGCGCAACGGAACTGTGCTCTTTAACTCGAAATGTCTGGAACTGCAGGGCCACGAGTTCAACTGTAACGACTCCTCTTCAAACACACTGTACGGTTTTTCACAGCAGAGTGGCTCGACTTGGTAATAATTCCATCCTACAAAAGCACACGATTTCAGCAATTAGTTTAGAATCAGCCCTCGCTGGGCAGTTGACACTCGTCTGCAGAACACCAGTGGTGTTATCGTTTTGCCTCACTTATGACCTGTTATCGGTCTCTTACAGGTCGTGGAAAAATTGCGAACGGCAGAGGCTCTGCCACGACACGCGTGAAACAAACTCTTTGTTTCGTATGTCAGAGACTCGCTGAGGACCCGATCATATGGTCGAAATCAGACACACCTTTCTCGTGGATTTACATACAGGATATTTTTTTGAACCTGAGACAACTAAATATCTCGAAAACGACTTATGTACGAAAAAAAACTTCTAGGCGAAAAGTTCATATTAGTAAAGGGGACATACGGCTGTGCTACAACTGGCCACTTCTTAACCACCCCTTTTGCGTGGACGGGGTATTTTCACGCGGCAACCCCTGCCATTCTTATTGAATATTCGGATTCTACGCCAAAAAATAAATACGGCTTGCTCAAACCATTGTTTCCCATTCGTGGTAGGTGGCACTCCAATCGACAAACATGATATGTGCCTGTTTTCGCAATTTAGAACCGATGAATTTAATTATTACCATTTAATTATTACCATTTCATTATTTTCATAATTATTACAACTTACCATTTAAATGTAAGCCTTTGTGTTCTAGCGATTGGTATTGATGTTCAAATATTGAATGTCGCAACTGTAATTGTGCAGTACAATTAATATACACTGAAGCGCCAAAGAAACTGGTATAGGCATGAGTATTCACATACAGAGTTATGTAAACAGGCAGAATACGGCGCTGCGGTCGGCAACGCCTATATAGGACAACAAGTCTCTGGCGCAGTTGTTAGATCAATTACTGCTGCTACAATGGCAGGTTAACAAGATTTAAGTGGGTTTGAACGTGGTGTTCCAGTACGTGCACGAGCGATGGGACACAGCATCTCCAAGGTAGCGATGAAGTGGAGATTTTCCCTTACGACCATTTCACGAGTGTACCGTGAATATCAAGAATCCGGTAAAACATCAAATCGCCGACGTGTGCAGGAGCAGTCAACCAGACAATTTACATGGGAGTGAATAATGGTCCAGCGCAAACACACGTCCATATTGAATCTTCTCAAATTTTCACTCGATCACGAAAGCTGTCCAACACGTACTAAGTCACGGCCGTGTAGAGGACTTCGCTGTTAAGTCAGCTACATTCCTGCACCCCACAAGGCCTCTCCATTCAGATAGCTCCTACCATTAAACATAAACGTGAATCATTTCCGCCACAGGTCACTGGTGCTGCACGCCAAGAACGCATAGGGAGAATCATCATCCTAGGAAGCTGGCCACATATATATATTTTATCACTATACTTAGAATTAATGATTGCGATCGTGGTCTCAATTGGACGACATTCGACAATGAGCGAAGGATCGGAAATACACTCTGTTGACGGCTGTGGCTATGGAAATAGAAGTATATGTACCATTCTTATGACTTGATTTATTCTTCCCTTTGCTGTCAAAGTATTCCACGTCAAATCCATACCTTCCTTACGACAGGACATAGTCATTTTCTTTGCACATTTCGGAACAAACACACACACAAACACACGCACACACACACACATACACACATACACATACATACACACACACACACACACACACACACACACACACGTACTTTATAAGCCTGATGCTCAAGGCGAACCTATCAAGCATCCCCTACTAATAAGTGTAATATTTGGCCAGTAACTGATTGCCGGCGATACGAAATAATACTGACCGATAATCGGCGATGGGTTGACATGTCTCATAAGTTTTTCTTGCACGTGGTACCACTGTGTTTTTAGAAAGAGAGGCGTAATCGTCTTACAAACCGCCAAATGTTGAAAAACACAACGATATTACTATCACAAGCCGTTTTGGTGCTACAGGTGCACACAAGTATTCATGTTGAAAGCTATATTGGCTTTGTAAATCGAGGTATGGCATTCCGCCAAATGAATCGGTTTTTCCAGACAAATACCGCGACACTGAATATAGACGGTGATCGCAGGAGTGTACGAGGTGCTTTCAAGTTCTAAGGCCTCCAATTTTTTTTCTCTGGACTGGAAAGAGATAGAAACATGCGCATTGTTTTAAAATGAGGCCGCGTTCATTGTCAATACGTCCCAGAGATGGCAGCACCTTACGGCAGATGGAATTTTACCGCCAGCGGCGAGAATGAGAACTGTTTTAAATACTTAAAATGGCGATGTTTTCCTTACTTGAACAGCGTGCAATCATTCGTTTTCTGAATTTGCGTGGTGTGAAACCAATTGAAATTCATCAACAGTTGAAGGAGACATGTGGTGATGGAGTTATGGATGTGTCGAAAGTGCGTTCATGGGTGCGACAGTTTAATGAAGGCAGAACATCATGTGACAACAAACCGAAACAACCTCGGGCTCGCACAAGCCGGCCTGATGACATGATCGAGAAAGTGGAGAGAATTGTTTTGGGGGATCGCCGAATGACTGTTGAACAGATCGCCTCCATGTCTGTGGGTTCTCTGCACACAATCCTGCATGACGACCTGAAAATGCGAAAAGTGTCATCCAGGTGGGTGTCACGAATGCTGATGGACGACCACATGGCTGCCCGTGTGGCATGTTGCCAAGAAATGTTGACGCGCAACGACAGCATGAATGGGACTTTCTTTTCGTCGGTTGTGACAATGGATGAGACGTGGATGCCATTTTTCAATCCAGAAACAAACCGCCACTCAGCTCAATGGAAGCACACAGATTCACCGCCACAAAAAAAATTTCGGGTAACTGCCAGTGCTGAAAAAATGATGGTGTCCATGTTCTGGGACAGTGAGGGCGTAATCCTTACCCATTGTGTTTCAAAGGCCACTACAGTAACAGGTGCATCCTACGAAAATGTTTTGAAGAACAAATTCCTTCCTGCACTGCAACAAAAACGTCCGGGAAGGGCTGCGTGTGTGCTGTTTCACCAAGACAACGCACCCACACATCGAGCTAACGTTACGCAACAGTTTCTTCGTGATAACAACTTTGAAGTGATTCCTCATGCTCCCTACTCACCTGACCTGGCTCCTAGTGACTTTTGGCTTTTTCCAACAATGAAAGACACTCTCCGTGGCCGCACATTCACCAGCCGTGCTCATAAAGAAGCCTTCGCCGCTGCCATGGAATCATGGCGTCAGCATTGTGAAAAATGTGTACATCTGCAGGGCGATTATGTCGAGAAGTAACGCCAGTTTCATCGATTTCGGATGAGTAGTTAATTAGAAAAAAAAATCGGAGGCCTTAGAACTTGAATGCACCTCGTATATTATCAGACCAGCAGTGTGGTTACACGTAACCCACGATGCAACCTCGTGATAAAATCACTTAATTCTGAAAGTGATTCGGCTAAGGAACGTGGTATGAAACAGATATTTACAACCACCTCATACCACCGCTAGATATTTCTCCAGTATTTGTAACGCATTCTGTCTTGATGCCATGACAGCGGTTCTGTAAAAAATGGCTCTGAGCACTATGGGACTTAACATCTCAGGTCATCAGTCCCCTAGAACTTAGAACTACTTAAACCTAACTAACCTAAGGACATCACACACACCCATGCCCGAGGCAGGATTCAAACCTACGACAGTAGCGGTCGCGCGATTCCGGACTGAAGAGTCTAGAACCGCTCGGCCAACAGCGTCCGGTTCGGTTCTGTGATATATCCACCGGGTTATAAGCCGAAAGTTGATTGAGAGGGATCACAAACAGTAGATGGTGTGCTGACTGAGGTCGTAAGAAACGTACACTAGCTTTCAGATCTCTGGTGTTACGCTCTCCAGTAGAAATGCTGTCTGGTATTTGGAATCATCTCTTTAAATTCAACCACATACCTGAGTTGGATCCCATGGAGAAGTTCTTTAATGATTACAGCCACTAGTGAATAATATTTCTGGCACTCTCATATCCTGAAACGAGTCACCCTTTTCGAATCTATCACCTACAGTAAAATTTTAGGTAGTTCCTATGTCTCTTGCAACTGCTGTCATTGCTGCAGCTTTGCGGATGTGATCGTTCCAATTTTAGTAGGAACTAAGCAGAAGTAGGAGAGAGCTGTATACCACCTTTTGCAACGCGTGTAGAAACAGAGTGACCTGAGTTAGTGCGATAGGACCGTGTTTTGACCATTCGGTGGAAATGGGAACACGTTGTCGTAACTCTGCCAACAGTGTACGACATGTAAGGTGAGCGCCAAACGAAGCCTGCTCCTGCAACATGAGGTGGTATAAAAGAACTGAGGGAAGGACGAGGATTTTGCTACTGCATTTTGGTGCACCCCCAAACTACATACAAGTACTGCTGTCCAAAGCAGATCCGCTTCCCTCAGGACTCATTCACGTCTATCATCCCAATATGCTATCTTCGTTATTCTATATCATCCAACAGAGAATAATTTCGAACTATAAAAGCTCCTCCAACTTTATCTGATAGAGAACTCAATAAGATTTTTACCACACCCGTCTCCTCCCATAAATCGAAAACAAATACTGCCTGCACGCCGACATCGAGCACATGTGGCGATCCTATTAAACATACGGCTATTGATCCATTGCACTGCACGGACCAGTGTAAAGTTGCATCGCTTTTACTGTAGAAGGATAACCCCATAAACTATACAATAAGTCGAAGAGACTTTCCCTATGACCTTGTGTTGTTGTTTGAAACATTTGCTTTTTTTTTCTACTGTCACATGCTTTGTACACCGCCATAAATTTTGTTTTTCCGCCACAGCTTCGAGGCCTGTGTCAGGTTCTAAGCTGACATTAACACGTTCTGATCCATTGCTTCTCACAGATAACTAGATGCCGCACGGTATACTCATGTTGTTACTGCTGCTACCATAACACACCACACACACAGGATGATTTTAAATAAAACATAGTTACAACATATTTGAAAGTGTTGTAATAGCAGACGGTTAATAAGAACAAGAAACGGCTGATTTTTGTGCATGTTGGAGCTCCAGACGGATGGAGTTCAAAGCACTTTTACGTAAATCAACCACCCTATCAACTCTTAAGTATTGTTCTAGAGTCTAGGATCAGTACCCCGAAGGTATTGCTTAGAGAGAACACAAACACACGCACTCCTAAGGCTACAACATTCTGCACTTAGAAACAGGCTATAATGTTAGATCACTTCAGATTCTAACCTATTAGTCGTATGGGATGTAACGCTCTTACTATTCCAATGTAAGAAATATACTTC
The DNA here is from genome assembly GCF_021461385.2 of Schistocerca piceifrons. Lineage (NCBI taxonomy): Eukaryota > Metazoa > Arthropoda > Insecta > Orthoptera > Acrididae > Schistocerca > Schistocerca piceifrons. The sequence continues at coordinate 332,139,220 of NC_060139.1, forward strand.
CATCCCATGACATACATCCTTCTTCCCGATTTCTATACGATAAACTATGGTACTGAACAGTAAAATTAATATCGATTCTGTGTGATTCGAGCACAATATAGCTTTCCAGAGATGTATAGCGTCCACTGTTCACATCCGATCATGATTCAGAATTTATACTATGACCGCATCAGTCCTACATAAAACGATCGTTAGTAACCAAGAATACCTCTTAGAAGGAAACAGATAACACATAGCAGCGGCATTTGACATCGGAAATTACACATCATGCCGCCACAAACTCTGTAAACAGGACGTCTGTCAAGCAAATGTGTACAAGGGGATTGCAGTGCCTCGCAAACACCTATCGCTAACTTAGAATTATCTTAATTATGAAACTGAAGTCTTGATTTTATACCCAAGATGTGACAGGGGAATGGAGTACACTACATAAATCATAGTTCGTTTAGAGGAATGTCTCATGTTTCATCACACCTGAGATGGAAGTCCTCTGATGACCGAGAGGTTCACTGTTCACGATTGCAAGTAGACACTGCTCTGAGACCCACACAGAACAAGTGGTTGTATACAAGCTGAACAACGGCTATGACACACAACTGATGCATCCTGACAGAACATTGGGAAAAAATGGTCAAATGACCTGCAGCTACTTCTCCCCCCCCCTCTCTCTCTCTCTCCCTCCCTCTCTCTCTCTCTCTCTCTCTCTTTCTCTCTCTCTAGAATGCATCATTACTCTACCATTAAATTGTCCTGCATTACAACTCCATCTCTACCGACCACTCCATCCGCTCTATGTAAACCTTTAATGCAGTTGCAAGTAAGTTTAGAGGCAGATAGTTCTCTGTTTTTCCAGGAAAGCATCAAAGCACCATTCAACTCATGTGTATCACTATTATCTCAATAGACAATACAGTAGAATGCTGCCTCAATGATAAAATGATGGTTTCCCTGGTTACCGATGCTTCCATGGCAACGTTTTCTCGTACTCCTCTTGCTGTTGCACTCTCATTCTCAAGTACAAGAATTCTTCTGCACCAACCAGGAGACACACAAGTACCTCTTCAATTTCCCCTCTCAACATGTACGTATTTTCCGCAATTCTATCGATTTTTTTATGTCAGTTCTACCCATACGATCATGACATGAGATATCTTCCCATATTCTAAAATTGCTTTTAAATGTAGTACAGCTGCTAACGCCTAGCACAAATGCACTGATTAGGAGGCATAGTATAGCACTGTATTTGTAGAGCAATATCTAGTGCAGCAAGGAGTATACCTATGGTGCATATGATTATGCTGTCTGTCTTCAATGTATATGTACAAGTATCTGGCTGTTGATAGCTATACGAATGATGTAAAAGGTGCAATTTTGTATGGTGCAGGATACGAACTGTATCTTTGCTACATCGACACGATACATAGTGATATATTGCCAGAATGGAGATCGGTTTCACACTCTAATATTCAAGATCCCATCCTCAGTGGCAGAGTAGTGTATTCGAGTATGGGTCTTTCTGTATTTGACGATCTGTAGGCACTTTGCAGGGTTTAATTGTCGGCGCAATATGGTGATCTGTACAAAATATTCTTTTGCTGCTGAAAGTCTCATCTGCAGAAAGAAGAAAATGCGGACAGTGCTTCTACGCTGGTGGCATCAGTAATTTGATGGGTATATTAAATAAGAACCAATCATAATACTCCATTCATTCACAAGGCATCATTTGTGCCAGGACGTAGGACCCTCTACATAGCAGTGGAACTTTAGCGTTTGAAAGCAAGACTTAATGATTTCCAGGAAGGGTAACACGTGATGGACGGAGTGCCACATAAGGACCATCGGGAGGCATGCATTCGGCGTTATTCTGCGGTCTTTTCGTAAGCAGGTTATGTCAGGACAAGAATTTCCATGCAGATAAGCTGAGACATCACAAAAGCTCCTACAAAAGCGACCGTTAACTATTTTTGAGGGACTTAACTGTTTCTAATAAGTCGACATGGTTCCCATTTACATAGTCATGTGACATCAGTATAACACTGAGAACCTTTTAGATGCGCTTGCGATGGTGTTTAGCTACACAAGCATTTTGCAGCAATGTGTCAGCCATGCTTGGCACGTAAAGGTGTGCATGGTAGATGCAGCTCGCGTGTCCCATAAGGATCGGTAGGAACAATGCAGCCTGTGCTATTCTCAGAAGCATTGGAACAGATTTCTATAGTGTGACCTATGACATCACTATCCATAGGTAGAGAGGTTTCGTGCCAGCAATGATAAACACATGCTCGCGGCCTAGAGGGTGTCTTGGCTCTCATTTACATAGACATGTGACGCCAGTATAACACATGAAGAACAGAGGGAGCCGTGCAGACTGTGACAAGATGTGTCAGACCTTACGTGAAATTTGTCCCTAAATAAATTGTTCCAAAATAAATAAAGTACACTCCTTCCTCTCTCCAGCAGCCCATAACAGGCTGAGTCCTTTTTCCGCCAGTTCTCTCCTTCAGAACGCCATCTTGGATTACATCATGGGAGGGATGATGGCGCCCTCTGGTGGCAGTACTGTCTACTTGATCAGTTGGACTCCAGACCTCGTGGTGAACACACTGGATGACAGTACTGCCTCAAATTCTTTAAATAAAGACTGCCTGCAAAATAAAGACTTATGTCCATCCTATCCAGCAAAGGCTGAGTCCTTTTCCCGACAACTCCTATGAAGAGGTGGCGGTTGGATGACTTGGGTTAGTGGAGGTAGCCCAAGTGACCTATTTTCCCACAATTTTCTTAGGTTAGTGGAGGTAGCTGTGGTGTGTTGCATTGTCCTGATGGAATTTGAACTTCCCGCCATTTTCTGGGGGACAGGTGGGGGGAGGGGAGGGTATTAGGTTAGTGGAGGTAGCCCAATTGACCTATCTTCCTGCCAAAATTTGAACTTCCCGCCATGACGTAATTACGACATTGTCATATCTATCGCCGACATCTTGATCCGCACCGGCTATAGTGGCCGAGCGGTTCTAGGCGCTACAGTCTGGAACCGTGCGACCGCTACAGTCACAGGTTCGAATCCTGCCCCGGGCATGGTTGTGTGTGATGTCCTTAGGGTAGTTAGGTTTAAGTGGTTCTAAGTCCTAGGGGACTGATGACCTCAAAAATTTAAGTCCCATAGTGCTCAGGGCCATTTGAACCATTTTTTTTGGATCCGCTATCTTGAATAAATTTGGCATCAATGAAGAGTGTGGGGTGACGCACATGTTGTTCTGCTACTACCCTGAACAGTCTTACAAGCTTTTCAGACTGTTTCTGACAATCCTGTTTATGTTTAGTATCGCTCTCTAAAGAGGATGTAGAAATGTGGAAGCATTACTTTGCACTGGCTATCTTGTTCTTCTTATCTTCCCAAAACTTCCTCTTCCTTTCAAAAAAAAAAATGGTTCAAATGGCTCTGAGCACTATGGGACTCAACATCTGAGGTCATCAGTCCCCTGGAACTTAGAACTACTTAAACCTAACTAACCTAAGGACACCACACACATCCATGCCCGAGGCAGGTTTCGAATCTGCGACCGTAGCTGTCGCGCAGTTCCACCTCTTCCTTTCACTTTGGGCCTGTCTTCTTTCTTTCGACCACTCGTTTATAAGTTTCAGATTACTTACTGTTGGATTTTTGGGAACTGTGTACTGATTTTCTGTGTATATGTAGTCCGTGAAATCACAAGTAGGTCGATACGGTTTCTGTGAGGTTACTTTGGATGTCTACCAGTTAACATACTTTGGATTATTGGGTTCCGTTGATGATGTGGAAAATTTTCTTGGTCGAGCGAGCAGTCGTCCACTCATACTGTAAGGCCGTAGAATTTCATACATCTTTTCCAGGTAAGTGAGGTGAACCTCTTAGCAAAAGCAGTTATTTCGATCTTTTGTACATCCAGAGGCCGTCTTGAAATCTGGGTTCAGATATTTTACTCAGTATTCGTCTTTCATTTCTATTGATGTCTTTGACATTGGAGGTTAATGGCGACGTCTCTGTAACATAGAGTGCTATGTAAGAATGACTTTGTGTTAGAAACAAAGTTTGGCTTTGACGGACAGCGATTCCTTGTTGGACATGTTCCAGATAAGTAAGCAGGCCTTACTCAACCTTTCTGCACGAGTTTTGTTTGCTAGTCTTTCGTTGCTAGAGTTCCAATAATTTAACAATGGTACCTGAAGTTTTTAGCTCATCTGATGTTGCAATACTCGGTTACAAGTAATGCCAGCAATATTGGATTGTGGGTCCGCCTTGATACAAAACAAATTTCTTTATTTATTGCCAAACTATTTTCAGCTACAATATTACCATTATCAGTGGGTTCTTTAATTCTAAAATATGCAGAAAAGTATAGCATAGCTAAAAACATTATAAAATATTTTTACGTTTGAACCGTTAGTTCCAAATATTGTGTTCTGTGAATAGTTTCACAATATCTTATTTACTTTAAGTCGTGGCATAGTCATTATGTTTGTTGCCATTATTAACAGCACATTTTTGTGTTTTCGTTGCCGTTTCATCGGCCTACATCATGTCATCTGTAACTGTATCAGTGGCATTTAGTAAACAAACATGAAAAAGTGAACTTATATGATCAGCGTTATACTGTTGGCATGACGGTAGTGTTGTGTATACAGTTTTGGTGTGCACTGGGTTTTTACGTAGTTTGTCAAGTACTCACATTCGTTGGTCTGCTTGCAGTTGCTTTTAAACACAGAAGCTATAACTTTTCCACCCTGGTCGCATTCCAAACCATTACACCGCTTGCCATTCGCGCGTGTCGCAAGAGTGTGTCGTACATTACGAGAAGGTTTTGAAAAGTGTAGCGGAAGTTCTGACGACTTCTGTTCCTTATTTATATCTCTGTGTGTGCTGGTTTATTGGTGTGTGTGTGTGTGTGTGTGTGTGTGTGTGTGTTAGACTGGCATAGACTGTATTGTTGCAAAGTATTTTGTTTTCGTTCATCACGTTTTTCCGTTCCATTATAGCCTTTACTGTGTAATAATTTTCTTATATTGTTAGTTTTCGTAATAAACCGTTGCTGTGTTTCAGTATGTGTAGATCTGTTTCGGTAGTAGTGGGTTAGTGGTTTTTATTCATTAGGTACTCTGCGAAAGTGAAATGTATGTTGTTACTCTTCAGGACTCTCACGCGCTCTGTGTACCTAGTTAAAAAGTTTCTGCTTGTTTGTCCAAGTATTGGGCTTGACAAGAATTATACGTGAGTTGGTACGTTACTGCATTGCTGAATTTGTCTGAAGTTCTTTTGTCTGATTTTAGCCTTTTTTGGACTCTGTTTTTTGTTCCGAATGTTACTGGGATGCTTTGGTTTTTCAACGTGCTTACAATTCGGCGTGCTATTTTGTTAAGAGTCTGTTAGTGTTTACCATCTGTTTCTTTCCTTGATTGGGTGTGGTCTGGTGTGTTGTTTATGTATTCCGCATCTGTGTTTCAGACCCTTTGGTTGTGTTTTTGAGTGGGTGGCCACTATTACTATCCTTCTTGTTGTTCAGGTTGTTTATGATCTCTGTTTTGTATTCATTTTCCACAGCAATTTATTTAATTATATGTAATACCTGTGTGTATTTTTCTTGTTATAGAGGTATTCTGTTTATCCTATGGAGCATGCGTGTGAAACTGTTATACACTACTGGTCATTGAAATTGCTACACCAAGAAGAAATTCAGATGATAAACGGGTATTCATTGGACAAATGTATTATACTAGAACTGACATGTGATTACATTTTCACGCAATTTGGGTGCATACATCCTGAGAAATCAGTACCCAGAACAACCACCTCTGGCCGTAATAACGCCCTTGATACGCCTGGGCATTGTGTCAAACAGAGCGTGGATGGCGTGTACAGGTACAGCTGCCCATGCAGCTTCAACGTGATACCACAGTTCATCAAGAGTAGTGACTGGCGTATTGTGACGAGCCAGTTGCTCGGCCACCATTGACCAGACTTTTCAATTGGTAAGAGATCTGGAGAATTTCCTGGCCAGGGCAGCAGTCGAACTTTTTCTGTATCCAGAAAGGCCCGTACAGGACCTGCAACACGCCGTCGTGCATTATCCTGCTGAAATGTAGGGTTTAGTACGGATCGAATGAAGGGTAGAGCCGCGGGTCGTAACACATCTGAAATGTAACGTCCACTGTTCAAAGTGCCGTCAGTGCGAACAAGAGGTGACCGAGACTTGCAACCAATGGCACCCCATACCATCACGCCAGGTGATACGCCAGTACGGCGATGACGAATACACGCTTCCAATGTGCGTTCACAGCTATGTCGCTAAACACGGATGCGACCATCATGATGCTGTCAACAGAACCTGGGTTCATCCGAAAAACTGACGTTTTGCCATTCGTGCACCCAGGTTCGTCGTTGAGTACACCATCGCAGGCACTCCTGTCTGTGATGCAGCGTCAAAGGTAACCGCAGCCATGGTCTCCGAACTGATAGTCCATGCTGCTGCAAACGTCGTCGAACTGTTCGTGCAGAAGGTTGTCCCCATCTGTTGACTGAGGGATAGAGACGTGGCTGCACGATCCGTTGCAGCCATGCGGATAAGATGCCTGTCATCTCGACTGCTAGTGATACGAGGTTGGGATCCAGCACGGCGTTCCGTATTACCCTCCTGAATCCACCGATTCCATATTCTGCTAACAGTCATTGGATCTTGACCAACGCGAACAGCAATGTCGCGATACGATAAACCGCGTGTGTGTGTGTGTGTGTGGGTTGAGGTTTTCGGGCGCTAAACAGCGTGGTCATCAGCGCCCAAACGCATAGAAACAGGAACACATGCGGAGAAGGCACGAAATAAACCGCAATCGCGATAGGCTATAATCCGACCTTTATCAAAGTCGGAAACGTGATGGTACGCATTTCTCCTCCTTACACGAGGCATCAAAACAACGTTTCACCAGGCAACGCAGGTCAACTGCTGTTTGTGTGCGAGAAATCGGTTGGAAACTTTCCTCATGTCAACACGTTGTAAGTGTTGCCACCGGCGCCAACCTTGTGCGAATGCTCTGGAAAGCTAATCATTTGCATATCACAGGATTTTCTTCCTGTCGGTTAAATTTCGCGTCTGTAGCACGTCATCTTCGTGGTGTAGCAATTTTAATAGCCAGTAGTGTATTTATGAACCGTTGGGTGTTTGGATGAGCTATGGATAACGGTGCCTGTGGATGTGACTTTTCTGTACGTCGAATATTCATTTTGGTTGTTGTTGCTTGTAATTGTAATATCCTGGATATTTAGTTTCTTGTTTTCTTCCATTTCCTTTGTGAAGTTGATTTTTGGATGTACTTCGTTGATGTCACTATATAGATCTTCTATCCTACTTTGTGTTTCTTCTGTTAGACAGACTATGTCATCCGCGTATCGGTACCAGTATATTAATTTCTACCCTTCTTGTTTTACTGTGTTAGTAAATACTGTGTTCTCTGTATGGTCCAAAAAATATTGGTGGATCCCATAGGTAGCCCCTCTTATTGCAAATAGAAGTTATTGTTAAAAGTCTAATAATTTTTTTCTGTGTTTCGCCAAAGACTGGATGAGGAACTTGTTTTTACGTCAGAGGTGCCAGGTTTTGGTTCTTGAATCTACGTTTTGTGTTATTTCGTACGAGATTTGGAGTCCGGTCTTGATGGCGGTGAAATAAACCTTCTTGGTGGCGCGGCTGGCTTTCTGGGGATTCCACGTAATTATTGCTAGATCGCCAGCAAAAGCAAGGCACTTAATGTTGATTCGTTAAGCTTTTTTTCCCATACGTATTCCAAGTATTTCCTTCTCCCAAGTTTTTGTAGTATTATCGAGTTCTAGGTTGAAGAGTAGCCTTTATTAGTCCAGTTCTGATTTGCAAAGGTTCGGATATTTTGTCCATAAATTTTACTTTAGAGAATGTGTATGTCAAGGTGTGTTCGATAGACATAGTTGTTTTGTTATCCACACCGTATTCACGAAGTATATTAAAAAGGGTGATGCGGCCGATCAAATTGTAGTCTCTTCGAAAGCTACAAAAGTGGCTTCCTACGTGTAATTGTGAAGCCATTTAGGTAACACATCAATTCCACTCACCTTACATCCGCTGAGCGAGGTTAAATAGGGATATACTAGTACGAATGGTATGGATAAGTCAACTGATATTTGTATAAGAGATGTGTGACGAAAGTAATGAGACTGACTTTTTATCCACTAAAGTTTTTATTTAAAAAGAAATACTGTCCCCATCAAAGTAGTTCCCTTCGGCAGCTATGTTCCTAATCTTGGTAGCAGCACTGAAAGGCTTCAACTGATTGGACCTTTAATATGTCAGCAATATTCTTTTGAATGTCCCCAGTGTCCCAAAATGGCGGCCTTTTAAGAAATTTTCCAATTTCGGAAAAAAGGTCTCAAGGACTCAGATCAGGTGAATACAGAGGCTGCGGAAAAACAGGTATGTCGATTGTCCTTCTGTTCAATTTTGAGATTTTACGGCACCATTTTGGCACAACCCACTCGCATGTGCAAAACTTCGCGCAAAATTGGATGAACGGTGAAAGTGTTTAAGTTTAACAGGTCATCCATCATTCTTATTGTTAAACGTCGGTCTGATCTCAGAAGAGAACGCACACCTTCGACGTTTTCGTTAGTTTTTGAAGCTGAGGGTCACCCTGAGCGAGGTTCATCTTCAATGTGTTCTCGGCCTTTCAAAAATGATTTATGCTAGCGAAAAACTTGCGCTCTTGATAAAGAATGTTTCCCACATGCCTGGTTCAATTAGCGGATTCCCGTGTTGGGTACAAAACTTTATGTTATAACGTTGCTCCGAATTCTGCTGTTCCATTTTCGTAACACACAACAAAAGCACAGCTTCACTGATGGCACTCTCAAAAATCACGTGATGGCTGTATGAAGCTGAAACTCGGTCTGAGCATCCGCAAGGGATAAACACACCGGTGTACACAAGTAGAACAGCGCAGCGTTGCCGGATTGGTCGCGGTCTTGTCAGTCTCATTACTTCTCTCACATACCTCGTAGGTGTGCGTTTCTAGGCTCCAACCCTAAACAAAAACGGTCCAGGGAGAAGTTGAACGACCAGCGCTCCAAGTTCCTGGATCAGTGCGGCAGCTGTTTACGTGTAGGGGTTTTTCTACGGTGCGATCGCGGCTATATTTAGGACGTGTATCAGCGCGATCACGACGGCCCTGAGTGCTTGAGGGTTTACGTAACGGACCGCTGCACGCGCGGAATGCGGTTATCAGACAAAGCGTGAGCCGCAGACGCCTGGCAATAGGCGTCGCCGTCCGGCCGGTCACGGACCGAGGGGCGGCAGGCGAATGGCGGCGGAGCGACCCCTGCCCACCAGCCAGCGTCAGCGTCGAGGGGCGGTCTTGGGGTTGGTTGGCCTCAAAGCGCAAGGCGCGTGTCCTCGCAGTTAGGGACACGCACTTCGGCACTCCAAAATTGCAATAGGTTGACTTTACAGAGTATTCAAAAATTGACACAACCTTACGAGAAAATCATACAATGCTAGCTAGTAGGTGTATAGAATAATGAGTGCTGTCGACAGTGGATCTCAAATTGATTCCATTTTCCTAGATTGTCAGAAGGCTTCTGACACCGCGCTTCACAAGCCACTGCTAATCCATTTGTGTGGCTATGGAGTGTCGTCCCAGTTGTTCTACTGGATTCGTGCCCGTCAGAAAGGTCACAGTTCGTAGTAATCGACGGAAAGTTATCGAGTGAAACAGAAGCGATATCTGGCGTTCTACACGGAAGTGCTATACCCCCTCTCCTATTCCTAATATACACTCCTGGAAATTGAAATAAGAACACCATGAATTCATTGTCCCAGGAAGGGGAAACTTTATTGACACATTCCTGGGGTCAGATACGTCACATGATCACACTGACAGAACCACAGGCACATAGACACAGGCAACAGAGCATGCACAATGTCGGCACTAGTACAGTGTATATCCACCTTTCGCAGCAATGCAGGCTGCTATTCTCCCATGGAGACGATCGTAGAGATGCTGGATGTAGTCCTGTGGAACGGCTTGCCATGCCATTTCCACCTGGCGCCTCAGTTGGACCAGCGTTCGTGCTGGACGTACAGACCGCGTGAGACGACGCTTCATCCAGTCCCAAACATGCTCAATGGGGGACAGATCCGGAGATCTTGCTGGCCAGGGTAGTTGACTTACACCTTCTAGAGCACGTTGGGTGGCACGGGATACATGCGGACGTGCATTGTCCTGTTGGAACAGCAAGTTCCCTTGCCGGTCTAGAAATGGTAGAACGATGGGTTCGATGATGGTTTGGATGTACCGTGCACTATTCAGTGTCCCCTCGACGATCACCAGTGGTGTACGGCCAGTGTAGGAGATCGCTCCCCACACCATGATGCCGGGTGTTGGCCCTGTGTGCCTCGGTCGTATGCAGTCCTGATTGTGTCGCTCACCTGCACGGCGCCAAACACGCATACGACCATCATTGGCACCAAGGCAGAAGCGACTCTCATCGCTGAAGACGACACGTCTCCATTCGTCCCTCCATTCACGCCTGTCGCGACACCACTGGAGGCAGGCTGCACGATGTTGGGGCGTGAGCGGAAGACGGCCTAACGGTGTGCGGGACCGTAGCCCAGCTTCATGGAGACGGTTGCGAATGGTCCTCGCCGATACCCCAGGTGCAACAGTGTCCCTAATTTGCTGGGAAGTGGCGGTGCGGTCCCCTACGGCACTGCGTAGGATCCTACGGTCTTGGCGTGCATCCGTGCGTCGCTGCGGTCCGGTCCCAGGTCGACGGGCACGTGCACCTTCCGCCGACCACTGGCGACAACATGGATGTACTGTGGAGACCTCACGCCCCACGTGTTGAGCAATTCGGCGGTACGTCCACCCGGCCTCCCGCATGCCCACTATACGGCCTCGCTCAAAGTCCGTCAACTGCACATACGGTTCACGTCCACGCTGTCGCGGCATGCTACCAGTGTTAAAGACTGCGATGGAGCTCCGTATGCCACGGCAAACTGGCTGACACTGACGGCGGCGGTGCACAAATGCTGCGCAGCTAGCGCCATTCGACGGCCAACACCGCGGTTCCTGGTGTGTCCGCTGTGCCGTGCGTGTGATCATTGCTTGTACAGCCCTCTCGCAGTGTCCGGAGCAAGTATGGTGGGTCTGACACACCGGTGTCAATGTGTTCTTTTTTCCATTTCCAGGAGTGTATACACTACTGGCCATTAAAACTGCTGCACCAAGACGAAATGCAGATGACAAACGGGTATTCATTGGACAAATATATTATACTAGAACTGACATGTTATTACATTTTCACGCGATTTGGGTGCATACATCCTGAGAAATCATTACCCACAACAACCAGCTCTGGCCATAATAACGGCGTTGATACGCCTGGGCATTGAGTCAAACAGAGCTTGGATGGCGTGTACAGGTACAGCTGCCCATGCAGCTTCAACACGATACCACAGTTCATCAAGAGTATTGACTGGCGTATTGTGACGAGCCAGTTGCTCGGCCACCATTGACCAATTGGTGAGAGATCTGGAGAATGTGCTGGCCAGGGCAGCAATCGAACATTTTCTGTATCCAGAAAGGCCCGTACAGGACCTGCAACAGGCCGTCGTGCATTATCCTGCTGAAATGTAGGGTTTAGCACGGATCGAATGAAGGGTAGAGCCACGGGTCGTAACACATCTGAAATGTAACGTCCACTGTTCAAAGTGCCGTCAATGAGAAAAAGAGGTGACCGAGACGTGTAACCAATGGCACCTCATACCATCATGCCATGTGATACGCCAATATGGCGATAACAAATACACGCTTCCAATGTGCGTTCACCGCCATGTCGCCAAACACGGATGCGAACATTCATGATGCTCTGCATCGCGGTGTAGCTTGCTCGCTAGGTTTCGAGAGGGTGCGTTTCTGGATGAGGTATCGAATATATTGCTTCCCCCTACTTATATCTCCCGAGGAGATCACGAATGTAAAATTAGAGAGATTCGAGCGCGCACGGATGCTTTCAGACAGTCGTTCTTCCCGCGAACCATACGCGACTGGAACAGAAAAGGGAGGTAATGTCAGTGGCACGTAAAGTGCCCTCCGCCACGCACCGTTGGGTGGCTTGCGGAGTATAAATGTACATGTAGATGCTGTCAACAAAACCTGAATTCATCCGAAAAAATGGCGTTATTCCATTCGTGCACCCAGGTTCGTCGTTGAGTACACCATCGCAGGCACTCCTGTCTGTGATTCAGCGTCAAGGGTAACCGCAGCCATGGTCTCCGAGCTGATGATAGTCCATGTTGCTGCAAACGTCGTCGAACTGTTCGTGTTGTTGTTGTCTTGCAAACGTCCCCATCTGTTGACTCAGGGATCGAGACGTGGCTGCACGATCCGTTACAGCCATACGGATAAGATGCCTGTCATCTCGACTGCTAGTGATACGAGACCGTTGGGATCCAGCACGGCGTTCCGTATTACCTTCCCGAACCCACCGATTCCATATTCTGCTAACAGTCATTGGATCTCGATCAACGCGAGCAGCAATGTCTCGATACGATAAACCGCAATCGCGATAGGCTACAATCCGACCTTTATCAAAGTCGGAAACGTGATGTTACGCATTTCTCCTCCTTACACGAGGCATCACAACAACGTTTCACCAGGCAACGCCGGTCAACTGTTGTTTGTGTATGAGAAATCGGTTGAAACTTTCCTCATGTCAGCACGTTGTAGGTATCGCCACCGGCGCCATCCTTGTGTGAATGCTCTGAAAAGCTAATAATTTGCATATCACAGCATCTTCTTCCTTTCGGTTAAATTTCGCGTCGGTAGCACATCATCTTCGTGGTGTAGCAATCTTAATGACCAGTAGTGTATAAACGATTTAGGAGACAATCTGAACAGTCCTCTTCGAACGTTTGCAGATGAAGCTGCCATTTACCGTCCCAGAAGGCTACAACCAACTGGAAAACGATTTAGACAGGATATCTGTGTTGTTCCAAAATTGTAATAATAAAAAGTGTGAGGTCATCGAGATGAGTACTAAAAGGAATCCGCTAAATTTCGGCTAGGCAATAAATCACACAAATCTAAAGGTTATCAATTCAAGTAAATAACTAGGAATAACAATTCCGAATGACTTAAATTTGAATTATCACATCGATAATGTCATAGGGAAGGCCAACCAAAGACTGCATTTTATTGGCAGAACGCTTACAAGATGTAACAAAATGCACTAAAGAGACTGCCTACACTACGTTTGTGCTAGAGTACTGCTATGCGTTATGGAATTCTTACCAGATAGGGTTGACGGACAAAATCGAAAAAGTTCAAAGAAGGGCAGCTTGTTTTGTATTACCGTGAAGTAGGAGCGAGAATATCACGGATACGATAGGCGTGTTGGGGCGAGGGAGGTAATCATTAAAAGAAAGGCGTTTTTTTGTTGCAGCGAGATCTTTTCATTAAATTGTAATCAGTAACTTTCTCCCTCGAAAGCGAAAATACACTCCTGGAAATGGAAAAAAGAACACATTGACACCGGTGTGTCAGACCCACCATACTTGCTCCGGACACTGCGAGAGGGCTGTACAAGCAATGATCACACGCACGGCACAGCGGACACACCAGGAACCGCGATGTTGGCCGTCGAATGGCGCTAGCTGCGCAGCATTTGTGCACCGCCGCCGTCAGTGTCAGCCAGTTTGCCGTGGCATACGGAGCTCCATCGCAGTCTTTAACACTGGTAGCATGCCGCGACAGCGTGGACGTGAACCGTATGTGCAGTTGACGCACTTTGAGCGAGGGCGTATAGTGGGCATGCGGGAGGCCGGGTGGACGTACCGCCGAATTGCTCAACACGTGGGGCGTGAGGTCTCCACAGTACATCGATGTTGTCGCCAGTGGTCGGCGGAAGGTGCACGTGCCCGTCGACCTGGGACCGGACCGCAGCGACGCACGGATGCACGCCAAGACCGTAGGATCCTACGCAGTGCCGTAGGGGACCGCACCGCCACTTCCCAGCAAATTAGGGACACTGTTGCTCCTGGGGTATCAGCGAGGACCATTCGCAACCGTCTCCATGAAGCTGGGCTACGGTCCTGCACACCGTTAGGCCGTCTTCCGCTCACGCCCCAACATCGTGCAGCCCGCCTCCAGTGGTGTCGCGACAGGCGTGAATGGAGGGACGAATGGAGACGTGTCGTCTTCAGCGATGAGAGTCGCTTCTGCCTTGGTGCCAATGATGGTCGTATGCGTGTTTGGCGCCGTGCAGGTGAGCGCCACAATCAGGACTGCATACGACCGAGGTACACAGGGCCAACACCCGGCATCATGGTGTGGGGAGCGATCTCCTACACTGGCCGTACACCACTGGTGATCGTCGAGGGGACACTGAATAGTGCACGGTACATCCAAACCGTCATCGAACCCATCGTTCTACCATTCCTAGACCGGCAAGGGAACTTGCTGTTCCAACAGGACAATGCACGTCCGCATGTATCCCGTGCCACCCAACGTGCTCTAGAAGGTGTAAGTCAACTACCCTGGCCAGCAGGATCTCCGGATCTGTCCCCCATTGAGCATGTTTGGGACTGGATGAAGCGTCGTCTCACGCGGTCTGCACGTCCAGCACGAACGCTGGTCCAACTGAGGCGCCAGGTGGAAATGGCATGGCAAGCCATTCCACAGGACTACATCCAGCATCTCTACGATCGTCTCCATGGGAGAATAGCAGCCTGCATTGCTGCGAAAGGTGGATATACACTGTACTAGTGCCGACATTGTGCATGCTCTGTTGCCTGTGTCTATGTGCCTGTGGTTCTGTCAGTGTGATCATGTGATGTATCTGACCCCAGGAATGTGTCAATAAAGTTTCCCCTTCCTGGGACAATGAATTCACGGTGTTCTTATTTCAATTTCGAGGAGTGTATATTGTTGACGCCAACCCATACAGGGAGAAAGATAACCATTTAAAAATAAGACAAGTAAAAACTCAAACGAAAAGATTTAAGTGTCCGTTTTTTCCCCGCTCGCTGTTCGAGAGAAGAACGCCAGGTGGGTTGATCAATCCCTGGCCAGGCACTTAAATGTGAATTGCGGAATAGTCATGTGAATGGAGATGTAGACGTAGATTAATTTACATCTTTTCTGATTTTTTATGTACACAGACTGTCAGCTTATTATGTCTAGTGATTTGTGTTTTATATCGGCATACACATTTGAGTTCAGTAATTGAAATTTGCACACGCTTAATAACTTCAAACAGTGGCATACTACGTATAATGTTTTAAGTAACACAATTAGACAGGTTTTTTTTTTACATAATACCTCAACGCTTAACACTGTAGTCTGTTTAACACTCGGTGACGATCTGACTCTTTGTGAATACAGAATACAGGAACAGTCCTTGGAAGTAAATACTTCGTGGGACATCCTATCTACTTCATGACTGCTTTCAAGTGCCCTACCATGTCACTGACGATATCTGCGGTATACTCAGGCCCTGTTCGATCCCTTTCTTCTTTTAGCTGCCTTTTCAAATCATCTTTAGAGTTGATTTGGTTCTCCTGACACTTCTATCTAGGTCGTCCAATAAATTATCTATGTGGTTAAGATCTGACGACTGAACAGGTGTCTGAATAACTTTGGGACAGCTACAAAGAAGCCATCCTTTTACAAAATGCAATGCGTGCCCATTATATTGAACAACACTGAATATAGACAAAATCCCTATCTCTCCTGCACTCCGGTACAATTTTTGCTCGATAGTGTTGAGATATTCCTCTTTGTTTAACATGCTGTCAATTAAAGTAATCTCACCGATACCAGATGGTGAAATACAGTCCCATACCAAAACACTTTGTCTGCGGTGTGGATCGCAATTGTTCAGCCTGCAGCTCGTCATTAGGTTTTCAACAGACCTTTGTCCTTCTGTCTTTTCAACAGTATTCGTTTGGCCCACAGTACTCAGTCATGCCTTACGATTCCATCTACCAAATAACTGCCTAATCCAAAAACATCAACTATTGCTGTGATATTAATTTTGACACAGAAGTAAATTGGATTCCTGCATATGCATTATTCAGACGGTCTTCTTCAAATGCGGTACATGCTTGTAGCTGTAATACGAAACTGAATTAAGACGCATGCAGCGCAGTGAGTAGAAGTGAAATGACGTTCAAAACTTTTTGTAAAGTTTGTCATCATGAAATTTTCTGGTGGATTAAAGCTGTGTGCCGAACTGGGGCTCGAACCTCGAAAGTGAGAGATAAGGTACTGGTGGAAGTAAAGCTGTGAGCGGGTCGTGGGTTGTGCTTGGATTGTTCAGTCGATAGGCAGCCCCTGAAAGGAAAAGATCCGAGGTTCGATTGTCGGTCTGGCACACAGTTCTATTCTGACAGAGTGAAAATTTATTCATAACTCATGACAGTGCCTCATTGCATAATTCATCTAAATATAAGTTATGTTACTGTTCTTAATCATTTACTCATCCACTCACCCTTAAAACACAACAACAATTCGTCAGGCAATTACAGTCTCACAAGTTTCTGGTCGCTGGAGATGGTAGCTATCTGACACAGAGAACAACCGACACGAAGTGTTCCGAATGTTGCCGATATTTAACGATCAGCGATTGGGGGCGGGCGGCCAATTTACCACCCACCCCCTCACGGTGACTAGTCCGTCGGGGGCTCCTAACAAACTAATTTCTGTAATAATAAGATCGGTACATATGCTGCCCGAAGTGCCGCTCCACAATATCAGCACTGGCCCTCAATAAGAACGGTTTGACGACCATCGTTCTAGAGGCTAGGCGTAGGCAAAGGTTTACTTCCGTCGAAACTAAAGGGTAAGAGATAGCTTTAATGGAAGTACACCCCTTAGCAACAGCACGCTGGACTCGTCCCTGGCCGTGAGGAGTGGGAGAGATAAAATATTCATTCCGTAAGGTTAACCCGTGGACTAGGGGTAGCGTCCTTCGATTAGTAATCAAAACGTCCTCTGTCGCGGGTTCGAACCCCACCACTGCTTAAATTTAGAATAAAACTCATCACCATTGTCGAAAGAAGACTCAGGGCATAAGAAGTCAAACACATTCAGCCAACGGCCATGTCAAAGAGGTGGAGGAGCGGACAGAGATTCAGGGAACTCTGTTGCCCTTGGGTGGGAAACTTCTCCCAACAAGGCGGAAGACTCAACAGTGAACGGATACAAAAGGCAATGGAAACCACTGCATTAATGACACATAAGGTATATCCACAGGACATGTGGCCTGTAATTGAAAAAGTTGGCTAATGATTCGGGAATAGGTCCCCATTTGGATGTCGGGGTGGGGACAGCAAGGGGGAAGATGACCGTGACAAAAAGATTGAATAACCAACGAAAGGATAACGTCCTACGAGCCGAGGCGTAGAATGTCGGAAGTTTGAACATGACAGGGAAGATAGAAAATCTGAAAAGGGATATGCTAAGGCTCAATCTAGATATAGTGGGGGCCAGCGAAGAGAAATGGAAAGAAGACAATGATTTCTGGTCATATGTAATATCTACAGCAGCTGAAAACTGGAGTAGGGTTCGTTACAAATACGAAGGTAGGGCAAAGACTATGTTAATGTGAACAGTTCAGTGGTAGGGTTGTTCTTATCGGAATCGACAGTAAACCAACACCGACAACGATAGTTCAGATACGCATGTCGACATCACAAACGGAAGATGAGGTGATAGAGAAAGAATATGAAGATACTGAACAGGTAATTCTGTACGTACAGGGAGATGAAACTCTAAGAGCAAAGTGCGGATTGGAATGAGGTTGTAGGGGAAGGAACAGAAGAAAATGGGCTTGGTACTAGGAATGAGAGAGGAGAAAGATTAACTGAGTTCTATAATAAATATAGCGAATACTCTGTTCAAGCCACAAGAGGAGGTACACTTGGAGAAGGCCAGGAGATACGGGAAGATTTCAGCAGATTACTTCATGGTCAGGCAGAGATTTCGAAGTCATATGCTGGATTGTAAGGCGTACCCAGGAGCAGACATAGATCGCAGTGAAGTAGTGATGAAGAGTAGGTTGAAGTTTAAGAGACTTGTCAGGAAAAGGCAACACGCAAAGAAGTGCAGTGCTAGGGAATGAAGACATACACTTGAAGTAATCTAAGTCTATAGATAGTGCGATGAGGAATATCTCATTAGGCAGTTCAGTTAGAGAGGAATGGACATCTCTAAAAAGGACAATCACAGTAGGGAAACAGGTACAAAAAGGTAGCCGCGAAGAAACCATGCGTAACAGAAGAAACACTTCAGTTGACCGATGAGAGGTGGAGGTACAAAAATGTTCCCGGAATTTCAGGAATACGGAAATATGAGTACTTAGAAATGAAGTAAATAGGAAGTGCAGGGAAGCTAAGACGTAACGGCTGCATGAAAAACGTATAGAAATCGTAAAAGAAATGATTGTCAGAAGGACTAACTGGACATAAAGAAAAGTCAAAACAACCTTTGGTGAAATTCAAAGCTTCGCCGTTAACATTACGAGTAGAATGGGGAATTCCACTGTTAAATGTAGACGTGAGAGCGGGTAGGTGGAAAGAGTACATTGAAGGCCTCTATGGGGGGGACGACTTGTCCGACGCTGAGATAGAAGAAGAAACAGGAGTCGACAGGGAAGAGACAGAGGATCCAATATTAGAATCACCATTTAAAAGAGCTTTGGAGGACTTTAAACCAAATAAGGCGGTAGATAAAATTCAATTGGAGTTTCTAAAATCATTGGGGGCAGTGGCAATGAAATGACTATTCACATTGGTGTGTAGACTAGCGATTTACCATCAGCCTTTCGGAAATGTGATCCTCACAATTCCGAAGGTAGCAACAGTCGACAAATGCGGGAATTATCGCACTATCAGCTTAACAACTAATACATTCAAGTTGCGGATAATATAAAGAAGAATGGAAAAGAAAATTTAGGATCTGTTAGATAACGATCACTTTGGCTTTAGGAAAGGTAATGGTACCAGAGAGCAGTTCTCAGGTTGCGGTCGGTGATGGAAGCAAGACTAAGAAAAATCAAGACACATTCGTAGGCGTTGTCGACCAGTAGAAAGCGTTAGGCAATGTCCAATGGTTCAAGGTGTTTGAAATTCTGAGAGAAATAGGTGTAAGGTATAGCAAAAGACGGGTAATATACAACACGTACAAGAAACAAAGTAGAATAATAAGAGTGGAAGATCAAGAACGAAGTGCTCGGATTAAAAAGGGTGAAATACAGGGATGTAGTCTTTCGCCCCTACTGTTCAATCTACACATGGGAGAATCAATGACGGCAATAAAAGAAAGTTCAAGAGTGGAACTAAAATTCAAGGTGAAAGGATGTCATTGATAACGTCCGCTAATGACATTGCTATGCTGAGTGAAAGTGAAGAAGATTTACAGGAGCTGTTGAATGGGATGAACAACCAAATGAGTACGGAATACGAATGAAGAGTAAATCGAAGAAAGACTAAATTAATGAGGAATAGCAGAAATGAGAACAGCATGAAATTTAACATCAGGATTGGTGATCAGGAAGTAGATGAAGTTAAGGAGTTCTGTTACCAAGGCATCAAAATAACCCAAGACGGACGGAGCAAAGAGAACATAAAAAGCAGACTGGCACTGCCAAAAAGGGCATTTCTCACCAAGAGACATCTACTCAACATAGGCCTTAATTTGAGCAAGAAATTTCTGAGAATATACTTTTCGAGCACAGCATCGTATAATAATGAAACATGGACTGTGGGGAAATAGGAACACAAGAGAATTGTAGAATTTGAGATGTGATGCTACAGATGAACGTTGAAAATTAAGTGGACAGACAAGGTAAGGAAAGAGGAGGTTCTCCCCAGAATCGCCGAGGAAAGGGATACGTGGAAAACACCGACGAGAAGGAGAGACAGGGTTTTAAGACATCTATTGAGACATCACGGAATGATTTGCATGGCATTAGAGGGAGATGTTGAGGGTAAAAACTGTAAAGGAAGGCAAGATTGGGATACATCCAGCAGAGGGTGGGATACATCCAGCAAATATTGCAAATGCTACTCCAAGATGAAATGATTGGCACAGCAGAGGAATTTGTGGCTGGCCGCATCAAACCAGTCAAGAGACTAATGACTCAAAAAATAAAATAAAATAAAAGTAGATGGGTAGTAAAATAATTACAAGCGAGTATAAGCGTGGGATACTGGCGCGACTCGGAATAGTAGCTTAATTATCGATATTAGGAAAACTGACATGTCTGATGTCTCAGTCTGTTTAAAGTTACAAACTCTTGTTCACAGCAGATCGCAATGTGTGTTGCTTAACGGCAGACCATATAGCTGGTGGCGGCTCAGCCTCAGAGGCGTAATAAATTTTATTATTAGTTCATCCGATGTTTACGAAGTATAACTATGTACAACCATGTAGGAAGTGATTCGGAATGATTCTCGAAAGTTGTGTTTTTAACTGCGACAGTAACTGCAGGTTTACACGTGGCTACAACATACGCACAAAGCTTATGTCGTACTTATATGTCACACCCGTTATCATCTTACTATATATACACTCAATGTTGTAATAGGTAGTCACGGATAGCCTTCTCGTCGGGACTGCATGTGGAAATTTAACAGTAATGAAGAATCTTGTGGATCGAGGTACTAAGCAGCAGTAGAACTATCCTGGCGTTTCTCTTATAAAGACTCGCATGGCAGCATATTTTGCTTGATATCCCACTGCGGTGCCCCACTGCAGATGTTGGCGAAGGTCCGAGCATACGGGTCAGGTTCCAAGATATGTAAGCGGCTAGCAGGCTTTTTAAGAAATAGAACCAAGTACATTGTCCTCGACGGCGGATGTTTATCAGAGACAAAGGTAACGTCAGAAGTGCCCCATAGGAGTGCGATAGGTCCGCTGTTATTTTCTGTGCATAATAAATGATCACACGGACAGGATGAAGAGCAATTTACGGCTCTTTGCTGATGACGCTGTGATGTACGGGAAGGTGACGTCGTTGAGTGACTGTAGAAGGATATAAGACGACTTAGACAAAATTTGTAGTTGCTGTGATGGATGACAGCTAGTGAGCTAATGTGGATAAGCAGCAGAAACAATCCTGTATCGTTCGAACACGACATGAGTAGTGCGCCGCTTGACAGTCACATCGACTAAATATCTACGCATAGCGCTGCATGGTGTGGAATGCGAATTCTCCACTTACAAGGGGAGGCCGCCAATTGTGAAATTCAGATTCAATTCATACTGCGCATGATAAAAGCTCATGGCCAGAGGTGTAATGTGGCAAAGCACCAAGATGCACTTCTCAGCCGTTGTCGAGAAAATCGACAGTTAAGATAAACCGTTGCCGTGAAATGCTCTCAACGATTAATAGTTATTGACAGCGTCGTGGCGCAGCGGTAAGCGCTCGGGTTCGTAATCCGAAGGTCGCCGGATCGAATCTCGCGCCATGCAATTTTTTTTTTTTTAGTATTTGTTTTTTGTTATTCAAATGTGTCTACACACACACACACACACACACACACATACATACATATATATATATATATAATTCCCGAAAATCAGTTGCAACAATTATGCATATAATAAGTGGTTGAAGGTCGTTTGTCGTGGAAAAACTGGCGACTTCGAACATCATTATGTTTTCCGCAAACAAAGTTGTATTTCACAAATGTTATTAATTGTCTTCATAATGTTAACCACGTATAGTTAACGGAAGACGTCGAAACGATATTCCGAAACGAATACGTATAGCGTAAGTCAAACGTTCGAATTAGAATAGAGACCCCACGAACACAAATTTGCTGTGGCAGGTATGAAATATAAGCTCCGTTACTCGCTCGTTACACTTGAAGGACAGATGTTGAATGGGCCGAAACGAGCCGCCGCATAAAGGCGTAGTTGCCTGCTAACTTCGAAAGAAGGTAGATGCGGTCCCTAGCGCAACTTATAGCATCGTCGAAAATCAGTGCGGACGTGAGAGCTTTGGTACACCCCGTTAAACAAACGGAAAAATGGAGGCGGTACAATTGGAGAGCGATCCGCCTTCACCAAAATGCATAAGCAATTCATTAATAGTTTATATATATATATATGAATTACAAAAACCTAATAATAAAAAAAAATGTTGCATGGCGCGAGATTCAATCCGGCGACCTTCCGATTACAAACCCGAGCGCTTACCGCTGCGCCACGACGCTGTATAAAACTATTAACCGTAGAGGGCATTTCATCGCAACGGTTTATTTTAACTGTCGATTTTCTCGACAACGGCTGAGAAGTGCATCTTGGTGCTTTGCCACATTACACCTCTGGCCATGGGCTTTTATTATGCGCAGTATGAATCGAATCTGAATTTCACAATTGGCGGCCTCACCTTGTTAGTTTCATTGGGAGAATTTTGGGAAAATGTAGCTCATCTGTAAAGGAGACGGCGTAGAGAACGCTAGTGCGACCCATTGTTAAGTAATGTTCGAGTGTCTGGGACACCCAGAAGGTCGGATTAAATGAAAACATCGAAGTAATTCAGAGACGTGCTGTCATATTTCTTACCGATGGGTTCGATTAGGGTGCAAGTGTTACGGAGATATTTCGGGAACTGAAATGGGAATCCATGGAGGGAAGATGACGCTCTTTTCGCGAGACACTGTTGCGAAAATTTATAGAACCAGCATTTGAAGCCGACTGCACAGCGATTCTACTAATAAACGTAAATGTCGTGTGACTAGGGCATCCCGTCGAGTAGACAGTTCGCCGAGTGCAAGTCTTTCGATTTGACGCCACTTCGGCGACCTGCGCGTCTATGGGGATAAAATGATAATGATTAGGACAACACAACACCCAGTCCCTGAGCAGCGAAAATCTCCGACCCATCCGGGATTAACATTCTGTCGCGCTGACCACTCAGCTACCGGGGGCGGCCAGGTATTCTACTGCAGCCAATGTACATTTTTCGTAAGAACCACGAAGATAAAATTAGAAAAATTAGGACTCGTACGGAGGCTTTAGATAGTCGCTTTTCCCTCGCTCTATTTGCAAATTGGAAAGGAAATGACCACTAGTGGTACATTGTACGCCCCCGCCATGCACCGTGCCGTGGCTTACGGAGTATGTACGTAGGTGTCGATATACTTGTAAGTTCGTCCGAGTTACATTGGGTGGTGGTGTGTTGGGGCTTATGGGCGCTCAACATCGAGGTCATCAGCGCCCTGACACAAATTAAAAGGAACGAATGTGGACAGACCTAAGAAAACTAAAGCACACACTCAAACAAAGCAGGAAAAGAAGGAAAATGCTACCTAAGAAAGTAAAACCTAAGGAAAGGGGAAACATAGCAACAAGAATGTCACAGGAAATTGTTATTGGCTGGCCACTTACATAAAATATGGGCGAGCTTGTCACACAGTGAGCAAATTAAAATCCTCTCCCTAAAATCTTCGTAAAAACATCTGACAGGGCACAGAACTTTAAAACTTTAGCCACATTCGTCCGAGTGTTGCCTAAAAGAGATGGCAGGTCCGCTGGCAAGTCAGCCGCGACCCGCTGGTCAGAAAATAAAACGCAATTCAATTAAACGTGGCGCACAGTGACCTGGACGCCGCAAGCACCACACATTGGAGGGTCCTCTCGCCGGAGCAGGAAGCCATGCGTCATAGGGCTGTGGCCTATTCGAAGCCGAGTGAGGAGAACCTCGTCCCGTCGATGGGGCTGAAAGGAAGTACACCATACACGCGTTGTGGGCTTGACTATACGGAGTTTATTGTCAGTCACTTCCAACCACTCATCCTCCCACCGACGCATGACCCGTGAGCTCAACAGCGAGGTGAGTGCGTGCTAGGGGATAGCACACTGAGATACTTGTGGGGCGAGACACGCCTCCTTGGCTGCGAGATCTGCCCTTTCATTCCCAGCAATGCTAACATGCCCCGGAACCCAGCAGAAAGCTACAACCTTCCCCAGTCACTGTAGTCGGAGGAGGGCATCCTGGATGGTCTGGACAATTTTGTCTGCCGGATACAAACGTTGCAATGAGTGAAGGGCACTGAGTGAATCGGAACAGACAAGAAATTTAGGAGAGGAAGAATGTCTCATGTGCTCCAGTGCCCGCAAGATCGCAAACAATTCTGCATCAAAGACAGTAAAAGTCTGAGGCAGTCGGACCTTGAGAACACGATATGGAAAAACAACTGAGCAACCAACAGAATCCCCTTGTTTCGACCCATCCGTAAAAACAGCTACATAGTCGTGGTGCTCAGATAAAATGGCAGAAAGTGCTGCATTAAAGACGGTGGCAGGAGTGCAATCTCTCTTATACTGCAATAAATCTAAAATCACTCCGGGCCTCTTCAGTAACCAGGGTGGCAGGCGGTTAAAACCTTGGATTTGGGGTTGTACAGACTCCACACCGAGGGACTCTAGTACACGTTGCACACGGATCCCAAACGGCAACGTAGCCCGGGGACGGTGAGAAAAAAGGCGGTCCAGAGGTGGATGGGCAACAAGACGTTGAGCAGGCGAGCTGGGAGCTGCAAGAAACTTACAAGCCTGGCGCACCAGCAGGAGCTGCCGCCGGATGGTAAGTGGCGGTTCGCCAGACTCAGCACAGAGGCTGGGTACGGGACTGGTCCGATAAGCACCCGTGGCCAGTCGGATCCCAGCATGGTGGACAGCGTCAAGGATCCGCAAATAAGATGGCCTCGCTGACCCATATACTGTGCACCCATAGTCCAGCCGTGAACGCACAAAAGCTCCATAAAACTGTAGGGGACGCGCCCTGTCCGCGCCCCAAGACCTGTGGCTGAGGCACTTGAGGATGTTCAGTGCCTTCAGCGTTCTGGCTTTCAAGTCACGTGGGTGTGGCAGCCATGACAACCTGGAGTCAAAAATTAGGCCCAGAAACCGCACTGTGTCTCTAAAATGTAGGACAGTATCCCCCATATGCAAGGCAGGCACAGTAAAAAGATGACGAGAACGATTAAAATGAACACAAACACACTTTTCGGCAGAAAACCGAAAACCCGTCTTTGCAGCCCACTCCTCTAACCGCCGCACTGTTAGCTGCAACTGACGGCTCACGGTTGCAACACTGGAGGAGGAACAGAAAACAGCAAAGTCGTCCACAAATAAGGAGCACTGTACTGGACTCCTCACTGTAGACGTTATACTGTTGATGGCTATGGCAAAGAGGGTAACGCTTAAAACACTGCCCTGGGGGACACCGTTCTCTTGCTCAAAGCGATCAGACAGTGTGTTACCAACGCGGGTCCGAAAAAACCGCTGAGACAGGGAAGACCGAATGAAAATCGGGAGGCGGCCACGAAAGCCCCATTGATGCATTTGTGCAAGAATACAGTGTCTCCAAGTAGTATCGTATGCCTTTTTGATATCAATGAAGATACCGATACAGTGATGCTGACGGAGAAAAGCCTGCTGAATAGCTGCCTCTAGGAGGGTCAGGTTGTCGACCGTGGACCGAAATTTTCGGAATCCACACTGAAAGCGGCTAAGGAGCTGTCTCGTCTCTAACAGCCAGACCAGACGCCGGTTAACCATCCGTTCCAGGGTCTTTCCGACACAGCTTGTCAAGGCGATACTACGATAACTACCGGGACATGTGCGGTCCTTTCCTGGTTTGAGGAGAGGGATGAGAATTGCCTCCTTAGGTGCGGAACACTCCTGTCTGCCATATGAGATTAAAACATTCGAGGAGGATTTCCTTTGACGCCGCTGGCAGATGTCGAAGCATGGAGTACCGGATGCGGTCGCAACCTGGTGCAGTGTCAGAAGTCTCAGTAAGTGCCGATTCAGGTTCCCACTTGGAGAAAGGGGAATTGTAGGCCTCAGAATTGTTCGACCGAAAGTCCAAGATCGCTCTTTCGACAGTCGCACGGTAGCGACGAAACGCTGGATCCTGATTTGCAGTGGCAGTACTTTGTGCAAAATGCTCTGCCAGCATCTGAGCAATGGCTATGGGTGTCGTTTGGAGGCATCCCTGGTTCAGGGCAGCAGCTATTGGTAAACGGCTATGTTTACCAGAAATCCTCCGGATGGCTTCCCATACTCTTGTGGAACAAGTGGAACGGTTGATGGAGTCCAGGAACTCCTGTCAAGACCTTTTCTTGCTCTCTTTAATGACATGGCGTGCCCTGGCTCTCGCGATTCGAAAGGCGGTAAGATTGACCGCTGTTGGGCGGCATTTAAATCGGCGAAGAGCCGCACGCCTGTCCCGGATGGCTGAACGGCACTCTTCTGTCCACCAAGGCACAAGGCGCCGCTTAGGAGTTCCAGAAGACTGTGGTATGGACAGGTCAGCAGCATGATGGACCACAAGCGTGATGTGATCCACCCATTCCTGTACGTTATTGTGGCGGTCAAAGACAGCCAACCGAGTGAACAGTGGCCAGTTAGCCCTGCCAATCATCCACGATGGTGGCCGCTGCTCCAGCGATGCACCATCCAGGAGATGAATGCGGATAGGGAAGTGATCGCTGGAATGAAGGTCGTCAATGACCTCCCAGTGAACAGAGTCGGTGAGGGTTGGAGAACAGAAAGATAGGTCAATGGCTGAGAATGACCCTGTAGCAGTAGAGAAATGAGTCGGAGTACCTGTGTTGAGGATGCACAACACTTGAGATGTTAGGAGGCTCTCCAAAATTCGACCTCGAGCGCAAAGAGAAGTGGAGCCCCACAGGACATGATGGGCATTGAAGTCTCCCAGGAGGAGAAATGGGCGAGGGAGTTGGTCGATAAGATCTGTGAGAGCGTCTAAGGTCATGCATCCAGAGGGGGTAAATAAAGGGAGCAAACGGTAAGCCTCCGAGGTGAATGAATTTCAACTGCAACTGCTTGCAGGTCAGTGTCCAGGGGGAGAGCAGAGGAGTGGTGGTCATTATTGACAAACACAGCGACTCTGCCTTTGGCCCTTTCTCCAGTCAGGTCATCTTTGCGATATGACGTATAGCCCCTTAGTACAGGAGCATCAGATGGTTTTAAATGTGTTTCCTGTAAACACAAGCACAGGGGGCGTTGCCGTGCTAGGAGGTTCAGTTCCTCCACATGTGCCCGGAATCCATTCCTGTTCCACTGTATAATGGGAGCCATCTATCAGGGTGGGAGTACCTTCATCCTCACTTTCTGTTGGGGAGGAGAGCCCACAACAGGTGGAGGCTCAGTTTTGGGGCGAGATGATTGCCCCAGTCTGACATCAACCTCCATCGCCTCAGAAGAGGAGTCGAGAGAGACGTCAGAGAGAATGACATCCACATCAGGAGACTGTATAACTGCAGTCTCCTTTAGTGGGCGAGTCTTCACCTTTGTCATTGGCTTCGATGTTCTGGCCTGAGGTGGCATTGGAGCCAAAACCTCAGAAGCAGTAGGGGGTGTAGCAGCGCTGGGCAGTGCACAAGACTGGACCCGGGAAGGGGCAGGAAGTTCCATGATGTCAGCTACCACGGCCTGGACAGAAGGCCGGGGGGGAGCAGCAGGCTTCACAGGAACGGCAGCAGCACACGTACATTGACAAGCGCAGGTGCTAGTGCTGACAGTAGCAACCTCCGTTTGTGTAGCGGCATCGGTTTTCAAAACTGGTTGTTTGAGAACGGAAGAAAAGGAAGCAGCGAACATGGGCAGCTGCATGGACTTGTAGATTTTCTTCGCCTCACCATACGGGATGCGTTTTGTAGTTTTTAGTTCCTGGATCTTCCGTTCCTCAAGGAAAACTCTGCATTCCCTACTCCACACAGGGTGATCCCCAGAGCAGTTGACACACTTGGGAGGAGAGGAGCAACCAACTCCCTCATGGGCGGCTTTAC
This sequence comes from Schistocerca piceifrons, assembly GCF_021461385.2. Classification (NCBI taxonomy): domain Eukaryota; kingdom Metazoa; phylum Arthropoda; class Insecta; order Orthoptera; family Acrididae; genus Schistocerca; species Schistocerca piceifrons. Next base: position 332,167,107 of record NC_060139.1, read on the forward strand.
CACAATTCCCGCAAGTGGCTTCCCCTCTACAGCCGAGAGTAGTGTGTCCAAAGTGTTGGCATTTAAAACACCGCATGGGGTTGGGGTAATAAGGCCGTACACTGAGACATAGGAAACCTGCCTTCACATGCTCTGGCAATTTGGTGGTGTTAAATGTAAGGATAAATGAGTCAGTCTTTATGAGAGCACCATCCACCCGTTTCATAATGTGTTGCACGTCGACAATTCCTTCCCGGGACCATTCAGCCTTCAGTTCGTCTTGGGGAATGTCAACGAGATCTCTGCAAGTCACAACACCCTTGCTGTAGTTCAAGGTGTTGTGAAATTCAGTCTCTATCGCAAACTCCCCAAGAAATTGTGCCTTCTGAAGGTTCTGGACTTGCTGGAAGCTAGATGTTTCAACCAACAAGGTGCCATTTCGCAAGCGCTTTACAGATTTTAATGTGCCAGCAATACCTTCTAAGCCCTTCTGTATATAAAATGGCGAAACTTTTTCAAAACTCCCATCTTTTCTTTTAATTATGAAAAACACATTCTGCGAAGCAGCATGCGTTCTGTTACTACTACCTGAATCAGGAGGACTGGCTACACGAGCCCTCTTGTTGGATTGGGTGTTAGAACCCACCAGCGGTCCACCCTTTGCGCTGGCAGGAGAAGAATAAAACTTCGAGGGTTCCATCTCGGTCCCACGAGCAGCTAGGGAACTAGAAGTCCACCTAGACAGAGCCCCGCGTGCCTAGGTAAGCCTTATACAACTGGGGCGCGGCAGGTGCCCCAGAGGTTGCCCGCTTGCGACTGTTCCACCCCAACAGCCATGCATCTTATAGGCGCGCAGCACACCGTAAGATTGTGGGGTTTTTATAGAGGTTTACCTTCCTCGCAATCCAGGCGGTCAAGCCAAGATTACCATTCCCCGCAGCACACAACATTCCACCGCCGTGCCATGCGGTGGTCGCTGAAGCATGTCCGGGGGTTATGGTGACAGGAGACTGGCGGCGCTGACCAGTCCCCATCTCAGGACCCCCGGGTCGCCAAGCCCGTACTCAGCAAATGAATGCTGAGCCCCTGGGGGGAGTTACATTGGGAAGACGGTCACTTTGAAGTGGTGGCTTCCGTGAAGGTTCGGTGAGTCTTGGTGTTATCTTTGGTTATGTCTGATTCCAAATTGTTACTGATGTACACCAATTTCATGGGAGGACATAGGGCATCGACAACATAGTCTGTTTTTACCAGATGTATTAGATACTTGTTGGTTGGCCAACCAGCCTCTTCCGAGGTCCATCATTTAATTAAAAGATTGTGTATGTGTCACACCAGGTAGAGCGCAACGTCGGAACGAGTGCAGATCAGGTACGCCAGGTGATCTTTAACAGGCTACAACCTTGCTGATGGAGACCGAGTTGCAAAAATTATCAGCTGGGTCCACTGTAGCGCTAGATCATGCGAACAACACCACGTTTCTTCTAACGGGTTTGACAGATCTTTGCGTGATGATGTCATGCCTGCATAAGACATGAGAGATGGCTTTTAAGAAGTGGTATGAATGTAGCGCATTCTCTAAGATGTGATGTAAATACACTGGTGTCCAAAGTTAAAGCAACAAACTGAAATTTTGTAAGGCTGTGTCTATTTTGCCACAAAATGGTATAAATAGGTGACAGTAAAGTACAAACAATGTAAAGAATACAGAATGTAAACAACTGCAACATAGATAACGACTGACAAAAATGTTCTTCGCTCTTTCCAACTTAACGGATTTGCACACACAGTCTGGCAATTGATTAACCTGCTCAGTATGGGATGTGACTACCTTCAGCAGATTACAGGCATGTCAACGACGAGGCATGCAGTGAATGATGTCAGCAATCTCTTGTTGAGCCAGTAACGCCCGTTCCTCTTGCAGAGCTGCTCGAAGTCGTGGAGAGCGGTTGGTGGAAGCTGACGTAATATAACTCCTCTCACCGTGCATCCCAGACATGCTTTGTGGGATTAAAATCGGGAGGGCAAGTAGGTCACGCCATGGGTGAAATATCTTCCGTTTCCAAGAGAACATGTACCACCCGTGCACTATGAGGTCGAGCGTTATCGTCCATCAGTTCGAAGTCTGGGTCCACACCATCTCGCAACAAGCGCACATGAGTTCCCACGATCTCGTCACGATACCTGACAGCAGTTAAACCATGCCAATTAAGCTGTACAATTTCGTGAAGAAGTGTTAATGTGGTTAACGTAATTCCCAACCACACCATTAGGGATTCTCCTCGACACTCAGCCACTGTTAATTATTTTTACCTGTTTTGTACTGCTATTTTATTTTTAGTTTTATCTACCTGTTTTGATGTGCTGTGTCCAATCTTGAAATTTGAACGTTTACAATTCTCGCAAAGATCGGCTCTGAATTGATCCTTGTTTAACAGATCTTGGCTGCACTCGTCAACATTTCTTTTGGGAACGGGCGCTGATAACCTCGTTGTTGTGCGCCCTAAAACACTAATCATCATCATCATCATCATCATCATCCACAGCGTTTGGGACTCGAAATCGATTTCCATGTTCTCTTCAGATGCGAATCACTCTCCAGAGCAAATCGGGACTCATCTGTGAAAAGAACAATGGCCTACTGTTCGACCATCCAGGTGGCATGCTGACGACTGCACTCTAGACATTCCCTTATGTGAAGATGCGTCAGAGGCATACATACAGCAGGTCTCGGACATGAAACGCCACTCTGCCAAAGCCTTCTGTACACCGTCTGCCTCGATGCAACACGTACAGTTGATGCTGCGGGGTCAGATGCCAGTTGCCGTACTAAGGCGGTACCGTCGTGCCCTTACAGCCAAATAACGGTCCTCTCTTTCTGATGTCACACATGATCGGCCCTGATCTCGTCTTCGGGATACAGTTTCGGTCTCTATAAACTGTCGCCACTTCCGAGAAACAACAGAAGGATTCACATTGCCATCGGACTACATCAGTTTGCGACTGTCCTGCTTCTATTCTTCCTGTGGCCCTCCACCACAGAGAGTCTGGTAGACCTCTTCTCTGTGCCATGCTGCACCGTTTGTGACTGTACACAGCAACTCTGGATGAGGCGCTACCAGGCAAACACTATCCCGTTTGACCGGTGCCCTGACGTCATCGTTGGCGTGGTTTTCAGTTGACCGGAATGCCATCTTCTGTGCCGAACACGATCGTATGAACATCTGCTGACAGTTCGCATGACTACATCGTGAATTAGACATAGAACGGACAAATAGGGGTTTGTTTCTTTAATTTTGGACACCAGTGTATAATTATTTAAAAAATGAGTCTGCTTGGATTTTTAGCATCACCCGACCAACAATAAATCTGAAATGTTTGCATTTGCCCTTTTTCGATTCAGGAGCTTTCGGACCGGGATTTCCCATCTCAGATTAATACATTTTTTCTTTCTCCATCGTCCCTAAAAAAATTTATTATCATCAGTAATACAATTCGTGTATTGCTAACTGTAAAAAGCACTGAGTCTCACTGTGCACGATCACGTAAAGTTTATCAGGAAGCAAGAAGAGAATTCATTCACTAAATTTAATTTATGAGAATTGTTCTATATATCACAAATCAGGCTTGATTTTAAGAGAAAAACGAGAGAACGAATGTAGCTACTGTAAGAGCTCAATATTAGTAGTGTATCATTCTGCTATGAGGCGATTTGATACAGACGACGTTAGAGGTAATCAAAAGAGAAATTGTAGGTCAAATGCGCTCATCTCTTTTGATATGACCGTCGCCCTTGGCAAGCACGCGGGCAAGATAAGAGAGCATTCTGCGTGAAATTAGTTTAATACAATCTGTTCCAAATTTCCTTGTTGTTATTACATTAATTCTCGAAATCAGTGGAACAGTGGAACAGCAACTCACTCAAAGTACGAGGGAAACCATCTACGAGAAATTCCCCGGTATGAACGAAACTACTTTTTAAATGCCGTTGGGTTCTAATGAGAACGTTTAGGGAAGAGAGAGAGAGAGAGAGAGAGAGAGAGAGAGAGAGAGAGAGAGAGCTTTTTGTTTGGTATTTAATGTGCCGTCGTTGTAAAGCGTGTGAGATCATAAATTAATGTACTGTATATCCCCTCTGTATTTATGTACTAAGCAATACATTAGCTTCTGCGTAATGTGTTCAATGGCATAAAAAGCAACAACTCGCGAAAATCTAATGTAAGAGACACAAGACGGAGTTTGTTGTTCTCATAGACATACCACACGTAAACCATCAGTTGCGCAATAAATATGCTTGCTGAACGCCTGCTTTCTAGACAACTGTAGATTCTAAACTAGGAGGCAGTTGGTTTAATAATAGTGAGAAAAGACAAATGACATAGCCAACAATAATACTTCGAAATCTACCGAACTTTCTCGAATTTCAGTGGGTAGTCCTTGGCAAGTAGCAAGCAGTTCAAGCTCAGACAAAGTGCGCATGTCCTTCCCCTGTTCATAGACAACAGATAATCCAGAATACATCTACCCTTAAACCAGATAATGTTCTTGGCTGAGTGTCCTTCCCATTGTAGGATTTCATACTGTTTTATTCTCGAATCGAGCGTGTAAGAAATAGCGGCTTAAAATCCTGTAATTAGCGTAATCGTATCTTTGCTTGATACTAACTTATTTCTTGAAACTGTAACAAATCATGTGTATCAACGGTATTAGCGATAAGGTTATATTTCAGAATATGAACCTGATTTTTATGTCTTTATTATATGTGAAATTCACTATCTTCTTTGCTAAAAAACTTAAGGGAACTGCTGTTTAGTCTTCCTTCTTCTTCTTCTTCTTCTTTTTCTTCCTCTTCTTGTTGGAGCCTCGTTGATATAAGGTTATATTGGTCTTGTATCTTGAATTATGGTATAAAATAACAACTCAGTGTAAATCATTTGTGTCTTTACTTTGGTAGTGTGCATAGCCCTCCGTCCGTGTAAAAATAACATCCTTTGTGTAATTTTTGGCCTTTTAAATTATTTGGAAGAGGTCGGTTTGATGACGAAACGATCGCGCTCCGTGAGCGCGCTATCGTTTTTCTCATTTTCAACATTATTAAGTTGAACTTGCAATCTATGTTTTTAATGAAGTCCGATTGTGATTACTATTAACTAGTCCGGTAACTGCACCTAAGTCGGTGACCGCAAATGCCGTTTAGTGGAAGGGCTGGACCTTGGGTAATTTAAAACATCATTCACCATTAAAAGGGAACAACATTTTTATTTCACATTCAGAACTCAAAAGTATTGACAATATTCATTTCGGATGTTAAACCAGCCGACTCGAACAGCCGAAAACCAAAGACCGTGACTCTTACCGGAAACATAATCAATACGAGTCGCCACAGCTCAGATACCACCCAAGTTACATTCTTGCATTAAAGATTATCAACAACGTAGTTATGTGTCACCAAGCTCGCTGTTTTCTAGCCACGACCTCTGGGTCTGAATCTATCTTTTGCGAGAGAAGGAAAATTAATTTATGCCAGTAAAATTAACTTTATCCCACAATAAAAGATTTAGTGCACAAATACCAGTTTTAAAATTACATGTCATCTTTCCTTATCAGCAACATGACATATTCTATCTTCTACATCATTCCGCTCTCATGGATGCATTTAAAATATATAGTCATACAGAAGAAAGAGTAATACATTACAAAACTTTGTAAGCACACTTTCGCAGGGTTGTAAACATCAGTAGTGGAACAAGGGCGGTACCAACACATTTTGTTAGTGTGGGTTGCCTATATCAGGGGCAGGTATGCAAAGCTATTGTTATCCTTTGATTGACAGGTTCTTAACCTATTGTTCCCCCGCCCCCACCTCCTCCTCTCAACCCTCAGGAAACCTTCCCCCTCGCTGCTACAGATACACTTTCAGGTCTAAGTTATTGGAATATCCCCCTCTCACTCTTATCAATTTGATTGACTATTTAATTGAATTGATCAATTAATCAACCTCTCCCCCTATAGTAAACTCCCTCCCTCCCACCTTCCCTCCCAGAAATTGGTGGGAAAAAGACTTAGTTGATCGGTTATTTGGAGGGAATTCGATTGTAGTGTATGGAATATTGATTAATCAATTTAGACAATGTGTGTAATATTGTTTGTTTAAACAATTTAGGGGATTCAAGGAGTGTATGGAATATGGTTTATTTAATTATTTAAAGAATTTTTCAGGAAGTCAATCATCACCCCCACCATCCCATCCCCACCCCCTCACACCCGCCTCTCTGCGGTGGAATGGAAGGTTCTCACAAAGGGAAATTCAAGGGTATATTGTTTCTTTAAACAAAAAAAAATCAGTTTGCAGGATTTGGATTTCTCTTGCTCATCATTCTCTGCTGTTAGGAAAGATGGAGGTCTTGTGAGAAGTAATTACATCGATCACATTTCTTTTTTTATTCCGATTGCGCAAGGAGTACCGCCATGAAACACACATCACATGTAATTACACAAAGCTAAAAATCTTTCAATGCTGAAGAACGCACTACCTGTCTTCCTCTGTCCACTGGGCCGGCCGGAGTGGCCGAGCGGTTCTAGGCGCTACAGTCCGGAACCGCGCGACCGCTACGGTCGCAGGTTCGAATCCTGCCTCGGGCATGGATGTGTGTGATGTCCTTAGGTTAGTTTGGTTTAAGTAGTTCTAAGTTCTAGGGGACTGATGACCTCAGCAGTTAAGTCCCATAGTGCTCAGAGCCAGCCTGTCCACTGGACCACACAGGACACTACCGCACTTGCTCCCAGGAGTCGGGATGCACTGGCAGCCCCCGCGAAGTGACAACATGGCCATCAGCTAGCAAACCATGCGCAGTTTTCAGTTTGGGTCCCACAAGGATGAGGCAGAGACATCTCTTTGATACTTGACACCTGAGAAATTCCTGTCAAAATACGTGTTCACCTAGGCATCATTGCTGGCACGATGACACATAGCTGTGGTGCGGGTCCAGCGCCGAGAGATGTTTGCATAGCAGCTAAAAGGTTCTCAGTATTATACTGACATCACATGTCTATGTAAATAACAGCCAAGTCCCCCCTCTTGACACACAGTAGAAATCTGTTGCAATGCTTCCCAGAATAACAAGGGTTGCATTCATCCTAGAAATCTTAACAGAACAGTCCGGTTGTCACTAAATTTACCCACCAAACTGCTGCTGTTACCGGTGTGGGAGCACCGTCCACCATTGTTTTTTGCAGACGAGACTCTCTACGGCAAAACTATTTTGTACAGATCCCCACATTGCATTGACAGTTAAACCCTGCAAAATTTGTCTACGTATCATCAAATTCATACAAGACTCACAAGAATATTGGGAACGAGGAACATATTTACCAGTGTAACTACAATTAAATATTATGACTGCTGCTGCAGTCTGACACCGATCAATGTACAGGTAATGTCTCCTCTTGACAGCTGTGGTTCTGGAACGAATCTCAGTATCTGTAGCACACATAATTTTCCACATAAAAATCTCTCTCATACCCTTGCGGTATTGATGCACTTAATCTATACGTCCCTCACAATAGGACACATACTCATTTTCTCTGGTCATGCCACAACATAAGCCACAGTAACATTACATTGCAATATATTCACATTTTACACAAACAGTGCAGTCATCTATTATATCTGCCCGAAAAAATTATGGTATGCCTACACTCACACCAGCTATATGTCTCGATTCTCCTCAGTCCTAGGAAATTGTCTGACAAAGTCTTCGAATCAGCGCTTGTGGAAGGTGCTACACCCTGCCAAGATTCTCTCAAACAATTGTTATGTGGGACAAGCATCTGGTACTATGTGATAATGAATACCACACCAATGGACATAATGCTTGGAAAGACATCACCGACACGCTTTGGTGTATTGTTATCAACATCATATCGATAGAACAACAAGGAAAATGCGAGGGTACACTTAGGGGTGATGATGAGGGGACGTATTGTTACAGCCACATTGCCCATCCTCTTTGTACACTTAAACAGGTCCAGTTGAACACTTGCATTGCTATTTTGTGAAGCTGTTTACGAAATGAATATGTGACCACTTACGTTTGGATATACTCCTCAGTGCATTGAAATCACAATTCATCATGCCCAATCTATCCATCCACTATGACTAGACATATGTAATTTTTTGTGTTTATGTGAATAGTAGTTTGATTACTTCCCACAAACGTATGTTGGAACATAGCCACGGTACCTTTGTGTTCAAGCAGCAACGAAACATTTCTGACTATGAGTTGTAAGTGTATAAAGAAATTTATGATACGTTCGCTTTTGGACCTGCTGGGTGTCGTTTTCGCATTGAAAAAAGCCTCCCGCCATTACATATTTGTCGATGAATAAGGGATGCAATTAAAATTTAAAAAAGCACTAGAGTCTTTTCAGTTTATCAGTTTCACCACTTCCACGAAACGTTTTGGTATTTTCGATAGTTCTAAATCCAGCCAACACACAGTGGTGCTTATCCCATGTGCGACGATCTTTACGTGAAAACTCGAAAAAAATAGAAGAAACTGATATTTCCACTGGGAATACCGATGTCGGTGATATAACAGATTCCAAATCATCCTTATAACTTACAGAGGTAACTAAGGTGTTTCTCATATCTAGAGAACCAGAAAACATGTCCTCCACCCGTCTTTCACCTGCCAGATGCACGCAATACACACACCAATCGATCTCCTCTCAACCAATGAAGAAGCAGTCAATCGGACAATTTACATGGGCGGGAATAATGGTCCAGCACTTGTCAATTTGAATCTTCTCACATTTCCACAAGATCACGAAAGCTGTCCAACACATATTAAGGATTAGTCCGCTATTCGGCCGTCTAGAGGACGATATGGTTAAGTCAACTACTTTCCTGCATTCCAACAGGCCTCTCCATTCGGACGGCTCATGCCGTTAGTGGGAAACGTGAATCATTCCCGACAGAGGCCACCGCTGCCACCGCGTCAAGCACACTTAAACAGAATCGTCCTATGAAATCGGCTACATATATATTTGATCGCTATACTTGCAATTAAATGCTACGATTTCGGTCTCGAACGAGATTCGACAATGAGCGAAGTAACGGAAATACACCAGGCTGACGGCTGTGGCTCTGGAAATACAAATATCTGTACCATTCTTATGACTTCACAGGCTCCTACCTTTGCTATCACGGTATTCCACATCAGATCCATACCTTCATTACGACTGATCATAGTCATTTCCTTTGCACATGTTGGAACACACACATACTTTATAAGCCTTATGCTCAAGGCGAACCTATCATGCATCCCCTGCTGCTAACTATAATACTTCTCCAATAACTGATTCCTGGTGATTCACTCAGTGCCCTTCACTCATTGCAACGTTTGTATGCGGCAGACAAAATTGTCCAGACCATCCAGGATGCCCTCGTCCGACTACAGCGACTGGGGAAGGTTGTAGCTTTCTGCTGGGTTCCGGGGCATGTTGGCATTGCTGGGAATGAAAGGGCAGATCTCGCAGCCAAGGAGGCGTGTCTCGCCCCACAAGTATCTCAGTGTGCTATCCCCTTGCACGCACTCACCTCGCTGTTGAGCTCACGGGTCATGCGTCGGTGGGAGGATGAGTGGCTGGAAGTGACTGACAATAAGCTCCGTATAGTCAAGACCACAACGCGTGTGTGGTGTACTTCCTTTCAGCCCCATCGACGGGACGAGGTTCTCCTCACTCGGCTTCGCATAGGCCACAGCCCTATGACGCATGGCTTCCTGCTCCGGCGAGAGGACCCTCCAATATGTGGTGCTTGCGGCGTCCAGGTCACTGTGCGCCACGTTTTATTGGATTGCGTTTTATTTTCTGACCAGCGGGTCGCGGCTGACTTGCCAGCGGACCTGCCATCTCTTTTAGGCAACACTCGGACGAATGTGGCTAAAGTTTTAAAGTTCTGTGCCCTGTCAGATACTTTTACAAAGATTTTAGGGAGAGGATTTTAATTTGGTCACTGTGTGACAAGCTCGCCCATATTTTATGTAAGTGGCCAGCCAATAACAATTTCCTGTGACATTCTTGTTGCTATGTTTCCCATTTCCTTAGGTTTTACTTTCTTAGGTAGCATTTTCCTTCTTTTCCTGCTTTGTTTGAGTGTGTGCTTTAGTTTTCTTAGATCTGTCCACATTCATTCCCTTTAATGCGTGTCAGGGCGCTGATGGCCTCGATGTTGAGCGCCCATAAGCCCCAACACACCACCACCACCACCACGAAATAATACTGGCCGAAAATCAGCGATGGGTGGACATGTCTCATAAGTTTTTCTTGCAAGTGGTGCCACTGTGTCGTAGAAAGAGAGGCGTAATCGTCTTACAAACTGCCAGATGTTAAAAAACATGATCGCAAAAACTACTGTATGTTACTGGCACAAGCGGTCTTGGTTCTACAGGTGCATACAAGTATCCATGTTAAAAGCTATACTGGCTTTACAAACCGAAGTATGGCATTACCTACAAATGAAGTGGTTTTTCCAGACAAATACCATGACACTGAATATAGACAGCGATCGCCAGAGTGTATATTATCAGACCAACAGTGCGGTTACACTTCGCCGATGGTGCAACCTCGTAATAAAATTACCGAATTTAGAAAGTGGTTCGGCTAAGGAACGTGGTATGAAACCGGCGTTCGCAACTCCCTCACGCCGCCACTAGATATTTCTCCAGTATTTGTAACGCATTCTGTCTCGATGCCATGTCAGACGTTCTGTGATATATCTACTGGATTATAGGCGATGGGTTGATTGAGAAGGATCACAAACAGTAGACAGTGTGCTAATTGAGGTCGTAAGAAATCTACATTAGCTTTCCAGATCTCTGGTGCTATGCTTTCTGGTAGAAATTATGTCTATGAGTTGGAATCAAGTCTTTCCATTCAACCACATACCTGCGCTGGATCCTATGGAGAAGTCCTTTAATGATTAAAGCCACTAGAGAATCATATTTCTGGCTCTCTCATATCTTGAAACGAGTCACCTTTTTTGAACCTATTAGCTACAGCAAAATTTTAGATAGTCCCTATGCCTCTTGCAACTGCCGCCATTTCTGCAGCTTTGCGTATGTGATGGTTCAAATTTAAGTAGGAACTGAGCAAAGTCGGAGAGAGCTGTATCTAACGCTTTCTGCAACCCATGTAGAAACAGAGTGACCTGAGTTAGTGCAACAGGACCATGTTTTGACCATTCGGTGGAAATGGGAACATGTTGTCATAACTCTGCCAACAGTGTACGATGTGTGAGGTGAACGCCAAATGAAGCCTGCTCCTGCAACACGAGGTAATGTAAAAGACAGTACGGGAACTTGGGGGAAGGACGAGGATTATGCTACTGCATTGTGGTGCGCCCCCAAACAACATACAAGTACTGTTGTCGGAAGCAGATCTGCATCCCTCAGGACCCATTCGCGTCTATCACCCCAACATGCTATCTTCGTTATTCTATATCACCCAGCCGAGAAAAATTTCGAACTATAAAAGCTCCTCCATCTTTATCTAATAGAGAACTGAATAAGATTTTTACCACACCTGCCTCCTCCCATAAATCGAAAACAAACACTGTCTGCGTGCCAACACCGAGCACATGTGACGAACCTGTTAAATATACAGCTATTGACCCATTGCACGGACCAGTGTAAAGCTGCATCGCCTGTACTGTAGGAGGATGACCATATCCCACAAACTATACTGTAAGTCGAAGAGACCCTCCCTGTGATTCTGTGTCGTTGTTTGAAACATTGTTTTTTTCTGCTGTAACACGCTTTGTACACTGCCATACATTTTGTTTTGCCGCCACGGGTTCGTGGCCTGTGTCAGGTTCTAAATTGACTTTAACACACTCTGAACCGTCGCTTCTCGCAGAAAACTAGACGTCGCATGGCATAAGTAATGTTGCTACTGCTGCTACCATAACACACCACAAAAACTGGATGACTTTACATAAAAGACAGTTGCAACATAAGGAAACTGGAATAGTTTGACTCCATTGTGGAGAGTTTGCAAACTGTTCTTTGAAGGTGATTGACGACCTCTACATTTAAACTCATCTGTCACAGTGACGGAATAGCTGATGGCTCTCTATTCTGTTTCATATTGCAGTCATTTGGGCGATTACTGTTTCAGTGGTAGCCATCCCCAGAAGGTGTTGCCCGTCCACCAAAATTCTTTCTCCATCTCAAACAGGTGATGTCAGTCAATCATTATGTGGTAACCAACAGCATACCAGTGGACGGATGGGATGGCAAAGGCATCGTCGATGTACTGTAATAATAAGCATCACAGTCGATAGTGCGAACAATTTTAGCAATTTTAGAGTATTTTCAACAGCGACCAATGATGCAACAGCATGTTTCCCAACTTCAGTATCACAGCTAAACCGGCACCTTCTCTAATTTTCGAGTATCATTGCGAATGTGCGAATGTAGATAGATGACTGTGCAGTACGTCCGTCTATTCATTATTAATTCTCGAACACATACATCATCAAAGTATACCTGACACCACTCTACATATTTCTAGCACCTGGAGCATAATGCATAATTTACGATCTATCTCTAAGCAGATTGGAGTCGTAGAGCATTCTCGCAGTCTTAGGATAAAATTAGAAACTGAAAGACCCCCTCGCGCTGTCTTTGACTAGCCCGCCCTGCAGCACCGTTACCGATTTAATCTGCAGCTGACCAGATGTAGAGCGTTGCATTCCGCATATTGTGAATTAATGTAGCTAGCCGAGTCCTCACCCATCCAAGTACACAAGATTACTCCAGATGCACGCATGTCGAGGAGGTTAGCACTCCTTATCGATGTATAGTAAGAGCTTTGAAAGTGTTGTGATGTAATAGCAGATGCTTAAAAAGAACAAGAAACGGCTGGTTTTTGAGCGTGCTGGAGCTCCAGGTAGATGGAGTTCGAAGCATTTTTACTCAAATCAACCACGCTATCAACTCTGAATTATTTCTATAGTCCGGGATCAGTACCTGGAAGGTACTGGTAAGAGAGAACATTAACAAACGCACTCCTAAGGCTACAAGGTTCCACACTTGAAACAGGCTATAATGTTACATCACTCCAGATTCTGACCTATTAGTCGTATGGAATGTAACGCTGTCAATATTCCAACGTATGAAATATATTTCCAGCACATGAGATACATCCTTCTTGCCGGTGTCTCTACGATAAATTATGGTAACAAACTGTAAAATGAAAAACTGCTTCCTTAAAATATCAATTCTGTGTGGTACGTGCACAATATAGCTTTTCAGAGATGTATAGCATCCACTGTTTACATCTGATCACAGTGAATAAATTATACTATGCCCGTATCAGTCCTGTATAAAATGATCGTTATTAATGGGGAATACCTCTTAGAAGGAAACAGATAAACGCATAGCAGCGGCATTTGACATGAGAAATTACATGTCATGCCGCCACTAACTCTGTAAACAGGACATTGTCAAGCAAATGTATACATGGGGATTGCAGTGCCTCACAAACACCTATCTTTAATAAGAATCATCTTAGTTCTGAAACTGAAGTCTTGATTTTATATCTAAGATGCGATAGGGGAATGCAGCACATCGCATAAATTTTCATTCGTTTCGAGGAATGTGTCACGTTTCATCACACATGAGAAGGAAGTCCTCTGATGACCAAGAGGTTTACTGTTAATGGTCGCAAGTAGACACTGCTCTAAGACCCACACAGAACACGCGGTTGTATACGAGTCAAACGCAGGCTATGTCACGCGACTGTTGTATCCTGAGACAACAGCGGAAAAATTGACCTGCAGCAAATTCTCCCTGTCTCTCTCTAGAATGCATCGTCACTCTACCATTAAATCGTACGTCGTTACAACTCCATCTCAACCGACGACCACCCCAATCCACTCTATGTCATCCTTTAACGCAGATGCAAGTAAGTTTAGAGGCAGATGGTTCACTGTTTTTTCCAGGAAAGCATCAAAGACAGCAGTCAACACATGTGTATCGTTATTACCTAAATAGTCATACAGTAGAATGCTGCCTCGAAGAAAATAAAACGTGTTTCCTTAGTTCCCGATATTTGTCATGTCAACATTATCTGGTACTGCTCTCACTGTCGTATTCTTGTTCCCAAGTACAAGAATTCTTCTGCGCAACCAAAAGACACGCAAGTACTTCCTCAATTTCCCCACATTTCAGTGTATTTTCTATCAATTTATACGTATCTTCCACCATTTTTCGCAATTCTATCGATTTTTTATGTCACTTCTACCCATGGGATCATGACATCACTTCTTGTTCTGTGTTATAAAATTCCTTGCAAATGTAGTAAAGCTGCCATCACCTAGCCCAAATGCACTGATCGGGAGGCGTAGTACAGCAATGCACTCGATTGTATCCAGTCGCCTTCGGACAGCAGTACTTGTATGTAGTTTGGGGGGCGCACCACAATGCAGTAGCAAAATCCTCGTCCTCCCTCTCCCCCCCCCCCCCAGTTCTCATTCTCATACTGTCTTTTATACTACCTCAGGTTGCAGGAGGGCTTCATTTGGCGCCGACGTTACACATCGTACACTGTTGCCAGAGTTATGACAACATGTTCCCATTTCCACCGAATGGTCAAAACATGGTCCTGTTGCACTAATTCAGGTCACTCTGTTTCTACATGGGTTGCAGAAAGCGTTAGATACAACACTCTCCGACTTCTGCTCAGTTTCTACTTAAATTGGAAAGATCACAAGTGCAAAGCTGCAGAAATGGCGGCAGTTGCAAGAGGTATAGGGACTATCTAAAATTTTACTGTAGCTGACAGGTTCGCAAAAGGTGACTCGTTTCAGGATTTGAGAGTGCCAGAAAAATGATTCACAAGTGGGTGAAATCAATAAAGCATTTCTCCTTAGGATCAAACACAGGTATGTGGTTGAATGGAAACACTTCATTCCAAATCATAGACATCATTTCTGCCAGAAAGCGCAGCACTAGAAATCTGGAAAGCAAGTGTAGATTTCTTACGACCTCGATCAGCACACCATCTACTGTTTGTGATCCTTCTCAATCAAGAATTGCCTATATCCCAGTCGATATATCACTGAACCTCTGACGTGGCATCGATACAGAATGTGTGTGTGTGTGTGTGTGGGTTGAGGTTTTCGGGCGCTAAACAGCGTGGTCATCAGCGCCCAAACGCATAGAAACAGGAACACATGCGGAGAAGAGACGAAGACGGACAGCGAACAAGGAGAACGGCTAAAAGACACAGACCTGACGCAGTTACAAATCCTCACATACAGAGGCAAAACAAGAGGAGAAGAAACGCACTAAAAAGGAAAGGAAACACAAGGAAAAGAGAACAGAAATTGAAGGGAAACAAGTAGGTAATCGTGACTGGCGGACCTCTTACCTAAAACCTGGGTGAACCAGTCACCCAGCAGCACATTAAAATCCTCTCCCTAAAATCCGAGGCAACAAATTGGACAGGACACAAAACCGTAAGACCTTAACCACAGTCGTTGCGTCGTCTTGCAAAATAGAGGGCAAAATCCGGTGGCAAGGAAACCACCGCCCTCTGGTCAGAGAATAAAGGACAGTCAATGCGTTACAAATACTAGAGAAATATCTAGCGGCGGCGTGAGGGAGTTGCAAATACCTGTTTCATACCACGTTCCTTAGCCGAATGACTTTCTAAATTCGGTAATTTTATTACGAGGTTGTACCGTCGACGACGCGTAACCGCACTGTTGGTCTGATAATATACGCTCTGGCGATCAATGTGTATATTCAGTGTCATGGTATTTGTCTGGAAAAACCACTTCATTTGGAGGTAATGCCATACCTCGATTTATAAAGCCAGTATAGCTTTTAACATGGATACTTACATGCACCTGTAGGACTAAGACCACTTGTGACAGTAACATACATTCTTTGTAAGAATCAACCTACATTAAACTACAGTAGTTGTTGCGATCGTGTTTTTTAACATCTGGTGGTTTGTCAGGCGATTATGCCTCTGTTTATGAGACACAGTGGTACCACTCGCAAGAAAAACGTATGAGACATGTCCACCCCTCGCTGATTTTCGGTCAGTATTATTTCATATCGCCAGCAATCAGTTACTGGCGAAGTATTATACTTAGTACCAGGGGATGTGTGATAGATTCGCCTTGTGCATCAGTCTTATAAAGTATGTGTTTCTGTTCCGACATGTGCAAAGGAAATGACTCGACTTTGTTGGGTACATGCACGATGTCTTTCCGCAAAAGGTCATACCCTATGGTGTTTATTAATAATTTTTTGTTATTAAAGGAAAAGACGTCAGTAAATATTTGTACTTTACAAGACAATCGTAAATAAACGATCGTGTGATGTACATTTTCGTACCTCCCAGGGTCCTTAGGAAACAAGAGAACGAAAAGCGTGTAATTTTTTAGTTATTGCTGATTTTTGTGGCAGTAGATACACTTACTACTGTAAAAACTATGTTACAGCTTAATATAAACGTTAGCATACGCACTCATCCGATACTGTATTCAGAAGTGTCGCTTGCTGGCCGCTTGTGGGGATGCTATCGTTTTGGGTAACAAATGAGACGGGGTGTTGCGTCCGTTACGTCATAATGTAGTACAGTAAAGGTGAAATATTCACAATGGCAGAAAACATATGAAAACCTTAGACAAGTACTTCTGACATCACTGCTAGATGCCAACGGCATCGTTGTCACAGCAGCTGGGGACTTTAATTCAACAAACGTTAGGCAATTTTTTAGAAATATTTATAAATTATTTGCACAAACTTTCCTCGTTAATCAGTCTAACTACTAGTGAAAATCGTATCAAAATCCCTGCAGTAGTTCCTGAGAGAATCCTAAAGATACAGACAGAAACCGCGGTTTGGGGATTTCATTTATATATGTATAGAAGATAGATCGATTGCCTTTGTGTGAATCGGTGCACATGAATCCAGGGCAGTGACTAATACCGTGCTCAGGAATACTGCTCTTTGTTGCCAATCATAACACCACATCGATATTATGTCTAAGATGGTCTCAGTTCCCCAACCCATACTCTGCGATATGCCTTTTCTGTGCACTACAGTGTCGGGTTCAGCTAAACTGGTGGCTGTCCGACCTTTGCTTAACGTGATTCAGAAGAATAAAGACCTTCAGTTCGGCAACAATAACTTAATTGCGAGCGCGTATCTGACGACGCCCGGCATGCATGAACCGATCAGAGTTACAAAATTTGCTTCCGGCCTCTACAGAAGGATCCTTAATCCTGGGAAAACTTCCGTAGTTATTAGAGAGAAAACAGTACTCGTCCACACAAGCCAGGAGCCACGGAATTACTAATTAACTCAAAAAACAAGGAATAATAATAATAAACAGAACGTATATAAATGCTAGAAAACACAGCGCCTCTAGAGGCTGGGCGCGGAACTACACAGACGTCGTGTACAGTAATTGCGACCGCACAGCACCGCACTGACACACGCGCACACACCACACACACACACACACACACACACACACCAGCGAGCTTGAATTAGCGCGCGGCAGCGTCGCTGCAACAGTATCGTCACAGTCTGCGTGTTTATATACGTTGAGAACATTTATTGTCCTGGATAACGTATTAGGGTCTGCTAGGTAAAAAATTTCTAGAACAGGATATATCTGTGAAGAACTCATGTCTTTGCTATCAGTTGACAGTGAAATCGTGTAGCTTCGGATTATAAAAATCTCTGCCTTCTCCAAGACACAATATCTTCTCTTGTCTTGTCATTATTCGCAAATGTTTTGATACCTACATGTTCTCTTCTTATGGGTCTCATTTTTTAGGCTGCATTAATTTAAAGTTTCTTTTGTAAAGTTTTGTTTTCTGTTATGCATTTCATCATGTCACAGCATTTCATGTTTTCTGACATATGCGCCATGTTTGGTGTTTCGTTCCGCTGTTACTACGCATCGCAAGTTTTCATTTACAAAATTAATTTAAAAAGGCATATGGCACCACATTCATGGAAAAATATTACTGTAACAGTGTCCATGTGGATTCTCGGTGGCACGAGATTGTATATTTCACCAATATTGTATATTTCGCGCTCTTCTCTCAAAGAAAATACACAAATGACTCATTTGTTTAGGGTCTAACTCTTCATTGTGTTGCCTTTGAACTATGAGCCTATTCAAACCAAGGAGTCCTTCTTCCTTACACAGATGGTAGAAATCCGGTTCGTGAGGAAATCTTGGTACAATTTTACGTTGATGGCTCACTTGAATAAAGATTGTATGCTTGCTGACATACATCAACATCTTACATTACTAATCATTTGGTACCGGTACTGTGTACTGGAGGAAATAAACTAGCAATGCCATGAAAACCGACAGATGAACGATGACTAGAGATTCACATAACAACTGAAACTGACTATAATAATAAGGAGCAAAATAGTTACGGTACTTAGAAAAAGTTCACAAGGCAAAACTGTTTAAATATAGCATGGTATGTTGCAAAGATGATAATTATACGTAATAATAAAGTACCAAAAAAAGTTGCAACTTTCACTAATGAAATAAAAAATGCTCTGAGTAACCGGAAGTCACTCGTTGGGGTTTTTTGTGATCTCTCAAAGGCTTTTGATTGTGTAAATCATGGAATACTTCTAGATAAGCTCAAGTACTGTGGTATGAATGGGACAGCGCTCAAATGGTTTAAATCATACCTAACTGGAAGAGTGCAGAAAGTTGAAATAAGCAGTTCACATAATCTGCAAAAAACTGGTGATTTCTCAAACTGGGGAACAATCAAGAATGGGGTGCCGCAAGGTTCGGTCTTGGGTCCTCAGCTGTTCTTAATGTACGGTATATTAATGGCTTACCATTCTATATTCACGAAGATGCAAAGCTGGTACTTTTTGCCGATGATACAAGTATAGCTATCACACACAACAGACAAGAATTAACTGATGAAATTGTAAACAATGTTTTTCAGAAAATCAATAAGTGGTTCTCTGCAAATGGGCTCTTATTAAACTTTGACAAAACACAGTATATACAGTTCCACACACCATTAATAAATATAGACTTCGATCAGAAATCGGTAGCTAAGGTGGAATATTCAAAATTTCTAGGTGTATGCATTGATGAGGGGTTGCAAATTTTGGAGATATACATCTCAGTAAATTAGCTTACCACGCCTATTTTCATTCTCTGCTTTCTTATGGCATCATATTCTGGGGTAACTCATCGTTGAGTAAAAGAGTGTTGATTGCACAAAAGCGTGTAACCAGAATAATTGCTGGAGCTCATCCAAGATCATCCTGCAGACACTAAAGAGCTAGGGATCTTCACTGTAGCCTCACCATAGATATATTCACTTATGAAATTTGTTATTAACAATCCGAACGATTTCAAAAGTAATAGCAGTGTAAATGGCTACAGCACTAGGAGAAAGGATGATCTTCACTACTCAAGGTTAAATCTAACTTTGGCTCAGAAGGGGGTAAATTATGCTGCCACAAAAGTCTTTGGTCACTTACCTAATAGCATCAAAAGTCTGACAGAAGAATTTCTGAATGGCATCTCCTTTTACTCGTCAGATGAACTTTTGGATATAATAAGTGGGTAATTTTCTCACCCCCCCCCACCCAAAAAAAATTAAAATACCAAGTGTCATGTAATATTTTGTGTAATGTAATATCTTGTATAGACACCTTTTATTAACCTGACACGTTACACATCATTACAAAGTGTCATATTCATGATCTATGGAACAAGTACTAATCTAATCTAATCTAACTATGTAGCAAACATGTGAAGAGTCAATCAGATTTCAGCTTATGTCAATTTGTGATATTTATTGCAGACTGAAAATTACTTAAAATATATATTGGAGATTGACATACACTGAAATCTAATTGACTGTCCATCTTATTGCTTCCTTTTGTGCCCTGAACCTTAGCAATTCCCTACGGAAAGTCTGGTACACCGTATGATTATAGTTACCCACGAATCGGGATTTCTTAATTCCGTATGAACATCTACAGCGCAGTCCTCTCAAGTATCACGGTCTATATGCCATCCTCTCGATACTACATCTGTCGACATTTTTGCGATATTATCGAAAATAGTTACAGTATTTTGTTAGTATATTATTGGCTGAGTAACAGGAAACTACGAAGTATCTACCATACTCAGTCAAGAGAGCGGACAGTTTTTCTTAGATCACGGCCGGTTATGAACTGATCTGAGAGGGGAACACAAGGTCTCGCTTTCGGTTGTTTTATTTTCCTCGGCTAACCGAGATTATGTTTGCCTGAGGGGGCAACACAGATAGTGCCCAGGGTTGCAGAGGTTAGCCCTAATGAGAAGCAGACAAAGTTCTGCCCATTGCCACCACCCAGTCCGGGACAATAGCCGGTCATCATATGTCTCTTTATTGTACCAGCTAGGAAGAGAACGATCAGTCTGCGAGAGTCATTAAAGCACCGGAATACGAGTATGTTGTACACGGTGCCGAATAATCTATATAGTTTACCAAATAAATTCTAGACTAGATCCCAACAGCAAACAATCACGTGCGGACTGAATTACCTGACGGATGCACCTGTAATATTTCATAATGGAATAAGATATTTAAAAAAATGTAGTAGATAAGAGTTAAAAAGTAAAAGGGAGAGTGATTTACTGTTTCCTTAATACTCTAAATTATTATCCATCACCATATTAAACCAACATTTTTTCATTAAACAAATAAAACAAACGATTTAATTATTTTAATGACATGCGAGAGCTACTGTGAAGAGGAGTACAACTGCAAGTCCCTTCCATAAATAAAAGGCGGGAAAGGGGAATGCAGAAATTCCGGTCCAACACACTTTCACCTCCATTGTCACGCAAGTAGTACATGATGGTGGAAACTGGATATCCTCAGTCTTGGCTTCGTATCTACTACATTTAGAGCCTCTCAGTTGGGATACGTTCCGTTGCACTCTTTAAAAGATTCACGTTATTAGACTCCACGTTTCAACATCTCCTGATTGTTGTTGAAATCTCAGCCAAGGATCTATGATAGCCCCAACCGGGGCAAAAACTTGATGTTGGCACCCCGCCATCCCTCGCCCCCCCCCCCCCCCCCTCACGCCCTCCAACCATTTGTAATAGGACTTAAAAAATTAAAAAAATCTATGTTTTCGAAAATCAATTTGTACAGCACATTTTTCTGAAGAGTTTGATATATAAAACATATATTTTCGAGGAAATGTAAGACACGGCATTTGGTCTTAAGCGTGCCAACGTGCAGAGCCACGCCTCTTCACACAGCATTCTTCTATCGCTCGTCAATGTTTTTCGCTCTGTGGAATTCCAACGCGTATATTTTGTAATGGAAGCCATCAAACATACATACAGGAGAGTTGAAACTAAAATGTCCTGTGGTGCCTCTACTGCTCCAGTCAGCCGGCTTGACATTCTACTTCTCTTAGCTAGTAACTTTCTCTTTTGTGTGACATAAAATTAAATGTAGGAAACATAAAATCAGTAAAGACAAGAGACACGCGAGACAGTAAGCATTTCTTCAATCCTTATGTCCCAGCATTTTTTTCCCTTTAATCTTGTTACAGCTTTACGCAGCGTTCTTTCCTTTCTGTGAAAAAATCTATTACCTCATCAAAGTTCGTCTTACAGGCATTGTATTTTCAGTGGCTAGAACCGCGAGGCCAGATAGACGTTCCTGATTCACTGTTGGAAGTAGATAGTTTTTAACTACTTTCAGTTTGCTGAAGCTTCGCTCACAGCTTTCAGATGTTGTCGCTAATATGCTGTATATCCTTACAGCTTAATTAATATTAGGAAAAGCTTCTTGCAAGTCACGTTTGCACAGATGTTATAACAGGTCGAACGCGCTTTATTTTTCGTTAATTTCATTTACTAACTTTTTGAATACGGCGAGTTCCAGGCAAAAATCAATTGCATTCATGCCTTTCGAATATCTTTATGTTAGGTCGGCTCTATTTTTCTGCAGATCCTCGGTCGACATATTTAAAAATGCGTGACCACTGTGGACTCACTACCCTTGTTTCTCGTTAAAATTTTGTCAGATACTACTCTTATATCTTTGTAAAACAGCTGAGTCGGATCTAGTGTCCTTGATTCGTCCTCGCTGATTTCGTCGTGTTGCCTTCTCTTTCTGGAAGTTAGTTTGCTTTTGAGAACAGACTCGATTTCCAACTTTTCTGAAACAGATATAACTTCTTCGATCCACTGTTCTGTTGGTTTACCTCCCATTTCTTACAAGATCTTAACAAGGTCTTGCATTAGCACAGCAGAACGCGAAATGATAATGTCTTCTTTCTGTATTTCGATGTTCACTCTATTAATCTCTTGAAAAATTCCAGCCCAAATAAATAAATTTAAAATCCAGGATAAATTTAAAATCCATCACCGCGTATAGTAGATGACTAGCTTCATGCTTGTTAGATTCCGTGACAAGAGAAGATTCTTCAGTTTCTTCCACAGATTTGACAACTTCCGGTAAATTATTTAATGGAGCTGCAACAGCTAGGTCTTCAGCTGACCATCTTGTTGACTACTTCCTTTTAAGTTGGTTTTTGTAACCTTTTGCATTATTTTACACCGCGTGTTGGATCCAGTTACTGTATAACCCCAAATAGGCTTCTGGACATGATGACGCAGAATGCTCGCCCACAAGATTTAAAGAGTGTGCTAGACATGATACAAATTCTGCCAGCTCCTTCATTTCCATAATTCTGGATTGGACTCCTTTGTATATGCCGGCCATATTAGATCCGTTGTCGCAAGGTTATCCACGACATTCTTACACATCCAAACAATCAGCTTCTAGTTTTGCTAAAGTTCGTTGTATGATATATTTTCCAGTCTTTCCGCCAACTTCTATAAGATCAATAAAGCTTTCCTTTATTTCATATATAGCTTATGATATTTTTATCTAACGAATCATTTGACTCATTTGTTCCGTGTCAGATACGTCTGGAGTGCAGTCAAACATGATGGTGAAATAGTTCGTCTCCTTGATATCATTGATAATAGGATTTCGAACTTTGTTTGCCATTATATCGATGATTTCGTTTTGTATTGTCTTTGACAAATAGGATATCCGTCCCATTTTTGGTGATCTAAGTATTGCTTGAGAGTAGCATTGTATCTGACGAGCAGAATTATCAAATTAAGAAAATTTCCTTGACTAGGTTGAGGAAAATTTTCAGTGAGATCAGTCTGTGTTTCCTTAGAAGATCTAAAAGCTAAACAGTTTGTGGCAAGATAAATGACAGCCTTCATTACTAGATGCAATGTCTCCATTTTTGTTTTTCCTCAGAATGACTTAATCTCTCAATCTCGCGATCGATTCCCTGACACGATTTAATTTGCTGCCGATGCGTTTTCCATTTTATGAAACATTCCTTATGTGCTTGTGATGCTTCTCGCTCGTATGATCTTTCTGAAACTTTTTTACAATTAATAAGGCACTCTGAACACAAGGCTGATGCAGAAGAGCTGCCGTATGGCTTTCTGTCAGTACAGTAAATTGCATTTTTTGCTTTCGAATAAACAAGACAGAATCTTTTAGTATTTTCCTGATTTGCCATTGTTCCGAACCACATGTGACATGTCAAAAGCCTACCATTGCATTCAGTGGACCTAAACTCTATTTTAGCTGGATGTTTATTATTTAGTAGCACAGCTTGTTTTCTGAAGAATGACCTTTGTTGATCTGTAACTTTTTTGTGGTTCGGCCTGTACCTGGGTCCATTAGATCCATAATTTTGTCTTTACTACACGTCTGCAATAGGTCAGCAAATGCTAGCTCAGGTCCATCTTCCTGCTAAGATAATGCCGACGATGAAGACTGTGTACCATCATCTGAGACTTGAACCTTCTACTGTTCTGTCGAATTATCTTGAATGTCCAAGTCACAAGAATTATTCGAAATGCCTGAAATCATAGTATCAGAACCATCAGTGGAGCTTAATGATGCGTCTGCTTCGTCAAGCCATCTTCTCATCATCGAAGCCGATTTATTTATTTCTTCAATTTTATCCTTAGTTCTTTTTCTCTTTTGAGCCCCAGAAAGCTTTTTTCTTGGTGCATTAATCATTTGCTCTTTACTGGCAAAAAGTATGACACTTCTACTACAATCAAACATAGATCTTAATTTGAGGACGAGATTTTTGAGAATGTACGTTTGGAGCACAGCATTGTATGGTACTGAAACATGGACTGAGGGAAATCCAGAGAAGAAGAGAGTCGGAGGATTTGAGATGTGGTGCTACATAATAGTGTTGGAAATTAGGGGGACTGACAAGGTAAGGAATGATGAGGTACTCTTCATAATCGGCGAAGAAAGGAATATATGGAGAGCACTGACAAGAAGTGATAGGATGGCAGAACATCAGTTAAGACATCAGGGAATAACTGCCATGGTACTAAATGGAACTGTGGAGGGTAAAAACTGTAGAGGAAGACAGAGATTGGAATACATCTAGCAAATAATTGACCAAGTCGGTTGCAAGTGCTACTCCGAGATGATGAGGTTGACACAGAAAAGGAATTTGTGTTGGGAGGCAACAAACCAGTCAGAAGATTGATGACTGCAAAAAAATAAATAAGTAAACAATAAAATAAAATATGTTCACTCTGTGGAGATAAATAGCTTTAGTGCTGTTAAGATAAGAGTTGGACAAAACTATTATGCAGATGCTAACCAAGTGTGTTTGACCACCAACAGCAGCTCAACACTTCCCAAGTGTCAGTCGTGGTTAGAACATTGTTCTGTCTAGTAGTGAGTGCATTGTTTCAGAGCCGAGTGAATTCGAACATCTGAGTACAAATAACAGCTCCATCAGTGCATTGCTCTTTTACACGTTCTGTACACGATACTACCGCCGTCTGTATATACACATATCGCTGTGACATGACTTTTGTCAGTGTACTTCGGAACTGATATATTTCTCTGAATTACGAACAGTTATGCTGAAGTGATGTACTAAACACTGATGTAAACAAATTAGTATTACATTAAATTTTTATAAACTTAATTGTTATTATTAGTATTTAAATACTAGACATATGTGAGACATTAAAAGTTGGGATGCCAACAAACTTCTCTCTTTCAGAAACGCTTTTGTTTCCATTGCAGCCCACATTTTATATCGTCTTTACTTCGGCCATCGACAGTTATTTTTCTGCCCAAATAACATAATTCATCTGCTATTTTTAGTGTCTGATTTCCTAATCTAATTCCTTAAGCAGCGCCTGATTTAATTCTACTACATTCCATCACCCTAGCTTAGCATTTCTTGACGTTTATTTTATAGCCTGCTTGCAAGACACTGTTCGTTAAATTCAACAGCACTTCCAAGTCCTTTGCTGTCTGTGAAGGTATTACAATGTTGTGGTCAAACCTTAAAGATTTTATTTCTTCTTCCTGAACTTTACTTCCCACTCGAAATTCTTCTTTGGTTTCCTTTCCTGCATGCTCAGCGTACAGATTGAATAACATCGGAGATAGGCTGCAACCCTGTTTCAATCACTGCTTCCCTTTCATGCTCTTCGACTCTTGTTACTGCCGCCTTGTTCTGTACAAGTTGTATATAACTTTCGCTCCCCAAATTCTAACCCTGCTATCTTCAGACTTTTAAAGAAAGTCAGCATTGTCAAAAGCTTTCATTCAGTCTACAGAAACTGTACACGTAGGTTCCCCTTTCTTGCAAGACAAGTCGTAGGGTCAGTATTGTGTCACGTGTTCCGGACCCCAAATTGATATTTCCAGAGGTCGGCTTCTACCAGTTTTTCTATTCTTCTGTAAGAAATTCGTGCTAGTATTTTGCCACCATTACTTACCCTGAGGTAACAAAAGTCATGGGGTACCTCCTCATTAAGTGTCAAAAATGTTCGACGGGATTCATGTCGGGCGATCTGGGTGCCAAATCAGTCCCTCGAATTGTCCAGAATGTTCTTCAAACTAATCACGAACCATTGTGATCCGGTAGCATGGCGCATTGTCATCCATACAGATTCCATCGTTGTTTGCTGAAAATAGTCTCGAAGTAGTCAAACGTCACCATTTCTAGTCAATGATCGGTTCAGTTGGACCAGAGGACCCAGTCCATTCCATGTAAACACTGCCCACACCATTATGAAGCCACCACCAGTTTAAACTGAGCCTTGTTGACAGCTTGTGTCCATGGTTTCGTAGGGCATGCAGCCACAGTCGAACCCGACCATCAGCTCGTTTCAACTGAAATTGGGACTCATCTGACAAGGCCACCGTTTTCCAGTTGTCTAGAGTCCAGCCGATACTGTCGCGAGCCCAGGAGAGGAGCTGCAGGAGATGTCGCGATGTTAGCAAAGGCAATCACGTCGGTCGTCTGCTGCAATTGCTCATTAACGTAAAATTTCGTCGCACCGTCCGAATGGATACATTCGTCGTACGTCCCATATTGATTACTGCGGTTATTTCACGCAATGCAGCTTCTCAGTTAGCACTGACAACTCTACGCAAACTCCACTGTTCTCAGTCGTTAAGTGAAGGCCGTCGACCACTGCACAGTCCATGGTGAGAGGTAATGCCTGAAATTTAGTATTCCAGGCACACTATTGGCACTGTGGAGCTAAGAATATTGAATTCCGTAACGATATCCGAAATGTAATGTCGGATTCCTCTGGCTCCAACTATCATACCGCATTCAAAATCTGTTAATCATGTCGGAAACCTTTTCACATGAAATGACAGCTCCACAGTGCACTACCCTTTTACACTTGTGTGCACGATACTGCCGCCATGAGTATATGTGAATATCGCTATCCTCTGAGTTTCGTCATCTCAGTGTATTAAACTGATAGGTAGGTAATATTTGCAGCTGTCAGTATCTTTTCCCTTTAGAAATGGAATTAAAATAATTGAAAAGCCACTAAGCTACAATATCGTTTACTAGATGACCTGTTTCAGCACTCTGAAGGTGCCATCATCCGATCTGTGAAGGTATAACATAACGGGTTTGAGGGAGGGCTTACATGAGTTAACTATATACATTACAATTATTACAGAACCACATACCTGAAACGTGGATTAACATTTATAAAACCGTATGGACATCATGGTACATGACGCAGACCATCTGATAAAAATCATTGTCACAACCAATAAAAAATATTAAAAAACTGCTCTCATGGTCGTTCTTTCCATAAAATATAAAACTGGGGTCACCAGATGAAACTACCACTGCTCGCCTAACACCGGTCGGCATCATCACTGCCCTATTCCGGGCAGACTTACCTGCTGTGATTCTAGCGGTTCACAACCGGCCACCAGATAGCGCTGTCCAAGCAGAGCACACACAGTCCCACGGTATAACCACTCATTACTACTAAAACGCAACTTTACTATAACTGCTTGTAACATATCCACGCAAAGCCTACATTTGCGCATACATTTCCTGTACATACTATAATCACTATAAAGTACGTCAATTACAAAGTAAAAGCATCTGAGGCACAGAGATTATCCATTAGCGCCTTACAAAACTACATATTATAAATTACCTTACGTACGTAGAGTCACTGTGCATCTTGGTCCGCATGTCATTTGCCCCCCCTGTTCCTGTACCCTTCGGTTTGCTTCTAACTGGCATTCCTTAATTCCATGTGCCTATGCAGGTTTTCGTAGTTGATTCGTACCTTGCTCATAACGAATGTATAGATGGTGAGAGACTTTATAGCAAGTTAATACGCTCTTTTTTAACCCTTACAATACCTAAGACCATAGTGCCTAGACAGGTAAAGCCCAGCATACCGGTTTTAATCGCTCGTCACATTGTATCTATGTCGTGTTATGAACAGCTTTCTGTGTGCATGTTCCTGACGTCCTTATATGAATAAAGGTAAATTATAATATGTAGTTTTGTAAGGCGCTAATGGATAATGTCTGTGCCTCAGATGCTTTTACTTTGTAATTGACGTGCTTTATAGTGATTATAGTATGTACAGGAAATGTATGCGCAAATGTAGGCTTTGCGTGGGTATGTTACAAGCAGTTATAGTAAAGTTGTGTTTTAGTAGTAATGAGTGGTTATACCGTGGGACTGTGTGTGCTCTGCTTGGACAGCGCTATCTGGTGGCCGGTTGTGAACCGCTAGAATCACAGCAGGTAAGCCTGCCCGGGATAGGGCAGTGATGATGCCGACCGGTGTTAGGCGAGCAGTGGTAGTTTCATCTGGTAACTTCAGTTTTATATTTTATGGAAAGAACGACCATGAGAACAGTTTTTTAATATTTTTTATTGGTTGTGACAATGATTTTTATCAGATGGTCTGCGTCATGTGCCATGATGTCCATACGGTTTTATAAATGTTAATCCACGTTTCAGGTATGTGGTTCTGTAATAATTGTAATGTATATAGTTAACTCATGCAAGCCCTCCCTCAAACCTGTTATGTTATACCTTCACAGATCGGATGATGGCACCTTCAGAGTGCTGAAACCGTTCATCTAGTAAACGATATTGTAGCTTAGTGGCTTTTCAATTATTTTGAAAACAGAGTGATCATCCTACGACACACCACGTGTTCACTGCAGAAATGGAATTTGTGTCCTCGGAGTCTTTCGCGACGGCATACATGAATAAAACGTTCTCGGTTTTCCAGCCACGTGAATTCAAATAAAATGCTCGAGCTTTCGATGGCCATTGGGGGGGGGGGGGGGGGGGGGGAGTGTGAGCCACACGATCCCGTCTACTCACTCTGATTCTGTGCCTGGCGCGGTTTTGCTACATCCTACAGAACTCTAGATACCGCTTGTATTGTATGAGACAGGCCGCCTGCAGAGCGGTGGGTGGACCGCTGTGCAGCGCAGGCCACGCCCCCTAGGCCCCTGTTGCTGGCTGCTGCGTCGCGTTGCCAGGCAGCCAGTGGCCCGCGGCCGTCACGGCTCTCCTATCTGCCGCTCTGAAATTTGATCGCCATTTAACCTGCGGCCTCCAGATAACAGTGTGACCTTCTCGCTCCCCAGAAGCACCGAGGCTGACAACTGGCACAGCCGCGTACGTCTGCAGGTTCCTGAGACTACAACGAGAAACACAGAAAGCAGGCAGCTGGAATATCTCTGAGGCTCAAATCACTCTGAAGTCTGCAACGCTTATCCTTCTCACAGTTAGAACAAAAGTAGTTATTACTCCCCGAGACTGCCTATTAGCACAGCCATTCCACAGAACAAATGGCAAGCTTTGCAACGAACTTTACACAGGATTTCAAATCCTTACAGAACTTTCACTCACTAACGACACTCAAAAAACGACAAAAGGAAAGAAGTTTATAACTTACTATGTCTTCGCCGTTCACGCAGTAAAACTACCGCATGAAAATGACGTTTTTAATTCTTCACTGCTAACTATATTTGTGACTCATTTTGCAGACTGTCTTTACATACACCACAGAATGTACCAGCAAAATTATATCAAAGTACAACACATAGCTAAGGAGTTATGACGTCATAAACACTGACAAGGAGACGGTACGACCGTGGGGTCGGGGATTTCTCCGAAATTCTGCGTGGTGAAAGAGGTCCCCTAACACCTCACGTGGTTAAAATATTAGGACGCACTACTCGGAAAATCCCGAGAAAAATCGATCCAAAGTTTCTTAGATGCCGTATGAATATAAAATGTTAGTCCATTCCCGGGCCGCCGTTTGGCCTACATGGTACGTCGGCACGGCAGCTCAGCGTGTTCGGTCAGAGGGTTACGTGCCCTCTGTAATAAAAAAAAAAACTGAGTTAATCGATCAACAACAAACTTCAATGAATGTCTTACGACGTCCGCCCCGAGCAGATCCAACGAACAAAAGCGAACAAAATGAGATTAAAAAAAAATATTTTTTTAAAAAACATGGTTAGTGCTCGGATCGTGACGCCAGAGGTCTCGGGTTCGATTCCTCCTCCGGTACTTCTTTTTTCTTCTGTTGCTTGCGAAATTGCAGCGCATTGTTACAGGGGAATCGTGAAATTAATTCCCAGGAAGATTGTATAAAAATTCATTCTATAATTCACCATCAATCATCGTCACCAATATTCCGAGACATGATTCAATATTCCTGGTTTGCCTCAAAAGTATCAGAAACTCAAAAAATTTTCGTAAATATTAATGGGGCATGTTTTTGTACAGATTTATTGCAAACGCCCTGTGATTGTAAAAAATCCGTTTTTATATGTTGCGCAAGATGTCGCAAAAATTATTGCTTTGTTTGTTTTTACGATAAATACCACTGCAGTTCTTGTTTATATTTATTATATGTATAAAAATTGAATGAATCCCAATCGACTTTGTTATTCTGATTAAAAACCTAATGTTTTTTCCTCATATACTTTACAATGAAAAATGGAAAACCCACCGCCATGAATTGTGTAGTTGGACAAAAAGAAAATAATTTTTATTCAATAATGTAACTAATTTGTTAAAGATAATGTAGGTTTGGGAAACTTTCAGAATAATTGGTGGAATAACAAAAGAAAATGAAACAGAAGGAAAAAAAGTGGCGGAGGAGGAATCGAACCCGAGACCTCTGGCGTAAGAGTACGAGCCGTAAACATCTAGGACAGACGGCGACTCAGCAATGCACTAACATTTTGTACTCATATGGCACCTAAGAAACTTTGGGTAGATTTTTCCCGGGATTTTCGGGGTAGTGCGTCCTAATATTTTAACCACGTGAAGTGTTAGGGGTCCTCTTTCACCACACAAAATTTCGGACAAATCCCCGACCCCACGGTCGTGCCGTCTCCTTGTGAGATACGCGAGAAACTGCTGCACGTTGCATGACGTTTAAATTGATTACTTATTCGCTGCTAAATGTGTTCGCAACACTTTTCACAGTCAGCATCCAAAAATGCCGCCGAATGTAGCCCCAAAAATGTATCATTGCACGATACGTAGTTCAGGAGATGTGACGTCATAAACATTGAACTGCGTAAAAATAAAACTGCAGGGCAAAATTCGTTAAAGATACAGATGAAATATCTGTACAAAAATGCGTGAAATAGTTTAAAAACATGTGAGATATATTTAACATGTGCATACACAGGAACGCCATGGGTAAAAAACTCATTCTCAACCCCTGAAAGGATTTAAATCAAATTTGGTTCAAATGGCTCTAAGCACTATGGGACTTAACGTCTGAGGTCATCAGTCCCCTAGATTTAGAACTACTTCAACCTAACTAACCTAAGGACAGCACATCCATGCCCAAGGCACGATACGAACCTGCGACCGTAGCAGCTGAGTGGTTCCAGACTGAAGCGCCTAGAACCGCTCACCCACAGCGGTCAGCCCATAAAATATGGTTCACATATTAGTTACAGTCTGGAAAGAAATTCTGTGGGGCTAAGAACAACCAGGCTTCTACCGCAGTGCGGAGAGAGAAGGGGGAGCAGGAGAAGGGCAGACAGAAAGGGAGAAGTAGGAGATGGACAGAGAGAGGGAGGGGGGAATGCAACAAAGAGAGGGGGGGGGGAGGAGATGGATTTTGTCGGAGTGAGGAGAAGATAGTTAAAGGCAGATGGACAGAGGGAAGGGAGAGGAGGAGATGGACAGAGAGAGGGGGAGGAGCAGATAGGTGGAGTGAGGCGTAGGAGGAGCTGGACAGAGAGGAAACAGGAGGGGATGGGCAGAGAGTAGGGGTTGTGGGAGGTGAACAGAGAGAGGGGTAGAAGTGATGAGCTGAGAAGGGGATGGAGGAGATGAACAGACAGAGGGGAAAGGTAGAGATGGACTAGATTGGAATAAATACAGACACAGACAATGCTGTGTACTCAGTTAATAATTTACAAAAGAAAACGTGGTCTGTCGCAGGCTGTAATGTTAACGATCTATGTATAACATATTGTAATTACTATCAGATTGTTTTACTGTGCACATACAAAACCAGACGTCATATTCCGTAATTACGTTAGGAATTAATCCACATCAAGAACGTTACAACCTCACATGTCACACATTGGTAACTATCTACAGTTTACTGCCTACTGTTTACAATAAGCTAACTTTGGTTTTAGAGTGTATGAGGTAAGCATCTAACGTGCTATCACATCCTTGCTTTTCGTTTGTTGTCCATACTTGCAATTTATCTCACATTTTCTGATTCGACCTACATGGTATCTTGTTGCAGTAGATGATAGTATCAAACGAGACCGAGCAGTTGTCTAACTCATAGTAAAGTAATATTGTTCCAGTTCTTGGTGACCATACTGCTCTAAACGCCACTGACCAATTACACTGTTGTCGAAAACTTCAGGACGAAGGTAACTTCCAAATGACGTGCCACTGCCAAGAAACATAGTTCGATGAAACTTACTCCGTACACAGAAAAACTGTTATAGTATAGTGCAGGAGGTAGCTGAGAGAAGCATGCAATGAGGCGAATAGAAAGGACTCTTTTATGAACGACAATAAATACACTAAAATCACCGCGATTCATCACCGTCCCCTGGACTTTACAAAACGAAGGACATGGTTCTTAATAGGGTGTGTGATCGAAAGGGACGACAATGCATGATCTGCAAAGTGCTTCCATGTTGGCCACAAGATTGGTAAGGAGTTTTTGTGGAAAGGCATTCCACTCCTCCAACTGCCGGATGGTTGTTGATGCATTTGGATGTGCTGCAATACGTGTTCCCAACGCTTTCCACACGTGCTCGATGAGATTTACGGCGACGAAACGTGCAGGTCAGTCCATTCGCCGAATATCCTCTCGTTCCAAGAGCTCCTCCAACTGCATATTCGATGACGTCACACATTGCCATTGGTAAAAATAAAGTCATGGTCGAATGCACCACTGAAAAGACGCACATTGGAAAGGAGCAGAGTGTCACAACAATTTTGACCAGTGAAGGTACCGTGTTCAAAGAGTAAGAGGGTAGTACGCCCAAGCAACTTCACGCTTGTCCACCTGGATCACCAAAATGACAGAACTGTTATATAAACAGAACAGCCCTATAACAAAATTATGTAACAGCGGAACAAATCCAGTAAACATAAGAGTGGCAAATTATACAGCCATAGAGCAAAATTATTTCCAATTTCAACGGGGACAGTCAGTCAGATGGGTTAGGAATGGGGTCCCCTCTGACCCCGTTATTAGCTGAAATGTTTATGGATAATTTTGAACAAATATTTTTGTACAAAGTGCTCCTAAGTTCTGAAATACTGTACTGGACTAGGTACGTAGACGACGTACTATGCTTGTGGGGTGATACCATCAGAATATTAAATAAATTTTTCTACATTTAAATTCGCATAACAGTAAAATTAAATTTACAGTGAAATTGGAAGGAGACTCTATCAGCTCTTTAGATTTTACCATTGACATTAGCACGCAATAACATTTATTTAAGATGTACAGGAAAGTAACTTCCACAGATACAGTAAACCTGTCAGTTCCCATGCATCCCATAACGCACAACCATGCAGCCTTTAATTCCATGGTACACCGCCTACCATTAAAGGGGGCGTGCTAAAAAGTTAACCCTCGGATTTTTTTGTTGTGAAACTCTTAAAGCTTCTGTCTTTATTCTTCATGTCTACGTAGTTATTTCCCAACATTCTCATCCTGGCAATGGAACACTGCTCCATACGAGAGACCAGTCCTTCATACCGTCACTGTAGAATGTTTGACTTTTTTGGCGGATCCACAACCTCACCTCTGTTTGTACCGCTCCACCACTATGAAAGTGCAGTCGTTGAAGGTGTTTTGAAAACAAATGAAAATCGAATAGGGCCAAGTCGGGACTGGACGGATGCTGATCGATGACAATGAACCCAGGGCGATCGTGTGTAGTCTGGCATTGTCATACTGAAGACGACGGTGCTCCACGTGTGGGCGAATTCTTCTAATTCGAAATTCGATTACAGCATGCTGTTTGCCACGCACCAACATAGTTACGTCACACACCTCCGTATTACACGCTACATTTCGGAGTCTTCTAGCGACAGAGGGCCGCAAATATGAGATAGTGAATGTTAATAAAGTTTGTTTTATTTTAAAAACTTAAAGAGTTCTCACGTAAAAAATTCCAAGGCATTATTTTTCAGCAGCCCACGTATAGTAAAATCCAAATCACATTTTGAAAATGAATTAAAGAAGTGGCGTAGTCCACTTTTGCTGAACATGCTCTGAATGAATGTCACTCTTATGGCATTAAGTGTGTTGCTCTCCACAGAGGAACTAAAGGCAGAAAACAAACATTACTCGAAATTTTGACTATTAATGAACATCAATCAAAGAATCCTGACATGGTCCTTAATGACCAAACACAGTTTCATTAATCGCCTGTACTAAAGTAGCAGTGGCCTGATAATATTTTCTCGCTATTAGATAATGTTATTGTTATAACCTCAAGCCCACATTCCATAGACTCTTTCTCTACTCTGACCACCCCCTCCCCCCACCGTCCCTTTATCGGCTTGTTCACAGCATTCACCAGTTTGTTCACGTAACATACGAGGGCTATTCGGAAAGAAAAGACCGATCAATCGGGAAATGGAGACCACTGGGAAAACCAAAAATGTTTTATTTGCAACAATTACCTACACCTTCCAGCTACCTCTGTATATAGTCGCCACTCCGACGTAGAGATGTGTCGTAGATGCGTGTGCTTTCCACCAATTCTGTACGCTGTTCTACAGCTCGTTGTCTGTCCCAGAATGTTGTCTTCACAGTCGGCGGTTCATGTGAGCAGAAATAAAACTCAGAGAGAGCCCAATACTAGCTGTATTGTGGGTGATCAAACGCTTCCCATCGAAATCGCTGTGGGAGTATCTTCATTGCCCCTACAGAGTGAGGCCAAGAATTATCATAGACAAGGACACGCATGACACTTATGTTATGTGGGCTGCACGGTATCAGGCGAAATTTCTCACGAAGCCTTTATACTTGGAGGAAGACACTATTGTTCTAGGCATCTTTACGCACGCATTGTGCGCTCAGGACAGAAAAAAGCAACCTGACCCAATCGACAGGCATACTAGAGGCATTGTCCAACACGTTTCTGCAAAGCTTCATCGATTTTCACTGTGGTTTGCATTTCGTGGCCAATCGGACCTTACTTTCGGAATAGCCCTCGTAACAGTATGTGTCATTACTCTCTTTTACAACATTTTCTTGCTTATACGCACCGTTACTTGTAATTTTTGAGTATAAAGCAATATAAAACGTATTTGTTCAGAACTTATTTGTGAATTTAATTACGATTATGTCTTTGAATCGATATTTAGTCGTCAAAGTAACATGTGTTTCAAAAACAATTTCTCTAAGCTATGAACACCCTGTGGTGTTGTGTAGGCTACCAGTTTGATAATAAGTTACACGAGCCCTTTTTTTATTTTTTATTTTTTTAGTCATGCGGGCCGCCACGAACTCCTATTCTGTGCCAACCTTTTCATCTTAGAGTAGCACTTGCAACTTACGTCCTCAATTATTTGCTGGATGTATTCCAATCTGTCTTTCTCTGCAGTTTTTGCCCTCTACAGCGCCCTCTGGTACCATGGAAGGCATTTCCTGACGCCTTAACAGATGTCCTATCATCTTGTCCCTTCTCCTTGTCAGTTTTTTTCACGTCGGGGCGTCAGAGGACAGCGCAACATCAATAGCAGGGTCGTCATCCTGTTCAGACATCCAATGGAGGCAGTCATCAGGAGTACGGCCTTGCCTCTTCCGCTTCTTTGGCGACCGTTGCTTCCTAAGACGCTGTTCCGTGTCAGATGGCGGGCTGCTATCGTCCGACATGTGGCCAGATGGCAGAAAAGGGATGGTAGGTACAGCTCCGTGATCAACAACCATGGGGTCGGAACAGACAGCTTGTGCCTGCTGACGGTTATCATTCACTGGTATTGCCTCCGGCAGGAGTGGAGGAGAGACAGGCGAAACGTCCATCGCGTCGTCGAGAGGAGTCGACGGCGGTACCGACTGATTCAGAGTGGGCGCAGCACGCAGCACCGCCGCAGACGCGTAAGACGGAGGTAACACAGTGGGCGTCGCAGCAAGAGCAGCGTCTCCGATCGGCATCTGAAGCAGTCTACGTCGGAGACATTCAGAACAGACATAGCCTTTCCGGCCGCAACCTGAACAGGTGCGCGACTGACCATCGTACATGATGGCAGCTCTGCAGCCGGCAATAACCAAGTAGGAAGGCACGTGTTTCCGTAGTTCAATTTTTATCTGATGGACACCATTGAGGACGTGGTGTGTCTCGAACGTCTTCTACGTTTCAGCCACGTGACTGAGGACGTTGCCGTAAGGTTTAAAGGCCACCACCACAACGTCCGATGGTACTTCAAACGGTAGTTGGAAAATCCGCAACGTTAGAAGAGCAAACCCAGCGTGATCAACCACGACTGAGCCGCGTGTGGCTCGTGTTCGTGCCATTTCTTATTTTACATCTTGTTTTTACCGTACTGCCACCTCGTTATGTCAGTTTTCAATTACTGGTGTCACTGAGTTGCTGCCTTGACCGCCCGTGAGCGGCAGCAGCAGCGCTTATCGATATAGTCCCAGCCGTATTATCTTTTCTGAACTGCTACTACTTCCCGGTCGTCGTGTGTTGTGAGTTAGTTCGGACCTGGCAGTGTGTGAGTTGGCACGCGGCACAATTTCAGTCGGGGCGCGGCAGCAGTGAGGTCCGGACAGCCATGACTAACCCGACTGTTGCCGGCACACATGATTGGAGTGGCGACACTTTGGTTGGTCGTCGGTCGGTCGTCTTACCGGACGACGTGTGTATAGCCGGCGATCGCTTATTGGTTGACTGTGTGTGCCGACTCATGATTCGTACCTGTTATTGCACAGTCACTGCCGTTAGCATTGTCTAGTTCTTCGTGCAAGTGTTCGTGAAACTGTGTGTAGTTTGTGTGATTTTGATTGACAAGTTATTTTAAATGTTGTCGGCGTACTGGCTCTGAGCAGTCGGTCGGTTGGCGTGGAACAGCGAGGAATTCTCGGCGGGGCGTAATTTGGTCGGGGCCCGCTGGCGGCCTCTACGCAGTGTCGGAGTGTGTGACGCTGTTCACATTGCTACGAGGTCCGTGGCCCATCCACCCTGGACACGAAAGTTGAGTTTTGATTTAACCTACCAGCAAGTCAAGACTGTTCACATTGTGTCGTTTGGAGCTCTTTGTCGACTGTTGGAATTTTCCCGCGAGCAACAAAGTGGTTTTCAAGTTGGAAAATTCTAGCCACCCTCCGGTGGAGTATCACTTTATTTGGTTATTTGAATTGAAGTGCATCAGTGGAATCTTCTGGTTATCTGCCCTGGGCGTTGACGTAAATTTCAGGCAGTGTAGTTTCCTCATCGTGTTGTTGCTGTAGTTTGTCAGCTCCGTGTATGATTGGCCGTGGGCGCCATTATCTTCTACGTGGTTCCGTCCCTGTTGTGCCCTGGTCGGGTGAAGTGGGAGTTATCTTGTCGGTGGGTCCGCTGACTGTCGGTGGGTTGGGTTGTCGTCGTATCGTGAATGGTTGGGCCGACTGCCTGTCTCACCTAAGCGAGCGTTGGTGTTTGAATTACAGGCCGACCCTTGAACATCTGGGCGCCCTTGTGTGTACTGCATTACTTTTTTAAAAATTTGTTCTTGTTGTTGGTACTTGTATGGCTTCTAGCCGGTTTTGAGTTTTAAATTAGAGTTGTTTTACTCTTAAGGCCTTCATCCTAGTTTAAAGTACTGTTTCACGTAAGCCCTTTGGCATTTTAAATTTTTTTTTAATTTAACTTCTTTACTTCAGCCTAACTAATGAACTGTTTTAAGATAAGGCTTGCCTTTTAAATTTCTGATTATGCGTGCGTTTTGAGTTATTGGCCTTCAGCCGTTTCTTAATTAAAGTGGCTTTCAGCCGGTAATTAAGTCCCAAAGATTAAAGCTGTGTGTTTGAAAAAAATTTTTTGGGGGCTCTTGTAATGTTTGATCAAATAATAAAGTTGTATGTTCGAGTGTAACTGACAGCCCCTTATCTTGGCCCCTTTCCATAATTTAGTCTATCTGTCATGTCCTACGGGTTAAGCAGGGCGTTTCGGCGACAGTCCCTATATGTCCGTCAGAGTATCGGAATTTCGAAAAATGCATTCCCAGAACATCTTGTGGCGGGAGACGCATTTCATCCTGTATAAAACGTCCTACTTCGTACGCCTTCGGTCGTTCGTGATCCAAAGGAAAAGTTAATTTAATTGTGGCTTGGCGATAAAAAAACGCCATGACAGTCGATGAAGTCGGACTGATACAAGCTGCTAAGCGGAAGTAAACAAATGCGCGCTCGCTCGCAAGCAGCACAACAGGAGAGACTCAAACAAGGCTTGCGCGCCTCACCACAGCCAAAGGCCGACAGAATGTAGAGATCACCATGCCACTGTTTCGTTTACAGTCCACATGTCCTGTGGATATATGTTATGTGTCTTTAATGCAGTGGTTTCCGTTGCCTTCTGCATCCTCATATCGTTGATCATTACTGATTCCTTCGCCTTTAGGGGCTGTTTGCCACCCTAAGGACAAGAGAGTGCCCTGAACCTCTGTCCGCTCCTCCGCCCTCTTTGACAATGTCATTGGCGGAATTAGGATGACTTCTCATGCGGAAGTCTTCGACCGCCAATCAATCAAAATTTGAGTAGTGGCGGGTTCCGAACCCAGTACCGACGACGATTTGATTACTGCTCAGAGACGCTACAGCTAGACCACGGCTATGCTCCCAGTCAGTTCATAACGAAATATTAAATAAATATTGTGAAACGTCAATACTGTGTATTTAACTTTTCAGCATGATTCACTTACATAATCGCTGAAAAAACAATATATACCCTCTGATCCCATGGAGTTTAATTTCGTTTTCTCCTCCCTTCTATGTGCTTTGTTTCTTTTTTCATGCAATGTATACGTATATTGGGTGGTGAAGTCTGGACTTGACGCTTAGACAGCAGTTGTGAGCGTATGAGGTTTTCCAGATGTTTTGTAGCCAAAGTTTTTGGAAATAAATCATTTCGTTGGTTTAGGATGATATTTCTCACTAATTTTGAATATAAATGAAGAAGCGTTACCAGCAGAAAACTGTTCGTTTGTTTATCCAGAAAAATCGTCCAGAACCTAAAAGTTTAATTATTATGTAAGAGAATTAATTAAGGAGCAAGTATTGTTTCGTATGTTCTGTTATTTGTGTGAGGCATTCCCCATGGGCTCCGAACAGTCCCAAGAGCGTTAAAGCTGTATTTGGCATCGTGTGTGCAAAATAATCGGAAACGGCAAAGAATTTTCTGCGTGAATCATGGGGTCAAAGAATACCAACGGCTAGCAGATTATAACAATAGTATACATACCGATGACTTTTTTTTAAAGTATGAAGCTTATTCAAAACGATTTGTACCTTGATGATTAACCCCTGATCACGTTTTGTAATTAAAGGCACAATAAAAGCCTTCCTATAAATCAGAGTTAGCGAGTCCTGATTTTGGTAGAAATTGAGCTCTTCTGCAGACATAAGAAGAATCATCAACGAGTCTGTGGTTCGCTGAAGACCAGCAGCGAGCTAATTTATAAATTAACTGAACCCTCGCACAAAGTATGTCAAATGAATGATGATGATGGAAATAAGTTTCTTGCCGCAGTTCGCTTCACGTTCTATGGGGAATCAAAACTTTGTGGTTGATCAGTACTGTGTAGTTGGACCTTGCCTTCCTCTCTGACCGACTGAATCATCTAGGCAAGACACACAGTCCTCCCTTACAGACTCATTTCTCCCAGTACCTCCCTCCCTCTTTCCAAACTTCATAAAACTTTCATGTATATCTACCGGGACTAGGAAGCTTGGAAGAAAGGGTATTGCGGAGAAGTGGCTTAGCCATAGCCTAGAGGATTGCTTGCGGAATGATTCTTTCTCTCTGCCGCGGAGTGGGCGCTATTTTAAAACATGTTGCCAGATTAAAACTGTATGCCAGACCAGGACTCGAACCATGAACCTTGCCTTCGAGGGCAATGCTCTTATCGACTGAGCTACCCAGGTACGAGTTACGACCCCTCCCCCCTTCCCCCTCACAGCTAATCTTCTGCCAGGTACCGTAAAGTTTCGGAAGTGAAAGAGAGCATTCCCCACGAAATCAAGTTCCGAGGTTCGATCTTCTGCCCGGCCGCACAGTTTTGATCTGCCAGGAAGTTTCAAAACAGCATACATGCACTGCTATGCAGAGCAAAAGATTCATTCCGGAACACGGAGAGCACCTGCACGTATCCTTATCCTCAAGCTCCACCAAGACTGTAAAACTTGCCGCAGCTGACGGAAGGCAGTGTAGGAAGCAAATCGCGACACTATTCCACATTGTGGCCAGAGAACCTTACATGAAACAAAATTAAAACCATAAAAGAAAACAAAGCAAAGATTAGTTGTGACAGATCCTATCATAGCTTTATGGTGTAGGAAGATAATGCCTGCAACCACTTCTAATCTCGCCCCTTTGTTGAAGAGCTAATAAGAAGTGTGAGGCAATTACAGAACATCCTGCAGCCCATTCGGTTGCCGTACATACGCCACGTAGTTCTGTTGACATGGTGCATTAGACTCTTCGAGGCGTTAGACAGCTCCTCTGTTCAATAACAGACCTGTCATATACTAGCAGGTGTGCAACATCTTTGGATGGCTAAAATCTAGTCTAGATCTACATTTACATTTACGCACCTACTCAGAAAAACCACCATACTCTGCATGGCGGATGCTACCTTATACTACTGCTAGTCAACCAGTTTGCTGTACCACATACAAATGGAGCGATAGAAAAACGATTGTCTGTGTGCCTATGTACGAGACCTATTGTCTCTTATTTAGACTTCGCGGTCCTTTTGCGAAATGTACGTTGAATACTCCTGTAATCGGCTTCAAATACCGGTTCTCTAGATATTCTCGTTAGTGTTTCACAACAGGAAAGTCGTCTTCCCTCCAGGGATTCCCATTTTTCACAGACCATCTCTGTAATACTCACGAGTTTCTCGACCCTACCAGTAATAAATCTAGAAGCAAGACTCTGAGCTGCTTCGATCCCTTCCTTTAATTTGACCTAGTAGGGATCATAAAAACTTGAGCACTTATCAAGAGCAGGTCACACGAATATTCTATATAGTTCTCCTAGAACTCTCCCAATAAAATGAAATCTACCGTTTTTCTTCTTATTATTGACCTAATGTGGTCGTTTCACTTCATATGGCAACGTCTTAGGCTACCTAGATATTTAACTGACGTGACCAAGTCAGACAGCATCACTAATATTGAGAGGTAGATATGTTGCTTTAGGCAGTACATCGTACCTATTACAATGCAGTTAAATTTCAGGAATAAATTTCAATATTTGAAACTGTAATTAGTCATCAAATGTAAATAGATATACTGAAGAGCGAAAGAAATAGGTACAGCTACCTAACATCGTGTAGAGTCCCCGCGAGCACGCAAAAGTGCCGCAATACGACGTGGCATGGACACTGAAGTAGTGCCGGAGGGAACTGACACCATAAATCCTGCAGGGCTGTCCATAAATCCGTAAGAGTACGAGAGGGTAGAGGTCTCTCCTCAACAGCACGTTGTAAGGCATCCAAGATATGCTCAATAATGTTCATGTCTGGGGAGTTTGGTGGCCAGCGGAAGTGTTTAAACTCAGAAGAGTGTTCCTGGAGCCACTCTAGCAATTCTGGACGTGTGGAGTGTCGCATTGTCTTACTGGAATTGCTCAAGTCCGTCGAAATGCACACTGGACATGAATGGATTCATGTGATCAGACAGGTTGCTTACGTACGTGTCACTTGTCAGAGTCGTATCTAGACGTATCAGGGGTCCCATATCACTCCAACTGCAGACGTCCCACACCATTGCAGAGCCTCCACCAGCTTCAACAGTCCCCTGCTGACATACAGGATCCACGGATTCAGGAGGTTGTCTCCGTACCCGTACACGTCCATCCACTCGGTACAATTTGAAACGAGACTCGTCCGACCAGGCAACATGTTCCAGTCATCAATGTCGGTGTTGATGGGTCCAGGCGTGGCGTAAAGCTTTGTGTCGTGCAGTCATCAACATTACACGAGTAGGCATTCGGCTCCGGAAGTCCATATCTATGATGTTTCATTGAACGGTTCGCACGCTGACACTTCTTGATGTCCCAGCATTGAAATCTCCAGCAACTTGCAGAAGGGTTGCACTCCTGTCACGTCGAACGATGCTCTTCAGTCATCGTTGGTCCCGTTCTTGCAGGATCTTTTTCCAGCCGCTGTATGTCGGACATTTGATGTTTTACCGGATTCCTGATATTCACGGTACACTCGTGAAATGCCTAGGATTACCTGCTCTAAACCAGATGGCCATTGTGCTCAGGACAACAGAACTGTGCAGTCTCGGAGCTGCATCAAAACGGCTCTCATGAAGTCTCAGACTGAAGTCTCTATTCCCCACTTCATCGCTACCTCGGAGATGTATTCCATCGCTCGGGCGCCGACTATAACACCACGTTCAAACTAATTTAATTCTTGATAACCCGCCATTTTAGCTGCAGTAATTGATCTAATATCTGCGGCAGACACTTGTCTTGTGTAGACGATGCGGACCGCAGCGCCGTTTTCTGCCCGTTTACATATCTCTGTATTTGAATACACATGCCTATGCCAGTTTCTTTGGTGCTTCAGTGTGTCTTAGTCCAGGAAAACGTGTTGGGTTACACTAGTTGAAAAATCTTTAAGTCAGTAACATAACTGAGAACGTATTCCGTATAATCAGACTTTTTTAAGTCTGCTGTCCATTTCAGCAGTAACTGACCTGACTAACAGCGACAGGAGACGCAGCAAGCGTTTAGAACTGT
Source organism: Schistocerca piceifrons (assembly GCF_021461385.2). Classification (NCBI taxonomy): domain Eukaryota; kingdom Metazoa; phylum Arthropoda; class Insecta; order Orthoptera; family Acrididae; genus Schistocerca; species Schistocerca piceifrons. The sequence continues at coordinate 332,210,004 of NC_060139.1, forward strand.
CTCTCAAGACGATATCCGACGCCTTGGTGCTGGTCCGTATGTACGGTAGCAAAAAAATCAAATGGCTCTAAGCATTATGGGACTTAACATCGGAGGTCATCCGTCCCCTGGACCTTAGAACTACTTAAACCTAACTAACCTAAGGACATCACTCACATCCATGCCAGAGGCAGGATTCGAACCTGCGACCGCAGCGGTCGCCCGGTTCCAGACTGTAGTGCCTAGAACCGCTCGGCCACCTCGGCCGGCTGTACGTTAGCAGCACAGTATAGTAGCCAGAGGAAGTTATACGAGATCCTGAAATTATTATCCACGACAGTCTGCCAACACGTGTATGAGACTGTGATTATGGTGATATATAGGGTGTGTAACAATAATTTAACCAAAAGTGTAGGGCAGAAAGATAGCATCAAACGAAGTAATTTGAGCATAGGAACTAGTGGTCGCAGTTAAATATTTACGACGCTATGCCAGCGTGAAAACGGCTGTCAATTCGAACATTTCCTACGACATACTTCAAAGAATTAAGTGGCGGCAAGAGTGTGTACAAGAGAATACTCATTTTACATTTACTTTGCCATTTTTACGACATACTGAAACACGAAATTTGGTCATGTGATTGTTTTTATTTCTAAGGAAGTGTTGTGTGGTACGTCAGCTAAGTACAGCGATGCTTTACGTTTTTCTTATTCTCAACGTGACGATTGGCTAGTCCAAACATTTTGTTTCCGTACACATTTTCTGTGAATTACATTTCATTCTGAGTAAAGACGTCCATATGTCAGATTTCGATTAAGTTTCTGTTGAGCCAAAAAAATGCAGCTGCGACCTGTAGTTTCTATACTCAGATTCCTTTGTTTGATGCTGCCTTTCTGTGCTACACTTTTGGTCAAATTGTTTTTATGCACCATGTATAAAACACAAACTGTTAAATACATACGTAAAATTTAATTATTGTGAGACCATTTATTCTGAGTACTATTCTCCACTGACGTATTCCCAGTAGTGTCTCAGTAGTATTGTTGATGCTAAGCTGCGCGTAGGACGCGAGCTTAAGCTTGATGGTCCATTAGAAAAGAGTTATGTGCCTGGATGACGTATCACCCTGCGTCCGAATCTTAGCACTGATTATGGAATTCACACAGTTTGTCATTATATCATTCCTAGAGAATATGTTAACTGATCCTAGCAGACATGGCCATGGAGAAAGTTTTCCACAGAAGCTCTTTTCCAAAGTGGACATAGAACGTTGACTCTGCCAGCGGAACCTTAACGCTTAACCCCAAAATGACAAAGCTAACCATCGTCCGTTGCACTTTGCAGCTGTTGGGCAGACAGCAAGTCGCCCGCAGCTTGCGACACTGCCAAGGTCAGCGTGGTGCTCGCTGACTGGCTGGGACCCGTAGTCTGCTGACTGGCATCTCCAGCACACAGCTGCAGACGCCTGGCTAGACGAGAGGGGGGGGGGGGGGGAGGGGCACGGCGAGGGGCAGCACCCCGGTCTCTCCTTGCCTGACAGGCAGCCCCTTGAAACACGGATGTGCTGGCTCTCGTTTGGATACGACATTCTCTCATTCTCTCCTATTGCATTACAACATACCTTTGTTTTTTAAACAAATTCTTTACTTGCATGACCCCTTTAGCACACAATAAAAGCACACTGAGGTGAGAAGAATCATGAGATAGAAATATTCACGTATACAGATACCCTTGGTCTAGGGGAAGCGTCATTGATATAATCAAAACGTTTTCGGTCCTGGGTTCGAATCCCGCCGCTGCTTAAATTTCGATTACTAACCAGCATTGGGGCCGAAGACTTCCGGCATAAGAAGTCACCCCTCATTCTGCAAACGGTTCTATCAAAGAGGGCAGAGGAGCGGACAGAGGTTCATAGCACTCTCTTGTCTGGCCGAGCGGTTCTAGGCGCTTCAGTCTGGAAGCGCACGACCGCTACGGTCGCAGGTTCGAAACCTGCCTCGGGCATGGGTGTGTGTGATGTCCTTAGGTTAGTTATGTTTAAGTAGTTCTAAGTTCTAGGGGACTGATGACCTCAGATGTTAAGTCCCATAGCGCTCAGAGCCATTTGAACCAACTCTCTTGTCCTAGGGGTGGGAAACTGCTCCTAAAGGCAGAAGAATCAGCAATGATCAACGGCATGAGGATGTAGAAGGCAATGGAAACCACTGCATTAAAGACACATAATGTGTATCCACAGGACATGTGGCCTGTAATTGAAGAAGTGTTATGGTGATTTCTCCATTGGCAAAAGATTCCGGAATAGTCCCCCATTCGGATCTGCGGGAGAGGGCTCCCAAAGGGGAGTTTACCATGAAAAAAAGATTGAATAATCAACAGAAGAATAACGTTCTACGATTCGGGGCGTGGAATGCCAGAAGCTTAAACTTGGCAGGGAAACTACACACATCAAAAAAAGTTTTGCATCTCCCCGGTTCCCACAACTCCTGAAGATAGACGTTGATTGTGGATATTGTATCACAGACACAGTCCCTTTGACTGTTCAGAGAAGTCACTAAACCCGCCCAAAGATGTAAACAACCATGCATGAGCAGCGCCTACTAGACTGAGGGTATCCGACAGCCGACCAGTTCCAGTCATTCCAACAGGAAGCAGATACACGGCTCGTGATATCTGTAGTTCAGCCACTTCTAGACGGTCGATCGCGTCCGCATTGTTACCTTGTGCCAGGAAGGGCTCTCAACATGGGTAGTGTCCAGGCGTCTCGGAGTGAACCAAAGCGATGTTGTTCAAACATGGAGCAGATACAGAGACGCAGGAACTGTCGAGGACATGCCTCGCTCAGGCCACCCAAGGGCTACTACTGCAGTGGATGACCGCTACCTACGGATTATGGCTCGGAGGAATCCTTACAGCAGCCCCACCATGTTAAATAATCCTTTTCGTGCACCCACAGGACAACTTCACTCCCGACGTCGATGGCGAGGTCCATCTTCGTCACCACGACAACATACAGCGCGGTACAGATGGGCCCAATAACATATTGAATGGACCGCTCAGGATTGGCATCACTTTCTCTTCACCGATGGGTGTCGCATATGCCTTCAACCAGGCAATCGTCGGAGACCTGTTTGGAGGCAACAGGTTCTTAGACACACTGCCCAACGAGTGCAGCAAAGTGCAAAGTGGAGGTTCTCTTCTGTTTTGAGTTGGCATTATGTGGGGCCGACGTACTCCGCTGGTGGTCATGGAAAGCGCCGTAACGGCTGTACGATACGTGAATGCCATCCTCCGACCGGCAGCATATTGGCGAAGCATTCGTCTTCATGAAAGGCAATTCGCGCCCCCACCGTGCACATCTTGTGAATAACTTCCTTCAAACTAACGACATCGCCCGACTAGAGTGGCCAGCATGTTCTCCAGACATGAACCCTATCGAAAGTGCCTGCGATAGATTGAAAAGGGCTGTTTATGGACGATGTGACCCACCGATCAATCTGAGGGATCTACGCCGAATCGCCGTTGAGGAGTGGGACAATCTGGACCTACAGTGCATTGATGAACTTGTGTATAGTATGCCACGTCGAATACAGGCATGCATAATGCAAAGAGGACGTGCTACTGGGTATTAGAGGTACCGGTGTGTACAGCAATCACCACCATATCTGAAGGTCTTATTGTTTGGTGGTACAACATGCAATGTTTGGTTTTCAGGACCAATAAAAAGGGCAAAAATGATGTTTATGTTGATCTCTATTCCACTGTACAGTTTCCGGAACTCTTGGAACCGAGGTAATGCAAAACTTCTTTTGATGTGTGTAGAAAATCTGAAAAGGGAAATGCAAAGGCTTAATCTAAATATAGTAGGGGTCAGTGAAGTAAAGTAGAAAGAAGACAAAGATTTCTGGTCACATGAGTAGAGGATAATATCAACAGCAGCAGAAAATGGTATAACGGGAGCAGGACTCCTTATGAATGGGAAGGTGCGACAGGGAGTATGTTACTGTGAACAGTTCAGTGACAGGACTGTCTTATTAGAATCGACAACAAACCAACACCGACAATAATAGTTCAGGTATACATGCCGACGTCACAAGCTGAAGTTGAGGAGATAGAGAAAGTGTATGAGGATATTGAAAGGATAAGACAGTATGTAAAGGGATATGAAAATCTAATAGTCATGGAAGACTGGAATGCAGTTGTAGGGGAAGGAGTGGAAGAAAAAGTTACAGAAGAATATGGGCTTGGGATAGGGAATGAGAGAGGAGAAAGACTAATGGAGTTCTGTAACAAGTTTCAGCTAGTAATAACGAATACTCTGTTCAAGAATCACAAGAGGAGGAGGTATACCTGGAAAAGGCCGGTTGATACGGTAAGATTTCAGTTAAATTACATCATTGTCAGACAGATTCCGAAATTAGATACTGGGTTGTAAGGCGTACCCAGGAGCAGATATAGACCCAGATGACAATATAGTAATGATGAAGAGTATGCTGAAGTTTAAGACATTAGTCAGAAAGAATCAACACGCAAAGGAATGGGATACGGAAGTGCTAAGGAATGACGAGATACTGTTGAAGTTCTCTAAAGCTATAGATACAGAAATAAGGAATAGCTCAGTAGGCAGTACAGTTGAAGAGGAATGGACATTTCTAAAAAGGGCCATCACAGAAGTTGGGAAGCAAAACATACGCTATGTAATCAAAAGTATCCGGACACCTGGATGAAAATTACTTACAAGTTCTTGGCGCCCTCCATCGATAATGCTGCAATTCAATATGGTGTTGGCCCACCCTTAGCCTTGATGACAGCTTCCACTCTCGCAGGCATACGTTTAATCAGTAGCTGGAAGGTTGCTTGGGGAATGGCAGCCCACTCTTCACGGAGTGCTGCACTGAGGAGAGGTATCGATGTCGGTCGGGGAGGCCTGGCACAAAGTCGGCGTTCCAAAACATCCCAAAAGTTTTCTGTAGGATTCAGGTCAGGACTCTGTGCAGGCCAGTCCATAACAGGGATGCTAGTGTCGTGTAATCACTCCGGCACAGGCCATGCATAATGAACAGGTGCTCGATCGTGTTGAAAGATGCAATCGCGATCCCCGAATTGCTCTTCAACAGTAGGAAACAAGAAGGTGCTTAAAACATTAATGTAGGCCTGTGCTGTGATAGTCCCACGCAAAGCAACAACGGGTGTTAGCCCCCCTCCATGATAAACACGACCACACCATAACACCACGGCCTCCGAGCTTTAGTGTTGTCACCGGGCATTCGCCATACCCACACTCTGCCATCGGATCGCCATATTGTGTACCGCGATTCGTCACTCCACACAAAGTTTTTCCACTGTTCAATCGTCCAATGTTCACGTTCCTTACACCAAGCGAGGTGTCGTTTGGCATTTGTCGGGGTTATGTGTGGCTTATGAGCAGCCGCTCGACCATGAAATCCAAGTTTTCTCACCTCCCACCAAACTGTCATAGTACTTGCAGTGGAATCTGATGCGGTTTGGAATTCCTGTCTGATGGTCTGGATAGATGTCTGCCTATTACACATTACGACCTTCTTCAACTATCGATGGTCTCTTTGAATCAACAGGCGAGGTCGGCCTGTACGCTTTTATCCTGTATGTGTCCCTTCACGTTTCCCCTTCACTATCACGTCGGACGTAGGGATTTTCAGGAGTGTCGATATCTCACCTACAGACGTATGGCCGGCTGCGGTGGTCTCGCGGTTCTAGGCGCTCAGTCCGGAACCGCGCGACTGCTACGGTCGCAGGTTCGAATCCTGCCTCGGGCATGGATGTGTGTGATGTCCTTAAGTTAGTTAGGTTTAAGTAGTTCTAAGTTCTAGGGGACTGATGACCGCAGCTGTTTAAGTCCCATAGTGCTCAGAGTCATTTGAACAGACGTATGACACATACGACACCCAATCACCTGACCACATTCGAAGTCCATTGAGTTCCTCGGAGTGCCCCATTCTGCTCTCTCGCGATGTCAAATGACTCCTGAGGTTGCTGATATGCAGTACCTGGGAGGAGGTGGCAGCAGACTGCACCTAATATGAAAAACGTATGTTTTTTTTTGGGGGGGGGGGGGGGGTCCAGATAATTTTGGTCACATAGTGTAGGTACAAAGAAGGTAATTGCGAAGAAACCGTGGGTAACAGAAGAAATACTTCAATTGATCCATGAAAGGAGGAAGAACAAAAATGTTCCGGGAAACTCACGAATATAGAAATACGTGTCGCTGAGGAATGAAATAAATAGGAAGTGCAGGGAAGGTGAGACGAAATGGTTGCAGGAAAAAATGTGAAGACATCGAAAAAGAAATGATTGTCGGAAGGACAGACTCAGCATACAGGAAAGTCAAAACAACCTTCGGTGACATTAAAAGCAACGGTGGTAACATTAAGAGTGCAACGGGAATTCCACTGTTAAATTCAGAGGAGAGAGCGGATAGGTGGAAAGAATACATTGGAAGTCTCTATGAGGGGGAAGATTTGTCTGATGTGATAGAAGAAGAAAGGTGTCGATGTAGATGAATTGGGGATCCAATATTAGAATCAGAATTTAAAAGAGCTTTGGAGGACTTAAGTCAAATAAGGCAGAAGGGATAGACAACATTCCATCAGAATTTCTAAAATCTTTGGGGGAAGTGGCAACAAAATGAATATTCACGTTGGTGTGTAGAATGTTTGAGTCTGGTTACATACCATCTGACTTTCGGAAAAGCATCGTCCACGCAGTTCCAAAGACGGCAAGGCCTGACAAGTGCGGGAATTACCGCACAGTCAGCTTAACAGCTCATCATCCAAGTTGCTTACAAGAGCAATACATAGAAGTACGGAAAAGAAAATTGAGGAAACGCTCGCTAGATGATCAGTTTGGCTTTAGAAAACGTAAGGGCACGAGAGAGGCAATTCTGACGTTGCGGTTAATAACGGAAGCAAGACTACAGAAAAATCAAGACATGTTCATATGATTTTTTAACCTGGAAAAAGCGATCGACAATGTAAAATGGTCCAAGATGTTCCAAATTATGAGAAAAGTAGGGGTAAGCTGTAGGGAGAGACGGGTCATATACAATATGTACAACATCCAAGAGGGAATAATAAGAGTGGACGACCAAGAACGAAGTGCTCATATTAAAAAGGGTGTAAGACAAGGGTGTAGCCTTTCACCGCAACTGTTCAATCTGTACATAGAGGAAGAAATGATAGAAATAAAAAAAGGTTCAGGAGTGGAATTAAAATTCAAGGTGAAAGGATAGTAATGATACGATTCGCTGATGACATTGCTATCCTGAGTGAAAGTGAAGAAGAATTATATGAACTGCTAAATGGAATGAACAGTGTAATGAGTTCAGAGTATGGATTGAAAGTAAATCGAAGAAAGGCGAAGGAAATGAGAAGTAGCAGAAATGAGAATAGCGAGACACTTAACATCAGGATTGATGTTCACGAAGTAGATGAAGTTAAGGAATTCTGCTACCTAGGCAGTGAAATAACCAATATCGGACGGAGCAAGGAGGACATCAAAAGCAGACTAGAAATGGCAAAATTGGCATTACTGGCCAAGAGAAGTCCACTAAAATCAAATATCGGTCGAGAATGTACGTCTGCTGTACAGCATTGTATGGTAGTGAAACATGGACTGTGGGAAAACCGGAACAGAAGAGAATCGAAGCATTTGAGATGCGGTGCCACAGACGAATGCTGAAAATTAAGTGGACAGATAAGGTAAGGAATGAGGAGGTTCTCCGCAGAATCGGAGAGGAAAGGAATATGTGGAAAACATTGATAAGGAGAAGGGACATGACGATAGGACATCTGTTAAGACACGAGGGAATGACTTCCATGCTACTAGACGGAGCTGTAGAGCACGAGAACTGTAGAGAAAGACAGATATTGGAATACGCTCAGCAAATAATTGAGGACGCAGGTTGCAAGTGCTACTCTGAGATGAAGAGAGTAGCACAGGAGAGGAATTCGTGGAGGGCCGCATCAAATCAGTCAGAAAACTGACGATCATAAGAAGAAAAACAGATGGCGGCAGTATTCTGTACACAAGGTATATAGGGGCAGTGCGTTGGTGGAGCTGTCATTTGTACTCAGGTGATTCATGTGAACTGGTTTCCAACGTGATTATGGCCACACGTCGGGAATTAACAGGCTCCGAACGCGGAATGGCAGTCGGAGCAAGACGCTTTGGAGATTTCATTTCGGAAATCGTTAGAGAATTCAGTACCGCCCGATCCGCAGTGTCAAGAGTTTGCTGAGAGTACCACATTTCAGGTATTAACTCTCACCACGGAGAACGCAGTGGCCGACGGCCTTCACTTAAAAGACCGAGAGCAGCGGCGTTTGCGTAGAGTTCTCACTGCTAACTGACAAGCAACAGTGCGTGAAATAACCGCAGAAATCAATGTGGGACGAGCTATCCACCAGGACAGTGAGACGAAATTTGGCGTTATGGGCTGCGGCTGCAGACGACCGACGCGAGTGCGTTTGCTAACAGCACGACATCTCCTGTAGCGCCTCTACTGGGCCCGTGACCATATCGGTTGGATCCTTGAAGACAGGTAAACCGTGGCCTGGTCACATGAGTTCAAATGGTTCAAATGGCTCTGAGCACTATGGGACTTAACTTCTGAGGTCATTAGTCCCCTACAACTTTTTTTTTTAAAAAAATTCTTTATTATTATCAAACCATTATAATTATACAAATCAACCCACTTCCTTAATTCATTAGTGGGTCCTAACAGTTATACATTTATATAAATTTTGCAGCTAGTTTAGTTTTAGTATGTGAGCTACTTATTAGTATAACAATGGGCATCTATTATCTACATATACTGTTTATACCTAATTCCTATAACTAATTTAATTTATGTATGTATTTTGCAGCGTCACATGTGTGCCAGTGAGGATATAAACCTACTTTCATATGCCTTGCTCTTCGAGCTAGCCCCGAAGAGCATGCCCCTGGCACTGGGCAGGCCTCGATGTTAAATTCGCTGCAGTCCCTATCTTAATTTCCTATGACTAAGTCCTACAAACTAACTTAACCTACGTCATGTTTGGTGTGTGTCACAATCGGTGGTTGTTCCCTACTCCCCCTAGTCCTGCACGTGGCGGATTCCAACTTAGATGTAGTCGGCCGGTCCACGCACAGGCGGCATGGGAATAGGGCTTTTGGACGCAATCAGTGGTTATTGTCATTTTTTAGTGTATCTCGCCTAAATAGTCAAATAGAACTTTTCGAAATACCTCGTTTGCCAAGGTGTTTAAAGTCTGAAAGGTTTCCTCTCGTCTGAGTAGTTGGTATGTGTCTCGGTTGGGTAGTCTGTCTCGTAGTGTGTTTGCGATATCATTGAAGAGGGGACATTCGTAAACTTAGAACTAGTTAAACCTAACTAACCTAAGGACATCACACACATCCATGCCCGAGGCAGGATTCGAACCTGCGACCGTAGCGGTCTCGCGGTTCCAGACTGCAGCGCCTAGAACCGCACGGCCACTTCGGCCGGCTGGTCAGATGAGTCCCGTTTTCAGTTGGTAAGAGCTGATGCTAGGCGCACACCCCACAAAGCCATTGAACGAAGTTGTTAATGAGCACTGTGCAAGATGATGGTGGCTTCATAACGGTGTGGACTGTGTTTACGTGGAGTGGACTGTGTCCTCTGGATGTTCGGCTACTTACACACCATTTGCAGACGTGGACGTAATGTCCACAAACAACAATGAAATTTTCATGCATGACAATACTATATGCCGCAAGGCGACAGTTATTCTCGATTGAATTGAAGAATGTTCAGGACAATTTGATAGAACGATTTGGCCACCCAGATGACCCGATATGAAGCCTATCGAGTATTTATAGGACATAATCGAGGAGTCAATTCGTGCACAAAATCCTGCACTGGCAACACTTTCGCAGTTATGGACCGCTATTGAGGCAACATGCCTCAGTATTTGTGCAGCGGACTTCCAACGACTTATTGAGTTGCTGCACTGCGCCGGGAAAAAGAAGATCCGACGCAATATTAGGACGTGTCCCGTGACTTTTGTCGCCTTAGTGTATAGTGCCAGTCAAACGAAAACGAGGCAGACTGGAAAAAATAAGTAAACTGTTCATTATTTCAAAATTAATCGCCGTAACTTTTAGTACATTTATCCCACTGCGAGACAAGACAGTCAATGCCTTCACGGAAAAATGTTTGCGGTTGCCATCGGAACCATGATTGTATCCAGGCGTGCACCTCATCGTCCGAAGCAAATCGATGGACACGAATGACTTTCTTTAGGGCTCCAAAAACATGGAAATCGTATGAGGAGAGACCAGGACTGTATGGAGAATGTGTAAGGGCTTCCCAGTGAAACTTCTGCAGCTAAACTGCCATTGGTGAAATCTTTCTAAAGTCAGTATCACATAATTATTTCTTTATTTGCAGCAAACGGTTTGAACAGACTTCGCAATCATCTTCAGATATTCAAGAATTTTTGTGATAAAATGTATTCATTTTGAGCTGGAATTACACGCCAAGTTGTCATGTTAGTAGCTAGAATGTAGCACATTACACAAAGGCATGTCATGAATGAAACATTCCAAATCAAAGAGAACCTTGTGAAACTGGCTATGTCCGTGTACGTAGCGCTCAAAATGAACTCGTTGTACGACAAAACGTTTTGAAGGTCCGAAAATGACATCAAAGTGTGTCGAAATCTTTTGTTGTAAATAAAGAAATGTGTATGCGACCTTGACCTTAAAAATTTTTTATCAAGTAAAACAGATCGCTCTTTCTCACTTCTCAACATGAGAAAATGTAATATAATTGTATTTTCGAGTACTTACTTTTTTCCATTTGTCTCGTTTTCGCTTTACTGCCCCTTGTATTAAATTTTACCTCAATGATTACTTTTTTCTTATTAAATTTGCCACACCACGATTTCCCCATTAGGAAATTATACTGTATAAATTATAAATACAACCATCCGCAAAAGGCTTTTCGAGGTTTTTTAAACTGACGAAGAGCTTTGCCGGGATCGTTCCTTTGAGAGCGACACTTCTTCATATTCACCCAGACAGAGTTTGTGCTTTCATGACCTCGTCATTGACAGTATGTTAAGCAGTGATCTTCCTTCTTATCGGAGAAATGCAAATTCAACCATCTCCAGTAAATACTGTAGTGTGTAAGAATCAGTTGCTGATTTCTCGCTACTCCTAAGAGTTTATTCGGTAACTCTTCGTCGTTTTTCGGTAAATTTGTCTTTGTCATTTTACTTCGATTGTGCTGCTTTGTGTATATTTTTCTTTCTTATTTGGGGGAATCAAATGGCTCAAATGGCTCTGAGCACTATGGGACTTAACAGCTGAGGACATCAGTCCCCCAGGACTCAGAACTACTTAAACCTAAGAACATCACACACATCCATGCCCGAGGCAGGATTCGAACCTGCGACCGTAGCAGTCGCGCGGTTCCGGCCTGAAGCGCCGAGAACCCCTCGGCCACCGCGGCTGGCTGGGGGAATCCATTGTAAGACAAGAATGTAACTGTTTAAGACAGCTAGATTTTACATAAATAAATAATGATAATAATAATTTGTGACTGTTTGCAGCTTTCAATAGGTATATTTTTTTTCTCATTTTTTAGTCCTTTAAAATATGCGTTCGAAAGCACAATCTGTCTTACGAAGAACACAGAACCGAAATGATACAAACATTTTACAACGTTAACTATTGTATACAAGAAACAAACCATTCACATTGGGTTGTAGGAAGTGTTGAATTCTGCCTAGTCGTCGAATGTGGGGTGTCTAGGAAATATGCTTTCTCGGATCGACAGACGAATAATTCAGGCAAATTGTATTAGTGAGTTTTATTACGAAATGAACAATGACAATACTTAACTTTCACAATAACACAGAAGTGCTGCAAGCAAAGGGCGACATGCAAATAAGAAATCTCTTCAGTATATACAATTCCTATGTCGCTGGTCTTGAAGTGCCAAATCTTGACGCTGCTGTAGAAGTGAGTCGTGACCTTTTTTTTTAACTATTAATTTCCGCTCCTAAAGGGAGGTGGATGGGCCGCTGGAGAGCTTGTTGCTCTATTGGGGCCAGAGATGAGGGTATTACATATTTGTCTATTTGTTTTCTTTATTTATTTTGTACTTATTGCTAACTTACATACTAATTACAATTTTCTTAAAATATTATTTGACCATATATAATTGTTTTGTTATCTTAAGAACTAATTACAATTTTTCAAGCAATAGAGGTAGAAATAGAATTAGAATTGGAAACGGAAATAGGGGTGACAGTGGAGGCGGATTTATGTGCCGTTTTGTTGCACTTGACCGTTTTGTTGCAATCGATTAGGTAGTGTTTATGGTGGCGGGCGGTCGGGGTTCAACGCCTGGAGGTGGGAGGGGGTGAGAGTGTCATTGTTCTGTATGTGTAACTGTCTTGCGTGTTCGTGTTGGTGTATTGTGTCAGGGAAGATGTGGAGGGTGTTGTTTATGATTGTTCTTGGTGGGTAGGTGTATTTGTGTTTGGGATTGTTTCTGTGTCTGGTTCTGTGTGTGTATATTGTGTGTAGGTCAGGACGGGAGATGAGGGTGGTTTTCCCATAGCGGGCTCTCAGGAAGGCTAGTCTTGTTTGAACGGGGGTGACTTTTGCTTCCTCAAAGACCTCTTGTCTGGGGGTGGAGGGAGGGAGGCGTAGGATGCTGCGTAGTATTCGTCTGTCGGTGCGGAAGATTCTTTCTGCTTGGGTTTTGGAGATGCAGGCGAGAGGCGCTGCCGCGTATTCAAATAGTGGGCGGACGAACGTTTTGTAGGTGTTTACAGCTGTCTTGTCATTGCAGCCTGTAAATTTTCCTTGAACACATCGTATGAGGTGTTGGCGTTGACGTACTTTGCTGAGGGTCTCCTTAATATGGCTGCTCAGGTTGGGCGCGACGCTTATGTCCTCTTCGTCTAGAGGTCTCTGCCGTCGCGTTTTCGTCCTGGAGAGGGGACGGCCAGAGTGCAATTGGCTGACGTCTTCTTCACAGCCCCCTGTGTTCTCTCGTTTCCGACTGGCGTGCCGCCGCTTGACTTGACGCCATAACAGAAGGGTATGATGTAATAACTTTACTGTCTGAATAGTAGTCAAGATGGCGCCGATGGGAAATTGTTGTAACTCTTTGCTCTCATCAAAAAACAAAAAGTCATCAGCTATTCATGTAGAGAATGTGAAAAGCGAGTGATGAAAGGTGTTTTGTGTGTCAAGTGCAACTACTGGTTACACAAAACGTGCGCGATAGTAATCATAAAAATCATCAGTGGCGATATTCCACGGACATTGTACTTATATTTACGAGCCGAAAGAGTCGATCTTATAATTAAAGTGTACTCAAAACCAAAATTATGAACTTGCTGCAAAAGGACACTGAGGTGTTAGAAACGCTAATTTTGACTACAATGAAAGAAAGTTAAACATTAATACAGAATCCCACGATGTGAAAAGCCTGAGCCAAATGCAAAACAAAACCTTGAAAATAATGTGTGTAATGTGATCGACAAGAAAATACAGAAGCCATCGACTGCAATATCTGTAAACAATTAGAAATTAGTAACTGTGACCTATAAAAATGACAAACGTGAAAGTATCATAGCAAAACCGACTGAAAATAGTGAATTTCTTGCTATTGAAGAATCTGTAGTGAAAAATTTTACAGTTCCAGGCTGTAAACCGATGTTCATCCTGGAATCCTTTCGAAACATGTGAATGGGCATTTTTAAAATATCTTGAATTTGAAACAAGGTGTAACAAAAAGTGGAAACAAAGAAGGACAAATACAAAGTTTTTTAATTCTTTTTGGGACAAATTCCATCCGGAATAGTAATGAGGAAGAAAGAAGTAGTGAAACTTGATGCCCTTAGTCGAAACTATTTTTATAATTTCAAGAAATATTATTACTGGAATCTTGCACAGAAGTTCAGTAACTGATACATACATAAATAAGAGAAACAGTGGAATTAGGTAACAGTGCAACAAGCAGGGTGCAATTTTCACTGACTCAAATAAATTTTTAAGTAAGAAGTATCTGGGAAACGATGCTCTACAATTGAATACATTAGGTTCAATAACCGCTCATAGACCTCTGCAGAATCATTAAAAACAAGGGAAACTGATAATTTACGAAACTGTGAATATAATGGAAGCAATGATTCTCTTCAAACCATAAACAAACACAAAAACTCTGCCCTGATGCATAAGAATATGTTTAAATCTCAGTTACTCTAAAACTGATGAACTGTAAGTTATACTTTCAGATTTTGTAAACATAAAGATTGTGTACTTAGATTAACATTGGCTGACGAAAGAATGCATAGAGATTTTCAATAAAATAACAAACTGTAATCCGCCAGCAGCTTTTGTAGAAACAATGCATCTCGTGAATGTAGCTTCTGTATCCTACTTGAAGCCTCAATAAACTATAAAGTGAAAGAAAGTTTCAGCTGTGGAGAATATATTTATGAAAGGTTTGTAGAGCTATGTGATAAAAACACTGTGATAATATCGATTTACAGAATTTGTGGAAGTTCTGTCGCCAAACTTTTCTTAGACAAATTTCACTCTCTTTTAGAAAAACTTAAGAAAGAAAGCAAGAAGATATTTTCATCGCAGCAGACTTAGTCGAAAGCAGAGACACTGTAAAATTTCGTGATTTAATCTCGATATTGAGTTTGAGTTAAATTTTACTGTGTCCACTACAGAAAACTTCCAATCAGCAGCATGCATAGTTAATATTCTTACTAATTATCAGTTTGGAGATACAAAGAAGTTTTGTCTATATTTAGCAATATCTCATCACTCAACTTTGTTTATAGAGCACCCAAAAACAGAGGAACTAAAACCTGGATCTTATATCAGCAGGAATTTTGGTAAAGAAAGTTTAAATTTCTTTTGTGATAAGTTAAAGTGTTTTAAATTGGCCTTTAGACCACTGTGCTTCAGGCTACAAGGACTTTGATAAATTTTTAAGCTGTTTATAGGTGCATTTAACGAAACATTTCCCCAAAATCTTATCAGAGGAGAGGAAAGTGGAAACTGAATTGAATTACATCAGCAATAAGAATTTCTAGTGCTGGAACAAGATAGCTGCACAATGAGCTTAGGGTAAATAGAAACCTCGATTTGTGTTAATCATTACAAGACTGTATTTAAGGAAGTTGTATTAGCAGCAAAGAAACTGGCAGGCAACATTTCCTAAACAAACAAAAACTAAAACAAAGCCAGCCTGGTCCGTTGTAAAATCAGAGTTGGGAGTAAACGTTAAAAATCAGGAAATTTTACAAATTAAGATTAAGAAGGATATTACTGTAAACCCTGTTCAGGTGTCAAATTGCTTCAATAAATTTTTTGTGAATGTAATAAAATCTTATGTAGATATGACAAGCCATCAGGACAGTATGAACTTCATGCAAGTAGGTGACAAATAGAATATTTGTTTTTTCTTAAATTCACAAGAATAACTCAGAAAGACATGGAAGTCACTACATTATCATAAAAAATAAAAATTCAGCCAAATGGGATGGAATACTTTCAGTGACAATTGAAACAGTATTGCTCATAATTTCACATCCATTGAGTGTTAGTATAAACCTTTCCTTTCAACAACAGTATTACCAAAATGTCCTATAATATGTTGATACAAGCTGCTGTTACAAAAGGGATCACATGAGATATAGGAAATTATCATTCTATTTCTCTCCTTCCTGCCTTCTCTAAAATAATTAAAAAACTTATGGCAAAATAACCTGAAAATTCTCTTACAGAAAATAATATGATTTCTAAAAATCAGTTTGGTTTCCAAAGAGGAAAAGCCAGAATAAATGCCAACAGAGAATTTTCAGAAAACGTCTCATGGGACCAGAATAAAGAGGATTTACGAATGTTCTATGCTCTAACAAAAGCCTTAGATTCAGTTAACCACTCATTACTACTTTACACACTTAAGAGCTAGAGGATCAAGGAAACTGCATTACAGTGGTTCAATTCTTGTCTGATAGAAATGAAATGAAGAATTATTATAAATCATACTCAGTAAACTATTACTCCAAATCGAAAACAATTTCCCAAGGCATCCCATGGGATGCAATACTGGGTCCATACCTGTTCATGCTATATTTCAATGATTTACAATTAAATACTGACCTCATTCTTGTTTACAAATGACAAAACTTGACTTATGGTTCCACAAAAATGGAGTAAAACTGACTGTCACAAAGACACAGAAAATGCAGTTTGTGTCTAAATGATCAGCACTGTGCCTTGTAAAAATATCTCATAATATTCAGTTAATGAGAGAAGTATGCTATATGAAATTCTTGGTCCTAAATCTTGACAAGAGTCTAAGCTGGAAGGCACATATAGACTTCTTGGCAAATAAATTAAATACCATAGCTTTTGCAAAGATTTTTTTTCACTCAAAATGACACAAGAAAGCCCATCTATCATACTTATTTTGAATTAGTTATTCAGTATGCGAAAATTTTCTGGGGAAATTCTACAAACAGCGCAAGGCTATTAATTCGTCAGAAGAAAATCATTAATGCTGCCCACAAAAATGAGTCAAGTCACCTATTATTTAAGCTATTAAAAATACTAACCATATCTTCATTGCATATTTTTGAAATTTTGATTTTTGTATACAGTAACCAATATTAACCTGTGAAGTGCCACTTTAACCATAGCTACAGCACTTGCTACAAGGAGAACTTCAAACTTTCCTCAAATCACTTGAAGCTTTATGCTCAAACACCATTGTATATGGCGCAAAAATATATGACAGACTAAAAGGTAAGAACATATTAAATGTGGGCTTTGGCTCTTTGAAAAGATTAGTCCATAACATTTTAGTAGGAAAATGTGAGCATATCTTTGAAGAATTAATGGAAGACATTTTTACACTTTGATCAGCAGAAATATGTAACTATTAATTTGTAAACTATTAATATATAACAAATATTTTAGTGTAATATGTATTTTTACTAGATGCACTTGCATAACTGTTACACTATAATACACAACTTTCTAAAAAGAATGTAAAAATATCTTTTGTAAATCATTATATGCTTTTCAAATTTGGCATAACTCCTGTACATCAACACTAATGTACACTACGTTTAATGAGACTAACAAATGATATTTCACATTTCTTGAAAAGTATGTCTCGACATACCTTCCGTAGTGGGTGATTTTTGTGGAAAAATTTTTTGATGCTGTGATATCTTTTATTCTCCCATCAGTGATATCTGTCTTTCTTGTCCTCTTTCCTTTCTTTGAGTTTCGACCATCTACATCCTTTCATACTGTATTGTTTGGTTTCGTTATTCACATTTCTTAAGCAGGCATCTTAACTTCTAATCTGACATGTAGCATTGTTGATGTAGAACATTAGTAACACCTACATGTATAATCTGCGAACCAACACCAGGTTCCTGGCAGAGAATACATCCCATTGTACCAGTTATTAGGGTTTCATCCTGTTCTATTCACGTTTGGAGCGTGGGAAGAATGATTGATTGAACGCCTCTGTGCACGCGCAAATTATTCTAATCTTATCCTCACGACCCCTATGTGAGTGACATGTAGGGGGTATAGTACATTCCTAGCATCATCATTTGAAGCCGGTTCTTTGAACATTGTTAACAGACAAGAGTCTTCCAGTTCAGTTCCTTCAGTATCCTTGTGATACTCTGCCACAGATCAAACAAACCTATGACGATTCGTGCTGCCCTTCTCTCTACACATTCAATATCCCCTGATAGGTCTTTTAGGTATGCATACCGCACACTTGAGCAATATTCTAGAGCTAGTTGCGTGAGTGGTTTGCAAGCAATTTCCTTTATAGACTGATTGCTCTTTCCCAGTATTCTACCGATAAACTGAAGTCTACCACCTGCTTTACCCACAACTGAGCCTACGTGATCAATCCATTTCATATCCCTACAAAGTGTAACATCCAGGTATTTGTATGAGTTGGCCTATTCCAGCAGTGACTCGCTGATATTACAGCCATAGAAAACTCCTGTTTTTTGTATTGTGAAGTGCATAATTGTATATCTCTGAACATTTAAAGCAAGCTGAAATCTCATCAAGATCTGGTTGAGTATTTATGCAGTTTCTTTCAGTCAATACTTCATCATATATAACTGTATGATCTGCTAGAAGCCTGATTTTACTATTAATATTGCCTGCAAAATTATTGATATACAACATGAATAGCAAGGGTCCCAACGCATGTCCCTAGGGCACACCTGACATTACTTGTACATCTAACGATGACTCTCCATCCAAGATAACATGCTGTGTCCTCCCTACCATAAATTCCTCAGTCCAATCACAAATGTCACTCGATGCCCCATATGATCGTACTTATGACAATCGTAGATGTGGTACTGAGTACAACGCTTTTCGGAAATCAAGAAATACTGCATATGCCTCACTGCCTTGATCCAGAGCTTTCATTGTGTCATGTGGGAAAAGTGCGATGTTTTCGAAATACGTGCTGTTTGGTACTGATGAGGTCATTCTCTTCAAGATATCTCATTATGTTTGAGAATTTGTTCTAATATTTTGCAGCAAATCTATGTCAAAGACATAGAACGGTAGTTGTGTGGATCGCTTGTACTACCCTTCTTGTAGATGGGTGTGATCTGTAACTCAGCGGCAAATTCAGTACACAATCGCACAAGAGTTTCATCGGGCTCTGGAGCGTTGTTCAATTTTAACCATTTCAGCTTTTTCACAACACCAATGACAATAATAGGTATTTCATTCATCTTTTCAGTGGTACAAGGATTAAATTGGGGTAATTCTCCTAGGTTTGTCTTTGTAAAGGAACATTTTGAAACGGAGTTAAGCATTTCAGCTTTTGTTTTGCTACCCACAATTTTAGTTCCTGCCTCATTCGCTAGGGACTGGGCTCTAATTTTGGTGGCATTAATAGACTTTACATACGACCAGAATTTCTTTGGGCTACGTGAAATAACATTTGACAATATTCTGCTACGGTAGTCATTGAAGGTATCAAGCATTGCTCTCTTGACAGCCAAACGGATCTCATTAGCATCTCTCTATCTATAGCATTACGCTTTGTTTACACCCAGTATGCAATAATCTCTGTTGCTTTAGAAGCTTCTTTATACAGACTGTATACAATGGAGTGTCCCATTATGAACTTTTCTATAGAGTAAACATCTCTGCTGTGCACGGTCAGCTATTGTTTTAAACTTGATCCATACTTCCTCTACGTGCTCTTGCCCTGTGTTGAAAGTTTCAAGTTCCTCAGTGTGATATGATACTGCTGGTTTTTTATCTATTTTACTGACACATATATCCTTCTGCTTGTTTTAGTTGTCCTTTGTACTTTGATAAACATTATTGCCACAACTGCGTCGTGGTCGGTGATGCCAATTTCGATGTTGACTCCTCAAAGAGGTCAGGTTTATTTGTTGCCATTAGACCCAATATATTTTCATCATAAGTAGGGTCCTAACTATCCGTTTACGGTAGTTTTCAGAGAAGGCATTTGGTAACGTTTCACAGTATGTCATACCACGCCCACCACTAGCAGAACTGTAATTTTTCCAACTAATTGTTGGATGACTAAAGTCTCCAACGATGATTATAGTATGATTAGGGAACTTACGTACAAGTGAACTG
Source organism: Schistocerca piceifrons (assembly GCF_021461385.2). Lineage (NCBI taxonomy): Eukaryota > Metazoa > Arthropoda > Insecta > Orthoptera > Acrididae > Schistocerca > Schistocerca piceifrons. The sequence continues at coordinate 332,229,696 of NC_060139.1, forward strand.
AGGTTTTCTCTGAAGTTTTCGATTACATCAGGATATGAGTCTGGTGGGCAATAGAAAGATCCACTTAGCATTTTATGCCCAACCCTGATACTGAGTCCTGTCCAAACAATCTCACTTGCAGCTTCTATTTCCATCTCGATGGATTTGAGTTTCTTGTCTGTTGCGACAAATACACCACCACCATTTCCCATTTTCCTATCCTTTCGATATGCTCTCAAATTTTGAACAAAAATCTCACTGCTATCAATTTCAGGTTTCAATCAGCTATCTGTACCTAGTATTATGTGAGCTCCACTGCTTTCCAGTTATGCTTCAGACTCTGTCACGACACGACCGTGATTTGCTACTCAATTTCAGGCTTTTGTCTTCATTTTGTACGGCATTAACGTTAACAGTTCTCCCTTTCTCTGTCTTCACTATGAACTGTTGGTGATGTCTTTCTCCGCTAAAATATTCTTCTACGTTATCCTTTCGTCGATTTTCCGCTCCATATTTAACAAGTACTTTATTGTTAACTTTCTTTAACAGTGTGTTAGTGTTCAAGATATCAGTTAGAAAACAAGAATAAAAAATTTGTGTAAGACGACATTATGAAAGATTAAAGTAGACTGATATTAGGCATTATATCATTGTCAGTGAAATTAACAGTAACTGAATCGATTCTGTGTCTTTTCTAAAACTGCAATACTGCTTTCAGTGATTTGGTTTTATTATTATTTTCCCACTACATTGGGTCAGAAGTCTGTTTTGCTAGACACATAGTAGCCTTGAACAGCTTTAATGTTAACATTTTTCTCTCTCTCTCTCTTCCCCCCCCCCCCTCTCTCTCTCTCTCTCTCTCTCTCTCTCTCTCTGTATGTGTCTGGCTGTCTTCACTAAGATTTAAAATAATCGAGCCGTCGTCAGTAGATCGCCAGCCGTCTCCTATGACCATTACTCATCTGAGGATAATTTTACTCCATATGCTGAAGCAAACCTTTCAGAGGGTGACAGTACCGAAGGTCACCGCGGACAATATAGCAAATAATATGCTTCGCTGCATGTTTGCGGCAAAATAAGGATTTTCGATCATAAACACATTTGCAACAGTCACCAACGAATCTATTCCCCCACGTAAACACTGTAGTGCTTCAAAATAAATATAAATACTTCTGAACGCGACAACTATGTAGTGAATCAATGAGATCGCTATGTACACTATATGATCAAAAGTATCCGGACACCTGGCTGGAAATGACTTACAAGTTCATGGCGCCCTCCATCGGTAATGCTGCAATTGAATATGGTGTTGGCCCACCTTTGGCCTTGATGACAGCTTCTACTCTAGCAGGCATACGTTCAATCAAGTGCTGGAAGGTTTCTTGGGGAATGGCAGCCCATTCGTCACGGAGTGCTGCACGGACGAGAGGTATCGATGTCGATCCAGGAGGCCTGGCACGAAGTCGGCGTTCCTAAACATTCGTAAGGTGTTCTATAGGATTCAGGTTCAGATTCTGTACAAGCCAGTCCATTACAGGGATGTTACTGTCGTGTAACCACTCCGCCACAGGCTGAGCATTATGAACGGGTGCTCGATGGTGTTGAAAGAAGAAATCGCCATCCCCCAATTGCTCTTCAATAATGGGAAGCAAGAAGGTGCTTAAAACATCAGTGTAGGCCTGTGCTGTGATAGGGCCACGCAAGACAACAAGGGGTGCAAGCCCCCTCCATGAAAAACACAACCACTCTATAACACCACCGCCTCCGACTTTTACTGTTTACGCTACACACACTGGCAGATGACGATCACCGGGCATTCACCATACCCACACTCTGCCATCGGATCGCCACATTGTGTGCCGTGATTCGTCACTCCACACAGCGTTTTTCCACTGTTCAATCGCCCAATGTTTACGCTCCTAACACCGAGCGAGGCGTCGTTTGGCATTTACTGGCGTGATGTGTGGCTTATGAGCAACCGCTCGACCATGAAATCCAAGTTATGTCACCTCCCGCCTAACTGTCGTAGTACTTGCATTGGATCCTGATGCTGTTTGGAATTCCTGTGATGATCTGGATAGATGTCTCTCTATTACACATAACGACCCTCTTCAACTGTCGGCGGTCTCTTTCAGTCAGCAGACGAGTTCGGCCTATACGCTTTTGTGCTGTACGTGTCCTTTCACACGTTTCCGCTTCACTGTCACATCGGGAACAGTGGACCTAGGGATGTTTAGGGGTGTGGAAATCTCACGTACAGACGTATGACACAAATGACACCCAATCACCCAAACACGTTCGAAGTCCGTGAGTTGCGCGGAGCGCCCCATTCTGCTCTCTCACGATGTCTAATGACTACTGAAGTCGCTGATATGGAGTACCTGGCAGTAGGTAGCAACACGATGCACCTAATATGACAAACGTATGTTTTGGGGGTGTCCGGATACTTATGATCTCATAGTGTACCTTAGTGACAACGCCAAAGGGCCAACAACAAGACTTATAGCTTAAGGTGTCGTCCAGGCACAATTTTTTGACAAAGTGCCTCTTTGGTTCTTCAGGTAGAACACACGACATCTCAAGATGTTAACAGATTGCCGGGAAAGCCTGTAGAATAACTATAGGGATGTTAAATGCGTAAATGGTGCCAACTGAAACTTAGAATATTGGGTTTCATACTTTGCATCTTTATTAATAAGTTGACCAAATCTGCCTTTCCCCATACAGTATCTTTTACAAACTTCAAATTGTACGATAAGACTTCTGGACGGAGGATATGTTTTGTTTTGATACAACGATGCCGAGTTTAATAGACTCGTGGAAAATGCCTGGCTCCGACACCCCAGAGACTGATAGCCAGTTCTGCAATGCGTTCCTGTAAATCTCCAAAGCACCGCCAAAGAAATTAATAATAGATTCGGAACACTCTTGATCATTCCTCCAGAAACAACATGATCGGACACGTACCCCTTCCTAAAATTGCCTTCCGTAAAGTAGAAGGGAAATAGAGTGTGGATAGTCTTCTCGAGTTCTTTAACCCTGGAGAAAGAACATACTGCAGAGATCCTACTCATCACCGCCTACTGCCGTCCGGCACATCGCTTCATCTCTGAAGTTCCTTGATAATGTACAAAGTTGGGTAGTGTTAGCCACTCGCACCATAGTGAAGTGAGTAAGTGGCTCCGAGTAAGTCCATCGGAACCTACTTCACCACTGTAAGTCCCTTCTTGGTAGCAGTACTGAGCACTTCTCCAGTTTAGAATGGGAAAAGCTGTGTAGTATACAGTGTGTCCCAAAAGTCATTCCCTGATTATAAACGTGAATAAGGCAGAAAATATGACACGTAGACACATATCTTTTAAATTAAAGTGCGGCTAACATGTTGAAATTTTTGTGTATACAAAGACAATTATAAATGTCAACTTGTGCTCCTTTCGTTGCCCGAAGGATGTTCATGCGATATTCCAGTTCCAACTGAAACGTCCCCTTAGAAAAATTATACACGTGACTTTGCTTAACCTGACATACAATATTTTTTAGCGCAACGCAATCTGACTTTCAGAAATCCATACAAAAGAATGGCCCTGACTAACATTAACCTATGCGTTTCACAAATCGCTTACCTCACAAAAATCTTGGTTACTCGAACTACTGCAATACAGCGAGCGCCACTACTGCCAGCTAAATAAAAGATTCAAACTACGGAAGGCACTAACTACTGATAGGCATAGTTAGCAAAATGAAAGATTTTAATAGAGAACAAACAATGTATTTACCTTAATAGTCATAATATATATAGCAGTTCATGACAAATTACAAAACTCCGCCATCTCTCTCCCCACATCCACCACTGCTGGCGGCTCACCTCCAACTGCGCAACGCTACGCGCTGTTCACATCCAGCTGCCGCTGCCCAACACTACAATGGCAGGCAACAATGCAAACTAGCCACAGACTGCACACAGCACAGCCAGTGATTTTTATACAGAGGTGGCGTTACCAATAAAAAAACCTAAACAGCCTAATTACATAGCCCCCACGCTCCCCACAAAAAATTTTACAAATTGTTTTGGGCAGTGGCCAATAATGATTTGATAAAATTTTTCATAATTACAATAACAAAGATATCAAATGCACACACTTATTGATACAATGTTGGTCAAAAGCTAAAATTTTCTCACAGTCCATAAAGACAGTCCTGATCATTCATCACAGTAACCTTGCAGTGTTTTTCTCAAAGTCTGAGCAGTAAAATAAAATGCACACGGGAGTAGTGGATTTCCATGCAATCTTGAAGAAGTAATGTTGTCCTTCCAACGGAAAGACAGTGCTGACTCTTGACATGCAGACAGGTATTGGTCCACAACAGAGCAAACCCACAGCAGAGTCAGTCGAAATTTTGAAGAGTATTGGCCCACTGTAGTGCAGGTAGAGAGTATGGTATTGGTGGGCCACCAGAGGTGCAGACCCACTGCAGTCCTTGTAGAAATAATGGTATTGGTGGGTCATGAAAGGTGCAGACCCACTGTAGTCCTTGTAGAGATAATGGTACTGGTGAGTGAGCAAACGTGTAGACCCACTGTAGTCCTTGTAGAAATGGCCAGCAGCCATCTGTTGTGACTGTGCAGGTGCACAATCACCATTGAAGAGTCTTGCGGATAATATAGCAAGTCCATAACCAACACTTGTGCACTCACAAAGTTTTTGGAATTGTCCTTAGAACCAGCAATGCTGTTATCCAGTCCCTTGCTGAATTATTAACACACGTGCAAACACTAACAGTCCCTACTTCTCACATATTGCTCATATACTATGACCAACAGAAATGTGTGCAGTGAAATGGAACTTACAAGTTACTTAATTTGATGACCTGGTGTCAATTACAATTTTATAACATAAGAATACAATAACAAAGGAACAAAATACATCATTAAAGAACATAACAATACAGATAACATTTGTAGTAAAACAGGCGTTACAATAGAATAGAAATAGACATATACGTCAGTGTTACAGGAATTATGACATCAGTACATACATAAAAGATCAGAATAACTTTCGAAACATCAACTTCACACATGAGCATTAAAACAAAACAGAATAAATAATGTCTAAACACCTTTACAAAGTAAATAACATATTATTAGAAAAATTCTACAACATAACTCTTATCAGATAAACACATAAAGACAGGATGAACACAAATACACAAGGGTACACAAACATATAGCGGAATAATACAAAAGGAAGGGACAGGGTTTGTGGTACTGTAGTATTTTGCAAACAAAACTTTCTTCACTTCTTGGAGATCTCCCTTCATTCATCATTATTCCCAAAAAGTCCTATCTATACCTCTTTTCTGTATTCTAACCATACTTCTTTCAAAATAATTATGGCTCATTGTACAATACTCATTTTGGCCCAAATCGTTTTCATATAACTTCTCAATGCATTCTTTCCCTATTCTCCATAGTTAGGTTCTTATATAGTCTACCTCCTCTTAAGCTAACTTAAATCTACTGAGCTCAGACGCTAAACTAAGGGACGAGGCAATGCAGCAGAACAAAACAATTAACACAAACAGCAATGACAAAATATTCAAATTGCCCAAGCAAGCAGCAATATTACAACTAATATTACGCAATGAGCAGCAAACGAGAAAAATAAATCAGTAGTAAAACTGGCTTAACAGAGTAATACAAAGTGAAATTTAGTAACACTATGCCTGGCAAACAATAGCAGCAAACGCAAAAACTTATATCTAAACATGACATAGCTCAAGCAGAAAAAATATTACACTAAAAAATGGCCATGTCTAATACCTATGTCACATCTTAACACTAGAGTGATGCATCACGAGAACTTACACTAGCAGATAAGTTACCAAATCGTAAAGAAATTACACTCCTGGAAATGGAAAAAAGAACACATTGACACCGGTGTGTCAGACCCACCATACTTGCTCCGGACACTGCGAGAGGGCTGTACAAGCAATGATCACACGCACGGCACAGCGGACACACCAGGAACCGCGGTGTTGGCCGTCGAATGGCACTAGCTGCGCAGCATTTGTGCACCGCCGCCGTCAGTGTCAGCCAGTTTGCCGTGGCATACGGAGCTCCATCGCAGTCTTTAACACTGGTAGCATGCCGCGACAGCGTGGACGTGAACCGTATGTGCAGTTGACGGACTTTGAGCGAGGGCGTATAGTGGGCATGCGGGAGGCCGGGTGGACGTACCGCCGAATTGCTCAACACGTGGGGCGTGAGGTCTCCACAGTACATCGATGTTGTCGCCAGTGGTCGGCGGAAGGTGCACGTGCCCGTCGACCTGGGACCGGACCGCAGCGGCGCACGGATGCACGCCAAGACCGTAGGATCCTACGCAGTGCCGTAGGGGACCGCACCGCCACTTCCCAGCAAATTAGGGACACTGTTGCTCCTGGGGTATCGGCGAGGACCATTCGCAACCGTCTCCATGAAGCTGGGCTACGGTCCCGCACACCGTTAGGCCGTCTTCCGCTCACGCCCCAACATCGTGCAGCCCGCCTCCAGAGGTGTCGCGACAGGCGTGAATGGAGGGACGAATGGAGACGTGTCGTCTTCAGCGATGAGAGTCGCTTCTGCCTTGGTGCCAATGATGATCGTATGCGTGTTTGGCGCCGTGCAGGTGAGCGCCACAATCAGGACTGCATACGACCGAGGCACACAGGGCCAACACCCGGCATCATGGTGTGGGGAGCGATCTCCTACACTGGCCGTACACCACTGGTGATCGTCGAGGGGACACTGAATAGTGCACGGTACATCCAAACCGTCATCGAACCCATCGTTCTACCATTCCTAGACCGGCAAGGGAACTTGCTGTTCCAACAGGACAATGCACGTCCGCATGTATCCCATGCCACCCAACGTGCTCTAGAAGGTGTAAGTCAACTACCCTGGCCAGCAAGATCTCCGGATCTGTCCCCCATTGAGCATGTTTGGGACTGGATGAAGCATCGTCTCACGCAGTCTGCACGTCCAGCACGAACGCTGGTCCAACTGAGGCGCCAGGTGGAAATGGCATGGCAAGCCGTTCCACAGGACTACATCCAGCATCTCTACGATCGTCTCCATGGGAGAATAGCAGCCTGCATTGCTGCGAAAGGTGGATATACACTGTACTAGTGCCGACATTGTGCATGCTCTGTTGCCTGTGTCTATGTGCCTGTGGTTCTGTCAGTGTGATCATGTGATGTATCTGACCCCAGGAATGTGTCAGTAAAGTTTCCCGTTCCTGGGACAATGAATTCACGGTGTTCTTATTTCAATTTCCAGGAGTGTATTTATGCAATTCCTGTGAAGGGAAATGTCTATTTATGTGCCCTCGTTTTCTTGGAAGTAGATCATAAATTTCTTATTGACTGGATCTGTAGGCATAAAATAACTATATTAGTACATATATTAAATTTTATTTTAACCAATGCTGCAGTGCAGCTAGAAACTAGATATTAAAGAAAATGAACAAATATGTACAAAGGACGGCATGAAACATCATTCATTAGCCATATGGCATTTCATAAGGCAGTAAAAATTCTCTCAATTCTCGAGAAAGACGCTTGTCATAATCATGTGTGCAGATGTATCTTTCCAAGTAATGAGCGTGTCGTATTTGCGGTGCTTTCTACAAAGGAATGTCAATAGCGAGGATAATGGCCTCCCTTTTTTTTTTCTTTTCTACCTGTGCCTCTGAGAGGCACTCACTAACGGCTTTTTTCCAGGCGACTGTCGCCCAGCTGAGTGCCCACGACGCATTGCGTGCAGGTGGTCACTTAACTTTCTTACCGAAATATTTACAACACCAGTTTGCACTACAGTGGCAGTCTCATATACAAAATTTCACGGGTCGAGAATTTGCGTTGCAAATGTGTAGATACAAAATCTTATGAATATAACAGTGTCCAAAAAATTTTTGCCAGCCTTGTTGTACATTCACGCATATACACACATTTCATAACTCTTAAAGTACGATTCTTGGTTTCCAACAACCTTTTTCACAAACCAGAGTCCCTAAATGCTACTCATTATTCCTTACCTTATTACACATATACACATTCGTCGACACTTCTTCAGTATTTCATCATAATAAATACATACCATAATAAACATTCCTCAACAACATAATACACATCGTCATCATAATAACAACATCATAACACCTCAGTCAAATCTCAAAAAAGGCGTAGCTTTCTGCAATAATGTCAAAACCTAAAAAAATTCTCTGCTCATGCCAAAAGTGTCATCTACCTCAAACGTACTATAAAAATCATGATCCCATATCAAATATATCATTCAAAGCTCTCATAGTATCACAATGGTTCCGGAAAAATATGAGCATTTCACAAAGTACAGACAAAATACAATTTCATAAGTGTGAAGTTATCCAACGGTGTAATTGCGTAAATATGTGTCACTGATGTAGTAAAAAAAGTTTATCTCTCAGTTAAATGATCAGATAGTTGTGTAATTTGTGTATTAGAAAAATATGGTACCGATGTGTAAAGTTGTATAAGCAAATACCATATTAGCTAGGGCTCCTTGTGCTTGCCAAACACATGGTACACAAAGTATGCGTGGACCCCCCTGAGGATTAATGTAATTATACCCTCAGGTGTTACAGATTACAGCAATGGAATGGAATGTATCACAGAAAACCTTTGTATCATTGTACTCCAAATACCTCTAAAAATAAATATTTTAAGTACAAAATTAATCACTCAAATACGTGTCCTGTAGCGCTAAATGTGTGTCTTGTTGCAACATAATCTCTGTGGAAATGTCGCAGTTATCGTCCTCTGAAAGCTAAGTTCTGCTGAAGTCAATGTACTTACCTCATGATACACAAAAGTGAAATGCTTTGCGTATAGATACCTTAGTTATTACGCTTATTGCTGTGATGAAGAAAGTACTGTGCTGTAACGTATTGTTGTGCTACGGAAAAGGCTGTCTCCTTGTAGCTATACCACAAAAGTTACTACTAAAACGTGTTTTACTTTCCAGAAGAATTCAGAAAAACTGTGCAGATATAAAACAGAAACACCGCAATAGCAACATTGTAAATTGTCACTCATTAGTAGCGTCGTGATATAATCGTGTAGCTGTCAAAGAAACCAAATGCTAAGTCATCTTTAATCCCACAGAAAGTACTTCAAATAAAGGATGTATTTTCAAGCAAACCAAAATGATGCATTAAAATCTCATTAGCAGTACCTGTATATGCTCGAAGTATGTGAGCCTTATAGTCGTTACGTAATCATGCAACTAACAAGCAAGAATGCACACACACAATAACACTGTGTCGTCTGTTCACAATAACAATGCATTCGTAATTTCTGTTTAAATAAGTTCTCTTGGTTCTTGACTGGATATTTAACTTCAAACATTGTTGCATGGTAACAGTTTCTAAGTCTGACAATGCATACTAGAAATGTGAAGTGAAACGTTTTATGGCAAAGACAAAGTTAAAAAGCAGATTATCTTTCAATAAACGGTTTTACATGTGAAATGTGGTGTAAACCTTTACTCTTCCTAGTACGCAGAGTTTCAACTTTAACGCAATTATCATGCGGTATACGTCGTTAAACAATACTGGAATTTTTCTCAAGGTTAGCGTCTATGTCATTTTTCTCTGAGCCAGCCGGCGCAAGCGGCTGCCTGCCGTGCGAGTCATTGTCTGTCCCTTTGTTGGCGCGCGTCGTTATTGGGATTAGGAGACCTAGCTTCTACAAATTCAAGTTGTCGAAAGTGCGCTGCTCTGTTTGAATCCCGACAGTTCTGATGAAATTCAGGTCTGTCGCTATGATTATCTCGTCTGTCGTCATGTCGGTAGATTTCATAATTTCTTTCTTGTCGGTCATGTGGTGGAGAATTTCTTCCTGAATCGTACCTGCGCGCTGAACTGTTGCGTCTGAAGTTATTCTGTCTCCCTTGATAATAATTGTTTTGGTTCCCATATTGTCTGTTTCTAAGGTAATCTCTGTCATATTCATTACTACGGAAATGCGATCTTTCTCTGTAACTATTATTCTGCCAGTGGTTGTCATACGGGTGGTGTCTGTTTTGGTCACGATTTGTATTGTGAGAATAGCCTTGTCGCGTCCAGTTATTATTTCTTTCATCGTGGAATTGCGACGGATATGACCTGTAATTGTTGTGTTCCTGTTTCCGCTTTCCGCGATTGTCAGTGTCAATTTCTAATTCTTGTAAGAGTCCCTGAAAAGCTTCAATGTCGTCTTTGCAACGTCCTGCCAAAATAAGATGTCGTAAATCTTCAGGTAATTTGATTAAGCAAATACGGATGAGTTCTGAGGGGCTGTATGGGTTTGACAGGTACTGATTCTTGTGCAACATGTCTTCAAAATATTTCACAAGACTGGAAAATTCAGATTGTTCGAAATGTTTCATCATTATGATGCCATGTTTTACTCGGTCTTGTGTGGCTTGAGACCAATATGCTGAGAGGAAGGCATGGTAAAATTCTCCTTCACTGTGGCAATCGTGAATGACCGATCGCATTCTTACAGCTGGTTCATTCTCTAAGTAGCCACACATTTATTCTAATCTGTGTTATAATGACCAGTTGGGAGGAAAACAATGAGAGAATTGATGGAGCCACGCTTGTGGATGAATGTCGTTGCCAGAATTCTTAAATGTTTTAAATTTACGTGTAGTAATGAACAGCTTATAGTCAAAATCATCATGTCGGCGAGTCGCATAGCGGTCATTGTTACGTCGTTTCGGCGGTTCCATTTCAAAATTCGGTGCACCTTGCCAATTTCTTTCATAATTTCAGAAGTGTCCTGTGTTATTATTTTGTGGCTGTTCCATATTTCTGTGTCCCTCATCCCGTATTGGGGCGCGAGTGTCCTCTGAAATACGTAATTCTTGTACTTCCCGGATTTCTCTTTGGTGTTGCGTATTAATTTGATTCAGATTTTGTTTCAGTTTCCTAATTTGTTCGCACTCTTCTGTCTCATTAAAGACTACCGGTTTTGTGTAATTCAGATTATCATCTACCTTCGTACATAAATTATTTAGCTGATCCGAAAGTTCAACTACTTTCTCTGATAATGAACTAATTTCTTCCATGTGTCTTTCTGAACCAATTTTCAGAGTATCTACTGTGTCCTTTAAGTTTTCTTGAGTTTTTGCAAGTTGCGTAACCGAATCGGTAGATGCAACTGAGTCAATTTTAGCTTGCAGGGTCTCATGATTTTGATGAACAATAGTTTGCAGTTCTTTTATGGCTGCTTCGTGATTCTGTAATGCATTTTCATGCCGCGAAAAAATAGGTTGGAAATGCTCACAAATTTGTGTTTTTACGTCATTACAGACTTTTTGACATTTCGATTCGATGTTATGTAACTCAGTAGTTAAATCTTCACGTGTTTGTTCAAGCGTGGTGTCTAACTTTTGAAGATTTTGTTCCATTGTGTCTAACTTTTTAAGATTTTGTTCCACTGTGTCTAACTTTTGAAGATTTTGTTCCATTGTGTCTAACTGTTGCTGTGTTTGTCTCTGATTTTGTTCCATTGTGTCTAAGTTTTCAAGCTTTTGTCCCATTTGTTGCATTAATTGTAATAACAATGCACTGGTGTCTAAAACATGTTCCTCAGTGCTATTCGGCAATGCATTTGAACCGGCAATATTCGCAGTTTGAAAAGCAGAAAATGTGTCTTGACTTATTTGAGAAAAGGGTGAGGACGCAGAACCTGGATTTTCAGTATTTACCAGTTTGTGTCCTGTCATTTCGGAATCCTGAGGCGAGCTGTTGCCGACCGATCGATCGATAATGCTTCCCTGTTCACTAATTGTTTCACTGCCTACACCATTATTTGACGCCCGCTCCATTTCCCTATGCACAGTTACCAAATTACTACTTTGAATATTTGTTAATTCATTACATGGTGGCGTTAACACACTGCTTTCGTCTTCCCTGTTATTTCTCAGTTTACCTTGGAGCCTAGTATTACGTTTTTCACACGCCATTATTGTCACAATATTTCACACGATAACACAGAAAAACACAATTTGAAGAGCAAAAATAAGAGAACACATTAACATAGCACTGAAAATAGTATCTAGTTAATTGCAAGCGCAGCTGCGAAATACTTGGTGCAAATCTAAATGCATGCCACAACTGTGTACAACAATGAAAAACTACAACTACAAGGGAAATTCTCTCTATAATTACGTGCTAGCAATAAACAAAAGCTACACTAATTACGCAAACTACAAGAAAAAATCAGAAGATTCCAGGTTCGAATCCTGGCAAGGTCGACATATGAAACGTCCCCTTAGAAAAATTATACACGTGACTGGGCTTAACCTGACATACAATATTTTTTAGCGCAACGCAATCTGACTTTCAGAAATCCATACAAAAGAATGGCCCTGACTAACATTAACCTATGCGTTTCACAAATCGCTTACCTCACAAAAATCTTGGTTACTCGAACTACTGCAATACAGCGAGCGCCACTACTGCCAGCTAAATAAAAGATTCAAACTACGGAAGGCACTAACTACTGATAGGCATAGTTAGCAAAATGAAAGATTTTAATAGAGAACAAACAATGTATTTACCTTAATAGTCATAATATATATAGCAGTTCATGACAAATTACAAAACTCCGCCATCTCTCCCCCCACATCCACCACTGCTGGCGGCTCACTTCCAACTGCGCAACGCTACGCGCTGTTCACATCCAGCTGCCGCTGCCCAACACTACAATGGCAGGCAACAATGCAAACTAGCCACAGACTGCACACAGCACAGCCAGTGATTTTTATACAGAGGTGGCGTTACCAATAAAAAAACCTAAACAGCCTACTTACACAACCTTGTGTTGATCAGCATTTTGTGAGGTACATGTAGTGACGTCAGTTATTCTGCGGCGTAATGTTGTGATGTCGGCCACTGGTGTTTGGCAAACCTGATCCTTGACACAGCCCCAAAGGAAAGCAATAAATCCAGTGGTGTTACATCCGGTGATCGCGGCGGGCAGTGATGGGACCACCACGCCCGATCCATCTTCCCGGAAATCTGGTATCCAAATAGGGACGAACATCCAACCCTCAATGAGGTGGCGCACCAACCTGTTGGAAAATTAAATCCGGAATATCCTGAATCTGTGGCTCAACAAGTAACTGCAACATCAAGATAGGTATTGACTGTGATTGTCATTTCACTGAAGAAAAAAGTCCTTCGATTTTATTGTGCATAGGACCGCATCACACGTCCAGCTTAGGACTATTTCTGACGGTCTCAAACACAGCGTAAGATTTCACGAATCCCCAGATACTAGCGTTTTGTCGGTTGCCAGCACTGCTCAAATGAAATGCGGTCTCATGTGAGAACATGGCGCGTTTCAGATAGTCATCAGCTTCCTCAGTTTCAGCCAGCATGGCAACAGCAAAGACATAACTAGCGCTGTAATCCGTTGGTAACAGGGACTGCACAGTCCGAACTTTGTACACATGAAAAAGAAGTTGCTTATGTAGTATGCGGTGCACTGATGTCTTCGGAATCTGCAACTCACCTGAGGCTCTGCGGAATGACTTCTTGGAAACTTCTCACGAATGCGTCTCTCGCTGTCTGATCTGTCGCACATTAGCTGTAAGCATGCCTGTTCTAGGGATATTACGGAAGCTCTCTTGTTTTCTTGAACTTCGCGTACCACATCCTGATGCATTTAACATCTGGTGGCTGTCTATGATACGGCGTCTGTAATATTCTCTAGACAGTTTTTGGTGATACCAAATGCCACATTGGGCTTTCTCTTGGTTTGAGTACATACTTTGTGCAAATGGTGACCACTTCCGCTGTTCTTACGTCACTGGGCCCGATAGCAACAGTAAGTATGTTGTTGTTGTTATTGTGGTCTTCAGTCCTGAGACTGGTTGATGCAGCTCTCCATGCTACTCTAACCTGTGCAAGCTTCTTCATCTCCCAGTACTTACTGCAACCTACATCCTTCTGATTCTGCTTAGTGTATTCATCTCTTGGTCTCCCTCTACGATTTTTACCCTCCACGCTGCCCTTCAATGCTAAATGTGTGATCCCTTGATGCCTCAGAACATGTCCTACCAACCGGTCCCTTCTTCTTGTCAAGTTATGCCACAAACTCCTGTTCTCCCCAATTCTATTCAATACCTCCTCATTAGTTATGTGATCTACTCATCTAATCTTCAGCATTCTTCTGTAGCGCCACATTTCGAAAGCTTCTATTCTCTTCTTGTCCAAACTATTTATCGTCCATGTTTCACTTCTATATATGGCTACACTGCATACAAATACTTTCAGAAACGACTTCCTGATACTTAAATCTGTACTCGATGTTAACAGATTTCTCTTCTTCAGAAACGTTTTCCTTGCCATTGCCAGTCTACATTTTATATCTCTCTACTTCGACCATCATCAGTTATTTTGCTCCCCAAATAGCAAAACTCCTTTACTACTTTAAGGGTCTCATTTCCTAAGCTAATTCCCTCAGCATCACCCGACTTAATTCGACTACATTCCATTATCTTCGTTTTGCTTTTGTTGATGTTCATCTTATATTCTCCTTTCAAGACACTGTCCATTCCGTTCAACTGCTCTTCCAAGTCCTTTGCTGTCTCTGATAGAATTACAATGTCATCGGCAAACCTCAAAGTTTTTATTTCTTCTCCATAGATTTTGATACCTACTCCGAATTTTTCTTTTGTTTCCCTTACTGCTTGTTCAATATACAGATTGAATAACATCAGGGAGAGGCTACAACCCTGTCTCACTCCCTTCCCAACCCCTGCTTCCCTTTCATGCCCCTCGACTCTTATAACTGCCATCTGGTTTCTGTACAAATTGTAAATAGCCTTTCGCTCCCTGTATTTTACCCCTGCCACCCTTAGAATTTGAAAGAGAGTATTCCAGTCAACATTGTCAAAAGCTTTCTATACGTCTACAAATGCTATAAATGTAGGTTTGCCTTTCCTTAATCTTTCTTCTAAGATAAGTAAGTATGTATGCATACAAAAACTTGAATATATCACATACGATTCACAATAAAATGTGTTTTTCTATGTGTCATATCTTATGCGCTTTGAATATATGTTATCAGGGAAAAACTTCTGGGACACCCAGTATTTCAAATGTACCACCAGGTTTGCATCTGTTCGTTGAATATCTTTCAGTCAAAATAAAACTCTTCGTTCCATTATAACTAATAAATTTCTTGATGTCGTTTCCCATTTCCACAAAATCTTTGCTTGTTATTTAAGATAATTTAAATAAAATAATAGGCCACCTTTATTTTACTGTCTGCTAAAGGATATTACTTGAATATTTATTAACCATATTTCTGAATTTAGCAGTATAAATTCATCAGTTATGTTCTTTTATGTAGTCTAATTATGTACCTGGAATCAGTCGTTGTAAACTTCCTAGATAAACAATAACATCTTTTTCACTCTACAGGTGGAATTCCAATGTGTAGACTGAGACGTCAGCAGCCGTGTAGCCCGAGTCACCTGCTCAGTTCCCAATTGCACGACTGACTGCCTGTTTTCAACGACATGGAGGACACATCACCGTTGGTATCGTGTTAAAGAAGACGAATTAACTGTGCTAACAAAAGCCTTTAAAAATTCTTTGAGGGATTTCGAAATATTCGCAATCAATGACATATTCTAAAGGATGATGCAATGTTAAGAAATTCTTTTCGGTCGAATGTAGACAAGGACAAGTTTAACGACATTCCGTCAAACTTTGAAAGTAAACTAGCAAGACAGTATTGTGGTAGAGTCAAACGACCTATGAGCTCTGCTAAAGCAATTTAATCGTAGTAATAATTATGCAAGTAGACGTTTTGTTTGTACTGTAATTATATTTTCATGTTATTAGCAACTGGTGAAAGCTACGTACGTTTGTCATTTACGCTTTGCGTATCACAGAGCTATATAAGAGGAACTACGATGTAGAGCGTTGAAAACATGGAATGGAAAACATCTAGCTACTTTAACATGTTTTTGTTACGTTGTTTGTGTGTGTGTGTGTGTGCGTGTGTGTGTGTGTGTGTGTGTTTGGAGCTTATGGACTCTCACTGCGACGTTATCAGCGCCCGTCGTTTACTTGTCTGCGTGTTCGATTCAAATTTTGCAATTGATTTTAAACTACTTTCCCACCGAGCTAGACACATAAAACTTTAACATATCTCAGACCTGGATGACAATGAATATTAACATCCTTTCTTGTCTGGTGTGTGACGGAGGCTACTTTCTGAACCACTGCCACTTCCATCTTTTCCTGTTCCAGTAGATAATAGTTCGCATGAAGATCGATTGGTGGTAAGCCGCCGAGTGAACTCGATCTAGTTTTTACCATCACGGTCTTTTCGGGAGATACACGTAGGAGAAAGTAAAACATTAGTTGCCTCAGACGAAGAGAAACTGAAATAAACCTGAGATTAACCACGTTCCTCTGTTTTAATCCCATTCAAAATGTTTCCAATTGAATGAAAAATTCACACACACGACACTAAAAAGCAGAAAAAAATTTATAAATAAATATCAGTTTCTAATGTACCACATTTTTAAATCGCTCATATCCCCATATAGATTCCTAGAATTATATAGGTAGTCCTGAAAATTGGTGATCGTGAATTTTTAATAGCTATGAAAATATTTGTAAGATTTAAAAGAAAAGACGTGGAGCCCATGTAATTCACCATTGACTTACTATGACCTACAGCAAACACACCTCGTTTTTCGCTTTAAATCTTATAAGTATTTTCATAGTCATTAAAAATTCAAAAATTTTCAGGAGTCTCTGTTTTGGGATTGTAATCTGTATGGGGTTAGGAGAAATAATTTTATACTTTTCAGTCCGAAGTAAAAATTCGTATATTAAAACTGATTTTTATTAAAATAATTATGTTTTCTACTATTTCCAACAGTATAACATCTTGCAACAGGCAAGGAATTTGTGGAAAAATGAAATTCTTCGAACTGCATTTCAGCATTGGATAACAAACACGTTCTGGTATTTTACCCGGAGAAATTGGCTCTCAATTTTATATTAAAAATATTTTTTCTTCTCTGAATTACTACCTTTTCCTGATGATGAATACACGTTCATAATGAAAGAGATGACGGTGGTATCACTGCAAAATCAAATATGAGAAAGCACATTAAAAACGAATTGTTTTTCTCCTTTCCAAGGCACAGAGATGAAAATCCAGCGTTACCTTACACACTTGTAGGAGACGAAGCTTTCAAATCGTCATCTCGTTTGATGAAACGTTACACAAAAAATGTTTCTCGCATGAACAATACGAAAGCTATTTTCAACTACAGACTCTCGACAGAAGGAGGTTTTCAGAAAACTCCTTTACATTTCTCAGTGAAGTTGTTACAAAATTGCCGGCCGGGGTGGCCGAGCGGTTCTACGCGCTACAGTCTGGAACCGTGCGACCGCTACGGTCGCAGGTTCGAACCTTCCTCGGGCATGGATGTGTGTGATGTCGTTAGGTTAGTTAGATTTAAGTAGTTATAAGTTCCAGGGGACTGATGACCTCAGAAGTTAAGTCCCATAGTGCTCAGAGCCATTTGAACTTTTGTTACAACATTTCATGCACTGATAGCTGTTAATCAGGAAGTTACAGTCTGTTGCCATCTTAATATGCTCCGAGATGCTCTCCTATCATCATCATCATTTATTGCATTTACGATCCTTTAAGGCCTACAGCAGAACAAAAAGGATACAAACTACAATATAAAAGTAATACAACAGACTGCACATAAAAGCAAAGGTACAAATTGCAAAAAAACACCAGTCAGTCACAATCTCAGTGCAAGAGACGTTTATGGCGGTCCATCGCTGTCGGTCCCCAACGTCATCTTTTAGAAGATGAGATAGAAGATGCTTTCCTATAAGAAGACAAAATACATATTTTTTGCCATTTCAACCTCAAAAAAGCTACAACCAAAAAGTCTGATTTCATTAGTGGTTACTGATGGCTATGGAAATATTTAAATATTTGCTACATGAAAATGATCTCCTAACTACTTTAGCAAAAGAATGGGTAGATACCATGACAAGCAACTAAAGTAGAACGGCAAGAACGAAAAAAAAATTATTTTATTCACCTTGTCAAATCAAAAAGTTGTAATTAAAGTATCAGTGATTCTGCAGCTTCCATTCATGCATTACCCGTGACAGTAATATCGTTGTGTGGACGGCGTTTAAGAAAGAGCAAGCTTGGGTGTTGCCCCACTAATTCGATAAATTGTCTGTTATCTACTTCCAAAGTAAAAATACTGCCAGAGAATAACGCGAGCTATAATCACAGCCCCCCCCCCCCCCCCCCCATGAACCATGGACCTTGCCGTTGGTGGGGAGGCTTGCGTGTCTCAGCGATACAGCTAGCCGTACCGTAGGTGCAACCACAACGGAGGGGTATCTGTTGAGAGGCCAGACAAACGTGTGGTTCCTGAAGAGGGGCGGCAGCCTTTTCAGTAGTTGCAAGGGCAACAGTCTGGATGATTGACTGATCTGGCCTTGTAACAATAACCAAAACGGCCTTGCTGTGCTGGTACTGCGAACGGCTGAAAGCAAGGGGAAACTACAGCCGTAATTTTTCCCGAGGGCATGCAGCTTTACTGTATGATTAAATGATGATGGCGTCCTCTTGGGTAAAATATTCCGGAGGTAAAATAGTCCCCCATTCGGATCTCCGGGCGGGGACTACTCAAGAGGATGTCGTTATCAGGAGAAAGAAAACTGGCGTTCTACGGATCGGAGCGTGGAATGTCAGATCCCTTAATCGGGCAGGTAGGTTAGAAAATTTAAAAAGGGAAATGGATAGGTTAAAGTTAGATATAGTGGGAATTAGTGAAGTTCGGTGGCAGGAGGAACAGGACTTCTGGTCAGGTGACTACAGGGTTATAAACACAAAATCAAATAGGGGTAATGCAGGAGTAGGTTTAATAATGAATAGGAAAATAGGAATGCGGGTAAGCTACTACAAACAGCATAGTGAACGCATTATTGTGGCCAAGATAGATACGAAGCCCACACCTACTACAGTAGTACACGTTTATATGCCAACTAGCTCTGCAGATGACGAAGAAATTGAAGAAATGTATGATGAAATAAAAGAAATTATTCAGATAGTGAAGGGAGACGAAAATTTAATAGTCATGGGTGACTGGAATTCGAGTGTAGGAAAAGGGAGAGAAGGAAACGTAGTAGGTGAATATGGATTGGGGCTAAGAAATGAAAGAGGAAGCCGCCTGGTAGAAATTTGCACAGAGCACAACATAATCATAGCTAACACTTGGTTTAAGAATCATGAAAAAAGGTTGTATACATGGAAGAACCCTGGAGATACTAAAAGGTATCAGATAGATTATATAATGGTAAGACAGAGATTTAGGAACCAGGTTTTAAATTGAAAGACATTTCCAGGGGCAGATGTGGACTCTGACCACAATCTATTGGTTATGACCTGTAGATTAAAAATGAAGAAACTGCAAAAAGGTGAGAAATTAAGGAGATGGGACCTGGATAAACTGAAAGAACCAGAGGTTGTACAGAGTTTCAGGGAGAGCATAAGGGAACAATTGACAGGAATGGGGGAAAGAAATACAGTAGAAGAAGAATGGGTAGCTTTGACGGATGAAGTAGTGAAGGCAGCAGAGGATCAAGTAGGTAAAAAGACGAGAGCTAGTAGAAATCATTGGGTAACAGAAGAAATATTGAATTTAATTGATGAAAGGAGAAAATATAAAAATGCTATAAATGAAGCAGGCAAAAAGGAATACAAACGTCTCAAAAATGAGATCGACAGGAAGTGCAAAATGACTAATCAGGGATGGCTAGAGGACAAATGTAAGGATGTAGAGGCTTATCTCACTAGGGGTAAGATAGATACTGCCTACAGGAAACTTAAAGAGACCTTTGGAGATAAGAGAACGACTTGTATGAATATCAAGAGCTCAGATGGAAACCCAGTTCTAAGCAAAGAAGGGAAAGCAGAAAGGTGGAAGGAGTATATAGAGGGTCTATACAAGGGCAATGTACTTGAGGACAATATTATGGAAATGGAAGAGGATGTAGATGAAGATGAAATGGGAGATACGATACTGCGTGAAGAGTTTGACAGAGCACTGAAAGACATGAGTCGAAACAAGGCCCCGGGAGTAGACAACATTCCATTGGAACTACTGACGGCCTTGGGAGAGCCAGTCCTGACAAAACTCTACCATCTGGTAAGCAAGATGTAAGAAACAGGCGAAATACCCTCAGACTTCAAGAAGAATATAATAATTCCAATCCCAAAGAAAGCAGGTGTTGATAGATCTGAAAATTACCGAACTATCAGTTTAATAAGTCACAGCTGCAAAATACTAACACGAATTCTTTACAGACGAATGGAAAAACTAGTAGAAGCCGACCTCGGGGAAGATCAGTTTGGATTCCGTAGAAACACTGGAACACGTGAGGCAATACTGACCTTACGACTTATCTTAGAAGAAAGATTAAGGACAGGGAAACCTACGTTTCTAGCATTTGTAGACTTAGAGAAAGCTTTTGACAATGTTGACTGGAATACTCTCTTTCAAATTCTAAAGGTGGCAGGGGTAAAATACAGGGAGCGAAAGGCTATTTACAATTTGTACAGAAACCAGATGGCAGTTATAAGAGTCGAGGGACTTGAAAGGGAAGCAGCGGTTGGGAAGGGAGTGAGACAGGGTTGTAGCCTATCCCCGATGTTATTCAATCTGTATATTGAGCAAGCAGTAAAGGAAACAAAAGACAAATTCGGAGTAGGTATTAAAATCCATGGAGAAGAAATAAAAACTTCGAGGTTCGCCGATGACATTGTAATTCTGTCAGAGACAGCAAAGGACTTGGAAGAGCAGTTGAATGGAATGGACAGTGTCTTGAAAGGAGGATATAAGATGAACATCAACAAAAGCAAAACGAGGATAATGGAATGTAGTCAAATTAAGTCGGGTGATGCTGAGGGAATTAGATTAGGAAATGAGACACTTAAAGTAGTAAAGGAGTTTTGCTATTTGGGGAGCAAAATAACTGATGATGGTCGAAGTAGAGAGGATATAAAATGTAGACTGGCAATGGCAAGGAAAGTGTTTCTGAAGAAGAGAAATTTGTTGACATCGAGTATAGATTTAAGTGTCAGGAAGTCATTTCTGAAAGTATTTGTATGGAGTGTAGCCATGTATGGAAGTGAAACATGGACGATAAATAGTTTGGACAAGAAGAGAATAGAAGCTTTTGAAATGTGGTGCTACAGAAGAATGCTGAAGATTAGATGGGTAGATCACATAACTAATGAGGAAGTATTGAATAGGATTGGGGAGAAGAGAAGTTTGTGGCACAACTTGACCAGAAGAAGGGATCGGTTGTTAGGACATGTTCTGAGACATCAAGGGATCTCCAGTTTAGTATTGGAGGGCAGCGTGGAGGGTAAAAATCGTAGAGGGAGACCAAGAGATGAATACACTAAGCAGATTCAGAAGGATGTAGGTTGAAGTAGGTACTGGGAGATGAAGAGGCTTGCACAGGATAGAGTAGCATGGAGAGCTGCATCAAACCAGTCTCAAGACTGAAGACCACAACAACAACAACATAATGACAGCTTCCGATCATAGTGAATGTTATGCCTGGTCTTATCCACAGAACAGGCGCGCGGATGCAGGCCCACCGGAGGAAAGGGTTACATGAAAGGGATCCCACACGAACTGTGGTTAGATTCGTATGCATCCCAGTGAAATGTCACCTTCGAGGTAAAGAGATTTCAACATAATTTTAAAGTCACAGAGGGGCTTCTTGTAATATGTCCAATCGTTAAAGAAAAAATTAACTATAACTGAAAACACGGAGTCTATAACTGCCGTGTATCGATTCATGTGATGCAAAGAACTCTGATCCTGGAGGAACGGAATTCAGATCTCTGTCTCGTCATCCTCAATTTTGGTTTTAGATCAAATTCCTCAATCACTCCAGGTTAAAGTCTGGATGTTTCTTTCAGAAAATTATCGGCTGATTTCCTGCTCATTCTTTCTTTAGTTCTAGTTAGAGTATCTTCGAACATCTTTCAGGCTGATGTATACTACTGCACAGTAATTTTTCTACCTCCGACATCGTTTCAGTCACTACAACAATGAGGTTACTACACAGTAAGCGGTATCGCGTGAGTGACTTGATAAGACCCTTGGAGTCTTTTATGCTTGTCATCCATGTCACTTGTCAGTCTCCTGCCTATAGCTTCCTGTTTCGTCGTCGCTGACGACGGTGGTACAGAACTGTGCGAGGAGTCAGACATGAGAGAAATACACCTGCATTGATTACACATAGGAATAATTAAATGCAATTTGTTAGCAGCATGATTATAAGCATAGACTTTTGTAAGCATTCACAAAATCAGCGATGTGCTTGGTACACAGATTATAGGACAAGGCAGCAAATGCCACGCAGTGTGTGGTGTTTCCTCGTCCTGCAAGGGTGTATTTCTGCGTCTGATTGTTCCGGACTGACTATCCGCAACACTCGAATCACTGCCACAAAACTGCGACTGACAGTGATGGATTTTCCAACAGGCTTTCAATGACCACGTTATCTCCAGCTGGCAGTCAACGCGTCGGGATAATCGTTTTCTGTGGCGCCAGTAACTGGCTGTTACTTACAGCATAATTGATCGCATTCTCCCAATTTACTTTTAACAAAGAGGCGGACCTTCCACTCTGTTTCGTTGGCTGAGTATTCCTTTTCAGACTGTCAGACACGAACTAACTAACGAACATATTCACATCGTATACCGACTGCGCCATATGCGGTCGATTGTCCTTCACAGAGAGAAAAGAAGATCGAGGCCATCATACACACAACAGATAAATCTAGTTACGAGCTTATGGTGCCGGCCGGAATGACCGGGCGGCTCTAGGCGCTTCAATCTGGAACCGCGCGACCGCTACGGTCGCAGGATTGAATCCTGCCCCGGGCATGGATGTGTGTGATGTCCTTAGGTTAGTTAGGTTTAAGTAGTTCTAAGTTCTAGGGGACTGATG
Source organism: Schistocerca piceifrons (assembly GCF_021461385.2). Lineage (NCBI taxonomy): Eukaryota > Metazoa > Arthropoda > Insecta > Orthoptera > Acrididae > Schistocerca > Schistocerca piceifrons. The sequence continues at coordinate 332,252,788 of NC_060139.1, forward strand.
ACCTCAGATGTTAAGTCCCATAGTGCTCAGAGCCATTTGAACCATTTGAACGTGTTTATGGAATGCTGTTTCGGAGTGCGCAGTGAAGTCAAACCCCGTTCATAAAGGTCAGTACGTGACTGTGCGTAATTTTTAGGTACACCTAAAAATTTCAAGTTATGCTTACATGGTGCAGAGCCCTTGATAACGAAACCAAAGATAATTACTGCTATAAACTTTGGAACAACTAGAGTGTATTCTTCACTTTCTACGAGGTAGTAGCATTCATAAACCGACAATTATCGGGATGATTATCGGACAACAGTAGATGTGATTTTTAAAATGTAGCACCAGCGTTCATTGCTAAAACTCCTCATTTACTGAACAGATTATTATGTTTTTTTTAGGTAGTTTAAATCTTTCTTAGTCGTGTTTCATGACATCGCAAATTCGAGAAAATGGCAGCCGCTTTGTCACGAATCGCATGGTCTTGGTAACGCACAGGTGCCCAAAAATTAAGGACGAAATAACTTTCGCATGCAGGGTCACTGCCGCGTAACATAGCTTGAGGAAACTAAGACCATACATAGAAAGAAATACTACAGTATAATACAGGAGGTAACTGAAAGCGATACTCAATGAGACGAAGAGAAATGCTACTTTCATTCAAAGACGATCATTACACTAAAGTCACTGCAATTCATGATGGTCCCCTGGACATTACAAACAATAGGACTAGCTTCTTAATAGGGTGTGTAATCACCACAGACAGCAATGCTCCCATGCTGGCCACAAGGTTGGCGTTCCGCTCCTCAAACAGCTGGATGATCGTTGGCGCTTATGGATGTGCCGCAATACATCTTCCCGGCCAATCCCACACGTGCTCGATGGGATTTAAGTCGGGGAAACGCGCAGGTCGGTCCATTCATCGAATATCATCTTGTTCCAAGTGCTCCTTCACCTGCGCAGTTCGCTGTGGTAGCGCACTGCCATCCACAAAAACGAAGTCATGGTCAAATGCTCCCCTAAAGAAGAAGCGCATGGAGAAGAAATACAGCGTCTGAAGGATTACCGTCAATCCTCCTTGCCTAGTGACGCCAGATGAAAGTTGATGTCGTCAAGCCCTGAATGAAAATTGCGCAACGGATAACTGGGGAGGGGAGCTTGAGAGCGCTACCTAGAGAGCGTGCCCTATTCTGTACGATACTAGGCAAGGGGCTGGAGGGCTCACACGCTGATGTGTGGGTCCCTGGATTCTATATCTTTTATTTTAAATGAATTCCTTTAACTTGACTCCTATGTGATTTTTGGGGTATGTTAAAGATTGATGACAATTGATTACCTATTTACGCGCAAGACGGAATTGCGTTGGCCAAATGTATACCACCAAAGTCTCCCAATATTTTACATGGGGCATCCACTATGTGAGGAGGATAACGGGCAAACTGGGGACCAGATACATTAGCACAGGGGGTCAAATTTACGAAATTAAACAAGAACATTCATTTCTTTACACAATCCGAAGCTGGAAATAAAAGAATTAGTACAAATATTCTAATACCTCTCTTCCACGCGTGAACATCGAGACAGACGCACCGAGGGCACGTCTGCTCACTTACTTGTCTTCTGCAACACTCCCAGAATATCGCAGGCACCCAGAGGTCTTCCTGGGCCCCAGTGGAGGGGATGGTCGAACCACTTGGCCGTGACCAACCTCTCCACCCCAAATCTTGTGACACTGGAACGTCTTTGACTTTTACCTGCCTGTGCTGTCTCTCTGATCTCCTACGCAGGAGTAAGATTGGCACTACTATACTACAGAACATCTTTCCAACTAAGATTTGGCCACGCTTTACGCAAAGGTGTGAGGAGGATTAGGAAAGTTCATGTGCAGATTCACATTCACGTACAAGAAATGCATAATACACGACACATATAAATATGTATTATGAAGCCTGACACATTTCCTTCCACCCGTCCAAAAAATGGTTCAAATGGCTCTGAACACTATGGGACTTAACATCTGAGGTCATCAGTCCCCTAGAACTTAGAACTACTTAAACCTAACTAACCTAAGGACATCACACACATCCATGCCTGAGGCAGGATTCGGACCTGCGACCGTAGCGGTCGCGCTGTTCCAGACTGAAGCGCCTAGAACCGCTTTCCACCCGTCCACATGGGTTCTGTTGCACCTGCGGCCGGCCGTGTCGTGTAATAAAATTGGCGGCGGAGCCGCCTCCTTCTGTATTTCCCGGTGCGAGCGAGCAGCGAAACCTGCTGCTTATGGAGCGGAAACTACTGTACCGTTTCAAGTTGACTGCTGAGTGTACCGTTTTCAAAGATATCGACGTCAGTGCGCCCATGCAATATTATGCCTCCCCACTCTATAACAGCTGTATCACCATAACGATCATATGTGTGATATGGTCCGATGATTTCTGCGCCATACATCAATATTGGCAAGAATTTAGCTCTGAGTAGACTGAGGGATCTGAGTGTCTTATTTCACGAACAGCCATTATTGCTTGCATCGGCTTCTCTGTTACGTGTTTTGTTGGAAATAGTGATGCCAAGGTATCTGAAGTCTGGTACGATTTTTAATTTTCTGTCCCGTATGAAGATTTCTGCCGACGTAGGTGCTTCTCCTCCATTTCTGAGCTCCATGATTTCTGTTCTTACCACACTTATTTCGAACTCCTGTTTGACAACAATCTTACATACCGTTTATTGTTTCTTGTAGATTTGTAATGTCTTTTGAGCCTATTACAACACCGTCTGCATATGTTTATGTGATTACAGTCTCGGTTTGTGATATTCTTATAAGTTCTCCTTCTGCAAGGATAAACAATAATGGCATTGGCGGGTGCCTCTGAATTACCTCGTTTGATTGGAGTATCGGCTCTGGTATGGAGAAGTTGTCAGAGGAGATTCTTATTTCACTCCATCGCACTATTGTGTTTATGATTCGTGTCTAATTTTTTGTCACTCGCTTTCTCTTTACAAGGTACAAGGATTTTGTGAAGTTACAAATGCTACGTAAAATTTTCTTTCTCTTCAATGGCTTCCCATCCGCTCATTGGCAGGAGTTCTGTCACGGTCAAAGTTGATCTTCTTCTTCTGAATCCTATTTGGTTTTCTGGCAGGTGTTCGTCGATTGTTGTTTTACTTCCTACCGTTATTATTTTTGTTGGTATTTTGAAAAGTACGCTCTCCAATGGAATACTTCTATATTTACTGGCGTCCTTGGGGTCTTTTCCCCTTATATAGCACACATATCGTAGACTGTTTCCACTGCTCTAAGATAGCGGCTGTTTCGGTGCACTTACTGTGAAGTTTTGTCCACACTGGTGTTAAATACTTGGGCAGTGTCCATATATCCGTTACACAGCCCGTCAGGACCTGTGACTTTTTTGTTCTTCTTGCTACTGATAACATCTTTGACCTCTTCTTTAGTTAACGAGGCCAATTCCGTTGTAGTTTGCGGAAATGTCTTCTGTTTTCGCTTTGGTTTTCCTTTTAGTCTCTCCTTGTTTAGCATGTTTCTTTTCTTTTAGAGGTTGCTTGTAGATATATCGTTTTCGTCGTCGAATTCTGAGGAGTGTTGTACTTCTGGACACCGTCTTAGTTGGTTAAGATATTAGTTATGTAAAAATGTACAGATTATTTATAAAGCATATTTCTTCCGGCTGTAGGAAAAATATACAAAAGTGTACACAGATACTGTTGTACATGGGAATTTCACTTACCTGCTTCCGTGACATCGCCAGAATTTAAGATAACATAGATTTGAACTCGATTAAGATTAGTGAATGTGAATTGCAGAGTCATTGTGTCGTCTAGAATTTCGAATAAATAACAACTAATACTTACAATAAATACAAATAATTGCTGTCTCCCAGTTAAAAGGCGCCCTCTCACAAGCGACGCATCACTGGCAATCTCTGCAGCAAAATCACATGCAACGGGTCGCTGTCCTAGACCGCGCCACATAGGAGCAAGTCCAGATCGTATTTAGAATGTGAAGTTCTGCTGTCAAAAATGAATGAACTCTATTCTTGAGGTGGTAAGCTATCAACTAAGGAAAAATTCATATCTAAATTATGTGCTACTTATCTTTAAAAATAAAACTTATTTAAAGTGTCTGTAGTTTTGGGACTTATTCCATCAGTTGATTTTTAATCGTTAAAGAAAATTCCACATTTTCCTGGGTCCTCTTTCTTGTCTTGTCAACTTTCTAACGGATTCCAAACAATCCTTATCTTGATGTTGCAGCAACTCATTTTTTCTAAAAAAAACTCGTACCTTTTGATGCTCTGCAGTGCTGCTGGTTTCCATAACCACTGTTGCAAATAGATGACACTTTTCCGTACACTACAGCGTCCATCAGCCAGTCGCCGATTGCTGCTCACTGTATCTGTCAGATCGTCAATGCACGAGGGGGAGTCAAAAGAAAACCTTGAATACTTTTTTAACTTTTTTATCGAACAAAAGTGGAACACAAATGTATCATTTTTTGACATAGTCTCCCTGTCGTTCGTAACACTTCCTCCAGGGCATAGGAAATACAAGGATTCTTCTGAAAAAAAAAATGTTTTGGTCGTGTGCACCGCCTGCTGCATCTCTTCATCTGAACGAAATTTCTTTCCTCCCACCGCCTCTTTGAGTGATCCAAACATGGGGCGATCACTCGGTGCGAGGTCTGGCGAGTACGGCGGATGTGTCAGAGTGCTCTGAAGTGAGCTGCCGGGGCAGCCATCTTGCAGACACTTTGCGAAACTTATGCACTTCATTAATGATGTGATATGCTCAGCCATAACTAATGTTCAGATTCACGGCTCTTTCATCTATCGTCACACGGCGATCTCCCATCACAGTGGGTTCAAATGTTTCAGTTGCTTCCGCAGACTGTGGTGTCACAATGCGGTGTGCTTGACAGTCGCTGACCGTCTGTGATAGAAGTCACACCAGTTCCGTACTTTCTACTCCACTATTACACTCTGCTGCAATGATTGACACGCATCATCGTACTGGACCTTCATTCGCTGATGAATTTCAATAGTTTTTCTACATCCACTGTTCAAAAAATGTATGAGGAACACTGTTCTCCCTTGTTGCATGTTGCAGCCGTTGCAGCCATTTTAAACGGGTATTGTGGCAACGTTGTGCTTGTCTGTAGTCTAAAGCTGCCTGTAGGGCATTACTTACATCACTGGTAACAGTATTGCCAACTTACAGAACGATGGCGCGAAGTGTCAGTCTTTAATTACGATTAAGGTTCAAATGGTTCAAATGGCTCTGAGCACTGTGGGACTTAACTTCTGAGGTCATCAGTCCCCGAGAACTTAGAAATACTTAAACCTAACTAACCTAAGGACATCACACACACATCCATGACCGAGGCAGGATTCGAACCTGCGACCGTAGCGGTCGCGCGGTTCCAGACTGAAGCGCTTAGAACCGCTCGGCTACTCCGGCCGGCTACGATTAAGGTTTTCATTTAACTCCCTCTCCCATATGGAGAACACTTTTCCCTAGAGCGTGTTACTATGTATTACAGATCATTCAAGGAATGCTCTGAGGCCTGTTAAATGCGATGTAAGTCGCGCAAAATTTCTTTTAGTTCTCGCTGACCCTCTTTCACTGTCAACACTTCGTTGATGAAACGTCCGCCCCCGGTAGCTGTGTGGTCAGCGCGACGGAATGTCGATCCTCAGGGCCCGGGTTCGATTCCCGGTCGGAGATTTTTCTCCGCTCAGAGACTGGGTGTTGTTCTAATCATTATCATTTCATCCCCATCGACGAGCAAGTCGCCGAAGTGGCGTCAAATCGAAAGGCTTGCACCCGGCGGACGGTCTACCCGACGGGAGGCCCTTGTCACATGACACTTACATTGTTGAAACAAAGAAGTTCTGCTAACAACTCGAGCTCCAGTGCCAAAGAATTGTTATTATTATTTGTGAAACAAATTAACTTTCCTAGACAATTCTACTTGAGCCTTGAGGTTAATACATAGTTTAAACCGCGACATAGGTACATATCAGAAAACTAATCTAGTAATGGCTGTATAAGTTACAGCAGCTTCTTCAGAAGATGTAGTACATAAAATCACATATCTATAGTCAATGAGGGAGTCGTTGACTCTTGTCTAGTGTATGTCATCCACTTAACCGCCATTTAAATACCCTACTGGTCATTAAAACTGCTACAACAGGAAGAAATGCAGATGCTAAACGGGTATTCATTGGACAAATATATTATACTAGAACTGACATCTGATTACCTTTCCACGCAATTTGGGTGCATAGATCGTGAGAAATCAGTACCTAGAACAACCACCTCTGGCCGTAATAACGGCCTTGATACGCCTGGGCATTGAGTCAAACACAGCTTGGATGGCGTGTACAGGTACAGCTGCCCATGCAGCTTCAACACGATACCACAGTTCATCAAGAGTAGTGACTGGAGTATTGTGACGAGCCAGTTGCTCGGCCACCATTGACCAGACGTTTTCAGTTGGTGAGAGATCTGGAAAATGGCCAGAGCAGCAGTCGAACATTTTCTGTATCCAGAAAGGCCCGTACACGACCTGCAACATGCGGTCATTCATTATCTTGCTGAAATGTAGGGTTTCTCAGGTATCGAATGAAGGGTAGATCCACAGGTCGTAACACATCTGAAATGTAACGTCCACTGTTCAAAGTGCCGTCAATGCGAACAAGAGGTGACCGAGACGTGTAACCAATGGCACCCCATACCATCACGCCGGGTGATGCGCCAGTATGGCGATGACGAATACACGCTTCCAATGTGCGTTCACCGCGATGTCGCCAAATACGGATGCGACCATCATGATGCTGTAAACAGAACATGGATTCATCCGAGAAAAATGACGTTTTGCCAATCGTGCACCCAGGTTCGTCGTTGAGTACACCATCGCAGGCGCTCCTGTCTGTGATGCAGCGTCAAGGGTAACCGCAGCCATGGTCTCTGAGCTGATAGTCCATGCTGCTGCAAACGTCGTCGAGCTGTTCGTGCAGATGGTTGTTGTCTTGCAAACGTCCCCATCTGTTGACTCAGGGATCGAGACGTCGCTGCACGCTATGCGGATAAGATGCCTGTCATCTCGACTGCTAGTGATACGAGGCCGTTGGTATCCAGCACGGCGTTCCGTATTACCCTCCTGAACCCACAGATTCCATATTCTGCTAACAGTCATTGGATCTCGACCAACGCGAGCAGCAATGTCGCGATACGATAAACCGCAATAGCGATAGGCTACAACCCGACCTTTATCAACGTCGGAAACGTGATGGTACGCATTTCTCCTCCTTACACGAGGCATCACAACAACGTTTCACCAGGCAACGCCGGTCAACTGCTATTTGTGTATGAGAAATCGGTTGGAAACTTAACTCATGTCAGCACGTTGTAGGTGTCGCCACCGGCGCCAACCTTGTGTGAATGCTCTGAAAAGCTAATCATTTGCATATCACAGCATCTTTTTCCTGTCGGTTAAATTTCGCGTCTGTAGCACGTCATCTTCGTGGTGTAGCAATTTTAATGGCCAGTAGTGTACATACAAAAAAGAGGAGCCGTCTGCTGTAGGGCTTTGTCTTAAGACTATTTAATGTTTTTTAATATCACATATTTGACGCTGGATACAACAACATATAGTACGCTCTTGAAAGATTTGTATAAAACTGACATCATGTATACTCATGTTCAAGAAAAAACGGAGCATCTTGAACGACTAGAGATTGGACATTCATATTCGGAGGACATGTACATTAACATGGGCTGCAGAAATGATTAACATTTGAAACATATCGACACTCGGGTTCAAGGTCAACATCGTATCGCGGCGCAACACCACCCACCGGTAAAATGTGACTACGGCTCTCGTTGTCGCTATAAACCGAAGATAATGGATTGGTGTGACGTGATCAGACGTGCAGGGTGCCTCGCAGACGTATGCTCGAACCATAACGTCAAATCAGTAAGTTTGAAAGGGGGTATGAGAGAAGGTAATGCATCCATCCAGGAAATAGCTGCTCCTGTAGGACCAGATGTTTCGCAGTGCAACAGGTGTGTGCAGAGCGGTCCACGGCAGGCCTTACAACTCAACGAGATGAGTCAGGTCGCATAACCCACAGAAGATCGACACCGCATGCCTATGGCATTGCAGGACAGATCTGCGTGCTCCTCGGCTCTGGCGCAACAGTGGAACTCATTGTACACTCTCAGGGGTGACAGTCAGTCTGCATGAGTTGCGTGCGCGTCGTCCACTTCTCCGCCTACCTTAGGCGAATGTGCAGAAACATGCTAGACGGCAATGGTGTATGGAACGACATCACTGTAGGCAGGAATGGGATCAGACAGTGTTTGCGGAGAATTCAGATAATGATTGTCTGAAAATGATGGCCGCATTTTGGTTCGCCGCAGACATGGGGAGCAGCATCACAGTGACTGCATTTGCACAAGACATATGAAAGGTGGCTACACTGAGCCACTCCGCCAAAGAGTATTATTAAGCCGCCTACACAGTGCTTGGGGAGAGCTCGTAGTAGTGAGTGCCTGTTAAGAACTCGTGGCAGTCTGTGCTGAGATGTCGTAGTGAAGAGTGTTTGTTGAGATTAGCTAGTATGCAGTGCTTGCTGAGATGTGATATTGGAGAGTCTTGTTGAGATGTGGTAGTAGAGAATCGGTGTGGAGATATATTGTAAGGATTAGAGTGATTTTCATCAATATAAATGAGGTAACAAACTCCTTTTCTTTTTTTTCTCATTATTTCAATGTCCTGAATAATGCATCATTACAGGTTCAGTCAACAAAGCATCTTGCTTGTGTTCTTGTATTAGAGTGTAATTCTGCTTTCCTTACGCAATTATAGCATTTCTAATTTTCCTTTATCACGTCAATATAATTGGTATTTAAAAATTCTTGTCTTGTTGGAGAAGAACCGTGCCAGATGTGTACGTTGAGTCACACTCCCACACACAGAACAATTACACTTGTGCTTTGGTTTAGTAGGTTTTATAGTTGCTGGGGACTTTATTAATTAACTGTGTTAACGAAAATTTTCTTTCATTGTTTGTTGTTATTCTATGCAGTCAGATTGCGTACAAAAACTAGTCAGGGCCAACCGTTTACGAGACACAACGTAATCGGACAAACAGCTACCAAAAATATTTGCATTTTATTTAATTAAGCCCCCATGCACGTGGCGACCCTGCCAGGATCGTCCCTTGGAATTCTTCTGATTGTAAAAATAGTAGACAGTAGTATTGTTGTAGTAATTTGTAGTTTAGTAATTGTAGTTTATATTGCATGTGTAGATTTGGTAATTGGCATTCTTCTAATGGTATTTTTCAAAATTTAATTTTTATTGTCTTGTCTATGGGTTTGACAATTTAGTACAATTATTTCAATTGTTCGATTAATCGTGTTTGAGGGAAACCTTTCATGTAAATGGTATTGTTGGAGATAAAGAGTCATTGTGTGTAATTTTCGCACAGTGACGAGTTTTGTATGTTTTGTAAATGATTACGCGATTGATGAAGAAGGCAAAAATGATGGATAGTGAGAATGACGAAATTGTTAACATGGCGAACTCGCCAACAGAGGAAAACAGTGTGATGAATAATGAAGTGGAAAACAATGTAATAAGTCGGGAAAATAGTCCGGAACCATTTCAAAATTTTTCTCAATCAGAAAATTCACAGAATACGAGATTAACGATAGAAGATTCTGGAATAGTATCGAACACAGATAGCTTTACAGCTATGACGAAGGAAACTGGTTTTGCGGGAAATGTTAGGGGCGAAAAGAATTTAGAACAAGTTAGTACGGAGCAGTTGATGAGTGCAATATTAAATTTGGGAACACGGTTAGACTCACAAATAGGAACAATTGAAACTGAGATGGGAACAATGGGATCCCAAATAGGAACAATTAAAACAGAGATAGGAACAATTAAAACCGAGATGGGAACTTTGGGATCTGAATTAAAAACTGATATGGGAACAATGGAAACACGGTTAGACTCACGAATAGGGACATGTTTCAAAAATATGAAAGATGAGTTAAAGAAAGAAATCAGAGAAGAAGTACAACCGATTTTGAATTCTCACAATAATAGATTAATTGCAGTAGAGATTAGACAAAGGGAACAGGATAGAGAATAGGAAGAAAGGGATCGCGTGATAGTACAAAAATTTTCAGAGTTAAATTTACAACGTGCACACGATAAGAAAGAAATATTTGAAAGAATCGAGGAATCTGTACCAAATGACAGAATAAATAATCTAACACAACAATATGAACAGTTAACTACCAAATGTGTCAATACTGAAACCAGAGTCGCGACACTTACGGAAGACGTAAATAAACAGAAAGAAAAAATAGGTGATTTAGCAGAAAGAGTTGAGGAGATATCAGATAAATTGACAAATCTTAGTTTACATGGGGACAGAGATTCGGATGATACAGCTCCATTACCATTCGCAGAAACCGAAGAGTACCAGATCATAAATAAACATGTTGAAAATCAGGGAAAATTTAATGAACGCGTTAAAAGGGAAGTTGAGGCATTACGAAAGCAAGTCAAACAGATCGAAGGCGAAATTGTAGGAAAAGACAGCAAAAGAAATTTGGAATCCCAGATATCAGAGGGGTTTGAAGAAAATAATTTGTTTCATTTACGGGATGCGACAAGAGAGCGCCAGGCGCGCGAACTTGACAATAATCGTCATTGGGACTGGGACAGACGCGGTAGGTCTTTGTCGCCACGAGGCGAAAATTTTGATTATAAACACTTTTTGACTGTTCGGAAATTTAAGATCTTCCGCAACTCTAAGAATGACATACATCCATGTGCATGGTTAGATCAATTTATGTACGCACTTCCACCAAATTGGCCACTAAGTCACAAACTGGAATTTATGTGTGGATATTTAGAAAACGAACCGGCGACGCGGATGCGCGCACTCATTAGAGATTGTAATAATCTGAATGATTTTTATCATGCATTTCTATCGGCATATTGGTCCGAAAACACGCAAGACAGAGTCAAGCATAGTCTGATTATGCAGCGTAATTTTAAACAGTCTGAGTTCCGCACGCCAGCAGAATATTTTGAAGACATGATTCGAAAGATTCAGTTCCTTTCCAACCCTTATAGCACGACTGAATTAATTCGCATTTGTTTAACTAAGCTGCCACAATCCATAAGACAAATTGCTTTAGCCGGAAGATGTAAAGACGACATCGAGACTTTTAAGACTTTGTTGCAAGAACTTGAGTATGACAACGACGACGGGACTTCTTGTAACTTTTTCAGTAACAGTATTTACAATAGATTTTCAGAGAAAAGAGATAGTGATCGGAATGGGCGTTATATGGGTAACTTTGAGAATGACAGACGTAACAGACAGGACAATAGATACCAGCCTTATGACAATAACAGATGTTCTAACAGAAGTTACACAGACAATTATAATAACGGTAATTCGTACCGGAATGATCAATCATACGGAAACAGTAATCGGTATCATCAAGACAGAAATTATTCAAACAGTAATAGAAATTCTTACTACAGAAATAATCAGGGTAGTAGATACAACAATAATTTCAGAAGTGACAGTCGAAATTATACAAGAAGTAGTTATGCAAACAGACAAGAAAATAGAAATTTTAGTAACAGACACAACCCAGAATTTGCATCTAACAGACAGGAGGGACCTAATTGGCATCCTCCACGTGACAGAACTTCAGAGAGACAAGTGCAAATAGTAGAAATTGATCCGCGAAATGACGCGAATAATCAAAGACCTGACGCAAACAATCGACAATGACTTGTAGCTTCGGCTTCTGGCAGCAATGTAGACGGTTCAGAAAGTAGTGACACTACGACTTTACACTACGTACGCCTGGAAGACATGAGAGACATTTTGCTAGACGAAAAGGAAAATAATGTAGACGCATTTTTACACCCTGTTATTGAAGTATGTGTGGGTAAGAATAAGTTCACTGCAGTTTTAGATTCTGGGAGCCCATTGAATGTCATTAGTGAATCAGTTTTTCGTATATGTGAAAGAACTATTGCCTGTCCTGTGTTACCTATTTCTAAAACTATAATTCGAGGAGCGATTTCTGGAAAAAGTGTGGAAGTCAAACAACAGACCAACCTAAATTTCATTTGTCAAGGATTCGAATTTTCTGCTAATTTTATTATTGTTCCATTACTCAGTACACAAATTATATTAGGTATGGAGTTTCTTAACGCATATAAGGCAATTTTGAATTTTAAAGAAGGAAGTGTGAATTTGACTGTTGCCGGAATGCCGAAATGTTTGAAATTTTTCGAGTGTTTAACAAGATCTGAGTCAGATACAAAATGTTTAAGGTTTCTTACTTCTGATGTTGTCGTTGAGCATTATGACGACAGTGTGTTTATTCATGACAATGACAATAGATACAGAGACGCGATGGATGATATAATTAATAGCGAAGAATTAATTAATGAAAAGGTTAAGAAAGCTGAAGTGCCAGATGACGTTGCAAGAGAAGAGCTGCACCACATTTTGACTTCACATGCTACAGTGTTTAGTCATCACACAGGAACTATACAAGGCTTACAATATTTATTTGAAGTAAAAGAACACACACCATTTCGGGGGAAAACGTACGCTATTCCTTTGGCTTACAGAGACAAGGTTAAGAATGAACTTCAGTACATGTTAGATCAGGGCATTATTGAGCCTGCAGTCAGTCCTTATACCAGTCCATTACACGTTGTTCTTAAAAAGGATGGGTCAGTTCGTTTGGTTCTGGATTCCAGACAGATAAATGATATCATCATTCCTGAAACTGACCGTCCACAAAATTTAGATGAACTTCTTCAACATTTCCATGGGATTGATATGCGCGCAAGTTTTTGGCAAATAGAACTCCACCCTGATTGTAGAAAATATACTGCCTTTTTAGCCTTTGGTAACTGTTACCAGTTTGGACTTACTGTATCTTCGGCAGCATTCATTCGTAGCTTAAACGAAATTTTACCTGTTTATCTTCGTGACAACATTACTTCATATGTTGACGATATTCTTATTGCTAAACGTTCTTGGAGTGAGCATAACAAAATTTTGGATTCATTATTACGTATTTTTGCACGAGTTGGCATTACAGTGAACTTAGAAAAATCTGAATTTGGTCGTTCTCAGGTAAAATTTCTCGGTCACATTATTTCTACAGAAGGTATTCTTCCTGATCCAGAAAAACTTGACGCTATTCGTAATTATGCTGTTCCTACCACAAAACGTGATGTTCGTAGTTTCCTTGGTGTCTGTAATTTTCTTCGACGCTTTGTTAGATTGGACGATTTGGCCACACCTCGTTTATGTGAACTATCCGGAAAGAATTCTAATTGGTGTTGGGATGAGGAAGCTCAGTCAGAATTTGAACAACTTCGTGATGCTTTAGTTGCTGCTCCACTTCTTTCACATCCGGATTTATCTAAAGATTTTTGTTTGGCGACGGACTCATCATACAAAGGCCTACGTGCACATTTATTTCAAGAGATAGAAGAAAACGGCGTTGTAGTACAGAAAACTATTGCATTTGGAAGTCGTGTTCTTTCTAAATCAGAAAAGAATTATTCGATTACGGAACTTGAAGCTTTGGCTGTTGTTTGGGCTTTCACAAAATTTCGTACATTTTTGTTTGGCAGACATACTAAGGTTTACACCGATCATCGAGCTCTGGAATTTCTTATGTCAACAAAATTAACTCATGGCAGATTGTCACGATGGGCGTTGTACCTACAGGAATTTGATTTTAGTATTGTTTACATACAGGGTTCTTCAAATATTGTTGCCGATGCTTTATCACGTGCACCTATGGGTTTGAAACAAAGTGCTGAAGAGGACTGCAAGGAAAACAATTATTGTTTGATGTATATTCAAGGTGTTGCGTTTGAGAACTTTATTTCGTCTTCGCTCCAGGACATCGCTAAGGAGCAAAATAAGGATCCAATCTGGAAGGACATTAAGGAGAAGTGGAGGAGAAAGGAAAGCGTAGCGATTAGACAGCATTATCTAGTTCGCAATGACATTCTTTTTAAACGAAAATCGGTCGACAACTCTGTTTGGTTAGTTTGTATTCCTGATGAGTGGGTCAATAAATTTATTTGGTATACGCATTTCAGTTATGCACACTTTGGTCCCAGAAAATGCTTTCATAAATTACGGGAAAATTGCTACTTCAGTAATATGGAAAAACGTATTCGATCTGTTCTGGCCAAATGCAAATTATGTCAAAAGGCTAAGCCGCCAACAGTTTCTCACAGAGCACCGTTGTTTCCTATCATTCCAGCGAAATTAAAGGAGATGGCTGCAGTTTATTTGTTCGGTCCAGTGGTTCGTTCTACTAATGGTTTTGCGTACATTTTCGTAGCAGTGGAGTTGACGTCAAAATATGTGTGTTTTACACCTTTACGCAAAGCAACAGCTCGTTCAGTATCTAACGCTTTCATCAAACATTTTCTTAAAGAAGTTGGTCATGTTGATAAGGTTATATCAGATAATGGATCACAGTTTCGTTCTAAAATTTGGCTTCGTACTCTACGGCGTCGTAAAATTAAACCAATTTTCATTTCACTTTTTCACCCTCAATCTAACGCTTCAGAGAGATGGATGAAGGAAATCAATAAATTGTGTCGTCTTTATTGTCATCAGAATCACAGAACGTGGGATCAGTATCTTCATATTTTTCAAAACATTCTGAATGAACTTCCTAATGATTCAACTTCTTTACCGCCTATATTGATATTAAAAAACAAAGCACCGACAAATCGCATTTCTGAAATCGTTCCTTTTCCGCCTACACGGAAACTGCGGCATTCTGAAGTTGTCAACCTGGCTCTACAAAATATTGCATCTGCGGCTGCGAGAAGAGAGAAATCAGCTAAACATCCTGGTGGTTTAAAAATCTTGTCAGTTGGTCAGAAGGTGTTAATTAAGTCTCATCGTTTGTCGCACAAAGGAAAAGGCTTGGGTCGCAAATTTTTTCTGCTTTATAACGGTCCATATAGAGTTCGCAAAATTATTCATGATAACACTGTTGAAGTAGAAACTCTTAAATCACGACGCTCTAAGGGAATACATCATATATCTAACGTTAAAATTTTTGTGGAATGATATACTTTTGAAAAATTTTTGTGGAATGACATACTTTAGAGAACTAACAGCTACATGTAAACATGCAGAGAATACAAGGATACCGCGCTGTGTTTTGGCGGCGGCATATACTCAAAGCAACAGTCAAGTCTGCGCGCCGCACAAGGCAGTCGTTGACCGCAAACAATTGCTTCCTACGCCACGCGCCTACAGCTGATCGAGCGCTCAGTGCGAATGCACTGACAGCCGTAAACAAATACACAGTTTAATTTCTCCGATTAAATTCAGTATAAAGCTATAGTGAGTTGATGAATTATGTTATTAACGTTCAGTATTTTTCAGGATACGGTTGTATAAAATATTTAAGAACTTCAGGTAAATTCTGTGCGTGTCCGACGTTAAGACGACTTGCTATCGAGAAATTTTCAGGAAGAATGTAATTTCGAAGAAGTAAACTAAAAAAGGTAACTATTAATTGAGTTCATTTTTCAGGTAACATATTTCCACTTAGGTACGTACTTTAGACGTAATTTGCTGCTCGCGATTACGTGATTCATACTTTGTGCTAAATTTCATGTTCTATGAAATTACTTGTGAAGCGACGTGCTTGCGTACGTTAACTGATTTTGACAATGATTATTAATGAACTGGGTTGTAACTTGTGTATATTATGCATCGCTTGGCTGCACTGCTTTTTCACTGATGTCATATTTTTCTATTATGTGCCTGCTGTGCTTATTTATTTAAATTATAATTGTAACCTGATTAATTGTGCTGACTGTGATTATGTATGTAAGTTATACTTTGTGATTTATCTGCTTGCGCCTTCATGTTTACTTATTAAGATGACATATGAACATTTATTTGCTTATGCTGATATGATGCTAATGACATATTTATTACGTAAGAGATGTTTACTGCTATGCGTATGGATTGCATATTTATACATTTCTGTTTGTCGTCACAACTACTCTTTAATTTAGTATATAGAAATGCTGATATACTGTGTATAAACATAGAGTTTAGGTCACACTATTGTATTAATTATAGATTGTTCGCTTGGCAGAGCCTCGTTGTAAGAATTGTGCTGCATCCACTTGCTGACATTCTGTTCTCTACTGGTATATTTACTCGCTATTGCTTGTTTTGCTTACGCTCAGTGCCTTATATTTTTAAGATAGGACAGTGAACTGCTATAATTCGACGAACGACATTAGTACAAGAAACTTCATAGAAGTCACATGAGCTGGAGGTTTTATGGAAGTTGTATAAATTTATGCTAATAGGAAGGAAGCTAACGACATGACATACCAAAACTAGGTTTAGACTATTGACAGTTATTACACTGCATTTTTCGTGAGCAATGGAAATAGGAGGTGACACTTGACACAAGAAATACTCCACATGTTTGCTTCTGTTTGCCATGATTCTTGAAGTGGTGTACACACTGTGAAATATTATGATCATTCACACTCCGTAATCGTACTTAATTACTGAGAATTATTCGAACTAAGTCTGTTAGAGGTCATGTATGCATTTCTTTGTTTACAATTCATAATGAGTAGAAGATTTGGCTCAGATGGATTACACAGAGGTTGTGTGTTGACAGTGTGTCTTCGGATTGTATGGGATAATTAGGTTTGCATTAGGATTTTATCTGTACTTGTTCAAGGAGACTGACTAGAGGAAAGAGTTGTTATGGAAGTGAAATGATATTGGTAATAAGGTTTATATGTGTCGACGTATTGAAGAGGTATTATTGAGGTATTATTGAGATTATGTGATGTTGATGATTATTGGAGTTTTTGTGGACAAGAGGTAAGGTGAATGATATTGATGATAAGATTTATATGTATCGACGTAAGAGGTATTATTGAAGCATTGAGATTATGTGATGCTGATGATTATCGGAGTTTTGGTGTAAAGGAGGTAAAGTAAGTGAGGTGCATATTTTTTTTTTTTTTTTTTGGTCTGTATGGAACAAGGAGGATGAAGATAGCAGACTAGAACACTAAAGTGGAAGGAAGATTGTCTACACACACTTGTTAAATCAATAAGCAGTACATATATATATATTTTTTTTTTTTTTTGGAGAGAGGAAGTATTTGCATATCTTGGCACACTGACAGTTGTTCAGCAACAGTACATTTTGATCTGGATTGGCAAACATTGGTCTTGACATGATGACTATGACGTTGACTTAACTATTATTGACTGTTATACATTGCTGCCACTACTACTTGATACACATGATGAACATCAAATTTTGACAGAATTGCATTTACACAGTTAACACTATTCAATTACACAGTAGTACTTAATGTGGATGAAAGATGAGTGAGTCTGTTTTGTGTGTTTTCCTTTCCTAATCCTACCCACCTATCTCCTAAATATTATTTTATTTGTTTGTTGTGGCTTGCACTGACACCCATAAATATTATAGGTTTACTGATATTTGAGTATTTGTAATAGTTAATATGACAATTATCTGATATTATTTGTGTGTTTATTAGAATTTATATGTCTAGTGTGTAAAAGCATTTGTATGTGTATTCAAACTATTGTTCATGCCTGAACTGTCTGATTAGTGATGGTGAATATTATGAACTGTTACCTGCACCTCTTCAACATAATGGGTGCCACTTAGAAACGTTTAATTTCTGCTGATGAACTGTGTGATCAGTGATAGTATGGACTGTTACTTGTACTTTTTCTACATGATTGGTGCCACTAGGACATGTTTAATTTCTGCTTATAAACTTTGATGAACAGTGTGATCAGTGATAGTGAATATTATGGACTGCTCTCTGGACCTACTCAACTTTGCTGGGTGCCACTAATGGAACTGTTTCTACTGAAATGAAGTCACTTGTTGGTGTCTGCACCTGCTCAACATTACTGGGTGCACAGATGAAGCTACTTCTATGGAAATGATGTCACTTGCCGGTGTCTGCACCTACTCAACATTGCTGGGTGCCACTGTTAGAACTGTTTCTACTGAAATAATGTCACTTGTTGCTGTCTGCACCTACTCAGCATTGCTGGGTGCCACTAATGGAACTGCTTCTACTGAACTAATGTGACTTGTTGCTGTGTGTACCTCTTCAACATTGCTGGGTGCCACTAATGGAACTGCTTCTACTGAACTAATGTGACTTGTTGCTGTGTGTACCTCTTCAACATTGCTGGGTGCCACAGATGGAACTGCTTCTACTGAAATAATGTCACTTGTTGCTGTCTGCACCTACTCAGCATTACTGGGTGCCACTGATGAACTGCTTCTACTGAAATAATGTCACTTGTTGCTGTGTGTAACTACTCAACATTACTGGGTGCATAGATGAAGCTACTTCTATGGAAATGATGTCACTTGCCGGTGTCTGCACCTACTCAACATTGCTGGGTGCCACTGTTAGAACTGTTTCTACTGAAATGATGTTACTTCTTGCTGCCTGCACCTACTCAACATTGCTGGGTGCCACTGATGGATTGCTTCTACTGAAATGATGTCACTTGTTGGTGTCTACACCTGTTGACCATCGCTGGGTGCTACTACTGGAACTAATCATTGAAAGCATTTTATGTGAACATTTGTATAAACTGATTTTTTGTGTATTGTGTGAACTATTATGTAAAGTCACATGTATGAAAAGAATTTGTATTGCTTACTGTATTATATATATTAGGTTATTGAAAGGTCAGTGCAAAGCCAAAATTTTAACTAATTATGTGATATTTAGGTATTAATATTATCTTTTATTTTTGTCTGTATTTTTGTGGACGAATTTGGTGGTATTTTCACCACCAATGCTGGCAAAAATACCATCAAATTCTGGCCTGTGGAGGAGGGGCATATGAAAGGTGGCTACACTGAGCCACTGCGCCAAAGAGTATTATTAAGCCGCCTACACAGTGCTTGGGGAGAGCTCGTAGTAGTGAGTGCCTGTTAAGAAGTCGTGGCAGTCTGTGCTGAGATGTCGTAGTGAAGAGTGTTTGTTGAGATGAGCTAGTATGCAGTGCTTGCTGAGATGTGATGTTGGAGAGTCTTGTTGAGATGTGGTAGTAGAGAATCGGTATGGAGATATATTGTAAGGATTACAGTGATTTTCATCAATATAAATGAGGTAACAAACTCCTTTTCTTTTTTTTCTCATTATTTCAATGTCCTGAATAATGCATCATTACAGGTTCAGTCAACAAAGCATCTTGCTTGTGTTCTTGTATTAGAGTGTAATTCTGCTTTCCTTACGCAATTATAGCATTTCTAATTTTCCTTTATCACGTCAATATAATTGGTATTTAAAAATTCTTGTCTTGTTGGAGAAGAACCGTGCCAGATGTGTACGTTGAGTCACACTCCCACACACAGAACAATTACACTTGTGCTTTGGTTTAGTAGGTTTTATAGTTGCTGGGGACTTTATTAATTAACTGTGTTAACGAAAATTTTCTTTCATTGTTTGTTGTTATTCTATGCAGTCAGATTGCGTACAAAAACTAGTCAGGGCCAACCGTTTACGAGACACAACGTAATCGGACAAACAGCTACCAAAAATATTTGCATTTTATTTAATTAAGCCCCCATGCACATATGGCACCAGCTCGAGGCCTTATGGTGCGGCGTGTCATTGAGTACAACCACAAATCACAGTTGGTGCGTGTCCAGGGCACTATTTCCAGTGTGACCTACGTGAATGACATCCTGCAACCCGTAGCCATACCCTTTCCGCACAACACCCCAGGCGCTATTTTTCAGCAAGGCAATGCATGACCACATGTTGCTGCGCGAAGACGTGCCTTCTTGGTGTCACAGGATGTCGGCCTTTTGCGCCGGTCCACCAGATCACCAGACTTGCCGCCAATCGAAAATGTGTGGGATATAGTGAAACGACGAGTGCAGCGCAGTGACCCAACGCCAACCACCACAAGATGAACTTTGGAACCAGGTGAATGCAGCATGGATGGCTATACCAGAGGTCGCCATTCGAGCCTTATACGCGTTCACGACATCACGCATGAAACAAGTTATCAGGGTCCATGGAAGAGCCTGTGCCTGATAGGCAACAGGACACACGCTGAACCGAGGTGACAGAAATGCTAATCATTTCTGTAGAACATACTAATGTACATCTCCTGTGAATGTCCTATCTCTAGTCGTTCAAGGTGTTCTGTTTCTTCTGAACATGAGTGTATAAAACGTGACATCAGATCCTATAGAACGTAAATATGTCACGTTCGGAACTAGTGACATGCGCATGTCATATATGTTAGTTGTTGTATACTTCGCACATAGATCTTTTCACAGACGCACGAATCTCTACTTACTATGCTTGTCGTCAACAGCCTCTGCTTCCTCCAAATTTCTTTGTTAAACCATGGTGGGATCTTCTTCGCCCTTGATCCACTTACCAGGCACGTATTTCTGCAGACCACGATTTACAGTCTGTTTAAACTTTGCCTGTAATTCCCCTACGTCCATCTTACTGGAACTAAATGACGTCAGTTCACTGTGTAAGTGAGAATAATTCGGAATATTTCATCCATATGACATGGAAGTTTACAAGGATAATTCTGAACCAAACCGAGAAGTAAAGCGACGGTCACATAGTTGACGAACTTTTTTTATGATGTTGCCAATTCTCCATCATTCTAGCGACAGGCAGTCCAGGCGATGTGACTCTAAAGCTGGCGAAACTCGCCCTTCGAAGACGCAGTGTCGCTGGCTGCCACTGCATTGACTGGGAACAAAAAACCCTAGTATAGGCCAATGAGTTTTATTTGGTTTTGTCTAATTATGATCAGGATCAATAGCGCAGTTACCAATAATATAGCGAATATCCAGATGCAGCGACTGAAACTCGAACATCATGAAACCTCCCCTTAGAAAAATTTATGAATTACTGTACTGGTAAAACCTTTACGTTATTTGATTTTCAAACAGCTGAGCATAACTGAACGTTCTCAGACATTTCCCTCTTTACTTATTCCGATCATCACTAAACTGACACACAATATTTTTTGCGCAACGCAATCTGACTTTCAATAATCCCTACAAAAGAATGGCTGTGACTAACGATAACCTATACCTTTCATGAATCACTTACCTCACAAAAATCTTCTTTACTCGACCTATTGCGATACAGCGAGCGCCGATACCGCCAGCTAAATAAAGGATTCTAACTACTGAAGGCACTAACTACTGACAGGCATTGTTAGCAAATTAAAGATTTTGATAGAGAACAAACAACGTATTTACCTTAATAGTATTAAAAAGTCATTATATATATCAGTTCATGACATCCAGTCTTGCAAATTTCGTTTTTCTGATGGACACACGTCCAGTTCGTCCGCTCTCAAAACTCCGCCATCTCACCCCCCACATCCACCACTGCTGGCGGCTCACCTCTGAGTGCGCAACGCCACGCGCTGTTCACATCCAACTGCCCAACACTACAATAGCGAATATTACAACAAAGCCAACCAGCCACAGACTGCAAACAGCACAGCCAGTGATTTTCATACAGAGTGCTACGTGACGTTACCAACACAAAAACCTAAACAGCCTACTTACAATCATAAATAATGAGCAGCGAAAATTAGTTCGGCGCTTCTTCGCTTCTGTAGCTGTCTTAAGCATTTACATTTTTCTGTCACAAGAAGCAATTAACACTACGAGTAATAACATTCACTTTAATATTATGTAATTCCTTATGAATGCGTGCATTGACACCACCTCTAATAGATAACAATACAAATGGAAAGACAACATAGCACCGCTAGTGGATGTTCACGTTTGTAATCACATTTCATATGCTGCGAATAACGTGTAGTTTCATGTCATAAAAGGAAATCATGCAAGGGAATTTGAAAATTAAACAAGTGAATTACTGCAGTGCAATTTCCATTCCAGATTCTGATTATATGAAAGAAGAAGCATTTTGATGAGAATTTGACAAAAGCAACAAAAATACCGACAAAAATGGTTCAAATGGCGCTGAGCACTGTGGGACTTAACTTCTGAGGTCATCAGTCTCCTAGAACTTAGAACTACTTAAACCTAACTAACCTAAGGACATCACACACATCCATGCCCGAGGCAGGATTCGAACCTACGACCGTAGCGGACGCGCGGTTCCAGATTGTAGAACCGCTCGGCCACCCCGGCCGGCAAAAATACCGACAGTAATGTGTCAAATATGTCATTCTTAAGCGAAACTGTCATTCGTTCTATAAAATCCAAAGAGAAGAAAAGTACCGTCTAATCACAATGATTACAATACAGCTGCTGGTGATACTTTGTCCATAACCGTGAAAAGCGTCTGATAAATGTTCTTCGCAATTTCCACACAGCTTCAGACAGAGGATACACAGTGGTGGTCTAGAAGACGCCGATGCGGTAGCTCAGTTCTTTGCCAGCAACTGGACACACATGACCACCGTCTGACATGCGTCTCTTTGCAAGATGTCTGACTCTTCGTGCAGCAAATAATTGCCTGCTATCTCCTGGTGTGTAGAATTACTGAAGATATTCAGTGCAGTAGGTACATCTACATCTACATTGATACTCCGCAAGCCACCCAACGGTGTGTGGCGGAGGGCACTTTACGTGCCACTGTCATTACCTCCCTTTCCTGTTCCAGTCGCGTATGGTTCGCGGGAAGAACGACTGTCTGAAAGCCTCCGTGCGCGCTCTAATCTCTCTAATTTTACATTCGTGATCTCCTCGGGAAGTATAAGTAGGGGGAAGCAATATATTCGATACCTCATCCAGAAACGCACCCTCTCGAAACCTGGCGAGCAAGCTACACCGCGATGCAGAGCGCCTCTCTTGCAGAATCTGCCACTTGAGTTTATTAAACATCTCCGTAACGCTATCACGGTTACCAAATAACCCAGTGACGAAACGTGCCGCTCTTCTTTGGATCTTCTCTATCTCCTCCGTCAACCCGACCTGGTACGGATCCCACACTGATGAGCAATACTCAAGTATAGGTCGAACGAGTGTTTTGTAAGCCACCTCCTTTGTTGATGGACTACATTTTCTAAGCACTCTCCCAATGAATCTCAACCTGGTACCCGCCTTACCAACAATTAGTTTTATATGATCATTCCACTTCAAATCGTTCCGTACGCATACTCCCAGATATTTTACAGAAGTAACTGCTACCAGTGTTTGTTCCGCTATCATATAATCATACAATAAAGGATCCTTCTTTCTATGTATTCGCAATACATTACATTTGTCTATGTTAAGGGTCAGTTGCCACTCCCTACACCAAGTGCCTATCCGCTGCAGATCTTCCTGTATTTCGCTACAATTTTCTAATGCAGCAACTTCTCTGTATACTACAGCATCATCCGCGAAAAGCCGCATGGAACTTCCGACACTATCTACTAGGTCATTTATATACACTCCTGGAAATTGAAATAAGAACACCGTGAATTCATTGTCCCAGGAAGGGGAAACTTTATTGACACATTCCTGGGGTCAGATACATCACATGATCACACTGACAGAACCACAGGCACATAGACACAGGCAACAGAGCATGCACAATGTCGGCACTAGTACAGTGTATATCCACCTTTCGCAGCAATGCAGGCTGCTATTATCCCATGGAGACGATCGTAGAGATGCTGGATGTAGTCCTGTGGAACGGCTTGCCATGCCATTTCCACCTGGCGCCTCAGTTGGACCAGCGTTCGTGCTGGACGTGCAGACCGCGTGAGACGACGCTTCATCCAGTCCCAAACATGCTCAATGGGGGACAGATCCGGAGATCTTGCTGGCCAGGGTAGTTGACTTACACCTTCTAGAGCACGTTGGGTGGCACGGGATACATGCGGACATGCATTGTCCTGTTGGAACAGCAAGTTCCCTTGCCGGTCTAGGAATGGTAGAACGATGGGTTCGATGACGGTTTGGATGTACCGTGCACTATTCAGTGTCCCCTCGACGATCACCAGTGGTGTACGGCCAGTGTAGGAGATCGCTCCCCACACCATGATGCCGGGTGTTGACCCTGTGTGCCTCGGTCGTATGCAGTCCTGATTGTGGCGCTCACCTGCACGGCGCCAAACACGCATACGACCATCATTGGCACCAAGGCAGAAGCGACTCTTATCGCTGAAGACGACACGTCTCCATTCGTCCCTCCATTCACGCCTGTCGCGACACCACTGGAGGCGGGCTGCACGATGTTGGGGCGTGAGCGGAAGACGGCCTAACGGTGTGCGGGACCGTAGCCCAGCTTCATGGAGACGGTTGCGAATGGTCCTCGCCGATACCCCAGGAGCAACAGTGTCCCTAATTTGCTGGGAAGTGGCGGTGCGGTCCCCTACGGCACTGCGTAGGATCCTACGGTCTTGGCGTGCATCCGTGCGTCGCTGCGGTCCGGTCCCAGGTCGACGGGCACGTGCACCTTCCGCCGACCACTGACGATAACATCGATGTAGTGTGGAGACCTCACGCCCCACGTGTTGAGCAATTCGGCGGTACGTCCACCCGGCCTCCCGCATGCCCACTATACGCCCTCGCTCAAAGTCCGTCAACTGCACATACGGTTCACTTCCACGCTGTCGCGGCATGCTACCAGTGTTAAAGACTGCGATGGAGCTCCGTATGCCACGGCAAACTGGCTGACACTGGCGGCGGCGGTGCACAAATGCTGCGCAGCTAGCGCCATTCGACGGCCAACACCGCGGTTCCTGGTGTGTCCACTGTGCCGTGCGTGTGATCATTGCTTGTACAGCCCTCTCGCAGTGTCCGGAGCAAGTATGGTGGGTCTGACACACCGGTGTCAATGTGTTCTTTTTTCCATTTCCTGGAGTGTATATTGTGAAAAGCAATGGTCCCATAACACTCCCCTGTGGCACGCCAGAGGTTACTTTAACGTCTGTAGACGTCTCTCCATTGATAACAACATGCTGTGTTCTGTTTGCTAGAAACTCTTCAATCCAGCCACACAGCTGGTCTGATATTCCGTAGGCTCTTACTTTGTTTATCAGGCGATAGTGCGGAACTGTATCGAACGCCTTCCGGAAGTCAAGAAAAATAGCATCTACCTGGGAGCCTGTATCTAATATTTTCTGGGTCTCATGAACAAATAAGGCGAGTTGGGTCTCACACGATCGCTGTTTCCGGAATCCATGTTGATTCCTACATAGTAGATTCTGGGTTTCCAGAAATGACATGATACGCGAGCAAAAAACATGTTCTAAAATTCTACAAGAGATCGACGTAAGAGATATAGGTCTATAGTTTTGCGCATCTGCTCGACGACCCTTCTTGAAGACTGGGACTATCTGTGCTCTTTTCCAATCATTTGGAACCCTCCGTTCCTCTAGAGACTTGCGGTACACGGCTGTTAGAAGGGGGGCAAGTTCTTTCGCGTACTCTGTGTAGAATCGAATTGGTATCCCGTCAGGTCCAGTGGACTTTCCTCTATTGAGTGATTCCAGTTGCTTTTCTATTCCTTGGACACTTATTTCGATGTCAGCCATTTTTTCGTTTGTGCGAGGATTTAGAGAAGGAACTGCAGTGCGGTCTTCCTCTGTGAAACAGCTTTGGAAAAAGGTGTTTAGTATTTCAGCTTTACGCGTGTCATCCTCTGTTTCAATGCCATCATCATCCCGTAGTGTCTGGATATGCTGTTTCGAGCCACTTACTGATTTAACGTAAGACCAGAACTTCCTAGGATTTTCTGTCAAGTCGGTACATAGAATTTTACTTTCGAATTCAATGAACGCTTCACGCATAGCCCTCCTTACGCTAACTTTGACATCGTTTAGCTTCTGTTTGTCTGAGAGGTTTTGGCTGCGTTTAAACTTGGAGTGGAGCTCTCTTTGCTTTCGCAGTAGTTTCCTAACTTTGTTGTTGTACCACGGTGGGTTTTTCCCGTCCCTCACAGTTTTACTCGGCACGTACCTGTCTAAAACGCATTTTACGATTGCCTTGAACTTTTTCCATAAACACTCAACATTGTCAGTGTCGGAACAGAAATTTTCGTTTTGATCTGTTAGGTAGTCTGAAATCTGCCTTCTATTACTCTTGCTAAACAGATAAACCTTCCTCCCTTTTTTTATATTCCTATTAACTTCCATATTCAGGGATGCTGCAACGGCCTTATGATCACTGATTCCCTGTTCTGTACATACAGATTCGAAAAGTTCGGGTCTGTTTGTTATCAGTAGGTCCAATATGTTATCTCCACGAGTCGGTTCTCTGTTTAATTGCTCGAGGTAATTTTCGGATAGTGCACTCAGTATAATGTCACTCGATGCTCTGTCCCTACCACCCGTCCTAAACATCTGAGTGTCCCAGTCTATATCTGGTAAATTGAAATCTCCACCTAAGACTATAACATGCTGAGAAAATTTATGTGAAATGTATTCCAAATTTTCTCTCAGTTGTTCTGCCACTAATGCTGCTGAGTCGGGAGGTCGGTAAAAGGAGCCAATTATTAACCTAGTTCGGTTGTTTAGTGTAACCTCCACCCATAATAATTCACAGGAACTATCCACTTCTACTTCACTACAGGATAAACTACTACTAACAGCGATGAACACTCCACCACCGGTTGCATGCAATCTATCCTTTCTAAACACCGTCTGTACCTTTGTAAAAATTTCGGCAGAATTTATCTCTGGCTTAAGCCAGCTTTCTGTACCTATAACGATTTCAGCTTCGGTGCTTTCTATCAGCGCTTGAAGTTCCGGTACTTTACCAACGCAGCTTCGACAGTTGACAATTACAATACCGATTGCTGCTTGGTCCCCGCATGTCCTGACTTTGCCCCGCACCCGTTGAGGCTGTTGCCCTTTCTGTACTTGCCCAAGGCCATCTAACCTAAAAAACCGCCCAGCCCACGCCACACAACCCCTGCTACCCGTGTAGCCGCTTGTTGCGTGTAGTGGACTCCTGACCTATCCAGCGGAACCCGAAACCCCACCACCCTATGGCGCAAGTCGAGGAATCTGCAGCCCACACGGTCGCAGAACCGTCTCAGCCTCTGATTCAGACCCTCCACTCGGCTCTGTACCAAAGGTCCGCAGTCAGTCCTGTCGACGATGCTGCAGATGGTGAGCTCTGCTTTCATCCCGCTAGCGAGACTGGCAGTCTTCACCAAATCAGATAGCCGCCGGAAGCCAGAGAGGATTTCCTCGGATCCATAGCGACACACATCATTGGTGCCGACATGAGCGACCACCTGCAGATGGGTGCACCCTGTACCCTCCATGGCATCCGGAAGGACCCTTTCCACATCTGGAATGACTCCCCCCGGTATGCACACGGAGTGCACATTGGTTTTCTTCCCCTCTCTTGCTGCCATTTCCCTAAGGGGCCCCATTACGCGCCTGACGTTGGAGCTCCCAACTACCAGTAAGCCCACCCTCTGCGACTGCCCGGATCTTGCAGACTGAGGGGCAACCTCTGGAACAGGACAAGCAGCCATGTCAGGCCGAAGATCAGTATCAGCCTGAGACAGAGCCTGAAACCGGTTCGTCAGACAAACTGGAGAGGCTTTCCGTTCAGCCCTCCGGAATGTCTTTCGCCCCCTGCCACACCTTGAAACGACCTCCCACTCTACCACAGGTGAGGGATCAGCCTCAATGCGGGCAGTATCCCGGGCAACCACAGTCGTAGTCCGATCAGGGGATGCGTGGGACGAGCTGGCCGTCCCCGACAAACCCCCATCCCGACCCCCACAGTGATGCCCATTGGCAACAGCCTCAAGCTGTGTGACCGAAGCCAACACTGCCTGAAGCTGGGAGCGAAGGGATGCCAACTCAGCCTGCATCCGAACACAGCAGTTGCAGTCCCTATCCATGCTAAAAACTGTTTTGCTAAGAACGTCTGAACTAATCTACAGAGAGCGCAAACAAATCGACAAAATTTAAACGGTTATTAAAATACAAGATTGCCTAGTAAATGCAGTAATGCTGCTACTTGCGCACTGCTGACACTGCTCGGCGGCGGAAGGAGACTAAGCGAAATTACACTATTCAGGTACTAAAACACGATGCTACACTCTCAAATACTATAATACGCCCGAAATTTATGAATTAAACAATGCAAGAACCAAAAACACGCAAAGAAATTAAGAATTAAACTATGTAACAAATGAGTGAGCTAGGAGTATACGACTTGCTGCTCAGCTGCTTATCCAACGGCGGCAGGGAGCACACTGACTGCGACCAACCGACACTGGCCGTTCAAAACAAAACAGTAGACAAACGACTACGCGAATTTACACTATTCAGGTACTAAAATGCGATGCTACAACTCTCAAATACTATAATACGCTCGAAATTTATGAATTAAACAATGCAAGTACCAAAAACACGCAAAGAAATTAAGAATTAAACTATGTAACAAATGAGTGAGCTAGGAGTATACGACTTGCTGCTCAGCTGCTTATCCAACGGCGGCAGGGAGCACACTGACTGCGCCTGTCGCGACACCACTGGAGACGGGCTGCACGATGTTGGGGCGTGAGCGGAAGACGGCCTAACGTAAAGTGATGAAAACATGAGTGCAAGACAGGCAGTGGTTAAAGACAGCGCCAAACAAGTGGATGGCTATAGGACGTCAAGGGCTTCAAAAAGCCTTTCTCCCAGTGTAGACAATCTCAATTATTCAGGAGACCCTTCATGGAATTTAAAAAACTGAAACGGCAAGTACTGGCTGATTATTACTTGGAGCTGCTTTGTAAGGAGAGCTTGGATAGCTCAGATAGTGAAAGGTGTGAAATGCACACAGTTTTAATTTACGAAATTTGCCACTAATCGTAGTTTATCTTAGCTCGTTTCCACTCTTTTCTTTCTCTTTCTCGCATAACTGTAACGAAATATTCCAAACGTATTAAAATGATCTATAGAGCAGTAAGTAGCTATCATACACTCCTGGAAATTGAAATAAGAACACCGTGGATTCATTGTCCCAGGAAAGGGAAACTTTATTGACACATTCCTGGGGTCAGATACATCACATGATCACACTGACAGAACCACAGGCACATAGACACAGGCAACAGAGCATGCACAATGTCGGCACTAGTACAGTGTATATCCACCTTTCGCAGCAATGCAGGCTGCTATTCTCCCATGGAGACGATCGTAGAGATGCTGGATGTAGTCCTGTGGAACGGCTTGCCATGCCATTTCCACCTGGCGCCTCAGTCGGACCAGCGTTCGTGCTGGACGTGCAGACCGCGTGAGACGACGCTTCATCCAGTCCCAAACATGCTCAAAGGGGGACAGATCCGGAGATCTTGCTGGCCAGGGTAGTTGACTTACACCTTCTAGAGCACGTTGGGTGGCACGGGATACATGCGGACGTGCATTGTCCTGTTGGAACAGCAAGTTCCCTTGCCGGTCTAGGAATGGTAGAACAATGGGTTCGATGACGGTTTGGATGTACCGTGCACTATTCAGTGTCCCCTCGACGATCACCAGTGGTGTACGGCCAGTGTAGGAGATCGCTCCCCACACCATGATGCCGGGTGTTGGCCCTGTGTGCCTCGGTCGTATGCAGTCCTGATTGTGGCGCTCACCTGCACGGCGCCAAATACGCATACGACCATCATTGGCACCAAGGCAGAAGCGACTCTCATCGCTGAAGACGACACGTCTCCATTCGTCCCTCCATTCACGCCTGTCGCGACACCACTGGAGACGGGCTGCACGATGTTGGGGCGTGAGCGGAAGACGGCCTAACGGTGTGCGGGACCGTAGCCCAGCTTCATGGAGACGGTTGCGAATGGTCCTCGCCGATACCCCAGGAGCAACAGTGTCCCTAATTTGCTGGGAAGTGGCGGTGCGGTCCCCTACGGCACTGCGTAGGATCCTACGGTCTTGGCGTGCATCCGTGCGTCGCTGCGGTCCGGTCCCAGGTCGACGGGCACGTGCACCTTCCGCCGACCACTGGCGACAACATCGATGTACTGTGGAGACCTCACGCCCCACGTGTTGAGCAATTCGGCGATACGTCCACCCGGCCTCCCGCATGCCCACTATACGCCCTCGCTCAAAGTCCGTCAACTGCACATACGGTTCACGTCCATGCTGTCGCGGCATGCTACCAGTGTTAAAGACTGCGATAGAGCTCCGTATGCCACGGCAAACTGGCTGACACTGACGGCGGCGGTGCACAAATGCTGCGCAGCTAGCGCCATTCGACGGCCAACACCGCGGTTCCTGGTGTGTCCGCTGTGCCGTGCGCGTGATCATTGCTTGTACAGCCCTCTCGCAGTGTCCGGAGCAAGTATGGTGGGTCTGACACACCGGTTTCAATGTGTTCTTTTTTCCATTTCCAGGAGTGTATAACAGTGTAGAAAAAATTGATGCAACTTGTAACTTAAGAGTTCGTTCACCTTTCTGCCTAATTTTAGAGACAGCGATAATTTTCGATAACCTCTGTTATACAGTACAGTAACGGCGTAAACTCGGTTAAGACTTGCGTCAGATTTCTAATACAAGGCTTGGCAGCTGATGGAAGGTCGTTGTTCTCAATTCCTCGCTTGTCAAGACCACGGTTTGAGACTGACAGTAATAGAAGTTTGCACCCCACGACGACATATGCTGTCATGCAGTTGAAGAAATTACGCCTAGTGACACAGTTCCATTTACAACTGTCGATGAATGCTTGATATAGGTCACCTGCTGTTTTCTTATACGATAATGTTTTTTTCGCTAATGAAACATAACTTACTGTTAATTCAAATAAATAAAGCCATAACAGAAAAACTGTAAATAAAATGTTTGTGAATATTAATATGCTGTGGTCAGTTGATGACTTAACTGCTTGTTCTCGTTTTACCCTAAAAGCCTCATACACACCTGGGAACAAAGTCAGAAGACATTGTGTTCAAATGGCTCTAGGCACTATGGGACTCAACTTCTGAGGTCATTAGTCCTCTAGAACTTAGAACTAGTTAAACCTAACTAACCTAAGGACATCACACACATCCATGCCCAAGGCAGGATTCGAACCTGCGACCGCAGCGGTCTCGCGGTTCCAGACTGCAGCGCCTGGAACCGCATGGCCACTTCAGCTGGCAGACATTGTGTACAGATGGTACCTGTTACGGCGTAAAGTCAAGCGCCGGTACGCCAGTTGGGAACGATGGAGCAGAGAGGGCTGTGAGACGGCGTCAGCCAATTGCATGGTGACCGACCCCTCTCCAGAAAGACAACGCTACAGCAGCGGCCCCTATGAAAAGAGGACGTAAGCGCCGCGCCCGACTGGTCGCGGCCAATCGAATTGCAGCTTCAAGATTATGCACTTGTATAGCACCGACTTATGAATCGTTTATACTGAACAAACTTGTTTATTTCGTCTGTCGCCCTCTGCTTGCAACACATCTGTGTAACACAAAGTGTTGTATTTATTCACTTTGTAATAAAACTCATTAATACGATTTGTTTGAATGTTGTCTAGCGATCCGAGAACGCAGGTTTCCTAGACACGCCATATTCGACGACTATACTGGTTTTAACAGTACCAATACACTGTATCGTGACAGCCCCTGTACAAAGCCGCGCGTCAGTCAGAAAGTGGCAAACATTAAAAGAAATGGGTTACAAATGGGATCAAGCGACAAATATCAGATAAACAGCAACAATGATAGCACAAAATTATCTTTTACGACACGTGGTATTAATACGCGCACACAGAGCCATTTAAGCAATGATTCTTCATTTCTGAGGTTTGCAGGGTATAGATACAGTTGAACAACATCAGATCCAAAGTATTCAGAAATGTGCTAGTGAACATTAATATGCAGTGTGCCCACTCTTCGCTTTTATGACGGCTTGAAATCTACTGGCAACATTTTGAATGAGGTGTCTGAAAGTCTGGAAGATTGACAGCCCGTTGTTCCTCAAAAGCCGAACTTCAAGAAGGTACTAAAGTTGGACGCTAGGGTCTGGAGTGAAGTCGACTTTCTAACTCACTCATCCAAAAGGAGGTCTGTTGGGTTCAGGTCGAGCCTCTGGGAAGATCAGTCCATTTCAGGAATGTTATTCTCTACAGACCATTAGCACCCTGATGCAGCTTTATGACTGAGTGCATTGTCGTACTGACACAGTCGTCGCTACGAACTGCTCCTACACTGTATGTAGAAACATTGCTGTAACATTTGTTCATATCCGTTTGCATTTAGTGTTTTCTTAAGCGCAGTAAAGGGACCGCACCCTAAGGACGAAAAATACCTCCATAACGTAACACCAGCACCTGCTCTGTACTTGATCGCTGGCACTATGCATGACGGGAGGCAGCGTCCTCTGGGCATTCGCCAAACCCAAACCCTTCTAACGGATTGCCACAAGGTATAGCATGATTCGTCACTCCGAATCACTCATTTCCGGCCATCCGCTGTTCACCGGTCTCGCTCTTTACACCACCTCAAGCATCGCTTAGAGCTGACCACAGATATGTGCGGCTTATGAAGAGGTGCTTGACTAATGTACCCATTCTTTTCTCCTCCCTAATCACAGTGATTGCGCTAGTAAGACTGTTGGTACGACTTTCAGACACTCCGCTGATTTCGATGGCGTTTTACAACTACCCTCCACAGTGCTTGGCGGTCTCTGACTGTCACTACGTGTGGTCTGCTTCGCCTTGGTTTAGCTTTGGTTGTTCCTTCGCGTTTCCACTTCATAGATGTATCACCAACAGTCGATTCAGGCAGCTTCAGAAAGATAGAAACATCCTAATGGATTTGTTACTCAGATAACATCCAATAAGTAGCCCATATTCGAAGTCACTGAGTCTGCTGTCAGACCCACTCTGCTGTTACTGCTTCTCTCCTGACGACAGAATACTCCCCGCCTTCTTGCTGGGGGCTCCACCTCTCATTACATCTAGAGGTCCATTTCGTATTAGATACGTGTGTCCCAATACTTTTGACCAGTAGACGTACAACGGCGCTCCAAATCCCCATCCTTCCGTCCAGAATTAGGTATTCCTTGTTTGCCCTAAATTGTTTGGTGCAAAGGCTGTGTGATTGTTCCTAGTCAATCTCTTTCCCCATTCTTTCTCCGTCGGAGCATGTAATCTCGCTGTCGGCGGGCGTTCTGCCTTTTTCATGACATCCTTCTACAGCAGCTTCCGTTTGTCACCTTCTCCTACACTCGTACCTTTCCATATTCGCTGCACTGTTTGTCGTCCGGTTGGTTATCCTATAATTTTTACGTTTTGCATTGCCGCACTAACGTTCCACGTGACGCAGACGTACATGTTCCACGCTCAGACTCATGGCCTGTGTTCGAGCTGACTAGCATAGATCATAGCTACAGGGTTGAGGTTGCATAAAGATCACCAGGCCACAGAAATAGAATTCCAAGGAAAGGTAGGAGGAGGATTGGGACTTAAAGTAACGTCAATGACAAGGTCATTAGAGTCGGAGCGCAAGCGTCTATTTTAGAGAAGCTTGGGAAATGAAAAAGGCCTTGTTTTCTTAAAACGAAGTGTCCCAGTACTTGCCTTAAGCGATTTAGGAAAGCAATGGATAAATATAGATGGCAGGATCAAGAACGGAATCGCCGCGCGAGGTAGCCGTGCGGTCTCATGCGCCTTGCCACGGTTCTCGTGGCTGTCCCCGTCGGAGGTTCGAGTCCTCCCTCGGACGTGGATGGAAGTGTTGCCCTTAGCGTAAGTTAGTTTAGGTTAAATTAAGTAGTGTGTAAGTCTAGGGCCCGATGACCTCAGCAGTTTGGTCGCATTAGAATTTACCACAAATTTCAAGTAAGAACAGAATCCCAGTCTTTCCAAATGAAAGTCCAAAGTCTTACTCACTACATCATGTCGCTAGGTAGAGAAATTTGAATGCAGGACGTTCGAATGTACATGATATGCATAAAAAAGACGTAACGTACAGGTACGTCAAACTTGCAAAACACTTTGAAGATTTTAATACAACGCCAAAAATTAATTATACAGCGAACAACATTATTGTATACGCAGAACTATAAAAATTATTGACTGCTGCCAGCACCGGTTGGAAAACTAAGTTCAAATGGCTCCAAGCACTATGGGACTTAACATCTGAGGTCATTAGTCCCCTAGACTTAGAACTACCTAAACCTAACTAACCTAAGGACATCACATATATCCATGCCCGAGGGAGAATTCGAAACTGCCACCTTAGCACCCGCGAGGGAAAACTAAGTAATTCAGTTTCTTAAAAAGGAGATACTACGTTGATTAAAGAAATACGCAGAACCATATATTCAAGACAAACAGCGACAATTTTGTTATTGTGAGAGGTAAATCACTGACGCAAGTGTGAAGAATAACCAATGAGATGCAGCAGAAAGCCTGCAGGATGCGTTAGTTATGAGTCAGTGCACGCCCTTATCTCCGTGCGACAGTAACTCTCAGCTCGAAATTTCGCATTCAGTGCTGTTGCCACGGTCACACGCTTATGTCACAGTTGGCAGACATGCCGACAAGCACTTATCAGCATAATTTGGCTAGCAACTCAACGTTATGTTGCGGTCTTACGACAGAAAATTCTATTTTGCATTAATAGCAGCTCGTTAGAGATGAGAGCACTCCATTTATACATCAGACTACGAGGACAGGTCAGTACCTAGTTTGTGACACAGCAATAATTTCTGTTAATCCGTATCAGTGATATAAAAGTGATTAATATTTATGTTGAAGTTTCAAACAGCCACTCGTACTTGTAGTTGTCTTTTCCATGTTAACGGTAAAATATCTTTTCCACACTAAAAAAAAATACATGCCTTATGCTGCAGTTAAATGCCCTTCGTCTTATTATAACACGACAGATTTCAATGCTTCTAGCCTCTTCATCAGATGACGAGGGTACGCAGTACTATTATTAATTTAGGGAAATAGGAACTGCTTGAGTCTGTAATTTGATGCTCATCCTTTTCATACCCCATGATTGGCCTCACCATCTAATTTCAGCTCTTACTTTTCATGCCCCATGATTAGCCTCATCATCTAATTTCAGCTCTTCCTTTTCATACCCTATGATTAGCCTCATCATCTGATTTCAGTCTGAGCCAATTTCTTCTTTTCCGATTTTGATGTTAGGAACCTCGAAATTAGACATGGTATAATGAAAAGAAGGAGCAATTTATTTTTTCTTAATTAATCATAACTCTCCATCAACGGTAGGAAGTTTAAATCTTTGTCAAAGATATTATATAAAAGACCTTGACAGTGTACTTGGGTACTTACATTGAGATCTTCCATAATATTAGAATGGAAGCGAAGGTTTTACGAAATTTTCGTCGGAGATTTTTCATGGTACAATACGTGCTTCAATTGCTAGCCCTCTACAGTGATAAGTGGCGTAGAAAATAAAGCAAAATATATTTCAAATTGCGTTGAACATTTTGAATGAACTAACGAAACCTTCTCTAATATCCGCCGCGTCGTAGTGTCATGTTGTCGCAAAGTTTCGACGTGTTTCCTACTTTTCATCTTCGCATAAAGATGACGAGTAGAACACTGGTCGAAACGTTTCGACAACAGAACGCGACGACTCGGCTGATAACCCAAGGATATTTCATGAATGAGATTCGCCAAGGAAGCCTGTATTCCCATATTTTAATTTGAAGTTTGCGTTCTTTACGCACAAAAAAACGAGTTGGATGAAGTTCATGCGAAATTTACGCTGCTAAAAGACACTATTCATTACTGAATCGAAGAACTGAAACGTGCTTGCAGAAGCATAAAGTTTGAAGCGCCCTTCAGCCAAACCAGTGCAAAGTAAAAGAACGAAAAATAACATGATATGTGATATGGTAGTGAAACGAATGATACATGGACCAGTGAAATTGTTTGCCGGATTTCAGACTGCAATGAAAGGCCAGAGCGACGAATTAGTGGAAGTTAGGTGTACAATATCGGAAAACACTTGAGGGAGAAGCATGGGTAGCTGAAAATCACAATGTACAGAAGAGTCTAGGCTGCCATTACCCAGCAGTGGATGTCAAGTAGCATGTGATGATCGTGAATATGATAAAGGAAGATCGTAAAATGAATATTGAAGAGTAATATTCATTGCTGCTTATCTCACTAGGCGTAGGATAGATACTGCCTACAGGAAAAT
The DNA here is from genome assembly GCF_021461385.2 of Schistocerca piceifrons. NCBI lineage: Eukaryota > Metazoa > Arthropoda > Insecta > Orthoptera > Acrididae > Schistocerca > Schistocerca piceifrons. The sequence goes on from NC_060139.1 coordinate 332,289,035, forward strand.
TAAAGAGACCTTTGGAGAAAAGAGAGCCACTTGTATGAATATCAAGAGCTCAGATGGAAATGCAGTTCTAAGCAAAGAAGGGAAAGCAGAAAGGTGGAAGGAGTATATAGAGGGTCTATACAAGGGCGATGTACTTGAGGACAATATTATGGAAATGGAAGAGGATGTAGATGAAGATGAAATGGGAGATACGATACTGCGTGAAGAGTTTGACAGAGCACTGAAAGACCTGAGTCGAAACAAGGCCCCGGGAGTAGACAACATTCCATTGGAACTACTGACGGCCTTGGGAGAGCCAGTCCTGACAAAACTCTAGCATCTGGTGAGCAAGATGTATGAGACAGGCGAAATACCCTCAGACTTCAAGAAGAATATTATAATTCCAATCCCAAAGAAAGCAGGTGTTGACAGATGTGAAAATTACCGAACAATCAGTTTAATAAGTCACAGCTGGAAAATTCTAACGCGAATTCTTTACAGACGAATGGAAAAACTGGTAGAAGCAGACCTCGGCGAAGATCAGTTTGGATTCCGTAGAAATATTGGAACACGTGAGGCAATACTGACCCTACGACTTATCTTAGAAAATAGATTAAGGAAAGGCAAAACTACGTTTCTATTATTTGTAGACTTAGAGAAAGCTTTTGACACTGTTGACTCCAGTCAACATTGTCAAAAGCTTTCTCTAAGTCTACAAATTCTAAAGGTGGTAGGGGTAAAATACAGGGAGCGAAAGGCTATTTACAGTTTGTACAGAAACCAGATGGCAGTTATAAGAGTCGAGGGGCATGAAAGGGAAGCAGCGGTTGGGAAGGGAGTGAGACAGGGTTGTAGCTTATCCCCGATGTTATTCAATCTGTATATTGAGCAAGCAGTAAAGGAAACAAAAGAAAAATTCGGAGTAGGTATTAAAGTCCATGGAGAAGAAATAAAAACGTTGAGGTTCGTCGATGACATTGTAATTCTGTCAGAGACAGCAAAGGACTTGGAAGAGCAGTTGAACGGAATGGACAGTGTCTTGAAAGGAGGATATGAGATGAACATCAACAAAAGGAAAACGAGGATAATGGAATGTAGTTGAATTAAGTCGGGTGATGCTGAGGGAATTAGATTAGAAAATGAGACACTTAAAATAGTAAAGGAGTTTTGCTATTTGGGGAGCAAAATAACTGATGATGGTCGAAGTAGAGAGGATATAAAATGTAGATTGGCAATGGCAAGGAAAGCGTTTCTGAAGAAGAGAAATTTGTTAACATCGAGTATAGATTTAAGTGTCAGGTTGTCGTTTCTGAAAGTATTTGTATGGAGTGTAGCCATGTATGGAAGTGAAACATGGACGATAAATAGTTTGGACAAGAAGAGAATAGAAGCTTTCGAAATGTGGTGCTACAGAAGAATGCTGAAGATTAGATGGGTAGATCACATAACTAATGAGGAGGTATTGAATAGAATTGAGGAGAAGAGGAGTTTGTGGCACAACTTGACATGAAGAAGGGACCGGTTGGTAGGACATGTTCTGAGGCATCAAGGGATCACAAATTTAGCATTGGAGGATAGCGTGGAAGGTAAAAATGTAGAGGGAGACCAAGAGATGAATACACTAAGCAGATTCAGAAGGATGTAGGTTGCAGTAAGTACTGGGAGATGAAGAAGCTTGCACAGGATAGAGTAGCATGGAGAGCTGCATCAAACCAGTCTCAGGACTGAAGACAACAACAACAGTTACAATAATATTCATTGCTAATCAACTACATTAGTCCGTCAAAATCTGGAACTGTAAATTCTCCCTGTGACCTGGGTGAAGTGATTGACGAGTTTTGGCGATGGAGGAATGTAGAATGTTCAAGTTTGAGGGTTGCCCAGAAAGTAATGTACGACATTTTTTTTCTTCAACAATTCTTTATTGAACATAATGAGAATTACACATAACGAAAGAATGGTGTTTTATCTACACACCCTATTTTTCCACGTAATCTCAATGCTGTTCTACGGTCTTCCTCCAGCGTGAAACAAGGGCGTGTATGCCCCGTCGGTACTAACATTTGTCCAGTGCTTCACTGTGTGGATCACCTCCTCATCGTCCTCAAAATGTTTTCCACGAATGGTATCCCTTAATGGCCCAGACAAGTGGAAGTCCGAGGACGTTAGGCCAGGGCTGTAGGCCGATGGGATAACACTGTCCAACCCTTTTTTGCGATGTGTTGGAGCAGTCCTCAGACTTGTGTGGGACCGAGCGTCATCGTGTTGCAACAAAACATCTCCTGGATTTTTGTGGCACCGAAGTCGCCGGAAGAGCGTCTTGAGTTTTGTTAATGTGTTGACCTATGCTTCTGAATTAGAGGTACCACGTCTTCGCATCACGTCAAAGAGAATCACACCTTCACAGTCGCAGAACACGATGATCATGAAATTACCGGAGGAAGCAGTTGCTTTTAATTTTTTCTTCTGTGGGTTGTGGGAATGGCATCATTCCATCGACTGTCGTTTTGTTTCGAGCTCAACACCCAGGTTTCATCACCTGTCACAATCCGAGACAAGAAGGCCACTCCTCAGCATCAAAACGCTGCAACAAATTAAGACAAGTGTTTTTTCTCTGCGATTTGTGATCTATCGTTAGACACCGCGGTACTCGTCTTGCACACACTTTTGAATATCCAAGAGCGCGGATAATTGCATCCGCACTTCCTTTGCTGCCGAGTCGTAATGCGTCTGTCCTCGCGAATGACATCAGCTCGCTGCAACATATCAGGTGTGACAGCCGTGGACGGTCTTCCCGACGGCTGCAAAAATGCCCAGCGACTGACTGTAGTTCTGTCTAGAGCAGATACTCTATAGAGTTTGCACAAGCGTTTTTGGATGTTCCCCTCAGTTTTTTTTTTTTTCCTGTGCAGTGAGAAATTCAATGACGGCACGTTGTTTGTAACATACATCACCTACAGACGCCATTTTGAAACGGTCCTGCAGCTACGCTACCAGTTGGAAGTGTCGGAAACTTTTTAGCGCGCTCGCACGGGAGACTTCAAATAATACATACATAACGTTTCGCATTCGTAGTTTGTTTTCAGCTGAGAAAAAACATGTGGTGCATTACTTTCTGGGCAACCCTCGTACAATGCGCGGGTAGTTGTGACGATCCCCGTCACACTCCTGAGTCCATTATCAATCAAAACCAAGAGTAAATCCTTTTTTGAAGCCATCAAAGACGATAAGCACGCTTTGTCAGGTGAAAAGGTCATGGCGATTTTTTTTTCGCGATGCAGCGTTAACTGGAACAGTTGCTCAGAGGCCGAAGCGCAATTACAATCTACTATGTGTCGTCAATGAATTATATGAGCTCGGACTTCGAAACGTTCAAGAATGTTGAACAAGAAAGTGTTCTTTCCTCATGACAAAACTCCAATCAAATCAACAGTACTCACAATTATGAATATTCTTAGCCTGACTCCCAAGATGGTTAGTCAGCCACCTAATTCTCCGAATGCAGCACGAAAGGACTTATTCTTGTCCTGTAAATAGAAAATTCGTTTAGCTGGGACAAAAATTTTCGTAAAAAAATGACCACCTACGAAACAGTACATTCTGCAGTTTGACACAAACCAGCTTCCGAGAAAAAATAAATGATAATCGAAGTAGTGTATGCTGAGATATGAAATGCCTAACAACAACTTATTTGTCGTTCTTTTATCAGAATTACCTACTTCCGCTGCATCTACTCCGTCATGCACTGAACGTTGTGTGACGGAAGGCAATCACTCGCCTTGTTTTGTGTATATGTCTTCTACGTGAAATATAAGATTATATTCAAGATCTAAGACATTAATGTTTCCGTTCCTTGTTGAAGAACATGAAGCATTATGTAAAACTTTTTCTTTCAAGTACAACATATTCGCCGTTAACTGTAGAAATTATTTATTTCAAAATTACAATTTCGACCTTTGGGCCATTATCAAGTGATAAAGTACAAGATTTTGCTTCAGCACATGTCAGACTTCAAAAGCCTCCGACATGTATACATGTGATCTTCAAAACTAAGCGTTTTCACCGTAGAAATTCAATAACAACAAATGAGTGTGTTTCTACGATATTGCACTTGTGAAATAAATCATTTCTACAGTCAACGGCGAATATGATGTCCTACATGACTGTGAACCCCGACCATGAGAAATAAATTATTATGCAAGAGGTCTGGCGGGGGTTCTGCAATGGGTCGCTATGGATGATCAACGACGGTTACCACAGTGACAGTTCGCATCAAGGAATTTGTGAACGATTACACATGTTTCTTTCTTTGTATAGGTTTACTGTCACATAACTTATTTCTTAGGCAAACTAGTGTAACTAAGTTCCAAGAAGACAAATTCCAGTCTTTTGACGCACAGAAAGTTCACGTCTTTTCTGCATTACAGAAGAAAATACTTCTTCCACCTGCCCGCTTGCCAGACGTGTCTGCAGTTGAATGCGGATAGTTTATAGGCCGTTTGTAAGAATCCATCAAGCAGGAAGGGCTACGGAAATGTTCGAAGTAATCCGTTGAGCAGTGTATCACAAACAAATTAAACTCTTCTCTTCTTTTATATCTTGATCAGACGATATTGTTACTTCATTACTTGAAGAAATACAGCAACCAACCTCTTTAAAAATTGGTTTCCTCAGTGGGAAGGCTGGATGCCAGTTGAGGAGCAACTTCACTGTCTAGAAAGTCTGCAACATGGTCGGGAGAGCTGTGGGCTGTCCACGTGCTCCTCTTTACTGCATCCACACGAGGCCGCAAGGCAGAGGACGACACGGAAGCTGCTAGACATCCCTTGGGCCTTCGTGTCCTGTTGAGGAGCTATTTAGATTGAGAGAAAGTTCTGGGCTCACCGTAAGACACATTGAGCCTCTCCAAAAACTACACATCAGTTAGTAAGTAGTCTACGTAGTTCAGTTTTGTGTGAAGATGGAGAATTGCTATAAAAACGCGAGGTCCATTCGATACTCTTAGCCTTCAAAAAGCTTTTGATTCAGTACCACCACGACAGTTGTGCTTTAGACCCTGAGGTACTCGTTACCTGCAGAACGCTCCAAGCAGGCGGAAATTAAGATTTGTGAATTGCAGTTTGATTAAGTTTCTCTTACGCGGTTCCACTTGGTCGCAAATACTACGCAGTTTGACTCTTAATTTCTTTACTTCCTTTGCCTTTGGCAGATCCATGTTCACGAGTAGACAATGGAAAGAATTGTGGCCGTTTTGAGGCGGAGGAGTTGGCTGCTGCCCATGAGTAACTAACTCCAAGCTGCTTTGGCTTCATATGGCTACTGCGAATATTGCGGGTGACGGAAAGGCAGGCCGATCTCGTGCTGCAAAGGTGCCGTGGGCCTTGCCTGCTATTCCTATTGCCTACGTGGTTCACACAAAAGTCCGTTATAGCGCCAAGCTCCAAGTCACCTGATGGTGGCTGATACGTCACGCCCAGATCTGGAGCTATCTCGCAGGATAGGCTGTAATGGCAAACGGCCGAAAAGTAAGCCTCATGCTTCTAACGAATATGTCCCGGGACGAACTGTCCGCTAGATTATTCCGGGATCAACTGAGAGCGCAGATTGCAGTCAGCAGTTGAGCAGCAGTCACTTTGGCACCAACGATGTCGGTCGGCTGGGATCTGAGACCATTCTCGGTTCTTTCTGGAGACTGATAGGAGTGGTGAAGACAGCTAGCCTACTTGCGGGAGTAGCAGCACAGCTATCGATTTTCTGCGTCGTTCCAAAGATTGACAAGGGCCATTTAGTTTGTGGCCGAGTGGAAGGTCAGTTCCGTAACGCCCTTAGTATAGCTTCATAGGCCGACACTACAGGGTCGCAGGCTGTGTTTCAAAAATGAACAGCTTATAGGAAAAAAGCGCGGGCACTTTCTGTAACGCCCACCTATCACTTCGCAGGACAGCGCTCGGGCGCATATGACGGAGGTTGTGAGTGATTTGTTCGATTGATGGGGCTGGGAAGTGCTGTACCACTCACGACCTGCCTCGGACTTAAGCCCTTTTGACTTCCATTTGATTCCTAAATTTCAGAAAGCACTTCATAGCATTCGCTTCAGAACTGTAACATCGATTCGTCGAGCAATAAATCACTCCACTCAAACTATCAACGCAACTGGCGCCGCTAAGGGTATCCTACGGTTTCCACATAACTGGCAACCGGTTATAAACAGTGCTGGTGTCTACTTTGGAGGTGAGTAAAACTTTGAAACATGTATTTTGTAAAAGTTGTAAGTAAAAAGTTGCCATTATTAAAGTTCCAGTCCTCGTATAATCTCGTTCCGTACTTGTTGGTTCATAAATTCTTCCATCGTCACCGACTGGAGATGATGTCGAACTCGATATGGTTTATAAAATTGTTCAGGCTTTCGTGGATACTTGTTGACAAACAGCCTATTGGCTGACTGAAGCGAATAGGCTGTTTGTTGATATGATTTCTCGTTCACTGGCGGTTCATTCCCAATGGGAAGCCTACGCTGCGTTATCGCGGATGCTGGCGAAGGTCCGATAGTTTTAAACAACTCTGGATATTCCTCCAACTACTTTTCCATTTCTTCCCTATCACTTTCCTTAGAGGACTTCTATTTATTCAACACTTTATTCAAATCTTGCTCCTTCAGTACCTCTACATTGGTTATCAGTGCACACCGTGATAGATTTACCACTAACGAACCAAAATTATCCATGTTGACGGGTACTACCCGGCTTCCGTCAACCTGCTATGAACAAAACACTGCGCAATACCCAGCTCCTCATTTTTCACCAACGGTACCACTACACATAAACCACTGACTAGCAGATCTACTCCTATATCCACCCAATCGAGTTTCCCTGTACCTTAAGGTATTTTATCCCGTGAGGTGATCCTAAGGAAGCGAGGACGCAGTTCAGGTGGCTTCCCCGACATCTTGGGCGTCCTTGTGGCATTTCCGTATTTTCGGCAGTAGTACCTAGCGGAACGCTCTGCAATCCAGTTCTATTATGCACTGTTCCAGATAGACTTTCGCGTGACGTGTACTCAGAAAATTCAGTTCAAGTATGACATCGTAGCTGACGTCAATTCGAAGAAGTATTGCCACACAAGGTGGGAAGTCTTTCCCTCTCACTCGGTGGTTCATCAAAGGCAAACCCGGAGAACGGACGTTGTTCGCACCTACACCACTCAGTTTGCAACGAGGCGGGTTCAAATTCCATATTGCAAGTACACCTCGACTTGCAGCAGATACCTGCAATCATGTACCCAGTATAACTTTTACACTCTTCCTCCTACACAGCCCATCGTACAATAATCTGCCACTGATTACGCACAGGGATCTCCAGTGCTCACATTTACTGGGAACGCAGTGCAGAGTCCGCAGTGTTCCCGTTTTTGTTTAACGCAGGAGTGTGAACTCCATCCTATGACCATCTTCCCTGTGGCTGTGGAAACCTACGCTGACATTCCCACACCGAGTGTCCAATACCGAGTCTGCTTACACCTCCCAGACTGAAGTTACCTACAGTTGCGCCGAACATCTCTAGGCTGACCACACCGATAACATGTGAGCTCCGAATTGAAAACCACCCACCTATCCCTACGTCTGTTCACTGAATCTACTTCTGCAAAAGCCGTTGCTATTACCACAGCTTCGTTTAACGATTTAAAGTATTACAAACCTTGTGGCGTAGTTTTATGCTGTAATAATTTTGTATTCGACGCTCAAAATGAAATTTCCTGGCTTCTTTAAGATCAGTATTACATTTTCTTTCCGAAGAATTTTATTGCAGATTCGTTTAAAATTTTAGGAAGAATAGGAGCATAGTTAATTTTATCTTTATCCAGTAAAAGGTCAGATTAAAGTCTCTCGTTATGTTTCTAGCGTTATTTTTCGTGTTGCCTTGAGAACCAGAGACGTCACAATACTGCTGTGCATCTAGAGGATAAATATTTTTTACCTCCATGGCTGTACAGGAACGTCCAATAATCCCTGAATAACTAGAAACTGATTAAAAAATTAACATTATCATAGAGGATGTCCCAGGAGGAATGGTAAATATTCAGGGATATAACAAGAACGCTCATTCGAAGCAAAAAAAATCTAGTAACCGTGGGCTCTAAAGTGCACAGCTTAAGAGAGATGAGCATTTGTTCGTCTAGTACTGTGAAACACATCCCTTTTGAGTGGCCATAACTGTTAAGATATGCGTTTTAGAACCCATGTTCACTAGACAATTTTTTCTTGTTTTGATCCATACTGCCACCTCTCAAAACATGGAAAGTAAAGAACTTGCAGTAGAAGATATTTGTTTCAAAGTACTGAAGATGATGAAGTGTTCATAGGTCTTAAGGTATTCGTTTTGCCGGCCGTTGTGGCCAAACGGTTCTAGGCGCTTCAGTCCGGAACCGCGCTGCTGCTACGGTCGCAGGTTCGAATCCTGCCTCGGGCATGGATGTGTGTGGTGTCCTTAGGTTAGTTAGGTTTAAGTAGTTCTAAGTCTAGAGGCCTGATGACCTCAGGTGTTAAGTTCCATAGTGCTTAGAGCCATTTGAACCATTTTTGTATTCATTTTAGAAACCATGTTTGCTAGACATTTTTCGCTTCGAATGATCATTCCTGTCATATCTCTTAATATTCATCATTCCTCCTGGAACACTTTGTATATGTCACTGCAAGGCAGTGAAAACCCTTGGTACTAAACATTATATGAGTCAAAGCAAGCATGGATAAATAGGAACTGATCAAAAACTTAACGTTTTCATATTTTCTTTAAAATGCCATTAATAGACAAAGAAACTCTTGACAAAGCTTCAAGTATCTTCTTGTTGGCAACGCCTGTCGGCTCGGAGAGATTGCGACCCTTCTACTCGAAAGCTTCGTGCTGCGCCCAGAAGAACCAAATGCTTACCCCACGTCTCCGCGTCGAGCATGCAACAAATAGAAAACACCAACCAAAAATTTGTAGTGTTGCGTTAATAACAGTTAACGACAAAATTAACATGCAACAAAGTAGATTATAAAATGTACTTCACCGTATATCATGGAGACAGCAAAACTCACAGTGGAACATCATCAGACGCTGTATCACAACAGACCTCAGAAATTCACTCGCATCTTACGGGAAATTTCAGTTGGCAGATCTCTCAGGAATTCCTCTATCGCCCTCTGTTCTGCCTCTTGTTGACGTTATTATCTGTCAGTTCGTAAGTATTAACATTTAACTTCCAATTTCGGTCTACAAAACTTTCCAGAGATTCTCCTTACCTCTGCATTATGCTACTGAGATGCTGTCGATAATACCTAGAAATATTCTTTCTCCTATGGGATTCCAACAAACCTTCCTGGAAATCCTAGAAGGAACGAACATTCGGCAGTTTCTAATAGTACACCACATATGCCCTTCCAGCCCCTGTTAACTCCAACCCAACAATACTCAACAGCTGATCGCCATACAACCCTCCAACTTTGCGTTATCCAAAAAAGCCAAAGTATCCTTCCCTGACCTACATGAAAAAGGAGTCACTTAGGACAGCCGTGGACGTACTACGGGAGAGGGAACTGTTCCCTTCTCTTCTCTCCCTATGTAATTCTAAATTTTTGCCACAATCTCTTTGGTTCCTAATGTAACTCTCAATTATCTTTCCGAAACCTATCTAATTCCTTTATAACCCTAAGCTGTTTGCTCACATTTGAGGGACTTGATCAACTAAGTACTGGACTGCCTCCTGAGATGATACTTTCTTATCCTCACAAGCTGATACCATCCTGCTTACAACCTGCCACAATCAGAAGCCTTAACAAATATACCGTACGTAAGATATACTTCAGTTCCGAAAGGGAAAATAAAACAAATGACTCTACAGGTCCACACCATAATCGGCATTCACTTGTACTCTTCCGTTGAACGCTGTCGTTGAAAACTGCTGTTTCTATATTACTTTTTTTTTGCTCTGCTCAAATGTCCGACATCCAATACACCCCCACTAGATGTTCTGAGACCAAATTTATGAGCTCTAGTAGGAAGACGAGGGCAGTTCTGGTCACTTTCAACTTGGAGACAGTTGATTCATTTACTTATTACAACAGATTACTACGAAAGTCACCCGCCCGCCTCTAGTGAGTGGAGGGTGGGCATCGAACCACGGTTCTAGGAACACGTTGCGAAGTCGTGAAGATGCCTGCAGGTCGCTGTGGCCAGTGTTTCCCAGTAGTGTGGTTACCTGGCGGGGCAAGCATGCCCGGCTGGAAGAGCAGGACTGCGTCAGATGCTGGCGCGCCGATGTGGCCCGGATAGGACATATGAGGCAGGCTGGTGGTCTGCTGTACCGTGTGTCAGATGTGGTGTTATCTGGGTACGAACCCCAACCTTGCGTCTGGCTGGCAGAGTCTGGCGTTGGATCAGAGCTGGAATTGTCTATTAGATCCTCAGCCCATCGATGCAGGGCCCCCAAGCAAGCAGTCCTGTAGGATGGCGAAATGAGATAACTGTTCCAGCAGGTGGCGGGTGAGAGACGATGGCCTCACGGCTGTAGCCCGATCTACAGCGATCACTAATCTGATACCACTTGTTAGTTGGATGGTCGGTATTTATACTCGTCTGGTTAGTCTTGGTGAGCAGACACCTCAAATGTCACGTACTCAACTTACTGAAATGCTGCCAAAGTGTCCTGGGCTTTGGTAATACCGTTGACATTGACCAAGCGGCTGTGCCAGAGTACCGAGACAGATGCGGTGGCGAAATGCTGTTCTAGCTGGTTATTTACGGCAGACAACAAGAATATGGAAATGAGCGTGGGCACAGGTCTTGCGGCTACAACATGCAGGTATACACTGATGCTTCGCGTATCAAGTCGGAAGGTAACACTGGGTGTGCTTTCTTGAGTCCAAGAACGCGTCACTATGAACTTCCACTATAGCATAAACTTCCACTATAAACCATTTCTTATATAAAACAATCATGAAGGCCATTAAGTGTGCTCTAACTCGGACCAATCAAAAGTTCTTGACTATTTCTGATTTAAAAAGCATTCCCACCGTTACGGAGAGCAGGAACTGTGGAAAAATGGTCGTCAACTCCTTATATACATAGACCAGACGTAACGAAATGTTCTTGAAGAAATAATTATACGAGTATTATATCCTTTGAATAATACCTCTCGCCGGCCGGTGTGGCCGAGCGGTTCTAGGCGCTTCAGTCTGGAACCGCGCGACCGCTACGGTCGCAGGTTCGAATCCTGCCTCGGGCATGGATGTGTGTGATGTCCTTAGTTCAGTTAGGTTCAAGTAGTTCTAAGTTCTAGGGGACTGATGACCTCAGATGTTAAATCCCATAGTGCTCAGAGCTATTTGAATCATTTGAATAATACCTCGCACAGGCATTTTGTGTAACGAAAAGTCACGAACCATTCACGGACCTTCTACATCAAGTAAAAACGAACGTCAGGTCGCCGTGGGAAGAAGAATGGCAAACATCAATTGCAAATACAGGAAAACATAATGGTTTGGTTCAGTCCCACACATCTCCCTTACCTTCGTTTCACAACACGCCAGAACATCACAGGGCTATCTCTACAATCACCCGTATGGGATTCAATCATGTTAGCTTACCTACTCATTTGTATCGCCTACAACTAAAAAAATTAAACACATGTTGCGGTAATAATTACTACTTTAGGGATATCAATCATTTAATCTTCGCTTGTTCCAATAACATAGAGAACAATTCCTCACAAATCTTTAAAGTCTTAGGATACCATTACCTAAAAACATTATTAGCATCTCATTAAACAGTAGTAATGCAGTTATTACGTGTCTGATGAGATTTATTTTAGTTATCAATTTTAACATCTTCCCCAGATGTATAGAAATAATGTAATCGCTAGTTTGGTGGTTAATTAAAAATGTTTGTGTCAAACAGTATTGACTGTACAAATGTGTTTGTAAAGATATTTTGTAAAGAAAAATTAAATTATTACTTCTTTTTCTATAAATTAAGAAGTTTTCCATTTTTGTAAATAATGGAGACATATTGTTTAAATATTGTAAAGTAATATAGACCACTGTCAATAATGTCACATTCCTTTAAATACTGCGAAGAGGTCTGGAATTTAACCCAACACATTTGCAAAAAGTTCAGTTATCAAGTTGTCTTGTGACAGCCAGAGCGAGAGCACCAGCAGCAGCGAGTACTGTTTGTATAAAGCGTTTATTTAGCATTTTGTTTACGACCTTCCACTAAGGAAGGGATTCTATTTGTGTTTATCTGCTCTGCATAGTAACTAACAGCTCTTGATAAAACTTTACGTAGTTTTCGTGTTAGATTTCTTAGTGTTTTCTTGATCGTTTAGAACAGAAAGCGCCCTAAAACCGTCTTTTGTTTGTTTCGCGGCCGTTAGCCACTAGTCACTTGAATCAGCAGTTGTCTTGTGACAGCCAGAGCGAGAGCACCAGCAGCAGCGAGTACTGTTTGTATAAAGCGTTTTTGTACTTATTTGCTGCGCTTAGCTTTTAAATAGTTTTTCTGGGAAAACCTAGCGTAGTTTTCGCGTCTCGTATTTCAGTGAGTGTTTCTTGATTATCAGAGTAGCTCATCAGAAGATTATCTTGGGAATTTGTCACCGTATAGAGTAGGGTAAACATAGTCATGTGTAGGGACTGTGGTTGTTGTGAGCGGACGCAAGGAGAATTGGCCACTCTTCGGGGGCAGGTGGAGGCTTTGTCTGTTAGGCTCATCGAGCTCGAGGCGCAGGCGTCGGCTCGTAGTGGCGTTGGGGCAACTGTGGTGAGACCTATGCCTACTTCGGTGGCCTTGGAATCACATAGAACCCCTGATGTCGCTGCGTCTTCCGGCAGTGAGCATCTTACCGGTCAGCCATCACTCCAGGGTGAATGGCGGACAGTGGTGGGCTCGCGCGTGCCTGGCCGAAAGGCGAAGGTGGGATCTGGCCGCGTGGCAGCTGCCTTACCCCTTTCCAACAGGTACGGGGTGCTTCCTAGTGGTGATGACATCGTTTCCGAGCCACCACAGGATGCCTCGCCTGTTGGGCCAGTGGCCGATTCTCCGGCAAGGTCCCGACAGTCACAGAGGGCGGGCCTATTAGTTATAGGGAGCTCCAACGTTAGGCGGGTTATGGAGCCCCTCAGGAAAATAGCGGGTAGGTCGGGGAAGAATGCCAGTGTGCACTCGGTGTGCTTGCCGGGGGGTCTCGTCCGTAATGTGGAGGAGGCCCTTCCGGCAGCTATTGAACGCACTGGGTGTGACCGGCTGCAGATAGTAGCACATGTCGGAACGAATGACGCCTGCTGCTTGGGTTCTGAGGCCATCCTTGGTTCCTTCCGGCGGCTGGCTGATTTGGTGAAGACAACCAGCATCGCACGCGGAGTGCAAGCTGAGCTTAATATCTGCAGCATAGTGCCCAGAGTCGATCGCGGTCCTCTGGTTTGGAGCCGTGTGGAGGGTCTAAACCAGAGGCTCAGACGACTCTGCGACTATAATGGTTGCAAATTCATCGATCTCCGTTATTGAGTGGAGAACTGTAGGGCCCCCCTAGACAGGTCAGGCGTGCACTACACACCGGAAGCAGCTACTAGGGTAGCAGAGTACGTGTGGCGTGCACACGGGGGTTTTTTAGGTTAGAGGGACCCCCCCTTGGGCGAAACGATAAAATACCTGACGGCTTACCAGAGAGGACATTATCATCGTTGATAAAGAACGTCCGTCCTCAGAGACCAAAAACAGGAAAAGTTAACGTAATATTGGTAAACTGCAGGAGTATCCAGGGCAAGGTTCCTGAATTAGTATCTCTTATTGAAGGAAATAGTGCGCATATAGTATTAGGAACGGAAAGTTGGTTAAAACCGGAAGTGAACAGTAACGAAATCCTAGACACAGAATGGAATATATACCGCAAGGATAGGATAAACGCCAATGGTGGAGGAGTATTTATAGCAGTAAAGAATTCAATAATATCCAGTGAAGTTATTAGCGAATGCGAATGTGAAATAATCTGGGTTAAGCTAAGTATCAAAGGTGGGTCAGATATGATAGTCGGATGCATCTATGTACCACCTGCATCAGCAACCGTAGTAGTTGAGCGCCTCAGAGAGAATCTGCAGAACGTCGTGAAGAAGTTTCGTGATCATACTATTGTAATAGCGGGAGACTTCAATCTACCAGGTATAGAATGGGATAGTCACACAATCAGAACTGGAGCCAGGGACAGAGACTCTTGTGACATTATCCTGACTGCCTTGTCCGAGAATTACTTCGAGCAGATAGTTAGAGAACCAACTCGTGAAGCTAACGTTTTAGACCTCATAGCAACAAATAGACCGGAACTTTTCGACTCCGTGAATGTAGAAGAGGGTATCAGTGATCATAAGTCAGTGGTTGCATCAATGACTACAAGTGTAATAAGAAATGCCAAGAAAGGAAGGAAAATATATTTGCTTAACAAGAGTGATAGGGCACAAATCGCAGAATATCTGAGTGACCACCATCAAACGTTCATTTCTGAGGAAGAGGATGTGGAACAAAAATGGAAAAAATTCAGAAACATCGTCCAGTACGCCTTAGATAAGTTCGTACCGACTAAGGTCCAAAGCGAGGGGAAAGATCCACCGTGGTATAACAATCATGTACGAAAGGTACTACGGAAACAAAGAAAGCTTCATCATAGGTTTAAGAGTAGTCGAATCATAGCTGATAAGGAAAAGCTGAACGAAGCGAAAAAGAGCGTAAAGAGAGCAATGAGAGAAGCATTCAACGAATTCGAACATAAAACATTGGCAAACAATCTAAACAAGAACCCTAAAAAGTTTTGGTCATATGTAAAATCGGTAAGCGGATCTAAATCCCCTATTCAGTCACTCGTTGACCACGATGGCACCGAAACAGAGGACGACCGAAGAAAGGCAGAAATACTGAATTCAGTGTTCCGAAACTGTTTCACTGCGGAAAATCGTAACACGGTCCCTGACTTCAGCCGTCGCACGGACGCTAAAATGGAAAATATTGAAATAAACGATATCGGAATTGAAAAACAACTGCTATCACTTAGTAGCGGAAAAGCATCCGGACCAGACGAGATACCCTTAAGATTCTACAGTGATTATGCTAAAGAACTTGCCCCCTTTCTATCAGCAATTTATCGTAGATCGCTGGAAGAACGTAAAGTACCTAGCGACTGGAAGAAAGTGCAGGTCGTTCCCATTTTCAAGAAGGGTCATAAATCAGATGCGAATAATTATAGGCCTATTTCGCTTACGTCAATCTGTTGTAGAATAATGGAACATGTTTTGTGTTCTCGTATTATGACGTTCTTAGATAATACAAATCTCCTTCATCATAACCAACATGGATTCCGCAAACAGAGATCATGTGAAACTCAGCTCGCCCTATTTGCCCAAGAAATTCACAGTGCCGTAGACACTGGCGAGCAGATTGATGCCGTATTCCTGGACTTCAGGAAGGCATTTGATACGGTTCCGCACTTACGTTTAGTGAAAAAAATACGAGCTTACGGAATATCGGACCAGGTTTGTGATTGGATTCAGGATTTCCTAGAAGAAAGAACACAACATGTCATTCTTAACGGTTCAAAATCTGCAGATGTAGAGGTAATTTCGGGAGTACCGCAAGGAAGCGTGATAGGACCTTTATTGTTTACAATATACATAAATGACTTAGTTGACAACATCGGTAGCTCCGTGAGGCTATTTGCAGATGACACGGTTGTCTACAAGAAAGTAGCAACATCAGAAGACTCGTACGTACTCCAGGAAGACCTGCAGAGGATTAATGCATGGTGCGACAGCTGGCAGCTTTCCCTAAACGTAGATAAATGTAATATAATGCGCATACATAGGGGCAGAAATCCATTCCAGTACGATTATGCCATAGGTGGTAAATCATTGGAAGCGGTAACGACCGTAAAATACTTAGGAGTTACTCTCCGGAGCGATCTGAAGTGGAATGATCACATAAAACAAATAGTGGGAAAAGCAGGCGCCAGGTTGAGATTCATAGGAAGAATTCTAAGAAAATGTGACTCATCGACGAAAGAAGTAGCTTACAAAACGCTTGTTCGTACGATTCTTGAGTATTGCTCATCAGTATGGGACCCTTACCAGGTTGGATTAATAGAAGAGATAGACATGATCCAGCGAAAAGCAGCGCGATTCGTCATGGGGACATTTAGTCAGCGCGAGAGCGTTACGGAGATGCTGAACAAGCTCCAGTGGCGGACACTGCAAGAAAGGCGTTACGCAATACGGAGAGGTTTATTATCGAAATTACGAGAGAGCACATTCCGGGAAGAGATGGGCAACATATTGCTACCGCCCACATATATCTCGCGTAATGATCACAACGAAAAGATCCGAGAAATTAGAGCAAATACGGAGACTTACAAGCAGTCGTTCTTCCCACGCACAATTCGTGAATGGAACAGGGAAGGGGGGGATCAGATAGTGGTACAATAAGTACCCTCCGCCACACACCGTAAGGTGGCTCGCGGAGTATAGATGTAGATGTAGATGTAGACATTATGCTACCACCTGCTACCTCTCAGTGAAGCACTACAGACAAGCGCACAAAAGCGACATCGGCTTCATCATATAAATCCTTTCCGCCTTTATCTGCTCAAGCTACATTGCCTGCCAAAATGAGTGAAACACCCAGCACGGTTGGATGTTAGTGTAACTTCGTCCTAAAATGATACAATCTGGTAAAATGGCGTACATCGTGTTACTTGTTACTGCCACAAGGGGCAGCACTTTATGGCACAAGGTTATGTTCTTGTATTAGCGAGACTGCGCAAACGCTTCCAATAGAGCTAGAAATTGAACTACTACAACACATTAAAGACCTTGAACATTTCAACGTACTGAATGGAGTAAGTAATCTGGTATTTGAGACAGTCAAGAAGAATGAAATTGACAATTGATTCAGCAAGTAGCCATTGATGGTAGGTTAAATACCTACTTAATTTAGCCAAACAAACAATAAGCATTTAACACCCTACCTATAATTCGATAAACCATACTTCCGTGTTAATAGTTACGTTTAATCATCTACTCATCATCATTTAAAACTGATTATACTTTTATAGCGTTCAGTCTGGAGCATAGTCCCCCTTATAAAATTCCTCCATGATCCCCTATTCAGTGCTAACATTGGTGCCTCTTCTGATGTTAAGCCTATTACTTCAAAATTATTCTTAACCGAATCCAGGTACCTTCTCCTTGGTCTACCCCGACTCCTCCTACCCTCTACTGCTGAACCCATGAGTCTCTTGGGTAACCTTGCTTCTCCCATGCGTGTAACATGACCCCACCATCTAATCCTGTCGCCCTGACTGCTACATCTATAGAGCTCATTCCCAGTTTTTCTTTGATTTCCTCTTTGTGGATACCCTCCCGCCATTGTTCCCATCTACTAGTACCTGCAATCATCCTAGCTACTTTCATATCCGGAACCTCAACCTTATTGATAAGGTAACCTGAATCCACCCAGCCCACGTTTAATAAGCCGAAATTATTGAAGTTACTAACAAATAAAGTTATTATCAAAATTATTAAAATGTAAATTTGTTCAATCATATTTTGGGTCTCTAATCATATTCAGCAAAGAAAAATTTGGAATGCAGATGAGTCTGCATTGCCAACTGTACAGAGGACTCCTAAAATACTTGTAGCAAGAAAAAAGAAGCAAGTAGGAGCATTAACAGGTGCAGAACGAGATCAGAATGCCATTTTGAAGTGCTGTATGAGCTCTTCTGAAAATTTTATTCTATCTGCACCCATCTTTGCAAGAAAAAGGAAAAAATATGAACCGTTTAATAGTGCACCAATTGGCACATTAGGTCAAGTTACTGGATTAGTGTGGGTGATTGGGGTCCTGTTTCTATAATGGTTGTAGTTTTTCAAGGAATATGCTAATCCTATTAAGAAGAACAAGTTTCTTCTCTTAGTGGATGGCCATACAACCCATAAATATCTTGGTGCACTGATTTATACCAAAGAAAATAATATCATAATGACGTCATTAGTACCTCACCGCACACTCTATTTGCATCTATTAGTTGTGACATTCTTTGGTCCACTTAAAACAAACTACAACGAAGATGTTTCTAATTAGTTGAGAAATCATCGTGGGAGAGTTGTGGGGCAGTTTCGTGCGGTCAGTTTGTTATCAGCAGCATATAGAAAACTCCGCTATTCACAATGCAACTAGCGGCTCTGCAAAAATCGGAATCTGGCCACCGAAACCCCAATATTTTCGCAGATCTTCTTTTTGTCCATAGATTTCAACAAAGAGATCTCTTCCAGAAAAAGAAGATACAGAAAACGGAACACCTAAAAGGAGACTAACAAGCAGAAAACTGTACTGCTGCAGTTGCTCCTCAAGTTTCATCACCTACATTACATTCCGATACTGCAACATCCTCTGGAGTACGACCGTCATATACTATACCAAATGAGATATCTCCATTTCCTTCTGAGGCTCAGGTTAGGCCGTTTCGAACAAATGGAAACTGACGAGTTCACAAGTTCCGACCAGCACTCAATATCTTTGAGAGGTAAAACCGAAGTCATCAAGAAAAGAATGTAGGCACGCAGTCATGCAACTAAATAGGCGAAGAAAAAACTTTATTTTGAAAGGCCTCCGAGACTCGAGTGCAGTACTCTCGTCACACACAGACACACTTCCTTCCATTACTAAATTGGCTATTCCTTGAAACCTCAGATATGACATATCAACTGATCCCTTCTTTTAGTCAAGTTGTGCCACAAATTTCTTTTTTCCCCAGTTAAATTCAGTTAGTTATCCCATACACACAATTAATTTCCGGTATTATTGTGTTGCACCACATTTCAAAAGCTTCTATTCTCCGCCCGACTAAACTACTTATCGTCAAAGTTTCACTTCCGTAAAAGGCTAATATTCTGGAAAATAACTTCCATCTTGGTAATGAATCGTAAGGAAGTAAGAAATTAAACACTCATCCTTATCTGTCTTTGACTAACAACTAACGTAAACACATGTGCTTGTTTGCTGTTGCTGCTGTTCTCCAAATACTGTAGCAGTTTAAAGCAACCGTTACTTTTCTAGAACTCGGCTGTGTTATGGTCTACTTCGCGAGAATCACAGAGGTGTAATTCATTTTAGCGCAAAGGCTACAATTCCTGCGCAATTAAGTTCATTAAGGGCTTTGTCGGGTTGGCGAGTAGTTTACACGGTCTCAGCGCGGCGCTGCACTCGCCGTCAATTGACACCGAAGCTCGGACCGCACGCGGAAATGGACACGGTATTGAAACTATCACGACTCAACCGTCTCGTTTTTTCCGAAAATTTGATTTGACCTGAAAAAACTGCCTTGATCGAGCGTGTTCCAAATACCATCATCGATAATTACGTAGAAGCAGTAAGTGACATAATTTTTGGTATCAATATTTCGCACTGCTCACGCACATGTATTTTTACAAGAATGGTTGATAACACAGCTCAATTAGTGCACGAGGTTAATGGCGTCAGTAAGATATTTTAAAAGTGCTAGTAGACAAGTTGTGTTTTCAAATGTGTTTCTATTTGTTAATAATTCTGTAATCTCTAAGCATAAAAGGCAATGTCCTGACTGACTGACTCACTTACTCATCATCGCCTAGCCCAAACCGCTGAAGATAGATACCTGAAATTTGGAGAAGATGTAGGCTGCAGGCGTTGTTCAAGAAGGGATTTTCCAAATTCCACCCCTAAGGGAGTGAAATAGGGGATGAAGGTCTTTTTTTTTAAAAAAAATGCCGCTATTAAGGCGATTCCGACGCTAGACTTACGAAAATTGGTATTTGGTTTCTCAGTCAGTAACAAAGAAATACGCGCTTCAACATTTTTGGAAATTTAACTCTATGAGGGTGAGATAGTGGAAGAAAGCCTTTATCGAAAATACATCGTTATTAAAGAATTACTAGAGTATTTTTAAAGCTACATCTATGAACACTGGTATTTGACTTCTCGGTTGCAAATAAAAAAAAAAAAATACGTGTTTCAGTGTTCTTGGGATTGAATCCATAAGGAGGTGAAATAGGGGATGAGATTTTTTATGAAAATATTTTAATATGAAAAATTATTAAAGCTAAATCTATATAGATTTATTTTTTTGATAAAAACACATTTTCAATACTTTGGGGATGAAAGGAGGGATGAATAGTTTTTACGGAAATATTTCATTGTGGCCGGCCGGAGTGGCCGTGCGGTTCTAGGCGCTACAGTCTGGAGCCGAGCGACCGCTCCGGTCGCAGGTTCGAATCCTGCCTCGGGCATGGATGTGTGTGATGTCCTTAGGTTAGTTAGGTTTAATTAGTTCTAAGTTCTAGGCGACTGATGACCTCAGAAGTTAAGTCGCATAGTGCTCAGAGCCATATTTCATTGTGCAAGTAATTTTGAACCAAAATCTATAACAATTTGCATTTAGCTTCTCCGTTCGAAATAAAACATACGCATGTCACTGTTTTTGGAAATTCAAGCCGTGCGGGGTAGCCGCGCGGTCTCGGGCACCTTGACACGATTCGCGCGGCTGCCCCCGTCGGAGGTTCGAGTCCTCCCTCGGCCATGGATGCGTGTGTTGTCCTTAGTATAAGTTAGTTTAAGTTACATTAAGTAGTGTGTAAGTCTAGGGACTGACGACCTCAGCAGTTTGGTCCCACAGAAGCTTACCACAAATTTCCAAAAAAAATTCAACCCCTAAGGGGGTGAAATAGCGAGTGAAACGTTTTGTGAAAACATTTCATTGCGAAAGCCTTTTTAAAGCTAAACCTTTGAAAATTGGTGTTCGGCTTCTCGGTTGGAGATTAAAAAATACCTGTTTCACAGTTTTTTGGAAATTCAATCCCTAAGGGTCAAACTGGCTCACTGACTCATCGTCGCCGAGCCCAAACTGCTAAGGACCGAAACTTGAAGCTCGGAGAATTGTAGGCATCGTTTAAGATAGGATTGTCCGAAATGCCACTCCTAAGGGGGCGGAGTAGAGGATGAAAGGCTTTTTGAAAGTTTGTCGCTGTTAAGAGAATTTTGAAGTTAGAACTACGAACACTGGTATTTGGTTTCACAGTCAGAAAATAAAAAAATCCCCTTTCAACATTTTTGGGAATTCAACCACTAAGGGGATAAAATAGTGCGTGAAAGTTTTTTGAAAATAAATAATTACTAATAACTACTAAAGGATTTTTTTGGCTGCATCTATGACAACTGATATTTCACTTCTCGCTTATAAACAAAAGAAAAAAATACGTGTTTCAGTGTATCTGGAAATTCAACCGCCCCTCCCTCCTCCCTGCAGGGATTGCAGTAGCGGATGAAATTTTTTAAGAAATTTTCTTCGTTACATTAAAAAAATTTTAAAGCTAAATTTATGAAAATTATATTTCACTCTTCAGCTATAAATAAAATAATGTTTGTTAGAAGATGTAAGTTTCTATGAAAATATCTCCACAAGAACGCAGAAGGCATGATTAACAAAAACTTTGGACTCCAGCTACCACAATCGCCTTTTGGTCAGAAGTACATTCGGATAAGACCACGCTTATATGGCCTTAATTAGCGTGAAAAGCTTAGAAGGTGTTCCAGTTTGTGAACAACATAAAAATTCGATTAAATAAAAACAAAAAAAAGAAACTCTGGAGGCCATACAGCCTACGCGAGAGAAGCAGCGAGAGCTAAGCTAGTAGTTAGTAAAATCTCTAAACAGGTATGTATACTAAGAGGTGTCAGAGATACTCCAACCGGCTCCAAGGTTCAGGGATGCTCGCATATAATGATTTCGCAGTACTGCTTAACACGTATTCGGTTATTTAAGCAACATACTATCCAGGGTTCAGGTTCCCTAAGAGTAAAGTATTTCAGATGTGCATTACCATGGTTACAATTAGTAAAAACACAGTTCACTTTTGGTCTCATCAAACACAGAATTTATTCCTCTATATCATTTTCTAACATTCTGCGTGGTGTCTGTTTGTTCTGTATCGTGTCTCACTACCACTTTCGCGCAACGACGCTCTGAGCGTGTTTTTTAGGGAATTGACTAGTTTGAACCTGGGACCTGTTGCTGGTAAGGAGACGCCAGACCACACATGACATGTAGAGTTCAGAAGAGTGCAGTGAGACTAGCGATGATATAACCAAATACTTAATTATTTCAGTGTCAGCTCCACTGCACTCCCTGTAAAAGAATCTTAATACTAACTAAATTTAGTGGAAGGGGTTCAAGGCTTTCCTATTTTTAGTTAGCTGGTAAAATAACGTCGAAAAAGCAGTTAAGTTTACCACTGGAAATTTTATTCTACTCCCAAAACATTGTTTATAAATTGCGCTATTGATAAAAGGAAATGTTTTAATACAGGATGATAACAACCAACTGCGTTCAACAAAAATGTGAACGAATATTCCCTGAGTGGGTTTCCAAGTTCTACAATGGATCGAAAGATGACCTATGCCATATCACATCTATAATCTAGGTTTAAATTAAGTTTCACAAGAGAGAAAACTATCAAAATGGTCTACAGTGATCCTCAATTATCTTTAATTACTTATCTAACTTGTCGTAAATTACAGTGGCTGATGTGGCTTCTCAATAACTATATAAAGCAGGAAAATCATCACGTTTCAGATTTTTACTTCAAGTGGCAAATCTGAACACCATGAGCTTTAATTGACGATCGACACTAGTATTACGCAAAAAGGGGGTGTAACAGATGAGACTTCTGCAGTTCTGAGTGAAGCTTTATGCGCTGTTAAGCGGCATCACGTGCGTTCATTACCTTGTCGGTGTTCGTCAGGGGGCGGCAGATAGCACAGCTCCGCTCACCTCGCCGTCTAGGAAGCAACTCCTCTCCTAACTTCTCCTTACTGCAATTTACCGAAGTTGGTTTAAAAAAATATCTGGCTGTGTTTTCATCTGACCAATCAGGGTCTCAATGTTAACCTTAAGCTCCGCTTACAAAAATTCTGTCTATCCAATGAGAAACGTTATACTTTTCGTGGTGGGGCAATGTTTTTAAAGTTTGCAACGTAACAGAGACGCGAAAAAGTCTCACGCTAAAACTTGAAGCTGGTGTGGTCCTTTTAATGTTATCGTAAGATCTATACTGTTCTTCTGGGGGGCTCTATCTTTTAACATGGGCTGGGGGGTGGTCCTGACGTAACAGAGACGCGGAAAAGTCTCACGCTAAGTCTCTAGCTTTTAACATGGGCTGGGGGGTGGTCCTGACGTAACAGAGACGCGAAAAAGTCTCACGCTAAGTCTCTAGCTTTTAACATGGGCTGGGGGGTGGTCCTAACGGTTAGCTGCCGACGTGGGTGTCCATCCCTTATCGTAGGGCCTTCTGACTTAACACGGTTCTGCTCTCGGCTTCTGTTCTTGTTTCTCCCCTCGGAACTGCGTCTGTCTCATGGTGGGAAGGTATGACATGCATTTAGGCATTCTTGTGTTAGTCTGTGGTATTCCATTTGCTCACTCGTTACTCGTATTACTTTGGTTAATTTAATGTCACGATTTATTCGGAGCTATGTCACATACTACTGGTTTTGCTTATCATGTCAGGGTTTTCATTGAAGGTGTTGGATTTGCCTGACACCTTACAATTTGTGTGAATCAGTTTATTGATAGATGGGTTAGTTTCAACGATAAACAGAGATAAAACCAAAATTAATTTTGTTGCATGTTGGAAACAAGCAGACGTAAAAATGACAGAACTGTGCCCTGTGTGCGAAAAGTCAATAGTAGAGGATGAGGCAGTGACTGTGAAAGCAAGAGGAATCAGAACGTTGTTGGAGTGCAGTAAGAAGAGACGTGATGGAATGGATGCTCTTTTTGAGACATGTAATACTGTAAAACTTCATGTCTCTTGTCACACATCTTACACCACGAACAAAAATGTCGCTGCTGCAGAGAAAGCAAGTGGAAGTGGATATACACGTCAAGACCGATCAGGTCAGCCAGCGTTCAATTTTAAAACAACATTTTTTTTAACACCGATGCCAGTGATGAATTCATTTCCAAACAGTTAAGACGGAATGTCCATCGACAGGTTGCTGTTAGCACCGTAACCACTATAGGATTTAGAGACAGTGTTCTGGAAACTACCCGAGGTGACCAGTGGGCAAAGTAAGTCACATCCCGACTAGGGAATGATTTGATTGCTGATGAGGGCTGATACCATCAAAGCTGTATGTGAAAATTTTTCTTACGTGTACGTCCAACAAAAATCAAAGGTAGGCCTCAGAATAAAGACATCACTAATGCTTTACAATATGTTTGCAATTACATTGAGGGCATGGAAGATGAGTGACAATTTTCTTTGAAAGACGTCATGAAAGACTTCCCTGACCCCAAAGTAAGTGAGAAAACTCTGATGAAAAGATTGCAAGACTATTATGGGAGGGACATCATCATATCAGTTGGTCAACGCCGAGAGACAATGCTCTGCTTCCGCAATACTGGTTACAAAATCTTGTCCCAGAAATGGTATACATCCAAACAGGCAAATGAGGAGGAAGAACGTCTCCGAGTTGTTCGCGCAGCAGCTGCCATAATCCGGTAAGATATCCGTTCAAAAGTGTATCGCCTTGACAGCTACCCAGATCCCCAACACTTTCTGGAAAACTGTGAGGAGGATATTCCACAAACCCTCCATGTGTTACTTGATTCAATCATACATAGATGCAAGCGAGGCCAACGGCAGAGAGACAGAACCAAAGTAATTTTTATTTCTCATAGTGTAATATCTGCCACTAGACCGAGATCTTTTCATTCTTCCCTCCAAGTTGGGGTTGGAGCCCACCTGTCCAGGAAATATGGCTCAAGGGAGATAATACAAACAGCAAGTGGACTTGGTTTCTGCTGTTCCTACGACTAGGCCAGGATGTTTGAAGTGTCTTGTATGAACAACCCTCAGAGCCCTATCCCCCCAAATTCTTTCTCTCAATAGACGTTTGACAATCCAGATGTCAATGTTGACACTATTGGTGGCCGTAATAATTTCCGTGCTATGGCTGGTATCCAATGTGTAACGCCAGCAATTTCTCCCTCTTCAAGAGGTACAGTAATTGCTAGAACAATTACTGTTCCAAAAACCAGCAATGTTGCAGATTTGTGTGTAATTCCAGTAACAACATTTGAACATACTGGAGCACCTTTGAAGAATGTTATGTTTGAGGACTTGGTCAATCTACTGGTCAAAAATAAATGTCTTCTGGAAGATATCAAACCTTTCTTAGAGCATGACGCTCAAGCTGAAGCTATTGTCGAAGCTGGCCTCCGATTTTTAACAACCCTCTATGGAGGTACAGCAGGAGACACTTTAGACAAATTGCGATTCGACCTGTTTTCCAAAGCGATTGTGAAATCCAGATTCACCCTAGCAGTCCTACCACCAACGTCGGAAGCAGCTTGCCAGCATTGCTTGAGGACCTACTTACAAGTACAAATGTGGGTAGCACACCAGATGGATCCACTCCTCTGGGGGTGGCAGGCTTCAGAGTTTGGTCTTGGCCCCGTTCCTACACCCAAAGAACCAGCTCCACAGTCTCTTCTCTCAACAATTTCCTGCAAATGCAACAAGGGCTGTGCAGGTAGTTGTGGGTGTCGGAAGGCTGGTATTAAGTGTTCATTAATTTGTGTCAACTGCAAGGAGAGCTCATGCACTAACTCCCTCCAACCAGATGAAACTGACGAACCAGATGTTGACGAAGACCTGGACTGTATATATGAGGTGACGAAAATTACTGACTTTGAGGAGCCGAGTGACGGGGCGTCGGACTCCGAAATTACAGACTTTGGGGATCTAAGTGGTGCAATGACAGTCAAACGTCGACATATGTGAAATTTGTGTACTTACCTACTTTTACCCTTTTCATCTCATACATTTATGTAATATTTTGTAATTACTAAATATAATAACCACTACTTAACTTCAAGAAGTGTCTCTCTCTTCCTGTCTCCTTCATATCAGTTGAATGGGTATCACTATATAATATCGAGGGTTGAGAATGGAGACCACGTATCTGACAAAAGACAAATTTTACAGGGGAGCTAAAAAATATAACTTTTTAATAAAAATCTTGATTGCTTTGATTTTTTATTTAGAGTATAATCATTTATTACTCTCAGGTTGTGCACTGTTTTTTTTGCATCATTTTGTTATAACATTTTTTTTCACTTACAAGTTTTTTTGAGCCAGGACTTTTTTCTGACATCGGTCAGATACGGGGTCTCAGTTCTTAACCCTCGATATATGAAAAACTTTTTTAATACTATTTTTCAAATTTTACAAAATTTTAATATTTTATTCTATTACTATATTAAATAAGTATAAGACAATGGGTTGCTATAGTTCTGTATTTAAAAGAGTGGACATAAGAATTACTGAAGAACTACGTTTAAAATTGTCTTCATTGATGATGAGAAATGGTCCAACTTTAATGAGGAGCTGTACACAAATGGGTAGTCCAATAAATTCACTTTTGGTTTCATCTAATGCAGAACTTATATCTCTATATCTTTTTTATGAACGACATTATCGATAGGTGGGTTAGTTTCAACGATATTACCAAAAAACAGAGGTTGAAACGAAAATTTTTCGTGAACATGTAAAATTGGTCCAACTTTGAAGTGCACTAGTATGGAAACGGGTGATCCAAAAAATATGCGGATGGTCTCATTCAATGCAGAATTTCATGCCCTACAATTTTTAATTCCACTATGTTTTCGATATTGTAAGTCATTTACGAGATATAATCACAAAACCGAAAAAATACCCCTTTTTCGGGTACATTTTTGCCCCCCCCCCCCCCCCCCCCGACATTTCCACAAATCACAGTATGGAAACGGGTGATCCAAAAAATATGCGGATGGTCTCATTCAATGCAGAATTTCATGCCCTACAATTTTTAATTCCACTATGTTTTCGATATTGTAAATCATTTACGAGATATAATCACAAAACCGAAAAAATACCCCTTTTTCGGGTACATTTTTGCCCCCCCCCCCCCCCCCCCGACATTTCCACAAATCACAGTCGTACTGGGACACAAACGAAGCCATTAAAACAATAAAACCTTTTGTAGCAATTATTTCCGATTTGAATGCTAATTCTACTGGACTAAAAAGACAGCGAGCTGCGGAGACAACAGTATTGTAAAGAGAAGGAGGAATTCAGCACAGCTGTTCAGAAAGATAAAACACAGTCCTGGAAGCAATACTGCAGCCTGAAACCAACAATAACCCTTGCAACGTAGTCTGTCGAATTGCACCACGGAAAATCGGAAATAATACTCCCATGACAACTCTAAGAAGTGATACCACGATAACAACAGATTTCACCGAAACTGCCACCTATAGGCTTCAATATTATGTTCCTGAGCACGATCAGACACAAGACGCGAAATACCACAAACTAATGACATCTCAATCGCTGCGATCCAGCGGAATTTTAGGTGATGTAGCTTTTACACAGACAATAATAGAGGTAATAATAGAGAACTTACCTGTAAACAAGATTCCTGGCGAAAATGGTGTTAGAAGTAAGTTCCTTCTTCGAGTGTACTGCATTTTTCCCATCTGTCTTTCCGCTATACATGACAGCTGCTTATAGAAGGCTTGTTTTCCGTGATTATGGAAAAGGGCGAAAATACTAACCATTTTCAAATCTGGTAAAGAAAACAGAAGTGTCCAAATTCCGTCCCACCAGCCTTCTGTGAACGCAAAGAAAAGTATTAGAAAAGTTATTAACTGAATTATGCACCATGTCTTCTCTAAAGACCTTCTAAGCAACAAGTGGTACGGAATTAGTCCATAGAAAGCAACAGTACGGTTGATGCATTATTGGCTGTAATACCTTCATAGACGATAGCATATCACAAAGACAGTATGTAATAAGGGTCGGTCTCGACGTTGAGGAAGCTTTTGCCCAAGGTTTTGAGGCCCAGCATCCTAAATGAGAGAATTTCAATGTCCTAGGGGCTTACATAACCTAGTTAAAAACTATTTCAGTGACAAAACAGCAGTGTTCGCATTTAACATCTCACTTGAAAAGAATGTGACAAAAGTGTGCCCACAGGGGTCCTGCTGTGATTCAGATGTTTGGAATATCCAGTATAATTCCGTGCCGAATTTGGATTACACAGCTAACACAAAGACGGTAATATTTGCAGACGACTTACGTTGACCAAGGCAAAGACTGTCATTATTGGTGAGGAGCACCGATATACAGAAAAGGAAAAAAATCACAGCGTGGGCTCAAAACAACAAAATCCGATTTAATGATCAAAAGTTAAGCGTAATGCGAGAAACTAGGACAACACATGAAGACAGAGCAACACATAGTACAATTCTAAGCAATAATGTTTTGGAAGAAGTTGAACGATTAAAATATATCGATATAACAATTATTGATTCCAGATTTATCTTTAATGAACACATACAATACATGACTGAAAAATGCACAAAACTAATTCATTCTTCATCTACATCCGAAGGCTCAACTGGGGACTTGTTTCAGGAGCAATGAAAATAATTTACAAACGAACTATACTACAAATAGTGGCATATGCTCGTTCCGCTTGGAGTCACGCTCTAAAGAAAATATAACCGTACTAAGCATCGAAGAATCCAGCGCTTGATCAACATTAAGATTTCTAAGACTTACAGAACGACGTCTACTGAAAGCTGCACGTTCTAACCGGCCGTACGTCAATAATTATTGCGTCTAGCTCTGTAGGATCAAACTGAGGAGCAAATTTCCGTGCTCAAGGAACAAGTCAGTACATAAAATGAACATCATAAAACTAGTAACAGACGAGCTGCTAAGTACATACTAGCATCAACAATATAACACTGAAGTTTAGTTGGATTGTTTGGTAGAAACTCGAGGCAATAGCTGAAGAACATAAAATTATAAAAACTAAACT
This sequence comes from Schistocerca piceifrons, assembly GCF_021461385.2. Taxonomy (NCBI): domain Eukaryota; kingdom Metazoa; phylum Arthropoda; class Insecta; order Orthoptera; family Acrididae; genus Schistocerca; species Schistocerca piceifrons. The sequence goes on from NC_060139.1 coordinate 332,317,993, forward strand.
AGCGGCCCATTCTATATAGACACTTCCGTAGATTAAAAACAGTGACCCCATTCAGCAACTACAGTAACTTTAGAATGAAACTTTAAACTGAAGGAATATCCAGTAGAGGTTTTTACCGATTCGGAGAACGGTACAAGTTCAGAACTAGCAATAATCATTATTGGTACACTTGCCTAGTTAAAATATACACTAAAAATGGGTGCACCAGTAACCAAGCAAAACAATTAGCAGTCTTATGGGCCTTAGAGAAACTAGATAATTTATGAGAAATAAATGTTCAAATGGTAGCTGTAATAGCACGGGTAATCGAATTGCACTGACTTCTTTTTAAAAAATCCAGGAACAATAAATATTTGATAGAAGAGATCAGAAACAAAATTAGGAAACTGCGTCAGAGGAAATGGCATATTAAGTTAGAGTGGACTAAAGCCCATGTAGGAACTTCTGAGACTGAATTGGCAGACAAGGTTGCAAAACAAGTAGCTCGAGAAAACGCAAGAAAAAGTTACAACAGCATCCGTCTGTCTGTGAACAAAAGAAAATGAAGATACATATCGAAAGGGAACTGGGGAAAGATGGTTTGAAACTACAAAAGGGGTGATCGCAAAAGATTTGTTCCGACTGTTCGACAGTTATTGAAGGCATCTAATCTTAAATCAGTGTCAATCGGACATGGAAAATTACTTTCTTACTGCCGTCGATTAAGACTATTCCCAGCTGCTGCTTGTACATGCATAGAGGGTAATCAAACAGCAGGTCACCTCTTAGAGGTATGCCATGAACTTGCGTATGAGAGATATGCTTTAAAAAAAATTATTACAGAAATGGGAGGCAGCTGACCCGTCAATAAACCAGCTTTAGGTGTACTTGAATGAATCTCACAAATTTTATAACGTAGTAACCTTTCCCAGCATACGAATAATTACGTTACTCGAAATAAGTAAAAAACTTACGAGGATCATACAGAAGTTTACGGCTGGGAATGTAATTAATTTCATACTTTTCATCCATACTATTGTAATTCATTATAATTAGACTTCTTCCTTATGTACCTTGTATAAAAATTAAACCTAAATATGTAATATTAGAAATATTTTAGTGGGGCATGTTGCAAACAAATAATCACACAATTAAAAAAAGTCTTCAGTTTGTTTCCAGGACTGTTGATCAGAAAACGATAATTGGTTTTCATAACATAAAATTAAAACCTCATTGGCCGGCGATTCTAGGTTTCTTGTAAAAGAAGATATAAATAACTTTTCTATCCACTTGCACACCAAACCCGCTTCTGTCGTGGGCAAGGATCACAAGGACCAATACGTCTTAAAAATAATATGCATATTCTGCAAGCCACGTAAACTAAAATTGTGATGTGTAAGTGTACAAAAAATTTCTCGTATACTAAGACGAACTAAACTAAAATTTTGTTATTGCTATTACGTTGGTATGAAACTATAAAACATTACACAGGACATAAATTGTCACTGACATTTTGCTTCATTAAATTACTGACGTAAACCCAATTGGCTTGGCGGAAAATTCTTCCAGCGATTACTGAAATAAATTTAACTACAAAATATGCGACTATGCCGTTTCGTGGCCAGATCCATGACTTGGGGTAAAACGTGATATTATTGACTTGAGGCCTATAGCTGCTTTATGTAAGATAAATTAAGATGAAGGTATTTCTAAACATATTGCAAAAATTTTTGCCGTATTTCCGTTGGAAGTGGATTGCTACTAATTAGCAACGAGCATCATAATACCCCAACGAGTCAAGTTTTTGCTTAGAAGAACGGGTGGAGGTTGGAGAGCTCAGAGAAAAACGTGGGATAACAATAATGTTCTTAGGCTATTTCTGGAATATCCAAATCGGCGAGGAGAGCGTAGAGGACGGAAATGAAGGTCATCTTCGTATTACAAGAAAGGACACAGCAATCTTTAAGTCCGGAAAAGTGAAAAGGGCATTCTGAATAACAGTAGTTCACGTTAATATCGAGTATTTATGTAAATTGACTTTTTAATCCTCGCAAGGGTTAAATAGGCTATCAATAAAGCCGTAGAAATTCTTCCTAATTGCTGTTATAACCTCTGAATTTCTGCAGTTGACACGTGTCAAATTTATTGCCTTGTCGCATTCTTATCCGTTCAAGTACAAATAAACCTTTTTCTTAACCTTTCCTCCTCCAGATTATTTTTGTTCGGAACTTGAGTCGGTTTTACGATTTCCTCCCATCAACGGTGATCTTTGTTTAGGTGCTACATTTATATTCCGATTTTGTTATATTGAAAACATTTGACTACGATGTTCATCTTATAACTTCGTTCACATAAAAATTAAGTCTTTCTCCAGAAACGTTTAAGAAGAGCTCAGGAAACATGGGTCAATATTGCTTCACAGTCAAATGATCTTCTTGAAACCAGTAACGCTTCTTCACTAGTGCAGAATATATTCCGAGTGATTAGCATGGAGTTACGCAATATTGGTCCAAACGATCGTGGTATCCTGCCAGTGACGGGGAAAGTATTCAGGTAATCAAATCTGTGTACGTTCCATTTACAGTCCTCACCTTCTTGTCCCTCGATAAGAATTAACAACTGATTGATCCAATTCTCGTTGCTAGCCCTTAGTGCGAAAGTCCTTCGTCTCTGCATAATTCTGCAGCCTACGTCCAACTCAACTTGATTGCTGTAATAGAACCTTGGTCTTCCTTTACAGCTTTGATTTCCGCCCCCCCCCCCCCATTTCCATTTAGTGCCACATAACTACCCGTTGATGCCTCAGATCGTGTCCTACCAACTTATCCCTCGTTTTAGTCAAGTCACATCACAAAGCTCTTTTCATCCTGACTCGATATATTATTTCTTCATTAGCAATCCTGCTCACTCATCTAATCTTCAGCATTCTTCTGCAACACCATGTTTCAAAAGTTTCTCTTCTCTCATTGTCTGTGCTTTTCATTTCATTTGTTTCACTTCCATATAAAGCTATACTACAGAAAAATACCTTCAGGAAAGCCTTCCCAACGCTTAAATTTTATAAGACAATAAAAAATTTGGCTTTCCAGGAAAACTTTCCTTGCTATTGTCAGTCTACATTCCACATCCTCTTTACATCTACATTCGTCAGTTAATTTGCTACCCAAATATCAAAATTCATCTATACTTTCAATGTCTTATTTTCTAGTCTAACTCTTTCAGCATCCCTGATATTATTCGATTAGTTTCCATTACTCTTGCTTTTATTTTGCTGATGTTCATCTTATAACCTTAAAGTTTTCATTTTATTTTTCACAGACTGTTATTCCTTTTCCAAATTTCTCTTTAGTTTCCTTTACTGCTTGCTCAATGAAGAGACGGAATAACATTGGGGATAAGCAGTGACCCTGTCTCACCCCCTTCTTAGATACTACCTCCTTTTCATGGCCTTCCACTCTCATTACTGCAGTTTGGTTTCTCTATAAGTTATAAACAACATTTTTATTTTATCTATGTGATATTTAGAATTCTGAGATGTGTATCCCAGTCAAATGTTATTTCCAAATTCACGAATACTATAAATGTGGATTACCCTTCTTAAATCTATCTCTTAAAGTAATACACACAGGCAGCACTGAACTGCATGTTCCTACATTTCTCCAGAACCCAAACAGATCTTCCCCGAGGTCGGCTTCTACCACTCATTTCATCCTTTCATAGAAAATTCGTTTTAGAGTTTTGCACCCAGTACTAATTGAAATGCATATCGATGATACATCTTTCAGCAGCTGCCTTCATTGGTATTGGAATCTTTACATTCTTCTTTTAATCTCATATATTCTGCATACCAGAAGAAACAGTTCTGTCATGGTTAATTTACACGAGGATATTAATAATTATGGGGGAATATGATTTACTCCATCTACGTTGTTACGACTAAGGTCGTTCAGTGTTCCGTCGAATTCCTCTCGCAATGTCGCATTCCCATCGCAGCTTCATCAAATTTCTCTCCCCTTTCCACAATACTATTTTCAAGTTTTTTTCGCATACTCCTGTATCACCCTTCTATACATTTCTTTCAATTCTGATCCCGCTTTTTTTGCTTAGTACTGACTGGCTATCAGCTATTGATCTTCATGAAGCTGCTTCTCCCTTCTCCAAAGCTTTATTTTATTTTTCTATATGCGGCTTCTAATTTTCCTAGAATCATGCAACCTTCTACAGTTTGCATGTCTACTCTAGCCATTCCTGCTCTGCCACTTTACATGTTCTATCAGTTTCATTTTTAGACAAAAATATTTCCTTTTGCCTGCTTCGTTCAACTGCTTTTTTATAAGTATTCCTTTCATCAACTAACTTACTGTCATATTTGTATCAAAACATTCCAACTGAGCCGTGTATGTTTGCTTACTTATTTCCGTTGCCTTCACTATTTCATCTCCCAAAGCTACTTATTCGTTTTCTGTTGTATTTCTTTCATCTGTCAAATTTTAAAGTTACAGCCATTTATGCTGCCATGCACCCTTTATTTCTGTTACAGAAACCAGTATTTTATCAAAAAGAACTGTGAACTTTCTGCTTCCAGCGATTATACGTATGATACATTGTACATATTGGTGACAGTGCAAGTTTCTAGTGTCTGTAAATGATTATCTTTGCTAGTATTTACTTTTGTTTCGTTGAAGCAGTTTGTTCACATGTTACTGAATGTTTGTTGCCCAAGTGCTTCATATATTTGTGGAAGTACATATCCTTTAGTGTGCAATAAATACGAACTATGCCACGCATCAAGAAATCCAATAAAAGGAAATTCCATGGTAACCAGTTCAAAAACAAAGCAAGCTACACTGTTGAAAGTAAACTATGTATCAGTTCTTCAGGGAAGAAACTCCCACATGGCACACTTTCTGGTGACTCAAATTTTTGTGTTAACAATTACGCTGTTTGTAGTAGATTTTTTGTTGATGATGTGGGCATCTTATCTTCTTTGATAAGGCAAGTGGCGAAATGTAAACAATGTGATGGTGTAGCCTGTCTGGAAATAACTGAACAACAAAGTATCAGGAAGGGTTTAGCGTCAAAATTAGTTGTTCTGTGTAGATACTGCAATAAATCTACCTCTAAAATGACTTCGAACATTGAGCATAATTCATATGATGTGAATCTGAAGTTAATGTATGCAGTGTGTGCAATAAGAAAAGGAGAAAAGGCTGCTCAAAAGTTTTGTGATTTTACGGACCTTCCTCCTCCTTCCAGTAGGTTCAGCAAGCATATAAAAATACTTTAAGGTACCTAGACGGTTGTGTCTAAAGCATCTATGAAACGTGCAGTAGAAATAACTGTAAATATTAGCGCAACCAGGGACATTGCTGCTGCACTTGATGGGACATGACAACGTCGAGGACATCGTTTCTTGAACGGTGTTGTAAATGCTACTTCTTTGGAGACTGGAAAAGTTGTTGATGTTGAGTGCTTATCTAAGTACTGCCACATCTGCCATGGTAACTCTGAAGGACATATTGAACATCAGTATTAAAAGAGCTATGATGGTTTCAGTGGAGGTATGGAGGGTGATGGAGCTCTAAAATTATTTCAGAGGTCGGTACCCGTTTATAACGTAAGATATACGGAGTACCTAGGCGATGTGGACTCTAAAGCTTTCAATAAAATTGAGTTCAGTGTTTATGGTGATACCTTGGTACTAAACTGGAGTGTTGTGGACATGTGCAAAAGAGAATGGGTGCTAGATTGAGGAATCTACGAAGAGAAATGAAAGGGAAGTTGCTCTCTGATGGAAAACATCTGTCTGGCCGAGGCAGATTGACAGAAACTGAAATAGACATTTTTCGGAGTTATTATGGACTAGCCATTAGACGAACTGCACCTCTGAATGATGTTACAACAATGAGAAAAGCTGTATGGTCCACTTACTTTCATAAGTTGTCCACAGATGACCATCCTGTTAATGGACTTTACCGTAAAGAAGCAGATGCTTGGTGTGGTTACCAAAAAGCAAAAGAAAGTGGTCAAATGTACCATCATAAGCATTCTCTTCCTGAGCCTGTTATGAATGAAATAAAACCAATATGTAGAGACCTGAGTGACCCTGTTTTGTTTAGTAAATGTCTTCATGAAAGTTTCAATCATTGCACATGGGAAAGATTACCCAAGAATGTTTTTGTAGGGCTAAATACATTAAAAGTTGGTATACTAGATGCAGTGATATATTTCAATGATGAAGTGATAGGAAGGTTGGAAGTCCTGAGAAATTTAGGCATAAAATGTGGCTCTAATATGGAAGATCAATTGCTTGCGTGTGACAGACGATGGGTGCATGAAGCTGAAAGATTCGCTCTTCAAGTTACCAAAGAAGCAAGAAGTGCTAAAAGGAATGCCAAGAGGAAGCTTGAAGATGAAGAAATGCTGTGGGATGAAGACTATGCATCAGGAATGTTTTGAGGCACAGTTTAATTGGACTCATATCTTCATTCGCAATTTCCTGCAGGTTGTATTTTTCAGAAGTCAGGTACAAATTTTCCTAAAGTTTATAAAGCATTGGTCTAATTTTTTCTGTATCTTGCAATAGTCCATACTTATGAAGTAGATCTAAGTTTTATTGCAGAATCAACTAAATTATGGGAAAAAATAACATTTTTACTAGGAAAAAATTATAAAAATTAAAATGTAAGGTGCGATTTTTTTATCCTTGTAATATACATAATAGGTGGAATTAAACAGGTCTAGTACCTCAGCCATCATGTCATGCACATTTGGTAAAAATTTCGTGTCCTTCAAATGTATAACATTGGATTAAATGGTACCTCAATTTGTGGAAGCATTTTGCAAAAAGAATTGCGTCAATTTCTTTGTAATTTTTTTAATAACCCTAAGCAGGTTCAAAAATATTCAAAATACTTCTAATTTGTTTAGAAAGTGTGCTACATTACCTGACATCAACAAAAAATCTGTAAAACATATACATTACAAACAGTGCCTGAAAGTAATAGGTGTTTAGTTTTACATAATATTGAGCCGGAAAAGTACCCTGTATCCTTAAGACGAGCAAGGCGCTTGATTCCTTTGTGGCGAATACACTGTCGAGTTCTGACTGTGTTACAGAGTGGTCAGCAGCAGCAGCCTTGGTCAGCTGTTGTGGCATAAACTGAGGCAAGAAGAGCTTTCAAGCATGTAAATTAGCTTAGGATGGAGTGTAAAGTGGCCTATCGACCATGGCATCATTATTGGCTCTGTTTAGTTGAATTTACGATGCCAAGAAGAGCTATATCAGGTCATGGATAGTTTCGGGAACCATGGTTGCTTTACCTCCAGTTTTACAGCCATTGTAATTTGCCACAAGCGCTACCATATTCAGCAGAACTGTTATTTAAACATGCACATTCAATGGACCAGGTATTATTTATTGAATAATAACTTTTTCTGGAACCTCTAAATTGCATGTGCACACTCCTGATTATCTCCATTACATTCCTAGACAGTGTCCCTTGCAAGTGAATTAAGTCCGAGTATCCTGTTTTCTTATTAAACTGACACTTTTGGCTGTAAGACTTTTACGGTTTTTATTAATTTTGTGGTGTATGAAGTTTGGTTAGTTTTCTGTACAGTAGGAAATGATTTACTCCACATAATTTTCCACCTTAAATTTTTTGAAGTGTGTTCACAGAGAAAGATTTTTCATTAAATAAGACCCTGCTATTAAAATAATCAATGACAAAAATAAAGTACTTCTAGCTGCCTGTAAGTAAAAGATTAAAGAAGACGTAAGCATTATTTCACATTGAACAGGTTTGTAAACTAGTAATCGTTCGTTCCCTTTCTATGTTGTTTTAAAGTAGTCTTTTTCAAGTTGTGCAGTCGTTTACAAAGCCAGTTTGATTTTGAGTTCAATGAGAGACTAGTTGCTAGGCCCCCTTCTTAACTGTTGAACTGATTTAGCATTATTCATTATGCTTAAAGTTGTTACTGAAGATATTTGCCATTTTCTTAGTTATGTGTGTTACCATTTACAATTGATAATGATTCTTCAAACCATACCAGTTTAGGGGACCTCGTAAGCTATTTAACTTACGTGATAAATGACTGCAAAGGTTCTTTCTATGCAAGTGTAGCAACCAGAACAATCATTTACTCTGTACCAACTCTTTCATACAACAATAATTGTAATGCCCATTTGTATAGAATAATGTCATGTTCAAATTTCTGAAACCCATAATAACCAGTACTGTTACAAAATCATGGTTTTTTGGTGATCATTAATTAAAATACTAGTAGTTCTTGCTACTGCCAGGCAAACTTCGTAAGTTGGTCCTTCTGTATCTGTTCATTATACTGCATAATAGTTTTGGCAATAGCAAGTGCTACTGTGAGACAGTGTATATTGCTGCATTTTTTGACCATCCTATGTTCTGCATAAGGGTTAGCTGATGTATTGTTTGCTAGGGCAAGTTACTGTATAGTATGGAGAGTAACTGTGTTAGAAGAAATTATTTGGGTTTCAAGTGAGGTTAGTTTCTTAGGCGAAGTTTATTTCCACTTTGCCATAAAACTTGATATCTCATTGCCTAATTAGGCTGCCGACCGCATGTATATATAATTATAGTTTACTTCCGTATTAGTAGAACGTCAATTCAAAACTGGTTTGCTTTGCTGTTGTTACTATTTCACTTACGTCGCAATTACGAAATTATAGTCAGATCCCTCGTCATTATGTACTGTCACGGTCAGGCAAAACCCTCACAGAAGGTTAACATTATCTGCGATTTTCAATTTGGTAAGGGCCGATAGTGCTACAGTCTCTGATCAAAATCATATTTTCACATCGTTTAACGTACTGGATTACTTCTTCCTTAAATCGTCGCACGAACGACAGAATAACACCGAAAAAGTGACCAAGGGATAGAAAAGCAAAGTATTTCGCTCAACAGAGGTAAGGCCACTGGACTTGACGGGATACCAGTTCGATTCTACACAGAGTAAGCGAAAGAACTTGCCCCTCTGCTACCAGCTGCTCAGGTCTCTTGAGAAGCGAAGCGTTCCTAATGATTGGAAAACAAGCACAGTTCTCTTCTATTTTCAAGACGAGTCATCGGACAGACGTTCAAAACTGTAGGGCTATATCTCTGATTCGGTCTGTTGTAGAATATTGGAACAGGTTTTACGCTTGCGGAATATGAGATTTCTGAGGACCAAAAACTCCTCTGTAGGAACCAACATGGGTTCGGAAACAACGATGGTGTGAAACCTCGCTTGCTCTGTTCGTCCACGGAACGCAGAAATCAGTAGAACAGCTACCAGGTAAATACCGTGTTCCTTGGCTTCCGAAAGGCATTCGATACAGTTTCCGCCATGCTGCTAAATGAAAAAAATACAAGCTTATAAAGTACCATCGGAAAATGTCCCTATCGAAGCACAAAAAAGTCGAATATGAGCCTGTTTATTAAAAGATTCTGACGGAAATGTGGGATACCAGCTGCTTCATTCTACTTCCTCTTTACCTGTCAAACTTTTCCATAAAATTTTGGAATGCTAACTTTTTAACATGCAAATCACCTCACATTCTCACAAGCTCCCCTAACTGTAACTCGCTCACACCCACTAGTCCGTCAATGTAAGTCAGCTCAGTAATGCATTGCGTCCACTGGTGACACATCAGGGGGGTAGCAAGTTGCATATCCAGGATTCTGTCTGCTTTACAGCGTACTTCTTCAGGTAGACTTGCTAGGGTGGGTAGGATGTGTGCATGCCGCGTGCGATCGCGGGAGGAGCTGGCCGCAGTTCGCGAATAGCTGAATGCGCTTTTGGCTACGGTCAGTCATCTTCCGGCTGCTGCCCCGGCCAGTAGCTGTGGCGGAGAATCTGGCGCGTCGCGTGGGAGACCTCATGTTCCGCTTGTTTTCCGCACGGGCTCTACTGCCGAGACACCTACTGTATCCAACGCGGTGGATCCGCCGTCACAGCAGGATGGGTGGCGCGTGGTAACGTGTTCACGTCGCTCGAGGCGGAGGGCCAATGCGGAGACTGGCCGTCTGGCCTCACCCCTTCAGCCTGTGAGTGGACATGTGGCCGCTGCTTCAACACGGTCCGAGCAGATACACGGAGGGGTTTACTAGCTTGAGGGAGCTCTAAAGTTAGGCGCGTGATGGACCCCCTTATAGACGTAGCGTTCAGGGTTGGAAAGAAAGCCAGTGTGAACTCGTATGTCTGCTGGTGGGACTCATCCGAGATTTGAAAGGGGCCTTGCCTACAGCCATCGAGAGTGCAGCTTGCAGTCGTCTGCAAGTTGTGGTTCACGTTGGCACCAACGACGCCTGTCCCATGGGTTCTGAGGCGACTCTCAGTTCGTGCACACGGCTGGGGGAGATGGTGAAGGCTGCTGGCCTCGCGCATTGGGTGCAAGTAGATCTCGCAAATTTGCAGCATTGTTCCCAGAGTTGATTGGCGTCCTTTGGCTTGGAGCCGATTGGAGGGTCTCAACCAAAGGCTTCATCAACTAAGTGACAGTCTTGGCTGCAGATTTCTAAAGCTATCGGGTGGGGTTTTGTAGAACTCCCCTTGATAGGTCAGGGGCGCGCTACACAAAGGAATCATCTACTCGGGTAGCATAGTACTTGCGGAGGGTACACAAGGGTTTTTTAGGCTAGGCAGTAGTTTGAGGTGCTCTGATGAAAAACTGCCAGTCGATAAGCAGCAAGGGAAGTCAGACCGCGCTCAGAGTAAAGACTGTCAAAATTTTATCAGTAAATTGTCGAAGTATTCGTAATAAAGTTTCTGAATTTACTGCTCTCTAGGAAAGTTGTCGCGCTCAAATTATTCTAGGCAGCGAGAGCTGGCTGAAAGCGAGTCGTGGAACGTACATCGAAGAGACAGGTTAGAGGCCATAGAAGGGTGAGTGTTTATTGCAGCAGACAAAAATATTATCTCTATTGAGATCGAAGATGAGCGTCAAAGTGAAGTTATCTGGTTGCGTGTAACAAGTGCAGGTAATCATGCAGTACTAGTTGGAGGCTACGCTTACCTATAGACTGGGATATCTATGGATTCACTGCGGGGATTAAGGACAGACCGTCGTGCGAAGTACTTTTGAACACTTTTTCTGAAAACTGTCTTCAGTAGTTGTTTCTGCAGTCCACACACAAAGGAAATATCTTAGACCTTGCAGCTACAAACAGGCCGGATCTTATCGACGATGTCAGTATAGATATGGGAATTAGCGATCATGATGTCATTATAGCATCTACGGTTACCAAAGTTAATAAATCAGTGAAGATGGCTAAGAGAGTGCTGCTGCTAGAAAGAGAAAATAAGCAGTTGTTAGCATCTCATTTAGACAGTGAACTGAGATCACTTAGTTCCAGTAAGTTGGACGTAGAGGGATTGTGGGCAAAGTTTAAGCAGTTACTTTTGAATACATTGTGGGAGTATACAGTCATCAATATTTATTACAAATATTTACTATCAAAAACAGTCTTGATCACAAGTTATTTATTCTCCTTCTAGTCGTAAATCACCACCAGAAGGAGGTTCTTACTCATTGGTCTGAAGATGACCACAGTTGTGGTCGAAACTGGTCACCGGAATAAATAATTTGTGATCAAGACTGTTTTTGATAGTAAAAAAAATTTAAGCAGGTTGTCAATCGTGGTCAATAGAGTTATGTGCCTAATAAGTGGATTAGCATGGAAAAACCTACCATGGTTTAATAACAAAATTTGGAGGATGCTGAGGAAGCAGAGGAACGCACAAATGATGACAAGCGAAGGTTAGTAGAGATTCAGACGTCTGTGAAAAGATCTATACGCGAAGCACACGACAACTACCACCGTCATGCCTTAACAAATGACCTGGCAGATAAGGTGAGACAATTTTGGTCCTATGTAAAATTGCTAACTGAGTCTAAGGCTTCCATCGAGTGCCTTGTTGAGTAGTCTGGTGTGGCACTCAAAGGTAGTAAAACGAAAGCCGAAATTTTAAATTTCGCGTTCAAGAAATCCTACACGCATGAGAATGGTACAAACATACCGCCATTTGATCGTCCGACAGACTACCGTATGGACGACATGATAAAAAGCATCCCTGTCGTAGAGAAACAAATGAAAGATTTGAAAGAAAATCCGTCACCAGGGCCGCATGGAATCCCAATTCGGTTTCACAAAGAGTACCCTACGGCATTGGCCCCTACCTAACTTGCATTTATCACGAGTCTCTCGCCCAGCGCAAAGTTCCAAGCGACAGGAAATAAGAACAGGTGACTCCTGTTTATAACAAGGGCAAAAGAACGCACCCGTAAGATTACAGACTAATATCCCTAACATCGGTTTGCAGCAGAAACCTTCAACTTATTCTCAGTTCTAATGTAATAAATTTTCTTGAGACGGAGAAACTTATGTCCACGAATCAACATGGTTCTAGAAAGCATTTCTCGTGTCGCTAGTGTGAAACTCAGCTTGCCCTTTTCTCACATGATATACGGCGAACTATCGACGAAGGGAAACAGGCACATTCCATATTTCTCGATTTCCGGAAAGCATTTGACACGGTGCCCCACAGCAGGCGGTTAACAATGGTACGAGTATATGGAATAGGTTCAGAGACATGTGAATGGCTCGAAGACTCTAAGTTATAGAGTCTAGTATGTTGTCCTTGACGGCGAGTGTTCATCAGAGACAACGGTATCGTCAGGAGTGGTCCAGGGAAGTGTAATAGGACCTCTGTTGTTCTCTATATACGTAAATGACGTGGTCGACAGGGTGGGCAGCAATCTGCAGTTGTTTGCTGATGATGTTGTGGTGTACGGTGAGGTGTCGAAAATGGTTCAAATGGCTCTGAGCACTATGGGATTTAACTTCTGAGGTCATCAGTCCCCTAGAACTTAAAACAACTTAAACCTAACTAACCTAAGGACATCACACACATCCATTCCCGAGGCAGGATTCGAACCTGCGACCGTAGTGGTCGCACGGTTCCAGACTGTAGGGCCTAGAACCGCTCGGCCACTCCGGCCGCCGAGGTATCGAAGTTGAGTACCTGTAGGAGGATACGAGATGACTTAGACAAAATTTCTGTTGGGTATAATGAGTGGTGGAAAGCTCTAAATGTAGAAAAATGCAAGTTAATGCGGATATGTAAGAAAAACAAACCCGTCACGTTCGAATACAGCGTTAGTAGTGTCCTGCTTGACACAGTCACGCCGTTCAAATTTTTGATGTAGCGTTGTAAAGTGATATTGAATGAACCGAGCATGTGAGGAGCGTGGTAGGGAAGGTAAATGATCGCCTTCGGTTTACTAGAAGAATTTTAGGAAAGTGTGGTTCAACTGTAAAGCTGAACGCAGATTGAACGCTGGTGCCCCCTGTTCTTGAGAACTGCTAGAGTGTTTGGGATCCGTTCCAGGTCAGATTAAAGGAAAACGTCCAAGTAATTCAGAGGCAGGGTGCTAGATTTGTTGCCGGTAGGTTCGAGCAACACGTAAGCAGTACGGAGATGCTTCAGGAACTCAGATGGGAATCTCTGGCGGGAAGGCGACGTTCTTTTCGAGGAACATTTTTGAGAAAATTTAGAGAACCGGCATTTGAAGCTGCCTGCCGAACGATTCTACTGCTGCCAACACATATTGCGCGAAAGGGCCACGAAGATAAGATACGAGAAATTACGGCTCATACAGAGGCATATGGACAGTCGTTTTTCCCTCAGTCTATTTGCGAGTAGAACAGGAAAGAAAATGATTAGTAGTAATGGTACAGGTACACTCCGCCAAGCGCCGTTACGACAGCTTTCGGAATATCTAGTTTATGTTGGTATAGATCCATTTCTACTTGACCATTTTGACTCGCTTATTCAGCCCAGCTCATTGTCATTATCTCTTTGTGTCTGTCTAACTGTCTCTATCTCCACAGTACCTTTCGTTCTGTTCTACTACTGCTGTCTCCTCTCACTGTCTCCTTCTTGCTTTCTTACTGCTTCTATCTCATTCAATCCCCACCTGTTAGTTCTCACTGTCACTATCTCTCTCTTCCTCGTTGTCATTGTCATAGACTCAGTCTCTCACTTTCTCCTTCTCTTTACTCCTCTCCCACTGGCACCGTCTCCTTTACTCTTTTCCTAGGACTGTTCTGTCACTGTTAGCTATGTTCTACTGCCACTGTGCCCTCTCTTTCTCCCACACTGCCAAAGTCTCATTCGCTCTTTCTATACCAAAACCACTACACCATGTGATCGAAAGTATCCGGACACCCCCAAAAACATACGTTTTTCATATTAGGTGCATTGTGCTGCCACCTAATGCCAGGTACTCCATATCAGCGACCTCAGTAGTCATTAGACATTGTGAGAGAGCAGAATTGGGCGCTCCGCGGAAGTCATGGACTTCGAACCTGGTCAGGTGATTGGGTGTCACTTGTCACACGTCTGTACGCGACCTTTCCACACTCCTAAACATCCCTAGGTCCACTGTTTCCAATGTGATAGTGAAGTAGAAACGTGAAGGGACACGTACAGCACAAAAGTGTTCAGGCCGACCTCGTCTGCTGACTGACAGAAATCGCCGACAGTTGAAGACGGTCGTAATGTATAATAGGTAGACATCTATCCAGACCATCACACAGGAATTCCAAATTGCATCAGAATCCACTGCCAGTTAGGTGGGAGGTGAGAAAACTTGGATTTCATGGTCGAGCGGCTGCTCATAAGCCACACACCACGCCGGTAAATGCTAAACGATGCCTCGCTTGATGTAAGGAGCGTAAACATTGGACAATTGAACAGTGGAAAAACGTTATGTGGAGTGACGAATCACGGTACACAATGTAGCGATCCGATTGCTGGGTGTGGATGTGGCGAATACCCGGTGAATGTCATGTGCAAGCGTGTGTAGTGCCAACAGTAAAAGTCGGAGGCGGTGGTCGTGTTTTTCATAGAGGGGGCTTGCAACCCTTGTTGTGGTGTTGCGTGGCACTACCGCAGCACCGGGCTACATTGATGTTTTAAGCACATTCTTGCTTCCCACTATTAAAGAGCAATTCGGGGATGGCGATCACATCTTTCAACACGATCGAGCACCTGTTCATAATGCACGGCCTGTGGCGGAATGGTTACACGACAATAACATCTCTCTAATGAACTGGCCTGCACAGCGTCCTTTCTTTTCCACCAGAAATGTTGTGGCGAAGGGCGCGTACAAGACCTTGGACATATTTAGTACTACGATCTATTTGTGACGGAAGTTTCATTACTCGATTTGCATAGTGTTTGCGTGTGATACTCTTAAACACTGAAATTATGTTTTACTATGAAGAAGGACCATCTTAATGTGGAAGTGAGTGTTTTAAGCGGTGTATTTGACACCTGTAAATTGTTAAATAATTAATTTGACAGGGTAGTGCAAACAGATTATTTCACTCTATTTTTAATACGGAAGTTTAGTCAGCTTTCCCTTTGTCTCCAGCACTAGCCAATACGAATACAGTATTCTGAGGAGAGATGAAAAGCTCCAGCTTCGTGTTTGAAGATGTTCATTCGCACAGGCAAATAGGGAGTGGCTTCTTGAGAGCTTCAGAGACAGGAAGCGAGTATGGAATTTGTCAAACAACATAATGCCGCCACTTGATGCTTTGTTTGGGGCCTGTGAGATCCAAGGAGGCCAATATCTGGTCTGTGGTCAGTGATACTTAGTAACATGATAGCACATTAGGCTGTTTTGTCCTTCTTGGCGGCGCCCTGGCGGTAGACACATCTACATCTACTTCTACATCCATTCTCCGCAAGCCACCCGACGGTGTGTGGCGGAGGGTACTATGAGTATCTCTATCGGTTCTCCTTTCTATTCCAGTCTCGTATTGTTCGTGGAAAGAAAGATTGTCGGTATGCCTCTGTGTGGGCTCTTATCTCTCTGATTTTATCCTCATGCTCTCTTCGCGAGATATACGTAGGAGGGAGCAATACACTGTTTGACTCCTCGGTGAAGGTATGTTCTCGAAACTTAAACAAAAGCCCGTACCGAGCTACTGAGCGTCTCTCTTGCAGAGTCTTCCACTGCAGTTTATCTATCATCTCCGTAACGCTTTCGCGATTACTAAATGATCCTGTAACGAAGCGCGCTGCTCTCCGTTGGATCTTCTTTACCTCTTCTATCAACCCCATCTGGTATCGATCCCACACCGGTGAGCAGTATTCAGACAGTGGGCGAAAAAGTGTACTGTGACCTACATCCTTTGTTTTCGGATTGCATTTCCTTAGGGTTCTTCCAATATGTCAGTCTGGCATCTGGTTTACCAACGATTAATTTTATATGGTCATTCCATTTTAATTCACTTCTAATGCCTACTCCAAGATAATTTATGGAATTAATTTATGGAATTAACTGCTTCCAGTTGCTGACCTGCTATATTGTAGCTAAATGATAAAGGATCATTCTTTCTATGTATTCGCAGCATATTACACTTGTCTACATTGAGATTCAATTGCCATTCCCTGCACCATGGGTCAATTCTTTGCAGATCCTCCTGCATTTCAGTACAATTTTCCATTGCTACGACCTCAGGATATACTACAGCATCAACCGAAAAAAGCCTCAGTGAACTTCCGATGTTATCCGCAAGGTCATTTATATATATTGTGAATAGCAACGGTCCTACGACACTCGCCTGCAGCACACCTGAAATCACTCTTACTTCAGAATACTTCTCTCCATTGGGAATGACATGCTGCGTTCTGTTATCTAGGAACTCTTCAATCCAATCACACAATTGGTCTGACAGTCCACGTGCTCTTATTTTGTTCATTAAACAACTGTGGGGAACTGTATCAAACGCCTTGCGGAAGTCAAGAAACACGGCATCTACCTGGGGACCCGTGTCTATGGCCCTCTGAGTCTCGTGGACGAATAGTGCGAGCTGGGTTTCACACGACCGTCTTTTTCGAAACCCATGCTGATTCCTACAGAGTAGATTTGTAGTCTCCAGAAAAGTCATTATACTCGAACATAATACGTGTTCCAAAATTCTACAACTGATCGACGTTAGAGATATAGGTCTATAGTTCTGCACATCTGTTCGACGTCCCTTCTTGGAAACGGGGATGACCTGTGCCCTTTTCCAATCTTTTGGAACACTACGCTCTTCTACACTGCTGCAAGAAAGGAGGCAAGTTCCTTCGCGTACTCTGTGTAAAATCGAACTGTTATCCCATCACGTCCAGCGGCCTTTCCTCTTTTGAGCGATTTTAATTGTTTTTCTATCCCTCTGTCATCTATTTCAATATCTACCATTCTTTCATCTGTGCGACAATCTAGAGAAGGAACTACAGTGCTTTCTTCCTCTGTGAAACAGCTTTGGAAAAAGACATTTAGTATTTCGGCCTTTAGTCTGTCATCCTCTGTTTCAGTACCATTTTGGTCACAGAGTGTATAGACATTTTGTTTTTTGGAGACCCCAAACAGTTACTACTATATCACATAACAGAATTTCTTGTCGTGAGATCCTTTCTCTCCATCACAGATGGCAGCTTAGAGCCCATGGTAGAACCCATTCTCAGTCAGGCATTTGCCTTTGAAGGAGCTCTCGTGTGTGTCGGGATTCCCATGGGGATTACCAGGTAAACACTGCTTTGTTTGCGGTTTGGCCGTCTGCGACCAATGGCGCGTGCAAGCCTGGCATGGCATGTTACAGGAGGATAAAGAGAGAGCACGTGTTTCGACAGCAATTTCTCGGGTGCTTTTGTTCGGGGATTAATGTGACATCCGGTTTGTCAGTCACAGGGCCCGAGCAGACACGTCGCTTCACAGGACCGCTGGTGCACTATGACTGCACGCAGCCTGCGCGAGCTGGCATTCTCTGCGGGCCAGTGGGCAGTCCGTGCTTCGTGATCAAACGATTTTTAACACTGTAATTATGTGTGATGGGTGTTTTATGATTGTATTTCTTGTGCAATCAAAATGACAAGCATCGTAATTGTTTAAATATTCCATATATCACCTCCTATCCCTTAAATTGTTTACATAAACAACATTTCACACATTGTTTAAATTGTTTAAACAATATTCAATACACTGCAATCGATTTCCCTCCAAATGGCCGATCAACTTAATCTTTTTCCCGCCAATTTCCGAGAGGGAGAGGGGAGGGAGATGGCTAGGAAGGTTTCCCAGAGGGGAAATTAATTAATTGATTGATTTAATTATTTAGTCAGTCAAATTTATATCAAAAGTGTGCTTGTATCAGTGAGGTGAGTTCCCAGAGGAATGATGGAGGAGGAGGTGGAGGGGGGAGGAAGACGAGGGCGGAGGGGTGCGAGAACAATAGGTTAAGAATCTGTCAATCAAAAGGAAGGATAATCCATAGGGGGTCATAAACTGTCAATCAATAGGGTGGATTATCCCCAGGGGGTCTTAATCCTCTTAGCAGCACAATAGGTTAAGGACATGACAATCAAAGGAGAACAATGGATTTGCCTCTGAATGTGTACTTACCCCTGATGTAGACAACCTGCAATGTGGGATAACACTAAGGTTGTCCCACTACTTACATGGAGTATGACAGCTCGTGGTCACAGTCGAATAAACTGTGCCAGAGCTTCCTGGGAAAAATGAACGATGTGCCCCTGTCGAAATGTCACACCAAATCTTGTAGGAGGAACCATGGTGAGCACTAATTCCAGTCATAGGCCGCTGGAGGTGTCATTGTGGAAGCTATCCAATTGTTCTCCCTATCCTATTCTGATGCAACGTCCTCAAAATTCAGGGGAGAGGAGCTAAGAGCACAATTATAAGACAACCACTTGACGAAATGAAGCCAAGGTCCATGGTGACCCCATGTCGATATATAGTAGCACATTTTAAGGTGCTGTGATGTAATAGCAGACGGTTAAGAAGAACAAGAAACCAATGATTTTTATGCACGATGGAGCTCCAGACAGATGGACCTCGACGCATTTTAACGTAAATCAGCTTCTATAGTTCTTAATTTTTCTCTGTTGGGGTGTAGAGAACAACGATGATGGCATATTTGGCTGACAGATTTGAATGGACGCGGATCTGCTTTGGATTTTAGTATCTGTATCTAGTTTGAGGACATACCACATTGTACGCATTTCCACCGAATGGTCAAAACACGATCCTGTTGATATAACTCAGGTTGTTCTGTTTCTACACGGGATGCAGAAGGTGATGGATAAGTCTTTGTTCGACTCCTGCTCAGTTCCGACTTAAATTGGAACGATCCCATGCAGAAAGCTGTGGAAATGGGAGCAGTTGCAATATGCATAGGGGGTGACTAAAACCACGTTGGAATTTTACTGTAGCAGACATGTTCGAGAAAGGTGACTCGTTTCGTGATATGAGAGTGCCAGAAATATGACTGAGTAGTGGTTGTAATCATTAAAGGACTTGTCAGTAGGATCCAACACGGGTATGTGCTTGAATGGAAAGACCTCATACCAAATCATGGACATAATTTCTAGCAGATAGCGAAACACTAGAGCTCTGAGAAGCTAGTGTACATTTTCTCACAACCTCAATCAGCACAACATCTACTGCTACAGTTTGTGATCCTTCTCAATCAGTCATCGCCTATAGCTCAGTGGATATATCACCAAATCTCTGACATGGTATCGAGACAGAAAACGTTATAGTACTATAGAAATATGTAGCTGTGGCGGCGTGAGGGAGTCGCAAATACCTCGTACATGCCACATTCCTTAGCTGAATCACTTTCAAAATTCAGCGATTTTATTACGAGGTTGCACTATTGGCGATGTGAATCGAAGTGATGGTCTGATACTACACTCCTGGAAATTGAAATAAGAACACCGTGAATTCATTGTCCCAGGAAGGGGAAACTTTATTGACACATTCCTGGGGTCAGATACATCACATGATCACACTGACAGAACCACAGGCACATAGACACAGGCAACAGAGCATGCACAATGTCGGCACTAGTACAGTGTATATCCACCTTTCGCAGCAATGCAGGCTGCTATTCTCCCATGGAGACGATCGTAGAGATGCTGGATGTAGTCCTGTGGAACGGCTTGCCATGCCATTTCCACCTGGCGCCTCAGTTGGACCAGTGTTTGTGCTGGACGTGCAGACCGCGTGAGACGACGCTTCATCCAGTCCCAAACATGCTCAATGGGGGACAGATCCGGAGATCTTGCTGGCCAGGGTAGTTGACTTACACCATCTAGAGCACGTTGGGTGGCACGGGATACATGCGGACGTGCATTGTCCTGTTGGAACAGCAAGTTCCCTTGCCGGTCTAGGAATGGTAGAACGATGGGTTCGATGACGGTTTGGATGTACCGTGCACTATTCAGTGTCCCCTCGACGATCACCGTGGTGCACGGCCAGTGTAGGAGATCGCTCCCCACACCATGATGCCGGGTGTTGGCACTGTGTGCCTCGGTCGTATGCAGTCCTGATTGTGGCGCTCACCTGCACGGCGCCAAACATGCATACGACCATCATTGGCACCAAGGCAGAAGCGACTCTCATCGCTGAAGACGACACGGGATACATGCGGACGTGCATTGTCCTGTTGGAACAGCAAGTTCCCTTGCCGGTCTAGGAATGGTAGAACGATGGGTTCGATGACGGTTTGGATGTACCGTGCACTATTCAGTGTCCCCTCGACGATCACCGTGGTGCACGGCCAGTGTAGGAGATCGCTCCCCACACCATGATGCCGGGTGTTGGCACTGTGTGCCTCGGTCGTATGCAGTCCTGATTGTGGCGCTCACCTGCACGGCGCCAAACATGCATACGACCATCATTGGCACCAAGGCAGAAGCGACTCTCATCGCTGAAGACGACACGTCTCCATTCGTCCCTCCATTCACGCCTGTCGCGACACCACTGGAGGCGGGCTGCACGATGTTGGGGCGTGAGCGGAAGACGGCCTAACGGTGTGCGGGACCGTAGCCCAGCTTCATGGAGACGGTTGCGAATGGTCCTCGCCGATACCCCAGGAGCAACAGTGTCCCTAATTTGCTGGGAAGTGGCGGTGCGGTCCCCTACGGCACTGCATAGGATCCTACGGTGTTGGCGTGCATCCGTGCGTCGCTGCGGTCCGGTCCAAGTCGACGGGCACGTGCACCCTCCGCCGACCACTGGCGACAACATCGCTGTACTGTGGAGACCTCACGCCCCACGTGTTGAGCAATTCGGCGGTACGTCCACCCGGCCTCCCGCATGCCCACTATACGCCCTCGCTCAAAGTCCGTCAACTGCACATACGGTTCACGTCCACGCTGTCGCGGCATGCTACCAGTGTTAAAGACTGCGATGGAGCTCCGTATGCCACGGCAAACTGGCTGACACTGACGGCGGCGGTGCACAAATGCTGCGCAGCTAGCGCCATTCGACGGCCAACACCGCGGTTCCTGGTGTGTCCGCTGTGCCGTGCGTGTGATCATTGCTTGTACAGCCCTCTCGCAGTGTCCGGAGCAAGTACGGTGGGTCTGACACACCCGTGTCAATGTGTTCTTTTTTCCATTTCCAGGAGTGTATATAGTCCTGTGATCGCCCTCACGGTATTTGTCCGGACAATAAGCCACCTCATTCAGAGGTAATGTTGTATCACGATTTATGAAGCCAGTATAGCTTTTAACATGGATACTAGTGTGCACCTGTAGAATCGTGACCACTTCTAACAGTAACATACCGTATTTGTTGGGATCGAGATTTTTTTTAATCATATGGCAGTTAAACTTCTCTTTCTTGGACGTGGTGATGGCACTCGCAAGAAAAACATAAGAGACATGTCCACCCATGGTTGATTCTCTCTCAGTATTATTTTGTACCGTAGGTAATCAATTATTGATGAAGTCTCATACGTAGTAGTAGGGGGTGCATGATATGTTCGCATTTTAGCAACAGGTTTATAATGTATGTGTTTGTGTTCCGACATGTGTAAAGGAAATGACTATGTCCAGTCATAAGGAAGGTATAGATTTGATGTGGATTACTGTGATAACATGGTAAGAGTATGTCAAGTCATAAGAACAGTACTGATATTTCTATTTCCAGAGCCACAGCCGTCAACAGAATGTATTTCCAATACTTTGCTCACTGTCAAATGTCGTTCAGTTGAGACCGCGATCTTAACATTTAGTTGTAAGTACAGGGAAAAAATATATATGTGACCGATTTCTTAGGATAAACATTCTACTTGTATGTGTTCAGCCTGCAGCACCGGTGACCTGGTGACCTGTGGTGGGGTGATTCACATTTCCCATTAACAGTAGGAGCTGTCAGACAGGAGATGCCTGTTGGAGTGTAGGAATGTATATAAATTAACTGTGTTGTCCTCTAGACGACCAAATAGCGAACTAATACTTAGTATGTGTTGGATAGCTTTCGTGATCGGGTGGAAATTTGAGAATGAATATGGAGGTGCATTTGCGCTGGATCGTTATTCCCGCCCATGTAATTTGTTCAGTTGATGCTTCTGCACATTTCGCACCTTTATTTAATAGAGGGAACATAGATTGTGGTGTGTGCATCTAGTGTGTGGGAGAGACATTTGCTGGTTCTCTAGACATGAGAAAGACTTTAGTTGACCTTGTAAATTATAGGGATGATTTGGAATCTACTTCATCACTGACATTGGTATTTGAGAGTGGAAATATCAGTTTCCTCTATTTGTTTCGAGTTGCCGAGTAAAGGTCTTCGCAGATGGGATAAGTTTCTTGTTACTCAATGGTCTAGAGAATGCTCCGCATAGCTAAAGTTTGGGATTTCTAGAGAAATAATTCCCAATCCGCATCTTCGGAATCATGATGCGTGAGCAAGTGGTAGGTCTCTGCTGTGTGCAAACCACACAAAAATATATTTATTCTTGGAATCCCAGAGTCTGGAGATGTGTGTAGAAAAAAGCAAGCAGGGAAGCAGGACCGGACCAGAAACAGTAACACGTTTGTGTCTAGTGGGAAACCGGCCAGTCTTTGCACAACAATTTTGAGAGTGACTTCAATCCACAGACAACTTTCTGATGTAAAAGGGATGATTTTGTATAGTGGAGGATATGAATTGTATGTTTACTACATCAACACAGTATTTGGTGATATATTGCTGGGTTGGATATTGGTTTCATGCTCTAATATTCAAGCTCCTGTCCTCAGTGGGAGAGCAGTGTAATTGAGTAATAGTCTTTCCGTATTTGACAATTTGTATGGCACTTTGCGAGGTTTAGTTGTTGGTGCGACATAGTGATCAGTGTAAAATAGCTTTTTTGCCGCTGAAAGTCACGTCCATAGAAAAAATAAAAGGCAGACGGTGCTTCCCTAGGGCTGAGGAGAATCATGACATATAGTCGGTGTGAGTTTGGCTTATGTTGTGTAAAATGTGTATGTTTTGCATTGTAAAGTTACTTAGGTTTATGTTGTGGCATGACAAGAGAAGATGACTGGGTGTGCTACTGTGAGGATTCTATAGGTTCAGCACATCGATAACTGTAGGTTTATGAGAGAGATTTTTTATGTGGAAAATTATGTGCACTACAGATACTGGGATTCGTTCCATAAGCACAGCTGTCATGAGGAGACATTACCTGTACATCAATTGGTGTCAGACTGTAGCAGCAATCGCAACATTTAATTGTAGTTACACTGGTAAATATGTTCCTGGCATCCAATATTCTTGTGAGGCTAGTATGTATTTGATGATCTGTAGACAACTTTGTGGGTGTAACTGTCAATGCAATTTAGCGATCTCATGCAAAATAATTTTACCACTGAAAGCATCGTCTGCAGAAAGAAAGAAAAGGTGGATGGTGCTTTGATACTAGCAGCATCAGTAATTCGGCGGTAAATTCAATAAGAGCCAGTCATAATGCTCGATTCATTCACAAGACATCCTTTGTGCTGTGATGTAGCAGTCTCTACATAGTCGTGAAAACGTTTGCGTGTGTTGAGATCAGGAAGGGTATCACATTAGGACCGCTGGGAAGGGTGCATTCGATGTTATTCTGCGCTATTTTCGTAAACACATTCTGTTAGGGAAAGAATTTCTGTGCATACAAGTTAAGACATCATGAAAACCCCTACAAAATCACACATTAAGTATTTCTGGGACACTATGCAATTTACTAGAGTTCAATTTGGTAATTATTTTAGATAGCCATGTGGCTTCAGTATAACATTGAGAATGTTGCTAGATGCACTTGTGATGGTATGTAGCTACACGCGGCAATGCGTCAGCCACACGTCACGCGTGGTCCATTACAATCGCTAGGCTGAGTCATTTTTGCATCATTTTCCCCCTCCAGACCGCCATCTTGGATTACGTCACAGGAGGGATGACAGCGCCCTCTGGTGGCAGTATTGTGTACTAGGTCAGTTGGAGTCCAGATCCCTTTACGACCACACTGGATGGCGGTAGTGCCTCTAATTGTTTAAATAAAATAGTGCATGCAAACTAAAGCCCTATGTCCAGCACTAGCCAAGTCCTTTTCTCATGAATCCCTAGGAGGAGGCAGTGACTGGGTGACTTAGGTTAGTGGAGGTAGCCCAAGTGACCTATCTTCCCGTGATTTTATTAGCTTAGTAGAGGTGTCCTATTGGAATTTGAACTTCCCGCCATTTTTCTAGGGGGATGGGAGAGGAAGGGAAGGGAGGTTAGGTTAGTGGAGGTAGCCCAAGTGACCTATCTTCGTGCGATTTTCTTAGCTTAGTAGAGGTGTGATGCATTGTCCAGTTGGGGGGAGGGGAGGGGAGGTAGTGCAAGTGACATATCTTCCTGCCAAAATGCAAACTTCCTGACAAAATCCGCCATCTTGAATGACGTCATCAGGTGACGTCATCTCCGCCATCTTGGATAACTGTTCTTGGGGTGATACCCACTGGTCCCCCCCTCCCCTAGTGACATTGCAAGAGAGCCACTTTGCACACAGAGAGACATGCTGTTGAAATTTCAAGAAGTTTCATTCCAAGAAAAGTTGGGCAACGTATTTCTTACTTCCACATACACTGTCCAACCAAAAAATTTCGGCACTGATTTTATTCCTGGCTTATAAGCGACGTTGGGGCAATAACTACGGCTGCAGCTTCAACTAGCAACTGTAAACAGATGTGCATTTGAACAGTCAGTTGCAGGCAGACAGTATTACGTAGTGGATGTGCGAGCATAGTGAGCTGACGTCGTCATGTCACAAATCACAATGGAGCAACGTCTTAACTCAAAAATTCAAGACATTCTTCAGAATCGTTTCAAGAAGAGTAAATTGAATGTGAAGTTTGTCCCACAAATCTTGACTTGCAAGGAAAAACAACAAGCCAGGTTTGATTGAAATGCAGAACACGGACAATTCTTTACTGAAAAAATCATAAATGGCGATGGCACTTTGTTTTATCAACATGAAAGGAAGTGTTATGGGCCCTCTGTTGTTCCTGATCTACATAAACTATTTAGGAGACAATATGAGCAGTCCTCTTAGATTGTTTCCAGATGATGCTGGCATTTATCAACATGTAATTTGCGGAATATGCATGATATGTGTATGAGTAAAGTAACCCTCATGAGCACTAAAAGGAAGTTGCTAAATTTCAGTTACATGATAAATCACACAATTAAATATCTTGAGATTACAGTTATGAATAATTTAAATTGGACCGATCACATACATAATGTTGTGGAGAAAGCAAACCAAAGACTGCTGTTTATTGTCAGAGCCCTTAGAAATGTAACAGGTATACGAAAGAGACTGCCAACACTACACCTGTCCGCCCTCTGCCAGAGTACTGCTGTGTGGCGTGGGATCCGCATCAGACAGGATCACTGGAGGACATCGAGAAATTTCAAAGATGGGCAGCTTGTTTTGTATTATCGCGAAATAATGGAGAGTGTGTCATGGATTTGACACGCAAATTGGGTGGCAGTCATTAAAACAAAGGCGTTTTCCACTTTCTCATGAAATTTCAATGACCACCTTTCTCCCCAGAGTGTGAAAATATTTTGGTGGCACCCACCTGCATGGGGAGAATGATCATCATAATATGAGGAATCACAGCTGGCACAGCAAGTTTTCGTTTTTCTTGCGCGCTGTTCGAGAGTGGAACGGCAGAGAAGTAGGTTAAAGATGGTTCGATGAACTCTCTGCCAGGCACTTAATTGTGAATTGCAAAGTGGTCATGTAGATATTGATGTGAACCATCACAAAACGACGAAGTGCAGAAATTCACATGAATAGCCAATGTTTTTACGATGTAATTGAAATTCAAGCCAATCTGATGCGCGGGTTGAACAATATCCAAAAGTAGGACTTTTCTCATTGCTTGACATGGTTGTATGAACCTTCAGTGCCATTGTACTCAAGTTTGTGTGTGTGTGTGGGGGGGGGGGGGGGACCCTGCCTCGCCCTCTTAAATTTCTCTATTTGTTATTAATCCAATCTAGAAATTTCTTGAACTGTCATTGTGGATAAAATCAGATTCATCTCGCAAATAACCATGATGATAATGTCAGACAACTTCGACTTCATACGGAACTTTACCTAGCATTGTTGTTCCCGCTCACCATTCAGAAACAGGAAAGGGAAGAAATGACAATAATAGATGAAATTATCTCACCTGCACACCTTAGGGTTGATTGCAGAGTAGGGATGCAAACGTAAACATGTCCCCTATATTGGTTGGATTACGAAGTCTAGGAACCTGGGTCGTTTTATGCTTATAGATGATAGTTACACTTCAATGCCAAGGTTAGCAATGGTCACAGAACTGCACGGAAGTTAGACGTGACGTGCATTTCATGACACGACACTACTGCGCAACGCGCACGTGTTGCGTGAGTCCAATGCATATTAGGACACGTACATGTACTTTGCATGGGCCAGGTGGCGATGCTCTGGGCTGACAGCAACAAAGTGTGTGCACACTGTAATCTTTCTCAAACGATTTTACAAAAACTATTCAGTAAAAATATTTCATTTTTACCTAGCTTGTAGCATTATATGTAAGTTTCGTAGTGAAGTGCCCATAATCTTGCTAATGGTTATACATATTGTGGTAAACAGTTTTAGTAAGACGCTACAGAAAATTCGAAAAGTTTGCAATGAAAAATAGGGGTCGCTATGATTATGCGTTTGGTGCTTACTGCACCATATGTTTCCGTATGAAATTTAGCCAACATGTTGAATTTTTCTTTAGACTTCAGAGGAAGTCTCCATCAGTAATGAGACTACCTTCGTGCTGCCCCAAAGTGCCATTATCCAAGATGGTGGCGATGACGTCATCCAAGATGGCGGTCGTGACGTCATGTTATGATGTCATACAAGATGGCGGCTTTTGGCAGGTAGTTTGAATTTTGGCGGGAAGATAGGTCAATTCGGCTTCCTCCACTAACCTAATCCTCTCTCCCCCCAGAAAGTAGCGGGAAGTTCAAATTCCGTCAGGACAATGCAACACACCTCTACTAACCTAAGAAAATGGCACGAAAGGAAGGAGAGTTCGGCTACCTCCACTAACGTAAGTCATCCGATGGCCACCTCGTCGAAGGAAATGGCAGGAAGAGGACTCAACCTCAACTGGACATAAGCCTGTATTTTACATGCACTATTTATTTGAACAATTATAGGCAGTACAACCATCAAGTGAAGTCGCCATGGGGTCCAGAGTCCAACTGACCTAGTACACAGTACTGCCACCAGAGGGTGCTGTTGTCTGTTCCGTGATGTAATCCCAGAAGGCGCTGTCGTCTGTTCCTTGACATAATCCAAGATGGCGGGAAAAATGGAGGGAAACAGAGTCCAACTGACCTAGTACACATTACTGCCACCAAGGATATCAAGGACACAGCAGTATCCTACCGATCACTTGCGCAACTAGTTCTGAAGATATAGACTGGAAATTATTTCTCTACAAACCCCAAACTTGAGCTAGCTGGAGCGTGCTCTAGACCACTGAGTAACAAGAAACTTATCCCATCTGCCAGGACCTTTATGTGAGAACTCGAAACAAATAGAGGAAAATGATATTTCCACTCATGAATACCAATGTTGGTGATGTAATAGATTCCAAATCACCCTTATAATTTACAAAGTCAACTAAGGTGTCTCTCATGTCTAGAGAACTGGCAAACATGTCTTCCACCTGCTATGTGCACACACAACAATCGATCTTCTTTCAACTAAATAAAGATGTCAAATGTAAAGAAGCAATCAACCGAACAATTTACATTGGAGCGAATAATGCCCAGTGCAAACACTTGTCCATATTGAATCTTGTCAAATTTCCACTTGATCACGAAAGCTGCCCAACACATACTTATTATTAGTTCGCTATTCAACTGTCTAGAGAACAAGACAGTTAAGTCAGCTATGTTCCTACACTCCAACAGGTCTCTCCATCCAGACAGTTTCTACCGTTAATGGGAAACATGAATCATTCCCATCACTGGCGCTGTATGCCAAGCACATGCAGGTAGATTCGTGCTAGGAAACTGGTCACATATACACTCCTGGAAATTGAAATAAGAACACCGTGAATTCATTGTCCCAGGAAGGGGAAACTTTATTGACACATTCCTGGGGTCAGATACATCACATGATCACACTGACAGAACCACAGGCACATAGACACAGGCAACAGAGCATGCACAATGTCGGCACTAGTACAGTGTATATCCACCTTTCGCAGCAATGCAGGCTGCTATTCTCCCATGGAGACGATCGTAGAGATGCTGGATGTAGTCCTGTGGAACGGCTTGCCATGCCATTTCCACCTGGCGCCTCAGTTGGACCAGCGTTCGTGCTGGATGTGCAGACCGCGTGAGACAACGCTTCATCCAGTCCCAAACATGCTCAATGGGGGACAGATCCGGAGATCTTGCTGGCCAGGGTAGTTGACTTACACCTTCTAGAGCACGTTGGGTGGCACGGGATACATGCGGACGTGCATTGTCCTGTTGGAACAGCAAGATCCCTTGCCGGTCTAGGAACGGTAGAACGATGGGTTCGATGACGGTTTGGATGTACCGTGCACTATTCAGTGTCCCCTCGACGATCACCAGTGGTGTACGGCCAGTGTAGGAGATCGCTCCCCACACCATGATGCCGGGTGTTGGCCCCGTGTGCCTCGGTCGTATGCAGTCCTGATTGTGGCGCTCACCTGCACGGCGCCAAACACGCATACGACCATCATTGGCACCAAGGCAGAAGCGACTCTCATCGCTGAAGACGACACGTCTCCATTCGTCCCTCCATTCACGCCTGTCGCGACACCACTGGAGGCGGGCTGCACGATGTTGGGGCGTGAGCGGAAGACGGCCTAACGGTGTGCGGGACCGTAGCCCAGCTTCATGGAGACGGTTGCGAATGGTCCTCGCCGATACCCCAGGAGCAACAGTGTCCCTAATTTGCTGGGAAGTGGCGGTGCGGTCCCCTACAGCACTGCGTAGGATCCTACGGTCTTGGCGTGCATCCGTACGTCGCTGCGGTCCGGTCCCAGGTCGACGGGCACGTGCACCTTCCGCCGACCACTGGCGACAACATCGATGTACTGTGGAGACCTCACGCCCCACGCGTTGTGCAATTCGGCGGTACGTCCACCCAGCCTCCCGCATGCCCACTATACGCCCTCACTCAAAGTCCGTCAACTGCACATACGGTTCACGTCCACGCTGTCGCGGCATGCTACCAGTGTTAAAGACTGCGATGGAGCTCCGTATGCCACGGCAAACTGGCTGACACTGACGGCGGCGGTGCACAAATGCTGCGCAGCTAGCGCCATTCGACGGCCAACACCGCGGTTCCTGGGGTGTCCGCTGTGCCGTGCGTGTGATCATTGCTTGTACATCCCTCTCGCAGTGTCCGGAGCAAGTATGGTGGGTCTGACACACCGGTGTCAATGTGTTCTTTTTTCCATTTCCAGGAGTGTATATTTTATCATTGTATTTACAACTAAATGTTACGATTGTGGTCTCAGTTGAACGACATTTGAAATGAGCGAAGTATAGGGAATACACCCTACTGACGGCTCTGGCTCTGGAAATATCTGTACCATTCTTATGACTTGATGTACTCTTCCCTTTGCTGTCACAGTACTCCACGTCAAATCCATACCTTCGTTATGACTGGGCATAGTCATTTCCTTTGCACATGTTGGAACACAAACACATACTTTATAAGCCTGATGCTCAAGGCGAACCTATCACGCACCACCTGCTACTAAGTATAATACATCACCAATAAATGATTGCAGACGATACAAAATAATACTGACCGAAAATCAACGATGCGTAGACATGTCTCATAAGTTTTCCTTGTGAGTGCTACCACCATGTCTTAGAATGAGAGGCATAATCGTCTTATAAATAGCTATATGTTAGAAAGAAAGAAACACAACCATATTACCATCACAAGCAGTCTTGGTTCTACAGGTGCACACTGGTATCCATGTTAAAAGCTTTACCGGCTTTATAAATCCACATATGGCATTACCTATGAATGACGTGGTTTTTCCAGACAAATACCATGACACTGAATATAGACGTTGAATGCTGGAGTGTATATTATCACACAAGCAGTGCGGTTACACGTCGCCAACGGTGCACCCTTGTAATAAAATTATCGAGCTTTGAAAGTGCTTCGGCTAAGGAGCGTGGTATGAAATAGATATTTGCAACCATCTCACGCCGCCATCACTGGATATTTCTCCAGTATTTGTAATGCATTCTGTCTCGATGCCATATCATAATTCTGCCACTCTCATATCTCGAAACAAGCCACCACGCTACCATCCCTACAGATTCACCCATGTGATTGTTCCAAAGAAAGTCGGAACAGAGTAGAAATCGGAGAAAGCTATATCTACCACCTTCGGCAACCCGTGTAGAAACAGGCAAAGCTGAGTTACCATGACAGAACTGTGTTTGGACCATTCAATGGAAACGAAGCCTGCTCCTGCAACTCGAGGTAGTATAAAAGACAGTATGGGAACTGGGGGAAGGACGTGCATTTTCCTAGTGTTTCTCCGAACTACAAGCAGGTACTACAGATCCACGTCCCTCAGGGTCTGTTCATCTCTATCACCCCAACATTCTATCATCGTTATTCTGTTCCATCCACCGGAGAAAAATTACGAACTATTAAAGCTCCACTAACTTCATCCAATAGAGAACTCAATGAGATTTTTACCACATCTCTCTCCTCCCATAAATCGAAAACAAATACCGCATGCATGCTGGCATCGAGCACATGTGCCGATCCTATTAAATATACAGGTTTTGATCCACTGCACAGACCAGTTTAAAGTTTCATCACCTGTACTGTAGGAGCATGACCTTATCCCACAGACTATAAGTCGCAAGAGCTGCTCACTGTGATCCCATGTAATTGTTTGAAACATTTTTTTTTCTTGCATTAACACGCTCTGTACACTACTATACATTCTGTTTTTCCGTCACAACTTCAACATCCATGTCAGGTTCTAAACTGACATTAACACATTCTGATCCTTTGCCTCTCGCAGAAAAATAGATGTCGCACGGTGTAAATCATCTTGTTACTGCAGTTACCATAGCACACACCAAACACACTGGGTGATTTTAAATAAAAGACAGTTATAACATAAGGAAACTGGAAGACTTTGACGGCGTTGTGGAGAGTTTCCAAACTGCTGTCTGAAAGTGACTGACGACCTCTCCAGTTAAAGTCATCTATCACAGAAATGGAATAGATGATGGCTCTGCGTTCCATGTCGACAGATTCCTCACATTGCAGTTATGTACGCAATCGCTGTTTTGGTGCTATCCATCCCCAGAAAGTGTCTCTCCACCAAAACTCTTTCTCCAACTCAAACAATCGACGGCAGTCAATCATTATGTGGTAACCAACAGCGTACCAGTGGATGGATGGGGTGGAAAAAACACCCTCAATGTACTCTAATAATAAGCATCAAAGTTGATAGTGTGAACAATTTTAGCAATTTAACAGTAATTTCAACACCGAGCAGTTCTAGGACAGCATGTTTCCCAGTTTTAGAATCATAGCTAAACCACCCCCCTCTCTACTTTGCGAGTATCATTGTAAATGTAGGTGGATGACTGTGCAACATGTCCATTCATTGTTAATTGTCAATACATACATCATCAAAGTATACCAGACAGGGCTCTACATATTTCTAACAACTCAAGCATAATGCTTAATTTACGATTTATCTCTATGCTGCTGGGGGGTCACAGAGCATTCTCACGGACTTAGGGTAAAAGTAGAGACTGAAAGATCCCTCACACTGTCACTGACCAGCTTGCCCTGTAGCACCATTACCGATTTAATTTGCAACTGACCAGAAGAAGACCAGTACATTCCACATCTAGTGAATGAATGGGGCTTGCCGAGTCCCAACCCATCCTAGTGCACAAGATTTCTCAAGGTTCGCCCAAGTCGATGTATAGTAACAGATTTGAAAGTGTTGTGATGTAATAGCAGATTGTTAAGAAGAACAATAAAGGGTGAGGGTTTTATGCATGATGGAGCTCCAGGTGGATGGAGTTCGAAGCATTTTACGTAAATCAACCAAGGTATCAGTTTTAAAGTATCATTCCAGAGTCTAGGATTCGTACCTGGAAGGCATTGGTGAGAGCAAACATAAACACAGGCACTCCTAAGGCTACAACGTTCTGCACTTGAAACGGGCTATAATGTTGGATCGCTTGCGTTTCCTATCTATCAGTCGTATGGAATGTAGCGCTGTTAATATTCCAATGTAAGACATATACACTCCTGGAAATGGAAAAAAGAACACATTGACACCGGTGTGTCAGACCCACCATACTTGCTCCGGACACTGCGAGAGGGCTGTACAAGCAATGATCACACGCACGGCACAGCGGACACACCAGGAACCGCGGTGTTGGCCGTCGAATGGCGCTAGCTGCGCAGCATTTGTGCACCGCCGCCGTCAGTGTCAGCCAGTTTGCCGTGGCATACGGAGCTCCATCGCAGTCTTTAACACTGGTAGCATGCCGCGACAGCGTGGACGTGAACCGTATGTGCAGTTGACGGACTTTGACCGAGGGCGTATAGTGGGCATGCGGGAGGCCGGGTGGACGTACCGCCGAATTGCTCAACACGTGGGGCGTGAGGTCTCCACAGTACATCGATGTTGTCGCCAGTGGTCGGCGGAAGGTGCACGTGCCCGTCGACCTGGGACCGGACCGCAGCGACGCACGGATGCACGCCAAGACCGTAGGATCCTACGCAGTGCTGTAGGGGACCGCACCGCCACTTCCCAGCAAATGAGGGACACTGTTGCTCCTGGGGTATCGGCGAGGACCATTCGCAACCGTCTCCATGAAGCTGGGCTACGGTCCCGCACACCGTTAGGCCGTCTTCTGCTCACGCCCCAACATCGTGCAGCCCGCCTCCAGTGGTGTCGCGACAGGCGTGAATGGAGGGACGAATGGAGACGTGTCGTCTTCAGCTATGAGAGTCGCTTCTGCCTTGGTGCCAATGATGGTCGTATGCGTGTTTGGCGCCGTGCAGGTGAGCGCCACAATCAGGACTGCATACGACCGAGGCACACAGGCCAACACCCGGCATCATGGTGTGGGGAGCGATCTCCTACACTGGCCGTACACCACTGGTGATCGTCGAGGGGACACTGAATAGTGCACGGTACATCCAAACCGTCATCGAACCCATCGTTCTACCATTCCTAGACCGGCAAGGGAACTTGCTGTTCCAACAGGACAATGCACGTCCACATGTATCCCGTGCCACCCAACGTGCTCTAGAAGGTGTAAGTCAACTACCCTGGCCAGCAAGATCTCCGGATCTGTCCCCCATTCAGCATGTTTGGGACTGGTTGAAGCGTCATCTCACGCGGTCTGCACGTCCAGCACGAACGCTGGTCCAACTGAGGCGCCAGGTGGAAATGGCATGGCAAGCCGTTCCACAGGACTACATCCAGCATCTCTACGATCGTCTCCATGGGAGAATAGCAGCCTGCATTGCTGCGAAAGGTGGATATACACTGTACTAGTGCCGACATTGTGCATGCTCTGTTGCCTGTGTCTATGTGCCTGTGGTTCTGTCAGTGTGATCATGTGATGTATCTGACCCCAGGAATGTGTCAATAAAGTTTCCCCTTCCTGGGACAATGAATTCACGGTGTTCTTATTTCAATTTCCAGGAGTGTATTTCAAGCGCATGACATACATTCTTCTTCCCGGTTTCTCTACGATAAACTATGGTATCGAACCATAAAACGAGAAAACTACTTCCTTAAAACAGTGGCTCTGTGTGATACATGTACAATATAGCTTTCCAGAGATCTATAGCATTCACTGTCCACATCTGATCATGGTGCAGAAATTATACTATGCCCACATCAATCCTATATAAAATTATCCTTAGTATCAGAGAATACCTCTTACAAGGAAACAGATAAACGCGTAGCAGCGGCGTCCGACATGTAAAATTACAAGTAATACCGCCACTAACATTGTAAACAGCACATCTGTCAAGCAGATGTATACACAGGGTATTGCAGTATCTCACAAACACCTATCGCTGACTTAGTTATGAAACTGAAGTATCGATTTTACACTTAAGATGCGACAGAGGAATGGAGTACACTGCATAAGTCTTCATTCGTTTAGAGGAATGTGTCACGTTTCATCACATGTGAGGTGGAAGTCCTCCGATGACCGAAAGGTTTACTGTTAACAATCGCAGGTAGACACTGCTCTAAGACCCGCACAGAACAAGTGGTTGTATACTAGTCGAATGCAGGTGATGTCACACATCTGATGCATCCTCATGGAACATCAGGAAAAAAAATGGTCAAGTGACCTGCAGCAACTTCCCCTGCAGCTGACTTAACTGTATTGTCCTCTAGACAGTTGAACAGCGAACTAATACCTAGTAGTGTTGGGCAGCTTTCATGATCAAGTGGAAATTTGACAAGATTCAATATGGACAAGTGTTCAGTTGACTGCTTCTTTGCATTTGACATCTTTATTTAGTTGAGGGAAGATCGATTGTGGTGTGTGCATCTAGCACGTAGAAGACACGTTTTCTGGTTCTCTAGACATGAGAAACACCTTGGTTGACTTTGTAAATTATAGGGGTGATTTGGAATCTGTTACATCACCGACATTGGTATTCGTGAGTGGAAATATCATTTTCCTCTATTTGTTTCGAGTTCTCATGTAAGCGTCTTGGCAGACGGGATAAGTTTCTACTTACTCAGTGGTCTAGAGCATGCTCCAGCTCGCTCAAGTTTAGGGTCTGTAGAGAAATAATTTCCAGACTATATCTTCAGAACTATATTGTGTGAGAGATGTGTAGGATACTGTTGTGTGCTTGATATCGAGAAATACCGCGAAAATGGTATAATATTATGGCAAACAAGCGAAAATACATGTGTTCTTGTAATCCCAGAGTCTGGAGATGGGTGTAGAAAAGCAAGCAAGCAAGCAGGTCTGGACCAGAAACAGTAACGCATTTGTGCCAAGAGGGAACAAGCCCGAATTGGTAGAACAGTTCTTAGAGTGACTCCAGTCTGCTGAGGGCACTCTAGTCACCCGTCGGGAGTGGATGACTGCCGACCAGTGCTGTCTGTCTTCATGGTATATGTACAAATGATGTAAGAGGGCTGATTTTATATGGTGCAGGATACGAATTGTATGTTTACTACATCAACACGGTTTGTGGTGATATATTGCTGGGTTGGAGATTGGTTTCATGCTCTAATATTCAAGCTCCTGTCCTCAGTGGAAAAGCAGTGTAATTGAGTAAGATTCTTTCCGTATTTGATTATATGTAGGGCACTTTGCAAGGTTTAGCTGTTGGTGCAATATGGCGATCAGTGTAAAATAGTTTTTGCCACTGAAAGTCTCATCTTCAGAAAGAAAAAAAAGGCAGACGGTGCTTCCACACCAGTGGCATCAGCAATTCGCATTTCCTTGTTGTTCCAGCGATAGTGATGATGATTACAGTACACCAACCCACATCAGTGACGTCTTTCCCAGCATTAAGTCTGATGGTGCAGTATTTTCAAAAAATAAAATAAAAAGGTTGTTATATTAACTTAATTATGTTGTTAAATTAACTTAATTATGTCATGTATTGAAAAATTGGACTCGTTCCACATCATTACGAAATATCGTATTCATGATCCAAGGAACCAGCATTAATCTAATCTAATCTAATCTAAAACACATAGTGCTAGACGCCTGTCCTTCATAACACTTGTTTGAGAGAATCTTGGCAGGTGCAGCACCTTCCAGAAGCGCTGATTGTTAGACTTTGTCAGGTCATTTCCTAGACCTGAGGAGAATCGAGACGTATAGCTGGTGTGAGTATAGGCATACTATAATTTTTTCGGGCACTGTACAGATATAACAGATATAAAAGATAACTGCACTGTTTGAGTAAAATGTGTATATATTGCAGTGTAAAGTTACTGTGGCTTATGTTGTGGCATGACGAGAGAAGATGAATGTGTGTCCTATCGTGAGCGACGTATAGATTCAGCACATCAATAACTGTGAGGTTATTTTTTATGTGGAAAATAATGTGCACTATAGATACTGAGATTCGTTCCAGAACCACAGCCGACAAGAGGAGACATTACCTGTACTTCAATCAGTGTCAGACTGTGGCAGCAATCATAATATTTAATTGTAGTTACATTGGTAAATATGTTCCTGGCTTCTAATATTCTTGTGAGTCTTGAATGTATTTGATGATCTGTAGACAACTTTTGCAGGTTTAACTGTCAGTGTATATAGCGATCTATGCAAAATAATTTTACCGCTGATAGTTTCGTCTGCAGAAAACAATGGGGAACGGTGCTCCCACCAAACCCGCACTGCAGCTATGCGCCATCACGCCAGCATCAGTAAACACACATGCACACGGTCCAGAGGATGACTTGGCGCTTATTTAGATAGACAAGTGATGTCAGTATAACACTCGAAGAACTTTCACATACTGTCGGCAGCTGAGTGAGGGTGCACCAGCTTGCGTCCAGTGGTGGCTCGCAGTAGTGTCGACCTGTGCATGCACTTGGAGCATCTGCACTGTGCAAATATGTCTTTGTTCCAATCTGGTCGTGTATATATTGCCTAGGTGAACACGTATTTCGAGAGGAATTTCTCAGGCACCAAGTATGAAATAGAGGTCGCTGCCTCATGCTTGTGGGACCCGAACAGGCATCCTGACATCTGGGAGCATGTGCGGTAGCCTCCTACGCAACCCAGCGGACGGGGGTGGCAGGCAGTTCCTGCGTATATTGTTTGCGCGTCTGTTGCATTATTTTGTGAGCAGGTCTGTATGCTGTGCTATGTGTTATTTGGACAGTTTACAAGTTGATTTCATGTCTGCACATCAGTGT
Source organism: Schistocerca piceifrons (assembly GCF_021461385.2). NCBI lineage: Eukaryota > Metazoa > Arthropoda > Insecta > Orthoptera > Acrididae > Schistocerca > Schistocerca piceifrons. Next base: position 332,355,319 of record NC_060139.1, read on the forward strand.
ACTGCATTATTTAGGAGGAGTTTCCCTGTCTGTACTGAAGTTATTTCGGTAATCTATGGGTTGTTTGCATGTGTACAGAGCGTTATTTAGGAGTAGTTTACAGGTCTGTGAGCTGTGTGGCATGTCAGAGCATGTGTTTTGTATCAGAGTGATAAATACATTATCTCAAATCCGTCCCAAAATAAATTGTTTCAAAATAAATAAAGTACACTCTGTCCTCTCGCCAGCAGCCCAGCACAGGCTGAGTCATTTCCCCTCCAGACAGCGATTTTGGGTTACATCACAGAACAGGCAACAATGCCTTCTGGTGGCAGTACTCTGTACTAGGTGAGTTGGGCTCCGGACCCCATGGAAACTACACTTGATGGTGGCACTACCTTTAATTGTTTAAATAAACAGTGCATGCAAAATAAAGACTTATGTCCAGCACAGGTCGAGTCCTCTTCCTGCCATTTCCTAGGACGAGGTGGCAGTCGGACGACTTAGGTTAGCGAAGGTAGCCCAGCTGCAGTTTCTTTCCTGCCATTTTCTTAGGTTAGTAGAGGTGTGTTGCATTGTCCTAATGGAATTTGAACTTCCCGTCATTTTCTAGGCATGTTAAGTTAGTGGAGGTAGCCCAATTGACCTGTCTTCCCGCCAAAATTCAAACTTCCCGCCAAAAGCCGCCATCTTGTATTACGTCATCAGGTGACGTCACGACCGCCATCTTGAATGTCATCGTCGCCATTTTCGAGAACGGTACTTTGGGGCGACATGAAGGTAGTCCCACTACTTTCTATCTGCCTCCAAACTCGAGAAAATGGATCCACTCCCAATCTGACGCCCACAATAATGAAATATTCACATCTCTCATATGAACGGTTTATTTCAATGGTGGTACAAGTACATTACCTCCACTTTTCTGCCTATAATGGTTCTGAAATTAATGATCCAAACACACAGAAAGAAAGGTTCATCTCTAGCAAGAAGCCATATGCTTGAATATTTCTGGTATCTCAACTGCAGATTTTTCAGCACTCGTTTAACTTTAGGACTCTGTATCTCAAAAGGAATAAAAAAGGACTTGTACCACTATTGAAATAAGCCCTTCATATATCCTAAACCGCTTGAGACATTGAAACGAGAGTTTGGCGTACGATAGTATTTTGCCAATTCATAAACACACGGAACTTATTTATCTATGGCCATATACCAGTAGTTATACTTCCCTATTTAATTATTTTTTCACTCCAGTCACTGTAATTTTTAAGAGTTATCTACAGCAAGTGGAACAAGAGTTTCCTAGTATGAAAATAAACATGAAATTTCTTCTCTTATGTTACTGCAAACCGACAGTATGAGACAAACTGCCTACTGGCTTCTGTCTCGGGTTCTTCGGCCGACGTTCATCTAATGATTTTTCTGACGTTTCGCCAGCACGAGTGGCTGGCATTGTCAAAGCTTCACCCTCCATTGCTGGTGGTGAACTGGAGCCGAGCTCGCGGGCGCAGACTATATGTACCTGGCGCGCCAACGTCCGAGGGCTTCTCCGCGGTCATTTCCGGTGCGGTTCTCCTCTTGCTACCTGCGACGGTCGTTCGCTGCAGTACGGGAAGCCAGGGTCCGTTTACCTTAAGGCTTTCCTCTTTCTTGTTCAAACTATTCGCGTGTTTTTGTATTTCCCAGGTTCTCTGAACAAGCGCGTGTGATAGTGCTTCTCTACAACCAGAACTTCATTGTCGGCGAATTTTATTACGTGGTCGGTCTCATTCAGTGCGTGCTCTGCCACGGCCGATTTCTCCACCTGCCCCAACCTGCAATGTCGTTTATGCTCTTTGATCCTGGTGTTAATGGATCGTCCAGTCATTCCGACATGAACTTTTCCGCATGTGCATGGTATACGGTATATTCCCGACATTGCAAGTGGGTCTCTATTCTCCTTCGCCGATCTAAGACACTCTTTGATCTTCCTTGGCGGTTTGAAAATCGTCTTTACGCCATGTTTGCGCTAACAGGTACGTCGATGATTCTTTCGTGGTGTGGAGCCATGGTGAAGAACAGCTCGGTGACTTCCTAAGACACTTGAACAGCCTCCATGCCAACATAACATTTACCATGGAAGTAGAAAAGGACAAGAAACTGCCATTTCTAGATGTGTTGGTCACAATGGACGGCGAAAACCTGGGACACAGTGTGTATCGAAAACCGACACACACGGACCGATACCTGCACAAACTGTCAAACCACCACCCGAGCCAGAAAAGAGGCATGATTAGTACGCTCGTAACGAGAGCAGGACGAATATGTGAGCCGCAGCACCTCAAACGAGAAATGCAACACCTGGAAACTGTCCTGAGGAGCAGTGGGTACTCCACAAATTATATTAGAAATGTAACGGAGCCAAACACTTGGCAAAGTAATGAACCAGAAAAAGAAATGTCGGGTACGGCCTTTCTGCCCTACATTCCCAGAGTGACCGACAGAATCGGCCGTATATTGCGCAAACATAGCGTGAAGACGATTTTCAAACCGACAAGGAAGATCAAAGAGTGTCTTAGATCGGCGAAGGAGAAAAAGAGACCCACTGGCAATGTCGGGAATATACCGTATACCACGCACATGCGGAAAAGTTTATGTCGGAATGACTGGACGATCCATTAACACCAGGCTCAAAGAGCATAGACGACATTGCAGGTTGGGGCAGGTGGAGAAATCGGCCGTGGCAGAGCACGTAATAAAATTCGCCGACACGGAAGTTCTGGCTGTAGAGAAGCACTATCACACGCGCTTGTTCAGAGAAGCTGTGGAAATACAAAAACACGCGAATAGTTTGAACAAGAAAGAGGAAAGCGTTGAGGTAAACGGATCCTGGCTTCCCGTACTGCAGCGAACGGCCGTCACAGGTAGCAAGAGGAGAACCGCACCGGAAATGACCGCGGAGAAGCCCGCGGAGAAGCCCTCGGACGTTGGCGCGCCAGGTACATATAGTCTGCGCCCGCGAGCTCGGCTCCAGTTCACCACCGGCAATGGAGGGTGAAGCTTTGACAATGCCAGCCGCTCGTGCTGGCGAAACGTCAGAAAAATCATTAGATGAACGTCGGCCGAAGAAACCGAGACAGAAGCCAGTAGGCAGTTTGTCAACAAGTGGCCACGAAAGCTTCAACAATTTTGTGCGACAGTATGAGGTTTTTCATAAGTTATTGAGCTCCTTCATCGCCAATTACTTGTTTAACGATGCACTCTGTTTCAGAATTCTGTCGCAATAGCTTCGGTGAGATGAGTTTGTGCAGATTACACTGTGTTTTGGCAAAAGGAAGTGCAATTAAACCTGTCAACAAGAGAAATGTGGCCGTTACTTATAAAAAGTGATGCTTCTTCGAATGAGAATAGATTAAGAATTCACACAAAAATAAATTGCCATTTCTGTTGGAATTTTGGTTGAATCCGCGTAACCCATCGTATTTTTAACACTGAACGACTGGAATGGAAACTTACCGAAGGATTTTATCCCTTCTCCTGATCTGAGCAGCATTAAAATAATGACGACCATACCCTTCAGGTGGAATGATAGGCCAGATGCCAAATGCTGGTTACTCACCTACGGCCCGCCAAACTGGCAATGTGTGATTCACAAATAAAATAGGTGTTACTGAGAAAAATAAACGATTGATCTGTCACATAACACAATGTTCAGCGCATTTTCAGCAGCTGAGCATAATGCACACGAAAGGAATGCAGAAGCTAGCCATGTGTGCCTTGTGAGCGGGAGTTCGGAAAACGTTGCCATGAAAATAGAGCTGCCTTTGTGAGCAATACATTTCAACAAATTAAATATATCTAATAACCACACTCTTTCAGGAGACTCCTACTTTCGCAATAATACCGACCTTTCTTTTCATTTGCGTAGCCAGTTGTATAATTATTTTATTGATGGTGACAACGTGTATGCAACAGTTGAAAGCCGGCCGAAGTGGCCGTGCGGTTAAAGGCGCTGCAGTCTGGAACCGCAAGACCGCTACGGTCGCAGGTTCGAATCCTGCCTCGGGCATGGATGTTTGTGATGTCCTTAGGTTAGTTAGGTTTAACTAGTTCTAAGTTCTAGGGGACTAATGACCTCAGCAGTTGAGTCCCATAGTGCTCAGAGCCATTTTTTGAACAGTTGAAATGCTTTTTCTCAACACGGCAAGCCAATTCAAACATCACTATCTGTGACTGCTTTTCGACTATTTCTAGCTTGCAGTGGAAATGTAATGTCTCTTATTACATTAATATCCAAGTAACGATAGTGAAACATATGTACTTCATTCCTTGGACGATTTTTTCCAGATGCACAAAGGAGTCATGTCTGTGGAAACTACGCCTTTTCGACTTTTTGCAACAGATCATAGTGATACATCAGTATAACAGGCAACAAGTAGATAACCTTCTTTTACTTTTCTGCCTTGCTTCTAAATCACGTGATTTTATAATATTCCTTACTTCCTTATTCATTACCTTCACGATGAATCGTCTGTTCCTTCTTACGATCTGAAAACATTGTGGGGCCAGAGGATATTATCCCACTGGCTAATGGCTCACCAGTTATTGAACTGTGCATTGTTCTTGACAAAAGAATAAACAAAACAAAAGAACTGTAGAGTTTTATGTAACTGAAAACTGTTACGTTCCAACGAAAAGAGATGGAGCGCTTAAACGGCGAAAAACGAAATATTACTCAGTGATAATAAAATTCGGTATAACAAGGCCGTATTTTTCGGATAGGCAATACTTCCACTGTCCATATGCGCCATGCCGAAGTGAACGTAAGGCAGGACTGCCTTCCCGCTCCCCCACTCACCCCTCCCGCAGTATTCGCGCGGCGAGAGAAACTGTTTCACAACCACAACGCCGCGCGGTCACATTTGAACTCGTGAAGTTATAAAAAAAGCGCGCTGCGCTGCGCCTCGGCACACGCGTCTCAATTTGCGCCTAGCCTTGGTGGGCAAACTGCGACGCGATTGAACTGGGATGGGAACACGCACCTGCGCCAGGTCGCGCGGCGTTGTGGTTGGCGGACAGTTACTCGCGCCGCGAGCACTGCACGAGGGGCGAGGCGGGGAAAGGGGAAGGTAGTCCTACCTTCCATTGCTCACTTCGGCATGGCGCATATGGGCAGAAGAAGTACTGCCCATCCGAAAAATACAGCCTTACGGTATATTGAATTTTATTGTCACTGAGTAGTGTTTCGTTTCGCCGTTTACGCACCCCCTTTAAATGGTTCAAATGGCTCTGAGCACTATGGGACTTAACATCTGAGGTCATCAGTCCCCTAGAACTTGGAACTACTTAAACCTAACTAACCTAAGGGCATCACAACCGTAGCGGTCGCGCGGTTCCAGACTGAAGCGCCTAGAACCACTCGGCCACACCGGCCGGCTATTCTCAGCTGCTGTCAATACACTGACCATTGTGTTGTGCGACAGATCAATTGTTTGTTTTTCTCAATAACAACTATTTTATTCGCGAATCACACAGTGTCAGTTTGGCAAGCCGTACGAGAGTAACCAGCATCTGGCATGTGCCTGTTATTCCGCCTGAAGGAAACGCTCGGCATTATTTTAATGCCGTTCAGTTCAAAAAAAGGAATAAAATCCTCTGGTAAGTTTCCATTCCAGTTGTTAGGTGTTAAAAATACGGTGGATTACGAGGATTCAACCAAAATTCCAACAGAATTGGTAATTTATTTTTGTGTGAATTCTTAACCTTTTCTTATTCGAAGAAGCATCACCGTTTATTAGTAACGGCCACATTTCTCTTGTTGATATGTTTAATTGTACTTCCTTTGCCAAAACACAGTATAATTTGCACAAAGTCATCTAACAGTAGCTATTAAGACTGAATTCTGAAACAGAGTGCCTCATTAAACCAATAGTTGACAACCAGAGAGCTCAACAGCTTACGAAAAACCTCACTGTGTCGGTTTGCATTAACATAAGAGAAGAAATTTCATGTTTATTTTCACACTAGGCAATTCCTGTTTCACTAGCTGTCGATAACTCTTAAAAAATTGCTGTCACAGGAGTTAAAAAAATAAAGAAGACAGCATAACTACTGATATATCGTTATAGATAAGAAAGTTCCGTGTGATTACAAATTGGCAAAATACTCTCCTCCTTGTGTGCTATCATTCGGCAATATCTCGTTTCCATGTCTCGAGCGATTTAGGAGATATGAGGGCTGTTGTGAATATTTCATTCTCGCGGGCGTGAGCTCGGGAGTGAGCGCGCTACGTGGGATCCATTTTCTCCAGATCGGAGGCAGATAGAGACCTCCCTCTAAGGCTAAAGAAAAATGCAATATGTTGGCAAATTTTCATACGCAGCAACGTATGGTGTAATACGCACCAAACGCAAAATCATAGCGACCCCTATATTTCATTGCAAACTTTTCGAATTGTGCGTAGCGTCTTACTAAAATGTGTATATGTGCGTAGCGTCTTACTAAAATGTGTATATCACAATAAGTACGACCCTTAGCGAGATGATGGGCACTTCGCCTTGAAGCTGACATATAACGTTACAAGCAAGGCAAAAATCAAATATTTTTACTGAATAGTTTCTGTAAAATCATTTGAGAAAGACCACAGTGAGCACGCGCTTCGTTTCTGTCAGCGCAGAGCGCCGCCAACTGGCGTGTGCAAAGTACGTGTACGCGTCTCAATATGCGTTGGACCAGAGCGACACGTCACGCGTTCTATAGGCATCTCAAGCGTGGCGGCCGCAGTGAGAGGGACGACACCTATTAACAGTTTATGGAAACTCCCGAAGACCAGAAATATATAAATAACCCATCTGTCAGAGCTACACATTTTGTTCCTTTCTTGTTGCCACTAAACTGGAAAGCATATCCAGTAAACAGAGATAAGCCTCATTAACGAACCGTAACTTGAAACAGATATACGACAGGCGTTTTAAACGTTGCGCGCGCGCACACACACACACACACACACACACACACACACACACAGAGAGAGAGAGAGAGAAAAATCGTATCAGCACACACGCATAATCGGCGGAGCATGTTGGTTCGGTGTAGCGTAGCTTCTCTGGTACTAGAAACGGGCAATTTGCCCAATTACGGGAAATATTATGCACAAACAAGAAACGTGTCATCGTCCAAGGTAACTCCTGGTATCAAACACCTTATCTGTGAGTTTGAAAAACAGGTACGCCCAATTTTAAAAGAAAACTTATTTGAAATCACAATAAATAAATTGCTTCGTTACTTTAGTAAAAACTTTCAGCTTGCATAATGACCACAACGAGAAAATGAGAGAAACTAGAACTAGCAGCCGGGCGGGTGGCCGAGCGGTTCTAGGCGCTACAGTCTGGAACCTCGCGACCGCTACGGTCGCAGATTCGAATCCTGCCTCGGGCATGGATGTTTGTGATATCCTTAGGTTACTTAGGTTTAAGTAGTTCTAAGTTCTAGGGGACTGATGACCTCAGAAATTGAGTCCCATAGTGCTCAGAGCCATTTGAACCATTTTTTTTAGAACTAGCAACGAGGCTTACAGAATTTCAAGCCGTTTACCAACAGTCGGTCATCCCGCACCGAAGGTAACATGAAAGGGGAGCAAAGCAGAACCTTCTGCTTCACCCAGTAAGGTGACCTACGAAGTATAGATAGATAGTAACCATAAACATAGAAACGACGTATATTTATTTCAGGAATATCATTTCACTTAACCTCTATTGTCTATGAGCAGTAGTCATAAAATTTTGATTATCACCACGAGAAAGTCAAGCTGCGATCATGAAACTTGGTACAGGCGTCAGTCCTCCTCTGCAGATTCACCGCTTAATTCAATACATTTTTTTTCCTACGATAGGTGACTTAGGGGAGACCTTGGTTGTAGAAGTTTGTGTTTTGGATGTTCAGGAAACGTTTCACCTCGAAAATTGCCACGCCAAAGTCCTGGAAATGACTGTTAGCAATGGTTTCCTCACCTGAGGAAAGAGGAAGCAGCCATTAGGTGCGTCAGGAGAATACGAGGATTAGGAAAAATTTGAATTAGCTGAGTCGCGAGCAGTAGCACGATCCAGTGTGTAGCGAATGGGGCCATACCAAGGAGATGGCGAGATTGGCTCCTGCCAAGGTCGCCACAGAGGGGGCACAAAAACTGATTGGGAAAGAAAGGAGGTTTCAGAATTACTGAAAGAGATATGCAAGTTGACCTAACCCTATTTTCCACCTAAGAGAACCTTTTCCACTGGCCCGTAACTGTAAACGCACATTGTTGGCACATTTTCACTTCTACAGTGTCATTTTGTCTGAGTATCAACATAAGGAACTGACTACTACCTCACACCTCTACTGCTAACATGTTTTATGTGGCAACAATGCTCACATTTTCCAATGGAGTCCTTCCGATACTCCGCTATGGTACTGTACGATCTCAGAGATCAGTGAGCCAGTGCTGAAGGAAGTACGCTAGAGGATACATAACTTTTGGCCTCTCCAACCAGTGCTTTTGTTGATCTAGATGAAATTAAATTAAATTACAATAAAAACACAATTCATGGAAAGCAATATTTTCCAACTCTTAATTATAGTCCCTCTCCTTTTATTTCTTAATAATTATTCGCCATTAATAACTTAAGAAGAACAAAATAAATTTGTTCTTTATTATACATCATACTAAAACAAATGTACATTAGGTACCACAAAAAATTAGATATAGATTTAAGTCACAAAGGAATTATAACATTGGCTGTGAGTGGCCATTGATTTAAATCAATGGGGAAGATTGAAAATTCGTGCCGGACTGGGGTTCGAACCCAAGTCTCCTGCTTACTAGGCAGATGTGCTGACCACTGCACCACCTGGACACAGCTAGGAGGAAGGAAGATTGGGTTTAACAACCAATCAACATCAAGGTCGTTAGAGACGGAGCGCAAGCTTGGACTGTGTCAAGGATGGGGAAGGAAATCAGCCATACCCTTTCAAAGGAACCATCCTAGCATTTGCTCGGAGCAATTTAAGAAAATCATGGAAAATCTAAATCTGGATGGCCAGACTTGGGTTTGAACCATTAGCCTCCCAAATGCACGTCCAGTGTGCTAACCACTGCACAGCCTCACTCAGTTTCCAGACACAGTAATCATTGCAACTGCACAGAGAATCCCAGCATGCCTTCTGTAGATCCAAATTCTCAATCTACCTAGACACTATAAATGTAGTGCCCCTTGCCCATTAGTCTCACTATTCATGGCATTTTGCTGATTCCTAAGAGTTTGAGCCTAGTGTCCATCAGCACTGAAGAGATCATTATTATATACATATGACTGTCTGTTCTTTTGGATATGTCTGGAAGAACACATAGATATAGATTTTGTTTTACTTCCTATTTTTGAAGAAGGTTTATATAACTTGTATTTTTTTCCCTAACATGATATATTGAATTTGTTGATAATGGAATTTAAGCTTTGTTCCCGTGCTTGCTGAAAAAATAATGAATTAAAAGGGTAGGTCTTCTTGCAAAACACAACATAATTTTAGGCCTAAAAAGGTTTCACCATGGTTCTGGCATCTTCAGCGGATTTTTTATTGCTTTTCCAAGATAAACATAACAAATGTTGTATATCTTTCAGAAGCAGTAAAAGAAAAACCCAATGAAGAAGCCACAATTGTGGTAAAATCTACTTCGATGGCACTACAGCCCTTTGTGAGCCTTGGCTTCTTCAACTATCTTTCTCCACATTTCCCGGTTGTTTGCTGGTCTTTTCAACCCCCGGACTCCCAGACTGGTGAAATCCACTATTACAGTGTCAATCCATCTTCTTCTAGATCTCCCTTTTCACCTAGCTGACCAGATCACACGTTTCATCACTTTCCTTGAAATTTTATCCTCTGCCATTCTCTTCACATGTCCTAGCCATCGTATTTGCTGTGATTTCACAAATTTGTTTATGCCTCTGCCTTGTATTAACACTTGTAATTTGGCATTGTAGCATATTCTCCAGTCTCCTTCTTCCTTTATTGGACCATAGATTTTGCATAGTATTTTCCACTCAAAGGTTCTTAGTGCGTTTTTGTCATGTTCTGTCAGCATCTGCATCTGACCCATATGTGATAACTGGGTGGACTGAGGAGTTATAAATTAGCAGTTTCATTTTCTTTTTTCTCTCGTAACAAGGCTCTTTCTGAAAAGTTGCATATTTGCAAAGTAAGCTCTGTTTCCTGCTTGTATTCGTTCCCTTATATCCTTTCCAATACTGTTATCATTTGTTATTAAAGCTCCCACGTAGTTAAAAGAGGACACAAAGAGGACACTCCTTTGAAGCATTTCCCATTGATGTTTACATCCTTGGGGTTCTTCTGGCCTCATATTGTGACATTACCATATATTTTGTTTTGTTTTCATTTACTATGACACCAATTTTTACGGCTTCTGTTTCCGTTGCCTGGTATGTTTCTTGGAGTGTATTGATATTTCTTCCTATTATAGCAATGTCATCAGCATATACACACATCTGGCTGGTTTTCATAAATATGGTGCTCTTTTGTTGATTTTATTGACTGCACTATGCAGGACTATATTGAATAGGACAGTGAAGAGACTATCACCTTGCTTCACGACTTTACTCAAGTCAAAGCTTTCACTTGTTCTGCTGAAGACCTTTACTTTTGCTCTTGTCTCTGTCATTGTCATTGTCATTGTGATTAGTCTTATTAGTTTAGCACATATACCAACTTCTTGCAGTACTCTGTATAGTTCTCGCCAGTTTATGCTGTCAAAAGCTACTTTGAAGTCGATGAATAGGAAATGCAGATCTATATCATATTCATGGAACTTTTTCATCACTTGTCTTATCACAAATATTTGATCAACTGTTCCTCTGTCTGGTCGAAAGCCACACTGATATTCCCTTACTATGGCTTCTGCATGTTTCTATATCATTTCATTTAATATACTTGTGAAGATCTTATAAGCTGTGCTTAGGAATATTATACCTCTACAGTTTTCACATGGTGTTCTGTCCCCTTTCTTGTAAATGGAAATCATTACTCCAGTTTTCCAATTATCTGGCAAAGTTCCCTTTTCCCATATATCTGACGTTAATGTGTGCAGTTCCTCACTATCAGTTTTTTATTAATTCAGGGATTATGCTGTCTTCCCCCAGGGCTCAATTGTTTTTGACTTGAGCACAGCCTCGGAAACTTATTGTAGTGTTGACTTACTTGCCTCATTGACCCCATTGACTAGTTCCAGCTCCACTCTTTCCTCCTGCGAAGCTGTCTCTTCATCTTCTTGGCTGGAGCTTAGTGTATCTTTGAAATTCTCTGCCCATCTTCCCACTATCTGTTCTTGCTCCCTTATAATTTTCCCATCTTCACTGGAATATGTCATTATTTTTGGCTGGAATCTGTTCTTTATTTTGCTTACAGCATGACAGAACATTTTTATTTCACTCTATTCCTTTAACTCTTCCAGTTCTTGAAATGTTTTCTTAGTCCCCCCTCTTTTCTTTCTTTTGCACAGTTTGTTAGCTCTTCTCCTTAATTCTCTATATTGTTCCACATTATATCTGGTTTCTCTCTGATGCACTTTTGTTCTTGCCCTGTTATTTTCCTCTATTGCTGACCTGCAATCTTTGACAAACCATTTCTGGGTTCTTCTGCTTCTTCTTATGCCTATTAATTCTTCTGCAGCATCTTTAATGACTTTTTCAATCCTGCTCCACCTTTTGTCTACTCCTGCTGCGGTCGCTTCATTGCTCAACTTTCTGCTTAGTGTTACTTGGTATTTTTTTACTTCTCAGAGATTTTCAGTTTGTCAGTATTCCATTGCATCTTCTTTCCTGTACTGTTGCCACTTGTTATTGACAGTTTCTCTCTCAAGACTAATTTTATCACAAAGTGGTCTGGTCACAGTTTGGTCCTCTTGCAGCTCCGTACATCCATATCTGACGTGGACTGGTGTGCAATCATTAAAATATGGTCAATCTGATTGACTACTCCGTTGATTGCAGACTTCCAAGTACCCAGATGGATCCTTTTGAGTGGGAAGCAGGTACTTTTAATAATCATATTATTCCTTCCCGTGAATTGGCATAGTGTCCCCATTGTTATTGTTTTCTTCATGTAGTGAATATTTTCCAGAAACTCCATACGGATGTTCATTCCTCCCTATTTTCGCAAAGTTGAAATGTTTCACCATGGTTCTGGTACCTTCAGTGGTTTTTTATTGCTTCTCCAAGATAAACACAAAAAATGTTTGTACATCTACCAGAAGCAATAAAAGAAAAACACACTGAAGATGTCACAATAGTGGTGAAATAAGTTTGGCAAATAACACAAAATTGTGTTACTCTTTGACAGTGTCAGAGGGGAGACATGATCTGATGATTTAAAACATTTGTGGATAAAAATCATACATCAAGATTGTAACTTTTCTTTATTGATTACTGGGTTTGCCTCATTGACTAGCCATCTTCAGATCTAAAGTACAGAATATTGCATATAAAAAGTGAACAATATGAAATACATTCAATATTTGAATTCCCATTATGCAGCACAAACCAATCTAAAATGTTGTTCAATGTGTGACAGTCATTACACACCATCATATTTTTAGGGCTAGTTAAAAAAAATATCACATAGGCACAGCACGAAAAATATTAAAACATGACACAATAACAATGTGCAAAACTATGATGGATAAAATGAAATATCTTACCTAAAATGAAAAATCATACCTAGTTAAGTTAATTGACACCATTAATCACTAATCAAATATTGTTACAGTGCCCATATTGCCAAAAGTGTACAAACAATTGAAAGCAATGATAGTTGCATTGCCCCATGAGTGTATTTAAACAAGTTACCACTTCTAATGTTGACAACAGGAACTAGTAACTGTCTATGTGACAGCTGTCAGCCAACTGGCTGAGGTGTAGCGTCATGGCTACATGAGAACACTGACTGCCAGATGCACTATCAACCAAATAATTTAATACAAGTTTGTCTCTAATAAGACAAAGGATGTTAATAAAATGAAATTTCTGATAATTTTACATTACATAAATGAGAGAAATTATATTCATATCAGTGTATTTGTATTAAATAAACACTGAGTATTATCTGCTTGTTAAATAATAATAAAAAACAGGAAACACTGAATGTCAGGAAATTACATCCAAAGGTATGACTGGAGACAATACACTATTTTAAATATAGAAAAATATAACAATATTACTGTTTAAAAAACATAAATTAGTAATAAAAAAACACACACACATGACCGCAGTCTCTAGCTGCTGAGGCCACACTGCGAGCAGCTGCACATGATGAGAGATGCAACTGAGTGGTGGGAGTAATGAGAAGGTTGGGGCAGGGAGGGGGAGGGATAGAGGTTAAGGGTGGGAGACAATAAAGTGCTGCTTGTGGGAGTACACAGGGGTGAGGTGGTGAACGGGTAGGACAGCTAAGCGCAGTTGGGAGGTTAGATGGCAACAGGGGAGGGGGGTTAGCAGGAAACGAAAGAGGTAAAAAGCCTGTGGGTGCATTGGTGGAATAGAGGACTGTGTACTGCTGGAATGGGAACAGGGAAGGGCTAGAGGGTAAGGATAAAGACTAACAAACGTTGAGGCCAGGAGGGTAATGGGAACAGCAGATACATTGTATAGAAAGTTCCTACCTGCACAATTCAGAAAAGCAGGTGTTGGTAGGAAGGATCCAGATAGCACTGTCTGTGAAGCAGTCATTAAAATAAAGAATGCTGTGTTGGGCAGTGTGTTGGGCAATGGGCTGCTCCAGCTGTTTCTTGGTCACAGTTTGTCGGTGGCCATTGATGTGGACCGACAGCTTGTTAGTTGACATGCCCATGTACAATGCAGCACAGTGATTGCAGCTTAGCTTGTAGATCACACAATTGGTAGCCGTGTCTTTGATAGGATAGGTGATGCTTGTGACTGGAATGGTGTAGGTGGAGGCGAGAAGATGCATGGGAGAGGTCTTGCATCCAGGTCTATTACAGGGATATGGGTTATGAGGCAAGGGGTTGGGGGCAGGAGTTGTATAGGGACAGATGAGAATATTGTGCAGGTTTGTTGGTTGGCAGAATACCACTGCAGGAGAGGTGGGGAAGGACAGTGGGTAGGACATTCCTCACTTGAGGGCATGATGAGAGAGAGCCAAAATCCTGGCAGAGAATGTGATTCAGTTGCTTCAGTCCTGGGTGATACTGAGTAATGAGGTGAATGCGTCTCTGTGGCCGGACGGTGGGTCTTTGGGAGGTGATGGATGACTGGAGAGATAAGGCATGGGAGATCTGTTTTGTACAAGATTGGGAGGGTAATTATGGTCTGTGAAGGCCTCTGTGAGACCCTCAATGTATCGAGAGGGACCGCTCATCACTAACAATGTGATGGCCACGGGCTAGATCTAGGTACGGGATGGGTGACATCTGTCAAAGAGGAGGTATTGCTGCTGGTTGGTAGGTTTGATATGGACAGGGGAACTGATGTAGCCACCTATGAATGTATTGAATATAAGGAAGAAATAATATTGTAACTCGAGATCTAGGTGCCAAATGCAAATAGCCAATAAATGGATATGATAATTCAACCAGTACATATGTCGCTAACCAACAGAAGTATAACTGAACTATAACATGTTGCAGATGATAGAAAGACAAGATTTTATCAAAGTGACATTATACTTAGCTGTTTGTTATAGAATATAGCATGAACTGCTGGCATGTAAAAATACAATAAGCCAATGACTAATAATCAGTATCCCAGTTTGTTCTGTAACATGTTCATGAAGTCAATCACATTCGAAGAGTGAAATACAGAAGCTTTAAAATGCATGTATAATACACATATAGCTGAAATCTAGATATTTCATACATTGCATACTGTGTAAAGTACTTCAAGAATTTATGCTTCATATAAAGGCAGTGAACAGCTAAAAGTTACATAATGTTGTAATCTGAGGTCCGTGTCTGCATCAAACCAGTCTTCAGACTGAAGATCACAACAACATTGGAGAACCCTACTTATGCAGAAAATCAATGACTGTGGTTTATGCATGTGGAGCACCACTCAATTTTATAGAGATCATGTGACAATAACTGACTGTCCAACGTTTCATGGGTGATGGATTGGTCAAGGTGGTCCAGCAGCATGGCCTCCCCATTCACGCGACCTGAATCCACTAGATTTCTGGCTATGTGGACATTTAAAGCCATTATCATATGCTCAACCCATCGACAGCAATGCGTGTGATGGAATCCGAATTTAGCCAGGTGTATTTGAAGGAGTGAATGATTTCCCGTGAACAAGGGCTGTAGGATGGCAGGATGCATGGTAACCACATGCAGCACTGCCAATGGTGTCTACTTCTATATAATTGACATATGGGAATGAGGGGACAAATTGGTCAATATCTCAACAGATATTTGTTTCCAGACATTTCATTACAAGAACTTCAGTTTTAGTCTTGACCTTACTGCCCCATGTAGCTATATGTGACACATTTTTTAAACAACCTGTGTACAAAGCATTGCACTGGCGCATTTCATTACTGAAAGTATAAAATTTTTTTTCATTTTTAATTTGACATCTTTCAGCGTTCTTTAGAGGTGTAGATGCCATCATTTTATTATTTTTCTTCCACTACAAGAACTTCAGTTTTAGTCTTGACCTTACTGCCCCATGTAGCTATATGTGACACATTTTTTAAACAACCTGTGTACAAAGCATTGCACTGGCGCATTTCATTACTGAAAGTATAAAATTTCTTTTCATTTTTAATTTGACATCTTTCAGCATTCTTTAGAGGTGTAGATGCCATCATTTTATTATTTTTCTTCCATTCCTTAGTTCTAGAATGATTTCTCTTTAATTCATGAGCCATGGCGAATGCTGATTTTCTTTCCTTCTTCTGAATCTGGCAAACTGGGACCATGTAGAACTTAGAGCTTCTTGGTCTTTTGTTTCCTCCATGCCCATTTCCACCATTAGGCAAGACTAGGCACCTGCCTAGAGAGGCAAAATTTTAGGAGCAGCAAAGGGCAGAAAAGACTGATTTCAAATCAAAGTGTGAAAACAACTGAGCAAATGAGGGGAAAAATGAAAAAGAGGAAAAATTAAAACACTAGGAACTAAAAATAAGAAACTGATGACATTTGTTGTCCCCAGTCAATCTTAAGGAAATTTAGGTCAAAGCAAGAAAACTGAGGGCTCTCCCCAGAAAGTGAAGATGTCTGATCACCTTAGTTTAATGATTAAAACTGATATAGGAGATTTGCATTGTTGTGCCATTGGATGTTGGTAATGGTGCAGAAGGGGGTTATTGGAGAGATCGAAGGTAGTAAAAGAGAGAGAGTGTCATTTTTCAATTCTCACCTAAAGTAGCAAAACAACTAGCAATGGTCCTGTTCCCTCTCTACCCAGAACCTCTTAATTCTTTCATTTCTTTTATTTCTCTCCTCCTCACACGTGTAATAATGTGTGAACCACCTCTTTAGTAGTTTCTCCTCAAATGAGGTGGTCTTTTCAGATGAATCATGTTTTATGCTCCATCGGACAGATGGCCAGTGGCATGTACAGCATGAAACATCTGAAAGCAAACACCCTGCAACAATCATCACCCAGAGGAGGGAGTGTTATAGTTTGGGGACTGTTTTCGTGGCATTTCCTAGGCGATCTTGTCATTCTGGAAGACACAATGGATCAACACAAGTATGCATCTGTCCTTGGGGACCATGTCCACACCTGAATGCAGTTTGTTTTTTCTCAGCACGATGGCATATACCAGCAGGACAGTGCAATATTTTCAGAGTTCTAAGAGCACTTGGATGAATTTACTGTACTCCCCTACCAAACTCTCCAAATTTAAACCCAATTGAGAATCTGTGGGACCGAGGTGGTTCCACAAATTCTCAGTCACGCTGTTTGCACCTTTCTTCATCTGAGAAACCTAGCACAGCTGGCCATGGCACAGAGTCGACACAGCACCACATCCCTGTTGGTATCTTCCAGAACCTCATTGACCCTCTTCCTACATGTCTTGCAGCAGTCCACATTGCAAAAGGTGGCTATTCAGGTTTCTGACAGGTGGTCACATTAATATGACTGGACAGTGTGTAACTGAATTATAGTGCCTGGTTTAGGTCTTGTAGAAAATCACTCATTTGTTGTACCTGTTTTGTTGTTCTGTGTTGGTCTGGAAGCAAGGTCTAATTGTCTGGCTCTTCCTTTAGCTGTCTATTTATTCAGCCCATTAGGTTGCATCCATTCTCCTAAGTATTAAAATTTATCTGTACTTTTAATGTTTCCATATTTTACCTCCAATTATTTCTCCCCTTTGGTATCTGTGTTCCATATATTCCATCTTTTCATATGAGGCTTTGAGGCCCATTTTTCCAGCGATTTCATGCAAGATCTGCAGCATTCTTTGCACATCCTTTCGGATTTTGGCTACAAGGGCAAGGTCATTGGCAGTTCTGTTTTACTGTATCTTGGAATTATTCAGTCAAAGAATGAGTAGGCCCTTCAGTTAAGGAAGTGTTCTAAAGAGATGAGAAGTAGAAGTTAAAGACTCTGAGATATTAACAGATCCTTCACACATTCATTGTGATATTTTGTCTTGGTGTAAAAAGTCCTCGTTTAAATGTAACACAGTTTGCAATACACCATTTATCACATTTTATTGCTTTCTGCATCCCAGTTTCCTCCTTTTGCTGTCACTGGTATACTAATCCCGAAACCAAATGCTTTAGTATGATTTTCATGAAAAATTGTCTTTTAGTGTGTTGGGATCATTGGTACTACCCAATACTGGGGTTGCACATGACGTTGAGGGAAAATGTTACCGATCATAACCAGCAAGACGATTCATCAGTATAGCTGTGTTGAGCTTCTCCTGTAGCATCCAGAATAAATCCCAAAAAATGTCAAACGTTTTCTGCTTTCGAGTCGGTCTATATACACTATTTGATCAAAACTATCCCAACATGCATATGTAACACAAAAATGAATGCTAGATGTCATGAGAGGCAGACCTGCCAGTATAAAAGGAGACAGGGAGTATTGTGTTGTCAGTAGGGAACCAATAAAAGCAGAATTGCTCAGTCAGAAGAGCTCAGCAACTTTGAATGTGGACTAGTCATCTGATGTTGCCTGAGTAACAAATTCATCATGGGTATTTCAACCCTTCTAAGGGTGCCCCAGTCAACTGTTGGTGATGCAACTGTGAAACGTGAATTGGAAACACGAAGGAGCAACAACAGCTAAACTAAGACCAGGCAGGTTTCATACACTGACAGACAGAGGTCATCAAGCACAGCAGAGGATAGTTGTAGAAACTCACCTGAAATCAGTGGAAGGAATCACCTGTGAGTTCAAAAGAGCTACCAGGTAGTAGACACTTACAAGCTCACCAATGAAAGGATCTTCAACTGTGATGAAACAGTACTAACTGTGAATCCTAAAGACCATACTGGTCTTGCCAAGAAAATGGATGCAACAATAATTCCAAACTGGACTTCCTCCTGGTACTTCTGCTAAAGTTCATGAAACATGATGGACTACTATAGAACGTTTTACAGTGTGGTTCAAAAAGTTCTTTTCACCCACAGGAGTGACAAAAGAAATCTCAGTGTTGCTTCTTCTGGATGGACACTCAATCCACACAAAAAATTTGAACCTGATTGTCCTAGAATGGGAAAATGGGGGGATTCTGTTGTGTTTCCCACTACATTGCTCTCAAAGACTGTAGCCATTGGCTGTATCATTTATGAAACCATTGAACAAATATCACAAGGATGAAGTATGAAAATGGTTCTAATCCTGGAAGAGATGTAACCTTATTTCAGATCACTTGCCTGTTTGGTGCAGCTTATTATGTGCAAGCTGCAACAATGATCACTGCTGTGAATGGGTTCTTATCAAATGGAATCTGGCCTGTCGACAGGAATGTGCTCAGTGACAGAGATTTCATTCCATATGCAACAACCGATATTCAGTGTCGTTGAAGAACCACCCTGAGTTTCAACTAGCAAGGAGCCTCTGACTTTATCATCTGATGACAACATCAGAGACTCACCATCCTGCAGTAGTTTCCAGCATGCAGGCCAAGAAAAAGTTTAAGGAGCCTCTGACTTTATCATCTGATGACAACATCAGAGACTCACCATCCTGCAGTAGTTTCCAGCATGCAGGCTGAGAAAAAGTTTAAGGAGCCTCTGACTTTATCATCTGATGACAACATCAGAGACTCACCATCCTGCAGTAGTTTCCAGCGTGCAGGCCGAGAAAAAGTTTTGCCCGCTCCTACAGCTGCACAAAGTACTAAACAAATTTAAAGAAAACGAGGTTGGGCCACCATCTTAATGTCATCCCCGTACAAGAAGGAGTTACGACACTCTCTGAATGGGAAGCAATGTAAGAGAAGTGTTGAATGTTGTTTGGATTTACCACAAAAATGTCCCAAATTTGCAGGAAGTAGAACAAAACCTTCTTCTAAGCCTGGCAAAAGTAACAACAAGACTGGTTGTGCTTGTCCTACAGACTTAAATCATGTGATAGTGTAGAAGATGATTGTCTCTACTGTCAAGATTTTTCTGAAGAAGGATGAACTCGATGCACATCATGCAAGAAATGGGCCAACAGCTCATGTGCACGAGCTGATGCACACGATGAGAAAACCACACACATTTGTGCATTATGTGAATAGAACCGTTTTTTCAGTTTACATTTTGTTGCAGGATATATTTAACATTTAATAAACGAAGAAAATATTACCTGGCTGTGTCCCACATATTGGGCAGAACAGACTTTTGTGCTAAATGATTGATTTAAAAAGTTGCAAGAACTAGATGTCTGCTCTAGACATATTTTGTACTTTCTCACAGCATAATAAATGCATATAAGTAATAGAAATAAGACTTTTAGATTATTTGATGAAAAATAATCAGATCAAAACATTTTATGGCACCTTCCCTATGCAACTGAGGTACCTGACAGGTGCCACTCATATAGCTCCCACTGTCACAGCCCTGCCTATGATAGACTGAAGCTCTACGCCAAAATGTTTCAGCTCATTACAAATTGTACTTACCAGTCTACTGGTCACAGTCAACAAAGTCAAGAAAACACTAATTCTGTATTGATTTTTTTCATCAAGGGCAAAACAACACAGTATAAAAACATTTTGCGCTGCTTGAGCTTCATCAGGATTCGCATCTACCATAACAGAAAAATATTTATCGCATTTTATTTCTGTTGAAAGAGTTAGGAAAACAATGTCTTCAACTACTTAAAAAAATTGTTAAGGTTTTTGTGGCCACTTGTTGACAAACTGCCTTTTGGCTTCTGTCTTGAGCTCTTTGGCCAACACTTATTTCAGCAAACAAACATTGTCCGAAGAACACAAGACAGAAGCAAACAGGCAGTCTGCATTTCAATAAATTTGTACTGTGCATCATGTGACAGACAATAATAAATGATCCATTTTCCTCCTTGTTATGATGCCTTGAATTTTCGTAAATGCTGTTTTATAACTGTATCAAACTTCACGAAAATCTGTAAGAGGTCCAAAAAAGTGCAATTTCTATTAACTACGACTGCTTTACTCAAGGGCACCCTTGCGACAGTCTGTGGGAGAGGGGAGGCAACGCCTGTGGGTACGGAGTATTTTTAAAATTTTGGATGACAAATGGCAACTTGTACTCGTAAGTTCCAGTTCCAACCCTGTTAAAAACCTGCATAATACTGGTCTTTAAATAATTTTCCTAAAAGAAAAATACCTGGCTACACTGTATTTTTTTCCTTTTCCTGGTTATGGGCACCCTTGAAGTTACTATCACCTCATCAAGCTAAAACTCTTACTGCAAGAAAAAGAACCACATTAATTACATGATTCAGTATTTAATTTCAATACCGTTCTTTAAAATGTTGTGGCTTAAAAGATTTTCTATGGCTGAACTGCTGTTTAGCGTATTTTCTAATCATTGCCACTCAAAGTATGACTTTTTGTGATCAGCTCTGCTTTCATGTTCACTCAGTTTTTGTTTTAGCTTTTTTCAGCCTCTTCATAATACCCAGCTGTAGCCAAGGGCCAAATGAGACTTGAGACATCCGTGTGTCAAGAAAGCAGTTGCTAAGCAAAGCAGTATAATGGTTACTTTTAACCCATCTCTGCAGGCGAGGTCGCCAACACATGCTTGTGCAGTAACATTTGCCTTGGGCTAAGCCGGTTCAAATCCTGGTGATTAAAAAAATTTTCATGGCCACTATTTGTTTGGCAAGGGGAGGAGAGAAGGTGGCATAAACTTCCTAACTGCCAGACTTTGCGTCAGTGTCCTCGTCTAAATACGGACCTCTTCACAGCATCTCATGAAGTGACATCATGTAACACTATTGATGGTGACCCATCCATTGGATGGAGACATTAAGCTTGACAGCCTCCTTGGTGCTACTTGTCAGGAGTACGCTATGTGACACCACCAGGTTTCACCCTCTCCCATCTATCATCATCACCACACAACAGAAACCTTACACTACACTCCATGCATACACACACAGTACATACATATAGTATTATAAGTATTGTAATGGAGCATGTTATAAATGAATGGAAATGGAAATGAAGTCCCATGCTTCTTGACAGAGTGTAGGGGAACAATGGGGGGACCTGCACCGCCGTACTAGGCAAGGTCCTAATGGAGGTGGTTTGCCATTGCCTTCCTCCAACTGTAATGGGGATGAATGATGATGATGAAGACAACACAACACCCAGTCATCTCGGGGTGGATGATAATCCCTGGCCCCACCACGAATCAAACCCGGGACCCTGTGCTTGGGAAGCGAGATCGCTACCGTGAGACCACAAGCTGCGGACTTATAAATGAATAAACAAAAAAAATTTTCTTGGCTCCAGAGAGGCCAGACACTTTTTGAAATTTCTCAGTTCTTTAAGATGCATTCAGACATATTTGAAAAGGGAGGTTGATTACTCTCTCAGTCCCACAGCAGTCTTTTTGGTGTTTCCTCAAGTCCTCGCCAGTTTCTTCTACATCTAAACAGCAGTAGTGTTTTTTTTTCTCCACAGACCAATATTGGAATCTAAAATATTCTCATTCCCTGTTGACCTAGCCATTTTTTTCTGGAATGATTTTGTTAGTGTCACTGTTAGTCACATGTTCCATGGATCATTTTTCACAATAGATCATAATGATGAGGAATAAGTTATTTTACATTCATATCACACATTAATTTGTACAAACAGTTGCTTCTCAACATTTTTAAGCTTTTTTTTATTAATTACAAAAAGAAAAAATGATATACTAATGTTAGTAATTCCCACCCACCAACTTTTGCACATTACAGTAATAGAAAGTCTTCTACAGCATAGAAACAGTTGTCAAAGATAAACTTTGTCAGTTTGTTTTCAAATTTTACTTGGCTGTCTCTCAGACACTCTATATCACTGGGTAAGTGATCAAAAAAAATTTTTTTGTGCATTGCGTAATAAATGTTACTTTTCCTTCGCATACTGTAATTATGTACATCATTCTTCCTTTTAAGCTGTAATGGATTATTTACAACAACCCCATGAAAGAATAATTATACTGTGAAGCAGTAGTCATAATACTCAACTCCTTAAAGAGATGTCTACAAAATGATCGTGGGTGAGCACCTTCTTTCTTAAAGATGAGTTACCCCAGGACATTATTCCATATTACATTACTGAATGAAAATATGCAAAATGTGCCAACTTACTGATTTGTCTCTCCCCAAGATTTGCAATGATTGTAACAAATGTGGTGAACTAAGTTGTTTTACAAGTTCCAAAATGTGTTTCTTTCCAACTTAAATTCTCATCAAAATGGACCTCTAAGAATTTTGAAGTTTCCACCCTATTTATTATTATCTCACATTGTGTTACACTTATCATTGGTGTGGTGGCCCTAGATATGCAGAACTGAATATGCTGTTTGCTTTTTTTTAAAAAAAAAAAAAAAATTGGGGATGAGAGCATTCGAAGAAAACCAGTCAATGATACTTTTAAGAACTTTGTTTACCATTTCTTCTGTTTCTGTATGTATGCTTGGATTGATTACAATACTAGTTTCGCAAAAAGAACTAATTCTGATGTTGTATATTAGATGGAAGATCATTCACATATATGAGGAACAGTAGTGGACCTAAGATTGAACCTTGGGGAAACACATACGCAGTTTCTTCCCAATCAGAATTTTCTGCATTCTTTTGTTAGATATGACATTATCCATTGGTTGGCTATACCATCAGTCTCATAAAATATCAATTTATAAAGGAGAATACCGTAATTCACACACAAAAAAGTCTTAGAGAGGT
Source organism: Schistocerca piceifrons (assembly GCF_021461385.2). Lineage (NCBI taxonomy): Eukaryota > Metazoa > Arthropoda > Insecta > Orthoptera > Acrididae > Schistocerca > Schistocerca piceifrons. Next base: position 332,378,667 of record NC_060139.1, read on the forward strand.
CACAGAAAATACCAACCAGCACTATTATATTATTTAATGCTTGTAAAATCTGGTGACTGAACATGTAAATGGCATTCTCAGTAGAGCAACCATTTTGAAACCCAAACTGTGATCTTCTAAGGATACTACTGCTGTTAAGATGCTATTCTAGAATACATCACCTTCCCAAAAATTACAGACAATGAGGTCAGCAGTGAAATATGTCAGTAGTTATTGATGTCTCTTTTATCACCTGTCTTAAAGAGGGGTTTAACAATGGCATATTTCAGTCTCTCTAGAAAAATGCCTTGAGCTAGTGATACATTATAGATTTCGGATAAGATTGGGCTTATTACATTGAAACAAATCTTTAGTACTCTATTGGAAACATCAACAAAATCGGTAGAGCTTTTATTTTTGAGAGACTATATAATTTTCTTAATTTCAGAAGCAGAAACGGTGATACATTCATGTGATTTAATTTTATGAGAGTTCAATTTTCAATATACTGCTGTGATTTTGCTCTTGAACTGTTTGTCCCTATGCTTTCTACCATATTTAAGAAATGATTATTAAATGCATTTGCTACCTGTGACTCATCATTTATAGCCCTTTCATTCAGTTCAATAGTGATGTCATCTTGTTTTGTGGATGGTTATCCTCTCTCATTTTACTACATTCCATATAGCTTTAATAAGGGGGGTTGGACGTCAAACGGGCCGACTTGGAGCAGGAGAGGCACCACAGGTCATTTTAATTTCCACTGTCTATACTTTTACAAATAAATTCATAAAATTTGTCAGCATGACCAGGAAGGCTTCAGCATTCACACTCATGGCAGTGGAAGTTAAAAAACAAAGTTAGCTTGTTTTTTTTCCTTTTTTTACATGTGAAATTTAAGTCTGTTGTTCGAAGAACTTATCCTGACACCATTTGCATGTTCCTTGATTTTTTAATAACCTTTATTCATAATTTTGAATGGTTTTTTGCAGTATATAACTACTGTAGGCTCCCTACTTGTTCTTGCCAAAAAGATACATTTCCCTTTTCCTTTCAAAAGGTACTTTAATCCCTCTAGTGATCCATGGTTTCTCACATGGCTATTTAGAGTCCTTTCTGATTAGCTTATGGATAAAGGTATTTTCAAATAATGATGTGAATTTATCTTGGAATAGATTAAATTTTATGTTGGCATTTGGTTCATTATAAATTACATCCCAGGCCACCGCCTGTAAACTATTCTTAAAAACAAATGTCCTGGAGTCATTAATTATTCTAACTGATTTCCACTGGGGAGTATCATACTGTAAGGCACTATATTATTTATTCCTACTAACTGTGCACCCCCCAGGGGCTCAGCATTCATTTACTGAGTACGGGCTTGGCGACCCCGGGGTCCTGAGCTGGGGACTGGTCAGCGCCGCCAGTCTCCTGTCACCGTAAACCCCGGACATGCTTCAGCGACCACCGCATGGCGCAGCAGTGCAATGTTGTGTGCTGCGGGGAATGGTAATCTTGGCTTGACCGCCTGGATTGCACGGAAGGTAAACCTCTATAAAAAACCCTCAACCTTACGGTGTACTGCGCGCCTATAAGATGCATGGCTGTTGGGGTGGAACAGTCACAAGCGGGCAACCTCTGGGGCACCTGCCACACCCCAGTTGTATAAGGCTTACTCAGGCACGCGGGGCTCTGTCTGAGCGGACCTTTAGTTCCCTAGCTGCTCGTGGGACCACAATGGACCCTTCGACCTCTACATTTCCCCCTACCAGTGGATTGGGTGGCCCACTGGTAGGAAAACACACCCCATCGAAAAAGCGACTTCGTGCTGCGAGTCCTCCAGCGCCTGGTGTTACTAGAGATTTATCAGACTGTCGTAACAGAGCACATGCTAATAATCAGAATGTGTTTTTGATTGTCAAACGGAAGGAAGGTAGCTTTGAGAGAGTTTCTCCCTTTTACATCCACAAGGGTCTTGAGGGAATTGCAGGAACACTGAAATCTGTGAAGCGTCTGCACAACGGGACTCTGTTAGTTGAAACTTCTAGTTCCCGTCAAGTCACTTCTCTTAGGAAAGCTAACCTGTCTCGGAGAGTACGCTATCGAGACCGAGCTCCACTCCACTTTGAACTATAGTAAAGGTGTTGTGACATGTAGGGACTTGGTGGATATCCCCAAGGACGAGTTGAAATCTGAGTGGGCTGATGAAGGTATTGTCGACGTGCAGCATATTATGAAACGAGTCGATGGGGACCTAGTCAAATCCGACTCGTTTATTCTCACGTTCAATTGCCCGAGACTCCCAAAGCATGTTAAAGCGGGTTTCTTACGTTTGCCAGTACGGCCATATTTCCCCAACCCAATGCGCTGTTTTAAATGTCAGTGCTTTGGGCATACTACGTTGGGGTGCAATGGGATAGCCACTTGTGGTAAATGTGGTCAGCCTGCCCATGAAGGAGCCGATTGTTCATCGCCTGTGAAGTGCGTGAATTGCACTGGGAGTCACCCTGTCTGGAGCCGGGTCTGCCCCATCTATCTCGAGGAACGGAAGATACAGGAGATCAAAACATCTAAGCGCATCCCCTATGGTGAGGCCAAGAAGCTCTTTAAGGCCATGCAGCCTCCTGTGTTTACAACATCTTTCGCTTCCACTCTGCAGAAACTGGTACAGTTGGCCACTGTTGCTACACAAACGGAGGTTGCTAGTGTCAGCACTAATACCTGCATTTGCCAGTGCACTTGTGCTGCTGCGGTTGTTTTGCAACCTGCAGCTCTCCCCACAATGTCGGACAAGGCCGTGGTTGCTGACATTGGGGTACTTCCTGCCCCTCCCCATATAGCATCTTCTGCCCAGGCGAGTAAAGCTCCAACTGTTGACAAGGTTCTGCATTCTAAGCCCCCCCAAGACGAAGACGCCGAAGGTGAAGGTTTTGCCACCTGAGGAGACTAGTCAGGGTCAATCCGATGACGATCCCATCGTACTATCTGACATCTCCCTTGGGTCGCCATCGGAGCTGATGGACATTGATGTCGACCGGGGGCGATCTTCTCGCCCCAGGAATAAATCTCCGGCCAGTACGGGCTCTCCTCCAAAGCACAGGAGCAGGGTGAAAATTCAGCCACCCTGATCACTGGCTCCCATATTACAGTGGAACCTGAATGGGTTCAGGACGCATGTGGCCGAATTACAACTCCTTGTACGAGAGCGCCCCTTGTGCTTATGTCTCCAAGAGACACATTTCCGGGCCACTGATGCTCCTTCTTTACGGGGCTATACCGTGTATCGAAAAGATGATCTGATGGGGGAAAGGGCAAAGGGTGGTGTTGCGGTTTTTGTCCATGACATGCACCACTCATCTGAGCTCCCTCTCGTTACGGACTTGCAAGCAGTTGCAGTTGACCTTCTTGTGGGGCGGAGGCTCACAATCTGTTCCGTTTACTTACCGCCTCAGGATGCAATAGACTCTGAGGCTCTCACAGACCTTATTACCCAACTCCCCCGCCCATTTCTCCTTCTGGGGGACTTCAATGCTCATAATGTCTTATGGGGCTCTACGACTACTTGCCCCAGGAGTCGCATTCTGGAAAGCCTCATGGCGTCCGAAGAACTGTGCATCCTCAACTCTGGTGCTCCCACTCATTTATGTACTGCTTCTGGGTCGTCGTCAGCTATTGACCTTTCCTTTTGCTCTCCAGCACTCGCGGATTCTGCTCTGTGGGAGGTTGCCACTGACCTCCATTCTAGTGACCACTTCCCCCTTTGGATTCGCCTCCTGGATGAGACTCTGGCATTACCAGTGCCGCCCAGGTGGCACCTCTGCAGAGCTGACTGGACACTTTTCAGCGATTTAGCTGTTTTGGAACACCGTGCCAGCGTCCACGAATGGGTCGACCATGTTACAGCCGTGATCTCCCATACTGCTGAATTGTCGATCCCATGGTCCTCAAGTCATCCCAAGAGGCGCCCTGTCCCTTGGTGGACCACTGAGTGCCACTCAGCCATCCGAGCCCACCGTGCAGCTCTGCGCCGCTTCAAGTGCCATCCCTCAGCTGACAATCTTGTGGCCTTTCGGGTGGCAAGGGCCAAGGCGCGGCGAGTGATTAAAGGGAGCAAACGACGCTCATGACAATCGTTCCCGAACTCCATCTCCCACTCCACTAGTTCTACAAAAGTATGGGAAGCCATCAGGAGGATTTCCGGGAAACGCAGCCAACTACCTGTCACGGCATTGCTGCATCAGGGTTGTCTACTCACGGCGCCGAGAGACATTGCCCAGACACTGGCCATGTATTTTGCCGAATCTACTGCCACTATTAACTGTGATCCAGATTTCTGCCGCTACCGCACTGCCATCGAGAGGGATCACTTGGACTTCCGGTTTCCAAATTCTGAACCCTACAACTGCCCCTTCACAATGTGGGAACTGGATTCGGCGCTGTCTGTGGCTCATGATACTGCGCCAGGTGATGATCAAATCCTGTACAGCATGCTGCAGCACTTGTTGCTGCCATCCAAGGAAGTTCTCCTGAATTGTTTTAATATGATATGGTCATCCGGCACGTTCCCTGACTCGTGGAGGGAGGCGATTTTGGTTCCCCTCCTCAAACCGGGAAAAGACCGAATGCATCCCAGTAGTAATCGGAGTATTGCTTTGACGAGCTGTGTCTGGAAGACATTGGAACGCATGGTCAACCGTCGCCTGGTTTGGCTGCTCGAGACCAGGCAGCTCCTTAGCCACTCTCAGTGTGGCTTTCGGAGATGTCGTTCAACTATAGACAACTTGACCCTGCTTCAGGCGGCCATCCAGCAGGCCTTCCTACGTAACCAGCATTGGCTAGGTGTATTCTTTGACATTAATAAGGCGTACGACACTACTTGGCGCCACCTTATCCTCAGTCAACTCCATCAGTGGGGCTTTCGTGGCCATCTCCCCATCTTCATTTGGTCCTTTCTTTCCCGCCGCCTCTTTCGATATCGGGTTGGTAATGTGCTATCTGATTTGTATGTGCAGGAGAATGGCGTTCCTCAGGGAAGCGTTTTAAGTGTCACCCTCTTTGCCGTCGCCATTAACAGTATCACGTCCACTATCCGGAGTCCTGCCCAGTGCTCCTTGTTTGAGGACGATTTTGCTGTTTTCTGTTCTTCCTCCAGTCTTGTCACTGCTAGTCGGCAGTTGCAGCTTACGATAAAGCGATTAGAGGCATGGACTGCGAAGACGGGTTTTACCTTTTCTGCAGACAAATGTGTGTGTGTTCATTTTAATCGTTCTCGACGTGCTTTTACCTCCCCTGAATTGCATCTGAGGGACACCATTCTTCCTTTTAGAGACACTGTGAGGTTCCTGGGCCTCACTTTTGATTCCAAGTTGTCGTGGTTGCCGCACCTTAAAGACCTCAAGGTGCGGGCCCTGAAGGCGTTGAATATTTTGAAGTGTCTGAGCCATCGGTCCTGGGGAGCAGATCGGGCGCGTCTGCTGCAGTTTTATAGGGCTTTCGTCCGGTCGCGTCTTGACTATGGATGCACTGTGTATGGGTCAGCGAGGCCTTCGTATCTGAAGATTCTTGACGCAGTACACCATGAGGGTATCAGGCTGGCCACTGGTGCCTTCCGTACCAGTCCCATCGCCAGCCTGTGTGCTGAGGCAGGGGAACCGCCGCTCGCCATCCGGCGGAAACTCCTCATGGTGCGACGGGTGTGTCAATTCCTTGCCTGTCCTACCTCCCCTGCATACCCTACTGCCTATGGAACGTCTCTTTTCCAGTCGTCCAAGAGCAACGATACCATTTGGGATTCGTGCCAAGCATTTGCTTGAGTCCCTTGGTGTGGAGCGTGTGGCACCCCAACTCCAGGGTTTTACCCACCTGCCTCCCTGGTTGCTCCAGAGGCCCAGCGTCCTTTTAGACTTGTCAGAGTACCGGAGGAGCTGCACTCCTGCATTTGTTTTTACCTCCTTATTTTACGATATTTTAAACCAGCATGCCGAGCATGTACCAGTATTTACGGATGGCTCCAAACAGGGGGACTCTGCTGGTTGTGCTGTTGCTTTCCCTGATCGAGTGGTCAAGTTACGGCTTCCTGCAGCGTTTACCATCTTTGATGCCGAATTGTTTGCGATCTTGCGGGCATTGGAGCAGATGAGATGTGTTCCCAGTCTTAAGTTTCTCATCTGTTCTGACTCCCTGAGTGCCCTTCAGACCATGCAACACTTGTACCCAGCGGATACGGTCGTCCAGAACATCCATGATGCCCTACTCCATCTGCAACGGCAGGGGAAGGAGGTTTCTTTCTGCTGGGTGCCGGGGCACGTGGGTATTAGGGGAAACGAACTGGCGGATGTGGCTGCCAAAGATGCATGTTCCCTCCCTCACGTTGTTGAATGTGCCGTTCCCCCTCCATGCTGTTACCTCCCTTTTGCGTTTTCGTGTTATGCGTCAATGGGAAGAGGAGTGGCTAGCAGTCAGTGAAAATAAGCTGCGTCTGGTCAAGGCCACCACGCTGCCATGGCGTACGTCCTTCCAGTCATGCAGGCGGGATGAGGTTCTCCTCACTTGCCTCCGCATCGGGCACAGTCCCTTAACGCACGGTTTTTTACTCCGGCGGGAGGACTCCCCCCAATCTGCAGTGCTTGTGGCGTCCAGATTACTGTCCGCCACATTTTACTTGACTGTCCTTTATTCTCTGACCAGAGGGCGGTGGTTTCCTTGCCACCGGATTTGCCCTCTATTTTGCAAGACGACTCAACGACTGTGGTTAAGGTCTTACGGTTTTGTGTCCTGTCCAATTTGTTGCATCAGATTTTAGGGAGAGGATTTTAATGTGCTGCTGGGTGACTGGCTCACCCAGGCTTTAGGTAAGTTGTCCGCCAGTCACGATTACCTACTTGTTTCACTTCGGTTCTCTTTTCCTTGTGTTTCCTTTCCTTTTTTAGTGCGTTTCTTCTCCTCTTGTTTTGCCTCTGTATGTGAGGATTTGTAACTGCATCAGGTCTGTGTCTTTTAGCCGTTCTCCTTGTTTGCTGTCCGTCTTCGTCCCTTCGCTGCACGTGTTCCTGTTTCTATGCGTTTGGGCGCTGATGACCACGCTGTTTAGTGCCCGAAAACCTCAAACCACACACACACACTAACTGTGCACCATGATCAGAGAGATCATTTGTTACTGGGTAAAAAGTTATTTTCTCACTTTGAGTTTCATCAAAGGAAACATTATCAATTAGGGTTCTACCGTCTTTATCCACGTGTATTGGAAAGTTAATTACTGAGATTAAACTGTAGGATCCAAATAAGGATGCCATATCATTTTTCTTATCAGAATCCTTCAGAAAATCTACAGTGAAGTCACTGCAGACTATTAACTGCTTGCTGATGGTGCTTCACTTTTTTGTATGCACTCCTCCTCCACGCATATGCCACCCTTACATCACCACTCTTGATTGATGAGGTCCCACCTCTGCACTGCCAATACTACAAATTCTTCTAAGCAACATCTTTCTTTCATATCAAAATCTGCAAAATTTTGAAAAACAGCAGTAATTTTGGCATGAGAGGGTCATTCTTAAGTACCTACACTGCAATGAACTTCATCAGTTATAAATAGAACTCTCTAACTTGGTACCTTGTCTCTGAGAATCTTCATCACCACCAGTTAAGGAAATTTGATTTCAGTGGCTTATCCATTGCACAATTCACACAGTGGTTGATATGAAGTTTGAGTTTCTGCTGTAGCTCATTAGCAACAGTTGGTGCCAACCTTTTAAATCCAGCTATCTCATTTTGCATACATTTAATGTGTCTGTGTACTTTCAACTTGTGATTGTGGTACATAATTCTGCACATCTAGAGTAATTATCTCACCCACTGTCACTCATCAGTTTGTAGTGGACTCACTGTGGCACTCCTTCCTTTGTTTATCCAATGAAGTGCAGCAATGGGATGTCACTGTCATATATGCTGACATGCATGTGTGGATCTACGGCTCAGGCCCAGGTCTGGAGACAATCACAATTTGTTACCATCTCCCCTTCCCACATCCCCCTTCCCCATGTGTAGATTCAGGGTTAGGTTCTGCAGTTTTGGTGGGGTAAGCGGGATGATGATGACATCATAGTTTGTTATGTTTTCACTACTCAGTCAGTCCCTCCTACCCCCCCCCCTCCCCCCCCCCCAAATATAATTTGTTGTCACCATCACTTGCACTGTGACACAGATGCCCAGAATTTTAACAATGATGGTACAATATGTAAATTGTTTTAATATAATAATGATGATAATTTATTTACATTAGCATTTAGTACATTACTTTAGTATAAGTTCAAAAAATTGCAGTTCAGAAAATTACACCATTTGTAAAGCATTTGTAAAATTCACAGGTTATGCAGTTGATTTAAGAACTGTAACAGCAACAAAATTTCACAACTTCATAACTGATACGGTATAAAACTGAAATGTGGAATCACCATTATCAGCAATCCACTTTGCTCTGCCATTATGAACACATGATGCAGAATATGGCTGTGTAAGTATATAAAGAAGAGTGCTGTTTCTTTCAGCTGCTTTTGCTTCCAGTCAGAGAGGTTAATCTTCCTGTTATTTTTTCCTTAGTGGATGATCTTTTGTTTAGCACCACTTTCTGTGGTTTGTTAGTTCTCTACCTTTGGTCTCTTGAACCTTGTTGAGTTTGTTGTTGGCAGCAGATACGTTCAGGCTGTAAAAGAGTGTGCTTACCTGACTGGAAAGTTTACTGTAGTCAGTCAGTCTATATACAGGGTGGAGAAAAATTGTGTCACGAAATTTTAACCCTGGATAGCTGATGGCAGTAGGAACCAAATTACTAATGTTGTGTAGGTCAACAGTGCACCAACTTGAGCTACGGAAGCGTAGTGCCATACACTCCAATTAGCCATGGGACTGCCCTGTTGGTGTTAATCAGTTGACAGGCAGCGCTATGGCTGTCCATTCACACATGCAAACGTCCCTCACCCTGTCACTGCCCCAACATGATATGTACACGTGTTGAACAGGTCTTTCTGTTTGTCTCCACATCACGTCAAAGGCATTCACACATAAGCTTCGCTTCGCAGCACACACATATCGCCTGTGATTTAGTCATAGAGTAAGCACGGCTGCAAAGTATTCGTTTGAAGAACAATGAGATATGGTATTTGTTTATGGAACAGCCGATGGTAATGCGCATGAAGCTCGATGGTTGTATGAGGAACAGTACCCAGCAAGACACCACCCACACCTGCAAACGTTTAGAACAATTCACCAGTGACTTGGCAAAACAGGCTCGTTACTGTGATGTCATGGTGATGCTGGAAGACCTCAAACATGACGGGGTGCTGCATTTGAAGAGACTGTTCTTGAGCACTTTGAGGAAGCACCTATGACAAGAACTCGAGCAGTTGGACACGGCATGGGGGTCACTCATTGGTTAGTCTGGGAAGTTTTGAGGGATGACAACCAGCATCCATTTAGTTTCCACCCTCTCCAAGACTTAAATCATGTGGTGGACTATGAACACAGGCTGGGGTTTTGCCGGTGGTTTCTGCAACGTGTTGCACGAGATCCCGACTTCCCCGCCATTGTGTTGTTTGCCGATGAGTGCACCTTCCATCAGGATGGCCTTTACAACCCTCAAAATGTTCACCTTCCATCAGGATGGCCTTTACAACGCTCAAAATGTTCATTATTGGGCAAGGGGAAGTCCTCACATCACGTATGTCCACAGACACCAGGAATGATTTTCGCTTAACATTTGGGCAGGCATTGTGGGTGACCATCTGACTGGGCCTGTCCATCAACCTCCTCGACTTACTGGAGCAAATTACCTTCACTTTCTGCAAGAAATTCTAGCAGCCTGCTGGAAGATGGTCCCCTGGACATACGGCTACACGTGTGGTTGCTGCATGATGGGGTGCCTGCACATATCAGTTGTGCTGTGTGCAGATTCGGGTGGCATTTTTTCATCCTGTATGGCATGTAACTCTCCATCCAAATAGGCCTAAGAAGGTGCCAAGAGTGTTGACCAACTGCCATGTCATCCTCAACTGACAGGCATCACTGGCTGCGGATATAGAGGGGCATGTTGCTAGCATTGCTTTCCCAGCCATTATCAGTTTTCGCGACCAGAGCTACTACTTCTCAGTCAAGTAGCTCCTCAATTGGCCTCACAAGGGCCAAGTGCACCCTGCTTGCCAACAGCGCTCAGCAGACTCAGGCATTTACCCATCGAAATGCTAGTCAAGCCTGACAGCACTTAACTTGGTGATCTGCTGGGGACTGGTCTTACCACTGCCATAAGGCCATTGGCATTATGGCTTGCAATGGTACTCAAATAATCCAACTGGTAAGGTGACTGCCTTCTTTTTTTACATCAGTTGGTGCTATAGGAATCTGTAAGTAAGCTCGTGTGCAGTCAATGATGCTAAAGATTTCAGTTGTCTCCATGTGGTTATTGAAATCCTTGATGAATGGTATCGGGTAAATGTCAGGCATTGTTCTGGAGTTTGACATATGGTGGTTGCCCCATAATCGCCAAGTGCCATTGTGTTTTCCTAACATATGTAATGGAGAAGCCCACTGGCTTTCTGATGGTCTTATCATGCCTTCCTGAATTTGCTGTTCTACATCATTCTTTGCTGCAGCAAATTTTTCTGGCTTGAGCTATCATGATTTGACTGTGGCCATTGGACCCAGTCAGATGTGGATGAAGTGCATTGTGTTGAGGAGCATCTTGCTGTTTGCCTCTATCATTAACGTAATACCAGGAAACTTGCTTAAAATATAGCTCAAATATCCTGTGCACTGCCACTTCGCTCTCTGGAATGACTGCAGATCTCCATAGTTGAGGTCTAAAATCAGTTTGAAATGATATAAAAAATCTGCTCCTAAAATGAGATCACTGACATCTGCTACCAAAATATTCCACTCAAGTTGGTTGTTTACACCGATGTCTAATTTCACGGTCTTTTTGCGATATGTCTTGATGACTAAATTGTTTGCTACTGCAAGACGTAGTGCCGCCATTGTACTGTTCAGTTGGAAAAGGCTGATTGGTAGCACACTTAGGTCTGAACCTGTGTCCACCAAAAGCTCTAGTTCAGACTTTGTGTTCACCACAAAAAGCCATTGAGAAATGTTGCGTGCACTCATGAAACCAATTCTTTGAAGACCGTAATCAGGTGCGTTAGGACTATTGGTCATCTCAGGAAATACACTACTGGCCACTAAAATTGCTACACCACGAAGATGATGTGCTACAGACGCGAAATTTAACCAACAGGAAGAAAATGCTGTGATATGCAAATGATTAGCTTTTCAGAGCATTCACACAAGGTTGGCGCCAGTGGCGACACCTACAACGTGCTGACATGAGGAAAGTTTCCAACCGATTTCTCATACACAAACAGCAGTTGACCGGCGTTGCCTGGTAAAACGTTGTTGTGATGCCTCGTGTAAGGAGGAGAAATGCGTACCATCACGTTTCCGACTTTGATAAAGGTCGGATTGTAGCCTATCGCGATTGCGGTTTATCGTATCGCGGCATTGCTGCTCGCGCTGGACGAGATCCAATGACTGTTAGCAGACTATGGAATCGGTGGGTTCAGGAGGGTAATACGGAATGCCGTGCTGGATCCCAGCAGCCTCGTATCACTAGCAGTCGAGATGACAGGCACCTTATCTGCATGGCTGTAACAGATCGTGCAGCCACGTCGATCCCTGAGTCAACAGATGTGGATGTTTGCAAGACAACAACCATCTGCACGAACAGTCGACGACGTTTGTAATAGCATGGACTATCAGCTCGGAGACCATGGCTGCGGTTACCCCTGACGCTGAATCAGAGACAGGAGCGCCTGTGATGGAGTACTCAACAACGAACCTGGGTGCATGAATGGCAAAACGTAATTTTTTCGGATGAATCCAGGTTCTGTTTACAGCATCCGTGTTTGGCGACATCGCGGTGAACGCACAATGGAAGCGTGTATTCCTCATTGCCATACTGGCATATCACCCGGTGTGATGGTATGGGGTGCCATTGGTTACACGTCTCGGTCAGCTCTTGTTCGCACTGACAGCACTTTGAACAGTGGACGTTACATTTCAGATGTGTTACGACCCGTGGCTCTACCCTTCATTCGATCCCTGTGAAACCCTACATTTCAGCAGGATAATGCATGACCGCATATTGCAGGTCCTGTACGGGCCTTTCTGGATACAGAAAATGTTCGATTGCAGCCCTGGTCAGCACATTCTCCAGATCTCTCACCAACTGAAAACATCTGGTCAATGGTGGCCGAGCAACTGGCTCGTCACAATACGCCAGTCACTACTCTTGATGAACTGTGGTATCGTGTTGAAGCTGCATGGACAGCTGTACCTGTACACGCAAGCTCTGTCTGACTCAATGCCCAGGCGTATCAAGGCCGTTATTACGGCCAGAGGTGGTTGTTCTAGGTACTGATTTCTCAGGATCTATGCACCCAAATTGCGGGAAAATGTAATCACATGTCAGTTCTAGTATAATATATTTGTCCAATGAATACCTGTTCATCATCTGCATTTCTTCTTGGTGTAGCAATTTTAATGGCCAGTAGTGTAATATTGTAACTACTCGAAGCTGAGGTTTTCACGGCCATTTGTGAAAATAATGCAATGACACCATGTGTTGATCGGTTCAGTGCAAGGCACCAGCTAAGATTCACGGTGTTGTGTTGCCTGTTCACATTTGGATGTGCAGGAAAAACATCTCATGTACTGCTCTTCTGTGTACCAGGACTGAGAACCTCTTCCATTTTCAAAAACTGACACATTTCAGAAGTAGATCAATGTGCCTGTTTAGTGCCGTGTGTACAAAAACACACAACAGACATCTTGAGTTATGCATCCTAGCACACATCATGGAACTTTTGGTTACGAGCATCACCAACATACCTGGTGCAGTAGTCACGGCTAGAGAGGGGAGATTGAAGAATGCAGCATGACACCCTGTATTGCCATTTAAAGGCCTTTGAAAGAGTTTGGGTGTTTTCAAGGGGCTGTGCCCTTTTATGCCCTGCATCCAAAATGCTGGTGAAACCGACATCAGTAATTTTTATCTGTTCTGTCTTTATATTGCTAGGTTGGTGGATGACTTCCTCTATTAGCAATGCGTCCTGTGAACATTGTCTATTCTGTAATGCTGCGACTCGCCTTATGTGCATGAATGCTCTCTGTCAGCAGTTCCTGAAATTCACTGGAGCACCCAAGTGAATGCTTAGCCCGGGACTGGTCAATGTAACTGCTCATTAAATGTTTGGTTCTGGCCCACTCACTGTGCTGATTCTAACTGCAACACTGCCAATGTTGAATTGCATGAAAACAGCAATGGCTTCTGCTTTTTCTGCCAATACTGTCAATGGCAAATCTGTGTCTGTGACTAATATCATTCTTGTCATATCAGGAAGCATTTTTAATCAAAGCATTCTCAGTTACCTCTCATGCAAAAGGTTGGGCCCCAACAGTGGATGCTGCAGCAGGGTGTGGTGTTTCCTGTACATCATTCACGCCCCCCCCCCCCCCCCCCCATTTAACACTGTTTTCCATGTTGCTCCATCATTTTTCTGTGTTCTTACTCAGATAACCACTGTAGGATTTTTGGATGCTGTACTGGTGTGAAGTAAATGCACACACAGCTCATTAATAGATACTTTTAATACCCACAAACTTTCACACAATAAAAGTCACTAGGTTACAATACAGTACTCTGAAACAGAATACAAAGAACTTAACAAGACAAAATGTATTAGTCTGTGACAGTCAGTTGTTGTTGCTGACCTTCAGGTCACTAGAAAGGCACTAGGTAAGTGCCATACTTATTGAACCAATACTGACTTTAACCCTCGAGCAGGTGCGCCTGCGTATAAAGTGCGCCAACCAAAAATAAAATAATTTTGTGCAGTTCCATTTTTGTTTCACAACTGCAAACCTATACCTATTCGTTCAGTATTGCTTCAGGTAATGCAGCAATAAATTGCTTTGTCATACGTCCAAGGGAGCAGCAGTAACATAAAATACAAAGCAAGCTTGGTGAGAAAAAATTTAAGATCAGTTCAAAAAAATGACCCCAGTTACAAACTAGCAACATAATCCCACATTGAAGCAGTTGTCTACGAGATAGTTAGTGATCGAATAAGCAGCTGACCAAGATCTGATACAACTGCACTGCTTAATGCTTTGAATGCATCATTACTGTCTCTTTAACACCTGTCCTTGGCAAAAGAGGGTTATAGTGAAAATTTATTTCATTATTGTTTAATAAAACAGTAGTTTAGCTCATATTATGTAAGTTTATTTTCTCCTTGTTTAAATAAACTTAGATTAAACTGTGATTTTGATCATACTGGACTTACCTTGGTAACATAAGGAAAGCTATTCTTTTTATGTGTACAAAGGGCGGTGCGTGCCCGCTCGTGTTATGAAAAATGGTGCACCCACTCGAGGGTTAACACTGATCACCTCAAGTGGCAGAGTGCCCACTATAGGACACAACCAGGTGGCCCATCCCATAAATTCACCCACTAACCAGCAATCTGATGTCTACAGGATCAAATTCATTATTATTATGTGGTCCATCAGAGGCATAATGTGATTCATTATTAGTGATGTTCTGCCAAATTGCTCATATACTACCATCATACTGACTTCTACGAAAGAAGAGTCTGAAGAAATGGTCAAGACTTTCAAGCACTAAATGAAGACAACACCCGGTCTTATTCCAACTCAGGTGTTGACAACCCTCCCCGGCAGGTATGGATCCGTGGTTGTGTCAATACGCAGGCTCTGGCTGAGGTCCTCCACAGGCAGCAGCTGCAAGATATGCCACACTTGCTTATGACATACCCACTGATGCCACCAGACTGACTTAATTCAGACTCTTAACATAAGCCACAGACTGCAGTGACCCCCACTACATTGATCACCTCACATGGTCATCATCATAGGAGGAGGCTGATGCACTCTACAACAAAACCAACTTCATAGTCAACAGGCAACCAACCGTCATCACCATCACGTGTCACTTCTTATTCCACAACATCACTGCACTAGGGTTTTTAAATAAAATATCAATTTTCAACAGTAGTAAATACTCTCTGATACAAAGTGTACCAAGCAAAATTGAGGATGGACGTGAAAACTCACAACAGCCGCTGACATTTACATAACCAGCAGAACTCAGCATGAGTAACAATCTTTTCTTAGAAATAAAAAGATATAAAACTCAAAACATTTTGGAAGACTGTCATGTGATATGGAAGACATAATTGTTTGCAAAAGGCATAACTGTCTTCCATAATGTGTAACATGACATTTCTGTTTTGTAGAATTAAAATCTGGCAAATATAGAGGAATTTCAATAACAGGACTTTTCCCTTCCTATGATTTAAGGAGCCAAATGAGCGCAGTTAAGCCCGGTATTAGTTTCCATAAGTAGAAAATCTAGAGTAAGTATTCCATTAAAAACATGATTATGGTGACAAAGATTTTTGGATCAATGATGTGCCAACAAGGTTTTATGTTGCAAGAGATAGTCATTCACTTTCTAGAACATTATGACACATATGCATGTTTTACTAGAGCTACCCTAGATGCAACCATCTCAATAATGAAGTTAAGATGCCATCGCACTTTTGGTTCTTCCCAGTCAAATTGCCAGATAGAATCAGACAATAGAATGTAGAGGATCCATTTAGCTTTGCACATCACATTTTTTTTCCAGTCTAACATCTGGCACTACATATATCTTGCATATTTGTTCTGAGATAATGTCTTTTAGATATTACATCCCATAATGAGGTATGGGCAGGGGTCTTCAGTTGTGGATGTGATCCTTGGATAGTTTGTTCTATAATGTCTACTGATAGTTTGGCCATCTTGAAGTGAAATTGTTACGTGGACACAATGCTTTCATCCAAATAGAATTAAAAAGTGGCATAAACTTGGGACCAATTATTCAGCTACAACCCTTACCTCACACACACTGTCTATGAGTTGTTTCTATGTGGCTGCATTTTATATCTTTTGTACAACCAAGTCTACACTACCTACCAGCTCTGACAGAAATATTTTGTTAGCTAAGCCACATCCAGCAATTTCTGAATTTTCCTTTTGTATTATAGAGGAGGTACTAAAGGAAGAGAGAGCTGTTATGCAGGAGACAGAGTACTCACATTCCCAAGTTGACTATTTTGCTATTGTAACCATATTACTGTCAGACTTTGCACCACCCATGTGATTGACAGTAGAGCACTGGATAAACAAGATTTGTTTGTTTTCTTTTTTATTCCAAAGGACCACTGATTAATTGCACTACACTGAAGTGACTGCCTCTGTCATGTTGATTCAAATTACCAATAATGGGTAGGTAATATGGAAGTCACAGATCATGGCCTGTTATTACAAACTACCCAATATTCAAATAGAATGATACTGGGAAGAAATTCACATTAGGATTGTTGGACCAGATAAAAAACTGGAATCCTCTTCAGGTACATGATACTTAAGACACTCTGTAACTCTAGCAAGTTAAAATGACAAAAATCACAGTTAAATACACCTAAGGTATTCCTGCAGCAAATATAAAGTGGTTGGAAACAGAACAGCATTTGACTCAGGGTTGAAAATCTATGACTTGTTCATGACTATATTTAGTCCTTGAAGCAATCTTTATGAACAGTATGTGGCAGAGTAACACATGCACACTTTTATTAACAAGAGACAAGCACATGTTCCCAACTTACAAATGCTCATAACGACAACATATCACTCCATTATCAAAAACTGAATGATAGTGGTTTGATGAAGCCTCCACATTTGTAGGTCTACTTGTGCCTCCCATATGCCAACTTGGCCCCAATACAATTGAGCCCATGTGGGATGTTGTTGCAAATGGGTTGCATGACTTACACTTCATTTCACGTAACACCTGTAGGTCACGGATGGCTACTGAAGGGTGGAGGGCACTAGATGATTTTTTTCCTAACACCTCTGGTGGCTAGTGGAATAGGCTTCATGGCAACTTGCCTCCTTCACAGGCTAAAGCAGAGTTGTAAACAATACTAAGAATATGTCTCTATTTAATTGCTCATCAACATACATAAGCACACCAGACAAAATATTTTACACCTTAAGGAGACATCACACCGACACCATGTAACATGCATCTGGCTTTGGTAATGGACACAGGTGAGGAAGAGAGTCCATACGTTTCTTCATGTTTTCCATATCCAGCTAAAGCCACTCATTGATAATTAGATCCTGCACTGCTATCTCATTGCACAGATGTTGACTGCTACATTTCACACCCCCCCCCCCCCCCCCCCCTCTTCCAAACAGATTAAGCTCAAGTGAATTAGCAGGCCAGTCAAGTTGCTATTGCTTTTGTCAAAAGAGGAATACAGATGTGCAGGCCCTGTGAACAAGGCTGTTGTCATCTTGGAAGACAAGTGTGTCCTCAGCATACTCATTGTGAAGATGTAGAAGAAACAGCTACAATTTGTCACTTGAAATAAACACTCTGATATATCCTCAAGGTAATCTGAATGAGTGAGCCCAAGTCATGGCAGGAAAGACATTGCCAAACTTCACAGAACCACCTCCAGCCTGAACTACATTCTTTTCATTCCACAGATTAAATGTTTCATTTGGCCACCTCTGCACTCAGTGCCTTGAATCATTTGAAAAAGAGACAAAATCGTGACTTTCTAGACCTGTCTATATAACTCCAGTCAGCTACTGCCCAGTTTCAATGTTGTTTGGCACCTTGAACTTTTGCAAGGTAGCCAATTCTAAAAGTCCATTGCATGCCATTCCTTTCGTAATGTTTACTCAGCAGTTGGTTGAGATAGACCTGACAGTATCACTTCCTGTCTGGTTTGAACTCGATTGTCATCAACCTCTGTTCTTACTCCACGTTACATGGCTGTGAGTGGATTCCCTGTAGATACGTTCAATAGTCCACATTGATACAATCCATGTTGACCCATCTTACTGCAGTCATTCCACACTACCTACTGGCACATACACATCACTTCACTGCCACGCAGCACATAATCTAAGAAACTTGGTCCTATACTGAATCTGCATCTTGAATAAGAAGCCTGTAGCCCATAATTCAGGTGTAGCACATACCCACCCCTCCTCCCACCCCACCCCTATCTCTTGCAGGAGGCACACATCCAATGAATGGAGGAGAATTTGCTTGCCATACTGCTGAATAGAAATCTAGTTTCTTAGCAGACAACCTTCCAGTGTAACCACTGTACCCACAACATAATCAGTCTGCAGACTTTACTGTTACCCTATGTATGTTAACTGCCTCACTATTTTGTGCATATGTGGCACCTTTTCATTTTAAGTACTCAGACTCGATGTTGACAAGTGCTTCATGTCACAAATTTAATACGGTGTACAATTCATGGCTCTTGCATCATCATAACACACCCCCACATTCATCCCTGTTTGTGTGTAACTATTGCACAAGAAATGAAATCGCTTTGCCACCTCATCCTCTGTACTCTTCAGATCTGGCCCCTGCGGACTTTTTTTTTTTATTTTCAAAGTTGAAAACCCCACTGAAAAGACAACGATTTGCAATGATAGACAACATAAAAGAAAATTCGCAGACAGCGCTTCATGTGATCCAGCAGAAGGTGTACCGAGACTAATTCTGGAAGCAGAAACATTGCTGGGAGCAGTGTATCAGTTGTGAAGGAGAGTATGTTGAAGGAGACCACGCACAATAATTAGGCATAGACCATGCACAAGGTAGGCATAGAAAAATTTTGTGGACAAAGTTCCAGAAATTTTTTAACAGACCTCATAGCCTTAGCAAGCCATCACAGGTTTAGTTATACACAAACAAAAGGTAAACTCTGATGTGATTAAGTTATGCACCTGGGCAAGGGGGTGTATTTGAAGGGATTGGGGACTGATGTTGGCCAGGAGTACTACAGCCATGATGATAATGTGCTGGTGAGAGAGGAGAGGGGTGTTCAGGTAACTGGTGAGTCTCCAGACACCACAGCATTGGATTTCCCCTTTTTCTGCAGATCAATAAGCATGGACATGAGGAAGTGAATACCGGAAGGTTGGAGTATCTACCTCAGCACTGTTTTGTATAGTTTCATATTCACCTTGATTGCATGACAGTGTAAAAGCACCCCCCCCCCCCCCTGCCCCCCACGCCATGAAAACTTATTAACTTCACATGAGTACAGTAAAAACTGAACAAACCCAGGATACAGTGTTACCTGCCACTTAGCAATGCTAGACTTATGATTTAGTAGAATTGCAGATGATCAATTTCTAGAAATCAAACAATGGAAAATCCAGAACGGAATGTAACAATATTATGAAAAGGAAAGTTGCTACCCACCATATAGCAGAATGCTGAGAAGCAGGTAGGCACAACAAAAAGACTGCCACAAATAAATCTTTCAGCCAGTAAGGCCTTCGTCAACTCTTTTATACACTGTCATGCAATCAAGGTGAGCATGGACCTTTACAAAACAGTGCTGCGGTAGATACCCCAACCCATTCACTTCCTCATGCCCCCGTGTGTGTGTGTGTGTGTGTGTGTGTGTGTGTGTGTGTGTGTGTGTTTTGTCTGTCGTCTCTGTTGATGAAGGCCTTACTGGCCAACAGCTTTATTTGTGACAGACTTTTCGTTGTGCCTATCTGCGACTCAGTGTCTCCACTATATGTTGAGTAGCAACTTTCCTTATCACAATTTCTAGAAATGAGTGACAGTAACCTCCTGTCCTTCTTGGTTAGGATCTTTTGCTGAGAACTGAGCATAATCACTTACACATAATATTCAGCATGTGTGGTAGCACCTTGTCACCACTTTAATTAAAAACCAGTCTCATGTTGTTAATCAGCTTTAATACATGATCCCAGAATAATTAAATGAATAAAACTAAATTAGACAAAGATTAAGAGAGGTTCTTGTAAATGTGATTCAAACAGACAACAATTTTTTACTGACCACCAAAAGAGCAGTCAATGATCACAACTCAGAAACATCAGAAGAGTAAGTAACTCTCACATACCATGACTATTTAACTTTCTGCAGAAAATTTCTAAAACACATTAGTCTCAAGAATGAGATTATCACTCTGCAGCGGAGTGTGCACTGATATGAAACTTCCTGGCAGATTAAAACTGTGGGCCCGACCGAGACTCGAACTTGGGACCTTTGCCTTTCGCGGGCAAGTGCTCTACCATCTGAGCTACCGAAGCACGACTCACGCCCGGTCTCACAGCTTTACTTCTGCCAGTATCTCGTCTCCTACCTTCCAAACTTTACAGAAGCTCTCCTGCGAACCTTGCAGAACTAGCACTCCTGAAAGAAAGGATACTGCGGAGACATGGCTTAGCCACAGCCTGGGGGATGTTTCCAGAATGAGATTTTCACTCTGCAGCGGAGTGTGCGCTGATATGAAACTTCCTGCTTCGGTAGCTCAGATGGTAGAGCACTTGCCCGCGAAAGGCAAAGGTCCCGAGTTCGAGTCTCGGTCAGGCACACAGTTTTAATCTGCCAGGAAGTTTCATATCAGCGCACACTCCGCTGCAGAGTGAAAATCTCATTCTGGAAACATCCCCCAGGCTGTGGCTAAGCCATGTCTCCGCAGTATCCTTTCTTTCAGGAGTGCTAGTTCAGCAAGGTTCGCAGGAGAGCTTCTGTAAAGTTTGGAAGGTAGGAGACGAGATACTGGCAGAAGTAAAGCTGTGAGACCGGGCGTGAGTCGTGCTTCGGTAGCTCAGATGGTAGAGCACTTGCCCGCGAAAGGCAAAGGTCCCGAGTTCGAGTCTCGGTCGGGCACACAGTTTTAATCTGCCAGGAAGTTACATTAGTCTCAAAATGAAAACTAGCACTTTCCTTTTTTTAATGGTGTAGCTGAACTAGTGATAAAACTGCTCTGATATAATAAAACAATGGAAAGTCTAGGATGGAGTAATGACAATATTAATGAAAAGGGTAGATTTCTACTCACTATATAATGGAGATGTTGAGTCACACATAGGCAAAGCAAAAACACTGCTAAACAAGTAAGGTTTTGACACTGAATTAGACAAGACACGCACACACACACACGCATGCACGCATGCATGCATGCACAGTCATTTGGCACATATCACAAAGTCACCCTTATCTGCAACCATAGGTTTATAAATTAGCTTAGCAGAATAAAGTCTTTCCTTATGGAAATGAGGCTTGCCTTAGAAGAATATTTTGCATAACAAGACGAAATGTCCTTTCACACTGTAACAATTTTTGTAGCATAAAAAGGTTTCCCTGGTGACTCAAAAAGGGTAAACTGTTTTTCACGTGAACACTGGTTGATCAACAAAAATGTAGGTACAGTAAAGAACTGACTGATCTGTAATTTTCATAAACTGATAAGTTCTTTAAAACTGATTAATTAAGGTAGAATCAGGATGTAATAAATAAGATAGCAAAAGTGTCAACATTTTTTTATAATACCCAGAACCAGCGTAGGGGATATATGTTATGAGACTCTAAAGGAGTGAATGGCAAAAACAGCCACACAATTAACAGAGCAAACAGCATAAGCATGAAACATGATTAATGAGACAGAAAGTACAGTATTATGAGGGTCAATGTTTAGGTTTTCACAAATGACACTACATGTCACTAATGAGAAGTGTTACTGTGAGTGTTAAAAAAAGTATGCTGAAAAAAACAAAAATTTCACATGAAGGTTTTCACTGGCTGATATTTTACATTTTCATTAAGACCAAACTCAATGACAATGCCTCAAATAATGTCATTCAAATTATGGTAATCAATCCTCCTAAGAAAAACAGTTTACAGTTGGGGTCTGCAGAATTTTGTCAGGATCATGCTTCTATCAGCAATGAACATTTACAGGTTGACCAAATTCAGATGTTGCTCCCGAAAACATTGAAGCTGTGTGCTACTTGATTGAAAAGAGGCATCATATGACATACCGTGAGACACAGGTAGTCTTCTGCAGTGTAAAGCGTGCTGAGGAAAAGATCTGTTCGCTGTGGATTCCTTAGGCTATAAAGTATGCACATAATTGTATGTATTGCTTTCAAAAGCACATTCTTTGAAATAAAGAGGATATACACTCTATCAATTACTATGATGCTAGAAGCACTTATACACTGATGAGCCAAAACATTATGACCACCTCCTTAACAGCTTGTTTGTCCATCTTTGGAACGAAATACATACGTCAGGGATCTGACAGTTTGTTGGTAGGTTTTTGGAGGTATGTATCATTAAGTGTCTATGCACAGGTCATGTAATTTGTGTAAATAATAGGCCACTGATTTGCGTATTGGTGATGACCAATAGTGACCCAGATGTGTTCTGCAGGATGTACACCAGGCGAATTTGTGGCCAATACATCAATATGAGTTCACTATAATGCTCCTCAAACCATTGTAGCACAGTTATGGCTCCAAGACACAGAAAATTAAACTGCTGAAATGTGACATCACCATCGGGGAAGACACCAAGTATGAAGGGATGCAGGTGATTCACAGCTATCAGCATGTCTTCAATTATTACCAGCTGGGGCACACTGCATATTCCAAACCGCCATTCACCTAGATGACGGAATCTGTAGAGGCATCCATTAACCTAGTGCAGCAAAAATTTGATTCAGACAGAGAGCCGACATGTTTCCATTGATCAACAGTTGAAACCTGATGACCCTGTACCCACTATAATCATAATTGATGATGATGTTGGGTCAACATGTGAACACATAGTAGTGGTCTGCTATGGGGCTCCATGTTCAATACTGTATAATGAATGGGGTGCTCTGAAAAATTTGTGCATGGACCAGCACTGTGCTCTTTCAGCAGAGATGCCACCGATCACCACCAATCGTACTTGACAGGGCAGACAAGCCTCCAAACCCCATGTTTTGTGAAGAGTAATGGGCATCCAACCATATAGAGCCTAGTGATAGTTTCAGTGTCCTTTTACCTTTTTCTGTAGATGCTCACAACAGTAGCACATGAACATTTGATGAGCTTCGCCATTTTTGAGACACTTGTTCAAAGGCTCTGTTAATAATTATCTGCCCCTTGTCAAAGTCGCTTATCTCAATGGATTTCCTCAGTTGCAGCCCTTATCTTCACTAGTGTGATCCCCTATCTGTGTCTGCTCTGCTTACACACTTTTGTTACAGTGTCTTGTGCCCACAATGCCACTAGGTGCCATCTGATATTGCAATGGGCAGTGGTTATAATGCTTTGGCTTATCAGTGTACAATAATAGTGGGATCCTGGGTATATACGTCATACATGTTCAGAAATTATTATTCTGCATCTATAAAACTTTCCTTTATGTAAGCTAAATGAAAATGATACAATGAGGATGCATAAATTGCAGTTTCAATACAGAAATAGTACAAGAAATATTGTTAAAAAAATTCTCTCTCTCTGTTGTCGAGTTTCATTTTGAACACAATGTGGTAAAGCCTTTTAAGGAAATAAGCACAGCCCACTTGATTCACAAATTACACATGTTAGAACTATGTACTTGGAAATGGAGGAATGTTTACAATTTTATAATATAATAACAATTTGAAATGCACTGAACACAATTGAATATCTACATAATAGACCACAGTGAACACAGTTTATTTAGAGGTATTTTATGAAGCATGTGCTATGAATGAACATGTAACACAACCTTCATTACAAAAGTGAAACAGCTGAGGAAACAAAATAAATGCTAATTACATTTTTTCAATATTCTTGTGCTCTTCTTCTGCAAAGGATTTCACAGTAGCAATGGTACAAGAAATTCCACTCAAAATGTCTTTCACCATAGCTTATAGCACCAGTAGTCTTTGCAGCACACAACATAGGTCCATAAGAAATCTACACATGGCACAAACAGATAAATGCAGTGCTTGATTTTTGACAGTACACACCAGTACTCAATACCGGAAAAAAAAAATCAGAACCACAGATTTTGAGATATTGTACGATATAACTTATTTTTTACCAGTACAAATGTTGTATTTGACTTTTAAAATGTGCAGAAAGCATTAAAATAACACTTTAAGGAGTCTAAATTTAAAAAACAACCCACCTTCCCACCCACCTCCTCCCCAGGAAGTAACAGTACAGAACCTCTTTTTTTACAAATCAAGCACTGGGTAAATGTATTCACAGTCTACCGTGACTTATGAGCTCTATCTGTCAAAGACTGGACACTTTCAGTGAAGAAAGTATATACATCAACACGGGGAACATATATTCAGCAAATTAAGAGGAAAATGTTAATGTAGCACTGGATAACAGAGCAAATGATAAGAAAGAGGAACTAACAGACATGGAGTGATACAAAAAGGATAACATCAAGCTGTTTAAATAGATAAGACACACTCAAATTGCTCTATTTACTCTCATTACAAATATGGTATGAGAAAAGCCACTATGCTCCAATGAAGAAAGCTAGTCACTGACATCTTCTTTGTAAGCCTATCTACTGTTTAGTAATTCTTCTTTATTGTGGGTGTGTGTCTCCTTTTAAACCCTTGCTTGCTTTCAATCAGTTTTCCACCATCACAATAAATTCAAAGTACAATAATTGAACATACAGGGTTGCTCTATGTGGAACAGAACTGCTGAACCATTAACAATGTAAGCAGTGCTAACAGATATACAAAATGTTCATTTTGTGTTTCTGTTATCAGTCCCTCCGTTCCTAGAAACCACTGCAGTTTTCATTTAAGTAATTTCTGTGAAAACCCACCTGCATAGCTGAGGTCACTTATGTATGCTTGTGCAGTGGCATTTCACTCAGGGGTGAACCAATTTGAATCCTAATGGTAGAAAATTTTGAATGCCAATATTTGGCCAGTAAGGGGAGGAGAGGTGGTGGCGTAAAGTTCCTGACCACCAGTCCCTGTGTCAATGTCCTTGATTAAATTCTAAACCTCTCGGCAGTGTCTCATGAAGTGAAGGCATGTGATACTGTTGATGGTGATCCGTCTATTAAAGGGGGATGTTAAACGAGTCGGCTCCCTTGGTACTATTCAAGAGGAGTAGACTATATGCCAGCAATGGGTTTCCTCCTCTCCCTTCACTTCATCCATCACAACAAAAACACAACAAGACATCGTACAAGCCCTCCTCACAGTTGTTCACATGTTACATGCATGATCCTTAATAATAAGTTGGATGAAAGCAACGCCAAACTATCTTCATTAGGACTTTTCCTAGAATGGCACTGCAGGATTCCTGAATCTGCACCCCTACACTCTTTTCCTGACTATGGAACTACTTTGACATTTTGAATTTCTGGGACGATGTGTCTAATTAAGACGTGTGAAAGTGGCTGCTAAAAACTAAATATTGCATTCTCTCTGGTTATCTCTGGAACCACCACAGCTGCCAACAATCAAATGGAAACAGGTAGCAGGAAACTTAGAAGACAATCAGCTGACTAGTTAACTGATGAGTAAATCAGAGATTCTGCCAAGTGTGTTCGATCTTATTGTTTATAATGCTATCACAGGAGGTGGTGATGAATCAGAAGAGGTGGTCTATTGATGAAAGATAAGCGAAGGACACTGACAATGAGTGTTCTTGTATAATTTATGAAGCACACAGAGAAGTAGGTATGTTGAAGTTTTTATAGTTTCATGTATTATTCTTGCAAAATTTGTTTATGGAAATATGTTTTAGAGATGTCAAAATGAAGATTGGAAGTGTGACAGTTTCTTATAGAGCATTGGACAGAAAACAAGCCATATGTAGCTTGCATGGGCAGTCCTAAGCCACAAGTGCATTAACATTTGGTCTCCATAATCATTTAAAATTATGGCACAAAGATTATTATAATGATGTGGGGCCAAAAAGAAAGGAAATCTTGAAGTACAAGAAACAAAGAATGTGGATGAACATTTCTGAAGACAACTGTATGCAAATATATCAGAAACTTCTAGCAGGGACAGACAAATCAGATCCTGATTACCCATTCCTTTAAACATGACCACTAAACTTGAATTACAGAAAAAGGTATCTTCAGTTATGATATCTATCATCTTTGTAGTAGTTTGTTTGTTTTCATGTCTTAATTCTCACACATCTCGTTAATTACACTTGATGAGGGTGTTGACTGACCCATACACTTCACTTTCTTCACAATCATTCTCAATTAATTTTTATATTCACATTCAGTATACAAAACATGGTTCTAAAGGATTAAAAACAGAAATTAGTGTAATATTGGCCACTCATATTTTATGCTCTGTTTAAAGTGTTATTGTCATATATAGTTAACTCACATCTTAAAATGGTAATGGAAAGTCCTTGGTGGAAGATAAATAATGGGAGTAGTAAACATAACAACTCACTAAGTAGCTGAATAGCTGAGACATTTTGAGCCATCAACAAGCACATGAACAAGACTGAGAATATTGCTTCTTCGGAACTATAGGCTACACACGCACCTCTCGGCGACTACATAGTGCCGAATCAATGCGCAGTGCCTCTCTATGCAGATGCTGATTCCACTATACTTCATTCAAATCTTCAGGAAGCAATACACAATTAATAAAGAATTTCCTATCCTAGTGAAGCACTGTATTGTTGTTAGAAGCATAAAATTACAGGTGTAATTTAACAAGAGCAGCAGAGGAACCCAATTTCTAGTACGTTTTAGTACATAATTCCTTCCCAGATCTATGAAATTGTTAGAGTGTTCACACACACACACACACACACACACACACACACACACACACACACACACACACACACACAAATGAATGAAGGTTTTGGAAGATGATGCATGATATGTGACTCATCAGTCACCTGAAACTTAGTATGTACAAAACACTACACTACTGAAATTACCAGTAACAACTTTTAGAATGATATCACACAGTTTGACATCCTCATTTGATATATTTTTGGATATAGTTCTCTTCATCACTATGCTACTGGAATTGCAAATAATTAGAAGTATCATTTATTAATTACCAGTCTGCTGCATGAATTTCACAATATTCAATCAGTTCCCTGTGTTGCAACATCTGGATGCAGTAGATGGTATTAAGAACAAAACCATAATAATATTATAAAATTTAATAAAGCAAATTTCATTGTTTAGAAGTATTTTGCCAACTGAAAGATTAAAACAGATATATATTAATTGTCTCTCTCTCAGAGTGACTTCTAAGAAATGAATCATTATTTGTTTGTGACTGATGTTACATTATTCCTGAACAAACAGAAATGTCAAAATATGACAATACCTCCATAAAACAGCATCCTTAGAGATATTAATATCTTGACTGACACATTATGCTCCGATTGCTGCCGTATGCTGGCAGCTTTTAGCCACCATCACCCACAGCTTGCTTATGAGCAAGGTACAAGAAGCCAATTGATGAGAGAGCACTAACAAGAAAAATGACATCAAACCATCGGTGGTAGAAATTAAACTGTAGTTCACCCAGGACTTGTGTAATGATGATTCGGTACTCTGGTGGCATGTTCAATCAGCAACACAGATGACACAAAGTACATGCCCTAGAATGTAATAAAATAAATACAGTATGTTAGAGAGAGGGAACTCAAAGACAAAGCCATTAGACAGTAATAAAGGATGTAATAAATGCAGCATCTTGGACTTCATGGGGGGGGGGGGGGGGGTGACAATTGACAATGTATTCATCTGAGTGTAAAACGGGAAAACAAAGGTGGAGTAAAATATGAATAAAATGACAAAGTCCAATGTAGGGAATGAGAACACATTTGACCGAGACCCTTAAAGGTTTGGATTGTCTCAATGCTCAGTGTTTAGCTTTTGGCTGAAATCACGACATTTTCTTTTCTTTTTCTCTCTTTCTCTTTAAGGAAAAAAATAACTGTTAATAGCAAACAATTAAATTAAATTCTGACACACAATTCACTTAAGAATGTTCTCTAATGTTATCCTTGATTGACTGCTTACCTTACATTAATTTCCATGAAATGTCTAGTACATGACATGCAACATTAATATTATACTTTGCTTCTGTTACTGTTAACTCAACTCTATGAAATCTGAGAATACACATTTATGTGCTTTTAGGGAGGAATTAAAACAAAAAAATATTTTTTTATGATGCAACAAGCCATAGCATTATGTGCACAAGACACTTTTAACTGTGATCATATGAAATATTTCAGTGTTCATCACCTCTGCAACTGACAAGTATTACTAGATGGAGGTGAAGCTTACTTCCCTCAGACCATTTTTCTTTCCACAGCATTCTACGTGTGTGATCGAGTTTCCTTTCCTTGCCTCCTACACTCTGCTCCACCCCATTTAAAACTGGTTAAGAAATACCTACAGTCATAGCCCTCTGTTATCCAGAAAAAGGTATGAAACATGAATGAACATTTATTTTATACTACAGTTTTAATTCAAGGACCTGTCTGATGAACAAATGAAAAAAATGATTTTATACAAGGTGCGTATTTAAAGTAAGTACCGTTTTGAAGTTCCACCACTGCAGCATAATGGTCAGCATTTGGAACATGCACGATGTGCACCACACTCAATTGGCAAGCCACAAACTCCATTACAGAGTCATTTGGCATGTTTGTGAGTATCTGAAAGATCTCCATTGAGAATCCCACTGACTGCAAAATACATTCTGTGCTAAAGATGTGAAAGTGACTGAATTTCATCAGCAGATTAGAGAAGTGTATGGAGGAAAGATTATAAATGATGGGGTGGTTCGTAAATCAACGATATCTTTTAAAGATGGCAGTACGAATGTGCACAATGAGTAACAAAGTGCATGACATTCAGTAGTTACTGATGATTTGGTGCAGAAAACTGATGAAAAAGTGATACAGAAAAGACACTTTACTCTTTCAACATTAAGTGTCAAGAAGTGTGCATTATGCAGCTGTTACAAAATGTTTAAATTATGGAAAGTTAAGCTCAAAATGAGTACCAAAAATGCTGACTGAGGTGTACAAAAGCAAATGTGTAGCCAGTTCTTTAACTTTTCTAGAGCAGTACTGTGATGAGGGTGACAAATTTTTAAGCCAAATCGTCACAGCTGATGGAACATGAGTCACTTACGTTTAACATAAATCAAAGCAGCAATCCATGGAATGACGGCAATCAACATCGCCCAAGAAAGTGAAGTACAAGCAAATAATTTCAGCCCAGAAAAATCCTGTGTACTGTTTTTTTCTAGTGGATTTTTTGACTTGTGATGGGACCATCCACTTTCAGACTTATTGTGAGACATTAGAAAAACTGTGCCATGCAATCCAAAACAGAAGGCATGGCATGCTGAGTAAGGGGATTGTTTTGCTTCATGGGAATGCCTGTCCACACATGGCCAATCAAATTCAAGAGCTGATCATTTGGATGGGAACAACCTGACTACCCACCATACAGCGCCAATCCAGTGCCCAGTGACTACCACATTTTCCTGCAATTGAAGAGGCTTTTGCCTTGTTAGCACTACAATGATGATAACAATGCCAAAATGACCTTGTTGCAATGGTTGTCTAATCAGGTGGCAGTTTTCTATGAGGATGGTATTCAAAAGCTGGTAGTATGAATTGTGTAGAAACTATTGCATGAATTATGTAGAAAAGTAGATTAAAGTACAGGTTTTCATTTAAAAATGAAATTGCTAAGAAAAGTCTAACTGTTTTAGTTTTATTTCAAAACAGTACTTACTTAAAAATACACCTCGTATTTTGTCAGACATGTTTTGCTTCATCTAATCTGCCACATTTCAGTGGTCAAATATGCTGCTTCAACACGACGTATACGTATCCTTCTGCAGCTGGAAACTATTCTCCTGCTATGCTGTACTCTATATGTCATACACACAACAACAAAATCACACAGAAACTTTCTGACAGATTAAAACTGTAAGTCAAACTTTCAGTGAAACCTCACTCATTGAGAAGGTTCATGACTGATACCCAGACTATCACACTGTTTTAATCTTCTTGAGAATATTATAAAAGTATATACACTTTGCAGAGTATGCTGGAAATAGAATGGCATAGGACTCTGGCACCTGCAGCCTGTCTTGATACATGTAGGAAAAATTGCAAATGGCACATGAAGAAATGGAGTAGTGGATTGGAAAGGGAAGGAGTATAGAATAAACGAAGAGGGAGAATGCAGAAAGAACAAGGTGGGAGTGAATTAATTGAGTGAAGTAGGGAAGGAGGTGGGGCATAGTGACAACGGCTGGTGGGGATTTGGGCCATGAAGACAGCATGGTGGAAGGATGTTTTATAATGACAGTTCCCATTTACATCATGAAGATATAGACAATGAAAAAAACTGAACTGGCAGGGGAAGGGGGGCATTCAGATCCAGAAGGTTGTGAAGCAGCCAGTGTAAGTGGGTATTTTATGCTTGGTGGTATGGTCTGCCACTAGGAGGTCTACATTACTTTTGCATAAATCAGTTTGAAGGTGGCCATTCATTCAGGTGGACCAATGGATGATGGTAATGCACACATAAAAGACCAAGAAAAAGTTACAGCATAATTGGTGTATGACAGAACAGCTTTCACAAATGGTCCTACCTCTGATAGGATGGGATTTTACTGTGACAGGACTTGAACAGGATATACAGAATGAGTCACAGGACAGGTTCTGCACCTGGATGTTCCATATCCATATGACCTATGTGACAAGGAGTAGTGGGTATGTGTGTTTTAAGGATTGACTATTGTATTTTGTAGGTTGAGCGGATGGTGGATTACCGCTTTGGGTGACATGGGATGGATTCTGGGAAGGATGTTCCTCATTTCATCGGACAATGAGAGGTAGTCAAAGCCATGTTAGTGGACATTGTTAAGTCGCCATACTGAGCACAGGATTGCTCATCACTAGAGCTGTGCTGTCTGTGGGTGGATGGACTGTATGTGAGAGTCCTCTTAGTGTGGAAAGGATAGCAGCTATCAAAGTGGAATTACTGTTGATGGTTCACAGGTTTTATATGGACAGTAGGTTTTATGGAGTCACTGGAAAGTTAGAGATCAATGACCTCCTTGACACAATGAGACGAAGAGGATTGGCAGAAACGAATAGGAGAGAAAGCATTGAGTCTGTAGAGGAAGGACGGTACAGTGTCCTGGATACAGGACATCATGAAGATATATACAATGAACCTATACCAAGCACGTGTTTCGGATATTGGATATCTGGGCACCATCCTCTGGGCTACTTCTAAAAACTTTGGCATATGAAAGTGTCATGCAGGTGCCTTTGACCATGCCTCAGATTTGTTCATATATCTGCCCTCAAAGGAGAAGTAGTCATACTGGAGTGGGTGCAGTAAGAATATGGTGGTACTACTTAAGCACATAGTCCACTGGGTTTATACTACCTTTCTGCAAGCTTTTGAGATAAGGACCTTCCCTACAAAATGCTTCTTGTCTCTTCCAAAGTGGTATTCCACTGCTCAACCATCAAAGAAATATCCTGGTTCACCTTTGTGCTATGCCTACCCCATCCCTTTACCAGATGACTCATATTTCGTGGAAGACTTGGGTGCAAAGCCTATTATATCTATTTCTTCCAGTTCCCTCATGGAGATATCCTACTGTATTAGAGGCAGTGCCACTTGTGAAAGCATTTCTGCCACATACCCACTCTGCAGTCCTGCCACATACCCACTCTGTTGTACCTTTTGCACAGTTTTACGTGGATATGACCAGCAACCAGCAGTCCACCCATGAGGAAAGTTAACTGCATAGTGGCAGATCATACTGCTGAGCACAACATGCTTACTTCAATGGCTATTTGGTTATGGAAATCCTTCACTTCTCAGTACCAGCTTCTCTGAACTACATAGATGGGAATTGTCCTTTCAAAACATCCCCCAATCCCAAAATCCTCGTGACCTCAGTCTCCGCTTGCCATGTTCCCTAGTCACCCACATGTACACCTGTTCCCAGGAATCCTACTTCCCTCTATTAATCTACATTCACATTCTTCTCTCTGCATTCTGCCTCTTTCTCTATTTATCTCCTCAAACCACTCCTCTACTTTGTGTGCCATATTCAACTTCCGCTGCCTGTATCAGGGTAGGCTCACCAGTTTCTATCCTGTCCTCATGCTGCCTCTCCCTCCCTGCTCTCATCTTTCACTCCCACCACCCCTCAACTACTTATTCCATGTGATACAACCAGTCAGGCTGCTGCAGTGGAACAATGCACCAGGCCAGAACAACATATATATATATATATATATGTGTGTGTGTGTGTGTGTGTGTGTGTGTGTGGTTTGGTAACTTCTTAGCTCCAACAAAAGCTTTGATATTCTCCATCTTGTTTAAGAATAAAATTTCTTTTGTAAAAAAAAAAAAAAAAAAAAAAAAAAAAAAAAAAAAAAAAAAAAAACATGAAACATTTGGAAAGTACTGACTTACCATTATCTGAGCTAGAATGAGAACAATTATGTTCGAGGACTTGCTGCTGGATATAGCATAAAAGAACTGTAACATAAATAAATATAATTAATTGCATTACTATTTTGTTTTGTATATGTTTAAATATTTGTTATATTATTTTCAGCATAATATATTAAAGCTTGATAACAACAGATTCTTTATTTTCACACTGCATGTTTTTAACAAAGCAAAGCTGGTGATAATAGTTATGCCTTTCACATCAATCAAGATACAACTAAAAGGAACAAATTTTAACTAACTTGAAACTTAAAATCTAGTACTTTACCTTTGTAAGTGTCAGAAGAAGACCTCTAATAGAAGTGACCACAATGCAGCCAACAAGAAAGAATGAAATATGTTGTGACCAGAAAGTCACATCAATATTAATTCCGACCCAATGTACTGCAATTTCAATGCCTCTGGTTACTGGATCTTTCTTTCCAACTCTGTCAAAAACTATGTTGATAGTTGACTGTAAAATTAAATTAAATTAAATATAAGAAAAAAATGAGAAATAGATTTATTGGTACTTGAAAAGATCCAGAAATCTGAAATGATAAGTGAACTTCTGTAGCTGTAAAATAAGAAAGGCTACAAATGAAACTTTACGCTCATCTTCATAGTTACATCCATTTTCAATAACTTGGTGAACAGCATTACATACATTTGCATAGCTTTTATAAAACTTATAAATCTGCAAGCAACTGAATTAAAGAAATCAACCTATTAATGTGCACCAATCCACGTTGCCCCGAACAAGTTGACGAAACTCTGAAATTGTGGGGAGTCCTCTTGATACATGACTGCCCAAACACCTACAGCTCACTGAGATTTATCTGAGTTGACAAATCTCAATCAGCTGTGCCTCAGTTGTGATAAATAGGATTGTCAGATGATATGGGAACCACATAGCACGCCTTTGCTCATCGAGTGTTCCTCAAACCATTTTGACACAGTTCAGGAGAGGCAGGTTGGTGCATTGTTTTGCTAATGGTACAGATCACCTGATGCTACAACAGATGAACAAACGGATGTACATGATTGGATTGCAGACTCTGCAAGATTTGTGTGTGAGACTTCCATTTATCAGGGAGCTCATTTCATCCTGTGTAAAGTATCTATAAGCGAATAACTCCTTACTTACATGAACAGGACCCTCTTAGCAGTTTAAATGCATTAACGCATGTAATCGCACCCTACTAAGAGCTTGTACTAATGTGCCAAAGCGAGCTGCGAACAATTAGTCTACTGTAAATAAACTTTTCCCATGCTTCAAGCATACTACTGCAGTGTTCCTGTGCCAATCCTCATGAATCTATTGGAAGGTGGCATTTGTACCCCACAGTAGACAGGGAAGAATACTACCCCCAGTAATTAAAGAAAGTAGCAATTGTCATGGCAGACTGGAGAAAGAAAATATTAATACAGTACTAGTTAACTGCAAGAGCATCTATGGAAAGGTGCCAGAACTAGTCTCCCTTATAAACGGTAACAATGCCCATATAATACCAGGGACATAATGAGGAGGTATTGAATAAGATTGGGGAGAAGAGAAGTTTGTGGCACAACTTGACTAGAAGAAGGGATCGGTTCGTAGGACATGTTTCGAGGCATCAAGGGATCACAAATTTAGCATTGGAGGGCAGTGTGGAGGGTAAAAATCGTAGAGGGAGACCAAGAGATCAATACACTAAGCAAATTCAGAAGGATGTAGTTTGCAGTAGGTACTGGGAGTTGAAGAAGCTTGCACAGGATAGAGTAGCATGGAGAGCTGCATCAAACCAGTCTCAGGACTGAAGACCACAACAACAACAATCCTGGCTGAAACCAGATGTTAATAGCAATTAAATTCTAAATTCTGACTGGAATATATATTGAAAAGATAGGTCGAATGCCTTTGGTGCAGGCATCTTTATAGCTGTAAGAAAGGGGAGGCTGGCAAAGCTTATAGGTGACAGTGTAGTGGGTGGTGGTGGGATCACTCATGGAAAAATTCCTGTAGTAGCTGGTATTAAAGTTGCACCTCTTTTAGATTGAAGTCAGCTGATGGGTACACCTATTTAAAGGAAGTCCCTCTAACTAAGGGCTCACCTTCAGAGGACGTCATGTTTCCAAGTAGAGAAGGAATTAGCATATTTCATCAAAATATAAGAGGTATTAGAGATAAAGTTAGTAACGGCACTGCAGTGGAAACATATTTGAATTTTGTGCAGGGGCAGTTAAATTTAATGACTCTGAAATTATTGGTATGTCAGAGCACCACTTAAATAATTTGGCAATTCAGAGGCTTCCTTTACCAGGATACAAATTAGCTGGGTATTTTTCAAGGAGTTCCTTGTGGGGTGGGTGAGTGGCTACGTACACAAAAAACAGTATTCCCTTTGAGCCCATAGACATATCACGGCACTGTAATGGAAACATATTTGAATTTTGAGCAGGGGCAGTTAAATTTAATGAAACTAAACTTCTAGTTGTTGTTGTTTATAGGTCCCCTAACTCTGACTTCAGAGCATTTCTGCTCAAGCTAGAGAGGGTTCTTGATACACTTTGTAGGAAGTACGAAAAATTAGTTACATGTGATGACTTCAATATAAATGTTGTATGTGATAGAGCAAGAAAAAGGATATTGATAGATTTATTGGTTGGTTTAAAGGAGAGGGGGAAGGAACCAAATTGCGATCTCATCAATCCCTTGTTCCCAGTAAAATAATTACACAAAAGAAAGAAGAAAACAAAGGAGATGTACAGCACAACAACAGGAGAACGGAAGAACCAGAAGAATCACAGTAAGACAACCAACACTACTATGGACAAAACAGGCAAAGAAAACCACAGAAAGAAGCAAACAACAGGTAGAAGGGATAAGAGAGATGATGTCCGTGGCTGGCCAACCACGAGAATAAAAAGGAAAAGCCAGCCACTCTGTGACACATTAAAACATCCAGCCTAAAAGCATTAGAGTGGAGAACACAAAGGGACAAAGGACATGTGCAAAAACTTATATAGAATGATAAAACCCACCGTCATGTATAAAATGTAAAACTAAATTAGCTGATGAGCTGTTGTCAGCTAAAATTGATGGCAACGAGTCCGGTAACTGAAGAGTCCGTCGCAGGGTGGCGAAAGGAGGACAGCTTACCATGATAAGGGCCACTGCTTGTTGGGCACCGCAACGACACTGAGATGTGTCTTCACGACGCAGGAGATAACCATGTTTCACCCAAGCGTG
The DNA here is from genome assembly GCF_021461385.2 of Schistocerca piceifrons. Classification (NCBI taxonomy): domain Eukaryota; kingdom Metazoa; phylum Arthropoda; class Insecta; order Orthoptera; family Acrididae; genus Schistocerca; species Schistocerca piceifrons. The sequence continues at coordinate 332,414,369 of NC_060139.1, forward strand.
GCCAATGCAGAGCTGACAGAGAACCACAGAGTCCCTGCGAGAGGCCCACGTGGAGGTCTTCCACACATTCGTAGTCTCTTTAATGGCACGCAGTTTGTTGTGCATACTGAGGTTATGCCATTCTGTCTCCCAAAGACACAAAACCTTGCAACATAGTACTGAACGCAGCACAGATACAGAGAAGCCGATCTCCACAAACAGTTTCCACGTGGCCTGTTTGGCCAGCCTATCGGCAAGTTCATTGCCTGGGATTCTGACGTGACCTTGGGTCCAGATAAACACCACTGAACAACTGGACTGTTCCAGGATGTAGATAGACTCCTGAATGGTCACTACCAAAGGATGGAAAGAGTAGCACTGGTCGATAGCTTGTAGGCTGCTCAAGGAGTCAGTACACAGAAGAAACAACTCCCCAGGGCATGAACGGATGTGCTCAAGAGCACGAGATATAGTCACCAGCTCGGCAGTGAAAACACTGCAGCCATTGGGCAAGGAATGCTGCTCAATATGTCCTCCATGGACATATGCGAAGCCGATGTGATCATCAGCCATCAAACCATCTATGTAAACCACTTCATGACCACGGTACATGTCAAGAATCGAGAGGAAGTGACAGCAGAGAGCCGCTGGGTCATGTGAAAGGTCCAAGCGAAGCTTCCCCCTAGGTGTACACCATGGAGGTTTATGTGAATGGACCGCAAGTGTAAGTGGTAAAGTCAAGGACTCCAGATCGGAAAGAAGGGATCAGACATGAACTGCAATTGGAAGCCCTGATCTGGGCCACCGATGCGGGACGAGAACCGCCATGGGTCGGAAAAGGAGATGGTAATTTGGATGTGCAGGAGAACTATGAACGTGTGCAATGTAACTGGCCATCAGTCATTCAAGCCTAACCTGCAATGGAGGGGCTCTGGCCTCCACCAGGGCGCTGGTGACTGGACTCGTCCTAAAAGCTCCTGTTGCTAGGCGATCACCACAATGGTGCACTGGGTCAAGTAAACACAATGCTGAAGGTACTGCCGAACCATAAGCCACACTCCCATGGTCAAGGCAGGATTGAACAAGGGCTCTGTACAGCTCCATCAGTGTAGTGTGATCTTCACCCCTGTTGGTGTTGCTCAGGCATCGGAGGGCATTGAGGTGCTGCCGACACTTCTGCTTAAGTTGACAGCATTGAAAACCAGTCCTAAGAATTGATATGTCTCCACTACAGTGAGTGGATCATCATTAAGGTAAAGTTCTGGTTCAGAATGAATGGTACGACGCCGACAGAAGTGCATAACACATGACTTGGTGGCCAAAAACTACAGCCCACAACTGTGCCTTGTGGATGGCTCCCTGTAGGCGCCGCTCAGCAACACCAGTACTGGTAGAGCAGTACAAAATGCAGAAGTAGTCTGCATACAGAGAAGGTGAGACAGATGGCCCTACAGCCGCTGCTAGACCATTAATGGCCACTAAAAATAGATATACACTCAATACAGAGCCCTGCAGAACCCCAGTCTCCTGGATGTGGGAGGAACTATGCGAGGCACCAACTTGGACATGGAAAGTAGGAAGTGACAGGAAATTTCGGATAAAAATCAGAAACGGGCCTTGGAGACCCCACTCATATAATGTGGCAAGGATATGATGTTGCCAGATAGTGTCATACACTTTTCATAAATCAGAAAAAGACAGCAACCAGGTGTTGGCGTCTTGAAAGGGCTGTTCGGGTGGCAGCATCAAAGGACACAAGATTATCAGTGGTAGAGCGACCCTGGCAGAAGCCGACCTGATGTGGTGCCTGTAGACCACTTGACTCCAGGACATAACCCAACTGCCAACACACCATATGTTCCAGCAGCTTACAAAGAACATTGGTGAGGCTGATGGGCTGATAGATATCCACACCACGTGGGTTTTTACTGGGTTTGAGCACCGGAATGATGTTCCTCTCCTGCCATTGCGATGGAAAGATGCCATCACACCAGATCTGGTTGAATATGATGAGAAGATGTCGCTTGTAGTCAGATGAGAGATGTTTAATCATCTGACTGTGGATCTGATCTGGCCCAGGAGCAGTGTCGGCGCAATGTGCAAGGGCACTGAGGAGCTCCCATTCTGTAAATGGGGCATTATAGGATTCACTGTGGCATGTAGTGAACAAGAGGACTTTCCCTTCCAGTCACCATTTGAGAGTGCGAAAGGCTGAGGGGTAATTCTCTGATGCAGAGGCTCGAGCATAGTGCCCACAAAGTGCTCGGCAACCGCGACTGCATTAGTAGATAACACGCCATTTATGTTAACACCAGGAACACCTGTTGGGGTTTGGTACCTGAAAGCACATTTGATCCTAGCCCAGACTTGGGAAGGTGACATATGGCACCCAATGGTTGAGACGTATCTTTCCCAGCATGCTTACTTCCATCGTTTGATAAGTTGGCGAACGCGGGCACGCAGCCATTTAAAAGCTATGAGGTGCTCCAGGGAAGGGTGCCGCCTATCCCACTGCAGAGCTCGTCAACGCTCCTTAATTGCTTCAGCGAGTTCCGGGGACCACCAAGGGACTGGCTTTCGCTGGGGGCATGCTAAAGAGCGAGGGATCATGTTTTCTCCCACAGAAAAGATTGCTGTAGTCACCTGCTCAACCATCACATCAATGTTCCCCTGTGGGGGAGATTCAATGGTGACAGCAGAGGTGAAAGTTTCCAGTCCACCTTCTTCAAGGCCTATCTGGTCAGGCGTCCATGGGCCTGATGCCGGGGCAGTGACAGGTAGACAGGTACCACTCAGGTCACTACCACACAGGTCGTCATGTGCTCTCTAGTGAATACATGGGAGAAGTTCTGGACTGCAAATTGATAAATCAGTGACAGAGTAGCTACCATGAACCACACTGAAATGTGTGGTGGCCCCAGTATTTAAGAGGCAGAGGTCGAACTGAGACAGTAAAGTTTCGACATCTCTGCCTCAGCCAGTAAGCACAGTGTCACCCTACAAGGGGTTATGAGCGTTAATATCTCTCAAAAGTAGGAAAGGTTTAGGGAGTTGATCAATCAGTGCAGCTAATACATTCTGTGGTATTGCACCGTCTGGACGAGGATATACATTGCAGACAGTTATTTCCTGCGTCATCCTTATTCTGACTGCCACAGCTTCAAGAGGGGTTTGAAGAGGCACATTTCCGTTACAGACTGAGTTTAAGACATAAACCAAACTCCACCTGACACTTGATTATCGTCACTAAGGTTCCTGTAATACCCCTTATAGCCACGGAGGGCAGGGGTCTGCATTGTAGGGATCCAGGTTTCCTGGAGGGCAATGTAGAAAGTAGGTGTAAGGCTTAACAGTTGCCGTATCTCAGTCAGGCGGTGGAAAAAACCACTGCAATTCCACTGGAGGATGACGTCGTCATGAGACTGGAAAGGCATGGAACATTCAATGAAGCAGTTTACGCCTCAAGGTCACCTGCTGCCAACCCCAACTTATTGCCTGAGCAGTCCAAATCCATTGTGTCTGAGGGTCCGGTGAGACCTAGGTCCTCAGTGGACTCCAGAATCTCCACCTCATCCGCAGATGCACAGCTTGTAGGTAGCAGTAGTGTGGGTGCCACCGCAATTCCCTTGGTCTTGGGGATCTTCCTTTCGCATTTCTTTCGCTGCTCCTTGGGTTTTCCTAGCTGGGTGGACTTCACTGATTCAGTATCTGGGACTGAGGATATGCGTAAAGCCCAAAGACCAGCTGCTTTTGGGCTCTTCAGTCACTGCCAGGTGTCATCTTTCCCGCCAGCAAAAACCTGGAAAGGGAGTGACCCAAGGGACCCCTTCCTAACGAGAGGAGCCAAAGGAGACTTACGCTTCTCTGGCACAGAAAGGGAAACTGATATCCCTGATGGTTGGAGGGGGGTGGGAAGCAGGTGTTACTCCTGAAGTAGTAGGTGGTGCAGGAGCAACAGGGAGTGAAGTGTACAGTTCTGTTATAGAAGTCGTTTAACAACTGAAAATGCTATAGTCTCTTTTCTCTGTGAGGTACTGGATGGGTTAAACAAAAGGTTTCAAATGCTAGGCAATTTTTTTGGTTGTGTTGATCACAAAATATTGCTCCAGAAGTTGGACCATTATGTATTACGGAGAGTAGCTCACAATTGGTTCACCTCTTACTTTAGCAACAGACAGCAAAAGGTCATTATTCACTATGTTGAGAATGGGTGTGATGTGAGGCGTGAGTGGGGTACAATCAAGTGGGGGGAGGCTCAGGGATCAGTGTTGGGGATACTCCTGTCCTTATTTATATAAATATGTCCTCTAGTGTTACAGCTAACTCTAAAATATTTCAAATATTTCTATTTGCTGATGTCACTAGCTTGGTAGCAAAGGATGTTGTGTGCAACATTGGTTTGGTTTCAAATAGTGCAGTTCATGACATAAGTTCATGGCTTGTAGAAAATAAACTAATGCTAAATCACAGTAAGACTCAGTTATTACAGCTTCTAACACACAATTCAACAAAACCTGACATTTTAATTTCACAGAATGGGCATATGATTAGTGAAACTGAACAGTTCAAATTTATAGGTGTTCAGATAGATAGTAAAGTGTCATGGAAAGCCCATGTTCAGGAACTTGTTCAAAGTCTTAATGCTTCCATTTTTACTCTTCAATGTTATCTGAAGTGAGTGATTGTCCGACACGAAAATTAGTCTACTTTGCTTATTTTCAATTGCTTAAGTCATATGGTATTATATTTTGGGGTAACTCTTCCCATTCATTCTAAATGGATATTTTTGGCTCAGAAATGGGCGGTTTGGGCAGTAAGTGGTGTAAGTTCACGAATCTCTTGTTGACCCCTGTTCATGAGTCTCGGTGAAAACAGCCACGAAAGCCTGATATTTTTGCACAGCAAGAGTGATAAGAAACAGTTTCAGATCACCTGAGTGGTTATCACAAGTTGTGAGTGATGGAAAAAACTCACCGTGGCTTACCAAACATGTTAGAAAATTGTTACAAAAGCGAAGGTAACTACACTGTAAATTTAAACATAGCCAACATTTCTTCTATCTGCTGATTTAACACAAAATCATAAAAAGTTTTGGTCTTATGTTAAATCAGTAAATGGATCAAAGGCCTCTTTTCAGACACTCAATGATCATAATGGCATCAAAATTGATGATAACACAGAAAAGGCCGAAACACTAAACATTGTTTTCCAAAACTATTTTAATAAGCAACATTACACTCTAGTTCCTTCTTTAAATCATCCATGAACTTCAAAATGACAGGTATCAAAATAAGTGGCCATGGGATAGAAAAGCAAGTGAAATCACTCAACAGAGGAACAGGCACTGGACCTGACAGCATACCAATATGATTCTACTTAGAGTATGAGAAAGAACTTGCTCCTTTTCTACTAGCAGTTTACCATAGGTTGCCGGAGGACCGAAGAGTTCCTAATGATTGGAAAAAGGTGCAGGTCATTCCCGTTTTCACGAAGTGTCATCGAACTGATACGCAAACCTATAAGCCTATATCTCTGACCTCAGGCTGTTGTACAATTTTGAACTTGCTTTACACTTACGTATTACATTTTGGGAGACCAAAACTCTCCTCTGCAGGAACCAACATGGGTACTGAAAACAATGATCATATGAAACCCAGCTTGCTTTGTCCATCCTGAGGGCCAGAAAGCAGTAGTTCCTAGAATTTAAGTTGATGCTGTGCTCCTTGACTTCTAGAAGACATTTGTTACAGTTTCACACCACTGCTTAATTAACACAATATGAGCATAGAGAGTATCAGATCATTTGAGTGATTGAGTTGAAAAGTTTATGGCACAGAATATCATTCTCAAAAGAGAAAAATATTCAGATGTAAAAGTAACTTTTAGCATACCCCAAGGGAGGACCATTATTTTTCACAACATACATATATGACCCACTGGATAACATGGGACGTTCCATGACACTTTTTGTGAACTATGGTATTGCATAAGAAAAGCTGCAACACTAGAAAACTGTAGCAAAATGCAGGATTGACACTTGGTGCAAGGAGTGCCAACTGATCTTGAACATGAAAATGTAATACTCTTCATATAAATAAAGAAGAAAGACCCATTATTATAAGATTACATAATTGCAGAACAATTACTGGAAGCAGCTACATCCATAAAATATCTAGGAGTATACATACAGAGTGATTTAAATGGAACAACCAGATAAAGCTTACAGCAGGTAAGTCAGATGCCAGATTGAGATTCAGTGTAAGGATCCTAAGGAAATGTAGCCCACCTGCAAAGAAGACAGCTAAAAAAAACTTGTTTGATAAGTAATTGAATATTGCTTACCATTCTGGGGTCCGTACCAGATAGGATCAATAGAAGAAACAGAGAAACCCAAAAGTTCATTTACTAAGCATGAAAGCATCATGGAGGTGCTCAGCCAACTGCAGTGGCAAATGCTGCAAGAGAGGTTTCCTGCATCACAGTATGGGTTACTGTTAAAGATACGAGAGCTTTGAGTAGACCAACATATTGTTTCCTTCTCCATGTTGTTGTTGTTGTTGTGGTCTTCAGTCCTGAGACTGGTTTGATGCAGCTCTCCATGCTACTCTATCCTGTGCAAGCTTCTTCATCTCCCAGTACCTACTGCAACCTACATCCTTCGGAATCTGCTTAGTGTATTGATCTCTTGGTCTCCCTCTACGATTTTTACCCTCCTTCTCCATATACCTCACAAAAAGATCACAACTGTAAAATTAGTGAGATTCAAGTTCATATGGCATTTTACCCTAATTGTTCTTCCCAAAAATTGTTCGCTAGTGGAACAGGAAAAGGGAGAAGTGACAATGGTCCACAAAATAACCACAACCACATGCTGTAGAAGCACATTTACACATGTGCAACTTTCTATGAGCATTACATGAATGTGGCCATTCCATGAAATGGCAATGAGGTGCATGTGCTGGTGCAAAGTCATGCATGCCTTGATTTGTGCACACGGTGTCCAGTGCAAAGTCACAGGAGACCCCATCCTAGATGGGGAGACACATGCAATGGTCTTACATCTGTCCATGGTTCTCTCCATCTGGTGCCTTGTTTTACTATATTTCACTGTTGGAAGATTCAAGTTTTTTGCACACATTTAAATTTGCCACCGCATTAGCACTTTGGGTGAGAGGCCTAACTAGAAACACATGGACTTTGAACAGTATCATCGTGCATTTCCTATTTCCTACCTAGTGAGGGACTGTTACTGTGAGCATTTGCATTTGGGTGTCTGTGAGGTTGCATGTATGTGCATGTATGTAGTCTTATTAGAAGAAGAGCAAGAGCTCAAAAGCTAGTGTTAACTGTTTTCTATTGCGTTCTTCTGTGAACAAGCACCAATCCCCTATAGGTAAGTGACTGCCTTCCCCTTATTTTGCACATTTTCCATATAGCAATTTCCATTGTTGTTATATGAACTTCAAGTATTGATACAATTTCATAGGATAGATAAAATATCAACTCAGGCAGCAGAACACACACACAAAAGACAGTTGTAATTAGGCAAGCTTTCAGAGCCAGTGGCTCCTTCTGGCAAAACGTTTGAAGGGGAAGGAAAAGTACTGGAGAGACCTTGGAAAAGGAGTGGATTTTCACAATATACATACACAACTTACAGGATAACAGAATTGCAGGTCAAGTGAGAGTTACTGCATAGGATGAGAAGGAACTGCATTGGATGAGAGTTGAGAACCTGAGACCTTAAAGTTGGAATACAGGGTAATATGCAAGACAGATATTACTGCTTAAACATCATGCATTAGCTAATAAGAGTGAACACTACATGCACTGTATGTAACAATGGAGGAAGGGGTTGGGGGCGGGGGCAGTGAAAAATAGATGAGTAAGACAATAAAAGATGTAGAAAACTCAAACGGAGAGACGGAAACAATAGTTACTGTGAAGAAATGTTGAGAAGGAAGAAATTAACGTAAATTAAGGCCAGTTGGGTGGTGAAAACCAAGGATGTGTTGTAGCCCTAGTTCCCACTTGTGGAGTTCTGAGAAACTGGTGTCTGGGAGAAGAATCCAGATGGCGCGTGTGGTGAAAAAGGTGTCGAGATCACGGCTGTCTTGTTGTAGAGCATGCTCTGCAACAGGATATTGCATGTTGCAACTATACACACTCTCCCTATGCCCATTCATCTTAATTGATAATTTTGTGATAGTCATGCCAATGTAATAGGACAAACAGTGTTTACATAACAGCTGGTATATGAAGTGTGTCATTTCACATGTGGCTCTCCCTTTGAGAGTATATGTTTTGCCAATTACAGGGCTGCTGTAGGTAGTGGCAGGAGGGTGCATAGAGCTTGTCTTGCAGTGGGCACAGTCACAGGGATAGGAGACATAGGTTAGGGAGATGAGTGCAGAAGGAACATAGGGTCTGACAAGAATATTGCAGAGATTGGGAGGGTGACAAAAAGCTATTCTAGGTGTGGTCAGTAAAATCTCAGACAGAATGGATCACATTTCAGGGCATGAGATTAGGAAGTCACAGCCCTCTTGAAGTAGCTGATTTACACATTCCAGACCAGGATAATACTGAGTCACCAGTGGTGTGCTCCAAAATTGTTTTTTTGGAGGGATCTGCAGTACCAGTATTGGATGTGATGACCCAGGAAATCTGCTTCTGACATAGGCTGCATCTGAACAAATATGTTTGCCTCGGATGCCAGGGCTGTATAGGAGGGAACGTTTGACATGGAAAGGTTGGCAACTGACAAAATGTAAGTACTGTTGTTTGTTGGTAGGTTTAATGTGGATGGAAGCGAGTAGCTAGCCTTCAGTGATGGCGAGATCAACATCAAATAAAGTGGCATGGGATTTGGAATAGGAGAATGTGAAAATGAATTGGGAGAAGGTGTTCAGAGATTCCTGGAATTTCAACAGGTCAGCCTCACCATGAGTCCACATGGTAAAGATATCATCAATGCATCTAAACCAAACCAGGGTCGAAGACTCATGGATCCCAGGAAAATCACCTCCAAGCAACCTACGAAAAGGTTGGCATAGGAAGGAGCCACTCTGGTTCCCATGGTCATACCCCTGATCTGTTTGTGTGTCTGCCCCTTAAAGGCGAAGTTGATTTAGGTGAGTGGGAAGAACATCGTAGGTCTGGAATCAGGTGGGCACTGACTGAGGAAATGTTCAGCATCAGACAGACCATGTCCATGGGGACAGTGGTTCCCAACAGGTGATACGTGGACTCCCAGGGGTCTGCGAGCTATGCCAGAGGGGTCCGCAAGATGCTATTAGAATAAAAAATATATTAAATATATTTCGTATGATAACAGATTTTTTGTTTTGGCCACTTCCTGCATGAGCAGAGCTTTAGCGGACGCTAACTTTTGCGTCTCAGCATCTTACTAGAGCCAACTGACACTAGCACACTCTAGTGCAAAACTAGAATTAGATAGAGGCAAATAGTTCTTCTGTATGCTGTTAGACTGCGCGTGCTGCCTCTTTGCAGCTGACAACTGACAGTCACATTACACAGAAACTCGCATTTCAGACGACAATCAGCCACTGTTAATTTATTGCCAGTGCTTTCACAAACCATGTTGTTTACATATTCAATATTCTGTATTAAAACAGTAGTGTTTGTAAAGCGTTGTTTTTCGTGGAAGCTACAGATCGCGTAGTTAAAAATGGGCTGTCAGTTAAAAAGTGGTTCATTAAAACGAGAAAGGCCTACATATGAAGAGGAAGATAGTGCATCTGATGTTCAAGCAAGTAAGTCAGTGACTCTTGAACCAAAGTTGCCATCAGCATCCCTTGAACCTAACCCTTCCAAGATCAGTGTTAAGCGTACTGGAAAAATTAGAAAATATAACTCTGATTACTTGGAAATCAGTTTTATGTTCACTGGACCTGAGCAACAGCCTAAACCTCAATGTGTAATTTGATATGAAAGCCTTTCGAACGAGTGTATGAAACCAGCAAAACTCTGGTGTCATCTTGAAACAAAGTAATCAGAGTACAAAAGGTCATTTGATTTTTCAAAAATAAATTAGGAGAGTTAAAAACATCTCATAAAACAATTACCAAACACTGTGGCGCAAATGTAAATGAAAATGCAACCCTTGCATCTTACGAGGTGGCTCAGCTTGTTGCTAAATGTGGAAAAAACCACACAATTGCTGAGGAACTTATACTGCCATCAGAAATAATACTTTGCAAGAGAATGTTAGGTGATGCAGCTGCTAAGGTAATAGGAACTTTCCTGCTCTCAAATAATACTGTTCAAAGACAAATTACTGATATGGCAGTTAACATTGAAGAAACATTGCTAGCTAGACTTTTGCACGAGTGACATGTACGCTCTACAATTGGATGAAAGCAAACACATATAAAAAAAAAAGCTATAATGTTGGTTTTCGCACAATTCTTATGGGAGGACCAAGTGTTCAAAGATTTTCTTTTTTCATGTGAACTACTGCATACAACAGCAGATGATACTTTTACTGCATAAAATAAAGTCAATGTCTGGCAAAAAAACAGGACTTCTAGCTCATATCAAAGCAGTAGCCCCTGAGGTGAAATGGAAGCCTTAGTAGACAAAAGATTGCCTGAACCTTTGCAAAAGATACTTTACGAAGTAGTTCAAATCATCAACTACATTAAAACTCGACATCAGTCACGGATTTCATGGTTGGTATCTTTGATATAGGAGGGGAGTCTTTGTACTATGAGTTGCAGATGTTGATCAACTAAGTCAGATATATGTTCGGTGGGTGGGCCAGCAGCTTTAGGATGGCCAGGATGATTAGATTTGTGAATATTAGGAAGAAGGTAAAAGATTGGGGTGCACATTTTGGGTGGAGGTGAGATGTTCTATGGATTGAGATGTTAGTGCTTGTGAGGGGCCTTAGGTTTTGAGGGCAATTCGAAACACAGGGACGGGATCTTGATGACAACCGCTATAAGTAGAGTGCCAGACAGCTGGCATAGACCTTCACTAACATACTCCTTTCGGTCAAATACTACAGCAGTAGATCCTTTGTCCACAAAGCATCAAATAGATATTTTTCACTGCTATATCTGTAAAGCAGTCACTTAGGAGTTGGCCATATTTTTAAGTGTAATTACATCAAAAAGCCTTTAAACTGACTCAGCAGTTATGATATACCACACGAATAATATGTGTAACATGTAACTAACTGATCTATAATATGTCTACTTAGCTTATACTTACTATAAATATCTTCCACATACAGTAAAGTGAGAAGAAGTATCCAAGGAAGTTGAAATACTTCCCCTTCCATGTATTGGACCACTCAGCTCGTTCCTGCATGTTATGCAGGTCATGTGCTTCCAGAAAAAGCTGCCTGCTCAATTCCTCCAGTCCAGCTATTTCTTGTTTCAGCTGAGACACATCTGAGAATAACTGTCAAGGTCCTTGTAGTGATGATTACAAAGAAAGGTTGGGACAGTTTTTTATGTTCTGAAAAGCAGTTTCAATGCGTGAACATGCTCTGTTCTACTAGAAAATGCTCTGTTCTACTACATCTAGTGAAGAAAATTATTTTCTAATGATCAAATTCAATTCTTATTATTAATTAAAATTTCTCAGTGATAATATATACATCAGCAATAATATGTGGAAACTATACAAAGCCTATGGCAGTAAATACTGTAACATTTTCATGGTGTCTGCTTGTATATTTTGATTTATGTGTACAATTAGATGAATACTCCTCAACAGGAACAAATTTTTCTTTAATGACAAAATTTTGCTTTGGTTAGTAAGATTTTATATACTCAATATTTTAGAATATGGATGTCTTAATTTTTCTTTCTACACTGTGTGTTCGTTTGGTTCATAAAATAAGTCCTCTAACTGTTACGCTGAATTTCAGTACTTACCTATTCAAGTGATAATCATGCTTCTCTTTGTGTTCCAACTTCCAGTATCTTAATGGCGTTATTTGTTTTTTTCTTCATATGTCTCAAGCGTTGTATAGTTCCTACATATTATTGCTTATACTATAATACTGCTAATACTAATGCTTATATTGATATCTTGTGTACCTTAAAGATACATGATTCAAGGCCACATGTAATGATACTGTGTGCACTAAAAGGTTCACAGGACACACTGTAAATTGTGACAGTGTTATGGATACACAAGGTCAGGCAGAAAAATTAACTATGGGCCATGGGCAGCAGTAACAAGTCGTGAGTCCCTCCCCAACTGGAATTCCCTGATATTTTCTTGATTTCCAGATGTGTTTTAGCATTTTTCCCTGACAAATCTTCCGATCTCATGGGTAAGTAAAGAATAAGTTGACAAAAAATGTAAGGACATCTGTATTTCTAATCATGTGTGCAAAAATCTTCAGTACTAACATCCACATCTTTTGTAAGGATCTGTTTTTAGATGGAGAAAGTAAGCCAAATGGTACAGGTGTTTCATTAAGACCACTGATGTTATTTTATTTCAATAAAACAAAACACATTTGTTGACAAAAATATGCATTTCATTGGAGTTGTAAGACAGATTTAAAATACCTTCACTGATTTCAGAAATAATCTCAGAAAAAAACAGGCCTCTTGCAAGAAGTATATAAGGCAGGGAAGAGTTGCGTAAAACAACACTATAGGTGACCGCCAATAAAATGTTCGTTCTACTATGTTCATTATTGTCGGTTATTACCCACTATGTTATGTCTATTATTTTACAGGTATTGTGTGGATTTTCTTTCAAGAAATGCACGAGTACATAGCGTACAAACAGCCAGCGACTGCAACAATTTTCTTCTCCTTATCGTCCATATTTTCTAATATATAAACTACTTTTGAAGTGCCAAAATGTACTAGAATAAATAAAATGTTTCTAAAATGCCACACTGTACAATGTACATGCAGTGAGGCAGTCACAATTCCTGAAATCCATTGCCAATTACCTCTGGCCTGCAGAGGAGCACCAGAGTCCTGCGCCCACAGATAAACCACAAAAATCTGCCACATTACGCCACACACTAACAGACCTGGCCAGCAGGAACATCGGTGAGACTAGATCCACCAGACAGGGCCTTACATTAGTGGGAAATGATGGGCTTCAGATTGGCAGGCACGATCCATTGGAGGTACCCACAGAAATGGCCTGCAGTTTTGGCCCTTCAGGGAAGTCCACTCATGTGGCCAGCTATACACATGTCCAGACACCATGTTGACGAAATGAGACTGTGGTGATCAATCCATGCAACACATAACTTGCATGAATACTCTGAGAATCAATACTAATGAGGATAGGTAGCAGCTCACCGTAAAGATAATTGCTGAGGCACAGACAGGTTGGTTGGTTGGTTGGTTTAAAAGACAGGGGGGGGGGGGGGGGGGGCAAACTGCGAGGTCATCAGTCCCTCGTTCCTGGTAAAATAATTACACAAGGGAAAGGAGAAAACAAATAAGATGTACAGCACAATAACAGGAGAAAGGAAGAACCAGAAGAATGAGAAAAGGACAACCAACACTACTATGGACAAAACAGGAAAAGAAAACCACAGAGAGAAGCAAGAACCAGGTAGAAATGGTAAACAGAAGAGAGAAGATGACCGTGACTGGCCAACCACAAGAATAAAAAGGAAAAGCCAGCCACTCTGCGACACATTAAAACATCCACCCCAAAAGTATTAGAGCTCAGAACACAGAGGGGCAAAGGACATACATTAAAACGTAGATGAAATAATAAAACCCACTGTCATGTAAAAATTGTAAAATTACATTAGCCGATGAGGTGTTGTCAGCTAAAATTAATGATAACGAGTCTGGTAACTGAAGAGTCCGTTGTAGGGCGGCCAAAGAAAAAGGACAGCTTACCAAGATATCGACCACTGTCAGACGGGAGCCGCACTAACACTGAGATGGGTCATCATGGCACAAGAGGTAGCTGTGTGTCACCAAAGCATAGCCAATGCGGAGCCAGTAGAGAACCACAGAGTGCCTGCAAGAGGCCTGTGTGGAGGACTGCCACACGTTCATAGTCTCATTAGTTGCACGCAGTTTGTTGTGCGTGCTGTGGGTTATGCCATTTTATATCCCAGCCACAAAACCTTGCGGCGTAGTACTGAACGCAGGTCAGTTCCAGAGAAGCCGATCTCCATAAGCAGCTTCTGCGTAGCCTGCTTGGCCAACCTGTCGGCAAGTTCGTTGCCTGGGATTCCGACATGACCTGGGGTCCAGACAAACACCACTGAACGACAGGACCGTTCCACGGCACAGATCGACTCCTGGATGGTCGCTACAAAAGGATGACGAGGGTAGCACTGGTTGATAGCTTGTAGCCTGCTCAAGGAGTCAGCACACACAAGAAATGACTCCCCAGGGCATGAACGGATGTGCTCAAGGGCACGAGATGTAGCCACCAGCATGGCCATGAAAACAGTCCAGCTATTGGGCAAGGAATGCTGTTCAATATGTCCTCCATGGACATATGCGAAGCCAATGTGAGCATCAGCCATCGAGCCGTTGGTGTAAACCACTTCGTGGCCTTGGTACATTCAAGAATTGAGAGGAAGTGTCAGCGGAGAGCCGTGGGGTTAACTGAATCTTTAGGCCCATATGAAATGTCCAGGCAAAGCCGCACCCAATGTGTACACCATGGAGGTCTATGTGAATGGATCTCAGGTATAGTTGGTAAAGGCAAGCACTCCAGTTCAGAAAGAAGGGATCGAACACAAACTGCAATTGGAAGCCCTGACCTGGGCTGCCGATGTGGGGGATGAACTGTTGTGGGTGGGAAAAGGAGACGGTGATTTGGATGCGCAGGAGAACTAGGAACTTGTGCAATATAACTGGCCAGGAGTTCGGCACGCCTAATCTGCAATGGAGGGACTCCGGCCTCCACAAGGACACTGGCCACTGGACTCGTCCTAAAAGCTCTTGCCGCTAGGCAATCGTCACAGTGGTGCACTGGGTCGGGTAAACACAATGCTGAGGGTGTGGCGGAACCATAAACCACCCTCACATAGTCAAGGTGGGATTGAACAAGGGGTCTGTAGAGCTGCAGCAGTGTAGAGTGATCTGCACCCCCAGTTGGTGTTGTTCAGGCAGCGGAGGACAGCGAGGTGCTGCCAGCACTTCCGCTTAAGTTGATGAAGGTGAGGAGGCCAAGTCAACCAGTCCTAAGCATCAATATGCCTCCACTACAGTGATTGGATCATGATTAAGGTATAGTTCTGATTCTAGATGAATGGTACGACGCCAACTGAAGTGAATAACACACAACTTTGCAGTAAAAAATTGGAAAACGTGGGCTAGAGCACATGACTGCACCTTGTGGATGGCCCCCTGTAGGCTCTGCTCAGCAACACCAGTACTGGTGGAGCAGTACAAAATTCAGACGTTATCTGCATACAGAGAGGGTGAGATGGACAGCCCTACAGCTCCTGCTAGACCATTAATGGCCACTAAAAATAGATATAAACTCAATAGAGAGCCCTGTGGGACCACTTTCTCCTGGATATGGGGCAACTATGGGAGGCACCAACTTGGGTATGGAAAGTACGAAGTGACAGGATATTTTGGATAAAAATCAGAAGCAGGCCTCGAAGAGCCCACTCGTATAATGTCGCAAGGATACGATGTTGCCAGGTCGTGTCATACACTTTTCACAAATCAAAAAAGACAGCAACCAGGTGTTGGCATCTTGAAAAGGCTGTTCGGATGGCAGCCTCGAGGCACACCGTGGCGGAAGCCACCCTGACATGGAGCCAGTAGACCACTTGACTCCAGGACCCAACCCAACCACCAACACACCATATGTTATAGCAGCTTACAAAGAACGTTGGTGAGGCTGATGGGCTGATAGCTATTCGCATCAAGCGGATTTTTACTGAGTATGAGCATTGAAATGATGTTTCTCTCCTGCCATTGCGATGGAAAGATGCCATCGCACCAGGTCCGGTTGATGAGGATGAGGAGATGTCACTTGTAGTCAGATGTTTAATCACCTGACTGTGCATCTGATCTGCCCCAGGAGCTGTGTTGGAGCAATGTGCAAGGGCACTGAGGAGCTCCCACTCTGTAAATGGGGCATTATAGGATTCACTGTGGCATGTAGTGAACAAGAGGACTTTCCCTTCCAGTCACCATTTGAGAGTGCGAAAGGCTGAGGGGTAATTCTCTGATGCAGAGGCTCGAGCATAGTGCCCACAAAGTGCTCGGCAACCGCAACTGCATTAGTAGATAACACGCCATTTATGTTAATACCAGGAACACCTGTTGGGGTTTGGTACCCGAAAACACATTTGATCCTTGCCCAGACTTGGAAAGGTGATGTATGGCACCCAATGGTCGATATATATCTCTCCCAACACTCCTGCTTCCATCATTTGATAAGTTGGCGAACACGGGCAAGCAGCTGTTTAAAGGCTATGAGGTCCTCCAGGGAAGGGTGCCACTTATGGTGCCGTAGAGCTTGCTGATGCTCCTTAATTTCTTCAGCAACTTCTGGCGACCAACAAGGGACTGCCTTTCACTGAGGGAACCCTAAAGAGTGAGGAATCGTGTTTTCTGCCACAGAAATGATTGTGGTAGTAACCTGCTCAACCATCACATCAATGTTACCATGTGGAGGAGATCCAGCGGTGACAGCAGAGGAAAGTTTCGACATCTCTTCCCTGGCCAGTAAGCACGGTGCCACCCCACAGGGGTTATGGGCATTACAATCTCCCAAAAGTAGAAAAGGGATACTGCACCATCTGGAGTAATATATACATTGCAGACAGTTATTTCCTGTGTCATCCTTATTCTGACAGCCACAGATTCAAGAGGGGTTTGAAGTGACACAGTTTCACTACAGACTGAGTTTAGGACACAAACGCAAGCTCCACCCGACACTTTATTATAGTTGCTATGGTTCCTGTAGTACCCCTTATAGCCGCTGAGGTCAGGGGTTCACATTGTCGGGAAACAGGTTTCCTGGAGGGCAATGCAGAAAGCACGTGTAAAGCTTGACAGCTGCCATAGCTCAGCCAGGTGGTGGAAAAAACCAATGCAATTCCGCTGGAGGATGACATCATTGTGAGCCTGGGAAGGCATGGAACATTCAATGAGGCAGTTTATGTCTCAGGGTCACATGCTGCCACCGATTTTTGCCTGAGCTGTCTATATCCATTGTTTCTTCAGGTCCAGTCAGATCTAGGTCCTCAGTGGACGTCAGAATCTCCACCTCATCCGCAGATGCAGAGCTTGTAGGTAGCGGTGGTGTTGGTGCCACCCCAATTCTCTTGGTCTTGGGGACTTTCTTTTTGGATTTTTCTTGCTGCTCCTTGGGTTTCCCTGGCTGGGAGGACTTCACTGACTCTGTATCTGGCACTGAGGATGAGCGTGAAGCCCTACGACCAGCTGCTTTTGGGCTCTTCAGCCACTGGCAGGTGTCAGCTTTCCCACTAGCAAAAACCTGGGAAGGGGTGACCCAAGGGACCCCTTCCTAACAAGAGGAGCTGAAGAAGACTTATGCTTCTCCGGCTCAGAAGTGGGGACTGATATCCCTGGTGGTTGGGGGGTATTGCTCCCAAAGTAGGTGGTGCGGGAGCAACAGGGAGGGAAGTGCCCGCCACCATCAAGGGGGCAGGTGTAGTTTTCTGGTTCAGAGAGGCAACAGGAATGCGAGGAACTGATGGGGCGACAACTGTTCTCGTAGTGGCGGTGTAAGAGGAGGTCATAGCCATAGGATGTAGGCGCTCAAATTACCTCTTAGCCTCACTGTAGGTCAGTTGGTCCAATGTCTTATATTCCATGATTTTCCTCTCTTTCTGTAAAATCCTGTACTCTGGGGAGCAAGGTGAATGATGCTCTCTGCAGTTGACACAGATGGGAGGCAGGCCACATGGAGTATTGGGATGTGATGGACATCCACAATCTCGACATGTGACGCAGAAGTACAGCGGGAAGACATATGGCCAAATTTTCAGCACTTAATGCACCGCATCAGGGGAGGGATATATGGCTTGAGGTCACAGCAGTAGACCATCACCTCGACCTTCTCGGGCAATGTGTCACTCTCGAAGGCCAAGATGAAGGCACCGGTGGCAACTTGATTATCCCTCATACCACGATGGAAGTGCCGGTCAAAATGAACACCTCGCCATTCTAAATTGGTGTGCAGCTCGTTGTCAGACTACAAAAGAAGATCCCTGTGCAATATAATACCCTGGACCATATTTAAGCTCTTATGGGGCATGATGGTAACAGAAACATCCCCAAACTTGTCACAAGTGAGTAATGCCTGTGACTGGGCAGAGGATGCTTTTTTTATCTAGACTGACCCAGAGCACATTTTGGACAAGCCTTCCACCTCCCCAAACTTGTCCTCCATCATGCTCCACAAAAAACTGAGGCTTCATGGGCATGAAAAATGCCCCATCAACTCTCGTACATATGAGGTACCAGGGTAAATAAGCTTCACTGCCATCTTTAGCCTGGCGTTCTCCCATGGTGTGGCCAGGGAGGGAAATGATTTCGGGTCATATTTCTTACCACAACAGACTGGCTATCATGCTGGATATGAGGTGCAAAGAATTCCATGGTACTTGTCGGCACAGAAAACGACACTGCATAATGGGTGGAGGAAAATACACCCAGGAAGGTGTCCTTGCTCAAGAAATGGAGGATGAATGGACTGCAATGCCATGGCGATAAAGTGGGCTAAAGATCTCAATGCACAATGGACACGATGCACCATGTAAGGCGCCCTTCCCCAATTGGCTCACTCTTCGGGAAAATTTTGAAAAATGGAGGTCAAACCCTACAGGGGACCATCACATAAAGGCCAAAAGGTGTGAGACTCCTTTTAGTCACCTCTTATGACAAGCAGGAATACCTCAGGCCTATTCTAACCCCTGGGCCTGCAGGGGGGGGGGGGGGGGGGGGGTGCGGCACAGACAGGCACAGGGAAAAGACAATCACACTCACAACTAAATTTTTGGTCACAGCCTTTGTCCGAAAATGAGAGCACACACACATTCAAACAATAAATCAGACACAACTCATGCACACATGACCTCCATCTCCAACTGCTGCGTCAACAGCTTCTGAGAATCAGAGACAAACAAACAACTCCTCACGCCTCCCTGCCTCTTGTCGGCAGCTGCTAAGCTAGCAGCACGAAGTGGTGGCAGCACTGACTGCAAGCTGAGGGAAGTGGTAGAAAGGGAAGAAGCAGTAAGACTGAGAGAGTAGGGAAGTGACACACATACTCAGCTGGGTCCAGCCATCAAGGATGCATGATATCTCAGTAAAAAACTGGGGGCTCTTCCTGTAGCATCTCGGATGAACCAAACTGTCCTTTCTGCACAAACTCAATACCCCACGTAGTGTCTGGGTATAGTTATAAGCATTTTGCAACAATAACATGTTATCTTGGCATCAACAAGTGTCTGTACATGAATGGAAAAGACAACTCTTTCACTTCAAAGCTAGATTTTTGAGTGCATCACTGACTTTTGATAGTGCATTTGTGATCTTACAGTACAGAGTTTTGTCTTTCAAGTGAAAATGAGTGGTAAGAAAGGGTACTCAGGCAGAGGAGGTACAAAAACATCATATCCAATATGGTGTCAAAGCAGTGTATCATCAAAGTGTCCTAAGAACAGATATGACACTGAGATCAGTTCAGGAGTTAGCATCTCTGCTACGAAATTGAAAGACAGTGACCTGGATTTTGATGTGAATTACAGATTGAGGTGTAGGATTATAAATTTTCTGCCATTTTCTCTGTTATTTCTCAACATGTAAAACATGCAATGCAGACATCATGTTGCAAGAACAAGTCCTTGAGGCTAAGGCTTCATAATAATTATTGCTTGTCAAACTGCCCAAAACTTGTAGAAATTTTATATGGAATGCTTATGAAATCAACTGTCAAATCGTCCTACTTAGCATAGGGCTAAACGGAATTGTAAAGTTTTGTGTGATCTTGGAATTGCCACAAATGATACTTCAATCATTCTATGATAAACTAGTGGATATGATTTTGATCGCAACAGCAACAGTACGACAGGCCAGTCCTGGAATGGCAGATTAATGGTAAGAGTTTTCAAAAGCATAATTTTTTTCCATTTGTTCATGTCTACAACACATTCCAAAATTTCAAAAGTGTTTTTCCTGGTATATGATTTTCCAAAATGGCACATGACATAGCTCAAACAATTTCCAGTCTTTTTATTTTAACCTTTAACAACAATTTTGAAATAACATTTCAGAGTCAATCACATAGGTATTAACACTCACCAATTACACAAAAAACATATTTCCAAAATCCCCAATGTGGTTCACTAGCTACACTCATGTAGATTATGTAGATTTTTTTTTCTTTTCTCCAGATTCAAATTAGCACCAGTTATAGTGGGTGCCACAGATTGCCTCAAATTCAACATGCCTCAGCAGAATTCCTGTAGTGTCAATATTTTTTAATATTTTCTGAGAAATTTTTTTGTTATGTGCTTAAACACACCGAAGTGCCAAAGAAACTGGTATAGGCATGCATATTCACATACAAAGATATCTAACCAGGTAGAATACAGTGCTGTGGACAGCAATGCTTATATAAGACAAGCGTCTGGCACAATTGTTAAATTGGTTAGTGCAGCTACAATGGCAGGTTATCAAGATTTAAGTGAGTCTGAATGTTGTGTTATAATCGGCGCACGATCGGTGGACCAGCAGCGATGAAGTGGGGATTTTCCCATATGACCATATCACGAGTGTACTGTGAATATCAGGAATTTGGTAAAACATCAAATCTCCAACATTGCTCCAGAACAGGACCCATGATGAATGAATAGAATCGTTCAACGTGACAGAAGTGCAACACTTCCACAAATTACACAGATTTCAATTCTAGTCAATCAACAAGTGTCAATGAAACATCATCGACATGGGCTTTCGAAGCTGAAGGCCCACTCATGTACCCTTGAAAGACTGCACAACACAAAGCTTTACACCTCACCTTGGCCCATCGACACCTAGACTGGACTGTTGATGACTGGAAACACATTATCTGGTTGGACGAGTCTCGTTTCAAATTGTATCAAGTGGATGGACATATACAGGTATGGAAACAACATCATGAATCCACGGGCCCTGCATGTCAGCAGGGGACTATTCAAACTGGTGGAGGCTCTGTAATGGTGTAGGACGTGTGTAGTTGGAGTGATATGGGACCCCTGACATGTCTAGATACGACTCTGACAGGTGACACATACATAAACATCCTGTCTCATCACCTGCATCCATTCATGTTCATTGGGCATTGCAACGGACTTGGGCAATTCCAGGAGGACAATCCGACACCCCCACACATCCAGAATTGCTACGAGTGGCTCCAGGAACACTCTTCCACTTGTCACCCTCCCCAGACATGAACACTATTGAGCATACCTGGGATGCCTTGCAACGTGCTGTTCAGAAGAAATGTGCACCCCCTCACACTCTTACGGATTTATGGACAGCCCTGTACGATTCATGGTGTCAATTCCCTAAAGCACTATTTCAGACATAAGTCAAGTCCATGCCACATCGTACAGCGGCACTTCTGTGTGCTCGTGGGTGCCCTACACAATTTTAAGCAGGTGTACCAGTTTCTTTGGCTCTTCAGTGCATAGCTCAATAACTACCCCAAGTATTATTTCTCTATCACCTTTCCTTCCACCCAAACAAAATCGTCAAGTAAATCTTTTTTATGGTCATAAAGTGGTGTTACCCCATAATCAAAAGAAATATATGGCAAATTATTAATCACTTTGATGACAAAAATCAAGGTGAACTGCAAAACATGAAGTATTTTTCAACTAGATCACATATGATATTCAACACTTCAAAACTACATGTGTTATTCCATGTCAGTTGGTTTTTAAGAGTGGATTAAATAGATTACAGAACATATAGCAATACTTTACTTAAACACATCACATTACTACTCTGAAGCTATGTCAAAGTCAAGTATCAATTGCATTCATGTCATGGGATACAGTTAATAATAGCTATATCATAATGCGAAGATATATCAAATGGAATGAACACACAAAATTGGTAGTAGGGAAAGCAAATGAAGCATGTAGACTTTGTAAGACAAGTAGCTTAACTTCCACAATTGTATTATGCCACATGAGCACATATTCATTTGTATCAACGCTGTAGAAAGCTATGTCATCTCTGGGCGGGGACTGCTCAAGAGAACGTCGTTATCAGGAGAAAGAAAACTGGCATTCTACGGATCGGAGCGAGGAATGTCAGATCCCTTAATCGGGCAGGTAGGTTAGAAAATTTAAAAAGGGAAATGGATAGGTTGAAGTTAGATACAGTGGGAATTAGTGAAGTTCGGTGGCAGGAGGAACAAGACTTTTGGTCAGGTGAATACAGGGTTATAAATACAAAATCAAATAGGGGTAATCCAGGAGTAGGTTTAATAATGAATAAAAAAAATAGGAGTGCGGGTAAGCTACTACCAACAGCATAGTGAACGCATTATTGTGGCCAAGATACACATGCCTACTTCAGTAGTACAAGTTTATATGCCAACTAGCTCTGCAGATGATGAAATTGATGAAATGTATGATGAGACAAAAGAAATTATTCAGGTAGTGAAGGGAGACGAAAATTTAAGTCATGGGTGACTGGAATTCAAGAGTAGGAAAAGGGAGAGAAGGAAACATAGTGGCTGAATACGGATTGGGGAAGAGAAATGAAAGAGGAAGCCATCTGGTACAATTTTGCACAGAGCGTAACTTAATCATAGCTAACACTTGGTTCAAGAATCATAAAAGAAGGTTGTATACGTGGAAGAATCCTGGAGATACTAAAAGGTATCAGATAGATGATATAATGGTAAGACAGAGATTTAGGAACCAGGTTTTAAATTGTAAGACATTTCCAGGGGCAGATGTGGACTCTGACCACAATCTATTGGTTATGAACTGTAGATTAAAACTGAAGAAACTGCAAAAAGGTGGGAATTTAAGGAGATGGGATCTGGATAAACTGAAAGGACCAGAAGTTGTACAGAGTTTCAGGGAGAGCATAAGGGAACAATTGACAGGAATACAGTAGAAGAAGAATGGGTAGCTCTGAGGGATGAAGTAGTGAATGCAGCAGACGATCAAGTAGGTAAAAAGACGAGGGCTAGTAGAAATCCTTGGGTAACAGAAAAAATATTGAATTTAATTGATGAAAGGAGAAAATATAAAAATGCAATAAATGAAGCAGGCAAAAAGGAATACAAACGTCTCAAAAATGAGATCAACAGGAAGTGCAAAATGGCTAAGCAGGGATGGCTAGAGGACAAATGTAAGGATGTAGAGGATTGTCTGACTAGGGGTAAGATAGATACTGCCTACAGGAAAATTAAAGAGACCTTTGGAGAAAAGAGAGTCACTTGTATGAATATCAAGAGCTCAGATGGAAACCCAGTTCTAAGCAAAGAAGGGAAAGCAGGAAGGTGGAAGGAGTATATAGAGGGTCTATACAAAAGTGATGTACTTGAGGACAATATTATGGAAATGGAAGAGGATGTAGATGAAGATGAAATGGGAGATACGATACTGCATGAAGAGTTTGACAAAGCACTGAAAGACCTGAGTCGAAACAAGGCCCCAGGAGTAGACAACATTCCATTAGAAATACTGATGGCCTTGGGAGAGCCAGTCCTGACAAAACTCTACCATCAGGTGAGCAAGATGTATGAGACAGGCGAAATACCCTCAGACTTCAAAAAGAATATAATAATTCCAATCCCAAAGAAAGCAGGTGTTGACAGATCTGAAAATTACCGAACTATCAGTTTAATAAGTCACAGCTGCATAATACTAACGTGAATTCTTTACAGACGAATGGAAAAACTGGTAGAAGCCGACCTCGGGGAAGATCAGTTTGGATTCCGCAGAAATGTTGGAACACGTGAGGCAATACTGACCCTACGACTTATCTTAGAAGCTAGATTAAGGAAAGGCAAACCTACATTTCTGGCATTTGTAGACTTAGAGAAAGCTTTTAACAATGTTGACTGGAATACTCTCTTTCAAATTCTAAAGGTTGCAGGGGTAAAATACAGGGAGCGAAAAGCTATTTACAATTTGTACAGAAACCAGATGGCAGTTATAAGAGTCGAGGGGCATGAAAGGGAAGCAGCGGTTGGGAAGGGAGTGAGACAGGGTTGTAGCCTATCCCCGATGTTATTCAATCTGTATATTGAGCAAGCAGTAAAGGAAACAAAAGAAAAATTTGGAGTAGGTATTAAAGTCCATGGAGAAGAAATAAAAACGTTGAGGTTCGCCGATGACATTGTAATTCTGTCAGAGACAGCAAAGGGCCTGGAAGAGCAACTGAACAGAATGGACAATGTCTTGAAAGGAGGATATAAGATGAACATCAACAAAAGCAAAACGAGGGTAATGGAATGTAGTCGAATTAAGTCAGGTGATGCTGAGGGAATTAGATTAGGAAATGAGACACTTAAAGTAGTAAAGGAGTTTTACTATTTGGGGAGCAAAATAACTGATGATGGTCGAAGTAGAGAGGATATAAAATGTAGACTGGCAATGGCAAGGAAAACATTTCTGAAGAAGAGAAATTTGTTAACATTGGGTATAGATTTAAGTGTGAAGAAGTCGTTTCTGAAAGTATTTGTATGGAGTGGAGCCATGTATGGAAGTGAAACATGGACGATAAATAGTTTGGACAAGAAGAGAATAGAAGCTTTTGAAATGTGGTGCTACAGAAGAATGCTGAAAATTAGATGGGTAGATCACATAACTAATGAGGAGGTACTGAATAGAATTGGGGAGAAGAGGAGATTGTGGCACAACTTGACAAGAAGAAGGGTCTGGTTGGTAGGACATGTTCTGAGGCATCAAGGTATCACAAACTTAGCATTGGAGGGCAGCATGGAGGGTAACAATCGTAGAGGGAGACCAAGAGATGAATACACTAAGCAGATTCAGAAGGATGTAGGTTGCAGTAAGTACTGGGAGATGAAGAAGCTTGCACAGGATAGAGTAGCATGGAGAGCTGCATCAAACCAGTCTCAGGACTGAAGACAACAACAACAACATGTCATTAATGCAGGAATATACACGTGGCAACTAACTCTGAATGCCAGCATCACTTTTATTCGAATTCTCTTGTGTGAACTTTCACCAACTGTTGTACAAGCCAGGTATTCTCTTTATTTAACATTAGAATCAGTCTCTGCAGGGTGCTTACTCGTAAATATTCATAGGAAAGATGCTTTTCTCTTAAGCAATTGCTATTGGCAGATGCTATGGAACTGTGTGACAAAAAGGTATTAATAAATATCACAAGTCCAGTTGTGTTACAGTGTTTCTGTTGTTGATCAGCCAATGAATCATGAAAACTGAATGACAGATCCTAAAAATCGTCTTGCTGTGGCACCCTCTGAACATGGCCTACATATATGGAAGTATAAAATGGGAGTTACAAAGTGCTGACATGTTCCAGGACCTGACACTGTGCAATCTTCAGAAATGATTGATCTGCAGGATCAACAAATGGTAAATGCATGAGTATTTGCAAAGGTATGCATAGTTTAAGAAGTAGGACAATGTCGATTAGGAGAGAACTACAAAATGTAATTAGGATATTGCTTTTTTTCCCCAATCTACAATGTGTCTGTGAATAACAGGGACAGACAGTGTAATGGCATGCTGAAGTCAACAGTCATTGAAGATGGAATGGATAACATATTGGATAAGTAAAACTAACTGAAAACATTTTAATAAATTCTGAATTTTCTGGACAGGAAAGTGCCGCAGGAACAGGAAATTATGGTGTAATTAGCAAGCATTTGACAATGCAAACCCAAATATCCATAAGTTATCACGAACTGACAGTAGATAACAAAAGTAACAAACTTCTAATACAAATTTTCGAGACTATTAAAGACAGTAACCACAATGTGACCCAGAAATTTGAAACCTGTCATCATGAACGGATCTGAAGTCCACAAATTAAAAGATTTAAGTGTGAAAATTGAGAGGAATGGAAGTTCTTAAGAATTTTAATACATAACTGCCAGAAGAATTTAGTGTAAAAAACAAATAATGTGAAGAAGCAAGATGGGATATTTTTACTTCCCTCTTTTTTTGCCATCTGCCTCTTTAAATTCGTCTTTTCACTTTTAACTAATTATCATTAATATACATGAGTATATTCTGCATTTTCATAAAAGAGAAAGGTTCGCCCTCAGTTTTAAAGAATACAATACCAGATCTAATTTTGTGCTTAGTTTTATGTATGTAACTGATTTACTAATTTATTTCGACTATTCCTAGTTAACACTTTTGTTATGGGGAGAAATCAGTAATTGTTTCATAACTTAAATTCTATTGTGTTTCTGTACTTATTATAAACATTTGGAGGAAGAACTAATAGTATTATTAAAGGATACCAGAGTGAGCTATGAACAATCAGAAGACACTTTTCTGAGAAGTATTAGTTGTGAAACAAACAACAGTTGGTGAAACTGAGACTCTCAATACCCACTGGTTACTCATGCTGAGCTGGAACGATGAATGGTTTAAAAACACACACACACACAAAATTGGGACAAGATTGCAGCAGAATCAATAGAAATTTTGATTCAAAGGTTACCATTATCCACGCTTGGAAAAGTTTCACTGTTGGAACACTGCAATGTGGAGGAATTATGTTTAATACTGGATCAGACAGAAGCAATGTCAAAGAGTAGAGACAGAGGAATGAAGGAAGCAGCAAACAGAATTAATAGCACGGCCTTGAACAGAAAAACAGCAGCTGTGGCAATTTCCATAACAATGGACACTCAGGAACAACAATTATCAGAGAGAGTATACAGGCATGCTTTTGACGACTGCTCGATGTACAATTTTTACGATAATTACAGGAAAAATGAAGGGGCAAGATAATCAGGTGATCAGTTCCAACAGAGAGGATACTGATGCAATGATTATTGCAAATTTATGAATAATCGAAGGAGGTTGCCAGACCGATTGCTAGTTAGAAATAATAATGAGAAATGCATATCAACACATCAAGAAATGGAAAACTAAAAGAATTTCCTAACTGGACCTGGTTGGTTTTGAAGACCAGAGAGGGACAAGGCAACAGTGAAGTGTTAATGACAAATGGCTCTGAGTACTATGGGACTTAACTTCTGAGGTCATCAGTCCCCTAGAACTCAGAACTAATTAAACCTAACTAACCTAAGGACATCACACACACCCATGCCCGAGGCAGGATTCGAACCTGCGACCGTAGTGGTCGCGCGGTTCCAGACTGCAGCGCCTAGAACCGCTCGGCCACCCCGGCCGGCGAAGTGTTAATCACAATTTTAGAGAGTGAGACATATGGAGACTCTGGCAGCAAGTTCCATGCAGTCTCAGCCACACTACACTGACAGGAAAAATAAATAAATAAATAAAAACCAAGAAGGAGTTGTGCGAGATAATTAAAAGTTGGTAGGCAGGTGTCTTCATCTGAAAGAAGATGTCTATTTAAATTCTGCACCAGTCACATAAGGGTGACGCAAGTAGCACCACTAGGAGGATGCAAATCATGTTTCCTTTAAATATGCACTGTATCAGTCACGAGAATTAGTTACATCTTACATTGGTTGTATTGAGTTGATGTGAGTAAAGAACGAATATTTCATACATAAGGGATGGCATTATGAAGGCTGCGGCCACTGATCGATACAAATAAAACAGTTTCTGCAACAGTCACTATGCATTTCAATGGTTCACACTATCATTGTAAGGTGCAGAATTGTTTATTTACATGCTTGGTGTTGGTGAAGAGTACAGATGTCTTTTCACAGTCACAAACCAAGAGCAGTGTATGTTACTTTTTGTCTTTTTCTATGATCAAAATTGTTGATTTAGAAAAGGAACTTTAGAGGTTAAAAAACATGAATTTCTGACAGTGAATTGTACTTACAGGGAAGATGGAGTTGTAGAAGGTCTGCATACTGTTGCTTGATGTATGTCCTCTCCACTGCACATTATATATAACAATACCAGAGAAGGAAAGTTGCTACTCACCATCTAGCGGAGATGCTGAGTTGCGATAAGCACAGCAAAAAGATTCACACAATTAAAGCTTTCAGCCATTAAGACGCGCCCCCCCCCCCCCCCCCCCACACACACACACACAACTTGCACACACGTCTGCAGCCTCAGAGAGCTGAAACCACACTTCGAGCAGCAGCACCAGTGCATTATAGGAGTGGTGACTGGGTGGGGGTAAGGAGGAGGCTAGGGTGCGGAGGGGGAGGGGGAGGGATAGTATGGTGGGAGTGGTGGGCAGTGAATTGTTGTAGTTCAGGCGGAGGGCAGGAGAGTAGGTGTGGAGGGGGCAGGGGGTAAGTAGCGGAAGGAGAGAAATAAAAAGAAATTAAAGACTGGGTGTGGCGGTGAAATGACGGCTGTGTAGTGCTGGAATGAGAACAGGGAGGGGGCTGGGTGGGTGAGGACAGTGACTAACGAAGGTTGAGGCCAGGAGGGTTACGGGAACATAGGATGTATTGCAGGGAAAGTTCCCACCTGCGCAATTCAGAAAAGCTGGTGTCGGTGGGAAGAATCCATATGGCACAGGCTGTGAAGCAGCCATTGAGATGAGGGGTATCATGTCTGACAGTGCGTTCAGCAACAAGATGGTCCACTTGTTTTTTGGCCACAGTTTGTTGGTGGCCATTCATGCAGACAGAAAGCTTGCAGCACAGTGGTTGCAGCTTAGCTTGTATATCACATGACTGGTTTCACAGGTAGCCCTGCCTTTGATGGGATAGGTGATGTTAGTGACCGGACTGGAGTAGGTGGTGGTAGGAGGCTGTATGGGACAGGTCTTGCATCTATGTCTATTACAGGGGTATGAGCCATGAGGTAAGAGATTGGGGGCAGGGGTTGTGTACGGATGGACGAGTATATTGTGCAGGTTCGGTGGACGGAGGAATACCATGGAAGGAGGGGTGGGAAGGATAGTGGGCAGGACATTTCTCATTTCAGGGGATGACGAGAGGTAATCGAAAGCCTGGCGGAGAATGTTATTCAGTTGCTCCAGTCTCGGATGGTACTGAGTTACGAGGGGAATGTTCCTCTGTGGCTGGACTGTGGGACTTCGGGAGGTGGTGGGAGACTGGAAAGATAAGGCACAGGACATTTGTTTTTGTACAAGTATGGGAGGATAATTACAGTCAGTGAAGGCTTCAGTGAGACCTTCAGTATATTTTGAGAGGGACTGCTCATCACTGCAGATGCGATGACCACGGGTGGCTAGGATGTATGGAACGGGTGGCTAGGATGTATGGAACGGGTGGCAGCTGTCGAAGTGGAGGTATTGCTGGTGGCTAGTACGTTTGATATGGACGGAGGTACTGATGTAGCCATCTCTGAGGTGAAGGTCAACATCTAGGAAGGTGACATTGAACTTAGATAAATCAGATTTTACAAAGAAACAAATCAAATTTTTAAGACATATAATCTCACCAAGAGGAAGTGAAACACATCCATCAAAGTTGCCTGCTGTAAAAAAATTTCCGGCATGACAGTGCGAGAAGCTTTTCTTGGTCTGGGGGAGTTTTACAAGAAATTCTTGGAAGAGCAAAACCGTAATGAATTTATTGAGAAATGGTACCTACAGATATGAAAAAAGAACAGACAGATGATTTTCTAAGAATCAGTTCTGATACTGCAACATCAGGATTTAAAGGAGGACAATGGTATGAGAAGTACAGATGAGGATACTAACGAAACTAGTGAGATGTAAACATATATGCAAAAGTGAATTATTTGAACGAATAAAGTATGCAATATATGGGTGGCAAGGGACTGCCAGTATTTGCCTGCAGTGAGTTAAGTTGTAATAGACCTTGTGCTTCAGCTGGAGTGACAGTGCAAGTTCTTGTTTTGTATATGGTGCACTTCCAAGGGCAATATCATATTAACTAATAAAACATGAATGACTGTGACAAGAGATATTATGCTTGTGTGATGTATATTTGTCATTATTTCACAGAGCAGGTAAGGAGCAGAGCAGTTTCATTGCATGCTTGTGAACATGGCAGCTATGATAAATGTTCTAACATGTGCATTGTGTTTTTTTCATGCAACATCAGAGTGTGGGTCTGAACTCTAGCTGAGCATCTGCCACATTCCTTATATCTGACATCACAGCAGTACGGGGAGAGGACCAATAAGTGGGCAATGCTACTCGAATGAGGTGATGTTCAAGAATACGTGTGAGCAAGGTTGGCAGTCTACATACAAGATCTGCTGAACCACAATGCCCTTCAATTATAAGGTCCAATAGCCCTCCTCAGCATTCATAACACTGAAAAATTTACATGTACAGTGACAGAGAGCACCATTACTAGAAATAACAAAAATTAGAGAAGTTTTTCTTTGTTTATTTCTTTCAAGTGGAGTGTACAAGTGCTAAGGATATTGGAATGTCAAAAAATAAATAAATAAATAAAAAGCAAACTATATGGGTATAATGCTGTGCAATGTGTGTAATATATATGTTCCCCTTTGAATATATTTATGTTTGCTTGCCAGTAGTTTGTTAGCATGTGTCACTTAGTTAATTTTTGATTTACAATCCTTTTTGTAGCATATACATATTCAAGGGTCATGTTGTTGATATAAGGTACAAGTGTAGAGAACACGAGAGTTTCTTGCCTGTTCACAATAGAGACTTGAGGTTAAGAGAATCTATTTCCTTACTTGGTAAGTTTGAATGATAGCTTAAAACAGTTGATAATGTTTGAAGGATATGTGGCATACACTTGCACACTTAAAGAATATGATATTTGTAAGGAGAAAAGAAATGTTGTCTTAATTTGCTTGCTGTAGTGAGTATAATGAATAGACTTAAGATACTGTATGCCGTTTGAGAATAATAATATAATAATTATTGCA
This sequence comes from Schistocerca piceifrons, assembly GCF_021461385.2. NCBI lineage: Eukaryota > Metazoa > Arthropoda > Insecta > Orthoptera > Acrididae > Schistocerca > Schistocerca piceifrons. The sequence goes on from NC_060139.1 coordinate 332,445,306, forward strand.
TTTTATATATGATATTTGCATAAATAAAAACTAACAATTTACACATGAAACTATACTGGATGCATATAACAAGGGATACAAATATTCGAATATGTGAATGCATTTGTGTTTATAAAATAAATGAAGGTAGATTGGCCACATGAAGATTCAGCTAATGTACTTCACATACTTTTGACTCTTTCAGAAACTTTACCTACATCAAATGAAATGCATACAGAGAAAGTTATTCTTTATATACTCATTTATTTACATTATGTTTTTACAGAATACACATTTTTTATTATATACAGGTTGTCCCAGGAGGAATGGCCAACATTCAGGAATAAGACAGGTATGATCATTTGAAGCAAAGCAAGTCTAGTAAACATGGGCTCCAAAATGCATTCCTTAAGAGCTACGAGGACTTCTTCACCTTTAATACTGTGAAACACATCTCTTCTACTGCAAGCTCTTTGCTGTCCATATTCTGAGATGTGGTATTATGTACCAAAACAAGAAAAAAATTTCTAGAAATATCTACAGTGCAAACCTTAAGAGCTTTGAGTACCTGTTCATCTTTGCTACTGTGAAACACATTTCTTTCACTGAAAAAATGCTCATAACTCTTAAGTTATACATTTTGCAGCCCACTTTACAACATGATTTTTTTTTCTTTTCATTTTTTTGTCCATACTACCTCCTCCCCAAAATATGGAAAGCAAAGAGCTTGCAGTAGAAAAGACTTTTATGACAGTATCGAAGATAAAGAAGTGCTCATAGCTCTTCGGGTACACATTCTTGAGCCCATGTTTACTAGAATTTTTTGCTTCAAATGATTGTTCCTGTCATATCCCTGAATACTGACCATCCTTCCTCAGATAACTTGTATTTTATATATTTTACTTTCTCTCATTCTCACTCTCTCCTTTTATTTTATTTTGAATAGTGATACTGTGAGAACAAGTTAACAATATTCATGAATATTTACAATTAATTTAATTAACTATTTAGCTATTTTAATAGCATTTTATCAATTTCTGTTTCTTAATATATTTTTATAGCAAAAAATTACTTCAAAGAAATTAATTTATTCACTGTATGGAGATGTAATATATGCAGTTTAATCTTCATAAATGTAATATAGCACAGGAAGGCATAGTCCTTTGTTTCAACAATGTAGGAAGTAGCTTGCCATGTCAACAACACAGGTGTATATGGGTGGCAACTAACACTGCGAGCCGCCATCATCCAATTCAAGTTCTCTTGCGTGAACTTTTGCCAACTATTACCTGGGCATGGCGTGCTTTTGGTTTAGTGTTAGAATCACTCTCTCACATATGCTGCTTGTAAATATTTGTAGAAAATTTGCTTTCTTCTCAAGCAGTTGCTTAGTGACGGGTGCTATGGAATTTGTGTGGAACTGTGTACATAATAATATTTTATTTGTTTGCAGATATATCTGCAGTTCTGTTGCATATTGAAATCCCTGTGCCACTGTACCTAGCTCACCACCTGAAGAGTCACAAAAAATGGCATGGCCCACTGATAAAGTGGAATAATGTATGGTCATTTGTTCCTGCATTTGAAGGGAAACAATGCTGCAGCATTCCATTCCAAGTTTTTGGATGTTTACAGCAACAATGCACTGTCACATAACAATGATGCAATGCTTCCAGTGTGGTCACATCAATCTGAATGACAAAGAATGAAGTACAGATCATCTCTTAGTGAATATCCAGGAATAAAAAGGAAACAGAGGCCTTGGTGCCTGGAAACCAACTCAAATATGTTTTAAGTAACAAAACCAAGAATGTCATCCTGGATTATGAGTGGTTGTCACAGATAGAGGTACCTTTGTGAGTGCCCCAGGGAAATGTGATAGGATCACTGTTGCTATCTATACACAGAAATGATTTAACAGACAGGGTGGGCAGCAATCTGCGACCATTTGCTGACGGTGCTATAATGTACAAAAGAGTGTTGTCTTTGAGTAACTATAGGAGAATACAAGATAATTTGGACATAATTTCTAGTTGATGTGATGAATGGCAGCTTGCTCTAAATGTGGAACAATGTATATTAATGCAGGTGAATGCAAAAAATAATCAAATAATGTTTTGATTAAAAATCTAGGCTTAACATTGCAAAGTGACATGAAATGGGAAGAGTATGTAAGATCAGTTGTAGGAAAGGCAAATGGCCGACTTTGGTTTACTGGGAGAATTTTAGAAAAGTGTAACTCACCTACACAGGAGACCATGTACAGAACATTTGTGCGACCCATTCTTGAGTACTGCTAGAGTGTTTAGGATCCCCACAAGGTTGGATTAAAGAAAAACCTCAAACCAATTAAGAAGCGTGCTGGTGCTTCTGTCATCATTAATTTCAGTCAGCTTGTGAGTGCTACAGAAATGCTGCATGAACTCAAATGTGAATCCCTGTTGTACCAGAGGTTTGCTTTTTATGAAACACTATTGACAAAGTTTAGAGAATAGGTTTCAAGACAGGCTGCAGAATGATCCTACTGTCGTCTATATAAATTTTGTGTAAGGATCATGAAGACAATATAAGAGAAATCACAGCTGTTATGGAAGAACATAGACACTAATTTTCCCTTATCTTCACTTTTGAGGGGAACAGGAAAGGGAATGGCTAGCAGCCATAGAAGCCACCCTCTGCCATGAACAGTGTGGAGGCTTGCAGACTATATATATATAAAAGTAGACATAAACACAGTTTTGCTTCCATCAACTGTCAGTAACTGGATGATAAACAAAAGCAAATGTTAGACAATTTCATTGTCTCTTGCCTGGAATCTCATTTTGATACAGGCATATCTTATGTATGTGTTCTGAAATATTATACGGTGCTGGGTTTACAAATATTATTAACAGATTTTACATAAAATTAAGTGGCATTTGCCACCATTATTTTCTCATAGAACAAAAACTATACTATTTCTGTTCATAGGGTTTTAAGTCAAAAGACCTTCATTTAATTCACATTCAGATTCAATATTCATGTTCAAAATAGTTCATTCCGTCCCCTCCTCTCTGAGACACCGTTCTCTGCACAACTTAAGCATTTTAAACATTTCACTTATGATCTGGCTAGCAATTAACACATTAAATAGAGTCCAAAATAAATTATGAAAACAGTGCAGCCACCAAGAGTTTAATTGTTTTGTTTTTTACATTATATGGGAGAATTTTCTCAATCTTCAGATTTTGTGTGATGATTAGGGGACTATCTAATGAGGTTGTGCTCATGTGGATGACTGCATTTTTGTAAGAAACTAGAATATGAAAATTCACTTGTTGAAGTCATTAACACATATGACATTGCCAATAATGATTCTGCTTTTGTTTATATATGTGTACATCTGTCACATAAAACAGTACAAAAGACAACCTATGAAACCTGAGTTGAAATTCTAGTCTTTAATTTGACAGTTTGAATAACGGTGAATTAACTTTGCTATCCTCCATTTTTATCAAATTATGTTGCCTAACCTGGAGCGTTCTATGTTAGTTGTTGTTGCACGGCTCAGTATGAAGACAGCTTGACATCCAGCTCTCCATGGCAATCCATCCTGCACAAGTCTTTTCATGTATCTGTACAACCATGCAATCCCACGTCCACTTGAATCTGCCCACTGCACTCGAGCCCCGTCTCCCAATTTTACAACCTACTTACCCCCCTCCCCACCCCTCCTCCTCCTCCTCCTCCTCCACACACACACACACACACACACACACACACACACACACACAATAACAACAACAACAACCATTAATAAATCAACCATTCCCCAATTTAACTCCATGTGGTGCTCAGAAAAAATTGTAAAATTGAGATAAAAATAATGCAAGAAACATTGAAACATACCACTAAAATTATTATGCACAGTGCTCTTTACAACTGAAATAAGTAATATATTCAATAATTTTAGGCTCTAAATACATCAGATTGCACGTAAAGCACAACCTGCCCAAATAGATGCAAGTGCAAACAACAGGGAAAAGTACTGTATCAAAAGGATACTTTCTGTACTATTACTGCTGATGGTCTTAGTTACAGTCCTAAACATACTCCAGATGCTGGTGTTTCCTGATCCCATTCTTGCACTACTTGCTAGTGTACCCCTCTTAACAAGAGCTATTCTCTTCTTCTTGACTAGTATCATATCCATTGTTTGCATCAGTCGTTTCTCCACAGCCTGGACATTCTTTGGATCAACTGGCCTTCATATAAGTAAAAGATAATTTCAAGTTTAACAAGTAATTCATAGCAAGTCTGATATTAGTACCAAAGGTTGAAACTTTTATTGTTGTGACAAGAAATTAGTATAAATGGTATTAATAACAGGTACTCAATTAAAACTAAAAAAGCCTTTACTTCCACATGCCACACCAAAGTGGGGCACTACAATGATTGGCCACAAAGTAAACACCATTTAAGTTGGAGCAATGTGAGTCAACTGGGAGAAGAACCTGGAAGTAAATCAGTTTCTCATTCATTTTTAAACTGTGTAACAAAATCACACAGGAAAAATACAAGGTTATGGAAGATGGATAAAGAATGAAGTATCTGTGACAAAATGGTGCATCATTTATAACAAAGTCAAATCTGCAAGTTGATAATACTTACCCTCTCTTGTCAAAGGCTCAAAGATTTAACACAAAGTTCTACACAATTTTCATTAAATCTCTTCTACATGAAATTGTTCCATTTGTAACCATTTCAAAAAAGTTGTGTGAAAGATACATTTTTCAAATGTACACAAATAATGTACAAAAACAAAAAGTGAAGCAGCCTTCACAGTGCTTGACTACTATATGAAAAATGTGATGAATTATTTTAACATGCTGTGATGGTTCTCTAAATAAAATCACAATACCATATAGTAACCAACAGTTATTAAAATGGTGTTCAGCAAAATGAAACATAAAACACTCAGCATAAATGAAGTGATAGAACCCAAAATAAGCACATTTAATCAATTTCACTAAAACACCGTCCACAGTTTCTTTGAAGACACAAGTCATGTAATAGCCTTCAGAGTAAACAGGTCTAAGAGCTATTGTATTACCTCCAGTAAATATGACAGATATCTTGCAAGTATGGCAAGTTACAGTAGATCTTCAATATCTGTAGACTTATTCACAGCCTGGCTCACTGCTGAACACTCACTAATATTTTTTGGAAATTGCATACAATATTACAAATGATAACAGAAACTGACATCTCTACTGTATGTTTAGCAGTGGGCATTTGATTAACCGTTTAGTTTTTACAAAATTAATCTTATTTTTGGGATCTAAATAGAAACAACTTGTGCCATTTTCTTCTTTATAAACTCCCCCATTGTGTGAGGTTTCTCTGCTTTTGCCATACTAAAAGCCAAGGCTTTTCTGCTTCTTTTGTAAACATGGACATAACTTTACTGTGACCTTGAAGTTTTCCTTCAATGATGCACATTCAGAATGTCTTAACTGAGAACCAACAGGAAAGCCTACAGACTTCCTGGCAGATTAAAACTGTGTGCTGGGCCAGGACCCAAACTTAGAAACTTTGCTTTTCACAGACAAGTGCACTACCGACTGAGCCGCCCAAGCACAGTTCACAATCCGTCCTCACAGCTTAAGTTCCGCCAGTACCATGTCTTATTTTAGAGGCAAGCCTTTACTGAAATTGCAATGATAAGTATCATGGCATTTAAGATGACTTGTCTATAACTGTGGGAATGTCATTTGACCCATTTACTGTTTCTCTCAGCAAAAACGAATTCCTCCTCCCACTTTTTATTAACCACTCTTTTCTGCTCTTCTTAACATTTACCAAAAAAATTTTCAGGCTACTGTCAACGAAGTTGGAGAAATGTGTGATGTAAACTGTGACGTCTTACAATATATTTATTCACCACCAGACTATCTTCACAGTGCCAGCACGAAAACAGAAACAAAGTGAAAACTGTGAATATCAACACAAATTACATTTTCATGAGAATTATTAGTCAGAAAAATCAAATGTACTTATGAAAAATATCTATGTGACAACTTTATATGAATTAATAGAGGGAAACATTCCACACGGGAAAAATATATCTAAGAACAAAGATGATGTGACATGTGTGGATGGATATGTGTGTGTGTGTGTGCGCGAGTGTATACCCGTCCTTTTTTCCCCCAAGGTAAGTCTTTCCGCTCCCGGGATTGGGATGACTCCTTACCCTCTCCCTTAAAACCCACATCCTTTTGTCCTTCCCTCTTTCCTGATGAGGCAACAGTTTGTTGCGAAAGCTTGAATTTTGTGTGTATGTTTGTGTGTCTATCGACGTGCCAGCGCTTTCGTTTGGTAAGTCACATCATCTTTGTTCTTAGATATATGACAACTTCATATGTCATACATGCTATTTCATCAGAAAAGTATACACCATTGCTGACTTGAAAATGTCATAAAATGATACTTAATGCCCTAATACCAACTTAAGCAAGCAGAAAACATTGAAAACATGTAACAGCAACAGGTTAACACACAACTGTTGATCAAATAAGCTACAAGCCAAAGTCAAAGAACAAGTTCCAAAATACACTATAGCACAGTCACAGAGAGATACACATGCACTCAAATTACAATAAAAGAGCTACAATAAAAGAAGATTCAAATTAATTAAAATATATTTTTCCCCTCAGTACAATTTTTCTTTTCTTTTTCTTTTTTGTTCTTTTTTCCTTTTTATTATTTTTTCCTATTTTGTTTTTCAGTTCTTTTCAATACAATATTATGTAACATAATAGTCACATGACACTATTATAATGTTGCATGACGTAATGTCACATGATAAAAGCAAACCAACCATTTGGTGAGAACCATCATGTATAAAAATATACATAGACATGTACAATAATAAGTAATACAACAGTCACATGATGTTATTGCAAAGTCACCTGATACTACAATGTCACATGATAAAAACAAACTGACCATTTGGTAAGACCTACAACATGAAAATGTACATAGATATGTGGTGTTAAACAATTATATTAGGCAATCCAGTTACCATGGATAATTCAGACTGGCAGCAGCAAAACAATTCCAATGTCAAATCCATATCAGTACCAATCAGAGGTTCTAGGGTACAAACGGCGTAACAAAATGAGGAACTGCATACTGCATACAGTATTATGTAATATAGTATTCACATGATTCTACTAAAAAATCCACTGAAATTACAGTATCACAAAACAAACCAACAATTTGGTGAGATCACCGGCATACAGAAACCTATACAGAGGCACAAAATGGTGAAACATTATAGGAAGCAATACTGTGAAAAACAAAGGGCATAAAGACCAAACAATAATCGAAACAATTCCAATGTCAAGTCCATATCAGAAGTTTGGGGATAAACATGTTGTTGTTATTGTTGCTGGGCTCTTCAGTCCAGAGACTGGTTGGATGCAGCACTCCGTACTACTCTATCCTGTGCAAGCTTCTTCATTTCCAACTAACTACTGCACCCTACATCCTTCTGAATCCGCTTAGTGTATTCATCTCTTGGTCTCCCTCTAGGATTTTTACCCTCCACACTGCCCTCCAATATTAAATTGGTGATCCCTTGATGCCTCAGAATATGCCCTACCAACAGATCCCTTCTTCTAGTCAAGTTGTGACACAAATACCTCTTCTCCCCAATTCTATTCAGTACCTCCTCATTAGTTACATGATCTACCCATCTAATCTTCAGCATTCTTCTGTAGCACGACATTTTGAAACCTTTAATTCTCTTCTTGTCTAAACTATTTATTGTCCACGTTTCACATCCATACATGGCTACATTCCATACAAAAACTTTGAGAAAAGACTTCCTGACACTTAAATCTATACTAGATGTTAACAAATTTCTCTTCTTCAGAAATGCTTTTCTTGCCATTGCCAGTCTACATTTTATATCCTCCATACTTCGACCATAATCAGTTATTTTGCTCTCAAATAGCAAAACTCATCTACTACTTTAAGTGTCCCATTTCCTAATCTAATTTCCTCAGCATCACCCAATTTAATTAGATTACACTCCATTATCCTCGTTTTGCTTTTGTTGATGTTCATCTTATAGCCTCCTTTCAAGACACTGTCCATTCTGTTTAAGTGCTCTTCCAGGTTCTTTGCTGTCTCTGACAGAATTACAATGTCACTGGCAAACCTCAAAGTTTTTATTTCTCCTCCATGGATTTTAATTCCTACTCCAAATTTTTCTTTCATTTCCTTTACTGCTTGCTCAATGTATAGATTGAATAACATCGGGGATAGGCTACAACCCTGTCTCAATCCCTTCCCAACCACTGCTTCCCTTTTGTGCCCCTCAACTCTTGTAACTGCCATCTGGTTTCTGTACAAATTGTAAATAGCCTTTCGCTCCCTGTATTTAACCCCTGCCACCTTCAGAATTTGAAAGAGAGTATTCCAGTCAACATTGTCAAAAGTTTTCTCTACGTCTACAAATGCTAGAAACTTAGGTTTGCCTTTCCTTAATCTATGTTCTATGATAAGTCATAGGGTTAATATTGCCTCACGTGTTCCAACATTTCTACGGAATCCAAATTGATCTTCCCCGAGGTCAGCTTCTACCAGTTTATCCATTCATCTGTAAAGAATTCACGTTAGCATTTTAATCCATAACTTATTAAACTGATAGTTTGGCAATTTTCACACCTGTCAACACCTGCTTTCTTTGGGATTGGAATTATTATATTCTTCTTGAAGTCTGAGGTATTTCGCCTGTCACATACATCTTTCTCACTAGATGGTACAGTTTTGTCAGGGCTGCTTCTTCCAAGGCTATCAGTAGTTCTAATGGAATGTAGTCTTCTCCAGGGGCCTTGTTTTGACTTAGATCTTTCAGTGTTCTTTCAAATTCTTCACACAGTAGTGTCTCTCCCATTTCATCTTCACCTACGTCCTCTTCCACCCTTGTAAAGACCCTCTGTATACTCCCACCTTTCTGCTTTCTCTTCTTTGCTTCGAACTAGTTTTCCATCTGAGCTCTTGATATCCTTACAAGTGATTCTCTTTTTTCCAAAGGCCTCTTTAATTTTCCTGTAGGCAGTATCTATCTTACCCTTAGTGAAATATGCCTCTACATCCTTACATTTATCCTCTAGCCATCCCTGCTTCGCCATTTTGTACTTCCTGTCACTCTCATTTTTGAGATGTTTGTATTCCTTTTTCTCTGCTTTATTTACTACATTTTTATATTTTCTCCTTTCATCAATTAAATTCAGTATCTCCTCGGTCCAACTCGGTAGCTTAGTGGTCAACGCAATAGAATGTCACTCCTAAGGGCCCGGGTTCGATTCCCGGCTGGGTCGGAGACTTTCTCTGCTCAGGGACTGGGTACTGTGTTGTCCCAATCATCATCATTTCATCCCCATTGACACGCAAGTCACCGAAGTGGCGTCAAATCAAAAGACTTGCACCCAGCGAATGGTCTACCTGGCAGGAGGCCCTAGTCACACGACATTTATTTTAGTATCTCTTCTGTTACCCAAAGATTTCTACTAGCCCTCATCTTTTTACCTACTTCATCCTCTGCTGCCATCACTATTTCCATCTCTCAAAGCTACCCATTCTTCTTCTACTGCATTTATTTCTCCTTTTCTTGTCAATTGTTCCCTAATTCTTTCTCTGAAACTCTCTACAACGTCTGGTTCTTTCAGTTTGTCCAGATAAAGTCTCCTTAAATGCACACCTTTTTGCAGTTTCCCCAGTTTTAATCTACACTTCATAACCAATACATTGTGGTCAGAATCCACATCTGCCCCTAGAAATATCTTACAATTTAAAACCTGGTTCCTAAATCTCTGTCTTAGCATTACATAATCTATCTGAAACCTTCCAGTGTCTCCAGGCCTCTTCCACATATACAACCTTCTTGCATGACTCTTAAACCAAGTGTTAGCTATGATAGTTATGCTCTGTGCAAAATTCTACGAGGTGACTTCCTCTTTCATTTCTTATCCCCATTCCATATTCATCTACTATTTTTCCTTCTCTTCCTGTTCCTACAATCAAATTCCAGTCACCCATGACCATTAAATTTTTGTCTCCTTTCACTATCTGAATAATTTCTTTTATCTCATCATATATTTCTTCAATCTCTTTGTTGTCTGCGGAGCTAGATGGTATATAAACTTGTACTACTGTGGTAGGCATGGGCTTCGTGTCTATCTTGGCTACAATAATGCATTCACTATGCTATTTGTAGTAACTTATCAGCGCTCCTATTTTTTTATTTATTATTAAACCTACTCCTGCATTAAACATAGTGTAACCAATTAAGACACCAAGGCTAAATTCACTTGTAATGGTGTCATACAGAAACTGAAATTATTTTCATATTATTACAACATGTGTGAACACACAGTCCATCACTAAGCAATTTGATTAAACTTATTTCAGTAATCTGAATCTAGCATATGCCCAATACACCTTATATTATAAAACGTCATCATTATTAACAATCTAATAATGAATTTAACTATCAGAAAACATGTACACATCTGTTATCATATCCGAATGATGCAGCTCTAAAATTATTCTTAACCCTTCTAGTATTAGGTGCCTAATAACAGAAAAGGATGTCTACGATAGAAGCTGGTGTCAGCAACTAACAATGATGCGCCAAGTGCTGATGGGGGGAGGGGAGGGGGTAACTTTATCAAAATTTAAATAACATGTACATGCAAAAGTTTTACGTAATTGGGACAGGGGTGTCTAGTTTATGAGAAGTCAAGTACACACAAAGGAACTACAGTTTAACCACATTAAGTAACTTAAATACGCTTTACATCAGTGTGTAATAATAATAATAATAATAATAATAATGTTGCCACTGATAACGCCATAAAAAACGCTGGATGACAATAACATAACACACATCATTAATATAAGGTGCTGTATACATTACTCATTAACAGCTACCTATGAAAAGATGTGTGTGCGTATGTGTATCTATTGTTGACAAAGGTCCTTGGCCGAAAGCTCTAAGTGTGAAAGTCTTTTTGTTGAGCCTATCTGCGACTCAGCACCTCTGCTATGTGGTGAGTAGCAACTTCCCTTTTCATGTAAATGTAAATGTCGTGTGACTAGGGCGTCCCACTGGGTAGACCATTCGCCGGATGCAAGTCTTTCGGTGTGATGCCACTTAAAAAAATTTCACGGATTCTTTGTCCCTACCACCTGTTATAAACATTTGAGTCTTTTGAGTCTCCCAGTCTATATCTGGTAAATTAAAATCTCCACCCAAAACTATAACACGGTCAGCAAATCTACTCTACATACATACAACATGTGTCTTCAAGGAAATGCAAGACATGTTATTTGGTCTTTAGTGTGCCAAGGTGCAGTGTCACGCCACTTCAAACAGCATTCATCTATTGCACGTCACTGTATTTCACTCTGTCGAATTCAAACGTGTATATTTTGTAATGGACGCCATCAAACCATATTTAGGACAGTGGAAATTAAAATGTCTTGTGGTGCCTCACCTACTCCCAGTCACCCGATTTGACATCCTGCCCCTCATTTAAAAAATTAAAAAATAAAAACCTCGCAATTAATACTGGAATTATTTGTAACCAGAAGAACAAGAACTCCTAAGAAAATTTGCACTCTTTATTGCCTATTAGCTCATAACTTGCTGTTTTGTGTGACATAAAATTAAATATAAGATACATAAAACCAAAACCAGTAAAGACAAGAGACAAGTAAGACACAGTACACATTTCTCTAATCCTGAAGTCCTAGCATTTTTTTCTCTCTAATCATGTTACGGCTTTACATGGCGTGCTATCCTTTCTGCGAAAGAATCTATCACTGCATCGAAGTTCGTCAAACCTTTTGCTATATGAAAAAACGAAATGTCGACATCTAATACTGAAAAAGCTGTTAACACAAATAGTACCCAAGATTGGCGTTGTTTATGGAGCTGATTAGATGTATTTTGTCACTGTCTGCTATATAAAACGAAATAGGCCTGTCTAATATTGCAGCAATTGTAATATACCCCAAATAAACGAAACTGTTTTGGAGCAAATGGTCATTTTTACAAAACCACAGAATATAATTCATGAAGAACCACTATCAAATGCCTGTCAGGCCTACTACAAGCAAAAAGCTTTATGTTAGGAAACAGTTTCACATTTCATTCATACCCTCTACCTTTCTATCTTCTCCTTCCTCGTTCTAACAATCTTGTCTTCAGTAACTCTGTAACTATTCCTGCCTGCGTCAAAACTTATTATCCGGTTAACTTCACCAACCCTGCTACAATCACCGGTTTAGTTATCCCGCACTTATTCTCCGGTTAGGCGTTATTACGTGTTCACGCAACACATTTTCCACACTACTACCGGAATAGAGCTTAGGGCCTGCTGGCCAGGGACTGTACATCTGGCCCTTACTAGTGTTGCAGTCTCACCAAAAACTTTCTATCAAAATTTCATTTTCTTGGATACACCAAGAAGATAACAAGTAATCTTTGGTCCAGATGGTTCCTTTCAGAGTATGCAGACACAATGGCACCTTTCTTAGCAATCATATACAACTGCTCACTTGACGAAAGGTCTGTTCCTAAAGATTGGAAAGTAGCACAGGTCACACCAATATTCAAGAAAGGAAATAGTAGTAACCCATTGAATTACAGACCCGTACCACTAACCTCAATTTGCAGTAGGATTTTGGAGCATATACTGTTCTCGAACATTATGAACCACCTTGAAGAAAATGACTTATTGATACATAACCAACACGGATTCAGAAAATATCGTTCTTGTGCAACACAGCTAGCTCTTTATTCCCATGAAGTAATGAGTGCTGTCGACAAGGGATCTCAGATCGATTCCATATTCCTAGATTTCCAGAAGGCTTTTGATACCGTTCCTTACAAGTGTGCATATGGAGTTATTGTCTCAGTTGTACGACTGGCTTCATGATTTCCTCTCAGAGACATCACAGTAAGTAGTGATAGACAGTAAATAATCGAGTAGAACAGAAGTGATATCTGGTGTTCTGCAAGGTAGTGTCATAGGCCCTCTGCTGGTCCTGATTTACACAAATGATCTAGGTGATAATCTGAGCAGCCCCCTTGGATTGTTTGCAGATGACGCTGTAATTTACCGTCTAGTAAAATCATCATCAGATGATCAATTCCAATTACAAAATGATCTAGAGAGAATTTCTGTATGGTGCGAAAAGTGACATTTGGCACTAAACAAAGAAAAGTGCAAGGTCATCCACATGGCTACTAAAAGAAATCTGATAAATTTTGGATCTACGTAAAAACACACAAATCTAAGGGCTGTCAATTCAACTAAATATCTAGGAATTACAATTACGAGCAACATAGATTGGAAAGACCACATAGATAATATTGTGAGGAAGGCGAAACAAAGACTGCGCTTTGTTGGCAGAACACTTAGAAGATGCGACAAACCCACTAAAGAGACAGCCTACATTATGCTTGTCCGTACTCTGTTGGAATATTGCTGCACGGCAAGGGCAAGTAGGACTGACAGAGGACATCGAAAAAGTGTAAAGAGGGGCAGCTCGTTTCATGTTAAATCGTGCAATAGGGGTGAGAGTGTCACTGATATGATACGCGAGTTGGGGTGGCAGTCACTGAAATAAAGGCGGTTTTCTTTGCGGCAAGATCTATTTACAAAATTTGAATCACCAACTTTCTCTTCAAATGCGAAAATATTTTGTTACACCCACCTACGTAGGGAGAAATGATCATCATAATAAAATAAGAGAAATCAGAGCTCAAAAGTAAAGATTTAGGTGTTCCTTTTTCCCACACGCCATTCGATAGTGGAATGGTAGAGAAGTAGTATGAAAATGGTTCGATGCACCCTCTACCAGGCATTTAAGGGTGAATTGCAGAGTAACAATGTAGATGTAGATGTAGATATAGAATCTTTCTTATCTTTTAGTTGTTTATTTCCACTCTGGTAGTCTGAATCTATGGCTATTATTAATAATTATAACAATGCTGGTCATTTGCAAACCCAGTCAACCACACAAACAAACACTGACTTTCACCCGTTCGGCTTTACTCCGCTCAGCTCGTATGGCCCCATCCCCTTTTGTCTGCAGGGAAGTTTATTTCTAGATGCGACGGGGATTCCCCTGGCAGAGACATCACATCACTATCCATGCATTCAAAAATCAGCTTATGATTCATTCAGATATCAACTCGGAATGTGTTCAAAATGTTCAAAAACCAACAGGGATGTGTTTCAAAATCATCTACATCTATCTACATGGATACTCTGCAAATCACATTCAAGTGCCTGGCAAAGGGTTCATCAAACCACCTTCACAATTCTCTATTATTCCAATTTCGTATAGCGTGCGGAAAGAATGAACACCTATATCTTTCCGTACGAGCTCTGACTTCCCTTATTTTATCCTGGTGATCGTTCCTCCCTATGTAGGTTGGTGTCAACAAAATATTTTCGCATTCGGAGGAGAAAGTTGGTGATTCGAATTTCGTGAGAAGATTCCTTTGCAACAAAAAACGCCTTTCTTTTAATGATTTCCAGCCCAAATCCTGTATCATTTCTGTGACACTCTCTCCATTTATTTCGCGATAATACAAAACGTGCTGCCTTTCTTTGAACTTTTTCGATGTACTCCATCAGTCCTACCTGGTAAGGATCCCACACCGCGCAGCAGTATTCTAAAAGAGGACGGACAAGCACAGTGTGGACAGTCTCCTTAGTAGGTCTGTTACACTTTTTAAGTGTCCTGCCAATAAAACGCAGTCTTTGGTTAGCCTTCCCCACAACATTTTCTATGTGTTCCTTCCAATTTAAGTTGTTCATAATTGTAATACCTAGGTACTTCGTTGAATTTATGGCTTTTAGATTAGACTGATTTATCATGTAACCGAAGTTTTACGAGTTCCTTTTACCACTCATGTGGATGACCTCACACTTTTAGTTATTTAGGGTCAACTGCCAATTTTCGCACCATTCACATATCTTTTCTAAATCATTTTACAGTTTGTTTTGATCTTCTGATGACTTTATTAGTCGATAAATAACAGCGTCATCTGCAAACAACTGAAGACGGCTGCTCAGATTGTCTCCAAAGTCATTTATATAGATAAGGAACAGCAAAGGGCCTATAAAACTATCTTGGCGAACGCCATAAATCACCTCTGTTTTATTCGATGACTTTCTGCCAATTACTACGAACTGTGACCTCTCTGACAGGAAATCACAAATCCAGTCACATTACTGAGACGATATTCCATAAGCACACAATTTCACTACGAGCCACTTGTGTGGTAAAGTGTCAAAAGCCTTCCGGAAATCCAGAAATACGGAATCTATCTGAAATCCCTTGTCAATAGCACTCAACACTTCATGTGAATAAAGAGCTAGTTGTGTTTCACAGGAAAGATGTTTTCTAAACTCATGTTGACTGTGTGTCAATAGACGTAATTCATAATGTTCGAACACAATATATGTTCTAAAATCCGGCTGCATATCAACATTAACGATATGGGCCTGTAATTTAGTGGATTACTCGTACTACCTTTCTTGAATACTGGTGTGACCTGTGCAACTTTCCAGTCTTTGGGTACAAATCTTTCCTCGAGTGAACTGTTGTATATGATTGTTATGTATGGAGCTAATGCATCAGCACACTCCGAAAGGAACCTAATTGGTATACAGTCTGGACTAAACTTGCTTTTATTAAGTGATTTAAGTTGCTTCACTACTCCGAGGATATTTACTTATACTTTACTAATGTTGGCAGTTGTTCTTGATTCGAATTCTGGAATATTTACTTCGTCTTCTTTTGAGAAGGCATTTTGGAAGGTTGTGTTTAGTAACTCTGCTTTTGCAGCACTGTCTTCAATAGTATCTTCATTGCTATTGCGCAGAGAAGGCATTGATTGTTTCTTGGCGCTAACATACTTCACAAACAACCAGAATCTCTTTGGATTTTCTGCCAGGTTTCGAGACAAAGTTTCGTTGTGGAAACTGTTATAGGCATCTCACATTGAAGTCTGCGCTAAATTTCAAGCTTCTGTAAAAGATCGCTAATCTTGGGAATTTTGCATCTGTTTAAATTTGGCATGTTTGTTTTGTTGTTTCTGCAACAGTGATCTAACCCATTTTGTGTACCAAAGAGGAACAGCTCTGCCATTTGTTAATTTATTTGGTACAGTTATATCAATTGCTGCCGATACTATTTCTTTGAATTCAAGACACATCTGGTCTACACTTATATTATTAATTTGGAATGAGTGGAGACTGTCTCTTAGGAAGGTGTCAAGTGAATTTTCATCTGATTTTTTGAATAGGTATATTTTTCGCTAATTTTTCGAGGATTTGGGGATTACTATATTCTATCTCGCTACAACAACCCTGTGTTCACTAATCCCTGAATCGGTTTTGATGCTCCTTATTAACTCAGGATTATTTATTGCTAAGAGGTCAAGTGTGTTTTCACAATTGTTTACTATTCGCGTGGGCTCATGAACTAACTGCTCAAAATAATTTTCAGAGAATGCGTTTAGCACAATTTCGGATGATATTTAAGCATACCTCCAGAATTAAACATGTAATTTTGCCAACATATCGAGGGTAAATTAAAGTCACCACCAACTATTATCATATGAGTCGGGTAAGTGTTTGAAATCAAACTCAAGTTTTCATTGAACCTTTCAGCAACTGTATCATCTGAATTGGGAGGTCGGTAAAAGGATCCAATTATTATTTTATTCCGGTTGCCAACAGTGACCTCTGCCCATACTAACTCACAGGAAGTATCTACTTCAATTTCGCAACAAGATAAACTACTTCTGACAGCAACAAACACGCCACCGCCAACCGTGTTTAGCCTATCCTTTCGGAACACCGTTAGGTTCTTTGCAGAAATTCCGACTGAGCTCATATCTGGCTTTAGCCAGCTTTCAGTGCCTGTAACAATTTGAGCAACAGTGCTTTCTATTAGTGCTTGGTGCTCTGGTACTTTCCCAACACAGCTACGACAATTTACAACTGTTACACCAATGGTTCCTGTATCTACGTTCTTCCTGTGTTCAGCCTGCACCCTTTGTGACTGAAGCCCTTCTTGTATTTCCCCGAGCACCTCTAACCTAAAAAAACGCCCAGTCCATGCCACACAGCCCCTGCTACTCGTGTAGCCCCCTCCTGTGTATAGTGGACACCTGACGTATTCAGTGGATCCCGAAACCCAACCACCCTTTGGCGCAAGTCAAGGAATCTGCAGCCTACACGGTCGCAGAACCATCTGAACCTCTGATTCAGACCCTCCACTCAGCTCTGTACCAGAGGTCCGCAATTGGTCCTGTCGACTATG
This sequence comes from Schistocerca piceifrons, assembly GCF_021461385.2. NCBI lineage: Eukaryota > Metazoa > Arthropoda > Insecta > Orthoptera > Acrididae > Schistocerca > Schistocerca piceifrons. Next base: position 332,462,688 of record NC_060139.1, read on the forward strand.
CTGCAAATGGTCAGCTCTGCTTTCATCTTGCAAGCAAGACTGGCAGCCTTTACCACTACTGTCAGCCGCTCGAAACCAGAGAGAATCTCTTCTGATCCAAAGTGATACACATCATTGGTACCAACGTGAGCAACCACCTGCAGTTGGCTGCACCTTGTGCTCTTCAAGGCATCCAGGCGAACCCTTTCCACATCTGGAATGACTCCACCCGGTATGCACACTGAGTGCACATTGGTTTTCTTACCCTTCTTGTCAGCCAAGTCCCTAAGGGGCCCCATAACACGCCTAACGTTGGAGCTCCCAACTACCAATAATCCCACCCTCTGTGATTGCCTGGATCTTGAGGGCTGAGTGGTTTCCTCTGAAACAGGACAGGTGACACATCTGGCTCAACGACAGTGTCAGCCACAGACAGCACCAGGAACCTGTTTATCAGACAAACTGGGGAGAACTTAGTGTGGCCACCTGGGAAGTCTTTCGCCACCTGCTTCACCCTGGGGCGACCTTTCTTGAATACTGGTGTGACCTGTGCAACTTTCCAGTCTTTGGGTACAGATCTTTCGTCAAGTGAACTGTTGTATATGATTGTTAAGTACGACCACAGGTGAAGGGTCAGCCTCAGTGTGAGCAGTAACTGGGTTGGCCACCATTGAGGACTGATCGGAGGACTGTGACGTGCTGGACGTCCGTTGGATCCCTACAGCCGGCCCACAACAGCAGTGCCCATCCACTGCAGCCTCAAGCTGTGTAACTGAAGCCATCACAGCCTGAAGCTGAGAGCAAAGTGTCACCAATTTGGCTCGCATCCGCACACAACAATTGCAGTCCCTGTCCATACTAAAGTCCGTGGAAAACTAAACTATGCAGATAAATCGACTATTGGCACGTGCTGCGCAACTCTACTCTAGACCCTGATGGAAACACACAAACTGCGTCTAGTAATACGCAGATATTCAAAAACGATGGAAACACACAAACTGCGTCTAGTAATACGCAGATATTCAAAAACCTAACTACTGAAGCACTCAGGTGAAACTAAATAATTTGCCCCCAATTAGGAACTTATAATACGTCACAAAATCAGTTTATTTTCTGACGCAAATGAAAACGCGGCAACTGTGGCTATAGATATTAAATTTACACGCAGAAACTCAAGAAACTAAACTATTAAAGCACACAGATGATACAATAAAATTCACTCTTGGTTAGGAACTCGCAAATGATACAAAAGTGGTTACTTCCCTGTTGCTGCATCTGTCTCGGTCGGCTACTGCTGCTTGACTGAATGAATAATCGATAGACCAACGTGCGCTGGATGCTAGTCGCTTTGTGAAACAAGGTTTTTTCCTCAAGAATATGAATTTGGTGGCCCCCACCCCCTCCCCACCCTGAAAATGCCACCCAGGGCAGACACCCCGGTTTGCCCCTCCTCTCTTCCGCCACCTAGATCTAGGTCTCTTGCGCATGAGTGAACCTGGCAGCTTGGGTGCACCAGTAAAATCTTTACGTGTAGCATCTGGCTGCTTGATGCTACTGCTTATACAGCTAACAACCACACTTCCGTAGCCAGAAGCGGGAGAAGGTACTGCTCATATGCGACTCAACTGCGCATGCGCATGAGCCCGCTCACCACTGCTCAAAGGAATCTAATGTAAACAACTGTGACATCACGCTCATCAGAGGCAATTTGTTGTTCTGAAGCATAGCATAGTCTTCCTAAAGCCTTTGACACATTTTACTGTTGGCAGACGCTTGTATGAGCACTGTGTTTTGTTGTTGTATATGGCGCATTTCCTTTGTAACTTAAGTTTTATTTTCTTTTTTTCCTCTCGTTCATGTCTTATTGCTGCAGTATTATTCTACAGTACCGGCATACAGTAATATCCTTTGTTAGAATATTGGTTCTTACCGGCCAAAATTACGAAAATCTAACTGAAAACTAAAACAATGAAAAATTCCCGGAATTCTAAAAAATTCCCGGGTTTTTCCCATATCTCCCGGTTGTGCCAGGTCGTATACACCCTGTGTTGGTTTGTTATGTGATGCTCCAATTTCACTGGATTTTTAATAGTATCATATTATTATTATATTACATAACACTGTATGCAGAACACAGTTCCACATTTGATTACACTAATTATATCCTCGAACCTCTGATATGAATTTGACATTGGAGTTGTTTTGCTGCTGCCAGTCTGTATGATTCATGGTAGCTGGATTGCCTAATATAACTGTTAAACACCAAAACTTATGTACATTTTCATATGACGTAGGTCTTACCAAACGGTCAGTTTGTTTTTATCATGTGATATTTTAGTATCAAGTGACACTGCAATAGCATCACATGCCTGTTGTATTGCATATAATTGTATATGTCTACGTATATTTTTATATGTGGTGGTTCTCACCAAACGGTTGGTTTGTTTTTATCATGTGACATTATATCATGCAACATTATAATAGTGTCATGTGACTATTATGTTATATAATGTTGTACTGAAAAGAAATGAAAAAGAAAATAGGAAAAAATTATAAGAAGGAAAAAAGGAAGAAAAAAGAAGAAGAAAAGAAAATTTGTATAGAGGAGAAAAATATATTTTAATATATTTGTATCTTCTTCTATTGTAGCTCTTATATTGTAATTTGAGTGCATGTTTATCTCTCTGTGACTGTACTATAGTGTCCACATATTTTAGAACTTGCTCTTTGACCTTGTAGCATCTTTGATCAACATTTGTGTGTTACCCTACAGGGTGGTGTTGTGCCTGAGCAGTGGTGCTGTTCACTCACTGCTGTTACATGTTTCTTTCTCTTTTTGTGTTGATATTCACAGTTTTCACTTTCTTTCTATTTTTTTGCTAGCACTGTGAAGATGGTCCAAATCAGTGGTGAATAAATACATTGTATGACAGCACAGTGTGTATATCATACATTCATCTAACAACAAAAATAATCAATTATTGATAATATAATGTAACTGGATAGATAAAAGATCTATTCACAAAGCAGTGGCATGGAAACACACACACAAAAGGATTTGACTTTTACAAGCTTTCGGAGCCAATGGCTCCTTTTTCTGGCAGAAGAGCTGAAGGGGAAGGAAGAGGGCTGAGAGGTCCAGTACTGTTCCTTCAACCCTTTTCCTTCCCCTTCAGCTCTTCTGCCATAAGAAGGAGCCATTGGCTCTGAAGAACTTGTAGAAGTCAAATCCCTTTGTGTGTGTGCGCCACTGCTTGGTGGGTAGATATTTTATCTTTCCATTTACATTATGCATTCATCTAAGTTTAATATTTACACTCCTCACAGACCATAATTGTTAGGGCAACAGCAATAATCACAATTTTACATATTACTTGCTACAACAGTAGGTCACACTCTAGATAAGAGCAAGGGCCACATGCAGCTCATGAGGCCTGTGTGACCACCCCTGCTATATATGGACAGAGATGAATATACATGAATTGAAGCATCTGAAATTGTGCACTAACAGACATAGAGGGGCATTTAAGTGTGTACATTCTGAAATAAATGAAACAGTAGTTATAAGCAGATAAAGTAAAGACATGGCACATACACAAATAAGCAATGAGACAGTCACAGGTTGAGACAAATACAATCTAAGATAAATATTTAGCCTACAATGACAGTTTGCAGTTCATACAGTATAAACCAAGGCAGTTCACAAATGTACACATACTGCAAATATCTTTTGGTTCATTCCAAATCGTTCTATAAAAAGAGTCAATATGAAACAACTTGCTGGTCATATACACTGCACAATAGCAATAATAATAATAACACCTTGTTATGTTATGAAGTTATACAACATTTTGTAATCAGCGTAGAAGACCAGTGGTATAAAAATTATGTTAATTAATAAAACCTAGGCATTTCATTGTGTTTGGCACAACATGAAAATCTATTAATTAATGTTTTCCCAGACATCTACCTGAAGTAGAATTAATGACTTGAAATGTACACAAATCATTTTTCTTTTTCTACAAATAAGCAAACAAATTCTATCTCCAGTTTATAGCAGTTCCCAACCCCCCTACTCTAAGATCTGTATTCTGCTTCTGTCCGTCGTATGTTCAACAACTAACAGAAAAAAGTGCCTTAAAGAAAGTATTACCTGATGAAGCAAGCCATTGATGTGTAAGGGTAATTAACAGCACCAAATCCTGATAGAAGAGCCATCACAGTGACTCCAATAACTCCTATTCTGCTGATCCCCTGCTCAATGGACAGTATGCCTTGTTTGGGACTCAGTATTGGAAATGGATCTCCAATCTTCCAGAAGAAATAGATGTAAACCAACCAGATCAGCACAGTAAGTGGTCGAATAAGTTGTCGTCTCACTATAGAGAAAGAGTAAATAATAGTCTGATCATTTGTTCATTTGCAATAATTGCATAATATCACACCACACTTTGCACTATATAAATAAAATGGAGAATAATATTCAAGCATGTTTCTTTTCCTGAATGTATTAAAATGCAAAGAATATTTTCCCAAAAAGTTGAAAATCCAGGATGTCATGTAACAATATTAAAAGGATAATTGCTACTCACCATACAGTGGAGATGCTGTTGTAGATAGACACAAAAAAAAGACTGTCAGAAAGTGAGGTTTCAGTTAACAAGGCCTTAGTCAGAAACAGACAAAACACACACACACACACACACACACACACACACACAGTTCTGCTACAGACTAAAAACCAAGACAATATGGCTCTCTCCATTCTGTAGTCCTCCCATGGTGTAGCGAGGGAGGGAAACGATTTAGGGTCAAACCTGTTGGCATTGTATCTATCTTGCCCTTCTTAGAGACTGCTGGTGCCATGCGGTCACAAGAGGGAGATGACTTAGTCTGCTTCATTGCGGATAATCCGCCCTGATGCCACCCACTCCGATCAGGTGCTGTCCCTATGGGTGCCACCCAGCCACAACAAAGGCCAATTGGCATGATGGCCATTGCCGGGAGTCCTGATGCCCCAGGAAGACAAGCATCTACTCCTTGACATACGTGGGGAGTTTATAGCTCAGGCATCAGCAGTGTGATCCCTGTGTTGTTGGGGGGCTACCACCAAATGGGTACATAATGGCCCCACCACAACGGACTGGCTACCGTGCAGGATACTGGGTGCAGAGAAATCCACTATTGTCATGGGGGCGAAAGAGGACAGGAGACAGCAGAAGAAGATGACATACCCCGGAAAGTGTCCTCACCCAAATAGTTGAATCACAGGTGGAGATGCAAAGCCGTGACAAGAGATTCAGGAGATCAAATCTAAGGGCACTCATGCACCACGTAAGGCGTCCTTTCCCATATGGCCCGCACTTCTGTAGAATTTTGAAAGTGGCAGGTCAAACAATAGAATGGGACCTGAACTCATACGGCCAAAAAGTGTGAGACTCCTTTTAGTCACCTCTTACGACAGGCATGAATACCTCAGGCCTACTCTAACGTCCGGGCCCGCAGGGGGATTGGGAGTTGGTGGGTGACTGGAGAGATGAGGCATGGGAGATCTGTTTTTGTAAGAAGTTGGGAGGGAAATCATGGTCCGTGAAGGCCTGAGTGAGACACTCAATATATTTCAAGAGGGACTGCTCATCATTACAGATGCAACGGCCACCAGTGGCTAGGTTGTATGGAAGGGATGTCTTGGTATGGAACGGGTGGCAGCTGTCGAAGTGTAGGTGGTGGCTGTTAGGTTTGAGATGGATGGTGGTGCTGATGTAGCCATCTTTGAAGTGAAAGTCAACATCGAGGAAGGTGGCTTATGGGTTGAGTAGTACCAGATGAGATGAATGGGGGAGAAGGTGCTGAGGTAGTGGAGGAATGTGGATAGCGTGTCTTCACCCTTAGTCCAGATCATGATGATGTCATCAGTGAATCTGAGCCAGGTGAGAGGTATTGGATTATGGTGTTTAGAAAGGATTCCTCGAGATGTTCCATGAATAGGTTGGCATATGATGGTGTCATGTGGGTGGCCATAGCCACAACCTCTCACCTAACAGTTTGTGTGGACATTAGCCTACAAATCAATTCTAGATATTTATTAACACATTTTAACTAAATTTATTTTTTCATTGCAGGCATAATGTAAACAGTGTTCAGCAGCATGTTCTAACACTGCATGGTCACCTCTGTTCTTGGCTACAGTTTGGTGGTGACCATTCACTTGGGATGGTTTTTTGGTTGGTGGTCATGTCCACATTAAATCCTGTGCTCAAGCTGCGCCACAGCTGTTACATGACATGGCTGCTTTCACAGGTGGCTCTGCCTCATATTAAATAGAATAAGTTTGTGATGGGACTGCAGAAGGATGTGCTGGGTAGATGAATATGGCAGGTCTTGCACCAAGCCTCTTGTGACTCCACAGCAACAAGACAAAAGAGTCACACAGAAGACGCAATGTAAACAATACACAGAAGAATTGTTGTGAGAGGTACAAACTAAAATGTCATTGAGAGACCAAGTCAGTGCTCCTCCATGCGTACACAGGCGCGTCTCTGGTAGATGGCGTGTGCACACTTCCTACAGGCAGCCTCTAGTGGCTGACATGAGCTGATACAGTTGGCGATTGATTTAAGTACATATGTGTGGCAACACTACACTCAGCGCACTCACACTCATATGCAGTACTAGCAGCATACAGCACACCTCTCTCTTGTGTGAACAGGGTGCCCAGGCGATGGAGGAGACACCAGCAGCACAATGTGAGTCACATCCATTGGATGTGTGAACGGTGTGAGAAACAAACTGGTGGTCAATATCAGAAGCTAAGGTACATTGCAAACTTTCAATAGAAAAAACCCTCAAAAGTGTACAAACTGTGACCCTAGCTGACATCGGCAAACAGCAGAGAATGTTAGGAAACTTGGAAAATGTATGCACAACCAAGAGCCAATAGGAATTCAGGAAGGGACTTACAAAGTCTACATGAAAGCATTCCCATGGTTGGCGTGGAGCGCGCCAAGCGGACAGAGATGCCATGGGAGCTGCCTGTTGTCAGGCACACTGCTCACAAGCTGTGATAAAATTGACAATTTTTCCATCAATCCCTGGCCAAAAAACATGTCTCATAGCTAACTGTTTAGTGTGTGAAACTCTCCACTAGTCCTGGTAGAAAAGGTGTAGACCCATGTGCCATAATGCGACAGGAATGACTACTCTAAGAAAGAGGTCTTCCATGGGCAACAGCAAAACACCGTGAAAAACAGAGGTGACACCGTAACGAAAAATAGTTATGCAGGAGGTCCAAAGCACAACCCAGCAGTTATATGGCAAACCCTGTTGAACAAATCAAACAAACTGGCAGAGAACTGGGTCGGTGGCCAAAGCAGCTGCTATGTACAAGTTCATAATTGGGAAACCCTCAAACATGGCCTGCATTTCAGTATCAAGATGGAAGCAAAGCACTTCTTCATGATCAAAGTTGGGATCAGTATCCACAGGAAGGTGGGACAAGGCATCTGCATTGGCTGTTTAGACGTAGATCTAAAGTGGATTTCGTAATTGTAGTGAGACAAGAACAGCACTCAGCAGTGTAGGTGGTGAGCTGCCTTGTCAAGCAAGGAAGTGTGAGGGTTAATGAAGGAAACCAAATGTTTATGGTCAGTAATAAGATGAAACTGGGAGCCATACAAAGAAAACATGAAATTTCTGGAGAGCACAGACTGTGGTAAAAGCATCTTTTTCCACCTGATAGTAATGCTGCTGGGCTGGACTGAGAGATTTAGAGGTGAAAGCTACAGGTCATTCAGAGCTGTCGGCATATCAGTGTGCTAGGACCATACTGATGCCACACTGTAAGGTGTCAGTCGCCAAAATTATGTGCTGGTCACAAAAGAACATAGCTAAACAAGGGACCAAGAGTAGTTTGGATATCAATATTTGAAGAGCAGTAAAGCATGTTTGCAGTCCGGGTTCCAGCAGAAAGTACCTTCTCGCATAACAAGGCATGCAATGGGTGGGCCAATGTGGCTGCCCCAGGCAGGAATTTTTGGTAGTAGGCTATCCTCCATAAGGAGGCCTGAAGCTCCATGGTGGATGAGGGGCGAGGCATAAATGTAACAGCGGAGATGTGGTCTGGCAGAGGGCAAACCCAATCGCACAAGACCTTGAGCCCCCAAGTAAACAACAGAAGGTAAAAAACAGAAAATTTCGTGAGGATACACCATAAGCCTGTAGACTAAAACACAGACAACAAAGCCTGCAGACTGTAAGACAGAAAAGAAAGTGCACAAATTTTTCAAGTGATCAACCAAGGAGGAGCCCATGACAACAATATAATCCACATAATTAATGCAACCCAGGACAGGCATAGTTAATTTCTTTAAAAATGTTTGCAAAATAGCAGGGGCACTAGCCGCATCACAAGGAAGGCGCAAATACTGATAGCAACCAAAAGGAATATTCAAAACCAAACTTGCCAAGACTTTTCATTTACAGGAACCTGCTGAAGTGTGCTACATCTGCATACCACCTATCCCAGTAAATTGATACAGAGATTTTGAACAAGAAAACTTTAAGAATCAGTGCTTCTAAGCATAGAAAGAATTTTAGAAACAAATCATGAAATTTAATTCTGCTCAGCCTACACTCTTGCAAACGGAGCAGATGGGTGGTTCACAGGCAGCACAAATTGCACACACACACTGCAGAGTGCCTACATTCTGCTGCCTCTCAGGTACATAACCACAGAAAGCATTATTCAACAGCTGCTTCACTGAAATACTTTGTACTTGTATATAATTTAGAAGTAAAACCAAACAATGGAAAATCCAGGATGGAATATATCAATATTATGAAAAGGATAGTTGCTGCTCACCATACAGCGGAGATCCTGAGTCACAGATGGGCACAACAAAAAGACTATCAGAAAGTGAGCTTTCAGCCAACAAGACCTTTGTCAGAAACAGACAAAACACACACACACACACACACACACACACACACACACACACACGGACAATGATCTCTGGAAGCCAAAGCCAGACTAGAAGCAGCAGTGCATAATGGGAGAAGCAACCGTGTGGGAGTAACGTGGTTGCAGGGGCAGAGGGAGGGATAGCAGAGTAGGGATGAGGGATGGTAAAGTGCTGCTAGTGAAGCATGAAGGACAAGGTGGAGAAAGGGTATGGCAGCTAGGTGTAGTCAGGAGGTTAGATGGAGGGCAACAGAGAGAGGGAGGGTAGCAGAAAAGGAGAGAAGTAAAAAGACTGAGTGCAGTGGTGAAATAGAGGGTTGCATAATCCTGGAATGGGAACAGGGAAGGGGCCAGATGGATAAGGACAATGACTAACAAAGGCCAGGTGGGTTACAGAAACATCGGGTACACTGCAAACAAAGTTCCCACCCACGCAAACCAGAAAAGCTGGTGTTGGTGGGAAGGGTCCAGGTGGCAAAGGATATGATGTAGTCATTGAAACAAAGAACATTGTGTTAGGCGGTGTGCTCAGCAAGAGGGTGGTCCAGTTGTTTCTTGGCCAAGATTTGTCAGTAGCCAGCCATGCGGGCAGGCATCTTGTTGTTTGTCTTGCCCATGTAGAATGCAGAACAGCAGCTGGAACTTAGCTTGCAGATCACATGACTGGTTTCACAGGAAGTCCTGCCTTTGATGGGATAGGTGATATTTGTGACCGGACTCGAGTAGATGGTGGTGGGAGGAGATAAGGGTCAGGTCTTGCATCTAGGTCTATTTAGGGATGTGAGCCATAAGGCAATGATCGGGAGCAGCAGTTGTGTAGGGATGGATGAGGATATTGTGTATGTTTGGTGGGCAGCGGAATACCGCTGTGGAAGGGATGGAAAAGATAGTGGGTAGGGCATTTCTCATTCCAGGGCACAACAACAGGTAGTCAAAACTTTGGCAGAGAATGTAATTCAGTTGCCCCAGTTGTGGATGGTACTGAATCACAAGTGGAATGCTTCTTTGTGGCTGGACAGTGGGACTTGGGAGGTGTTGGGTGACTGGAAAGATATGACACAGGAGATCTGTTTCTGTACAAGGTTGGGAGGGTAATTGCGGTCTTTAAAGGCCTCAGTGAGACGGTTGGTATATTTCGAGATGGACCTCTCATTCACTGCAGATGTAACAGCCATGGGTGGCTAGGCTGTATGGAAGAGACTTCTCGGTATGGAATGGGTGGCACCTGTCGAAATGGAGGTACTGCTGATAGTTGGTATGGTTGAGATGGACAGAGATATTGATTAGCCATCTTTGGGGTGATGGTGGGTGGATAATTTGATAAGGCCATTTGGGGGGATGCTATGAGCGAAGCAAAAACACAGGAATAGTACGTGGAACTGGGTTGTGGCTAAAGATAAGGAAACTTTTCTCTACTGATGCAGAAGGAAGGAGCAAGGATCCATGGTGGTGGAAAAAAAATGGGAAAACACATCCCACCAAATGGCCTTACCATCAAATTATCCACCTCTGGCTGCCACCCTTCCTTCCACAATGACCTCCATCTGTTCAGATTCTGCCAATCCTTATGCCTCACCAACACAGTCCTGCAAAACCATATCAGTCAACCCAAACCTCCTTGCAATACCTTGTCTCCATCCATAAAAATCTCCTGCTATGCAATCACAGATTCCTGGATCCCATAATGCACACTGAAACTCTTGCCCTCCAGGAACTAGAGCAACATGCACAATGCCACCTCAAAAAACACTCCACTCTGCTCACTTCCTACTGCCGCCCTGGATTACCACTGTCCACCATCCCAACAACAACCACCAAACCTCCCCTACATCCCCTCATAGCTGACAAACCCTGTCCCCCAGACCTGCTACATTTACTCTACCCACCAAAACTCCCTCCCACCACCACACAGAGTCTTAGAACCTAAACAGACTTGAAACACAGCCATGAACTTTTCCTCAAAAAGCCTTAGCCCCACAGAAATACCCGTTCTTCCCAATGGCCTCACCTTTTGCCCCACTCGGAAATTCAATTATGTAGGGCTTCTTAAACACATTCTCTCCTTCTCTCAGTCCCTACAGTGGAAACACTTTCTCGCTACCAACCCTATCAATCAGACTCAACCAGAGACCAACATTGAACCCTGCCTGACTTAGTTTGCTCCTCCATCCAACTGTGATCCACCCTCACAGCCCCCAAATCACCCCCTGTTTACTTTCCACAATTTCTTAACCTCAAACCTTATGTTACCATCATTCCTCAAATCCCTCAACATGCAAACTAACCTTACATCTGCAAAAAGAACTGTAATCCACAACTTAAAAACTGATACCATCCTTAAAATCCTACCTGCTGATAAAGGCTTGACCACTGTTGTTTTGCGCCACAAAGATTGTCTGGCAGAAGCACTCCGCCAGCTATCACATTCATTCACCTACAAGCCCTGTCACAGTGACCTCATTCCAGAAATCCAGTGTGATCTCAAGTCTCCCCTGAAATTCTTAGGCGCATCCCAGAACCTCTCTCCGGAGTCCATCCCTCTCTTCACCCCTAACAGTCCCCACTCTCCTACCTTCTACATGCCTCATAAAGCCAATAAACCCAACCACCCAGGGTGACCCACTGTGGCGGTTACTGTGCCCCCACTGAGAGAACCTCTGCACATGTGCATGCACTCTAGTTTGGAAAAGGATTCTTTTGAAAGCCACCAAGTATTCAAAGTTTTTAGTCTTGTTTATGCCCCTTTTGATAACTCACTGCCACTTACTATTCAGTGAATTGGTATCTGTACTCCAACATTATCAAATTCTGACAGACTTCTCATTCCCCTACATTATACTTGCACAGATTTATAAATTCTCACTAGTTTGGTGTGTTAAAAAAAAAAACAACCACAAACAACCATGTAATTTTTTCTAGATATTAAAAATCTTGGAAAAGTGAAGATCTATCGACTGACAATGTTAAGCTATGTCAAACACAATGCCTCTTCCCTCATGCACAATCTGACACATGGGAACAAAAGTGTATGCACAAAAATTAATGGAAAGAGCACACAAATTCAAGTGTGTTCTCATGCCCACACGTTGTCTCATCGTTCAAGCAGTCTGCTACATATCCATTCTTTGCTCAGAAATTTGTGCTGTTTATTGTGATGAAAGGTGTGACAAACAGAAATCACAAGGTGACTGTAGATACAAGAAATCAAAGTGATGGCAATGTTTTGTTTGCAAATTCCACAATGAGGTCACAGCAAGACTTAAGATCTCCCACTTGGTAAATCGCAGAGACAAAATTGGCAAAATAGCTCATTAGCTGACAACCAGCAACCTATATACCAGTTCAAACTATTTATGCTGCAATTCAAAACAAAATATTTCAGTGATTATTCCTGAAGCAGAAATACTTAAGGGAGATCCGTAGTCATTCTGTGAAGTTTAATTGACTTTCAATACATCATTTGTATTTTATTTTATAAAATGCTGATTACACAACTCTCACAAGAGATTACAGCATGCATAAATTTCAGTGTGCTTTCTTTGGAGTCAACAGACATTATTTCACACAAATTGCCTTACAGCATAATGTCAACATACTACACAACAAAACACTCATGGGTACCAAATGCCTGTCACCTGGTAAAGAGTGAAACAGATTCCCTCCAAAACCTGGGAAGCAATGTGTTTTCATGCGCGAGCTCCATTTTGAGGAAATTAGGTTTGTAGAAATGCACATGTATAGATGCGGTGCTGGAAATGTAAGTGATTGTGCAAAGTTGAACAGAAAAAAGGCAGAAATGCACATGCATAGATGCACTGTTGGAAATGTAAGTGGTTGTGCAAAGTTGAACAGAAAAAAAGGCATTGTGTAGACACACCTTTATTGAAATGTCATTGATGAAATGATTTGGCAGCAAAAGTGGGAATGAAGCTTTTTCTGTTAAAGTAAAAGTGGCCAACAGTAACAATGATTGAATAATGTGCTTACAGAATCGCCATATGCATTGAGAGGATTATTGTTAAGATGGAAGTCCACCCCCTTCCAGAAATATAATCATAACTACTATTGCCATCATAAGCACAGAGTATGCTTATTAGATTCAAGGTATTTTGTTGTTTAGCTTCCTTCACAATTGATAGTTTGCTGTTCATAACAATACTACATATAAAACATATTTGTGTTGGAAGAAGAGTAAGTGAATCATCTTTTGTTAAATGGGTATAGTCTCCTGTCACCTCCATTTACATCTATATTTTCTGTGTGGTCACCGATTCTTTTCAGTTTAGTAATAATCCCTAGGCATATGTCTTTCCTGGTGCCAAAATCACAAAACTGAGGTCAGTCTTTCTTTGGGTGGCAAAAGGAAGGTAATATGAGACGAGTGGAACCTCTGATAACCACAGGTAAAAGGTATAGTATTAACAGTGTTGAAGAAACTACCATCTTATACACCTTTAACAAAATTATCAAAGATCTGTATTAGGGCACTCACATCATAACCACAGTCCTAAATGCAAGTTCAGTTTTTCCAGACTGCACGTTTATGGAAGAATATGAAAATCAGTTCATCATTTGTACAAGACCCTTTCTTAAAAATACCTCAGTGGAATGGCTAGTGAACCCAAAATTTGAATGTCAGAGCATTTATTCGTTCACAACAGTGTCTAATACCTAATATGATAACAGCTGACACTGAAAAATAAAAGTACCAGTAAACATAAGCATACGACTAAGGCTCTTTTCACCCAAAAGACTGTGCATCTGGATGCAGTGAGCTGCTTCATTTTACCAGTCATTGGTACACAGACTCAAACTCCCACTGACTATGGCTCCAATGTCAAATAATAGCTTAACTGCTGCCTGTTGGAAAAACAAAGCTGATGATAATTTATGGTGGAGGGCACTAAACAGCAAGGTCATTAGTGCCAAAAAACAAAATTGGGTCACTCAGTAAGTAGTTCTTCATTACATTTAGGGGGCTTTCCGTTGCCCTTGCCTTCACGAGACAATTCAAATGGATCCTGAGAATATTTTTCAGTTTTTAGCATATATTGGGGATGTCCACAGAACGACACTGCAATCATTCTTTCAGAAAGTGGACACCAATATGCGGAATAACTGCGAAAGTGAGAGTGAGTGTGACTCTGAAGAGAAAAAAATAAATTTCTTTGTTTCAAAAAAATATGGAATATTGTATAACTAGCAATGATAAACAACAGGCAGAAAAACACAGCTGCTGTCATACCGAAGTGTAGCAAAACAATGTGTGTAGAGTGATAAGCAGTACCATGCACAACTGACAGTCAGTGGCTCATCAAAGCTCTTAGACGTCCATATGCATGAGAATATAAATTGGAAAACACACACTTTGGGACTCCTAAAACAGCTTAGTTCAGCTACATTTGCACTTACAATAATTGCAAATCTTGAGGAGAGACAACTCAATTGACATATTTTACATATTTTCATTCGATAATGTCATATGGAATAATGTTCTGGGATAATTCATCTTTGAGAAAGAAAGTCTTCAATGCACAAAAACATGCTGTAAAAATAATAAGTGGTGCTCGCCCACGAACATTTTGTAAAAATCTGTTCAAGGAGTTGGGCATTCTGACTAATGCTTCACAGTATATTTATTCCCTATGAAATTTGTTCTAAAAAATCCACTACAGTTCAAAAGGAACAATGAGATACATATTTGTAATACCAGAGGGAAAAATGACATTCATTACTCCACATTAAGGTTGTCTTTAGCACAAAATGGAATGCACAAAGCAGCAACAAAAATGTTTGATACCTCACCCAGTGATACAAAATGTCTGACAGACAGCAACGTAAAATTTGATGGCAAACTGAGGAAGTTTCTCCCTGAGAACTACTTCTGTTCCATAGAATAATTTGTATTACTGTAACATGTAAAGATGGTGGGTGGGAATTACTAATTCGCATCTGTATATCTATTTTCTTTTTGTAACATTCCAAATGTAATTGTATGGGCAAATTAATTTGTGACGTGAACATAAAATGACTCATTCTACATCATCGTGATCTTAGGTGTACAGTGAACCATGGAACATGTAACTCACTAACTAACTTGTAGTGACAGCTCACTTCACAAGCTGCATGATAGCTACAGTGAGCTGAAGGCAAAGACACACACCTTTCATGTGAGAGGCCATATAAAGTTGAATGTATACACAGTTGCTTGAGCTCACCACATCTGGATGCAAGGCCTCCTGTGTGAAAGGGTGGTAAGTTGTGATCTGGAGTTGTGAAAAGTGTAGATGGCTAGTACAGGTTTCCACCAATACAGGTTTCCCTGAAGCTGATTTACAGTTCAATTGTTGACATATTCTTTTGATCATAAATAACTTATGATGGTGTGAGAGACCAGTTGTTCTCTAAGAAAAGCATACAGAAAATAGCTGTTGCAAGGAAAGAAAGACTTCCATAATCAAATCTTTCAGCTGCAAGCCCACTATCTTCAAAGAGATGGAGAAAATTAAGCAGGTGCTGTCACCAATAAACACAATGTATACTTACCAAAACGAATATTACTCAGAATGAAGTAGCCAATATAAAATGGTATAAGTACTATCACCATGAACAACATCAGATACAATCCAACATTCCAGTGGAAGTATCTTGAGCTGAAAAAAAAAAAAAAAAAGAATTAACCTAAGAGATCCCTAGGACAGTTTCATGTATTAAATAATCGCAAAAATTATCCTGAATGTCATTAATTTACAAAGAAATGTATGCGTGAATGGCAATGAGAAAGAGAAATATCTATCCAGCAATCAATGAAGTAGTTCTGATTGTATCTTATTGTTTAGCACTGCATAAACATGCAAAAATTAGCTACTTTCCATACAACAAAAAACCTTTGTAGGAAAAAGCAGATATAGGCTGAGATTCACTGGAAAAATCCTAAGAAAAAGGTCTCATCCAGGAAAGAAGTGGCTAACAAAATACTTTTTTTAACCTATTCTTGTGTCATATTTGTCAGTGTGGGATACTACCAGGTAGGACTAATAGAGAAGATATAGAGGATCCAAGCAAGAACAGTGTGTATCATCACAGGTTTACTCATCAAACATTACAGTATTATGTAGATGCTTTTCAGACTCCAATGGCAGACCCTACCAAAGTGGCATTGAGAATCATGGAGGGAGATTATGGTTAAAATTCTGAGAGCGTACTTTCCAAAAACATTCAGGCAATATATTTCTTTCGGATATATATTTTTGTATCTGACAGTGATTCAGATTCCCCACTTAACATGGGTGTGGAAACATCAGAGGTGTTAAGACTGCAAGTGGCTGCTGCGGGCTTCCTCACCAAGGGAGTCACCGCCAAGATATGTGTTATATCCTAGCCAGTAATGCCACCCGAACCCGCTGCCAAAAGGTTGGCAGCATCAAAGTCCGGACGCCGTCCGCATAAGCAGCGCCAGCGAGACAGGAAATCGCCGCAAGTCTGCGCGCGCCACCGCTGGCTTCTGGGTTCTTAAGCGCTGGAGTCGCGAGCGCAAGGACAGTTCTGTATTCGCCGCTCAGTTGTATACTCGCCACCAAATTGTGTACTTGCTAGTCAGTTGTGTGTTCATCGCAGCAGAGTTGTTGTTTGTCGTCAGCCGACGCTGACCTAGTCGCTCCGACTCGAACTAGACAGATTTCTGTAGACACCGAGTTCACTACTGTGTTTCTGTATCTTCGTTAATAACGATAAGTACCGACTTTTACTTAATCAGAGTGTTTGGGTTTTCATCTTTCTGTTCACTGTTCCAGCGGACCGGTCGGCCCGCTATTAAAAGTGTGGCGGTGACTTCGTAAGCCGTTTCTACAGCGAATTGCTTGTCGCTACGAACGCCGCCACAAAAATATGCATTTCACGTGGCACCATCCAGTGACGAATGTTTGGTGTTGAGCCTGTGGCCCGGCTTATGGCATAGCTTATTCCTTGGTGTACTTTGTAGCTGTTCTTAATGACATTACTGCACAGCCAAGTTGACTTAGTTTGTTTTCGGTCTCGAATGGTTACTGATTTGCAACTGTTTTATCACTACCCCAACTTTGCTATGTCCTGGACTCATTAGGGCTTCGCTCACTTTGTGGACTCAGTATCTTATAAGAACATGTGTTCACTTTCCTGTGGTTTGCTGTACCTACCACAGTAAGTACAATTAACAGTTTCTACCCCCACCACATAGGACAGAAAATGCACCGACGAAAAAACAGTTGCAACATCAAAAAATAATTAATGTACATTAATGAAATTTTGAGAATACATTCGCCTAGGTAAGATATTTAAGTGATTGATGTTGCAAGATCACAGGGTAATGCACACATGAGATAAGCAATCGGAAACGTGAAATGCTGGTACATCAATAACTGGTGTAACCACCAGAACGTTGAATACAAGCATGCAAATGTGCATGCTTTGCGTTGTACAGGTGCCAGGTGCCAGGTCAGATTGTGGGATGGAATTCTATGCCTGTTGCACTTAGTCAGGCAGTACAGGGACGATTAATGCTGGTTGCGGAGGATCTTGGAGTTATCGTCTGATGATGTTCCAAATGTGCTCAATTGGAGAGAGACCAGGTGATCGAACAGGTCAAAGTAACATGTTGACACTCTGTAGAGCATGTTGGATGGCAACAGTGGTATGCAGGTAAACATTATCCAGCTGGAAAACAACCCCTGGAACGCTGTTCATTAATACCAACACAATAGGTCAAATCACCATACTGACACAAATTTGCAGTCAGGGTGTGGGATAACCACAAGAGTGCTCCTGTTGTAATACAAAACTGCACCCCAGACCATAAACCCAGATGAAGATCCAATGTGTCTAGCATGCATACGGGTTGGTTGCACGCCCTCAATTGGCCTATTCCTAACCCACACACGGCCATCACTGGCACCGAGGCAGAACCAGATTTCATCAGAAAACACAACAGACCTCCACTATGCCCTCCAATGAGCTTTTGCCCGACACCACTGAAGTCGCAAATGGAGGTGGTTTGGGGTCAGTGGAATGCACACTACAGGGCATTTGGCTCGGAATTGTTCTTGAAGTAACTGATTTGTAGAAGTTTGTTGTGCCACTGTGGTGTCAACTGCTGCTCAAATTTCTGCTGCAGCTGCAGTACAATATGTCAGAGCTATATGCCAAAATGACGGTCTACCCTCTCAGTAATGCCACATAGCCATCCGCAGCTCAGTAATCCTGCAACCGTACATTCTTGTGATCACTGCTGTCAGCAATCCTGTAAAGTGGCTACATTCTTCCCAAGTATTTTTGCAATACTGCAGAAAGAACATCCAGCTTCTCCTAGCCCTATTACAAGACCCTGTTCAAACTCAGAAAGGTGCTGATAATGGCATCTTTGTCACCTTAAAGGAATTCTTGACTAACATTAACTCACCACATCCATCTCAAAGGTAACTAACACTCATGAGTGTTACTGCATGTATTTAAAGCAAACCCGATTTGCATTCTCATAGAGGCACTACTAGTGCCACTCTTATGCAACTGGTGTGAAATTTGAATAGACATCATCTTTAGATGCAGAAACACGCCTTTCAAGTTTTGTTTGTGTCGCACAACTTCTGCTTGGTGTTATGATTTCCTTTTTCTTCTGTTTCCCCCTGTTGGTGTATACAGGGTGTTACAAAAAGGTACAGCCAAACTTTCAGGAAACATTCCTCACACACAAATAAAGAAAAGGTGTTATGTGGGCATGTGTCCGGAAACGCTTAATTTCCATGTTAGAGCTCATTTTAGTTTCATCCACCTACGCTCAATGGAGCACGTTATCATGATTTCATACCTGTGCTGCTAGAACATGTGCCTTTACAAGTACGACACAACATGTGGTTCATGCACGATGGAGCTCCTGCACATTTCAGTCGAAGTGTACGTACACTTCTCAAGAACAGATTCGGTGACCGATGGATTGGTAGAGGCGGACCAATTCCATGGCCTCCATGCTCTCCTGACCTCAACCCTCTTGACTTTCATTTATGGGGGCATTTGAAAGCTCTTGTCTACGCAACTCCAGTACCAAATGTTGAGACTCTTCGTGCTCTTATTGTGGACGGCTGTGATACAATACGCCGTTCTCCAGGGCTGCATCAGGGATTCCATGCGACGGAGGGTGGATGCATGTATCCTCGCTAATGGAGGACATTTTGAACTTTTCCTGTAACAAAGTGTTTGAAGTCACGTTGGTACGTTCTGTTGCTGTGTGTTTCCATTCCATGATAAATGTGATTTGAAGAGAAGTAATAAAATGAGCTCTAACATGGAAAGTAAGCGTTTCCAGACACATGTCCACATAACATATTTTCTTTCTTTGTGTGTGAGGAATGATTCCTGAAAGTTTGGCCGTACCTTTTTGTAACACCCTGTATATATCTCACAAAATAACCATAACATGAAAAAGGAGAGAAATTATAACTGATATGGAAGCTTACAGATATTGTTCATGTGCACAATTTGCAAGTGGAGCAGGAAAACAGGGACAGATCACTGATACCAGAAGCAACTTCCACAGCACCACACAAAATTTCCTTGTCTGCCCTTGTTCAGTAAAATAGCGTCAGTGACAGTATGAATGCTTTCTATTAGCTTGCATTTGTTATCTTAGGAAGTTTGGTACTGCAAATCTGTGTCTACAGGACAACAGGGTTTGTTTTTGTTTATTGTTTTCATTCTTTGTAGTTCATAGTTCTGTAGGGTAGCTTAGCACCACCTGTAACATCACAGTTGTGTGGTTTTGAATTTTAATATTAGGATGGATAGTGAGTATGTTTACTATCTATGAGCACAGGAGGAGTTGTCTGCAGTTCACAAACAGTGGATGCTGTTAGTCACCACAGGCTGCTGCCTCGGGGTATAGTGGTGGTGGAGAAAGCGGTGCACTTCAAGTGTCACATGTTTTTGCCTCATGAGCTCTGCTGCAGAGGCAACTTCAGCATACCTGATGGAGAGGAACTGCACTCACTTCAGGATGTGGAAACTGACCCTCCGCCCTCACCCATTCATCCTACAAATGGTCAAGTGGCCACTCCTGCAGCGAGGTCTGAGCTGGCACACAGGGTGAGGGGTTTGTTAGTTATCTGGAGCTCCAATGTTAGGTGTGATATGAATCCCCTTAGGGAATAGCATTGAAAGTTGGAAAGAAGTCCAATGTACACACAGGACGTCTCGCAAGGAGTGTCATCCAAGATGGGGAGGAGAACCTGCCTGCAGCTAATGAGGGTGAATGTTGTTGCCACCTGCAAGTTGTGGCTCATGTTGGCACCAATGATCCCTGTCGCTTGGGTTCTGAGCTCATATTCAGTTACTACAGATGGTTGCCACAAATGGTGAAGATTACTGGCCTTGTTTGTAGGGTGCAAGCAGAGCTTACGATATGCCGTACAATAACCACAATGAATCAGGATTCTTTGGTTGGTAAATCTCAACAAGAGACTCCACTGTTTCTGTGATGGTCGTTGCTGCAGATTTCTGGACCTATGTTATGGTATGTAAGGTCCTATGATGAACACTCGCCAGTGAACATGCAGAGAGAGCGATCAGATTTTATAAAAAGAGACTCTGAATGTCGCGTTTTTAACAGTAAATTGCTGAAGCATTCATAACAAAGTGATTGAATTTACTGCCATCCAGGAAATCTGTCTGCTCAAATTACATTCAGAACTGAGAGCTGAATGAGTCCCAAAAGTCGAAAGCTCAGACATATTTATTGAGGTGTAATATATATCTAAAATGCAGGGGGAGTGTTCATTGTAACCGAAAAAATATTATGTCTATCAAAATCAAAACTGAATAGGTAAAAAAAATCTACTCACCAAGTGGTAGCAGAACATACACATAAAAAGACAGTTGTAATTGGCAAGCTTTCGGAGCCAGTGGCTCCTTCTTCAGGCAGAAGAGTTGGAGGGAAAGGAAGAGGGGTGAAGAAAAGGGACTGTGAGGCCAAGGAAAAGGGGTAAATTTTGAAAAAGTCACCCAGAACTGTGGGTCAGGGGAGACTTACCATATAGGATGAAAAGGACAGAAAGCTACAAACAAGCCTGAGCCTATCGACAGTGTCAGTAGAGAGACAGGTCTTAGCAGTCACGAAGACATCAGAGCCACAATTGTTACTAAAATTAATAAATCCCTAAGAAGGCTAGTAAAGTAGTTAAGCAGTTGTCAGCATCCTACTTAGACAAGGAACAGGCTACATTTAGTTCCATTATAATGGATGTAGAGCAGTTATTGACAAAGTTTAAACTGACTGTAAATCACACTCTGGAGAAGTATGTGCTGAGTAAGAGGATTAAGGATGGAAAAGAACCACTGTGGTTTAACAACAATATTTAAAATATGCCAAGAAACCGGAGCTTATTTCAGTTCAAAAAAGAATGCAGAAATATTGATAGGCTAAAGTTTGTAGAAATGTGTGCATCTATAAAAATACTGATGCATGAAGCATATAACAACTTCCAAATCACTAAGCTGGTCAAAGGTTTCTATCCAGTCACTGTCGTAGACTAGTGTGGTGTGGCAACTGAGGGTAGCAAAATGAAAGTTGAAGTTTTAAATTTTGCATTTAATAAATTATTGATGCAGGAGGATCATTCAAACGTGTGATCTTTTGAATGTCATACAAATTGCCATATGGAGGAGATACGGATAAGCATTCCCAGCACTGAAAAGCAGTTGAATGATTGAAAACAAATAAGGCACCAGACCCATGTAAAGACATACACAGAAAAATGGGCTACTCCTCAAATGTAAAAGCTTAGAGATCAATGTTGCCATCTGTTGCTGGGTACAGACCTAACCAAATTGACACCGATCTCACCCCTAAATATCACAATAGCATATTTAGGGGTGAGACCAATGTCAAATTTGATAGTTCCCGTACCCATCAACAGATGGCAACACTTACCTCTAAGTTTTTACATTTGAGGGTTAGCCCTTTTCACCACACATGTCTTCATATGGAATCCCAATTTGGCTTTACAGTATGTACTCTTCATCACTGACCCCTTACTTATCTTGCATGTCATGAATCTCTCATCCAGCAGAAAGCCCCAAGTGACTGGAAAAAGCATGACACCATAAAAGAATGGACCCAAAAAATTGTAGTCCAATATCTTTCATGTCAGTTTGCTGTACAGTTGCTGAGCATATTCTAAGTTTGAATATAGTAGACAGCTACCCTAATGATCGAAGCAAGATTTAATTTAATTATAAGATCAATAATACACAGCCTTCAAACAGAAAAGCTTCTATCCACAAATCAACAAGGATTTAGAAGGCATCACTCTTGTGAAACTCAACTTGCCCTTTTCATGCATGATATCCTGTGAATTATATATGAAAGGCAAGAAGTACATTCCATATTCCCAAAAAGCATCTGACACAGAGCCATACTGCAGACAGTTAATGAAGGTCTGAATATATGAAATATGTTCTCAAAAATGTGAGTGGCTCAGAGACTTTAATGTAATGCATAACATAGTCCTAAATGGCAACTGTTCATCAGATATAACAGCATTGTCAAGAGTGTCTCAGGGAAGAGTGATCGGTCTGCTCTTGTTCTCTATGTACATAAATGATCAACAGAGTGTTTGCTTATGATGCTTGAGTATACAGGAAAGTGTCAAAAGCCAGTGATAATAGAAAGACACAGGATGACTTGGATAGTATTTCTATTTGTTGTGATGAATGGCAGTTTGTTTTATGTGTGGAAAAATGTGTCTTAATGCAGATGACAGGATAAACAATCTTGCACTGTTCAAATACAGCATTAGTTGTGTGCTGCTTGATACTGCTAGTGTTGATTAAATACTAGGCCCAACATTTTACAGTGACATGAAGTGGAACAAGCATGTAAGATTGATTGTGGGTAAAGCAAATGCTCAACTTAATCTGTTGGAAGAAGTCTGGGAAAGTTTAGTTAATCTATAATGGAGTCTGTATGTAACACAATTGTGCAAGTAATTCGTAAATATTGCTTGAGAATTTGGGAACAGTCCACATTAAAGGAAAATATTGAATAAATTCTGAGACAAGCTGCTGTATTTGTTACTGGTAGGTTCATTCAACATGTGAGCATTATGGAAACACTCCATGAACTCAAATATATGAATTCCTGGAGGGAAGAAAGTATGCTTTTCAGTAAACACTACTGAGAAAGTTTACAGAACTGTCATTTGCGACAGACTGCAGAACAATCCTACTGTCACCAACATATAACTCCCCAATGACAAAATGGGACCTTGCCTGCGTGCTTGGTTCACTGTCACATTCCTGCACCCAATACAGAGGTGACAGAAAAATTGGAAGCTCTTGGTGTACTACTGCATTTGCTTCTGCACTCAACTGTTAACCTTCCTAATCAAATAAGTGGCAGCTGCAGCTGTAGCTGTTGCTTTACTGTTTAATATCAGCAACTTGTTCTGCTGACAGCTGTATTAATCAAGCACAATGTTGCAACATAAACCACATCAGTGACAATCAGCTGTTTGGTACTCATTGCTTTCCTCTGACATTATTTGAATGGTGCCCACAGTAGAATTTATACTGTTCCAAAAGCAATTCTATACCATTAAATGGGTTTATTGAGTTGCCAGGCTGAAATTCAAATTTTCCCATAAATAATTTTTGTTGTATGCAAGAATAGGGTCTGCTTTACTAATGTTCATGGTTGCAAATAAAACTATTTCAGTTGCCACATCACTTACCGATGATCATTCTGAATTTAATCTGGAATGAAAATGAGGTATAAACAAGAATAAAGATGTTTTCTCATCTGTTTGGGCACATCATTTAGCCATGTAATTTTGTAATGACATGACTGCAGAAAATGAAAAATGTTTTATTATAAATGTAATTTACACTGAGAATACTCAAACTGGATATGATAATGGCAAAGAGCTCTTAATGTGTGAGGATTGATATCCCTTTCATATTCTCAGACAGACATACTATATACACAGGCCAGTCTACTGTCATGCCACTGTACATTTGTACTCCGCTAACAGAGACAGGAAATACTTGTAACTACATACTCTGCTAATATTCATCCAGGATGCCCTCCAGATAGGCCAAAACTATCTTCATGTGTGACTGTATACTCTGAATGCATCAATTATTTGTAGTCCTGTTAAGAGTTCATAGAACTCGTGCACTGCAACATCAATTATGTAGCAACTGTCAGTCATTTCCTACAAATATTGACAGAATTTAATCCTACAATTTTTGGCTCAAATTGGGATTACTCTCAGTCAAGCTGGTATCAAGTAAATTGCAGTTTTTGTCAATTTATAAGACAGTGGAAGTAGGGGAACATTTGCAGATACATTTTTGGCCGGTTGCTTTATTCTCAGCTTGAAATTGAAACACAATTCTTCTATTTCATGCAATTCTACTCCACTGACAAATTTCTTAGCAAAACCGCCTTTTTTTAAAAAAAAAAAAAAAAAAAAAAAAAAAAAAAAAAAGAGCTGTGTTGCTACAACTGCCAAAGAATAATCAATCATATGTACCTAAGGGTGACAAGTTTTTCTTTTCTTTTTTTGCTTGATTTCACACCCAAAAGGCCAATTTAATTGGTATCTGTGGAGGGTACATTAGCATATCTGTTCTTATTTTGTAAATATTTATTGTGTATTCTTGTTTTCTGACATGTTCCACATCCCAGAGCTTTACAGGGAAAAAATTACTGTTGTGTTAAACATCTTGGAGTGTTATGGCAGAAGTGTTTACCAACATTTCAGGCTTCAAAGTCATTTCATTTTTGTTTCTCAACAACAAGGTCTGGGTAGTGCGTAAAAATTGAGCTGCAAGAGAATGCATCTGAAATTCTCAAAGTAACGGTTTCATATCAGATTCCAGTAAAATGAAAATTGTGACTTTATCATGCAACAGCAAATCATTCTCAAACTTCTCTATAGTCCCTGACTTAGTATAAAGTTTTCTCTATTCAAACCTTTTGATGAATTTCCACTAATCTCAAACACAATATCCAAATTTTCCAGCCACGCACATAAAATCTTGAGAGAAAAAGTATCAGGACTGGAATATTTATAAACCAGTGCTTCTTCAGATAGTACAGCTTTAAGTAAAATGTGAAACGTTATCATAACATGCAGTAAAAATGGCAAATAATGTTGCAAAAGAAACATTTCTCGAAAAGTATTTCTGCTCCTACTTCTGCCATAAGTGATTTTTCATTCACAGTAATGAAATTGTTGGCAATACAGAGACATAGTAAATGATGTATGGGAGTTAGATTTTGTGACTATTTTCCGGGAGACTTTTGTGAACATATATTTGCTATACCCAATACTGCAAAAACCAAATACTAGTTTACTTACAGTTTTATGAATGATTATCAAAGTTAAAAAGATATAACTCTAGTTCCTTTCACCACCAGTGGAAAGCCTGTTGTTATGATTACCAGTCATCACAGTTCTGTATTAAGCCAACTTAGTGCATCTCTGATACGTAAAAACTTTGATAGCAATAATGTATCACATTTCAAAACAATAATGAATCATGATATGGTCATTGATATTCAGTGCTGATCAATGAAACATTATTGCACAAATTATTTGATTTAATGCAAACAATAAAGTCAGGTACAAAACAATTTCTGAAACATAAAGTGCACTAGCCATCAAATAGCAACTGAGTACCTAGCAAAATTAACAACAAATGCACTGCTTTCCCATACATAATGATTCCACAACCAACTGTTCTCCCAAAACAGAACCTCACCCAGTAATTTCCGACCAAATAATTCAATCTATCCATCTCTGTCAACAAGCAGTAAATACTCAATGGTCTTTCTGAATTGCCTGAGATTTGTAGAATTCCCAGATATTTACGGGTAAAAGCAATTACATCAGACTTCCATATTTCCAGCGAAATTGTCTGTTGTAGTCATGAGTCAAGGGATAAAGTGGTGATTGCTAGTTACAGAAGGGAATACTAGGGGGCTGAAGAGATGATGTTCACTTTCCAGTGTCAACTTCACTGTTTTGCAATATAGAAGATACATCTACATGTATATTTTCATAATAGCTGGCAATGCATTTGCTGCATTTATGAAATGACAGTATTTTACAAGAAAACTGTAAGGGATATCAGACCCAATTTATTCCAGAATGTCTGTCATTCTCACGTGGATTTAAAGAGAAATAACACATCACAATCAAAAATTTAACCACAATGTAACAAAATACTTGACATCACGAAGGTTCATGGCTATACACAGCATCGGCAAATTAAGTATGTGATGTTCCCTCACTCAATGTTGAAGAAACTGCCATATAAATTGCAGATTATATCTCTTACAGCTCATGGAACAGGATTTTCAGATATATTTTCCAGCAGGTCATTTGGAATGGTATGCTTCTGATAATAGTTTGTAGTTTTTGTGGATTACATGAGTACTATTTTCAAGTTCTCATTATTTGGCCTCGTATCCTAAGCTCCTGTCATCAAAAATATTTAAAACTAAATTTGTGTTTGCGACATTATTTGTGGATTATCCTTTATTGTTTTCATTATAATTCTGTGTATCTGTGTTATACAAAGAAATTTAATTGCTTCTTTTGGAAATGCCATGTTAAACCAACACACAGATAACACCGAGTTCTTGGCAATGAACACTTAACATCTGTAATATATTTATGAGATGTCACTCATCGAATCAAAAATATGGCATTACTCTGCAGCAATGCCAAAACAGACACACTGTTCTGAGTGCAGAAACTAGGTCAGGATTCACAGCAACACTACAACACTAAAAGTTCACTAGATAAAAAGTGTAATTTCATGTACGTCCCCACTCTGTTGATCAAAATAGCAACACTACATACACTTACTTATTTCTTTTCAGAGCATAAACTAGAAACAAAATAATGATCATCATAAGCAAGATTAAAAATTGTGAAAAAATGTCTGCCCAACAGTCCCCAAAAATCAGTCTTTTTTTTCTCATCCCATCTGGTAAGTCTCCCCTGAACCGGAGTTCTGGGTGACTTTTCTGAACTGTACCCCTTTCTCTAAACCTCTCCAGTCCTTTTCCTTCACCCCCTCCGTTCCCCTTCAACTCTTCTTCCAGAAGAAGGAGCCACTGGCTCCGAGAACTTGTAAAAATTTAAATCCTTTTTTGTGTGTGTTCCACTGTCACTGCTTGGTGAGTAGATTTTTTCTCTTCACATATTTAGTTTTAACTGTAATTATTTGAACTATTGTGAATATTATGAGTCTGGATCTTTCAAAATTCAGTTCTACAGACATCTACACACATTTACACTCACCTTGAGTCCAGAATACCAAGAATTTCAAAAATTATCAGCTCAAACATTGTGCATGACAAGGAGAACGTAACAGAAAATATAAGCTGCACCAGGGTATGGTGAACTTCATAGTCACGGAAAAGCTGCTTCACAAAAAACACCCATCCTCCAACAAAGAATAATATCTGAAAAATCAAAAGCTCATAAAGATATGAGACAAAGCTACCGATAAAATTGAAATTACTTAATTATTTAGAAAAATACATTCTAAAATTTGTGCAATGTAAATACTAGTTGCTCAAAAATTTTGTAATATTTACTTAGTATTCAGTATGACTCACTGTAAGTTGATGAAGTAAAGTAAATCAATAAGGGACAATGTAAAGAAGACATCTGAAAAATATTTAGCTGTATTTATGAAAATGATAGATTACTACTCACCGTAAAGATGACTTATTGAGTTTCAGACACACACAATGAAAAGGCTGTTACACACTGAGCTTTCAGCCAAAGCCTTCTTCAGAAAAAGGAAAAAAAAAAAATACACACACAAGCAGGCACACCTTACGCACACGATTGCTATCTTCAGTTGCTCCGGCCAGACTGCAACTTTTGCATGTGCTTATGTGTGTGTATTGTGTGTGTGTGGGGGGGGGCAGTGGAGAGGGGGGGAGGAGAGAAGAGTGTGGTCTGGCAAAGCTTGTAGCTTGTAGGGACTGTAAGGCAGCAGGACAAGGCTGCCAGGCAAAGCATCAGGGAGCTGTGGGGAAGGGGGTGGAGGGGGGGGGGGGTGTGTGGAGATGAAAGAAACAGAGAGAGGAGAGGACTGGTGGTGGGTGTGCTGGCAGGGAGCAGGGCACAATGAGGGTGAGGGGATATGTATTTGGAGAGGCTGTTAGAACAGTGGGGGCAGAAACTGTCGGGTGGAGGGTGTGGGGACAGTAGGTTATTGTAAGTTGCAGCCAGGGTAATTTTAGGAGTGGAGAATGAGTCTTAAGGATAACTCCCATCAGTATAGTTCAGAAAAGCTGGTGGTGGAGGGGAGGATCCACATGGCTCGCGTTGTGAAGCAGCCATTGAAATCAAGCACATTCTATTCAACAGCATGTTGAGCTACAGGATGGTCGACTTTACTCCTGGCCACAGTTTGGTGGTGGTCATTCATCTTGGTGGACAGCTGGTTGGTAGTCATACCAATATAAAAAAAATTGTGCAATGATTGCAGCAGAGCTGGAATATGACAGGGCTGCTTTCACAGGTGGCCCAGTCTCTGAAGGAGTAGGACAAGCTTGTGACAGGACTGGAATAGGAAGTGCTGGGTGGGTAGATTGGGCAGGTCTTGTGCCTGGATCTTCCCCTGTGGCAAGGGGTTCAAACTGAGACTGACCTAGGGATGGACTACAATGTTGTGAAGGTTAAGCAGGCAATAGCTGTTGCCCATGTCTCAAGGTTGTAAGTCAAAACCGGTAATGCTCACCAACAGTAAATTTTCTATTTCAGTCACATCTTTGGAAGTTTAGTTCTAGAAAACCTGTGTGTCTAATTAAATGCAGTGGAGGCCAATTTTACTCTCACATTTATTTCTCTTCCTGTCCAGCCCATTGTCTTCAACTGTCCTAATACAATAGCTCATTAATTAGTTTATAACTTGATACTTTGCAATGTTTTGTTGTACATTATTTCAGACATGTAACAGATCTTCATGTCTACTTTCAAGCTTGATCTATTGACTTCTTTCATCTTTTGTTGAAGTTTACAAACAGTACAGTTTCATCACTGAATTGAAAGTGTTTGCGATATTTTCCATTAACACACTGCCCTTCTTTGTTATCTAAGTTTAAAGATTTGAAAGCTGTTGTGAATAGTTTTGGTCACATGGAATATCATTGTCTGTCTCCACCTTAGATTCTGAATTTCTCACTGTGCAGATGAAGCCCAATGGAAACTACAGCACTGACATACATATGCTTTAATATACTAATATAGGTTGAATCACTGTCTTGTTTCTCAAGTGTTGTGCAAATAGATTTTCTTGAAAGTGAGTGAAAAGCCTTCTCAAAATTCGTGTATCCATGACAAAATTGAATTCACGCACATTAATCTGTTCTACAATTTCTTTCACAACAGAAACGGCATCACTGTGCTACATTCACTTCTAAAACAGCATGTTTTGTGAGCCATATCAAAAATCAGTGTTTTTTACACAACAGGTTACAATTTTAGTGAATATTTTGCACATTAAGGAACGGAGGCTGGTAGAAACTGATTTTTTTTCTTGTCTGTTTCCTTTCCTGTGGTGTAGAATAATCACAGCATTAATCCAGTTTTGGGGAATGGTCTTACTCCACAGAAATACTGTAAATAATTTTACAAGTTCTTTATGTATGTATTACCTTGTCTCCAGGTTCCATTGCCATTTCTACTGATGTGCCAGATGCTATCCCCTTTTCTTTTACTCCCTTTTTTTCTTTCTTTCAAAAGATAGTTTTTTTAATACTTAATCTGTCATTAATTCTGAAATGTCATCATTGCCATCACTAGGTAACCTGTGTTTCTGGTTAATCTCTTAACTACACAATCATAAAGGGGAATATTAAAAACACTAGTAAACTTTCTCTCTGTTATTAGTTACTGTGGCATTCCCATCTGAAATTGGTTTGCTTTCTCAAACTCCTGATGTTTTCAACTGTTTCTCTTATCATGTCTTCACTGTATCCTCTTAACAGTCTCTCATAGTCTTTCTGAATAGTTTTCATTCATATTCTACCATGTTGCCACTGCCATTTGATTGAAACAC
The DNA here is from genome assembly GCF_021461385.2 of Schistocerca piceifrons. NCBI lineage: Eukaryota > Metazoa > Arthropoda > Insecta > Orthoptera > Acrididae > Schistocerca > Schistocerca piceifrons. The sequence goes on from NC_060139.1 coordinate 332,492,743, forward strand.
TCACCTTCTCTTTTAATAGTTGTCACGCTCTATTTGAGATTTCCATTTCTTTAGGTCTCTTTGTACCAACATCTTCTGCCATTTGATAAGTAATACAGGTTAAGGTGAAGTTTGTGATGCTAGTCCATGACTAGCCTACAGTAGAGTGCAGTCTTTCTATCTGTTGTGACACTGGGAAAGTGAGGGTGATGATCCAATCACACCAGCCACCGTTTACCCTCACACAGATCCTCAGTATTCATTTGATAGCAGGCTTAGTGGACCTAGGGCTGTCCTGCAGGGGCTGAGGGGTACATGGGTACATCCCCACCCTATCCGGTACTGAAATCAGGACCTCCAGGACCAGAGTCTAATGCCCTACCCACTAGACCAGCATGGTTATATTTCCATAAGTTTCTTAGTCAATTCCTATGGCCATCTCCAGGAACCAGCAGCAAAGGAGCACTCCTCTCATTGCAGATTGGAATAACTGAACTGTATCCTTTGCCAGGGTTCCAACTACTTATCTTTTGCCCATAAATTAGGAACAACCTGTCCAGAATCCTTTCTACCACTCCCAAATTGGTATCCCATTGTCTACCCAACCTATGCAGTATCCTAGTGCATCCTATTTGATAATGTGAACATCCGAAACTGAGAAACATACTGGTAGAATAAAAAATCTGCTTCAGTTGTCAATAATTTCTTATTTATTACACGACCAGTTTCAAAGTCTAAAGCTTCATTTTCAGGTGACACCAACAATTATGGAGACATAAATGTGTGATGGTTGGGCCAGTCTATCGTAGGGGTCACAGCCACATTAAACAAAAGCCTAGGAACACAGAACCAGCAATTGCATCACCCATCTCAATAGCTCCTTTTCTTACTGGTTTGATGGGGCCGGCCACAAATTCCTCTTTTGTGCCAATCTCTTCATCTCAGTGTAGCAGTTGCATACTACAGCCTCAATTATTTGTCGCATGTATTCCAGTCTCTGTCTTTCCTGACAAATTATACCCTATACATCAAGCCGTGCCGACCTGTGGACCACCAGACACCCACAAGTTCAGGTGGGCAGGAGCAGGCAAACAGCTGCTGTATGGACAGTCCTGCAGCCATGCCAGGTCATATGCAACAGTTCTGCACTGGCTGAACAACAGGGCTGGCGAAGAGGTTCATGTACGTGCAGAATGTGTGTAATAGGACCACCTGGTGGATAGCCTAAACTAGCTATGCCAGCCCATGAGCAATCAAAAGTGCACCCAGGATTACCCATGCCATACAGGCCAGTGATAGAACAGCCTGCTAGACAGCCTCCTCCAGTATAATAAATGTTATTTCCTAATGTCTTAACACATGTCCTACGAGCAGGTTCCTTCTTCTTGTCAGTGTTTTCCGCATGTTCCTTACCACACAAGTCTGCAGAGCACCTCCTCATTTATTGTTTTATCAGTCCTTCTAATTTTCAGCATCCTTCTGTGGCACCACATTCATTTTCCTGTTTTCCCACAATCTATTATTCACCATCATGCAATGCTGTGCTTCAAATGTACATACTCAGAAATTTCTTCCTCAAGTTAACACTGATGTTTGATACTAGGACACTTCTTGTTGCCAGGAATTCTCTTGTTGTCTGTGCTAGTCTCCTTTTTGTGTCCTCCTTGCTTCATCTGTCATGTGCTATTTTGCTTCTAAGGTTCTAGAATTCCTTAATTTCATCTACTTCATGGTTCACAATTTTTAATGTTAAATTTATCACTAATGTCACACCTCTTACTCCTTATAGCTTTTGTCTTTCTTCGTTTAGTCTCAATTCCATACTCTGTACTCATTAGACTGTTAATTCCATTCAACACATCCTGTAACTCTTCTTCATTTCACTGAGGACAGTAATGCCTTCAGCAAATTTTATTATTGACATTATCTCACCCTGAATTTTAATCCCACATTCTTGAACCTTTCTTTTATTTCCATCGCAGAATGGACAGTAGGGACAAAATACTACATCCCTGTCTTACTTCCTTTTAATCCAAGCACACCAACCTGGGACTTACATTCTTATTGTTCCCTCTTGGTTCTTGTGCATATTGTGTATTACCCATATTTTCCTATTGCTTACTCCTATTTTTTCACAGAATTATCAGCCTACTACAGAAGTTCACCTACAAACTATAGAAGTTAAAAAAAATTGTCACATGGGTTGTACTAATGTGGATCAACCAGGTGATAGACCAGTCCGACACACTGACCCAGCACATCATAGCCCAAACCCGTTACAGAGTCATCCACCTTATCATATGCAGTGAAAGCGGTCACTTTAACTACTATCTCCATATTAATTTCTGCACAGAGGTTTATGTGGGCGTGGTCATCAATTACCGGTCCATCCAAATGAATAGCCACTACCAAACAATGGCGAAGAGCAGACTTGACAACCACCCTACCCCAACACCAGCTTCTCTGAACTGCACAGATGGGAGCTGCCTCTGAAACACATCTTTTGACCTGTGTCCTCCTGAGCTCAGTGTTCACTAGCCCCTACCCCACAACTACCTAACCCTGACCTTTGACCTTAATTTCACTCCTCTTGCACTGACACCCTATTCTCCAAATCTCCCTCTTCCTCTGTTCTGTCTCCCCATCCCAAATCACCCTCACCCATCACCATTTGCAACACGCAGTTCCCCCGACTGGTTGCTAGAACAAGCTCACTTGTGTACATTCCTCTCCCGTGCACCTGCTGCGTCTCCCTCCCAACTGACACAACTCCTCACAGCAGTCAAAGTGTACTGCTGACAGAGTCAACTGGAACAATATAGGCAGACATTCCTTAGTGCAAAGTTAATTTAATCCATGTGTAGTAAGGATACATACTTCAAGTGATGTAAGTTTCTACACTGTGATTTTTCCAGTCTCGAAAAATGTTCATCCCAACTTTCATTATGAGTACTGTTTCTCTCACAAACACAGAAACCTATGACCTTTTTTAAAAAAAAAAAAAAAAAGAAAAAAAAGAAACGAACAGCTTTTTGCAAAGCTGTACTCCTTACCTGAACAGAATCAACATTTGCTTATTATTCTATAAAAGCACCAGTATTGAATAGCTGAAATAACTTATTGTTATAACATCAATAAAACAGGTACCTATGCTTGTCTATAGTTTCCTCTGGGCAAGCATGCCATTTCCTTCATGAAATTGTCCCAGACCTAGGGATAATATTGATATTTTAATTATATGTGAAATCGCTTGAAAGCAACGCCAATATTGTAGACAGTTTCAAACAATGGTAAGAGAAAGGAAGAAAGATTAGTGTCTAATGTTCCATTGGCAAAAGAGGAGATAGGGATGGAGCACAAGTTCAGATTAGAGCACAAAGGGGAAGGTGATCGTCCACGCCCGTTCAGAGAAACCAACCTGACATTTCCCTTAAGTAGTTTATCGAAATTATGGAAAATCTAAATCTGGATGACCAGACATGGATTTGAACTGTCATACTACTGAATGCAAGTCCAGTGTGAGTGGCAAGAGCCAACTGATTTACTCTTGCTGTAGTCTCATTTCCAAATATCTTTCAATCGTTAGTCATTTAGCAAACTGGTGGGTGATGTCCCATACTTCTCTGCCAGGTATTGCTCACATTACAGGGCAACTAAATAATATCACAGCTGTATGCTGGAGAACAGATTCAATGTAACACTACTTTTAATACGATCGCGCAGTTCATATTCCACAATTAGTTAATATAGAGGTTGGTAATGCTAGATTATTATAGCTTTACGACGCCGCATTTTGTATCGCAACAATATTAAGTCACTTTTAGTGATGTTTTAACTGATATTATGGCTTACACTAACGCGACTGATTACTTGATGACACATGTTTCTTTCTGTTTATGTCTGTGCTAACATTATTATGCGAGCTGAGTATGCAATTATTATATCAGGCAGTAGAGTAATTACGGCTTTTATACAAGTTTTCAAATCTTTCATTTCCCGTAAACGTCAGTAAAGATGATGCATGTTGGCAAACATGAGAGCATCTCGCCGAATGAGGTTACCCCCTTCAGTGACGAAGCAATCGTTCAGCCACCTACCTGAGTTACAAGTATTATAAGCGTATCCTCTACAAATCCCATGTTTTCTTCTGATTTCTACTTTTAGTCCCTTTTCTGTACACGCACTCTGCAGAACCATGCGGTCGTTTCCAGCGTAGGCGAAGTACTCCCGATTACAAAGGAGTGCACTCTATTTTGCGTAGTGATTAACAATGAACGTCTTTCATTGTTATTTGGCCAGTGACCCTAGTTTTATAGGACTGTTACTTTTATCAGCCCACAGCCATTTATTACCTATTCTGATTCGTTGGAAGAAAAACAACGACGTAACCATTTCGTACAGTTGGCAGTAAGGTACAGTATCAAAACACGAAACATACAACTTAACAAATGCCGCACGGGATTCGAATACTGTGGGCGAAGTAGTGAGTGTAAATAGAGCAACTAGCATAAATTAAATCTGATCCTAATCATGGCATTAACGTCCGTTAAAATGGCCGCTGACGTCTATTTGGTTTGCTTGCAACATGCTTTATCGACTGAGAAAGAAGAAGTCATGGGACTTCTTATTGGAGAGGTAAGGACGCCTGTCACTGATGTTCTCAGTTTTGTTGGGAGATAATGTTGAGAGAGTACGTTTCATAAAGCTTAAATTCCTCAAACAATAAACTGTGTTAAGAAAGAATATCAGGCTATGGTTACTTATGTGCCCTTTGACCATGTCAACTTCATCGTTACCGTATTTATTTACCTTTGTTTGGTACAGTAAATCATTTTTAGTACATTGTTTGTACGAGAAAAGCAATTTACTGTACAATAACGCGATTACTGTGTTACGTTGAGACAACTATCTTACTTAGTGTAGCAAAAGCAAATTTTAACATCACAAATTATACAGATAACGATATAGTACCATCTGGAGATGGTTGGACAGTGAGAGTTATAAGTGGAAGAATGTTTGTCTGCCATAGTCGTAATATGACAAACACAATTAACATAGTTCTTCAGGGGCGTATATTGGGGACCAATTCTGTTCTTAATATATAGGGTGTTAAAAAAAACTGTCCAGTATTTCAGGGGACGGTGCATCAAAACAAGAGAAAAATGTCTTATGATCATGGATCCTGCAAAGCATACATTCTGATGAATGGCGTGTGAACATGTGTTCATAGGAGGTGCTCTTGTGATGTCATACTACAATGCAGTACTTGATCTACTATAGATAACTACCCAATAATTAACCTTAATTATAACCCCTGGCATAGAATACCATGAGGTCGGAAGGCATCATGAACATCCTGTTGCTGATATGAGCACAGTTCTTGCATTGGCATTCTGTGTCATACCTGGGTCAACAGCATGCTGGGATACTGTCATGCAGTATCTATGCCAACATTAGTTGGCTCAGTGGTCTGCAGCAAGTTGTTCCATTTATGTTGTGTGATTGTACTGAAGTCTTGTTACATCTGTTTAAATTTACATACATTTCTCCTAACCCCTGGTGTGTACTTTGATGTTTGGCCTACTTACAGGCCACATTAACAGTACATGTTATTGTGATATTTGTGGTGTGGTACAGCATGTTTTCTCTCTTGCAGATGCTCTAACACAACCTAGCAATGGAGGACTTTTATTCCACAAGGGAAATGGCAGATACGATTTACTGCTATGGTTAAGCAGGTGGAATTAATCTGAGATCCCATAACTAGTACACTGAACAATTTCCAGCATGCAGGGTACCATCTGTTTAGCTGTTAAGCCAATTGTTCCTGCATCTTGGGGAAACAGGTTCTGTAAACAGTGGAAGGCCTAGTTCAGTTCGTACACCTGGAATTGAGGAACATGTTCTACATGCAGTGGACAACAATACTGGAACCAGTGTGCAATGAATAACAGCAGCTGAAAGTATTAGTCATCCTCTGGTCTGCGCAGTACTTCATGAGCAATTATTGTATCCGTACCATGTTCAGTGCGTCCAGGCACAAGACCGTCCTGCCAGAGTGCAGTTCTGGCAACGCTTCTTGTGGCATTGTGGTTCCTTTTTTTGTTTACTGATGAGGCACAGTTTATGCGAGATGGCATTGTAAGTTTCCATAAACAGCATGTGTGGGCCAGTGAAATTCCCCACATGCTTGAGGATAGAAGGCATCAGGATCGATTCTCAATCAATTCCCCGGGAAGGGCAGAAGGGCATTCTTGGTGATAGATTACTAGGGCCATATGTGCTACCACAGACATTAACCAGGGCTTGTTATCACTACTTTCTGAAGATGCCATGTCAGGACAGACTACAGATGTGGTTTATGCATGATGGCGCATCAGAAAATCGTCCCCCCCCCCCCCCCCCCCCCCTGTGGGTTTGGGGGTTAGAAAAGGCCCAAGGTATTCCTGCCTGTCGTAAGAGGCGATTAAAAGGAGTCTCCCACTTTTCGGCCCAGTAAGTTCTGGTCCCCTTTTAAGGTTTGACTTCACACTTTCAAAATTTTACAGAAGTGCATGCCATTTGGAGAAGGACGCTTTACATGGTGCACCAGATATCTACAGTGCAATTAGATCTTCTGCACTTCTTATTTTCATGGCTCTGCATATCCACCCGCAATTCAGCTATGTGGGCAGGGATATCTTCCGGAGAAAATCATCTGCTTCTGTTGTCCACTGCCCTCTGTCGCCCCCATGACAATATTGGATTTCTCTGCATCCAGTACCCAGCACAGCAGCCAATCTGCCATGGTGGGGCTGTCATGTATACATTTGGTGATAGCCCCTTGACGTCACAGGGATCGCACTGCTGATGCCTGAGCTGCAAACACCCCATGTATGACAATGAGTAGATTCCTGTCTTCTAGGGGCATCAAGTCTCCTGGCAATGACTGTCATGCCAGGTGGCTTTCCTGTGGCTAGATGGCACCCGTGGGGAGAGCCTCTGATTGCATGGAGTTGGTGGCACCAGAGCGGATGACCCACAATGAAGCGGACCAAGTCATCTCTTCCTGGTGACTGAATGGCGCCATCAGTCTCTAAGAAGGGCAAGGTAGGCTATCGCGCTGAGAAGTATGACCCTAAATCATTCCTCTCCCTAGCTACACCAAGGGAGGAACATAGCACTGTGGAAAAGAGTGAGTGTTATTCACTGAGGCATTTAGTCTGCAGCAGAACAGATCGGGACTCCTTTCTGGATGCAAAGCCTCATTTTTCATTAAACTCCTGGAGGATAAGTTTGGGAAAGTGAAAGAGCTGTCCAAAATGTGCAATGGGTCAGTCCTGATTCACATGGCATCCCCAGCCCAGGCCCAGGTGTTACTTGCATATGACAAGCTGGGTAATATTCCTGTTCCCATCACCTCCCATAAAAACCTCAACATGATCCAGGGGATTATTTTCCATTGTGACTATATCTTACAATCTGACGAGCCCCACGCCAGTTTAGAACGACAGTGTTCACTTCACCCGGCATGCCTATAGGAGACCGAAAGACAATAGGGTTGCTATTGGTGCCTTCATCTTGATCTTTGAGGGTGATTAATTGCCGTAAAATGTGAAGCTGATGGAACACTGATGTGACATAAAACCATACATCTGTCCTCCTATGCAGTGCTTAAAGTGCTGAAAGTTTGGGCACATGTCTTCCCCCTGCAAGTCCAGCACCACATGTCGAGACCGCAGACGTGTATTGCATCCAATAGTCCACATGCACCTTCTCCCACCTGTGTTATCTGTGGAGAGCACTACTTCCACTGCTCGCCAGACTGCACAGTACTCCAAAAGGAGCAGAAACTTATAGAGTACAAGACCCTGGACTGAATGGCTAAACAGAAATATGAGTAGTCGCATCCCTTTCACTTGATATCTACGTATGCTGCAGCTACATTGACATCACCCTTAATGACGACAGTCGCCTCCTCACCTCTCTCATACAGTGGGCCCTCAGGGCCGCCCTATTACATCTGCCTCCCATGGTGGTTGGGGGCACTTCTTCTTCTGTTTCTTCCAGAACTCCTTTTGGGGCAGCGCCTCCACAAACACCAGAAATATCGGTCCCCACACTCCATGCAGAGAAGCAACAGCCTCCTACTGCTCCTCTCACATGGACGGGGTCCCTAGGGGCTCTCCCTTCCAAGGTCTCCACAAACGCCAAAGTGGACACTAAGCCAGTGGCTGAAGGATTCAAGTGCTGCTGATCGAAGGGCTTCATGCTATTCCTCCGTCCCTGATGCTGCTTCAGGGAAGCCCTCCGAGCAAGCCCCTAAAGAGCAGCAAGAGGGCAACCCAATGAAAAAGAAATGGGTTAAGAACCACGAGATTCTAGTGGCCCCCACACAACCTCTCCCTACCAGTTCTGCATCTGAGGATGAAATGGAGATTCTGGTGTCCCCCAAGGACCTAGATCTTGCCAATGCTTCTGACCCAATGGTGCTCAATACCAGCACTCAACCTGTGCTGAAAGATGACCGTGAGGCGTAAACTGCCTCCTTGGCCCCTCCATGCATTCCCAGATGACTGACAGCATCATTCTCCAGTGTAACCGCAGTGGATTTTTCTCCCACCTGGCTGAGCTTTAACAACTTTGAAGCATTACACCTGCCTTGGCCTTGGAGAAACCTGGTTTCCCGCAATGCAGACCCCCACCTTTCATTGCTATTGGGGGTAGTACAAAAACTGTACTGACTGTAACAGAATGTCAGGTGGAGACTGTATCTATGTCCTTATCTCTGTCTGTTGTGCCTGTGCCTCTTTGAATGCCTTTGGAAGCTGTGGCTGTCAGGGTGAGGACAATGCAGGAAATCACCTTCTGTAACATCTACCTCCTTCCAGGTGGTGAAGTGCCGAACCATTTCTCATCACCTTTTCTACTTCCAGGTGATTTTAAGGCCCATAACCCTTTCTGGTAAAGATGTCGAGGATCTACTAACTAAACTCAGCCTTTGCCTGCTAAATACAGGTGCCCCCACCCTTAAGTGTGGCACATGGCACATCTGTCCATCTGCAGTTCTGGCCTTCTACTGTCTATCCACTGGAGAGCTCATGATGACTCATGTGGTAGTAACCACTTTCCATTCTTCCTGTCCTTCCTCCAGTGTCACTCGCCTGGACACTTGCCCAGATGGGCTCTTACCAATGCTGACCAAGACACTTTCACCTCTGCTGCCACTGTTGAATCTCTGCTGCATGGCAACATTGATGAGGTGATCCACACCCTTGTTGCCACAGCTGAATCAGCAATCCCTTGTTCCTCAGGTTGACCCCAGCAGAAGTCAGTGCCTTGGTGGTCGCAGGAAATTGCTGCGGTCATTAGAGATTAGGTGGGCCATCCAGTGTCATAAGTGCCACCCATCCCTGTAGCACCTCACTGCCTTCAAACGGCTCCACGGCCGGGTCCATCAACTCATCAGATGACAAAAGCAGGAGTGTTGGGAACGTCTCCTAAACCAGCTGGTGGAATAACAACACATATCTTTCACTCCACACCACCCTGAGCCCTATAACTCCCTTCAGTGAGTGGAAATAACTCATTGCCATTGCTGATTGTCCTGACACATGCCCTGGACCAGATCGCATCCATTCCGAAACGATTAAACAACTGTCATGGATTACCAGCGCCACCTCCTCACCGTCTTCAGCGACATCTGGAGCGATGACGAATTCCCGTCGCAGTGGTGAGAAGGTATCATCATTTCAGTGCTAAAATATGGTAAGATCCTGCTAGATGTGGATAGTTATTGTCCTATTAGGCTGACCAATGTTCTGTTCAAGCTGCTTGAACATATGGCAAGCCAACAGTTGTGTTGGCTCCTTAAACTCGGGGCCTTCTGGCACCTTCCAGGACGGTTTTTGCCAAGGTTGCTCCACCATTGACAGTTTGGTCTACCTGAAGTCTGCCATCCAAATGGCCTTTTCCCAGCATCAACACCTTATTGCCATCTTTTTTTGACCTGCCGAAAGCTTACGATGCCACTTGGTGACACCATATTCTCGCTACTCTCCATGAGTGTGGTCTCTGGGGCCCTCTCTCAATTTTTATTTGGAACTTTTTGTCACTCTGCACTTTCAGAGTTTGAGTCAGTGCTTACCACAGTTTGCCCCACATCCAAGAGAATGGGGTCCCACGGGGCTCTGTACTGAGCATCCCACTCTTTTAATTGCCATTAATTGTCTCGCAGCAGCAGTGGGGTCATCAGTGTCGTGTCCCCTTCTTATATGCTGACGATTTTTGTATTTCCTTATGATCCTCTTCTAATGATGCAGCTGAACATCAAAAAAGCCATACAAAAGGCACAGTCGTGGGCCCTTGCTCACGGCTTTAAATTTTTAGCTGCCATGAGTTGCGTCATGCACTTCTGTCATTGTCGTACTGTCAACCTACATGCAGAACTTTATCTCGATGGCCTGGTGGCATCTTAATATTATTCAATGTCTGAGCCACACCGACTGGGGTGCTGATCACTCTACACTGCTGCAGCTGTACAAAGCCCTTGTGCGGTCTTGACTGTGGGAGCTTGGTGTATGGTTCAGCATCACCCTTAGCGTTGGGCTGCTGGATCCTATACGCAACTGTGGAATTCAGCTTGCTACAGGAGCTTTCTGAATGTGCCCAGCGAACAGCCTCATCGTGGGAGCTGGTGTTCCTACATTGCAGATCAGGCGAAAACAACTGCTTGCAAATTGTGCTGCCCACATTCATAGTTCATCTCACCATCCTAATTCCCCTCAGGGGCTCCACAACTCTTATGTGGATACATGCGTGGCGAACATGGGATCCCGAGTTAGTGCAGCTCTCTTTCCTTTCTGGGCTGCATACCTTCTCTTTCCACATCCCTCCCTGTCCCTGATTCCCCCCCCCCCCTGCCCCCTGGCACCTATGTCGGGAGACAAACATGTATGACGTGGTTTCTCTTCTTTTATCTCTGTAATGGAAAGTCTCCATCCTTTCTGTGTCCTCTTTTCCTTGCTTTTTCTCTTTACCTTCTTCTCCGCTGTGGCATTTGAGAATTCTTCTCTCCTTTCCTTTTTTGTTCCTCCCTTTCTCTTTCTTTCCTCCCTGTACGTGTCTGAAGGCCAACCCACTCATTCCCACATGTAGCTGGTGATAGGGTAATGCGTAATTCCCTTCCCCAGGTAGACAAACAGAAAAAGCCCAGGGAGGGGTGATTACCCGAGCTGGTACCTTCCAAATGTGCTGATTGGTCCCTCCGTCCCTTTCTCAGGAGGTGTGACCCGAAGTGTGGACAATCACCTAAGGCAGGAGTGCCCTCAGAGAGGGCCCCACTAGGAAGGACCGCACCACCGGAGATGCCAGTAATCATGGGGGATACTTTCGCAATGGTTTCTTCTACTTCTACGACTTCTGTCCACAAGAGAAAGCTAGATGAGTCTCAGCCATGGACAATTCTTCCGCCAGTGCCAAGTTTCCTAGTTGTTTCTCGGTCTGACGAAGGTCAAGACTTCTCCACAGTCAATTCTTTTATTATTCAGAAAGGTGTCGACGCAATTGTAGGTCCTTTAATTTCTTGTTTCCGGTTATGAAATGAAATGGCACCTTGTTGTTAGAAGCAGACAGTGCCCTCCAGGCACATAAATTGCTTCGAAGTACACTGCTACAAACCTTTCCTGTCCAGGTGGGTGCGCTCCATACTTTAAACTCATTATGCAGGGTGGTTTATACATGGTGTGATTGGAAAGTTTTTAAGAATGGATGTGCTACTGCTTACTGGTTTGCCCGGCAGGTACATGGGGGGTGGGGAGTGAGTCATTGCCTTGTCCTTGAATGCCATCTGACAGGAAACTGAGTTTCCTTTATTCAGTTCATTGTGGCAGCTGGTTGAGTGCAGGTCTGTTAGGGCTTGTTGCTGTCAGTGTGAAAATGGACGTAAAAAGGGAGCAACGAGTTTGTGTGTAATTTTGTTCTAAAACTGGGAAATCAGCTTCTGAGACTTACAAACTGTTAAAAGCAACTTTTGGAGATAATTGTACGAGCCAGTCAAATGTTTCTGCCTAGTTCAATAGATTTAAAAATGTCTGTGAATCATTTGAAGGTGAACCACGATCTGGCCGTCCTTCCAACTGAAAAACAAATGAAAATGTTGTGAAAGTTCGCGACTTAGTGCGCTCTGATTGTAGGCCTACAATTAGGGAGATGGCTGGTGAACTTGATTTCAGTTTCTATGCAGTACAGTCAATTTTAACTGAAGATCTGAACATGCATTGCGTGTCCGCAAAATTCATTCCAAAAGTGTTGTCAAGTGACCAGAGACAATACCGACTTGAAGTGTGCAAAGAACCGATTAACTGGAGTGCAAATGATCTAGATTTGTTAAATAGGGTAATTATAGGTGACGAATTGTGGGTATGTGGCTATGATCCTGAAACCAAAGTTCAGTCTTCGCACTGGAAGACTCCGGGTTCACCACAACCGAAAAAAGCATGGCAAAGTCCGTTGAAGGTGAAGACAATGCTGGTGATTTTTTTCGATTCTACCGGTATTGTGCATCATGAATTTACCCCTGGAGTGCCTTCTCCTTCGTTGAATTTTTGGCCAAATTCAAAATTCATGTGCTTCCACAATGGCCATATTCCCCTGATTTAGCTTCTGCAGACTTCTACCTGTTTCCTAAACTGAAATTTTCACTGAAAGGGAAGCGATTTGACTCGATTGGAGACATCCAGGCAAATATGGAGAGCATCCTGAACACACTTCAGGAAAAAAATGTCCAGGAATGTTTCCAAAAGTGGAAACACTGTTGGAGTCGTTGTATTCACTCAGAAGGGGACTATTGAAGGAGATGCATCACAGTAGCATGTAAGTACCATCATTGTACAATTACAAGCCCATTCTTGAAACTTTCCATTCACACCTCATACAAGATCACTCGACAGTTTATCCAATGAGGACATTCAAAATTACCTGTTTGATCAGGGCGTTAAGGCCGTACATAGTCATAAAAAGGGTTGAAAAGGAATTGGTACCAACCCGCCCTCTCTTCTTGACATTTGACAGAGTTCAACATCCGTCGAACATTAAAGCAGGATATGAGATAATTTCAGTTGGCCTCACATCCCCAATCCTACACGGTGTCAGGGGTTTAACCATACCGGCCAGTCGTGTTCCAATACAGCCATATGCGTTACCTGTGGCAGGAATGCCCATGAGGGTGATTGTCCCCCTCCATCCCCTCATTGCATCAGCTGTAGGGGCAACCACGTTGCTTCCTCTAGAGATTGCCCTATTTTTAAAGATGAACAAATTATTCAGGAAATCAGAGTGAAGGCTACCATTGCTGCTCGTAAATTATTCACCAGTAGAAAGTCCACTGTACTGCCAGTGGGTAAATATAGCACTGTCCTCGCCTCTCCTCAACCTTGTGCAGACTTGTGATCTCATCTTTAGCGCTACGGTGTTCAGATCGGCCAACCCTCCCCAATATCAACCTTCATCGGTTCCTGCTAAATCATGGGCCCCAAAATTGGGTGCCCGGACTACCAAAAAAGACTACTCGTGAAGATTTTTTACTTACCCAGACCTCACAACCAGTGACTTGTCCTTCATCTCAACGTCCTGCTTCCAAGAAGGCTCTTAAGAAATAAAGTTCCTCTCCTTCTCTGCCATGGTACGTCTCTTCTACAGCACCACCCAGCAGTAGCCGCCCTCAGCCGTCTTCTGTGTCGCCGAGATGCACCGCTGGCAGCCAGTCAACTAGCCAATCACTGGTGGCAGGAGCTGCCACCGAACAACCTATGGAATGGGATCTTCTGCCTCTGGCTGAATTCCATTCCATGCCACCGGCTCTCAGTGGTTGCTGAGTTGATGGCAACTGCGGTGAGATTTTTCCCTTTTCCGTCCACTTTGTCAGTTATCCATTGGCATATACACAGAATTCACTCCAATCGGAATGAATTGTCGATCCTCTTACAATCCCACGCCCTGGTCATCTTCTGTCTTCAGAAAACAAAGCTACGTTCTCATGATCACTTTTCTCTTCCCTCATTTCCAATCTGTCCGGTTCGATCTCCCCTATGTTGATGGGGCTCCAGCACATGGGGAACTTATGATTCTTCTCCATGATACTATCCATTATAACCCAATACTCTTACACAATTCCTTCCAAGCTGTCACTGTATGTCTTTCCCTTTCTGGATACGCCTTCTATCTTTGTACTATATACATTCCATTGTCCATACCACTGAAAAGAGCCAATCTCCTTCGTCTCCTTGGTCAGCTCCCACCCCCCAATTTGCTGGTTGGGGTCTTCAACTTCCACCACCCACTTTAGGAATCTCTGTGTCCTTGTCTGAGAGGCTCCCTATTGATTGACCTCTTCCACTAAGCCGATCTTGTTTGCCTCAACACTGGGGAACCTACATTTGTGTCTGCCTCCACGTCAACCTACTCTCATTTTGATCTCTCGGTCAGTACTGTTCACCTAGCTCGGCGCTTTGAGTGGTTTGGTCTTGCTGATACACACTCGAGTGACCATTTTCCATGTGTCCTTCAATTACAGCCACAACTGCCACCTTTGCGCCTTAGACACTGGCAGTATTCCCAAGCCAATTGGACACTTTGATGACCATCAATTTCCTAACATCAACAATCAGATCACTCATGTTACGGAAGTTATTCTTACAGCCACGGAACATTCAATACTCGTACCTCCTTTTTGCCCCGGCATCCTGCAGTTCCTTGGTGGAATGAGGCATGCCGTGATGCAATACGCGAGCAGAGACGTGCTCTTTGCTTTTTCCGCCATCATCATACGTTGGCCAACTGTTTCCACTATAAGTAGTTGTGTGCGATGTCGTCGCATCATACGTGATAGCAAGAAGGCAAGCTGGATCTCCTTCAACACCTTCTCTCCCTCATCTGTAGTTTGGAGTCGAATTCGACTGATACCAGCACGTCTAGTTTCTCCCTGATCTCTGGGCTAACTGTTGTACAGGATAACTTAGTGGACCCAGTTGCAATTTCTAACGCATTGGGTCAACGCTTTGCTGAGATTTCAAGCTCTTCAAATTACCCATCAGCCTTTCTCCGAAAGAAACGAGCAACAGAAGAGCAACCTCTTACTTTCTCCTCTCAAAATCACGAAAGCTATAATACCGTTTTTTTTCTATGCGGGAACTCCAATGTGCACACTCTTCCTCTTGCTCTTCTGCCTCAGGACCGGATGGCATCCATGTCCAAATGTTGCTGCATTTATCATACCATAGTCTGCATTACATCCTTCGCATTTATAATTGAATTTGGACTAACAGTACCTTTCCTAGAAGGTGGCAGGAAGCTATCGTCATTCCTTTTCTAAAACCTGGAAAGGACAAACTTCTCTCCTCTAGCTATCTCTCACATTAGTTGTGTATGTAAGATTTTGGAGCATATGGTAAATTGCTGTTTAGGCTGGTGGCTGGAGTCACAAAATATTTTAATTCCTCCCCAGTGCAGTTTCCGAAAGCATCGTTCTACAGTTGACCACCTTGTTGCTCTCCCCACTTATATCATGAACAATTTTCTCAGGAAATGCCAAAAGGTAGCTATATATTTTGATCTGGAGAGTGGGTACAATACCTTTTGGAGGACAGGCGTCCTCTGCACACTGTTCTCTTGGGGCTTTTGAGGTCGGCTACCTCTTTTCATACATGAATTTATGACAGAGTGCACATCTAAGGTGCGGGTAAACACTACTCTCTCCTGTTCTTTCTCCAAAAGCTCCCAGGGCTTCGTGCTAAGTGTTTTACCATTTGCCATTGCTATAAATCCAATTATGGATTGTCTCCTTCCCAATGTCTCTGGCTCCCTATTTGTCGATGATTTTATAATCTGCTACAGCTCTCAACGGACCAGCCTTCTTGAATGATGTCTTCAAGGGTGTCTCGAATGCCTCCACTCATGGAGCATCAAAACCGGCTTCCAATTTTCTGCCAGTAATACTGTCTGTGTAAATTTTTGGCGTACTACAGAGTTTTATCTGCCTTCCCTACATCTAGGCCCTGTTAACCATACATTCCCGGACGTCACCATATTCTTGGGACTTGTGTTTGACAGAAAACTGTGCTGGTCTTGTTACATTTCATATCTTTCGGCTCGCTGTCTGTGATCCCTCAACACCCTCTGTGTCCTGAAAGGTACCTCCTGGGGAGCAGACCAAGTGGTCCTCCTCCACCTATATCACGCCTTAGTGTGCTCGAAATTGGCCTATGGAAGCATACTTTACTCCTCTGCATGGCTGTCTATTATTCAGTATCTAAACTCTGTCCATCATCGTGGATTGCACTTAGCATCTGGAGCTTTTTACACCAGCCCTGCAGCTTTACACTGAGACTGCTGAACCTCCACTGTCCAATTGGCGATCTGTCCTTCTGAGTCTTTACGCTAGTCATCTGTCTTCCATGCCTGCTCATCTGACCCATGCACTTTTTTTCGACACCTCCTTGAATTTAGGGTATGCAGGCTGCCCTTCCTCTCTACTACCACTGGGAGTCTGCTTCCATCAATTGCTACATTCCCTTTCCTTCCAATCTCCTAGAACTTTCTTGACAAATCGGGGTACGGCGCCACCTTCGCTTAACCCCCGGAACTGCCTTCTCCATGACCTTTGTCAGCTTCCTGAGGATAGTACCCCCCACCCCCCCCCATAGTTTATCGTCGGGCATTTGCTGCTCTATGTGCACAAATGGAGGATGCCACATTGATTTACACTGACAGTTCAGAGACCACTTTTGGTGTTGGAAGTGCATATATTGTTGGCGACATCCCTATTAGATTTCGTCTTCCCGACCAGTGTTCGGTTTTTACTGCAGAGCTTTACACTGTTCTCCAGGCTGTTGTGACATATATGTTTTATATATATAAATTTTCGGTGCTTGCAGTGTCACATCCAGTGTCACACAAACTTTTATTTTTAAAGGGGATCACTTAAGACTATTTCCATGTGTTCGCCCCTCAAATTTCTACCTCATATCACAAAATTGTTGTCTGATGTAGTACAAACTGAAAAAATAAATTCCTTTTAAAGCACAGTTTCTTATATAATTTATATTCAAAGCCTTACACCTGTGTCACAGAAGAAATCCTACATAGAGAATACTTTACACAAGTTTAAGGGAAGAAATGCTTCCGATAATTATTACAGTATTTAAAGAACATCAAAATATGAACAGGCTGAAATGAACAAACAGTACATGAGGCTACGTTAATCAATTCAACTGTAAAAAGCTAAGGAGCATATTATTAGCAAAATGAGAAATATGCAAAAGTGAAATGCCAAAATGAGCACTTCTCAGTTGGGAGTAAATCAAAACAATCAGAATGGCTGAAAGAGAGCACAATAACATAAGCCATAAACGAATAGGAGCTAAGCAACTAAACAAATATGAGAATAGGCAAAAATGAGATGCCAACAAAATGAGAGCTGGCCGAACTCTGTCGGCACTTATATACGGTTGCACTCGTGGCGGCACCTCGGGGAGCGTACACAACACGCGCGCCTGCGATCGCGATGCACTCTTAGCGCTCGCAGTGGCGTCTAGAGGCCCGTACGCAAGTTGTGCGATTGCTGTCGCAGGTCGACCTTTAATCTATGATGTTACACTGTCCAATACATCTGTTGCTATATGCTCGGATTCGCTCAGCTCTCTTCCCAACCTCCAAGCTCTTTATGATCATCCACCCTCTGGTCCACCGGATTCAGGACTGCCTCCACATGCTCCACTTGAGTGGCATCTCTGTGGCATTCCTCTGGATCTCGGGACATGTTAGTATCCACAGAATGGCAGCAGCCGATTATAGCTGCAAAGGCTGCAGTCTCTCTTCCTCGACCTGCTGATCTCATGGTTCCCTTTGCAAATCTACAGAGCATTTTATGTTGTTTTGTTGCTCTTTTATGGCGCACACATTGGTCTACACTTGCCGATAGTAAATTACAGGACGTAAAACCTCTTCCATGTGCTTGGACCTCTTCCTCCCGGCCTCATCGTTGGGAGGAGGTAATTATTTTAAATAGACTCTGGATTGGGCACTGTCTTGTTGGCCATTGGCATCCTGTAAGTGGTGATCCTGCCATGCTTTGTCCCCACTGCTCTCATTTGTGGACGATGAAACACCTTTTACTTCAGTGTCCCTTATCTAAATCTGCTATGCACCCGTTTACAGCTGTCGCTTGATATATCTTTCTGTTTAGCAGATGACATGCGCTAAGCCGATCACATCCTTGAGTTTATCAGTGTTAGTGTGATGACACTGGTCATTAGAAGCTCTTTCTGGGGAAAACAAATAGCAATATCCTAAGATTTCCTTCTGTTTTTAATTTCTCTCCTTCTTGAGTTTCGCTCCCATTGCTGCTGATGTAAATTTCTGTTTTTTAACCTTCACTAAGCCACAGAATGGTTACTTATGACCGTAGCAGTTTTGCACCCTAAAACCATAATAAAATTTTAAAAAATCCTGATTATTGTCTCCTTTTGGCTTAACACAGCGATTCATCTCACGCACCGGCAGCCCAGATTGAGGATTCCAATTGCAGTCCGTGTCCAGTTACATCTTATGGCACTCAACACTTTCCCTCTAAACCAGAGGTTGTACAGAATTTCAGGGAGAGCATAAGGGAACAATTGACAGGAATGGGGGAAAGAAATACAGTAGAAGAAGAATGGGTAGCTCTGAAGGATGAAGTAGTGAAGGCAGCAGAGGATCAAGTAGGTAAAAAGACAAGGGCTAGTAGAAATCCTTGGATAACAGAAGAAATATTGAATTTAATTGAGGAAAGGAGAAAATATAAAAACGCAGTAAATGAAGCAGGCAAAAAGGAATACAAACGCCTCAAAAACGAGATCGATAGGAAGTGCAAAATGGCTAAGCAGGGATGGCCAGAGGACAGATGTAAGGACGTAGAGGTGTATATCACTAGGGGTAAGATAGATGCTGCCTACAAGAAAATTAAAGAGACCTTTGGAGAAAAGAGAACCACTTGCATGAATATCAAGAGCTCAGATGGAAACCCAGTTCTAAGCAAAGAAGGGAAACTAGAAAGGTGGAAGGAGCATATAGAGGATCTATACAAGGGCGATGTTCTTGAGGACAATATTATAAAAATGGAAGAGAATGTACATGAAGATGAAATAGGAGATATGATACAGCGTGAAGAGTTTGACAGAGCACCGAAAGACCTAAGTCAAAACAAGGCCCCGGGAGTAGACAACTTTACATTACAACTACTGACAGCCCTGGGAGAGCCAGGCCTAACAAAACTCTACCATCTAGTGAGCAAGATGTATGAAACAGGCGAAATACCCTCAGACTTCAAGAAGAATATAATAATTCCAATCCCAAAGAAAACACTGTTGACAGATGTGAAAATTACTGAACTATCAGTTTAATAAGTCACAGTTGCAAAATACTAACGCGAATTCCTTACAGACGAATGGAAAAACTGGTAGAAGCTGACCTCGGGGAAGATCATTTTGGATTCCGTAGAAATGTTGGAACACTTGAGGCAATACTGACCCCACGACTTCTCTTAGAAAATAGATTAAGGAAAGGCAAACCTACGTTTCTAGCATGTGTAGACTTACAGAAAGCTTTTGACAATGTTGACTGGAATACTCTCTTTCAAATTCTAAAAGTGGCAGGGGTAAAATACAGGGAGCAATTTGTTCAGAAACCAGATGGCAGTTATAAGAATCAATGGGCATGAAAGGGAAGCTGTGGTTGGGAAGTTAGTGAGACAGGGTTGTAGCCTATCTCCGATGTTATTCAGTCTGTATATTGAGCAAGCAGTAAAGGAAACAATTGAAAAATTCAGAGTAGAAATTAAAATCCATGGAGAAGAAATAAAAACTTTGAGGTTCGCCGATGACATTGTAATTCTGTCAGAGACAGCAAAGGACTTAGAAGAGCAGTTGAACAGAATGGACAGTGTCTTAAAAGGAGGATATAAGATGAACATCAACAAAAGCAAAACGAGGATAATGGAACGTAATCGAATTAAGTTGGGTGATGCTGAGGGAATTAGATTAGGAAATGAGACACTTAAAGTAGTAAAGGAGTTTTGCTATTCGGGGAGCAAAATAACTGATGATGGTCAAAGTAGAGAGGACATAAAATGTAGACTGGCAATGGCAAGGAAAGCATTTCTGAAGAAGAGAAATTTGTTATCATCGAGTATAGTGTCAGGAAGTCGTTTCTGAAAGTTTTTGTATGGAGTGTAGCCATGTCTGAAAGTGAAACATGGACAATAAATAGTTTGGACAAGAAGGGAATAGAAGCTTTTGAAATGTGGTGCTACAGAAGAATGCTGAAGATTAGATGGGTAGACCACATAACTAATGAGGAGGTATTCAACTGAATTGGGGAGGAGTTTGTGGCACAACTTGACAAGAAGAAGGGACTGGTTGGTAGGACATGTTCTGAGGCATCAAGGGATCACAAATTTAGCATTGGAGGGCAGCGTGGAGGGTAAAAATCGTAGAGGGAGACCAAGGGATGAATACACTAAGCAGATTCAGAAGGATGTAGATTGCAGTAGGTACTTGGAGATGAAGAAGTTTGCACAGGATGGAGTAGCATGGAGAGCTGCATCAAACCATCTCAGGACTGAAGACCACAACAACAACAACAACAACTACTACTACTACTACTACTACTACTACTACTACTACTACTACTACTACTACTTTCCCTCTACCACCTTTCCTGTTGATCTACTCACTTATGCCTCCATGGTCCGTGCCTCGGCTTCAGCTTTGTCTGGACCTATTGCAAGGCCCAAATGGCTCAGTTCCACCTGAGGCCCTCTGCTGGCAATTATTTTCTATTCTCGATGAGTTCCAGGGTTTAGAAATAGTCTACACCAATGGCTTGATGGTCAATGGTCATGATGGCTTTGCTTGCACTCATGCTTGACATACTGAACAGCGCTCTTTGCAGGATGGCTGCAGTGTTTTCACTACAGAGTTGGTAGGCATCTCTTGCACTCTTGAGCATATCCGCTCCTGACAGGTGAGGCTTTAGTCACCTGTAGTGACTCCTGAAGCAGCCTGCAAGCTCTCGACCAGTGCTTCTCTTACCATCCTTTGATAATGACTATCCAGAAGTATCTTTAGGGCCTCAGAAACAGTGGATGTTCAGTGTCCTTCATTTGGGTCCCAGGGCATGTCGGGATCCCAGGTAATGAATTTGCTGACAGGCCTACAGCCTACCGGTAAAACAGCTTTGGAGATTGGCCCACCAGAGACTGATCTCCTATCGGTCACGCTGTAAAGTTTTCAGGATCTTTGGTACTGAATAGTGCACCCTCAGTACTCCAAATAAACTATTTGTTATCATGAACTCTTCCTCGCCCTTTCTTTGCTGTTTGTTTGCCCTGGTGTTCGTATTTTCCCTATCTGTGTTCCTCTACCCTTGTCTTTTGGGCTGGAGATTTTAGTGTGTTGCAGAATGGCTGGCTCACCCTTTTTTATTTTTGCAATCAGCCAGCACAGGTCATCTGCTATATTATTTTAATACCTTCCACTACATTTTTCCTTTTAATGTATGTTTCCCCCTTTGTGCTAGCTTCTTTCATTTTTTCTTTCAGTGTGGTTCCCAGTTAGTTTTATGCCTTTTGCTTTCTCTGACTCCTTTTGGGAATGTTTCTAACCTGAGACCTGTTTGAATACGGGGAAAAGGGACTAATGACCCTGTAGTTTGGTCCCTTTACTCCCCAAACCACCCACCCCACATTTTCTCTGCAGTGTGCATCGGCACCTGATGGATGTAGATCCTTGAGGATTTCATTTGTCTCCTCAATTAGGAGGTCTCGTATTATCAGTGATAAATTTTTTTCCATGTTTTGTGCTGTTTGGATAGTCAAACAATGGAAAATCCAGGATGGAATAATGGCAATATTAAGAATGAATAGGCTGCTACTCACCATATATTTGAGATGTTGAATTGCATACAGGCACAACAAAAAGACTGTTGAACAACTTAGCTTTTGTGTGAGAAGTGCTGTCCTCTGTATACAGGATATCATCTGTTTGTTCTATTTGATACACATCCCACACTTTTGCGAAATATTCTAGGATGTGTCACACAAGTGTCTTGTAAGCAGTCTCCTGTGTGGACTGACGGTATTTCCCTTGTATGCTATCAGTAAACCAGTGTATGTCACCTGCTTTACCTACTGCTGAGCCTATGTGAACATTTATTTCATATCACTACAGAATTGTCCGCCCCCAGTAGCTGCCTGGTCAGCGCAACAGAATATCAATCCTAAGGACCCGGGTTCGATTCCTGGCTGGGTCAGAGATTTTCTCTGCTCAGGGACTGGGTGTTGTGTTGTTCCAATCATCATTTCATCCCCATTGACACCCAAGTCGCTGAAGTGGTGTCCAATCGAAAGACTTGCACCCGGCGACCAGTCTACTCGACAGGAGGCCCTAGTCGCATGACATTTACATTTTACTACAAAATTGTTAAATCTAGCTATTTATATGAGTTGATCAATTGTAGTGACAGGGCCTACTGTATTTTTATTTATTTGTTTATTTTTGTTTTGTTTCATGAAGTTCACAGTGTGTACTATTGAGCAGCATGTAATAAATTAACATTGATCACAAAGAAAATAAATAGTATTAGTTTCAACTTAAAGAGCGAGAACAACTCAATATCTTTAAGCAGAAATGATAAATCTATAGACTATGTAGCAAACTAAAGTTTTTATGGATGAATACTGATTTTCAGTTGGCACGGAATGAACACATGAAGATACTGGCAAGAGAGTGTCGTCAGCATGTTACATTCTTGTGGTTCTATCATCAGCCACTGCCTTGTAATGACATAATACTCACATACTCTGAAGCCCCACTATGAATGCTGTTATTGGGCTCAGTATGAGTTTGTTGCTCTTTAAGAGCAGCTGGAAATCACCCTGACTTCAGTCATATAGTTTGATGCTGCTGTGAGTCGATGTGTTGGGAGGTCTAGAATAGACAATGTACCAGCAAGTGTTATCCTCTGGTGTGGATGCTGTCTACTCTACAGGAAGTACAGGACGTATCATTACTCATCCACTTGACTGTGTGTGTCATGTCAGTGCTAGGTCTAGGGTCCGTGTAGAAGGGAGGCAGGGACCACATAAGACTCAAGATATTATACGCATCCCTGTAACCAATAAGTTCAAGATGCTGTCAGTCACCAGAACTGATTCTGAGCTAGTGAAACTTTATATTTTGGGAACCCTGTTGTGTCCTGTGCCAAGCTGAAGCAAATGCAAAAGGTTTTGCAAAAACTGTGCCTTTGCCAACCTAGGCCATATTCAAAATCATTTGATGTTGAACAATGTGTTGTTGTTGTTATTAATAGAACAGTATTTCACAATTTGAAGTCATTTCATTGTCAAATTGCCTCTTGACTTCAGTTTCAGGTTTTTGGCTGATATTTGAGGATTTTTGTAATGTTGCACCAGAATGAATGAATGGCTGGCATTATCAAAGTGTCAACCTCCATTGCTAATGATGGACTGGAGTTAAGCTCATGGCTGCAGATTACACCTGGCACACCAAAGCCCAGGGGCTTTTCTGTGGTCATCACCACTGCGTTTTTTTCCCTTGCTACCTCCAACAGTCATTTGTTGCAACACAGTAATCCAGGATCTATTCATTTTCAGACTTTGCTCTTTCTTGTTGAAGCTATTGCCATGTTTGTGGATTTCATAGCTTCCCAGAACGAATGGGTGTTATAGCACTTCTCTCTAGCAAGAACTTCCATATCAGGGAATTTTATTATGTGGTTGGTCTCAAACAGTGTGTGCTCTGCCACAGCAATTTCTCCATTTGCCCTGACCTGCAGTGCTGCTTATGTTACGTGTCCCTGGTGCTGATTGATTGTCCACTCATTCCAGCATAGATTTTTCCACATGTATGTAATATTTAGTATATTCCCAGAATTGGACAGTGGCATCCCTTGGACATTGGCTGCCAGGTACAGATAATCTGCAGCCATGAGCTCAACTCAAATCTACCACCAGCAATGGAGGATGACGATTTGACAGTGCCAGCTACTCGTGTTGGCAAAACATCAGAAAAATCACCGGTCAATCGTTGGCCAAAGAACTTGAGATAGCAGACAACAGGCAATTTGTCAGAAAGTGACCATGAAAACCTTAAGTTTTGCAGTTATTGTATTGCACTTAAGTAAAATGTACATCCAAGGGTTCTTTCCAAATCCTAGTGACACACTTTGTGTTATCTGTTGAATACAACTAATTTAAAGTAATGTTCATATGAATGGGAATGTTATTGCCTATATGTAGCAGTACATAACTGTGTTGTGAAATTTAAGTTTGAGACAGTAATTCAGTAGAAGTCAAGATCACTTTGTATCACAGGGACAAGTAATATTCCAATGGCAGATATGTTGCAGAAAGTGAAACTTGAAATTTTCATTCCACAGATTGATTCACACAAAGTAGCACACATTTCAGCTGTTGCAATGCTGAGGCGGTCAGATAAACGGCGTGACAGAGTGGAAATTTCTCCAGAACAATTGTCAAATGCATCAAACCTTGCTGAAAAGTTGGCTGGCCAGTTAAACCAGCCAATGAGAGTAATTGGTTGGTACCACTCTCATCCTCATATTACAGTATGGCCATCTCATGTGGGTAAGACAATAATTCAGTCATTCATATGGTTTAATTGAATACATCACTTAATTGTAGTAGTCCTTTTAGCATGGTATTTGTTTCAGATGTGCAAACACAATCAATGTACCAGGTCATGGATCCAGGTTTTGTGGGAGTAATAATTTCTGTTTTCAATGAAGATAAGTCATCAAAGGTACGAATATTTTAATTCCATGCAATGTGAATTAGAGACAAACATTGACACAGGTTCACACATGGTCAGCTCGCACACATATAGCCATTGTCTGTCATCTGTGGGCACGGTGTTAAATGCATTTCAGGAATAGGAGGATAGTGAATTTGCCTGTTCACTTTTGTCCCTGTTTCATCATTATATCCAAACAAATAATAATCTGTAAACTCTTACAGCACACATACATTAATGGTACTTACCCATAATTTTGTTTTCTGCTCTTTTATTATTCTAATAAATAACATCCACTTGTACTCTTTTCCATTTCTTTATAGCTGCTTGCCATGTGTGCGATTAGCTTTCAACAATTTTAACTTCTTCTCTACATCATATGTACATTTCTTTCTATGACTCAGATTTAACAATTTATGCAGCAGTCAGATACGTTAATACTGTCTCCCTGTACAAGTGCATGTTTGTTTCAGATTGAATATCTATGATTTCAGCTGTCCTTTTCTTGTCTTCTGTTTAGGCATTGAAAGATCAAATAAGTTGGGAGAAGCTTTTGATATAATAAGCATGTTTACACAGGACCAAAATTTTCTGGGTCCCTCCAAAATACCTAAGGTATGATTGTGGGAGTTGGTGTGCTATTGTAGTTTGTCAGTTGTTTTTTTACGTTCTGTTGAGCTAAGAGTATGGTAGTGTATGCTCTTTCACAAATTTCCAAATATTTTTGCTAAGCTATGGTGACATCTCCATTCTTTACTTGTGTGGCAACATTTGCATGTTGTCATTTTCTTTGTTGTTTTCTTCATTGTCACAATCACCGTCGTCATCTTCAGTCCAAAGAACAGTTTTATACAGCTCTAAACACTAGCTAATCCTGTGCAAAACTCTCCATTTGTGCATAGTAACTGCAACCAACCAACCATTTGAACGTGCTCACTTTATTTGAACCTTGGACTCTCTCTACAATTTTTACCCCTATACTTCCATCCATTGCCAAATTTATGACTCGCTGATGTCTCAGAATGTGTCCTGTCAACTGATCCCTTCTTTTAGTCAAGTTATGCCACAAATTTCTTTTCTCTCCAGTTCTGTTCTCTATCTCATCATCAGTTATTCAATCTGTGCATCTAATGTTTAGCATTCTTAGGTAGCACCATACTTGTAAAGCTTCTATTCTCTTGTTGCCTGCGCTGCCTTGTAGCTGTGTTTCACTTTGATATAAGGCAACATTCCAGACAAATACCCTCAGAAAAGAGCTGCCTAGCATATTAATCTGTATTTGATATCAACAAATTGTCTCTTTCAGAAATTTTTTTTCTTGCCATTTCTGTTCTACATTTTACATCCTCCGTACAGCCAAACTGTACAAAGGGCCATTCACAAGTTGCTTTTGTTCGTGGTTTAAAGCAAAGATGTTTGCACAACTCTCTCTAACAAGTTGGCAGCATCCATTGGGAGGATATGATGTATCCAACAAACAGCTGTTAATTGCTAATGTATTCATGCCACTAACATAAGAATGGTGTTTTTGGATGGTCTTTCCTTCACACTCTGCTTTTGATGTATATTGATGTTTCTGTTATTGATATGTAAAACACTATATTTTAACACAGACAGTTAAAAAGGGTTGTATAAATTAATGAAAAAAACTCCTGTAAGCAGATAATGAAGAATGAAAAAAGAAGAAAGGGCTCTTCACACATCAGTAATTCTCATAATTTTGTCACCACAATCAAAATTTGTAGCATTGTCTGTGTTTGAATGTTGTTAGTGATTTTGTCTCGGTGGTTGAATTTTATGTGTGGGTGACTGACTGATCTGTAGTATAGCCAGAGATCTATTCTAGTTTCGGAGCTGATAGTTTAATTTTCCATTATTTTCTGTTTAGTTGCATTGAGAGTATTGCAAAGGCCAATGTTCAGAAAAGCAATTAATGAAAGCTCTGTGTTAAACAACTTATTGTGTGTTGGTGTGTATTTGTTTCTGCTAGCACCTTGTACATTAAAGTTGTTACATTAAATAGTTAATATTTCTCCAGCAATCAAAATAAAAATATCATTACATTATTGGCAATAAAAATCAGCTGTTGCATTATCTTACATTTTCATGACTGCCCACAACAGGCTTTGCACTTAGAATGTGGACGGCCCATTGTAATGTTTTACCCCTCCATACTTTGGCTGTTGTCACTTATTTTCCTATCCAAATAGCAAAATACATCTACTACATTCAGTGTCTCATTGTATAATCTAATTCCATCAGCATTGCCTGATTTAATTTGTCTACATTCCATTACCTTTGCTGTACTTTAGTTGATATTCATCTCATAATCTCTTTGTAGCCCTAGCCATTCTGTTGAACAGTTCTTCCAAATCCTTTGCTTCAGTAAACCTCAGTGTTTTTATTTCATCTGCTTGAACTGTAATTCCTTTCCTGAATTTCATCTTCACATCCTGCTCAGCGTATAGATTGAATAATGTTGGGAATAGCTACAAACTTGTCTCAGTCCCTTCTCATCTGCTGGTTCCTTTTTATGTCCCTATACTCTTATAACTTCATTCTGGTTTCTGTGCAATTGTGCATAATCTTTTGTTTCTTATTTTTTTATCCCAGACACCTTTAGAATTTCAAAGAGTGTTGTCCAATCATCACTCTCAAAATCCTTCTCTAAATGTACAAATGTTACAAACATAGGTTTGCCTTTCATAAATCTATCTTCTAAGATTCTCCGGAACTAATTTTTCCCTGGCTCTAGCAGTTTCTCCATTCCTCTGTAAATAATTCACCTCAGTACTTTTCATCCATGACTTATTTAACTGATATTGGTAACATTCACACCCGTCAGTACCTGCCTTTTACTGGAATTCATGTTCTCAAAGTTTGATGGTATTTTGTGTGTCTAATGTATAGCCTTGTCTGCCAAGGAGCTCAGTAATTCTGTGGAAATGTTGTCTACTCGGGGAGCTTTGATTTGATTTATGTCTTTCAGTGCTCTTCCAAATTATTCTTGCAGTGTAGTATCTTTCATCTCATCTTCATTTACTTCCTGTGCCCCCAAGTCCATTTCCTGTATAAAGCCCTTTTTTTATATTCCATCCAAATATCAACTTTCTCTTCTTTCCTTATTAGTGGCCTATCATCATACAGCTGATTCTCTTTTCCTCCAACTGTATGTTTAAGTTTCCTATGGATGGCATCTATCCTTCCCATAAACATGTATACTTCCACAGCTGTGCATGTGTCCTGAAACTACACCTGCTTAACCAGTTTGCACTTTCTCTCAATCTCATTTTTTAGACTTGTGTATTTCTTTTGCATGCTTTGCATTTTTATATTTTCTTCATTCATGAATTAAATTCAGTATCTGCTGTGTTATTAAAGGATATGTTTTGTGGTTGTCTGATCCTCTGCTATCTTCACTATTTCATCTCTCGGTGCTAATCCATTCATCTTTTAGTGTATTCCCATCCCCTGTTTCAGTCAAATATTGCCTAATTCCCTCTTGAAACTCTCAGTAATATTTGGCTCTTTTAACTTGTCCAGGTCCCATCTCCTTAATTTCCTACCTTTATGCAATTCCTTAAGTTTTCAAATAAATTATGGTCAGAGTCCACATCTGTCCCTGAAAATATCTTACAGTTAGAAATCTCATTTTGAAATCTGTATCTTGCCATTGTATAATCAATCTGAAACTTTTCTGTGTCTCTTGGTCCCTTCCAAGTATACAGTGTTATTTAATGATCCTTAAACTAAGT
This sequence comes from Schistocerca piceifrons, assembly GCF_021461385.2. Classification (NCBI taxonomy): domain Eukaryota; kingdom Metazoa; phylum Arthropoda; class Insecta; order Orthoptera; family Acrididae; genus Schistocerca; species Schistocerca piceifrons. The sequence continues at coordinate 332,521,322 of NC_060139.1, forward strand.
GTTTCCAATGATTAAACAATTGAACCTCCAGGTAGGAATATCAGCTTAGTAGGAAAAGACAGATTGCTACTTACCGTAAAGAAGACACATTGACTAGCAGACAGGCGCAATTAAGACACTTACATAAAGCATTCTGCCACAGCCTTCATCAGTAAAAGAGAGACACACACCATTCGTGCACACAAGCAAGCACACCTCATGTACTGTACATATGACTGCCAACTCCAATATCTCAGGCCTGAATGCAACTGTCATGTGGGATGCAACCAGCAATCTGGAGGGGTAGGGGGAAGGGATAGTAGTGTATGGGTGGGCAGAGAGAGGTGAGCACCGTCTGGTGGAGTGTGCAGGGGTAGAATGCTAGCAGGTACAGCGCCAGGTGTTTTGGAACATGGAGGTGGGGTGAAAAGGAGAGGAACAGGAAAAGACGGGCAGATGTGTTGAAATCAAGTGAACAGCCACTGCCAAATTGTGGCCAAGAGCAAAGTTGACCACCCTGTGGCACAACATACAGCTGAACATCACATACTTGATTTCAATAGCTGCTTCACTACCCTCCACCAACAGCTTTTCTTTACATCGTGCATGGGAGTTATCCTTAAAACACATTCTTCATCCTGTAATTATCCCGGCATCAACATAGAGTAACTTACTGTCTCAACACCCGCCACCCAACAGCTTCCATCCCATCTGTCCTGTCATCTCCCCATTCTCACCTCTCATCATATCTATTTGCTGACCTCTGCCAATGCATCTGCCTGACTTTTCACGTTCATCTCCTTTTTTGCTCATTTCTTCCCCACGTCCCCGCCCCACAACCTCCCTTCCTCTTCCCTGCCCCCTCCAGATTACTGCTTGCATCCCACGTGATAGTTGCATTCCGGCCAGAGATGCTGGAGTTGGTAGTGATGTGTGCATGAGGTGTGCTTGCTTGTGTCTATGAAAGATGTGTGTCTCCCTTTTACTGATGAAGGCTGTAGCTGAAAACTTTGTACCTTTTAATTGTGCCTGTCTGCAACTTAATGTGTCTTAGTTACAGTAAGTAGCAATCTGTCTTTTCCTACATTGTTGTTTGCAATGATTAATTTATGCTCTGTCCAAAATTCTACATGGTGGCTTCCCCTTTTATTCCTTGCACTGAGTCCATGTTTTTCTTCTCTTTCTTTTCCCACTATTGAATTCCAGTTGGCCATCAAAATTATATTTTTGCATCTCTCAAAACTACCTGAATAATTTCTTTTATCTCATTGTACATTATTTCAGTCTCTTTGTTATATACAGAGGTGTTTGGCACATAAAGTTGGGTGTAGACTTTGTGTCAGTCTTGGCTGAAATAATGCATTCGCTATGCTGTTCATAATAGCTTAATTGCATTCCTACATTCTTATTCACTGTCAGATGCACGTATGCATTTGTGTATTTGATTTTGTATTTATAACCCTGTACTCCCGAGGATATGCATCTTTACTGTATGGTTAAATGATGATGGCGTCCTCTTGGGTAAAATATTCCGGAGGTAAAATAGTCCCCCATTCGGATCTCCAGGCGGGGACTACTCAGGACGACGTTGTTATCAGGAGAAAGAAAACTGCCGTTCTACGAATCGGAGCGTGGAATGTCAGATCCCTTAATTGGGCAGGTAGGTTAGAAAATTTAAAAAGGGAAATGGGCAGTTTAAAGTTATAGTGGGAATTAGTGAAGTTCGGTGGCAGGAGGAACAAGACTTCTGGTTAGGTGAATACAGGGTTATCAATACAAAATCAAATAGGGGTAATGCAGGAGTCGGTTTAATAATGAATAGGAATATAGGAATGCGGGTAAGCTACTACAAACAGCATAGTGAACGCATTATTGTGGCCAAGATAGATACGAAGCCCACGCCTATCACAGTAGTAAAACTTTATATGCCAACTAGTTCCGCAGATGACGAAGAGATTGATGAAGTGTATGATGATGAGATAAAAGAAATTATTCAAATAGTGAAGGGAAGCAAAAATTTAATAGTCATGGGTGACTGGAATTCGATAGTAGGAAAAGGGAGAGAAGGAAATGTAGTAGGTGAATATGGATTGGGGGCAAGAAATGAAAGAGGAAGGTGCCTGGTAGAATTTTGCACAGAGCATAACTTAATCATAACTAACACTTGGTTTAAGAATCATAAAAGAAGGTTGTATACATGGAAGAACCCTGGAGATACTAGAAGGTATCTGATAGATTATATAATAGTAAGACAGAGATTCAGGAACCAGGTTTTTAAATTGTAAGACATTTCCAGGGGCAGACGTGAACTTTGACCACAATCTATTGGTTATGAACTGTAGATTAAAACTGAAGAAACTGCAAAAAGTTGGGAATTTGAGGAGATGGGACCTGGATAAACTAAAAGAACCAGAGGCTGTAGAGTGCTTCACGGAGAGCATTAGGGAAAGACTGACAAGATTGGGGGAAAGAAATACAGTAGAAGAAGAATGGGTAGCTATGAGAGACGAAATAGTGAAGGTAGCAGAGGATCAAGTAGGTAAAAAGATGAGGGCTAATAGAAATCCTTGGGTAACACAAGAGATATTGAATTTAATTGAGGAAAGGAGAAAATATAAAAATGCAGTAAATGAAGTAGGCGAAAAGGAATACAAACGTCCCAAAAATGAGATCGACAGGAAGTGCAAAATGGCTAAGCAGGGATGGCTAGAGGACAAATGTAAGGATGTAGAGACACATACCACTAGGGGTAAGATAGATACTGCCTACAGGAAAATTAAAGAGACCTTTTGGAGAAAGAGATCCACTTGTATGAATATCAAGAGCGCAGATGGAAACCCAGTTCTAAGCAAAGAAGGGAAACCAGAAAAGTGGAAGGAGTATATAGAGGATCTATACAAGGGCGATGTTCTTGAGGACAATATTATAAAAATGGAAGAGAATGTACATGAAGATGAAATAGGAGATATGATACTGCGTGAAGAGTTTGACAGAGCAGAGTAGACAACATTCCATTAGAACTACTGACAGCCCTGGGAGAGCCAGGCCTAACAAAACTCTACCATCTAGTGAGCAAGATGTATGAGACAGGCGAAATACCCTCAGACTTCAAGAAGAATATAATAGTTCCAATCCCAAATAAAGCAGGTGTTGACAGATGTGAAAATTACCGAACCATCAGTTTAATAAGTCACAGCTGCAAAATACTAACGCGGATTCTTTACAGACGAATGGAAAAACTGGTAGACGTCGACCTCGGGGAAGATCAGTTTGGATTCCGTAGAAATGTTGGAACACGTGAGGCAATACTGACCCTACGACTTCTCTTAGAAAATAGATTAAGGAAAGGCAAACCTACATTTCTAGCATTTGTAGACTTACAGAAAGCTTTTGACAATGTTGACTGGAATACTCTCTTTCAAATTCTAAAAGTGGCAGGGGTAAAATACAGGGAGCAATTTGTACAGAAACCAGATGGCAGTTATAAGAATCAATGGGCACGAAAGGGAAGCTGTGGTTGGGAAGTTAGTGAGACAGGGTTGTAGCCTATCTCCGGTGTTATTCAATCTGTATATTGAGCAAGCAGTAAAGGAAACAAAAGAAAAATTCAGAGTAGGAATTAAAATCCATGGAGAAGAAATAAAAACTTTGAGGTTCGCCAGTGACATTGTAATTCTGTCAGAGACAGCAAAGGACCTGGAAGAGCAGCTGAACGGAATGGACCATGTCTTAAAAGGAGGGTATAAGATAAACATCAACATAAGCAAAACGAGGATAATGGAACGTAGTCGAATTAAGTCGGGTGATGCTGAGGGAATTAGATTAGGAAATGAGACACTTAAAGTAGTAAAGGAGTTTTGCTATTCAGGGAGCAAAATAACTGATGGTGGTCAAAGTAGAGAGGACATAAAATGTAGACTGGCAATGGCAAGGAAAGCATTTCTGTAGAAGAGAAATTTGTTAACATCGAGTATAGTGTCAGGAAGTCATTTCTGAAAGCATTTGTATGGAGTGTAGCCATGTCTGAAAGTGAAACATGGACGATAAATAGTTTGGACAAGAAGAGAGTAGAAGTTTTCGAAATGTGGTGCTACAGAAGAATGCTGAAGATTAGATAGGTAGATCACATAACTAATGAGGAGGTATTGAATAGGATTGGGGAGAAGAGAAGTTTGTGGCACAACTTGACTAGAAGAAGGGATCGGTTGGTAGGACATGTTCTGAGGCATCAAGGGATCACCAATCTAGTATTGGAGGGCAGCGTGGAGGGTAAAAATCGTAGAGGGAGACCAAGGGGTGAATACACTAAACAGATTCAGAAGGATGTAGATTGCAGTAGGTACTGGGAGATGAAGAACCTTGCACAGGATAGAGTAGTATGGAGAGCTGCATCAAACCATCTCGACTGAAAAAAACAATAACAACAACAACAACAACCACCCTGTACTCATCTGACCAGTAGGCCAGTTCTTCCTGCCACTGTACATTATATTTAATGTCAGTCTATTCATTTTCCTTTATAAATTATTTAACCTACTTACCTAATTAAGAAATCTAATATTCCATATTCTGACATGTAGAAAGCCACTTTTTTTTTTTTTTTTTATGACATCCTCCTGAGTTATCATTGCCTGAAAATCTGAATGGAGGTTTATTTTACATTCAGAATATTTTACCCAAAAGAACCTCATCATCATTAAACCATACAGTAGAGCTGCACACTCTTGGGAAAAAAATTTCAGCTGTAGTTTCCATTTGCTTTTAACTGCTCACAGTACCAACCGAATAATGCCGTGGTAGCTAATGTTGCAGTGCCAGATCAGGTAATCATCCTCAGACTGGTGGCCCTGCAATTTCTAAAAAGGTGGCTGCCCCTCTTCAGGAACTAATGCCTAGAGTTCTGTAAATGCCAAGTTTAAATTTCAAGCACAACTGTTAAATATATCAGATTAATTATCTGTGGTTTTTTTTCCAAAATAAATTATTACTATAATGATATAAAGTTCCCTGATCCCTGTCATATAGATAAAAAATTGCTAACGAGGTTAGGCTTATTTAAATTCAGCTCTGTTTGTTGACAAGAGATTTAAAATACTTCTGTAGTTAACAGCAATCCTATTTTTAAGGCAATTATGGAGCTTGTGTTAAGGATTGTTTAACATTAATTTTTATTTGTACAACAGACAATGCATACACAGGTGTGCAATCAATACTACGAGGGTGGTTTGAAAAGTTCTCGGAATCACCACAAGAGGTCAGCACTAGTGCAACGAGTTGTTCACATGATGTTCATTGGACTGTTGCCTGTAAACATGTACAATTTCAGTGCTATTGGAAGAGAGCTGTGGCGGTTACGTGGCTCTGTCGTTTCCGTGTAGTGATTAGTGAAGATGGAAGAAAGAGAGATTTGAGCAGTAATTAAGCACTTTGTAAAGAAAGGTATGAAAGCAAAGGACATTCATGCTGATTTCCATAATACACTGGGGGACTCTGCTCCTTCATATTCAACTGCTGCCAAGAGGACAAATGAATTTAAATTTGGTCGCGAGTGCTTAGATGATGATCCGCACAGTGGTTCGGCCAAGACGTGTCACAACCCCAGAAATCATTGCAAAAGTGCACAAAATGGTCATGCAGGATTGCCAGTTGAAAGTGCATGAAATTGCTCACTCTTGCCAGATGTCATCTGAAGAACTTGAAACGGAAAAAATTATCTGCAAGATGAGTACCGCAACTGTTCACACTGGATCAAAAATGTATGAGAGTGGACATATCTGAACAATGTTTGCCCTATTCTAGGAGAAATGAACAAGGTTTTTTGCACTGGTTTGTGACCACAGATGAAACTTGTGTGCACTACTGTACCGAAGAGATGAAATAACAGTCAAAGCAGTGGAAACATGCTGATTCTCTGCCACCAAAGAAAGCAAAGAAAATATCTTTGGCAGGAAAGGTCATGGCATCAGTGTTCTGGGATGCAAAGGGAATTCTGTTTGTGGGTTATCTCCCCACTGGGCAAACAATTACTGGAGAATACTAGGCTAACCTCCTGGAAGGTCAGGTTTAGTAAGGAAGAAGGTCATCTTCCATCAAGACAATGTGCGCCCGCACGCATGTGCTGTCGCCATGTCAAAATTACATGAACTAAGATATGAATTGTTGGCACACCTGCCTTATGCACCTGATATGGCTCCATCAGACTTCCATCTCTTCCCAAAACTGAAAATTTTTCTATGTGGACGAAGGTTCACTTCAAATTATGAATTGGTAGCCGGAGTTGACAACTATTTTGAAGACATGGAGGAAACTCATTTTCGAGATGGGGTCAAGGCACTGGAACATCATTGGACCAAGTGCTACAAGGAGACTATATTGAAAAATAAAAAAAAGTTTCAGTGATGTAAGTGCTTTTTTATATTCCGATCTGAGAACTTTTCCAACCACCCTTTTATATATGTTAAAGTTATTTATCATTTGCCCAGAGGACGTGAACTATATTTGCCTGATTCTACAACCATTGATGATGATTTGGTGGACTGTAAAAACATTTATCACTTACTTGAGTTCACTTTCACTGTCTATATCAGGCTAAATAAGTTCTGAATCTGTTCAGTTTTAACTTTGCTGTACTGAATATTTTTGTGTACTGCAATGAACACTGCTAACTTAAAATCTGACTTATTTCTGTAAATCATCTCCCACATCTCTTGAAAGATTTTGGAACTTTGTACTTTGGATGTAGTCCCATTCCTTGTGTCTAGTGTGAATGCTGTCCAGCAGAAAGATGAATTATGTTACTATGATGCAAACACTTTGCCATTAACTATTGCCATCTTGATAAGATTATTCTTTCATTTGTTGTCACTTCACTTATGTCAGTCTTTTACTCAGCACCCAAATAAGTCCGCAGCTCGTGTTCTAGTGGCTAGCGTTGTTGTCTCTGGGTCACGGGGTCCTGGGTTTGGTTCCTGGCCAGGTCAGGGATTTTATCTGCCTGGAGACTGGGTGTTTGCATTGTCCTCATTATCTCATCATCATTTGGCAAGTGTGGAGACTGGAAATGGAAAGATTTGGAACTTGTACAGGTGCTGATGACCATGATGCTGAGCGCCCCGTGAGCCATCATCAATATCCAAATAAACAGTTACCTTCAAAAGATCCCCAGACATGAGCATGATGTTAATCTTGTGTTTGAATGCCAAGTCAGTATTGACTGCAGACTATACCAGCAGCAGGAAAAGCTGGTGACCTTTGTGTCCACTCCAGCCTATATTACTGAATTACTGTTATTTTCATGCGCTGCCACCATATTAAATTATCGAGTACATACATGTAGCCACAGCCATGACTAGTTGACTTGATTTTAGAGTGTTAGCAACGCATCTGCATTATTATTGCTATTAATGATGTCCTGTTTCTTCCACGACCCAGAACTTTTTTTGACTTACTTGACTTAATTCCTTTGGCCCCTATGGGGGCATAGGGCATCCAGGAGAACTCGCCATCCGTCTCTATCTTTGGCCATTTGCCTCAGTTCTGCCCAGGTCTTGCCAACTCTTTTTGCTTCCCCTTCCACTGTCCTCTTCCATGTGCCCCTTGGTCTTCCTCTCTTCCTTGTTCCCTGGGGATTCCATTCCAATGCTTTTTTTCTCGATGGCTCCATCTAGTTTTCTCAAGGTGTGCCCCAACCAGCCCCACTTTATCTCCCGTATCTGGTCTTCTATAGGTATCTGGTTTGTTATTCGCCAGAGCTCCTCACTGCATATTTTTTCTGGCCACCAGATATTCATGATGTGTCGAAGATATCTATTTATGAGGCTTTGTAACTGGGATGACCAGGCCATGGGGTGGCAGCCCCACCAGGACACTCGGGGTCTGTGGGCTGATAACCTGCACCACCAAAAAACACATATCACAGAAACTAAGAAACAGCCGGATGGATCTTAAGGATATGACCTTTGGCCTGAAAAGGAAAACCCGTATCGGTTTTTGGAATGTAAGGACGTTGAGAGAAGCAGGGAGGCTAAGACAGGTTGAAAAAGAGATAGAGAACTATCGACTAGATATATTGGGACTAAGTGAAGTAAGGGGGCCAGAATCTGGGGAATTCCAAACACAAAATGGTGGAGTGTTGCTGAATGCGGGTCAGACAGGTGAGGACGCGATGCACAGGAATGGTGTAGGGCTCTTACTACCTAAGAGCAGCAAGAAGAGCTTACTGGAGTGGAAACCAGTCTCAGAACAGATAATAACCGCACGCTTTAAAACAAATGTGCACTATACCACTGTAATTCAATGCTATGCACCTATTGAAATAGCTAAAGGAGAATTAAAAGATGCATTTTATACAGAGCTTAACGGAGTCCTTAGACAAACAAATTCTAGGGACATAAAAATTTTAATGGGTGACTTGAACACAAAAGTTGGTTCAGAAAATGATGGGCTTGAACATATCATGAGCGTGCATGGCATGGGGATCAGGAATGTAAATGGTGAACTGTTGATAGATACATGCGCTGAACATGACCTAGTCATTGGAGGCATATTGTTTCCACATCGTAACTGCCATAAGATAACATGGGTTTCTCCAGACCATGTTACCGAAAGTCAAATAGACCACATAGTCATAAGCTGCAAGTTCCGACACTCTCTGTTAGATGTCAGAAATAGAAGAGGGGCAGATGTAGGAAGTGACCACCACCTAGTTTTGGCGGAATTCAGATTGAAGATAGTGGCAAATAGAACCAAGCTCAATCACAGATGCAAGAAAATAGATGTGCAAGGTTAAAAGACCAACAGATCAAAGAAACATTTGCCCTTGAACTACAAAACAGATCTAAGGTCCTCTCTGAAGAAAACTTATAGAAGAGGAAATTGAAACATGCTGGCAAAAAATCAAAGACAGTTATTTAGATGTGGAAGAAAAAATCTTAGGATTTAAGGCACATCAAAGGAAGGAATGGATCTCCGATGCAACATGGAATGAAATCAGTCACAGGAAAGAAAACTAAAACTTAAGTTAAATTTTTGTAAGACAAGAGCGCAGAAGAGCGAAGCACATAAAGAATACACGGAGGTGAACAAAAAAGTGAAAATATTGCTACGTCGAGATAAAAGGAAATGGATAGATGAGCAAGCAGAATTGGCAGAAGAGGCAGCAAGACAAGGAAATATGAAAGAGCTCTACAATATTACCAAACAGTCGTCAATGAAGAACTTCAGGCATGAAGGACCGGTTAAGAACAAGGATGGGGTGATGCTTACAACTCAACAGGCACATCCACAGAGATGGGAGGAGCACTTCAAGGAACTGTTAAATTGTGAAGACAACCAAGAAGAACGGGTAAGAGATGTTCCAGAGGAAGTCTAAGAAGATCAGGATATAAATTTGCAGTGCCCCACAATGGACAAAATTAGGATTGCCTTGAAAACACAAAACAATACAAAGGCTCCAAGCCTAGACAACATAGCACTGGAGCTCTTAAAAGCCGATATTGAAAGTACTGTTAAAATGCTCCATCCTTTGCTGAAGCTTATTTGGCTTGAAGAGAAATCTGCAAAGGAGTGGAAAAATGGTTTGGTAGTAAAGCTCCCAAAAAAGGGAAATTTGTCAGACTGTAACAACTGGTGTAGTATTACATTGTTGTCAGTGTCCAGTAAGGTCCTCACCAGAATTATTTTAAACAGAATTAAAGAATCCCTTGAAAAGCGACTGCATAAAGAACAGGCCGGTTTTAGGGCACAAAGCAGTTGTGTTTATCTTATTAACACTCTTAGGATCATTTTAGAGCAAAGCAAAGAATTCCAAGCAACCATGTACCTGGCATTCATTGATTTTCAAAAGGCCTTCGATTCCGTGAAACATAAAATGCTTTGACAGGTGTTGCAGAAGTATGGCATACCACAGAAGATCTTAAACATCATAAAAGATCTATATGATGGCTACAATTGCTGCGTACTCCTCAAGGGAAATATAACAGAGCCCATAAAAGTAACAACTGAAGTCCAGCAGGGTTGCATTTTGTCACCAACACTTTTTCTACTTGTTCTAGACTCTGTTATGAGAAGAGTCACAGCAGGCAGGAGACGAGGAATCCAGTGGGGGATCCATGAATGTCTGGAGGATTTGGATTTTGCAGACGACATAGTTTTATTAGCTCCAAGGCTGACTGATATGCAAGCTAAATTAAACTTGCAGAAACTGCTGGCCTCAAGATAAATACAGGCAAAACAAAGGAAAGGAGAGTAAATTCAGGGAACATGGAGGTGCCATTGTTAATAGGTGAACAGCAGGTGGGGACCGTCCACTCATTCCTGTATCTGGGTAGTATAGTGGCGGAAGATGGTGGAGCTGGAGATGACGTGAAAAACCGCATTAAAAAGGCAGATGCTGCCTTCATACAATTGTATCCAATATGGAATAATAGAAATATCACGTACAAAACAAAAATCCGTATTTTTAATACAAATGTGAAGGCTGTCCTTCTGTACGCCAGTGAAAGCTGGAAAATGGATAAAAAGATAATATCCCAGAACTTTTTTCAGTGAGTCAAACTTTTCTCTATGTTGGGGTGTGCTAGAGCACAGCACCCATGTGAGCAATGTTCATTCTTCATCGCTTGCTATGCACACAGTGTGGAAGCATATGGCCAGCATTTTCCTCCCTCACCACCGAGAAGACATGCAGTCGCTGCGTGTTGGGATGCATTTAGAAACATAGGTGTCAGTTTTTCTTGTTTGCTAGGAGAAAGTGTGTGCTATGTGCCTGAGATTCACCAGATATTACCACAATGACTGAGTATAATTATGTATAATGAAAATTATAGTGATAATCAAATACTGAATGTTACTGGAGGTCATTGATTTAGCAGTGGGACTGAAAATTTGTGTGAATGAATGGATAATGAAATAATGCTTGTATTCAGTCTGCAGCTAAAACCCCACTGACAGTGAGAGATATTTTGAACAGATTTAATGGTAAATATGAGTGTAGAGAATGTGGCACCTGATTATAATTGTCAACTTTGTTTATAATTAATTTAAAAAAAGTCCTTCAATGTAGCTACAAAGTAGGCTTTCGTGAATAAATTGAGTGAATGTACTAATAGCACAAATTACAGATGATGTTAACAGCACTGACCAGAAAGAGGAAGGTAAGTGCAAGATGTAGTGGCAAGTGCAAGTGAGCTAGAGTGTGTAACATCTGCGTGGCTGTGGGTAGTGCTCACTCGATTGTGTCATTAGGCGAGGCAGCATCAGTCGTCTTTAGGAACTTCCACTGTGCTGTGGGAAGCTTATTCACACTCTGTCACACACCACAGCTGTAAGTAGACTCCTCTGACGGGTCACAAGTCTGCAGGGCTTTAGTACTGACTCCTCCTCATCACATTATATGTCACTTGTTCTCTCATGCTTGCTTTTAGTGCCATGTTTAATTTACATATCATGGGGTTCTTTATGTGCACCTGCTTCCATACTGCATTGTGTTTCTGTTTTGCACCTGCTTTATAATGGGCGTAGGGATCCCAAAACTTAAAATTTTGTGGTATCTAAAGTAAATAGGAAAGAAACACTCTAAAAAGTAATTCATATTATGTAAATAATTATGTGATTCATTTCTTGAAATAAGAAAATTACTAACAGAAAAACACAGAGAAGCATTCTTGAATAGAAACACTTGGAAACAAATTGCCCTTGCTTTTAGAATTAAAGGGAAATGGAGAAATGGTTAGTCGTGCAAGATAATAAATGATAGTGAGCAGGTGGAAAATTTCTGAGCATCCCAGATCAGATGAGCTGTAACAACTTATATCACATAACTGTTAGATAAGAGAGATTATGTTTACATTTCTGAGAAGTTGATGTTCTGGCTTTCTGAAGGCAGCCAGTGAGACAGAGAAATAAGAGTGTTTTTAAGGGGATAAGTTGTCAAAAGTGGCAGATGTGAGAAGATGAGAGGGTTGGAGAAAAAAGATGATGAAAAGAGGATGAAAAAAAGGGTAGAGACACAACTAACAAGGAGATGAAGCTTCCTGTGACAAGATAATATGGTAATACTGTAAGAGATACACACAACATGGAGAGAAGTGTAACTAAGAGGAAGCAGATCATGCAGTCCAAGCACATGTTGGAGATAAGATTTTCATATGTGGAATTATGGTTGCTCCTGCTTGAAAACAGTCTCTGGTATTGCATTGCCAGGCATCCTCTTTAGTCTGTATTATCTCCACCCATTCATTCTTTCTTTTGGAAAGAATCTATGTAGTAAGCAACACAGTGAACATGTTTGAGCAACGTTAATAGTGAATGTCTGAGAAAGACCTTCACACAATCAGATGCTTTAAAATTGACACAGGTGAAATACATATGTTACAATATGGTATTTGGGGAAAGTTTGCGATGGGAAATGCCTGCAAAACATTCTGAGAGAAAATTTCGCAGATGCTCATGTGGTTTTGCAAAATTCAATAAATGACAGAAAACTTCTGTGGTAAAATAGAAATACTCAGGAAACATGTACCAGTCAGTACAACTGGTGTTCTGTTTGTTGACATATGAATTAGAGCATTTGATCTGTGGTATAACTTCGGCATTTTCATAATGCAATTTATTCTCACCATACATTTGGCACAGTGGTAACATTGCATCACTTTTTTTTTTTTTCCAGAACCATGTCTTCTTTCATTTATCAAGTTACATAGGTCCCATTTAGAATGTCGATTATTAGATTTTTGAAATGTTTAACATGGATGGTTCTACACAAAGAACCAGTTTAGTGGCAGTTTACTTTCTAATATATTTCATTTTATATCTTATGGGTCCAAGAACTTATTTTGTGGACCTTAAGAGGAAATAAGTTTTAACTATGTGAAACAGATTAACATATTACTTGCTCATAAGAATAACAAGTAGAATCCTGCATTGTGAATCAGGGAAATAAGTTAGATGCACATTGAACCCATGCTCAGATTTATTGACTGTCTTTAATATGAGCAGTTTTTGGGTAATTTTACTCGCCTGTCTTGGCAATTTCCCCATCTAAACTCCAGAAAGATGACATACTTAAAGTTGCCTCCTGTCTTATTTTTGGGTTAAAATAATGATCTGACCACAGAAATATTATGTAAATGCTAAATATAAATGAAAGAAATCAGGTTTCTGCATCATGACATTATTAACGCTAATAAAGAAGTTATAGTTTGCAAAACATTTTGAATACCACTTACATATCCACCAAAAACTTCCATTTTATGTGAATTTCTCTGTTATCAGCTCTACATTATGTTTTGCCCTTTAAATCTGGAAAGTGGCCATTGGTCTTGATGAGTTGATATTGTTCCAGGGCAAACAAAGGAATGAATGCATTGTTGCACTTTGGAATTGTGCTTTACATTCCTTTGGTCTGTAAAAGGAATATAGCTACAAGCAAGGAGAAAAGCAGTAATTGTTCACATAAATAATGTTTATTGGGTGATACAAACGAAGGACTAAGATTATCCATGCCCCTTACTGAAGATAATTTACAGCTGCAGGTAGGGATTAGGGATAACTTTAATAGATGTTACTTTCCCTTACATGTTTTTATTAACAGATAATACAGATACATATTTAAATGTCTGCTTAAACTACACCCAAAAGTTAGTCAGTTTGTTGAGTACCGTGTAAAACATGATGATGCAATTTTTGTTAATACTTTCCGAAAAATGATATTGTTCAACATTGAAAACTTAATATTGTTTGTCAATTCAAAAACTAAATAAGCTTTCTGTGTTGTTGTACATTCAGTGATAGGCAGATCCTGTTTGTTTTAGTAATTTGTGATCTCTGCTCTGTGCGTATATACTGCAGATATTCTCATATAAATTGATTTCCTGTGACACATACTTTGGCATCTAAAGATCTGAAACAGCAGTAATTCAGAAGCTTACTCCAGAAATAATATCAGAAGAGTGGCCTACAATGAAATTACAATCAAATAATTATTTTTTTTTTTTTTAATCTGCCTGCAGGACTTGGCAGATCAGCAGCACACATGTAAAAACACACTGAAGACTGTAACAGAAACGTAATTCTGAAAAACAGAATGGGCCAAGTTCATGTGATGGTTATGTGTGAAGAAAGAGATTTTGAAGAACAAAGTGTTGTTGAAGTGTGATTCTCTCACAGTAAACATAAGATGACTGGACTAAATTTTAGGTCACAAATTGAAGCATATCTGAAATTAAGTATTAAAAAAAAATCAGGAAAGTCAACCACTCATATGCAGATGGATGATGGATAGAGCATAGATGCACTTACAATCCACAAAGGAAAATAATGGGAAAAAAACTTGTGAATCCGCAAAATTGTGCAGTGGTAGGGGGGCACAGACAATATACCTCAAATGATAACCAGTGGGGTGGCAAACTCGAGGTAGGGTGGGGGGGGAGGGGCATTTTCTTATGTTTCCTTTGGATAACTTGAAAACAGCAGCTTCTTGCGAAAATGTTTTCCAGAACAAAATTAAACTAAAAAAAATGGCCCTATTCAATTTTTTTTTTTTTTTTTTTTTTTTTTTTTTTTTTTTTTTTTTTTTTTTTTTTTTTTTTTTCTGGGATTAGTGGCTTCCGCATTGCAATGGATGGAAGAATAGCAGATTATTAAAAATACTCTTTTAATTGTATAAAATTAGTGATTATTGTTAAGTGAAGTCGGTTAAAAATCAGTACAGTATTAAATGTATGTATGTCATCTAAGCACAGTAGAATCATATTAAGAGATAAATTGTGTTCTGGAGGTCTAAGAGGGCAGGGGGTGGAGGCTAGAAATGTGAGGGAAGGTAGGTCACTGGATTGTGCTCATGCACTTCTTTCCTTTGTAGGGCTGCAAACTAAAGAGTAAGCAGGTGAATCTCTACATTTTTTATACCCAGTTATGTCACAAAATTACAACCACCCTCTGTAGCATGCCTTATGGATCACTGGCACAGATATTAACAATACATGGAATACAGATATGAGCTATTAATAATACAAGTACAGAAAACACATGTGGTCAGACAGTGTGTAAATCTCTGCACACTATTCTACACTGCTATAAAGTAAATCCATTGTTAGTCATCCTGTTCAACAGCTGTGGCATTCTTTTGGGAAAGGCAGTTTCACCCCCATGACCACTGCCTTATTTCCACTTTACAGACTGACTATACCTCCCCAGCATTTCTTGTCCAATTGTGTTATATGAGTAGATAAAATTTCTTCATTGTGCTCATTTATATAGTGGAGTGTTATATGTTTATTGAGCGTTTGCTTGTGTACAGTTGTTAAGTGGGCACTTTTATGTAAAATACATCCCTGTAAACGACGACTGAGAAGCATTTAATTTGTAAATATGATGTCAGTGGCCTATGTAGTGTCAGCAGGAAAGGGATTGGCTTGGTAAATGTGGCTCTTTCCTGTTGTTTATCATTGACACCATATTGTAAAGACATGTAACCATGTTGTAGACAGGTGGTGGCAAATTAATGAATGGCCAAAAAGTTGTGTGTACTTTTTTCACTAATAACTGTGTTACTGTTACACTGCATAATTCTCTTCCATTCAGGAATTCATGGCATGTGTAGAGTGGGCTGCATTGCGTCGAGCCACTTACCGTGCCTCTACAGTATATCTTGCAAGATGGATGTGAATATGTCTGATGGAATAGTACTGATCATATTCAGGTCTTGAACAGTAATTTGTTGTGATGCATTACTTGGCTTATGTTAAAAATCTGAAGTTCCATAACTCATAGGTGACCTCCACCTGTTGCATATGCAACCAATTTAAGTCTTTGGGCCTCTTCAGACGTTGGGACAGCTGAGGGTTGACATGAAGCATTTTAAACCTCTCATGTTATAAAAAGTATTGCAGCCATTGACAACGGAGACAGTGAAACAGATATTGTGAAACACACATTGACAGCATGTTACACTTGGGGCAGTCTCTTCAGTGTGGTGGATAGATTTCAGTTGCTGCTGTTGAGGTTTTTTATGTAATAGTGCACTGAACGACTGTAATTGAGTACAAGGAAAAGAGTCACATTAGGTAACAAAACAAAGACAATATGGGATATAGTGGAGGAGGAGACCGGTAAAACCAGACGTGAAGAGGGGCAAATAGCATTAAGAGTAAATGATACATTGGTGACAGATGAGTATAGTCCGCCCCCTGTAGCTGAGTGGTCAGGGTGACAGACTGTCAATCCTAAGGGCCCGGGTTCGATTCCTGCCTGGGTCGGAGATTTTCTCTGCTCCGGGACTGGGTGTTGTGTTGTCCTAATCATCATTTCATCCCCATTGACACACAAGTCACCGAAGTGGCGTCAAATCACATTTCAAGTAACTTCCATAACATGAATTTCACCCTCACTATCCCAGCAGAAGTATTGTCCATCATAAAATCTTTAAAATCAAAAACCTCTAGTGGGTATGACGAAATATCAACAAAGTTAAAGAATGTGATTCTGAGTTAAGTAACATATTAAGCTATATGTGTAACCAGTTGTTTATCAGTGGAATATTTCCTGAATGGTTAAAATATGCTGAAGTTAAGCCACTGTTTAAGAAGGGAGATAAAGAAATAGCATCTAATTTCCATCCAGTTTCACTTTTGCCAGCATTCTCAAAAATTTTACAAGGTGTAAAATTTTGCTTCCGCCATTTTTTCCCCAACATTTGAGGCTTTAATGAAACAAATTGGTTACAGTTGTATCATTCAAAGTATTTTCCATCACTGGCCACTACTTTTCCCCATCTTTTGGGCAGTGTACGAATCCCACGTAGAAAAAATTGTTCATCTTTTTAAGCAATCCACAAATCGATCCAATTTGTGACTTCTTCATGAGATCGGAAGTGTTGGTCAGCCAGGCCATGCCCCATTGATCTAAACAGGTGATAGTCAGAGGGAGCAATGTCTGGAGAATATGGCAGGTTGAGTAGGACTTCTCATTTTAACGTTTCCAAGTACATTTTGACCTCTGTTGCAACACGGGCTTGAGCGTTGTTGTGCTGCAAAAAAACTTTTTCCTGCCTCTCACTGTATTGTGGCCGTTTGTCTTTTAATGCTCTGCTCAAACACATTAATTGTGTTCGATAACGGGCACCTGTGATCGTTCCACTTGGTTTTAACACCTCATAGTTCACAATGCCGAGCTGGTCCCACCAAATGCAGAACATGATCTTAGAGCCGTGAATATTCGGTTTGGCCGTTGACGTGGAAGTATGGTTGGGATATCCCCCTAATTTTTTGCATTTAGGGTTATCGTAATGAACCCATTTTTCGTCCCTGGTCACAATGTGATGAAGAAATCCCTTCCGTTTTTGCCTCTGAAGCAACTATTCACTAAGACACAAACGCCGTTCAACGTCTCTTGGTTTCAGCTCACATGGGACCTAAGTTCCTTCTTTCTGAATCATGCCCATAGCTTTGTGACATTTTGAAATGGCTTGCTGTGTCACTCCCATTAATCGTGCCAGTACTTCTTGAGTTTGACACGAGTCTTCACTCAGGAATGTCTCCAATTCTGCATCTTCGAAAACATTCTCTCTGCCACCACTACGCCAGTCCAAGATGATAAAATCACCGTTATTGAAGCTTTGAAACCACTCATGACATGTTCTTCGACCAATAGCATCCTTACCGTATGTACTTCATTGAGACTCGGCCACTGTTTTCTTCATATGGAAATGAAACAGTAACACCTCTCGCAAATGGCAAGAATTAGGCTCGTAAACTGACATTTTCAATCAAGAACAAGTTTATGATGCAGACACAAATTGACTAATGTATGAGTGAGGTTATGTTGACCGAGGTCCAAGCTAACTGCCTGGCGTCTGCAATCTGTTTCTTTTGACCGCTACTTACCGTTGTCGCCACCTATTGGCAAACGGCGGAAGCAAAGTTGTACACCTTGTAGAAAAGATAATGTACAATCAGCTTTATAACCATCTTATCGCAAATAACATAATGTCAAAGTTGCAGGTCGGATTTCTAAAGGGTTCTGATATTGAGAAGGCCAGCTACACTTACAGTGAAAATGTACTTAATTCATTAGACAAAAAATTGCAGGCAAGTGGTATATTTTGTGATCTGTCAAAGGCATTTGACTGTGTAAATCGCAATATCCTTTTAAGTAAATTAGAATATTATGGTGTAACAGGAAATGCTGCAAAATGGTTTAAATCTTGTATCTGTGACAGGAAACAGAGGGCGTTATTAGGAAAGAGACATGTATTAAGCTATCGGGCATCATCCAACTGGGAACTAATTTCATGTGGGGTCTCACAAGATTCCATCTTAGGGCCCTTACTTTTTCTTGTGTATATCAATGACCTTTCATCAGTAACATTACCAGATGCCAAGTTTGTTTTGTTTGCCAATGATACAAACATTGCAATAAATAGCAATCAAGTGTAGTCTTAGAAAGATCGGCTAATTAAATATTTGTGGATATTAACCACTGGTTCCTAGCCAACTCCTTGTCTCTAAACTTTGAAAAAACACACTACATGCCCTTCACAACTTGTAAGGTATGTCCCATGAGTAGATGCCTAACATATGATGACAAGCAGATAGAAGAAGTGGACAGTGTTAAATTCTTGGGATTACAGCTTGATAATGAATTCGATTGGGAGGAGAACACCATAAGACTGCTGAAGTGTCTAAACAAATCTCTATTTGCAATGCGAATTCTGTCAGACATGTGTTGTTGTTGTGGTCTTCAGTCCTGAGACTGGTTTGATGCAGCTCTCCATGCTACTCTATCCTGTGCAAGCTTTTTCATCTCCCAGTACCTACTGCAACCTACATCCTTCTGAATCTGCTTAGTGTATTCATCTCTTGGTCTCCCTCTACGATTTTTACCCTCCACGCTGCCCTCCAATACTAAATTGGTGATCCCTTGATGCCTCAGAACATGTCCTACCAACCGATCCCTTCTTCTGGTCAAGTTGTGCCACAAACTTCTCTCCTCCCCAATCCTATTCACTACCTCCTCATTAGTTATGTGATCTACCCATCTAATCTTCAGCATTCTTCTGTAGCACCACATTTCGAAAGCTTCTATTCTCTTCTTGTCCAAACTATTTATCGTCCATGTTTCACTTCCATACATGGCTACACTCCATACGAATACTTTCAGAAATGACTTCCTGACACTTAAATCAATACTGGATGTTAACAAATTTCTCTTCTTCAGAAACGCTTTCCTTGCTATTGCCAGCCTACATTTTATATCCTCTCTACTTCGACCATCATCAGTTATTTTGCTCCCCAAATAGCAAAACTCCTTTACTACTTTAAGTGCCTCATTTCCTAATCTAATTCCCTCAGCATCACCCGACTTAATTAGAATACATTCCATTATCCTTGTTTTGCTTTTGTTGATGTTCATCTTATATCCTCCTTTCAAGACACTGTCCATTCCATTCAACTGCTCTTCCAAGTCCTTTGCTGTCTCTGACAGAATTACAATGTCATCGACGAACCTCTAAGTTTTTATTTCTTCTCCATGAATTTTAATACCTACCCCGAATTTTTCTTTTGTTTCCTTTACTGCTTGCTCAATATACAGATTGAACAACATCGGGGAGAGGCTACAACCCTGTCTTACTCCCTTCCCAACCACTGCTTCCCTTTCATGTCCCTCGACTCTTATAACTGCCATCTGGTTTCTGTACAAATTGTAAATAGCCTTTCGCTCCCTGTATTTTACCCCTGCCACCTTTAGAATTTGAAAGAGAGTATTCCAGTCAACATTGTCAAAAGCTTTCTCTAAGTCTACAAATGCTAGAAACGTAGGTTTGCCTTTCCTTAATCTTTCTTCTAAGATAAGTCGTAAGGTCAGTATTGCCTCACGTGTTCCAGTGTTTCTACGGAATCCAAACTGATCTTCCCCGAGGTTGGCTTCTACTAGTTTTTCCATTCGTCTGTAAAGAATTCGTGTTAGTATTTTGCAGCTGTGACTTATTAAGCTGATAGTTCGGTAATTTTCACATCTGTCAAACCTGCTTTCTTTGGGATTGGAATTATTATATTCTTCTTGAAGTCTGAGGGTATTTCGCCTGTTTCATACATCTTGCTCACCAGATGGTAGAGTTTTGTCAGGACTGGCTCTCCCACGGCCGTCAGTAGTTCCAATGGAATATTGTCTACTCCGGGAGCCTTGTTTCGACTCTGGTCTTTCAGTGCTCTGTCAAACTCTTCACGCAGTATCGTATCTCCCATTTCATCTTCATCTACATCCTCTTCCATTTCCATAATATTGTCCTCAAGTACATCGCCCTTGTATAGACCCTCTATATACTCCTTCCACCTTTCTGCTTTCCCTTCTTTGCTTAGAACTGGGTTTCCATCTGAGCTCTTGATATTCATACAAGTCGTTCTCTTATCTCCAAAGGTCTCTTTAATTTTCCTGTAGGCGGTATCTATCTTACCCCTAGTGAGATAAGCCTCTACATCCTTACATTTGTCCTCTAGCCATCCCTGCTTAGCCATTTTGCACTTCCTGTCGATCTCATTTTTGAGACGTTTGTATTCCTTTTTGCATGTTTCACTTACTGCATTTTTATATTTTCTCCTTTCATCAATTAAATTCAATATTTCTTCTGTTACCCAAGGATTTCTACTAGCCCTCGTCTTTTTACCTACTTGATCCTCTGCTGCCTTCACTACTTCATCCCTCAAAGCTACCCATTCTTCTTCTACTGTATTTATTTCCCCCATTCCTGTCAATTGCTCCCTTATGCTCTCCCTGAATCTCTGTACAACCTCTGGTTCTTTTAGTTTATCCAGGTCCCATCTCCTTAAATTCCCACCTTTTTGCAGTTTCTTCAGTTTTAATCTACAGGTCATAACCAATAGATTGTGGTCAGAGTCCACATCTGCCCCTGGAAATGTCTTACAATTTAAAACCTGGTTCCTAAATCTCTGTCTTACCATTATATAATCTATCTGATACCTTTTAGTATCTCCAGGGTTCTTCCATGTATACAACCTTCTTTCATGATTCTTAAACCAAGTGTTAGTTATGATTATGTTGTGCTCTGTGCAAAATTCTACCAGGCGGCTTCCTCTTTCATTTCTGTCCCCCAATCCATATTCACCTACTATGTTTCCCTCTCTCCCTTTTCCTACACTCAAATTCCAGTCACCCATGACTATTAAATTTTCGTCTCCCTTCACAATCTGAATAATTTCTTTTATTTCATCATAAATTTCTTCAATTTCTTCGTCATCTGCAGAGCTAGTTGGCATATAAACTTGTACTACTGTAGTGGGTGTGGGCTTCGTGTCTATCTTGGCCACAATAATGCGTTCACTATGCTGTTTGTAGTAGCTTACCCGCATTCCTATTTTCCTATTCATTATTAAACCTACTCCTGCATTACCCCTATTTGATTTTGTGTTTATAACCCTGTAGTCACCTGACCAGAAGTCTTGTTCCTCCTGCCACCGAACTTCACTAATTCCCACTATATCTAACTTCAACCTATCCATTTCCCTTTTTAAATTTTCTAACCTACCTGCCCGATTAAGGGATCTGACATTCCACGCTCCGATCTGTAGAACGCCAGTTTTCTTTCTCCTGATAACGACATCCTCTTGAGTAGTCCCCGCCCGGAGATCCGAATGGGGGACTATTTTACCTCCGGAATATTTTACCCAAGAGGACGCCATCATCATGTAATCATACAGTAAAGCTGCATGCCCTCGGGAAAAATTACGGCTGTAGTTTCCCCTTGCTTTCAGCCGTTCGCAGTACCAGCACAGCAAGGCCGTTTTGGTTATTGTTACAAGGCCAGATCAGTCAATCATCCAGACTGTTGCCCTTGCAACTACTGAAAAGGCTGCTGCCCCTCTTCAGGAACCACACGTTTGTCTGGCCTCTCAACAGATACCCCTCCGTTGTGGTTGCACCTACGGTACGGCTATCTGTATCGCTGAGGCACGCAAGCCTCCCCACCAACGGCAAGGTCCATGGTTCATGGGGGATATAAAAATGAAAAGGCTGGCATACTATGCTTACTTTCACACTAATGTCATATGGTATTATTTTTTGGGGTAATTCATCAAGCCAAGCTAAAGTTTTCCAGGCACACAAATGTGCAATATGAGTAGTGTGAACTCAAGAACATCATGCAGAGGCCTGTTTAGGGAACTAGTGATACTAACTACTGCTTCCCAATGTATTTATTCCTTAATGAAATATATCACTTTTTCAAACCATCAGCTCAGTTCATGGAATCAATACTAGAAATAAGAATAATCTTCACAAGGATTTAAAGTCACTTACTCTTGTACAAAAAGGTGTGCATTATTCAGGAACACACATTTGCAGTAACTTAACAGCAACCATAAAAAGCGTAACAACCGATGAGATTCAGTTTAAGTGAAGCCTAAAGGATTTATTGGTGGCCAACTCCTTCTACTCCATTGATGAATTTCTCAGTAGAACCAACTGATTTTGTGTGTGTGTGTGTGTGTGTGTGTGTGTGTGTGTGTGTGTGTGTGTGTGTGTGTGTAGGGGGGGGTACGTGCGCTTGTGTGTATATATAGTACAATCTAACTTCTGCACCATTTCAGTGCAGTAATGTGTACATTGTAAATAAGTATTGTACTAGTTCTGTTATATGTTCATTACCGCATAAACAAAAAAAACTTTTTTTATTTATTTTAAATTTAATGCATTAATGCGATGTAAATGAGTATTGTAAAATGATCCTTTCATATAGTGTCCAAATAAAAATAAAATATGATGATCATTTCACTTGGGGAGCTGTGGAAGGTTCATTAACTTATTTGTTTTAGTTGTAAATATTTGTCATGTATTATTGTTTTTCTGACATGTTCTACATCCTGGAGGACCTCCTCACTATGGATCAATTGGAATGAAAGTAAATCTAATCTAACCAATTTAGTTCAGTGATGTTATTTTGTCTATTCATGAAAGATATCTGGACAAGAAATGCTGGAGAGGTGTAGTCTGTCTGTAAACTGAAAATTGAGCAGTGCTCGTGGTTGGAGAAGTTACCTTTCCCGAAAGAACGCTGCAGCTGCTGTATGGGGTGACCAAGAATAGATTTACAGTGTAGAACAGTGTGCAGACATTTACATAGAGTCTGTCCATACATGTTTTTTGCACTAGTGTTATTAAGAACTTATCCCCCCCCTTTTGGGCGTATCTGTGCTCGTGATCCATAAATGGCTCTACAGAAGGTTCGTGTAACTTTGTGAAACACCCTGTAGTAGCTTCTTATGGTGTAATTGGGTAGAAACAGTGTGGGGACTTGCCTGCTTGCTCTTCAATTTGTAGGCCTATGGAGGAGGGAAGTCCTCAGCCACAATCCAGTAAGCTACCTTCCCTCGCACTTTTGCCCTCCACCCCACCCCCTCCCCCCTATTAGACACCCAGCACACAAATTTTCCCTTAATATGACTCTTACTGTACTTAGATGAGGTACACACATTTAATATTTATTATTAAACCATTTCATTTAACAATAATCATTAATTTTATGCCATTAAAACAATACTTTTAATAATCAGTGATTCTTCCATCCATTGCAACTTGGAAACTATTAATCCGAGAGAAAAAATGAACAGGGCTTTTTTTAAAAAGGAAATTTAATGTAGTTTGATTTTGTGCTGCGAAACATTTTCACTAGAAGCTGCGGTTTTGGTGTTATTCAAGAAAAACTCAAAAAAGTTACCTTTAAATGTCCCCCACCCTTTCCCCCTATGCTCAGACTCCACTGGTCAGGATTTGTAGTATATTGTTCATGGCCTTCCCTGTTATTACTGCACTAATCAACCCTTTTTGGGTCTTTGTTGACTGGACTATTATTACATCACAAAATTTCACTAACTATTGAGCTACATAAGCACTCTTTCTCGTGTGCAAGTACAGACATGCAGTACCATCTATAAGAAATTTAATAAATGAGTTCAGTTTCAAACCAACAATTCTTGGATATTTTCTCTCTCTCTCTCTCTCTCTCTCTCTCTCTCTCTCTCTCTCTCTCTCTCTCTTAGCATTTAAGTTTGAGAGGAGAATTTCGATTCCCTCATAGCCTTTGGGGAA
Organism: Schistocerca piceifrons; assembly: GCF_021461385.2. Taxonomy (NCBI): domain Eukaryota; kingdom Metazoa; phylum Arthropoda; class Insecta; order Orthoptera; family Acrididae; genus Schistocerca; species Schistocerca piceifrons. The sequence continues at coordinate 332,545,400 of NC_060139.1, forward strand.
CCAGAGCCCTAAGTTGAAAGCTCATTGTTAGAGTCAGCAGCTGGAAGTCGTAATACATGCCCTGAAAAAAAAAGTAAAACCCTTCAGCCACCACTATTGCTGACGTCATTTACTTCAATCCTGTGGAAGTTTACCAAGGAAGTTTAGCAAGGAAATCAATAGCAGTCCCCAGATTATGACATTGACAGTATATTTAATTACCACTAAGTTGGAACAGATCAGAAAGAGAAATGTTGAATGGAAAGCTGGGAATAGGGGGAAAAAATGGCGACAAAATGTCAGTTGCATGTTACCTTCATTGTCCAAATCTAGATAACCTAGGACTTACTTGGTAATTAATATAGTTATCTTCAAACACTCTACCAGTTCAACAAAGCTAAACAGAGAGAAATAAAATGTCCGACTTCCAGGCTTCTCTAAGCATTGCAGATCTCATCCATGTACTTGTACGTTTTCCTGCATATTTCTGAATTTCATCTATCCAGTTTCCGTTGCATTGTTATCTCAGTCTATTCTTATCTCTTGGAACCCATTAAAAGATATACCTGAGGGTAACTACCATCTGTACATCTAACTGTATGTTCCACTCGCCTCCATTTCATTTTAATTTGCAATAATTTTATTTGTTCCCTGAGCCATTTGTTTGACTTCCTGTCTCTTGGTGATTCCTAACATTCATTTCTCCATTTCTTGCTTAGGAGCTCTGTGTTTTGAATGTCATTTTTGAATGCTTTCTCACTGTGAGAAGTCAAAATTTGCTATTCAGAATGAGATTTTCACTCTGCAGCGGATTGTGCGCTGATATGAAACTTCCTGGCAGATTAAAACTGTGTGCCCGACCGAGACTCGAACTCGGGACCTTTGCCTTTCGCGGGCAAGTGCTCTACCAACTGAGCTACCGAAGCACGACTCACGGCCGGTACTCACAGCTTCACTTCTGCCAGTACCTCGTCTCCTACCTTCCAAACTTTACAGAAGCTCTCCTGCGAACCTTGCAGAACTAGCACTCCTGAAAGAAAGGATATTGCGGAGACATGGCTTAGCCACAGCCTGGGGGATGTTTCCAGAATGAGATTTTCACTCTGCAGCGGAGTGTGCGCTGATATGAAACTTCCTGGCAGATTAAAACTGTGTGCCCGACCGAGACTCGAACTCGGGACCTTTGCCTTTCGCGGGCAAGTGCTCTACCAACTGAGCTACCGAAGCACGACTCACGGCCGGTACTCACAGCTTCACTTCTGCCAGTACCTCGTCTCCTACCTTCCAAACTTTACAGAAGCTCTCCTACGAACCTTGCAGAACTAGCACTCCTGAAAGAAAGGATATTGCGGAGACATGGCTTAGCCACAGCCTGGGGGATGTTTCCAGAATGAGATTTTCACTCTGCAGCGGAGTGTGCGCTGATATGAAACTTCCTGGCAGATTAAAACTGTGTGCCCGACCGAGACTCGAACTCGGGACCTTTGCCTTTCGCGGGCAAGTGCTCTACCAACTGAGCTACCGAAGCACGACTCACGGCCGGTACTCACAGCTTCACTTCTGCCAGTACCTCGTCTCCTACCTTCCAAACTTTACAGAAGCTCTCCTGCGAACCTTGCAGAACTAGCACTCCTGAAAGAAAGGATATTGCGGAGACATGGCTTAGCCACAGCCTGGGGGATGTTTCCAGAATGAGATTTTCACTCTGCAGCGGAGTGTGCGCTGATATGAAACTTCCTGGCAGATTAAAACTGTGTGCCCGACCGAGACTCGAACTCGGGACCTTTGCCTTTCGCGGGCAAGTGCTCTACCAACTGAGCTACCGAAGCACGACTCACGGCCGGTACTCACAGCTTCACTTCTGCCAGTACCTCGTCTCCTACCTTCCAAACTTTACAGAAGCTCTCCTGCGAACCTTGCAGAACTAGCACTCCTGAAAGAAAGGATATTGCGGAGACATGGCTTAGCCACAGCCTGGGGGATGTTTCCAGAATGAGATTTTCACTCTGCAGCGGAGTGTGCGCTGATATGAAACTTCCTGGCAGATTAAAACTGTGTGCCCGACCGAGACTCGAACTCGGGACCTTTGCCTTTCGCGGGCAAGTGCTCTACCAACTGAGCTACCGAAGCACGACTCACGGCCGGTACTCACAGCTTCACTTCTGCCAGTACCTCGTCTCCTACCTTCCAAACTTTACAGAAGCTCTCCTGCGAACCTTGCAGAACTAGCACTCCTGAAAGAAAGGATATTGCGGAGACATGGCTTAGCCACAGCCTGGGGGATGTTTCCAGAATCTCATTCTGGAAACATCCCCCAGGCTGTGGCTAAGCCATGTCTCCGCAATATCCTTTCTTTCAGGAGTGCTAGTTCTGCAAGGTTCGCAGGAGAGCTTCTGTAAAGTTTGGAAGGTAGGAGACGAGGTACTGGCAGAAGTGAAGCTGTGAGTACCGGCCGTGAGTCGCGCTTCGGTAGCTCAGTTGGTAGAGCACTTGCCCGCGAAAGGCAAAGGTCCCGAGTTCGAGTCTCGGTCGGGCACACAGTTTTAATCTGCCAGGAAGTTTCATATCAGCGCACACTCCGCTGCAGAGTGAAAATCTCATTCTGGAAACATCCCCCAGGCTGTGGCTAAGCCATGTCTCCGCAATATCCTTTCTTTCAGGAGTGCTAGTTCTGCAAGGTTCGCAGGAGAGCTTCTGTAAAGTTTGGAAGGTAGGAGACGAGGTACTGGCAGAAGTGAAGCTGTGAGTACCGGCCGTGAGTCGTGCTTCGGTAGCTCAGTTGGTAGAGCACTTGCCCGCGAAAGGCAAAGGTCCCGAGTTCGAGTCTCGGTCGGGCACACAGTTTTAATCTGCCAGGAAGTTTCATATCAGCGCACACTCCGCTGCAGAGTGAAAATCTCATTCTGGAAACATCCCCCAGGCTGTGGCTAAGCCATGTCTCCGCAATATCCTTTCTTTCAGGAGTGCTAGTTCTGCAAGGTTCGCAGGAGAGCTTCTGTAAAGTTTGGAAGGTAGGAGACGAGGTACTGGCAGAAGTGAAGCTGTGAGTACCGGCCGTGAGTCGTGCTTCGGTAGCTCAGTTGGTAGAGCACTTGCCCGCGAAAGGCAAAGGTCCCGAGTTCGAGTCTCGGTCGGGCACACAGTTTTAATCTGCCAGGAAGTTTCATATCAGCGCACACTCCGCTGCAGAGTGAAAATCTCATTCTGGAAACATCCCCCAGGCTGTGGCTAAGCCATGTCTCCGCAATATCCTTTCTTTCAGGAGTGCTAGTTCTGCAAGGTTCGTAGGAGAGCTTCTGTAAAGTTTGGAAGGTAGGAGACGAGGTACTGGCAGAAGTGAAGCTGTGAGTACCGGCCGTGAGTCGTGCTTCGGTAGCTCAGTTGGTAGAGCACTTGCCCGCGAAAGGCAAAGGTCCCGAGTTCGAGTCTCGGTCGGGCACACAGTTTTAATCTGCCAGGAAGTTTCAAAATTTGCTATTGCTTACTATCTGCTTCAGTCACATTAAATGTTTGGTTTTGAAAAACTTGTTAGCTTCTCTAACCACTTCAGCTCATATGTCATCAGTAAAATGAAGCTGATTCAGGCACACTCGATCAGTGTATTTTCCATCTCCTTGCCTGCTTTCTGTTCCAGTCCTAAGTCTCCCACTATCCAGATGAAGTCCAAGAGAAGCTTTGTCACTTATATGTATATTCAAACAATGGAAACACACACACACACACACACACACACACACACACACACACACACACACACACACACACTGGTGTGTTTCCATTGTTTGAATATACGTGTGTGTGTGTGTGTGTGTGTGTGTGTGTGTGTGTGTGTGTGTGTGTGTGTTTTGTATAATTCAGAAGGCCACCACTATTGCTCCATTCTGTAATTTTGTTCACAACTTGCAAATAATCCATTTTGCTCTATCTACTTCTAAAACAACATGTTATTTTGGTGAGTACCATGTATGTTACACAGAGTATGCTGATAGACATAGTTTTCTATCCCTTGCCTATGTCCTTTATTGTGAAAGTCTAAAATGGTTTAAAACTGTGATGAACTGTAAAATTTATTTGCTGTTTGATATAATATAGTCCGTTTCATGTTTAGTTAATTTAGCCTAGCAAATTCATTTTTCTATTTGTTTTTTAAGCATCTGTTAACAGTAAACATGTTGTCATCTTTGGCAAATTGTGCTAATGTGTGACCTCTGTAATTTCCTGTACTGGGCCCAAAGCTTCTAACTGCATAGTCATTATTGAAATTGTCTTTCTTTGGCATTAAGATCCGCAGTATCATTTTGTAGTGGGGTTTGTTTTGCTGCCAGTTACCAGTGCCTCTAACATCCCGTATTTGACTCAAGGGAAGGAATACTAGGAGTTGTGGGCTGAAGGAAGTCTGACACTGGCTTCATAACATACCTAGCTACTATTCTCCCCACATTTTGCTACGTGACATTTGCAAAAGCTGAGTCTACTACTTTTTATTTAGAGACAATAAGTTACTGAACTCCAGGAATCAAAGATATAGCAATGGAATAGGAATAGGGTTAACTACCCGAAGGTAGTGTTATAGGTGCTTTGCTGTTCCTTATCTACAGAAACGATTTGGAGACAATCTGAGCAGCCGTATTCAGTTGTTTGCAGATGACGCAGTCATTTATCGACTAATAAAGTCATCACAAGATCAAAACAAACTGCAAAACGATTTAGAAAAAATATCTGAATGGTGTGAAAAGTGGCAGTTGACCCTAAATGACAAAAAGTGAGAGGTCATCCACAGAGTGCTAAAAGGAAATTGTTGAACTTCGGTTACACGATAAATCGGTCTAATCTAAAAGCCATAAATTCAACTAAATACCTAGGTATTACAATTACGAACAACTTAAAGGAACACATAGAAAATGTTGTGGGGAAGGCTAACCAAAGACTGCGTTTTATTGGCAGGAGTCGTAGAAAATGTAACAGACCTACTAAGGAGGCTGCCTGCACTACGCTTGTCTGTCCTTTTTTAGAATACTGCTGCGCTGTGTGAGATCCTTACCAGATAGGATTGACAGAGTATATCGAAAAAGTTCAAAGAAAGGCAGTAAGTTTTGTATTATCGCGAAATATGGGACATAGTGCCACAGAAATGATACAGGATTTGGGCTGGACATCATTAAAAGAAAAGCGTTTTTCATTGCGACGCAATCTTCTCACAATATCCCAATCACCAACTTTCTCCTCCGAATGTGATAATATTCTGTTGACACTGACCTACATAGGGAGGAACGATCACCACAATAAAATATGGGAAATCAGAGCTTCTACTGAAAGATATAGGTGTTCATTCTCTCTGCATGCTATACAAGATTGGAATAGTAGAGAATTGTGAAGGTGGTTCCTCTGCCAAGCACTTAAATGTTATTTGCAGAGTATCCATGTAGATGTAGATGAACTAGCATCAGAATACTTTTCTCTGTGTGGTGCTTTTATTTTAGCCAAGATTGCAATCTAAGTCTACCTCTAAGAATAAGCTCATAGCTCGATACTAGTTTAGTATTAACATACAGAGTTTGGTTATGCAGCCATAGCCTTTGGTTATGCATCATCTTGAATTTGAACATAGGAAAGGTGACCATCAGTACAGAGGCACCACTTAAAAATACCCTCAACAATATGTGTGGAAAATTACCTAATAATCATTGGTATTGGCTTGTTTGTTGGGCAATATGCCATCATCAAAACTAAATCCCACTTGTAATTTTTTTCCACAGGAGCAGAAAATTCAAATCACATGCTTCCAGTCTGTCACTCAAAATCCACATGGAGATTCTCCACAATTCAGACAACTGGAAGTACCTCTACATATAGAGCCAACGGTGTCACTATCTACACCAAATATTCAGGTAGAATTACAGAGATGAAGTTTGATTTCAATATAGATATTTAATTTCTTTAAGATGTTTAATATTAAGTTATTAATTTTTAGTCAATGGCGGTACTGCCAGAAATTCTGTTTCAAGAAGAAAAGGATAGCTATGACAAAACAACAAAGATTCCTCATCTGAACTACATTGCACAGTTGAACAACAGAGCAGGTAATTGCTGATTAAATTCTTGTATGTAAAATGATGTCAGACAGACAAATGTGGCTATATTTAAGACAAGCACTTAGAAAAGTAGCTTCAGTAAGGACAAGCATGTGTAATTTAAACGTTTCCACTATTTTTATGGTTGCAATGTTTGTAAACTGCCATATGCATTACAAATTGTTGTACTGCACACTGTTTGCCAGGTGATATGCGTAGTGAGGATGCTTAATATTTCCATTTTCTCTGCTTTGTATTAGAATAGCTGAATAAAAATAAACTTCATTACATAAAACTCTCTGGTTTTTGCGACTTTCTCTAGCTGAAATGTGTGGGTCATTCAGTAAGTACTGCCCCCTAATATATAAATTTTAATTCACAAGAAAACTCAAGTGAAATTTTCGTAGTATTCAGTGACAAATTTAGGAAAATAAAGCAGAATTCCCATTCAAGTTGTGCAGACTGAACAGTCTTTGCCACACATATATGTTCTTGCACTATCATGGAAATCGTCAGAGACTTTGATGTGCAAATTTCATGAAAATATGATTTAAGTATCTTCAGGGATTACATTCTGGGTGTTTAGTGCAGTTAAGGTAGTTGTGCACTGGCTGCTCTTCTTTTGATCACTCAGAGACAGTCATCTCACAGCTCCCATACATAAAATTCAGGGTTTTACCTCCAGCATTGAGGAATTCCAGCACATACACTTGTCTGATTCACATGCTAACATTAGCTGTTTCCTCAAGTACTACAGTGCTGAAGCTTACCAGTATTCCCAAAAACTTTAGAAAACAATACTCTTGTACCAAACACCAAACTTTTGCTATGTTACTTCAGTACTGCATGTGTTGAAAGTAGGAAGTACTACTTTCTGACCTACCACCATAAATCCACATTGCTACTAGAACAGCTGTTCTCTTAATAATATCAATATAGTTTACAAGTTTTTTGGTTTATAGCAGAATTACCTTTTTCTCTTTACAGTTTATTTCAACAACTTCCCTAGCTGTCTGTCAGGTTTGTGCACAAATTTAGTTGTTTGCTGTTTGGACTTCAACAAAACTGATCAGAACACACTGCATGTCACCCTTGGGATTGTTTGCTGGCATCATTAAACAACAAAACAGTCAACATAAATTCAAACCGAATAGACACAGAATGCCAAAATGTAAAAAGTTATTAGTAAGAAGAATGCCATTAGACAGTGCACCTTGTGGACAAGTCTTAATAGGAACTTACTTATTTATGACCAGAGAGGGTACATAGACATTTTTCCAGTGAGATTTGACAAGCTGAATGGCATATCCCATGCTTTTAAGCTATTGTGTCGGTACCTGCTGATTAAATTATCTGACACACTAATATCAATTGCCTCCATTATTGAGCTGTTCCAAAAATTTGCTGCCTGCACCAATATGTGGTCTCTTTGTATTTCATTTCCTGCTCGCGGTTAAGGCAATGTTCAGCAGCAGCTGATCGAATTGTCTGCTCAAGTCTGATGTAATGCTTGTTTTCTTTAGAAATTTTTTTTTCAACAGTTGCTATAGTTTCCTCAATATGCAACATTCATTTGCATGGCACATGGTATAAAGCTAGTTTTTGGAACCTCATATTATCTTTCACATAACCTTTAAGACCATTTAATTTTGTTGGAGTATTTGATATACCTTAAAACAATATTTTGCCAGTATTCTCCCGATCTTCCCTGAAATGGCACCAGTGTATGGGAGGTATAAAATTCTGACTGCTTCTTCATTAATTGAAATACTAAAGTACCATCATCATGGCACAGGTGATGAATTTTTGGGACAGTGTAATAAAGGAGGCAATTGAAATTAGAAAGGTGGATAATTTAATTAACGAGGGCCGATGCTTTATTTAAGTAAAGCATGGAGTGTGGCACCCAGTTTGCTTAGATCTTCTCAGACAGCACTTCGATGCACTCTTAGTACGACATTTTTCAGTAAAGTTTATTGTCTTGTGACATTCTTCTTACATATAACTATTTATGCTTTGAATTTCTTTTGATCATTTTATTGTTTAACAGCACCAGGAAACGACTTTAAAGGCATTTCCAGGTAAGAGAAGAATTTCTGGCAGAACTGGACCTGTGAGGACGAGTTGTGCTTGGATATCTCTGTCAATAGAGCACTTGCCAACAAAAGGAAAAGGTCTCAGGTTCAAGTCATGGTCCGATTACAGTTTTAATCTGCCAGGAAGTTTCAATCACAAGGGTAGTCTGCATTATGTTCCATTCACAATTTGGTTGCAGTCCAAACAGCAAGCAATGAAATTTGCACTCGGCACAGTATAAAAACAACTAGGGAAGTTGTCGAAATATCATGATAGACAAAACTTGGCTGTAAATGCAAAAAACATGTGAACCCTCAGTTTTTATGAGAAAGTTTGTAGGGTAGCAGCCATATACATAAATCAATATATGTAATTATTGGAGAAAAAGCATGGAAGATTTGAAAGAAGCTTGCTTAATTGTCATCAGTATTCAGCAATAGGCAGCACATTGGCCACGGAATAAAGTCTTCTTTGATTTAATAATTTAATGTCCCGTATAGAGCATTTCATGTTGTTTAACAGTGAGCCAATAGTAACTGATGTGTAATTTTTGAATTTGCTGAATGCAATTATTAGTGATAATCCTGCCTCTGAACTTTTATTATTTCTTCCAGTACTAACCCATGCCCTCTGCCGGATTACTGAGGCCGTATCTGGACCATTACTGACAGCTCTGGAAAAAAGGATAACTGCCAATGAGAAGCGGTGTCAAGAGTTACAGCGTGAAAAGGAGGCCCTACTGAAGTTAAGATCATCCAACCAATAGAGACTGCTTTACCTGTGATATGTGGAAACTGTGTGCTTGTGTTGTTACAAGGGGATGCAATGTAGACAAAATGAATTTAATATGTTGTGTATACCCCCAAATTACAATAAATGTCAGCTAAAATCCTCTTCAGGAAAATCTTGAATACTGTCGTTTTGTAGATAATAGTTTGTGAGTGGTTCCACTTTCAACCATTCAAATCAACATTGTGATAAAGAGAAAAGGGTAACAGTGGTTACCATATCAAGTACCTGCAGTTGAATTATATGGTACACCACACAATATAAGCTCACAAGACGAAAAATTAGTCACCGTCTTACAAGAGCATGCTGGTCACTCTAGAGTGCTACGGGTGGTGTAGAACTGGTATCAGACATTCACGTGATCCTCCTCCACTGCCATAAGTCGTATGTGTGATGGTTGTATGGAATCAGTGCAGTAAGATGGGTCAGTGTGGAGACGTTACTAAATGACAGAACAGAACTAAATGTCTTTGGACCTACCAATGACCACATTGTGAATCACATTGCCAAATTTGTTGGTATATCAGTGTGGAGGGTCCAATGTTGACTAGAAGGAATAGTGTACCACCCAGACTTGTAATATGATGTAAGAAGAGATGTTGTAAAAAGATGCTAACCAAAGAATAACAGTAGGTTTAAAAAAATTACGGAAATTGCTACTGCCAATGAATGCAGATCCATCTCGACAAGTTTCTGACAGAACATTACAACAGGAAATGCGCACATTGGCTGTTTGGAATCAGGTGCCTTGCGAAAGGCCATTTGATGTCTTCTGTAGGCCAAACAACACAGAAACTGAACAGCAGCTGACTGGAGTTGTACAGTGTTGGCTGGTAAGATGTGATTTTGCCTCTTTCCAGTTATACTAGGCAGTGAGTGCACTGACAGCTTAATGAGGTGTTCAACCAGCAGTGTGTTGAGGCTGTAGTTCAGGTTAGAGGTGGTTTCATGATGCTTTGGGGGCCCGCTCATTCACACTGTGATCGCACTTTGTTTTACCCATTAAATCTCGCAATCTTAATCTCATAGAAAATGTTTGGGACTATTTGGAACAATGGGTGAAATGTGGTAATCAACATCTGTACAGTTTGGTAACTTCATCTGGACATGGCATACCTGAAGAAACCTGAGGTCGTTTTTGAGACTTGAGATAGCATTACACAGTATTGTCAAGATGTCTCCTGGACGTGACTAATTTTTTGTCAGGTGTGTATATATTGCCTCATACTGTGATATTATGATGCTGTGAAAAAAAACTACACTGTCTGATTCTACCTAATGGCACTACTGAAACGGCAAATATAAGCAACCATACCAAGAAATAGATGCAAAAATCAAATAACTATCATCATGTGCTTCATGTTCTGTTCTTGTCAGAGCCACAAATGAGAGCTCAGCTACCTGAAAGATGCTGAGGGTGAGGATTCCTCATATGCAGAATTTCATGGCAATAGCACGTACAGGAGATCTCATTTTAGCCCTTTCATTTCATTGTACTTCATTAATTAGTTGACAGTTGTTGACAACTGGAGCCTAATTTTCTGTGGTGTGTGTACCTACAACAATATGTTTGACATCTGCTGCATGAATACCACATCCCGAAGATATCAGAGTGTACTTTCTTAACGTGTTAGGGAGTGACAGTTAGACAGATGATAATAGTGTTACAATTCCTGCCTGTTATTTTCTTTAGTTTCTTGAGCAATATTTTACATGCAATAGAAGTTTCTCCTTGATGCTAACATAATGATTAACCCATGAATGAGCACAGAAGAGGACAATTTTGAATAAATGAACTTATTCCTTTTATGTCTGAAGATTGTTAGGAATGTAAGTTCCGCTGCCTGGTGCACGGAGGAGTTGGGAGTAGTTGCATAGTTTCGTTGTAGCTCTGTTTCCCAAAAATTCTTGGATTTTAGGTCTAACTGCTACACAAGATGTGATACTGAACTGTTGTTTGCCCCACAACTATAAATCAAAATGGCCACCATCATTAGAAAATCTCACTACCAATTAATTACTTGCTTTAATATACGAGGGCTGTTTTTTTCCCAACCTCCGATCGGCCATAAATAAAAGACAAGGTCATAGAAAACAATTATTTTATTACCAGAAGTTTTGTACACTTATGGTTACTTTTCAACATAACCACCAAGAAGATTGACACATTTATCATACCCGTGGATTTGGCGGAAGAGTTATACCAAGACTACAAAGTTACTACAGTAGGAACTCTCCAGTCAAACAGGAAGCATATTTAAGACATAATGAAGAACACGTCAAATCGAGAGCTATATTCATCAATGTTCTTGTTCACAGACCCATCAACAGGTAGGCCTCCAGTAACTTTGGTGTCCTACTAAAGGTGGAATTGATACCATTGATCAAATGGCACGTATGTACACCTGCAAGAGGGGAAGAAAGAGATGGCCTCTATCTGTATTTTACGCTCTCATCGACATTTGTGCTATGAATGCAACCACCATATTCATCCAGCAACATCCAAGATGGAATGAAAAGAAATACAACAAACGGAAACTTTATCTTCTGCAAGCTGGAATGGAACTAGTGAAATTGCAGGTAGAAGAAAGAAGTGCAAATGCAAGAGGGTTATCTAACCAAATTGTTCAATCAATGGAGACTATTCTACAAAAGAAAATCAAAGAAGTGACAACAGAAGCACGTCAGCCTCCTGCGGGGAAAGGTCGGTGCCATATTTGTGTAAGAGAAGCTAAAACAAAGGAGCAGAAATAAAACAATCTAAGTAAACCGAAACAGTATTGTGGACAGCACCATAAACATGTGTGTAACACACATTCAGAAAAAATTGTGAAGTGTGTCTCTTGCCTTGAAGTTGAGGACTCAGAGTGGTCTATTGTATATGAACATATCTATATTTTGTATTGTAATATGTCAATTTTTTATTCACTCAATCCAATATTTATAACAATTAACAATATTTATAAACCAATGCCTTAATTAAAATACATAAACCATTTTGAAAGTTGTAATTTTTTGTCAGTAAACTTATTTAATACCTGTGGGCTTGCCGAACCTCCCCCCCCCCCCACCCCCCTCCACCCGCCGCAGGCATCCAAGTTAGAAAAAAGGCTTGTGTGTCCTAGGGTTAGGGCAAGCCAAGTACTTCTCGACGCTTGACCTCGCAAGCGGGTACCATCAAATTTTTACGGATGAGAAGAACAGAGACAAAACGGCATTCAGCTCAAATTATCAACATTACGAATACAAAAGAATGCTGATGGGACTGAAGGGAGCCTCAGGATGTTTCCAGAGACTGATGAATACAGTCTTGGCAGGTTTGCAAATTGTGAAATGTTTTGTATATTTAGATGACATAGTATGCTATGGGAAAAACCAGCAGGAGCATAACGAAAAGCTCCGGGAAATATTTGACAGGTTGTGAGAGCACAATTTGAAGCTGCAACCAGATGAGTGTGAATTCCTGAGGAAGGAGGTAATCTTTCTAGGTCATTTTATTACTGACAAAGGAATATCACCAGATATGGAGAAGGTGAAGTTCTTCCCACAACCAAGGCCAACCAAAGATTTGAAAGTGTTTTTCAGATTAATAGGTTATTACCACTGTTTCATTGCAAACCTTAGCAAAATTGCGAAACCTTTCCATGAGCTCTTAAAGAAAGGAGTGGAGTACCAATGGGGCGAATGACAGAACAATGCGTTCGAGGAGCTGAAGGAGAAACTGATAAACCCTCCGCCACTTCAGTGTCCCGATTTTACGAAACCATTTATCATCACAAGTGACACTAGTAACGCAGCCTTGGGAGCTGTGTTATCACAAGGAAAGAAGGTTGGCGAAGAATTGCATATGCATCCAGAGCACAGAAGAAGGCAGAACTGAACTATAGTACAACAGAAAAGGAATCGTTTTCTATAGTGCACGTGGTAAAACAGTTTAGACCGTATGTATATGGCCGAAAGTTTACTGTGGCGACAGACCATAAGCCACTAACATGGATATTTAGTGTCAAAGATCACAGTTCGAGACTCCTGAAGTGGAGACTGAAGCTCGAATATGGAGACAGAGAAGATCTCTATAGCACAAGAAAGTGGCGAACAAAGTTCCATAAACTTGCGGCAAGCACAAGTGTTGGCTGAAGTAGAACAGGAAACAGATAGCTAAGAGGAAATTAGTCCTGAGGAAAAGGAGAATATACTAAAAGAGATGTATAAATCCCTTGGGAGGGCACCAGGGAATGCATAGGACACTCGAAAGAATCAAGGCATGCAAGCAGTGGCGCGGAATGAAGCGTGACATTGAAAACTACATTAGGAAATGTCCCTCATGTCAAAAGAATAAAACACACAGATGAAAACAAGGATGCCCTTAGCAATTACAGGCACAGAAAAATGCACGATGGTTGTAGTGGGTCCTCTAGATGTACCCAGAACAGGAAAAAGGTACATGTTAACATTTCAGGACGATTTAAGTAAGTTTACCTTGGCAGTTCCAATTGAAAGCAAGACGCCGGAACGGTAGCTGAAGCGTTTGTGGAAAACATTGTCTTAAGATATGGAATTCCATCAGTGTTGTTAACGGATCAGGGTTCAAATTTTATGAGGGACGTTTTTAAAAAAGTGTGTAAATTGTTGAGGGTGAAACACATACGTACTACAGCTTACCACCCAGAATCAAATAGTGCACTAGAAAGAAGTCATAGAACACTTGCAGAATATCTCAGGCACTTTGTAACAGGAGATCAATGTTCTTGGGACAAATGGGTGCCATATGCAATTTTTGTGTTCAACACTACACCACACAGCAGCACAGGTTACACACCATTCGAGCTACTATGTGGAAGAAAGGTCAACATACCAGGAGCACTGCAGCAAGAAACACAACTGGTAAGTTACGATTATGAATTGTATGTAAATAGGCTAAGAGCGAGAATGCAGAAAGCCCACGGAGTGGCTAGAGACTCAGTCATAAGGAGTAAGAAAATCAGTAAAGGACAGTATGACATGAAGCTGAATCCAAAAGAATTCAAGGTAGGAGATAAAGTGTTACTGCACGATGAGTCAGTGAGACGTGGTAGATCTCTGAAATTAAATTTGCAGTGGAGAGATCCATTTGAAGTATTAAAAGTGGAAGGTCCTAATGTAGTAATAAAAATTAAGAGAAATAAGGAAACAAAAGTACATGCCAATAGGTTGAAACAGTTCTTTTAAATTTCAGGTATGGCAATCAAGTGGCAAGTTGTGCAACTCATCATAGTGGTAGCAACATATATCATCACTGCATCAGAGTATGCAACGAACAATTTCCAAGTGACACAGCTTCCGAGCTCGTCAGGATTGTACTATGATAATGTAGGACAAGTAGAAATATATAGTACTACATGGAGAATTGTTACATATGTGAATCTAGATACAATAGCAGAGAGGTTTCAGAAGGCGGAAAAGTCTGGTAAGGCAGCGGTACAAAGATGCTAGGAAACACTAAAACAATTAAATGTAGGATTAATAGACTGTAGGTTATTAGATCAATAAGTAACACATCACATGGTAGAGGTAACGGGTTTGCAACAATTAGTACAACAGCTGACGAAACACAAAACCAGAAGTAAGAGAGGAGTATCCAGCTTCATCGGACAGGTGAGTAAAATACTGTTAGGAACACTGGATGAAGCAGATGCAGCATACTATACAGAAAGAGTAGATGCTATGGAGAGAAACTCTGAAGGGTTGGTGAGGTTAACATACGAACAGGTGGCAGTGGTAAGGGCCACATCAACAGGAGTGAACAGGACAGTGTATACACTAGAATCAAACGAACATGTTTTAAAAACAGGCATGCAAAAATTAGAACGGTTCATGAGAGAATATGTAAGGGAAATGGACATGGGTTTCAAACATGTAGCGTCCTTTGCCACAGTGACAGAACAGGTATTACAATTAGCAGCAGTGTTTGGCAAAATTGAGGAAGAATACGAACAAATGATAAACGCTATTGTGGATGCTCAAAAGGGAATACTGCAGTCCAAATTGTAAAATACCTGAGTTTAATACGGGATGAACTAAAAGATGTAAAGTTTCCTGTTCCTCTAGCTGAATCCTCAGGTTACCTATTACTGAGAATAATTGATTTAGATGTTTTCATCTCAGGTAGCATATTAGGGTATGTAATTAACATTCCATTGATAGATAATAGTAATTTCAACCTGTATAGAGTACTTCCATTACCTAAGAGATCCTAGAGATGAAAGGGAGATACCTTTATACACAGCCAGAAAAAGAATTCTTACTAATAGATGAATCCAAACGGCAATATGCGAAACTTTCTGCGGAGCAACTAAAATGCAAAGAACTAAGTAAGAATAGGCGACTGTGCAGTCTTTTGCCTTGTTATCAACATTTGACCACAAAGAGTGTGAAGCCAAGTTGTTGCAGACGGTGAGAGAAATTCCGGGAGACTGTGTGCGAAAGGTAGTCGCACTGAATCAGAGCCTTTGGACACATCTAAACAGTAATGAATGGTTATACGTAGCTCGTAAGGAAGAAGGCTTAATGGTACTATGTGGAAAGGAACCACCAAAGGTCCTCACAATGAAAGAGGTAGGCAAAATAAGTTTCTATAGTAAATGTAAGGAATATGGAACCAGTGTTCATACAGATAGACACAGTAACACAGTAATGTAACCAAGAAAGAAATAATGGCGCAGATTAATTTAGAGTTTGATTGTTGCGTTGTAAATGAAGAAAAGCGAAATGTCTCAATGTTAACGTTAGACTTACCATTGGATCATGTAGTAACACAGTTGGACGATTTGAAGGTCGCAGGAAAAAGACTGGATGGCGTCCAGAGAATGGTAGAGAGACAGGAGGAAGAATTGAAATATTCACGGTATTTCACACACTATTCCATAACCACAAATGTATCCATAGCAATAATTATCCTTATTATAATAACATGCTGTTGCGAACAATGCACATGTTGCAAAGACTGTTTTAAGAGCATATCGAAATATTTTGAAGACAGTGATTGTTGTTTTAAAGTATGCATAAGAAACACCATTGTGAACCAGTACCCAGAAACTAGTTTAACTAGAATACAAAGTATAAAGGGTCTGAAGATGTGGTAATTTATGAAAGATGTGGAAAAGGCCAAGAAGAGACGGCATTGTTCAGAAACAGACGTTAAATAACAGTAAAATGTTAAAAATATGCATACAAAAGTCTAATTGTAAAAAATTAAAGCAAAAGTTGTCTTATGAAATGTATAATGTCACTGTGACAATGTTAAATGTTCTTGGCCATGCTCAGTGATGTTGCTGTAATTGTATTTATCAGTAATTACTGATACTATATTTTGATATATATCAATGTTTAATTGTATGTATCAATGTCTAATGAAATTGTATTTTGATACAATTGTAACTGTATGCTGTCCATGTATAATGTCATCGTGTTTTACCTAAGGCTTAATGGACCTGGGTTACCAAGTGTGTAATGAAAAAATAACATGTCAAATGCTGATGTAACAAATAAATGTAAAATCTGTAAAGTTGTAATCAAAAGGAAAATAAAAAGAGTCACAACTGACGCTACTGTGAGGAGTAACACCAATTTCCCTGGCGGGGGAGATGTTGCAACCATAGGAAAAAGCCAAGTCTAATTACAATTGTTCTCAGGCAGTACACTGGAAATAGTAGGTAGTAAGTGAATTAAAAATGCAGCACTGGATGCAAGGTGTGGCAGAGAGGTCATAAAAGAAACGGTGCAGCTGGAGAGCCGAGGCAGCAGTCCAAACTGCCTGCTGGGCAGCTGTGCGCAATAAGAAAGCAAACAGCCACCAAGTTATAAAGATACAAAGAAGCTCTGTGCAGGGACCCGTAATAAGCAATCACTTAGAGTATCAACAGAAAGCATTCCTGGTTAGAGAGAGAAGTCTGAGAGCGGAAAGAGAAAGTAAGAGCGCCCCTGGTGGGGACCGCACTACGTCATGAGGAGCCAATGGAGGGCTCAGGATACAGTATGTGACCATGTAGGAAGAGCCCCTTCTATCCCTCCACCCAGCTTCTGAAGAAAAGTAATGAAATTAATACTTAAACAATACCCAATAAAGTTGCACTTGATGCTACGTCATGCCAACTGATGACGGGTCGAAGGGGAAAAGTTAACAAAACTTGGGAGCATGCTGCTCCGGTCTCTCTCTCTCTCTCTCTCTCTCTCTCTCTCTCTCTCTCTCTCTCTCTCGGTTAGGCTCCCGGTAATGAAAATAGTCAGTGTGGACAGCAGCAGCTGACTTGAGCTGAGGAACAGGCTGTAGGCAGGCAGCCAGAGATGGTCACTGATGAGTATTTAGGCAGTGGCTGCGGGACTCTGATGTAGGTGCTAGTGTGGAGAGAAGGTACTGAAGAGCTTTTATCAGGCAGTCGGAATGGTGGAAGTTAGTCACCATCTCTTTAATAGGCTTGGCCATCCTGTAGGTACGATCATTACACAGTTAGGGCAATCTGTATTATTTCTGAATAAACTAGAACTTGTGTAAGGTTCGGGAGAGTTTACTTCTACCCACTTCCTAGCCTTGTACCTTCACACCAGGGATTTCAACATCTTAGCCAGATCAAAAGTTTCCCTCTCACTAAGGTCAACCAACTAAATCCCTTTCACGAACCGTGTTGCTCAATCCCTTGCAAAACCCATGCTTGGGATGAGACAAGGCACAATGAAAGGACTGTTACACATCATAGCTTTCAGCCAAAGCATTCTTCAGCAAAGAAAAAACACACACACGTATTCACAGAACCAAGCACACCTTATGCACATATGACTGCTACTACTGGCAACTCCAACCATAATGCAACTGTCACATGAGAATCTGGAGTGGGTGGGGAAGTGAGATGGATGGCAGGTTCTGAGTGGAGGGAGAGAAGAGCACTGTATGGTGCGGTGTGCAGAGACTAGATGGCAGCGTGATGAGACTGCCAAAAAAAGGAGTGGAAAAACAGAGAAGCATGGAAGGGGAAAGGATGAGTGGGTGGGCAGTGGGCAGCACCCAGTGAGGATGAGGGGATGTGAAAAGGGACAAGGTGTTATGACAAAGGGAATGGAAACTTGGGTGGGCAGTGTGGAGACAGGAGAATACCATAGGTTGTGGCTGGGATAATTTTGGGAGCAAAGATAACTACCATCTACGCAGTTTAGAAAAGCTGGTGGTGGAGGGGAGGTTCCAGATGGTCCAGGTTGCGAAGCAGCTATTGAAATCAAGCATGTTATGTTCAACTGCACATTGTGCCCAGACTGCTATACTTTTCTTGTGGCGAGTTTGACAGTGGCCATTCATCATGGTGGAGAGCTGGTTGGTAGTCATACCAATACAAAAAAAAGTGCAATGATTACAGCAGAGCTGGTATATGACATGGCTGCTTTCATAGGTAGTGTGGCCTGTGATGGGAACAGGAATAGGAAGCACTGGGTGGGTGGGATTTGGCAGGTCTTCCACCTGGCCACAGGGATATGATCTTTGTGGCAAGGAGTTGGGGTTTGAATTGGGATTGGGAGTGGCTTAGGGATGGACTAGGATGTCGTGGGGATTGGGTGGGTAATGGTACACCACAATAGGAAGGGTGGGAAGGATCCTGGGTGTGACATCCCTCATTTCAGGACATGGTGGAAGATAATCAAAGCCCTGATGAAGGATGTGGTTTAGTTGTTCCAGTCTGGGGTGGTACTGGGTGCTGAGGAGGGCATTCTTTCATAGCTGGCTCTTGGTGGTGTATGGGGAAATTGCATGTAAAAATCTGTTTGCTAACTGGATCCGGAGGATAGTTCCTGTCTGATGGCCTTTGGTAATGCTCTCAGCATACCGGGAAAGGGAGGTGTCACTGCAGATATGATGTCCCCAGATGACCCCCTGCACGTCCGGGGGTTAGAATAGGCCCGAGGTATTCCTGCCTGTCGCAAGAGGTGACTAAAAAGAGTCTCTCACGTTTTGGCCTTTGTGTGACGGTCCCCTGTAAGGTTTGACCTCCATTTTTCAAAATTTTCCCGAAGAGCGAGCTAATTGCCGAAGGGTGCCTTACGTGGTGCTTTGTGCCATCATGCTCTGAGACCTATTGCATCCTTCGTTGACGTGGGTCTGCACTTCTGCTCATTCTCCAACTGTTGGGCAAAGTCACCCTCCTGGGTGCATATTTTTCCATTAACTGTGCAGTATTGTTTTCTACGCTGACGATGATAATGGACTTGTTTACACCTGATATCCAGCACGGTAGCCAGTCCATTGTGGTGGGGCCGCCATGTACCCTGTTGGTTGGAGCCCCCTGATCACACGGGGATCGCTCTGCTGATGCCTGCACCATTAACTCCCCACGTATGCAGAGGAGTAGATGCCTGTCACCCTGGGGCATTGGGACTCCCGGCAATGGTCATCCGGCCAGCTGGCCTTTGCTGCGGCTGGGTGGCACCCGTGGGGAGGGCCCCTGGTTGGAGTGGGGGGCATCAGGGCAGATGACACGCGATTTAGAGCAGCGAGATGTACATTTCGTTTGGTGTGTCCACCAGGGTCCGAAGGATAATCAGGTTGCCACTGGTGCCTTCATCTTGGCCTTCACTGGTGATACATTACCCTAGAAGGTCAAGGTGATGGACCGCTGTGATGTAAAGCCCTATATCCCTCCCCCAATGCGGTGCTTTAAATGCTGGAAGTTCAATCATATGTCTTCCCGCTGTACTTCCAGCATCACATGTCAAGATTGCAAACGCCCATCACATCCCAATACTCCATGTGCCCCACCTCCCATCTGTGTCAACTGCGGAGAGCACTATTCGCCTTGCTCACCCGACTGCAGGATTCTCCAGAAATAAAGGAAAATCGTGTAGTAGAAGACCCTGAAACGACAGACCTACACTGAGGCTAAGAAGAAATTTGAACGCCTACTTCCTGTATGTATGACATTGTCTTATGCCGCCGCTATGACAATTCTAGCCCCATCAGCTCTGCCAAATCCAGTCACCTCTCAGAGTGAGAAGACTACACCTGCCCTCTTGTTGGTGAGGGGCACTTCCCTCCCTGTTGTCCTGCACCACCTACTTCAGGAGCCACACCCCCCAACCATCAGGGATATCAGTCCCCACTTCTGCACCAGAGAAGTGTAAATCTTCGACTCCTCTCGCTAGGAAGGGGTCTCTCTCTTTGCAGGTTTCTGCTAGTGGGAAAGATGACACCCACCAGTGGCTGAAGAGCCCAAAAGCAGCTGGTCGTAGGGCTTCACATTCATCCTCAGTCCTGGAGACTGAATCAGTGAAGTCCTCCCAGCCAGGGAAAACGAAGGAGCAGCGAGAGAAATCCAAAAAAAGATCCCCAAGACCAAGGGAATTGCAGTGCATCCACACCACTGCTACCTACAAGCTCTGCATCTGTGGATGAGGTGGAGATTCTGGTGTCCGCTGAGGACCTGGATCTCGCCGGACCCTCAGACACAATGGATATATGCTGCTCAGGCAATATGTCCATGGCAGCAGATGACCCTGAGGCATAAACTGCCTCATTGGTTGTTCTATGCCTTTCCAGTCTCATGATGACGTGATCCTGAAGTGAAATTGCAACAGTTTTTTTCCACCACCTGGCTGAGCTACGGCAACTGTTGAGCTTTACACCTGCTTTCTGCATTGCCCTCCAGGAATCCTGGTTCCCAGCAATGTAGACCCCTACCCTCCGCGGTTATAGGGCATACTATAGGAATCATAGCGACTATAATCGAGTGTCAAGTGGAGTTCGCGTTTATGTCCTAAACTCAGTCTGGAGTGAAACTGTGCCCCTTCAAACCCCTCTTGAAGCTATGGCTGTCAGAATGACACAGGAAATAACTGTCTGCAATGTATATCTTCCTCCAGATGGTGCAGTACCCCTGAATGTATTAGCTGCACTGATTGATCAGCTCCCTAAACCTTTCCTACTTTTGGGAGATTTTAACATCCACAACCTCTTGTGCGGTGGCACTGTGCTTACTGGCCGAGGCAGAGACGTCGAATCTTTCCTGTCTCAGTTGGACTGCTGCCTCTTAAATATTGGGGCCGCCACACATTTCAGTGTAGCTCATAGTAGTTACTTGGCCATTGATTTATCAATTTGCAGCCCAGGATTTCTCCCATCTATCCACCGGAGAGCACATGATGACCTGTGTGGTAGTGACCACTTCTCCATCGGCCTGCCACTCCCCCGGCGTCATGCCCACGGACGCCTGCCCATATGGGCTTTAAACAAGGCGGACTGGGAAACTTTCACCTCTGCTGTCACCATTGAATCTCCCCCACACGGGAACATTGATATGATGGTTGAGCAGGTGACTTCAACAATCCTTTCTGCGGCAGAAAACTTGATCCCCCGCTCTTTAGGGTGCCCCGTCAAAAGGCAGTCCCTTGGTGGTCACAGGAAGTCACGTTGCAGAAGCAATTAAATAGCATCGGCGAGCTCTACAGCGGCATAAGTGGCACCCTTCCTTGGAGAACCTTGTAGTCTTTAAGTGGCTACATGACTCCGTTTGCCAACTTATCTAACGATGGAAGCAGGAGTGTTGGGAGAGATGCGTGTCAACAGTTGGGTGCCATACATCACCTTCCCAACTCTGGGCAAGGATCAAACATGTTTTCGGGTACAAGGCCCCAACAGGTGTTCCCGGTGTTAACATACATGGTGTGTTATCTACCGATGCAATCGCAATTGCTGAGCACTATGCTCGAGCCTCTGTGTCGGAGAACCCCCCAGACTACCGCACTATCAAACAGTGGATGGAAGGGAAAGTCCTCTCATTCACTACACGCCACAGTGAACCCTATAACACCCCATTTACAGAGTGGGAGGTCCTCAGCACCCTTGCACGTTGCCCCGACACAGCTCCTGGGCCATATCGGATCCATAGCCAAATGATTAAACATCATTCGGCTGACTACAAGCAACATCTCCTTGTCATCTTCAACCGGATTGGGTGCAATGGCATATTTCCATCACAGTGGCAGGAGAGCATGATTATTCCGGTGCTCAAACCCGGTAAAAACCTACTTGATATGGATAGCTATTGGCCCATCTGCCTCACCAATGTTCTTTGTAAGCTGCTGTAGCATATGGTGTGTAGGTAGTTGTGTTGGGTCCTGGAGTCATGTGACCTGCTGGCCCTATGTCAGGGCAGTTTCTGCCAGGGTTGCTCTACCACTGATAATCTTGTGTCCCTCGAGTCTGCCATCCGAACAGCCTTTTTCAGAAGCCAACAACTAGTTGCCATCTTTTTTTATTTACTAAAAGAGTGTGACACGACCTGGCGACATCATATCCTCGCCACATTGTACGAGTGGGGTCTCCGAGGCCCGCTCATGATTTTTATCCAAAATTCCTGATTTTTATCCAGAATTTCCTTTTGCTTTGTACTTTCCATGTCCAAGTTGGTGCCTCCCGTAGTTCCCCGCCCCTATTCAGAAGAATGGAGTCCCTCAGGGCTCTGAGTGTATCTCTATTTTTAATGCCCATTAATAGTGTAGCAGCAGCTGTAGTGCCGTCTGCCTCACCTTCTCCCTTATGCAGACAACTTCTGCATTTCGTACTGCTCCACCAGTACTGGTGTTGCCGAGCAGCGCCTACAGGGGGCCATCCACAAGGCACAGTCATGGGCTCTATCCCACAGGTTCGTTTTTGGCCGCAAAGTCGTGCGTTATGCACTTCTGTCAGCATTGTACTGTTCAACCAGAACCCAGGACTTTAATGATGATCCACTCACTATAGTGGAGACATATCGATTCTTAGGACTGATTTTTGATGACCGATTGACTTTGCTTCGTCAGCTTAAGCAGAAGTGCTGGCAGCGCCTCAATGCCCTCAGCTGCCTGAGTGGCACCAACTGGGGTGCAGATCTCTCTACACTTCTCGAACTCAACAGAGCCCTTGTTCAATCCTGCCTTGACTACGGGAGTCTGGTTTATGGTTCAGTGGCACCCTCAGCATTGTGTTTACACGACTCAGTGCACCACTGTGGCGTTCGCCTAGCGACAGGAGCTTTTAGGACGAGTCCAGTGGCCAGCATAGTGGTGGCGGCCAGAGTCCCTCCATTGCAGGTTTGGCATGCACAACTGATGGCCAGTTACGTTGCACATGTTCGTAGTTCTCCTGCGCATCCAAATTACCATTTCCTTAACCCACCCACAGCTGCTCAGGTCAGGGCTTCCAATTGCAGTTCATGTCCAATCCCTTCTTTCTGAACTGGAGTCCTTGCCTTTACCACATATACTTGAGGTCCATTCAGGTACACCTCCATGGAGTACACCTATTTGTGGCTTCAACTGTACCTTTCACATGGCCCTAAGGACTCAGTTAACCTCAGGGCTCTCCTCTGCCACTTCCTCTCAATTCTTGACATGTACTGAGGCCATGAAGTGGCTTACACCAATGGCTCAGTGGCTGATGATCATGTCGGCTTCATGTATATCCATGGAGGTCATATTGAACAGCATTCCTTGCCCAATGGTTGCAGTGTTTTCACTGCCAAGCTGATGGCTATATCTCTTGCTCTTGAGCACATCTGTTCATGCCCAGGGGAGTCATTTCTTCTGTGTACTGACTCCTTGAGCAGCCTACAAGCTATCGATCAGTGCTACCCTCATCGTCCTTTGGTAGCGACCATCCAGGAGTCCATCTATGCCCTGGAACGGTCCAGTCATTCAGTGGTGTTTGTCTGGACCCCAGGTCACGTCGGAATCCCAGGCAACGAACATGCCGACAGGCTTGCCAAACAGGCTATGCGGAAACCACTTGTGGAGATAGGCTTCTCTGCAACTGACCTGCGTTCAGTACTATGCCGCAAGGTTTTGCGGCTTTGGGAGACAGAATGGCAGGGACTCTGCGGTTCTCTGTTGGCTCCGCATTGGCCACGCTTGGGTGACAAACCTGCTGCACCATGATGACCCACCTCAGTGGTGTTTGTCTGGACCCCAGGTCATGTCGGAATCTCAGGCATCAAACATGTCGACAGCTGGCCAAACAGGCTATGTAGAAACCACTTATGGAGATAGGCTTCTCTGCTACTGACATGCGTTCAGTACTACGCCGCAAGGTTTTGCGGCTTTGGTTTCCTTATATGGGTCATTTGATTTAAATAAATTTGCCACGTCATCTAATTGGGGTGAAATTACATTAGATGTTCCATAGGGTTCAATCATGGGTCCTCTTCTGTTCTTGATAAATGTGAACGACCTCCTTTGCTATCTGAAACAGGAAGCTGATCTGACACTGTTTGCTGATGATAAAAGCGTCATTATTAATCCAGTAAAAGAAACTCCAATTGAAAATGGTACAAATAAGGTCTTTGGAAAAGTCATTAATTGGTTTTCTGCAAATGGGCTTGCTCTAAACTTTGAAAAAACACAGTACATTCAATTTTCTATTGCAAAAAGTACAGTCCCTTCAATAAATATTACACATCAACAGAAGTCAGCAGACAGGGTAGAGCATACTAAGTTTTTGGGTGTACATATAGATGAGAATCTTAATTGGAAAATTCATATTTTGGATCTTCTAAAGCGACTAGGTTCACCAACTTCTGCAATCAGAATAATTGCCAATTTTGAGGATATATAAATTGGTAAGCTAACATACTTTGCATACTTTCACTCTGATGGCATACGGAATAATATTTTGGGATAACTCAACATTTAGACAAAAAGTATTCACTGCTCTAAAGAAAGTGGTTAGAATAATGTGTGGGGTTCAAAGTCACACATCTTGTAGGCATCTTTTTAAAAGATTGGGAATTCTTACAACAGCCCCAAAATACATTTACTCACTAATGAAATTTGTTCTCTACAATGTGGACCAGTTTAAAAACTACAGTGACATTCGTGATTGTAATACCACAAAAAAGCAAGACTTACACTACCCTTTACTCAACCTATCTTTGGCACAGAAAGGGGTAAAAATATGCTGCTATAAAAATTTTCGACAAATTACCAGATGAAATAAAATGCTGACAGACAGCAGTAATAGCTTCAAAAATAAACTGAAATCATATCTCCTTGACAACTCCTTTTATACCATGGATGAATTCTTGAATAGGAATAAATAAATCTATAAATATGGTATATGCATTTTGTGCCATTTAAGGGAATGGGGTAAATAATAGAAATATTAATCTTTAACTCTGTATTGTAATATGTATATATTAAAAAATCTTATTTCATATGTGCATTGCTTGTGCACTTGACACGTTCCACATCACAACGGCTACCATACCGTGCGATTGATCAATGGAACACGCAACCAACTAACTAACTAATTCAGTGTCGGTGCGGCACCTGGCTGACAGTGGCCCACATCTTGGTGAGCTGTCCTTCTTTGGCTGCCCTGCAACGGGCTCTTACGTTACTGGACTTGTTGCCATTAATTTTAGCTGACAACGTCTCATCGGCTAATTTAGTTTTACATTTTATACGTGACGGTGGGTTTTATCATTCTATATAAGTTTTCGCACATGTCCTTGGTCCCTTTGTGTTCTCCACTCTAATACTTTTAGGCTCGATGTTTTAATGTGTCTCAGAGTGGCTGGTTTTCCCTTTTTATTCTCATGGTCGGCCAGTCACTGTTATCTGCTCTCTTATTTTTATCCCTTCTACCTGTTTCTTGCATGTCTCTGTTGGTCTTCTTTTCCTATTTTGTCCATAGTACTGTAGGGTGTCCTTCTGTCGTTCTTCTGGTGTTATTGTGCTGTACATCTCCTTTCTTTCCTTCTTTCCCTTGTGTAATTATTTTACTGGGAACAAGGGACTGATGACCTCACAGTTTTGTCCCTTCACCTCTCCTTTAAACCAACCAATGGCTAGATGGCCAGGCTGTATGGGAGGGATTTCTTGGTGTAGAAAGGATGGCAGCTATCAATATGCGGGTAGTTTTGGTGGTTGTTGGGTTTAATGTGTCTTTCAGCATAGGAAAGGACAGCTACACATAGTCTCAAAACAGATCCTGGCCTAAATATCCTCCCTGCAGATAAAGGCTCCACCAGTGTCATGATGAATCACAGTGACTACCTGGCAAAAGACCTCTGCCAATTGTCTGCCTCATCATCTATAAACTCTGCCAGAGTTTTTTTTTTTCCTCTCCTCCAAATGGCACAATGTCAATACACTGAGGTGACAGAAGTCAAGGGATAACAAAATGCACATACGCAGATGACAGTATTATCACATACTCAAGGTATAAAAGGGCAAGGCATTGGCACAAAATTTGGCATTAATGGACCGTAGCAGCAGACAACCAACACGAGCGCCTTTGCTAACAGCACAAAAACACTGTACCACCCCTCCTGGGCTCGTAACCATATTGGTTGGACCCTATATGATTGGAAAACTGTTGTCTCATCAGATGAGTCCTGATTTCAGTTGGTAAGAGCCGATAGTAGTGTTTGAGTGTGGTGCAGACCCCATGAAGTCATGGACACAAGTTTTCAACAAGGCACTGTGCAAGCTGGTGGTGGCCCCCATAATGGTGTGGGGTGCGTTTACATGGAATGGATTGGGTCCTCTGGTCCAACTGAATCGATCGTTGACAACAAATGGTGGTGATTGGCTACTTGGAGACGTTTTGCACCCATTCATGTACTTCATGTTCCCAAATGATGACATGCCATTGGGCCACAATTGTTTGCGGTTGGTTTGAAGAACATTCTGGACAGTTCAAGAGAATGATTTGGGTGCCTGGCTCACCCAACATGAATCCCATTGATCATATTTGGATCATAATCAAGAGGTCAGTTTGCGCACAACATTCCACGTCGGCAACACTTTCGCAGTTATGAACAGCTATAGAGGCAGCCTGACTCTGTGAGGGACTTCCAACAACTTGTTGAACCCTTGCTGCACTACACTGGACCAAAGTACATTTGACACGATATTAGGGAGTATCCCATTACTCAGTGTGCTGTCATTTTGCCATTTGGAGATGGTGAATGGAATTGTGGATGCTAGAAAGTGAAGTGCCAAGCAGAGAGATAAGAACATTTCCAACATATTCTTATGTTTGCTTTCAATAGAGGGATAACAGCAGTGGAGGCAGCCAGAAACATTTGTGCCATGTATGGAGATAATGCCATTTGCACAGAGCATGGCTAGAAAATTGTTTTCTCATTTTGAAGCGGACGTTAGTGACTCAATGTTCAGGAAGACCTTCAGAGTTTGATGAACATCATTTAAACACATTAATCCAAAATTATCCATGTCACTGTACTTGAAAACTGGCAAATGTGATGAACTGTGATCATTCCACCATTGTGCGACATTTTCATTCAAGGGGGAAGGTTCAAAAATCGGGTGTATGGGTATCACATACTGTAAGCAAAAATCACAAAAATCAGTAGGTGGCTGTAAGTGCATCTGTGCTTGCTATTCATCAATTGGCTAGTGAACAACACCAACCATTCTTATCCTGTATTGTTAGTGGTGATGAGGGGGAAGGTTCAAAAATTGGGTGTATGGGTACCACATGCTGTAAGCCAAAATCACACAAATCAGTGAGTGGCTGTATGTGTATCTCTGCTCGCTAATCGTCAATTGGCTTTGAACAACACCAACCATTCCTATCCCGTATTGTTAATGGTGATGAGAAATAGTGTCTTTATTGTAAAATAAGGAAAAGAAAGGAATGGTTGAGCCCAAACAGAGCAGAAACTCCCCATATGGAGACCTGTGCACATCCACAAAAAATGACGTTATGTATCTGGTGGAAGAGTGACATCGCGGTGTACTACAAAATGCTTTGCTGAGGTATAACCATCACTGCTGATGTTTATTGTCAACATCTGTCTTGCAGACATATACCAAGAATTATGACACGGAAGAGTACATGAAGTGATGTTAATCCACAATAACACCCGCCCACGTTCTAGTAGACTAACAGAAAACACTATACAGGAAGTGTGTTGGGAATTCATTCTGCACCCACCTTTTTCACTTGACCTTGCATCCTCAGATTTTCACCTTTTCCACACTCTGTCAAACAAACTTCAAGGGACGTCCTTTACAGATAAAATGCACTCCAGGCATGGCTCGATGAGTTCTTCGTCTCAAAATTATGTGATTTCTGCAGTTGTGGAATCAAAAAGTTACCCCAGCGTTGGCAGACTGTTGCAAATAGTGAAGGCAAATATATTACTGATGACTGAAGTCTCTTTCAAATGTATCTTTATGTTTTAAAGAACTTATAGAATAGCACTACGAACTTATGCACCAACCCAATATAATGTATAACCCTCTCTCTGTTGAGCCTGTCTGCAACTCATTGGGTAATACTTACATTGAGTAGCAATCTATCCTTCTGCTAATATTGTTGCATTTCAAAGATGATCAGATATAAACCGCGAAATGGAGCTATTTACAGGTTGACTTTTAATCTCCAGAAAGCCCGCCCAGTTATCTGAGCGGTCTAACGCACTGCTTTCTGGAGTGGGAAGGAGCGCCTGGTCCTCAGCACGGATCCGCCCGGCAGACTTGTGTCGAGGTCCAGTGAGCCAGCAGTCTGTCGATGGGTTTTAGGCGGTTTCCCTCTGCCTCGGTGAATGTGGGCTGGTTCCCCTTATTCCGCCTCAGCTACACTATGTTGGTGATTGCTGCGCAAACAAGTTCTCCATGTACGTGTACACCACGATTACTCTACCACGCAAACATACGGGTTACACTCGTCTGGTGTGAGACGTTCCTGATGGAGAGGGTGGGGGGGGGGGGGGGGGGGCAGTCCACTGTGTGCCTAACCACACAATAACCCTGGGTTCGGTGTGGAGCAGCGGAGGGGTGAAGTGGACTGCAGTAGTCGTCGTCAGGTTGTGGACCACTGTGGCTGTGGCGGGGACGGAGCGCCTCCGTCGTTTCTAGGTCCCCGGTTAACATACAACATACATACATACATACATACATATATACAATCTCCAGAAGCTGAATTAATCTGTCAAAAACCAAATTCATTCTAATCCACACTCATAAATTAACACAGTGTGCTCCCTGCCGTCGTTGGATAAGCAGCTGCAGCAGCAAGTCATATACTCCTAGCTCACTCATTTGCTACATAGTTTAATTCTTAATTTCTTTGCATGTTTTTGGTACTTGCATTGTCTAATTCATAAATTTCTGGCATATTATAGTATTTGAGAGTTGTAGCATTGCGTTTTAGTACCTGAATAATGTAAATTCGCGTAGTCGTTTGTCTTCTGTTTTTGTTTTGAACGGCCAGTGTCGGTTGGTCACAGTCAGTGTGCTCCCTGCCATCGTTGGATAAGCAGCTGCAGCAGCAAGTCGTATACTCCTAGCTCACTCATTTGTTACATAGTTTAATTCTTAATTTCTTTGCGTGTTTTTGGTACTTGCATTGTTTAATTCATAAATTTCGGGCGTATTATAGTATTTGAGAGTTGTAGCATCACGTTTTAGTACCTGAATAGTGTAAAATCGCGTAGTTTCCTTCCGCCGCCGAGCAGTGTGTCAGCAGTGCGCAAGTAGCAGCATTACTGCATTTACTAGGCAACCTTGTATTTTAATAACCGTTTAAATTTTGTGTTGATTTGTTTGCGCTCTCTGTAGATTAGTTCAGACGTTCTTTGCACAACAGTTTTTAGCATGGATAGGGACTGCAACTGCTGTGTTCGGATGCAGGCTGAGTTGGCATCCCTTCGCTCCCAGCTTCAGGCAGTGTTGGCTTCGGTCACACAGCTTGAGGCTGTTGCCAATGGGCATCACTGTGGGGTTCCGGATGGGGGTTTGTCGGGGACAGCCAGCTCGTCCCACGCATCCCCTGATTGGACTACGACTGTGGTTGCCCAGGATACTGCCCGCATTGAGGCTGATCCCTCACCTGTGGTAGAGTGGGAGGTCGTCTCAAGGTGTGGCAGGGAGCGAAAGACATTCTGGAGGGCTGAACGGAAGGCCTCTCCAGTCTGTCTGACGAACCGGTTTCAGGCTCTGTCTCAGGCTGATACTGATCTTTGGCCTGACATGGCTGCTTGTCCTGTTCTAGAGGTTGCCCCTCAGTCTGCAAGATCCGGGCGGTCGCAGAGGGTGGGCTTACTGGTAGTTGGGAGCTCCAACGTCAGGCGCGTAATGGGGCCCCTTAGGGATATGGCAGCAAGAGAGGGGAAGAAAACCAATGTGCACTCCGTGTGCATACCGGGGGGAGTCATTCCAGATGTGGAAAGGGTCCTTCCGGGTGCCATGAAGGGTACAGGGTGCACCCATCTGCAGGTGGTCGCTCATGTCGGCACCCATGATGTGTGTCGCTATGGATTTAAGGAAATCCTCTCTGGCTTCCGGTGGCTATCTGATTTGGTGAAGACTGCCAGTCTCGCTAGTGGGATGAAAGCAGAGCTCACCATCTGCAGCATCGTTGACAGGACTGACTGCGGACCTTTGGTACAGAGCCGAGTGGAGGGTCTGAATCAGAGGCTGAGACGGTTCTGCGACCGTGCGGGCTGCAGATTCCTCGACTTGCGCCATAGGGTGGTGGGGTTTCGGGTTCCGCTGGATAGGTCAGGAGTCCACTACACGCAACAAGCGGCTACACAGGTAGCAGGGGTTGTGTGGCGTGGGCTGGGCGGTTTTTTAGGTTAGATGGCCTTGGGCAAGTACAGATAGGGCAACAGCCTCAACGGGTGCAGGGCAAAGTCAGGACATGCGGGGACCAAGCAGCAATCGGTATTGTAATTGTAAACTGTCAAAGCTGCATTGGTAAATTACCAGAACTTCAAGCGCTGATAGGAAGCACTGAAGCCGAAATCATTATAGGTACAGAAAGCTGGTTGAAGCCAGAGATAAATTCTGCCAAAATTTTTACAAAGGTACAGACGGTGTTTAGAAAGGATAGATTGCATGCAACCGGTGGTGGAGTGTTCATCGCTGTTAGTAGTAGTTTATCCTGTAGCGAAATAGAAGTGGATAGTTCCTGTGAATTATTATGGGTGGAGGTTACACTCAACAACCGAGCTAGGTTAATAATTGGCTCCTTTTACTGACCTCCTGACTCAGCAGCATTAGTGGCAGAACAACTGAGAGAAAATTTGGAATACATTTCACATAAATTTTCTCAGCATGTTGTAGTCTTAGGTGGAGATTTCAATTTACCAGATATAGACTGGGACACTCAGATGTTTAGGACGGGTGGTAGGGACAGAGCATCCAGTGACATTATACTCAGTGCACTATCCGAAAATTACCTCGAGCAATTAAACAGAGAACCGACTCGTAGAGATAACATCTTGGACCTACTGATAGCAAACAGACCCGAACTTTTCGACTCTGTATGTACAGAACAGGGAATCAGTGATCATAAGGCCGTTGCAGCATCCCTGAATATGGAAGTTAGTAGGAATATAAAAAAAGGGAGGAAGGTTTATCTGTTTAGCAAGAGTAATAGAAGGCAGATTTCAGACTACCTAACAGATCAAAACAAAAATTTCTATTCCGACACTGACAATGTTGAGTGTTTATGGAAAAAGTTCAAGGCAGTCGTAAAATGCGTTTTAGACAGGTACGTGCCGAGTAAAACTGTGAGGGACGGGAAAAACCCAACGTGGTACAACAACAAAGTTAGGAAGCTACTGCGAAAGCAAAGAGAGCTTCACTCTAAGTTTAAACGCAGCCAAAACCTCACAGACAAACAGAAGCTAAACGATGTCAAAGTTAGCGTAAGGAAGGCTATGCGTGAAGCGTTCAGTGAATTCGAAAGTAAAATTCTATGTATCGACTTGACAGAAAATCCTAGGAAGTTCTGGTCTTACGTTAAATCAGTAAGTAGCTCGAAACAGCATATCCAGACACTCTGGGATGATGATGGCATTGAAACAGAGGATGACACGCGTAAAGCTGAAATACTAAACACCTTTTGCCATAGCTGTTTCACAGAGGAAGACCGCACTGCAGTTCCTTCTCTAAATCCTCGCACAAACGAAAAAATGGCTGACATTGAAATAAGTGTCCAAGGAATAGAAAAGCAACTGGAATCACTCAACAGAGGAAAGTCCACTGGACCTGACGGGATACCAATTCGATTCTACACAGAGTACGCGAAAGAACTTGCCCCCCTTCTAACAGCCGTGTACCGCAAGTCTCTAGATAAACGGAAGGTTCCAAATGATTGGAAAAGAGCACAGGTAGTCCCAGTCTTCAAGAAGGGTCGTCGAGCAGATGCGCAAAACTATAGACCTATATCTCTGACGTCGATATATTGTAGAATTTTAGAACATGTTTTTTGCTCGAGTATCATGCTGTTTTTGGAAACTCGGAATCTATTATGTAGGAATCAACATGGATTCCGGAAACAGCGATCGTGTGAGACCCAACTCGCTTTATTTGTTCATGAGACCCAGAAAATCCCAGGTAGATGCTATTTTTCTTGACTTCCGGAAGGCGTTCGATACAGTTCCGCACTGTCGACTGATGAACAAAGTAAGAGCCTACGGAATGTCAGACCAGCTGTGTGGCTGGATTGAAGAGTTTTTAGTAAACAGAACACAGCATGTTGTTATCAATGGAGAGACGTCTACAGATGTTAAAGTAACCTCTGGCATGCCACAGGGGAGTGTTATGGGACCATTGCTTTTCACAATATATATAAATGACCTAGTAGATAGTGTTGGATGTCCCATGCAGCTTTTCGCGGATGATGCAGTATACAGAGAAGTTGCAGCAGTAGAAAATTGTAGCGAAACGCAGGAACATCTGCAGCGGATAGGCTCTTGGTGCAGGGAGTGGCAACTGACCCTTAACATAGACAAATGTAATATATTGCGAATACATAGAAAGAAGGATCCTTTATTGTATGATTATATGATAGCAGAACAAACACTGGTAGCAGTTACTTCTGTAAAATATCTGGGAGTATGCGTGCAGAACGATTTGAAGTGGAACGATCATATAAAATTCATTGTTGGTAAGGCGGGTACCAGGTTGAGATTCATTGGGAGAGTCCTTAGAAAATGTAGTCCATCAACAAAGGAGATGGCTTACAAAACATTCGTTCGACCTGTACTTGAGTATTGCTCATCAGTGTGGGATCCGTACCAGATCGGGTTGACGGAGGAGATAGAGAAGATCCAAAGAAGAACGGCGCGTTTCATCACAGGGTTATTTGGTAACTGTGATAGCGTTACGGAGATGTTTAACAAACTCAAGTGGCAGACTCTGCAAGAGAGGCACTCTGCATCTCGGTGTAGCTTGCTGTCCAGGTTTCGAGAGGGTGCGTTTCTTGATGAGGTATCGAATATATTGCTTCCCCCTACTTATACCTCCCGAGGAGATCACGAATGTAAAATTAGAGAGATTAGAGCGCGCACGGAGGCTTTCAGACAGTTGTTCTTCCCGCGAACCATACGCGACTGGAACAGGAAAGGGAGGTAATGACAGTGGCATGTAAAGTGCCCTCCGCCACACACCGTTGGGTGGCTTGCGGAGTATAAATGTAGATGTAGATGTAGACGAATTTTGTGGTACAGTACTGAGCTTCAGGTGGCAAAATGTGTATTACTGCCTATATACACACATGAAGTGGCACACCAGCTTGCTTTCGGAACTAGTTGTTCCATTTTCAGGGAGGGGAAAGTGATAGATTGGGTGTCCAGTATTACACATATTGCCTCCTGAAAGTAATTAATGACATTAGTGTATTTGTAGGGTTAGAGAAAGCTTTTGACAATGTTGACTGGAATACACTTTTGAAATTCTGAAGGTAGAGGGATAAAAAACAGGGACCAAAAGGCTGTCTCCAAGTTGTACAGAAACCAGATTAGTTATAAGAGTCAAAGGGCATGGAAGGCAGGTAGCCATTGAGAAGGGTGTGAGACAGAGTTACAGCCTATCCCTAAAGTTATTCAATGTGTATATTGAGCATACAGTAAAGGATACCAAGCAGAAATTTGGAGAGATAATTAATATTCAGGATGAAGGTATAAACATTTTAAAGTTTACTAATGACATTTTAATCCTACCAGAGATGGAAAAAGACTTGGAAGGTCAATTGAATGGAATAGAAAGTGTCTTGAAAAGAGGTTATAAGATGAATGTCAACAAAAGTAAAATTATAATAATGAAGTGTAGCAAAATAAAGATGGCTGTTACAGAGGTAATTAAACTAGCAAATGAAACACTAACACCTTGAGAACCAGACCTTTCTCCTCCTGGAGCAACTTGTGTACATTGTGAAACATATCCTCCCTATAGAGTAAAGGGTTGTGGTCTCTTAGGTTTTATCAGAGTGATTGATCAATGGAGTGCTTTTGAGTTTTCAGTAAAATTCTTTATCCCACTTTGAATCACAATATTTCAGCTACTGTCCAGTTGTATTCTTCAGGTGCTGGGAGCTGTTTTGTTATGCATACTGCTTGGACTCTAAGCAAACTGTGGAGTATTGTGCACTATTTATAACTAAGCCCTTTGGTACTCATTTGTTCTCCTTAACCCGCACTGTTATTCTGTGAAATACCCATTTTCTCAGCATTTTCCAGCTCTGGGGGGATGAGAACACAGTAAGATTTTAATATATTCAGTATCAGACTCCAAGCCTTATTCAAATTGAAACCTATATCCTGGTTTATAGGCTCCTGTTTCAATAGATTCCTTAATTGTACTGCCCTGTAACTTGCTTTGTTGTTTTATTTGATGTGTTGCTAATGTTCCTCACATCTCTACTCAACTATTACACTAGTTGACCGCACATATGACATATCACATTCACATGGAATGTTTTATACCCCAGCTTTCTGAGACCTAGATCATCTGTAACCTTACAAAGAATTCTTATTATTAGAACCCAGATTTTCATGAAGTATCAAATCATAAAATGTGTGCATACATGCAGTATCATATCGGTAAACATGTCAATGGGACAGAAAAACAATAGTCGGTATCAAAATTCAGTTCTATATTTATTTCCATTTTCTCCTAAAACAGTACACAACAACCAGTTTCTCCAAATTTTCTTCAGTTAGGTACATGCATTTATCTGGCAGAACATTTTTCATACATAGAAAATCTATATCGCAAGAAGTGACAGGTACAGTCAATGAAACAAAACTGTTTGCATACCTTGCTTGATATGCTCAGGTACAGTGTGTACCAGTGGTAACTTGACACACACCGGCTACGGCAGCAGCATCACATGTAACACACTTTTGGCATATTTGTTCTCAATGTATTGTAAAGATTTTACTTATAGACCTTTCTGATTTTTCTGTGATTGGTTATTGTTATCACATATATAAGGATTGTAAGTTTTATAACACTTTCTTTTACCTGTTCGAAATGTCAAGATGCTTCTGACTTGAATTAACAAATAAGAGCCTATCTCCATAGTTATGTAGTACATTTATGGCAGCATTTGAGGCTATGGAATTAAAGTGAAGTAACTAAGCTTCGATTCTCCTCAATACCATAAGACTTTTTACATTAAGAACAAAATGTTCTCTTCTGTACCCTTTGATTCCACTACAGCTTTCATGTCTTTGAATTGTTTAAATTTTCCCTGAAAGGTGGCTCTTGATTTGGCCTGCTGATTGTGGAAGCTGATCAGATACCGTTTGGACTCACATTTATACCATTGTGTGCGTATTTTATGTCAAACTGTTAGTGTATTGCAAAGTCATTTCTCTAGGCATGTGATTGTTACATGGTAAGAGTCCCTTTTTGTAGAGGCCATTTATAGTGTTTTCCATTGTTACTGCTCAAGAAGGCTGTTCAAATAATACCGTATTCAAAAACAAGGTTACTACTTGTCATGGATATTTGCCCACCAGGTTTTAATTTATTGGGGATAATGTGTTTCAAAGGATTGCATGAATTCCAGACAACAGACTGCATTTTGTGTGTGGATCGGTGTGATAAATAAATGATGTGGGCATGGTATTCTCATGCTTTGTCTATCACACAAATGTCATATGATGTCCATCAGGTATTAGCACAACAGGATCATTACCAGATGGCATCAAAAAGTTCACAAAATCGTTGAAACACTTAGTAAAACTGAGTCTCAATCAAGCTAAGAAGATGGCATCTGAAGTTATCCTAATATGAGATAGGATTTTCTAGTATGAGATATTTTCGTATATTAGGATACCCATAGTATTGCATATTAAGAATAAGTCATCTTGCTTTTAAAAGCTAACATCATAGTTATGCTGCCCAGTTTGAGGTACAATATCATTATAGTGAATGAAGAGGGTACTTGGTGAAAAATATAATCCTATGAATATTGTTGCAACAGCTACTCATCTTCAGGTGTTACAGCAGTACAGGCACAAACATGCAGAAAACATGAAATTCAACACTTTTACATCAAGGATTCTTGGCAATGTCCAGTTCCGTAATGGTCTTATTGTCACTGTTCCATACCTCATGTGCTGGGATAACTAAATTGTTATACTTCCCAACAGCGCTTAGCACTTATTTAGTCAGAATCTAGCTGTCTCACATTACCAAACTCTCCCATAATGGACACATTTGTTGTATATCCAGCAATGGTAGTATCTGTTGAGTAAATTTAAAAAAATATTAAATCAGAACATGAATAGTCATTTTCCCAGATTCTAATTGCAGTAAGGAAAAAGATGGTGCATTCTGTCACCTGACATCTGTAGTTTTATACCTGCAGACCACCAGAGTTAGTGAGTTCTATTTTCCTTGAAAATTTGAGAGTAACAAACCATAATTTCTGTTGGAAAACCATATTGTATGCTTGTCTTGTCAATTGGAAGGCCACACAGTTTTGTGCCTGAAGTTTTCTTTTAGATCATTATACACATCCAACTGGATTTTAATAAGTATTGTCTGACAAAATTTAAACATTTCAGCTCCATTATGCTGATTAGTTGGATTTATTTTTCCCTGCATATTTGTAATTTTACTTTGACAAGCAATCTAATTTGACATGATAATTTTCAAAATTGAGTGTGTTTCCAAATTTAAGGGCAAAAAGAGTGCTTTTTGAACTTGGTGCTTACAACTGGGTGCATGATTTGAAAAACAGTGTATCATTACCAGTTCCATTTGTGCCAAAGAACTGTTTTTGATTAGTCACTCTCTCCTACATTTGAAATATGAGGTTTGTACAAGATAAAATTTTGCTGAAAGTCTGACTGATCTCAAACCACTGACTCCTCAAAATAATAATATTCTCTCACTTCTATAAAACAAATGCCTTTAAAATAACTTGGGTGAACTTTGTTCAAAATTTTGTGATGAAATTTTTGTTAGTTTATACTATAACAGTTCTCTTAAAGACTACAGATAATATACACCAGTGCTGCACTAGTCAAGACAAGAAAAGCTATCACAGAAAGACCGTTGGTAATCTACCAAGAAGGGGATGTAAAAAATATTGATCAGATCGCAGACCCAAATTCTGATTCAACTAATGATGACCAGGCACTTTGACTGTGAGTTACATGCACATGATACTATACTCCTTCGAACACTTGTAGCACTGTTGGTCATTTCACTACATATATTGTGTTTGCTGGTCTTCAGTGTATAATGTTTAATTGGTATTAATTTTCAATTTTGTGTATAGTACACCTCACTGGTATAATAAGACGTTGCCGCTATAACCCAATGTGGGCATTACCATGGCAAAAATGTTGCCATAATTAGTGATGGTGTCAGACTTAGCCATTATCCACGTGAAAATTTTGTTTTGTCGACTGTACATACACCATCGGATCAAAGGTATCCAGACACCCTCATGAAATTTGGAACTGACCACTAGATGTCACTAGAGGCTGACCCACCAGCATAAAAGGAAGCAGGGAGTAACATTTTGTCAGAGAGAAGCAGTAATAGCAGAATTTTCCAGTCATCTCAGCATTCAGTGACTTTCAACGCGGACTAGTCACTGGATGTCACCCTATTAACAAAGCCATCAGTGATGTTTCACCCTTCTAAATCTATCCATGTTGGCTGTTGGTGATGTGGCTGTGAAATGGAAACATGAAGGAACAACCACAGCTAAACCCAGACCAGACAGATCTCATGTACAGACTGACACAGACCAGCTAGCACTGAGCGGAGTGGATGTAAAAAATCACATGAAATCAGTGGAAGGAATCACTCGTGAATTCCAAAGTGCTACCAGCTGTCGAGCTAGCACATTGATTCTGTGTAGCCAGCTAAAAAGAACGTGGTATGATGGTTGAGCAGTTCCTCATAAGCCACACATGTCTGTTGTAAATGCTAAGTGATGCTTGAGGTGGTGTAAAGAGAGATGCCACTGGCAATGAATGATTTGGTATGATGGCACACTGTGGCAATCTGACTGAAGTGTCTGGGCTTGTCAAATGCATGGAGAACATTACATGTCATCAACTGTAATGCTAAGAATGAAGTACAGAGAGGTATTGTATTATATTGTATGTTAACCGGGGGCCTAGAAACGACGGAGAGGCTCCATCCCTGCCGCAGCCGCAGCGGTCCACAACCCCACGACGGCAGCTACCGCAGTCCACTTCACCCCTCTGCCACCCCATTCCGAACTCGGGGTTATTGTGCGGTTTGGCCCCTGGTGGACACCTCCCCCCACCTCCAGAAACGTCTCACACCAGACGAGTGTAACCCTATGTTTCCATGGTAGAGGAATGGTGGTGTACGCGTATGTGGAGAACTAGTCTGCACAGCAATCGCCGACATAGTGTAGCTGATGTGGAATAAGGAGAACCAGCCCGCATTCACTGTGGCAGATGGGAAACCACCTAAGAACCATCCACAGACTGGCCGGCTCACCGGACCTCAACACAAGTCCGCCGGGCGGATTCGTGCCGGGGACCAGGCGCCCCTTCCCACTCCGGAAAGCTGTGCATTAGACCGCACGGGCCGCTACAGAGATGTGGTGGTATGTTTTTTTTAATTTTATTTTATTATTTTTTTAGCTAGGGTGTGCCCACTTATTGTGCTTATGAAAATGCTAAGTGCAAAAGGATATGAAAACATTTTGAGGCATACAGTAGAGAAACTGTCCAGTGATGATGACTGATTGTAATCTCATGACAATGCACCTATCGTAAAGCAGCAAGCATCTGTTAGGCAATGGATTGTGGACAATAACATTCCTGAAATGCACTGGGTTGCTCAGAGTCCTGACCTGGACCCAATGGGACACCTTTGGGAGGAGTTAGAAGGCCAACTTCAGAGTACATCATCACTGTCTTCTCAGGTTTTGGCTCTTGAGGATAATGGTCTGCTGTTCCTCCACAGACATTGACATACCTCACTGAAAGTGTCCTTAGCACAATACAAGCATGGTGAAAGGTGGACTCACCCCATATTAGTGTCCAGATACTTTGATGAGATGATGTAAGTAAAGAAATTTTGAAAAAAGTCAGGTCAAGTTGAAAGTCTCAAACATTAGCTGATAATACCCCCCACCACCACCCTCCAATCTGATAATATTGTTGAGATTAATCGCTGCAATACCCACTTCCATCATAGGATTATTGCAAAGTTTTTTCAACCTGTTCAATAGCTGTCAAAGATTAAAATGGTGCTAGACCTGTGGCTTCCAGCATTGTTATTGCCATGGCAAATGAATAAAATTAGATTTGATTTAAATCAGGTCTTGGTTCAAAACAATTTTTTGAGTGTCACTTGTGCATCTTTATAATTTCATAAAAATTATAGCACTAAAAGAAGGGAGCATTTATCCAGGTACCCCATCTGGTTAAAAAGAGAATGTGGTGGCAGAGCTGAATCAGGTAGCCTATCTCTAAATGCAGCAGCCTGGGGAAGTGCTTTCAATAATACCTTTAATAGGAACAAAGGCAGCATACGATTTGATTTGTTCTGTCAGAATTATCAAACTTTTTATTTCATGCATATATTTATTTTCTTTGGGGAGGATATCAGCATATTCCCACTGTCAAATTTTAGGTATACTGTTCCAGCTACACAATGTAGTCTACAGTATGGCCAAGCTAGGACTGTGGGTGACAAGATAGACTGTAAATTTGGGGTACTAGGAAGAAAGCATAATTGACACCAAAGTGATTTATTGGAAAAAGGTATATAGAGGGCTTACAGAGGCAGAGGCATGAATGAAAACTTCAGTCTTTCAAGATTGGCCCATCATGAGTTGAGGTCAGGAACAGAGAGAACGAGCAACCCCCAAAGCCTTCTACAGTAATACTTACCTGATCTGATTGGGGAGAAGCTCATTGTTCACCTGGGAAGCACCATGCCATCAGTACTGACACCATGGATCAGCACTGGCATCAGGCCATGTTGTCTTTTGTTTCCTGCCCCAGCCTCAGTGGAAGGATCAAAAATATCAAGGTTGTTACAATAGTTAGCAATAATCATACAGTGTACAATCTTTCCCTCACAAATGTCCATGTGACATAATGATTTTACTCTGACAGGGGGTTTATAACTAATGGAGGGAATATCAATGGAAAAAGAAAAGTTTGATGGCGGTACATTTGAATATAATGTGCAATTTCTGAATGCCATTGAAAGAACAGTAGCAATGGCTTTCCGATGAGCAGTGGCTACAAAGCAGAGGCAGTAGACAGGACAGAGCAACCACCAGGCTGGGGCTGACGGATAAGTGAAGATGAGTGGAAATTTGCATGAATTGTATGAGCACATTTATTTGGGAATTACTACATTGTCATCCTACAAAGGTCCGCCCCTGGTAGCTGAGTGGTCAGCGCAACGGAATGTCATACCTAACGGCCCAGGTTTGATTCCCGGCTGGGTCGGAGATTTTCTCCGCTCAGGGACTGGGTGTTGTTTTGTCCTTATCATCATCATTTCATCCCGATCGACATGCAAGTAGCCAAATTGGCATCAACTCGAAAGACTTGCACCAGGTGAACGGTCCTTTTTTGTTTTGAGAATTAGATGACATATTAATGTGTTGAGAATACAATGGCAAAAGCTAAGTTAAGTAAATTGCCAATGGTGAAAAATGACATCAATTAAATCTACTTGTTTTATCAATGTGGCACATTGGGTTGCCTATATAGCTACCGATTCCAAACAGTGGGATCCAGGTTGGAGTATCAACAGTATTAGGAAAAGGGTAGAAAGCTACTAATCATACAGATGACCAGCTGAGTTGCAGATAGAAAAGACTGTTACACGTTATAGGCTACAGCCATCATCATCTTTAGTAAAGCTAACACACACACACACACACACACACACACACACACACACACACACACACACAAATGTCTGCAACTCAATGGGTCATCTTCATAGTGAGTAGCAAGCCATAGTGAGTAGCAATCCATCCTTTTCCTAATTTCCTAATATTGTCATTAGCTACAGATTCAAAGTGTCTTGTTTAGTTCTCAATTAATTACTCCAAACTAGGCTAAGAAAAGCAATAATAATCCCTTTTTAGGTTTTTGTACCTCAATCAGTAGAAATGGAACCTTTATAGGGTCACCTTTTCATCTGTCTCTCTGTCCAAATGTTACAAATATTTTTCTCAGGAACAAGTAGATGTATCACATTGAAATTTATGTCACATGCTAAGGTCTGTGGTCCTTTGGGATGTAAAAACTGTAAGCCTCTATGCCAATGCAATCAAAAGATATGGCCGTTTATTTCACATCTAACCCTTTGCCTTGCTTTTGTAGACTTTGAAAGGGCCTTTAACTCAATCAGTCACCCAGCTATGTTTGTGGCTCTAAAAGAACAAGGAGTAGAACAGGGCTATATCAAAACCCTACATAACATTTAAAAAACCTCCACAGTCTTTGTGAGCATTGCCAAAGATACTGATGAATTTCCCATCGAAAAGGGTATAAAGCAAGGTGATTCTATATCTCCCAAACCATTTTCAGCAGTCTTAGAAAAAGCCGCGTCTAAATTGAATTGGGTAGAAAAGGGAATTGACGTTCTCGGAAAAAGACTGAACAACTTGAGGGTTGCGGATGATATTTTCCTATTTGCAGATGACATAGAAGAACTTCAAGTATTAGTCAATGAACTTGCATTAGTATGCTCTGAAGTTGGACCAAAAATGAACATTGATAAAACAAAGATAATGATCAATGAATGGACACCTGAGGGAAGTATATCAGTTGGAAGTACACAACTCCAAAGAGTCACAGAATATATCTATCTATCTGGGTCAACTGATAAACATGAAAGTAGATTTAAAACTGGAAATATTATGATGAATTAAATTGGGCTGGGAAGATTATGGGAGGCATTCTTCAGTTTTGAAATCTAAGATGTCGGTTGAGCTGAATAAATCTATTTTTGATCATTGTATATTGCCAGTAATAATGTATGGCTGCGAAACATGGACATTAAATGAGTTCATTGTTAGGAAACTAACAGCAGCCCAAAGATAAATGGAAAGATCAGTGCTGGGTTACACGAAAGAATACAG
Organism: Schistocerca piceifrons; assembly: GCF_021461385.2. Taxonomy (NCBI): domain Eukaryota; kingdom Metazoa; phylum Arthropoda; class Insecta; order Orthoptera; family Acrididae; genus Schistocerca; species Schistocerca piceifrons. Next base: position 332,587,694 of record NC_060139.1, read on the forward strand.
GAAGGGAGCAGTTGAAATAAGACAAACAACAAAGGTCACCGACATAATGGAAAGAGTGAATACATTGAAATGGCAGTGGGCTGGTCATGTTGCTCAATCAAAAGATGGTAGATGGCCTAAACAAGTCCTAGACTGGAGCCCAGTTTACCAGAAAAGACCTAGAGGAAGACCACCAGACAGATGGGACAGAGATATAAGGAAGGCAGTGGGATTCAATTGGCAACAGAAAGCTCAGTATTGGAAGAAATGGAAGATCTTACTAGGATGCTTTTTTACACACCGAATCAAGGAGGCCACATCATTAAGTGACAGAACTGGCTGATGATGATGATGATGATGATGATGAAGATGTCTAATCAAAACCTATAGCGTACCTCCCATTAATGCTAAAATCATGAAATTTGGTAAGAAGCAAGTTTTCACAGTACAAGTAAGGGAAAAAATCAATAAATTGTTAATTTGTAATTATATCAGAGAAAAAAATTATCATTTGTTATCCTACTGGCTATCTGTCTGTCACTCTCTCTTTGAAGACCACTTTTTCTCAAGAATTGGTAGACATATCAAGTTGGAATTTACGTCACGTGCTGGTGTCTGTGGTCCCTTGTACGAAATTTAATCTTCTTTGTCAATGTAATCAAAAAATGTCGATTTATGTCACCTATTTTGACATCTTTCCAGTATTGATATCAATAACAGGCAGAAACTGCTGAAATTCTAAAGTCCTGGGATGGATGAACTATCTATGTACACAATTAAGTTTGTATGGAACCTGTTGCACACAAATCCTAATCACACTTATGTTGATTTTATTTGTATGTGCTAATTTATAATTTATATTCCCTGTACTGGAATGTACATAATGGATGTTTGGGTACAGGGGTTGTAGACGCTTGGTTGACAACATGTGGAAGTCTGGGTCTGGCCGTGAGTCGTGCTCGAATAGCCAAAGGATAAGGTGACTACTCACAGTAAGTGAGAAATCCGGGTTCGAGTTCCAGTCAGGCACAAATTTTCATTGTCATCTTTCCATTATACAGCTGATGGTTGTCCATATTCGCATTTGCAAATGCATTTAATGTGTTTCATAACAGCTGTAGTTGCCACAGTGCCTGTTCCTTTGGACAAGAATGCATGTTCAAAGTAACTTTGTATCATAATTCGGAATAACACATACTCTCCAATATCATATGTGCATTGTATCATGGCCGATGACAATGTTCAGACCTGGGTGTGTTTATGAATATGTGGCTTGCATCAATGGCACAGCTCGCTATTCATACTAATTGGTTTGCTTCTTGCCTCAATAGAGTCGTACTGCTTCTTGTAAGGTACAAGGGGATGTGAACTTTTTCTCGCCTCCTATTCTTACATCAATTTGTTTAATAAAGACATCTACAGCATGAGCCACAGCCTTGCGAAGCAGGGTACCACTATGTTCAGTGAATTCTGACAAAACGTGTGCTGCAAGAATCAGCTTGGATTCCACCTGCAAATGACTCTGAATCCTCCATAGGTTTTTATCTGAAAGTAGATAACTTATCCTGATAAAAGCTAACACTGTTGTGTCTGTGAAGCTTTCCATCAACCCATGCGCAAGCATTTCAAATGACAAAGCACTCCTAAATAAATCTACTGACTCAGTATAGCTCCTGGCATTTTAAGTAGAATGATATTAAATTGGAATTTATCCTAACATGTGCACAGATGACCCACATTTCTAATATTCTGAAGGAATGTGTACACTTAAAAAAAATTGGTTCCCCTCCCTGCCCTCCCCAGGTAATAGGAAATTGCTTAAAGAAACGTGTGTTACTGAATTAACTACCGCTGTCGGGGGGAGGGGGGGGGGGGGGGGGGGGGAACTTCAAAGGCTTGTGAAGGGGAAGCAGTTGCTACATGGGGATTTGTTTGTACTTTCTCATGCCCACTACATACTGCTGAGCCACAACTGCCGATTCAACTTTTCCTTTACTTTTTGATTCTCAAGCCTAAGAGTTACAATATATTGCTGTATCTTCTCCTTATTGAACTCATTCATGACAAACTTACTAATAACAAGTCCCTCTACAGCTGAAGTACTTTAGTTACATGCATCTTCCCATAAGCTCTAGTCTTAAACCTTCTTTTGCATCAACTTACATTCTAAAAATTTTCCCAACTTTCACACAAAGAGTAAATAATAAAATAATAACATAGTCCCACACTTCAATTAATCAAGGCAACAAATCAATAGTACTAAATAAATATTTTGAAGCAATTGTTGTTTCAATTAAAGATGTTCAGGCCTCATCCCATGCTTCTGTTAAGCTGCAAATAAAGCTACATTTTAAAATAAATATTCTCAGGTCTTCTTCCATTTTTTGGCTCTGCGATATTCACGGTGACCTAGAATAATATAGTTCAAAACTCTGACCAGTGTCTTCAGACTGCAATGGGGCTGATGTTGCAGTGGAGCACAGATAGCTAACAATGCATGGACAATGTGTGGCAGAGCAGGAGCTGAGTATGCAACCCCCCACTATGGTGAATGGGCAGGTAGCCAGTTGTCCAGCCAATCAGATACTCTTATCCACAAGGCTTGCATACTAGATGTGCCATTATATGCAGTGTGTACCCAACCAGTTTGAATGGATAGCGACATGTTACCATGCCAGACGGCACTCAGCCATGTGGAAACCAGAACTGCTTACTGCCTTGCAGCACGCACAGCGACACGTGTCATGGTGAAGTCAGGGGATGCATGTAAGCATAGCACAACAGAGCTCTCTAGCATGCATGCCCTTGTGCCATAAGGGGACAGTGCACTCTGTGCAGATCTACTATTCTGGAAGTCTTTTAGTAGCCATGAAAAAAGCTAAAAGATTACAGCTCAGCTAATACCTGTGGTGTAACATGATGTTCCACCTCTTCCTCACAATAAGATGAAAAAGGTTTATGTAAAAACACTGTTTAGGTAGCTATCATGCTGTGTCTGCAGTGTTTTGTGAGTTGCTGTCAATATACATTCTGCTGATTCTTGGAATAGATCTTCATATGGAATAGAAGGATTTCAGGGCTCTTGGTTATATTATATATTGTTGTCATTACTGTATGCTGCCCACCACCTGCAACATGGAAAGGAGGTCAGCTGAAATATTAGAAAAGCTAAAAGTATTAGATAAACTGTCAAACAGAGTGAAATCCCTTCAAACTCAAGGGCTGGAATTAAAAAAAAATGGTATTAACACCAACAAAGACAAGTTAGCTGATAATACAAAAACCAGCAAAGAAGAGTTATCCAATAATATCAATACCCACGTATGAGCATTAGAGGAGGTATCTGCAAAAGTATATGAGATTTCTGATATCAAAGCTATCTTAGTAAAATCACTCAAGGATATACATCAGGAAACATAAAAGCAATGTGATTTAGTCAGGAAGGAAGTTCTAAAACCATTTAAAGAAGTAAATAGTAAGATGAAAAATAAGACACATTAGCCAGCCAAGAATTTGAAGAGATACATAATCAAATCTTAGAGACATGAAAATGAGTATAGGCATTAGAGAAAATCAAAGAATTTGTTGAAGTAAGTAGTACTCCAAATACTTTCTACTAGTTTGGACGAGTACCTATAGGATTAGTTGAACAAAAGAATGTTGAGTCCCCTAGAGCTGCCACCAACTGTTAGGGCAACATTTTAGCGCACCAGAAGGAATTTCTGAAGTTTAAACCAATGGTTCTGTGTACACCAAGTTGCCTATTTGAAGCAGTTTAAGGAAGTGTTACCCAAGAGCTGGGCTGGAACTTAATGAGTAGTGAAATCTACGATGTATCAGGCATCCTATGTTGTGTTGGTGCCCTGTAGCCTACTTACTAGGAAGAAGTGCATTAATTAACAGATAAGGTGGAAAAGATTTATGATGCTTTTTCTCTCCAGATCCAGAAAGGGGGTTACAATGATTAATCTTGAGGACATTTATGGATGTAGTTTGCCTCATGTTACCAGTCAGAAGGATGAAAAAAAAGAAAAGAAATATACTTTTATTTACTTTTGTTATACAATTGTATTCACTTCATTTACTTATCTGGGGTGAAGTTAGCCTTATTTTATCGTTTACTGATTTATAAATAAATTTGGATTTAACTGAAAAAGTTTACACCTCTATGTAACATATGGAATGTTGTTGTGTGTTCATCTGTTTTCGTTTCCTGTGGCAGAAAGCCTAGTGTTAAATATAATCACTGGTTCACCGGCAGAGCATAAACTTAAAGCTGAACAAATTAATTGCAGCCACTAAGACACTGCTACGTATCAAATCTAAAATTCAGTTTAGCGAAGCTGGACATTGAAGGAATATTAAAATGGTTGGTATAAATACATTTAATTATACTTATTACTTTAATATATTATTAATTTGACTCTGTTGTTAACTACCTGAGGCTCCACAGTCATGTACCTTTTATTTAATGCTTGGTTAAAGCTAAAGGAGATGCTTTAGATTACGTTACAAGCATAGGAAAATAAATGTTCAACTATTGAATAAGTGAATTAAATGTTATCACTGGTTGTTTTGTTGTTGTTTGTTGTGGTCTTCAGTCCTGAGACTGGTTTGATGCAGCTCTCCATGCTACTCTATCCTGTGCAAGCTTCTTCATCTCCCAGTACCTACTGCAACCTACATCCTTCTGAATCTGCTTAGTGTATTCATCTCTTGGTCTCCCTCTATGATTTTTACCCTCCACGCTGCCCTCCAATACTAAATTGATGATCCCTTGATGCCTCAGAACATGTCCTACCAACTGATCCCTTCTTCTGGTCAAGTTGTGCCACAAACTTCTCTTCTCCCCAATACTATTCAATACTTCCTCGTTAGTCATGTGATCTACCCATCTAATCTTCAGCATTCTTCTGTAGTACCACATTTCGAAAGCTTCTATTCTCTTCCTGTCCAAACTATTTATCGTCCATGTTTCACTTCCATACATCGCTACACTCCATACAAATACTTTCAGAAATGACTTCCTGACACTTAAATCTATACTGGATGTTAACAAATTTCTCTTCTTCAGAAACGCTTTCCTTACCATTGCCACTCTACATTTTATATCCTCTCTACTTCGACAATCATCAGTTATTTTGCTCCCCAAATATCAAAACTCCTTCACTACTTTAAGTGTCTCATTTCCTAATCTAATTCCCTCAGCATCACCCAACTTAATTCGACTACATTCCATTATCCTCGTTTTGCTTTTGTTGATGTTCATCTTATACCCTCCTTTCAAGACACTGTCCATTCCATTCAACTGCTCTTCCAAGTCCTATGCTGTCTCTGACAGAATTACAATGTCATCGGCGAACCTCAAAGTTTTTATTTCTTCTCCATGGATTTTAATACCTACTCCAAATTTTTCTTTTGTTTCCTTTACTGCTTGCTCAATATACAGATTGAATAACATCAGGGAGAGGCTACAACCCTGTCTCACTCCCTTCCCAACCACTGCTTCCCTTTCATGCCCCTCGACTCTTATAACTGCCATCTGGTTTCTGTACAAATTGTAAATAGCCTTTCGCTCCCTGTATTTTGCCCCTGCCACCTTTAGAATTTGAAAGAGAGTATTCCAGTCAACATTGTCAAAAGCTTTCTCTAAGTGTACAAATGCTAGAAATGTAGGTTTGCCTTTCCTTAATCTTTCTTCTAAGATAAGTCGTAAGGTCAGTATTGCCTCATGTGTTCCAGTATTTCTATGGAATCCAAACTGATCTTCCCCGAGGTCGGTTTCTACTAGTTTTTCCATTCATTTGTAAAGAATTCATGTTAGTATTTTGCAGCTGTGGCTTTTAAACTGATTGTCCAGTAATTTTCACATCTGTTAACACCTGCTTTCTTTGGGATTGGAATTATTATATTCTTCTTGAAGTCTGTGGGGATTTCACCCGTCTCATACATCTTGCTCACCAGATGGTAGAGTTTTGTCAGGACTGGCTCTCCCAAGGCCGTCAGTAGTTCCAATGGAATGCTGTCCACTCCTGGGGCCTTGTTTCGACTCAGGTCTTTCAGTGCTCTGTCAAACTCTTCACGCAGTATCGTATCTCCCCTTTCATCTTCATCTACATCCTCTTCCATTTCCATAATATTGTCCTCAAGTACATTGCCCTTGTATAGACCCTCTATATACTCCTTCCACCTTTCTGCTTTCCCTTCCTCCCGACCTGGTACAGAAGCAAATAACCAGAGCCACTTCCTCATCCCCTCAAACCCAGAATCCCCCACAGAAGAACCACAAAAGTGCCCCACTTGTGACAGGATACTTTCCGGGACTGGACCAGACTCTGAATGTGGCTCTCCAGCAGGGATACGACTTCCTCAAATCCTGCTCTGAAATGAGATCCATCCTTCATGAAATCCTCCCCACTCCACCATGAGTGTCTTTCCGCCGTCCACCTAACCTTCGTAACCTGTTAGTTCATCCCTATTAAATCCCCAAACCACCTTCCCTACCCTCTGGCTCCTATCCTTGTAACCGCACCCGGTGTAAAACCTGTCCCATGCACCCTCCCACCACCACCTACTCCAGTCCTGTAACCCGGAAGGTGTACACGATCAAAGGCAGAGCCACATGTGAAAGCACCCACGTGATTTACCAACTGACCTGCCTACACTGTGATGCATTCTATGTGGGAATGACCAGCAACAAACTGTCCATTCGCATGAATGGACACAGGCAGACAGTGTTTGTTGGTAATGAGAATCACCCTGTGGCTAAACTTGCCTTGGTGCATGGCCAGCACATCTTGGCACAGTGTTACACCGTCCAGGTTATCTGGATACTTCCCACCAACACCAACCCATCCGAACTCCGGAGATGGGAACTTGCTCTTCAATATATCCTCTCTTCCCGTTACCCACCAGGCCTCAATCTCCGCTAATTTCAAGTTGCCGCCACTCATACCTCACCTGTCATTCAACATCATCTTTGCCTCTGCACTTCCGCCTCGACTGACATCTTTGTCCAAACTCTTTGTCGTTAAATATGTCTGCTTGTGTCTGTATATGTGTGGATGGATATATGTGTGTGTGTGTGTGTGTGTGTGTGTGTGTGTGTGTGTGTGTGTGTGTGCGCGAGTGTATACCCGTCCTTTTTTCCCCCTAAGGTAAGTCTTTCCGCTCCCGGGATTGGAATGACTCCTTACCCTCTCCCTTAAAACCCACTTCCTTTCGTCTTTCCCTCTCCTTCCCTCTTTCCTGATGAGGCAACAGTTTGTTGCAAAAGCTTGAATTTTGTGTGTATGTATGTGTCTGTTTGTGTTTCTATCGACCTGCCAGCACTTTCGTATGGTAAGTCACATCATCTTTGTTTTAATCTAATCTATAGAAGAAATAATGAATAAATCTTTTATTGGTGAATCATTGTTAAAGTTGCTTAACTGGCCACCTTCAGTACCTGCTAAAGCAGAAGAATTATAGAACATGGTAAAGGGAAATGCATGAAAACAAATGGAAAATAGATTAAGAAAATGCAATCACAAAGCAATTATACCTGCATTCCAGACTGAAGATTTACTATTAGTTAAGGATTTCCATCTTAATTCTAATTTAAAGAAGGAAACAAGTAAATTTTCTTCACACTACGGAGTACCCTTCAAGGTGTTTGGTAATACCACATCCCAAGGCAGTATATTTAGTAGACTCAGCGACTGGTCAACTGAAGGGCCTATATAACACTGATATGTTAAAAAATTCAAATCCTCAGGAGAACTGGCACCCTCAGCTAATTCTGTGGAGTGATGTCCTAGTTAACTGCTTCATTACTAAATATGTAGTTTTCCACAAGGTAGTTTCCTCCTCTTAAACTATCCTATTGTCTTTTAGCTACATTCATCTTTTGCTATCCTGACTTAAAAACAAAAAATCATGAATTACATTCTTCCTGGCGAGAGTTAGACTACTCTTTCACAGATTGAAGCTACAAAAATTTAAATAAAAGCAGATAATATCTTATCTTTAAAAATATATAAATATAATAGAGGGAAACATTCCACGTGGGAAAAATATATCTAAAAACAAAGATGATGTGACTTACCAAACGAAAGCGCTGGCACATTGATAGACACACAAACAAACACAAATATACACACAAAATTCTAGCTTTCACAACCAATGTAGTAGTAGTAGAAGGCTTTGTGGGCACACGACAGCAAGGTCTTCAGCACCCATGCAGCATCATAGTGAGACGGGTGTCAAGAAAAAAAAAACCTCAGAACATTGACATAAAACGGAACATAAAACACGGGGAACAATCATTGAAAAAATGTGCTCACCCACACCGAAGCGTGGGATGAAGCAGGGCGTCAGCAGTAAAACATGGACAACACAGGAAGAAAATGGTAGAGGGAGCTAAAACAATGTAGCAGATGGAAGTGGCTGGCTGACCACAAGGAAAAAAGGGAGGAGTCAGCCACTCTGCAACACACTAAAACCTTCAGCCTAAAAGTTTAGGCCAGAGTCCAGACACATCACAAAACTTAAAAACCCTAGACACACACGCCTCATCATTAGCTAAAACACAAGGGAGATCCCCATCAACTTGTGCTTCTGCCCGTGCATCACGGTATAAAAAGCAGTCTGTTAAAATGTGCTGGACAGAGACGGGCACACCACAAGCATCACAAAACGGAGGATCCTCCCGCCGTAATAAAAAGCTATGTGTGAGAGGACAGTGCCCGATCCGAAGACGTGTGAGGGCCACCTCTTCCCGCCTGAGCAACCGGCAGGAGGAACGCCACGGCCGAGTGGTTGACTTTACCAACCGCAGTTTATTGGCCGTCACTGCCAGCCATTCGTCCTCCCACAACTCCATGCCCTTCCTGTGGGGTGCAGCGATGACTGACTGCAAGGGGATAGGACACTGGACCACATCCTGCTCCCTGCAGGCCTCCTTGGCAGCCCGATCAGCCTGTTCATTGCCCCATATGCCGACATGACCAGGCACCCAGCAGAAGGATACCTCTTTACCCCGCTGTTGGAGCAAGTACAGTTGGTCATGTATCAGCTGGACCATCTCCTCAGTCGGGTATAGGTTCTGCAGTGATTGTAAGGCACTAAGAGAATCGGAGCAGAGAAGAAATCGATCGCCCCGAACACGATGCATCTGCTCCAGTGCCTTCAGGATCGCGTGGAGCTCCGCTGCGAAAATGGTATATTCAGCAGGGAGGCGAATCCGGGTAACATGATCAGGGAACACCACAGAACAGCCAAGGAAATTCTCCTGTTTGGAGCCATCCGTTAAAAAACAGTGACTGGAATGTAAAATCTGGCGTGCCATCCTTCTTAAAACGAGTCAAATCTAAAATAAGTTTGGGTCGCCAGAGGAGCCATGGTCGAGATCTGCTCCAACCGCGACGTAAAACACGAAGACCAGCCACAGACATCGCAGCGAGGCAATCCTGTGCGCGAATCCCATAGGGCTGCATCGCACGTTGCCGGTTATGAAATAACCGTGCCAGAGGAGGCTGAGCAACGGTATGGTATGCAGGTGTGTAGGATGTGGACAAAGTTTTATACGCCTGGCGCACTGTAAGTAGCCGTCGCCGCATATGAAGTGGCGGTTCACCAGCCTCTGCACAGAGGCTTGGTATGGGGCTAGTTCGGAATGCCCCAGTGGCCAGCCGAAGCCCTTCATGGTGGACAACGTCCAAAATCTTTAAGTAAGAAGGCCTCGCAGACCCATACACCATGCACCCATAATCGAGCCGAGATCGCACAAACGCCCTGTAAAACTGGAGCAGACAAGTCCTGTCAGCTCCCCATGTACTGTGGCTAAGACATTTTAAAATGCTTAAAGGCTGAAGCGACCGCCGTTTCAGGTCTTTAAGATGAGGTAACCACGTGAGCCTCGAGTCAAAAATGAGACCCAGAAATCTCACCGTGTCTTTAAAAGTAAGAATAGTGTCCCTCAAGCGCAACTCAGGAAAGGTTAAAATCGAAAGAGAATGGTTAAAAAGAACACATACAGACTTCTCGGTGGAAAACTCAAATCCACTCTTCTGCGCCCAGTCATCCAAACACCTAATCGTAAGTTGCAACTGACGAGTTGTCGTTGCAAGGCTTGAAGAAGAGCAGAACAAAAAGAAATCATTCACAAACAAAGAACACTGGACAGGACTTTTCACTATGGACGTAATGCTATTAATAGCGACGGCAAACAGAGTCACACTTAAAACGCTACCCTGAGGGACACCATCCTCCTGCTCAAAGTGATCAGACAGGACGTCACCAATTTGGTATCTAAAATATCGTGGCGAGAGGAAAGACTGAATAAAAAGAGGAAGACAACCACGAAAACCCATTCGTGAAGCTGCGCCAGGATGAGACGCCTCCAAGTGGTATCGTAGGCCTTCTCGATGTCGAAAAATACACCTAGAAGGTGATGACGGCAGAGGAAAGCTTGTTGTATAGCCGCCTCCAGGAGGGCAAGGTTATCGAAGGTGGAACGAAACCTCCTGAACCCACACTGAAAGCGACTAAGGAGTTGCCGGGATTCTAACATCCAGACAAGGCGGCGGTTGACCATCCGCTCCAAGGTCTTCCCTATGCAACTAGTGAGGGCAATAATACGGTAGCTACTTGGGCTCGTGCGGTCTTTCCCAGGTTTTAGAAAAGGGATTAAAACTGCCTCATGCCACGTGTCAGGAAAGTGACCCGACGCCCAAATGTCATTAAAAAGTGCGAGGAGGAGTTCTCTGTTGCGCATTGTGAGGTGCCATAGCATACTGTAATGGATCCTGTCGTGACCAGGGGATGTGTCACGAGCTCCAGGCAATGCAGAATCCAGCTCCCACATAGAAAATGGGCAGTTGTAAGCTTCAGGAGAGGTGGACTGGAAGTTCAGACTACATCTCTCAGCAAGCGCTCTATGGCGCTGGAAACCTGGATCCTGACTGGTTGTTGCAGTAACGGTGGCAAAATACGCTGCCAGAGTCTGGGCAATGTCTCGCGGCTCCGTGTGGAGAGTGCCGTTGGTCATTACAGCAGCTATGGGGCACCTCCCTCCTCTGCCAGAAATTCTCCGGATGGTCTCCCACACAATGGAACTTTTGGTGGAACAATTAATGGTGTTCAGGAACGTTTGCCACGACCTCTTCTTGCTCTCACGAATAATGTGGCGACATCTTGCCCTCGCCACCCGAAAGGCTGCAAGATTCTCAGCAGTCGGCCGACACTTGAACCGACGCAGAGCCGCACGCCTGGTCCTGATTGCAGAGCGGCAGTCGGCACTCCACCAAGGTACAGGTGGCCTTTTCCGGTGGCCTGTGGACTGTGGACTGTGGAATGGACGGTGCAGCGGCGTGGTGGACCGTGTGGGTAATATGATCCACCCACATCTCAACATTCGCACAGTGTTCGAATTGGGCCAACTGGCTATAAAGCGTCCAGTCAGCTCCACTGAGCACCCATCGTGGTGGTCTCCTTTCGGGGCCCACGCCTTCTGGCAGGTGAATCCAGGTAGGGAAATGATCACTGCCGTGCAAGTCAGCGACCACTTCCCAGTGAGCACTGGCGCCAAGAGCTGGAGAGCAAAGCGAGAGATCAATGGCAGAGAACGACCCAGTCGCCATGCAGAAATGAGTACTCTGTCCTCCATTGAGCAAGTAGGCACAGATGACAGGAGAAGCCTCTCAATTGCTCTACCCCTGGGGCAGGTAATTGCAGAGCCCCAAAGCACATTGTGGGCATTAAAATCACCACAAATAATGAATGGCTGGGGGAGCTGTGTAAGAAGGTCGGTGAGGGCCGCTTCATCAAGAGCATCATGTGGGGGCAAGTAAAGTGAACATACAGTCAATGGATGACGCACGTGCACGGACACAGCGACGGCCTGTAAAGTCGTCGTAAGTGAGAGAGGCGAGGAGTGGTAGTCCGTCCTGACGAAAATACCTACGCCTCCTCTAGCTCTCTCTCCACGCAGGTCGTCCTTTTTGTGGAATATATAGCCTTGTATCTCAGGGGAGTATGATGGATGGAAATACGTCTCCTGGAGACAGAGACACAGTGGTCTACCCTGAGAGAGTAGACGAAGTTCCTCCACATGCGTCCTGAACCCTTGCAAGTTCCACTGGAGTATGGGAGCCATCTATTATGGGGGTAGCACCTTCATCCTGTCTCTCCAACAGGGCGGGGAGACTGCAGCAGGTGGAGGGGCAGGCGTGGGGCGAGATAATTTCCCCACACAGACATCGGATTCCATCAACTCTGCGGAAGAGTCAGAAGAAGCCTCACGGAAAACCACATCTGCATGGTCAGACGGTTTACTACGGGATTTGACCCGCTGTTGTTGCTGTATGGGAGCTTTCTGCGGTTTGGTGGGCTTTGGGGGAGCTGATGTTGGAGTGGTAATGGCTGTACAGGGCTTCGGAACATCCTCAGCTGTTGGAGGCGTCAGGGGCTGGCCCAAGTTCGCCACTGTACCTTTGTCTGCCATTCGAATAGGGGCTACTGGCTCTGAAACACTGGCTGCATTGCAAGTGCACTGACAGCTGCATGTATTAGTGCCAACACTCACCACCACCTCTGTCTGCATGGAGGCATCGACTTTTGGAGTAGGCTTCTGAACCAGGGAGGCAAAAGATGTAGCAAATGTGAGAGGTTGCATCGACTTAAAGATCTTCTTGGCCTCACCATAGGGGATACGCTTAGTTGTTTTTATTTCCTGGACTTTGCATTCCTCTAAAAATATTCGGCAGTCCCTACTCCAAAAAGGGTGGTTCCCAGAGCAATTGATACATTTGGTTGGAGAGGATCAACCAACTCCGTCATGAGCAGCGTTACCACAGTCGCGTCGCCTTTGCATCCTAAGGTGGTATGCCCAAAACGCTGGCATTTGAAACAGCACATTGGGGTCGGGAAATAAGGCCTCACACTAAGGTGAAGAAAGCCAGCTTTCACATGTTCAGGAAGTTTCGTGCTATTGAAGGTTAGAATAAAGGAGTCAGATTTGACAAGATTGCCATCAACCCTCCTCATGATATGTTGAACATCAACGATACCTGCCGGAGCCCACTCATGTTGCAGTTCTTCCTTGGGAATGTCAACTAGATCCCGGCACATCACAACACCTTTGCTGTAGTTCAAGGTGCTGTGCAGTTCAGTGTCTATGGCATACTCTCCAAGGCATTTAGCAGATTGTAGGTTAGTTGCTTGCTGGGAAGTGGAAGTTTCCACTAATAAGGTCCCATTACGTAAGTGCTTCACCGATTTTAAGGAGCCACAGATTCCCTCCAATCCCTTTTGTATATAGAAGGGCGAAACCTTCTCAAAACTACCCTCCTTCCGTTTCACAATGAGAAACACATTCGGATTACCAGAATGCATTCTGTTACCTAAGACTGGACTGTTTAAAGAAGCGACGGAGTCAGGGGGACTGACTGCACGGGCCCTCTTAAGAGACTGGGTGTTAGAACCTTCCAGCGGCCCACCCTTTCCGCTGGGAGGAAGAAAAGAGGATTTCGAAGGATCCATCTCGGTCCCACGAGCAGCTAGGGAACTACAAGTCCACCCAGACAGAGCCCTGCGTGCCTAGGTAAGCCTTATACGACTGAGGTGCGGCAGGTTCCCCAGAGATTGCCCGCTATCGACTGTTCCACCTCAACAGCCATGCATCTCATCAGCGCGCAGCACACCTTGAGATTGAGGGGTTTTTTATAGAGGTTTATTCCATCCTCGCGATCCGGGTGGTCAAGCCAAGATCCCCATTCCCTGAGACACACAACGTTCCACCGCCGCGCCGCACAGTGGTCGCTGAAGTATGCTCAGAGGCTATGGTGACAGGGGACGGGCGGCGCTTACCAGTCCCCAGCTCAGGAACCCCGGGGTCGCCAAGCCCGTACCCAGCAAATGAATGCTGAGCCCCTGGGGGCTTCACAACCAATGGTTGCTTCATCAGGAAAGAGGGAAGGAGAGGGAAAGACGAAAGGATGTGGGTTTTAAAGGAGAGGGTAAGGAGTCATTCCAATCCCGGGAGCGGAAAGACTTACGTTACGGGGAAAAAAAGGATGGGTATACACTCGCACACACACACATATCCATCCACACATATACAGACACAAGCAGACATATTAAAAGGCAAAGAGTTTGGGCAGAGATGTTAGTCGAGGCAGAAGTGCAGAGGCAAAGATGTTGTTGAATGACAGGTGAGGTATGAGTGGCGGCAACTTGAAATTAGCAGAGATTGAGGCCTGGTGGATAATGGGAAGAGAGGATATATTGAAGAGCAAGTTCCCATCTTCGGAGTTCGGATAGATTGGTGTTAGTGGGAAGTATCCAGATAACCTGGACGGTGTAACACTGTGCCAAGATGTGCTGGCCGTGCACCAAGGCATGTTTAGCCACAGGGTGATCCTCATTACCAACAAACACTGTCTGCCCGTGTCCATTCATGCGAATGGACAGTTTGTTGCTGGTCATTCCCACATAGAATCCATCACAGTGTAGGCAGGTCAGTTGGTAAATCACGTGGGTGCTTTCACACGTGGCTCTGCCTTTGATCGTGTACACCTTCCGGGTTACAGGACTGGAGTAGGTGGTGGTGGGAGGGTGCATGGGACAGGTTTTGCATTGGGGGCGGTTACAAGGATAGGAGCCAGAGGGTAGGGAAGGTGGTTTGGGGATTTCATAGGGATGAACTAACAGGTTACGAAGGTTAGGTGGATGGCGGAAAGACACTCTTGGCGGAGTGGGGAGGATTCCATGAAGGATGGATCTCATTTCAGGGCAGGATTTGAGGAAGTCGTATCCCTGCTGGAGAGTCACATTCAGAGTCTGGTCCAGTCCCGGAAAGTATCCTGTCACAAGTGGGGCACTTTTGTGGTTCTTCTGTGGGGGATTCTGGGTTTGAGGGGATGAGGAAGTGGCTCTGGTTATTTGCTTCTGTACCAGGTCGGGAGGGTAGTTGCGGGATGCGAAAGCTGTTGTAAGGTTGTTGGTGTAATGATTCAGGGATTCCGGACTGGAGCAGATTCATTTGCCATGAAGACCTAGGCTGTAGGGAAGGGACCGTTTGATGTGGAATGGGTGGCAGCTGTCATAATGGAGGTACTGTTGCTTGTTGGTGGGTTTGATGTGGACGGACGTGTGAAGTTGGCCATTGGACAAGTGGAAGTCAATGTCAAGGAAAGTGGCATGGGATTTGGAGTAGGACCAGGTGAATGTGATGGAACCAAAGGAGTTGAGGTTGGAGAGGAAATTCTGGAGTTCTTCTTCACTGTGAGTCCAGATCATGAAGATGTCATCAATAAATCTGTACCAAACTTTGGGTTGGCAGACTTGGGTAACCAAGAAGGCTTCCTCTAAGCGACCCATGAATAGGTTGGCGTACGAGGGGACCATCCTGGTACCCATGGCTGTTCCCTTTAATTGTTGGTATGTCTGGCCTTCAAAAGTGAAGAAGTTGTGGGTCAGGATGAAGCTGGCTAAGGTAATGAGGAAAGAGGTTTTAGGTAGGGTGGCAGGTGATCGGCGTGAAAGGAAATGCTCCATCGCAGTGAGGCCCTGGACGTGCGGAATATTTGTATATAAGGACATGGCATCAATGGTTACAAGGATGGTTTCCGGGGGTAACAGATTGGGTAAGGATTCCAGGCGTTCAAGGAAGTGGTTGGTGTCTTTGATGAAGGATGGGAGACTGCATGTAATGGGTTGAAGGTGTTGATCTACGTAGGCACTTCCTTCCGTCTTTCCCTCTCCTTCCCTCTTTCCTGGTGAGGCAACAGTTTGTTGCGAAAGCTTGAATTTTGTGTGTATGTTTGTGTTTGTTTGTGTGTCTATCGACCTGCCAGCGCTTTCGTTCGGTAAGTCACCTCATCTTTGTTTATATATATAATTTTTCCCACGTGGAATGTTTCCCAATTATATTGATATCAAAATATATAAATATATTTATTTGTTGTTTGAAAACACACCATAGGACAGAAATCTTTACTATAGTGTAAAGATTAAAATTCATCTTAGTGAGGGGATCTGAGGTGTAATGTGATGTTCCAGCCCTACCATGCAATCGGATGTAAGGTGTTCATTTACAAATATTGTTTAGGTAGTTGACATGTAGAGTACTTTCCACTGTGTGCATGCTGGTTTCGTGAATGTACAAAGTTGGAGTGAAATGAACAAGCACAAAACACTACCAAGGTGCGACTGTGATTGGATGTCTCCACATGCTGTGAAGGAGTCTCTTATGCTTTTGTGTCATGGTCTGTAATGGCAGAGAACAATGGCAATGACAATGCCCAGACACAGTTGAAAGAAGCTGAAGAGAAATGTCATTCTCTTCTGTTCTGTTCCAAGATTCGTTTCAGATGTGATGCTTGAGTAAATAAGAGATCTGTTCACAGAATCTTGTAATTGTTACATTATTGCAACAAAATGCAGAAGTGTTCTTTAAAAAGAAGTTATGTCATTTCACAGCTTGAATACTACCAAGCTCTCTTGCAGTCCTCCGCTCTCTGTAGACAGGAAAAAAGTCACACAGCAAGAGCTGGTGGCACCATCGATAGCACCAGGGTAACAGATCATTTGGAGGATAACACATCATCTGGGCTCAGTACAGCAAAAGAATGGCACCGTTACACACCACTCTTGTGCACATCAATTTACAGAATGGTGAAAGTAGGAGAGCAACAGAATAGCCTTTGCCTTTAAGGGTTCTGAGAATAAGGCATAAAAGGCATCAAAATGGTTTCTTGAAAAAAAGAAAAAAAGAAAAAAAAAGATTCAGAGGTGCAAGGTAGGGGAAACCATGAAAGAAAACTTCAGTCTCTTAAGATCAATCTGTCGCATGACAAGGCCAAAAGCAGAGAGAATGAGCAGCCTTCCAGACCTGTCATGGTAAAATGTGCCCAATCTGATTGGGGGAAGCTCATTGGTCACCTGCTAAGCACTGCAGCATCAGTGCTGATATGGCAGCACTATTGCGGTGGTATGTCTACATCTACATCTACATCCACATCCACATCCATACTTCGCAAGCCACCTGACGGTGTGTGGCGGAGGGTACCCTGAGTACCTCTATCAGTTCTCCCTTCTATTCCAGTCTTGTATTGTTCGTGGAAAGAAGGATTGTCGGTATGCTTCTGTGTGTGCTCTAATCTCTCTGATTTTATCCTCATGGTCTCTTCGCGAGGAATACGTAAGAGGGAGCAACATACTGCTTGACTCTTCGGTGAAGGTATGTTCTCAAAACTTTAACAAAAGCCCAAACTGAGCTACTAAGCGTCTCTCCTGCAGAGTCTTCCACTGGAGTTTATCTATCATCTCCATAATGCTTTCGCAATTACTGAATGATCCTGTAACAAAGTGCGCTGCTCTCCATTGTATCTTCTCTATCTCTTCTATCAACCCTATCTGGTACGGATCCCACACTGCTGAGAAGTATTCAAGCACTGGGTGAACAAGCGTACTGTAACATACTTCCTTTGTTTTTGAATTGCATTTCCTTAGGATTCTTCCAATGAATCTCAGTCTGGCATCTGCTTTACCGCCGATCAACTTTATATGATCATTCCATTTTAAATCACTCCTAATGCGTACTCCCAGATCATTTATGGAATTAACTGCTTCCAGACTTGCTATTTTGTAGCTAAATGATAAGGGATCTATCTTTCTATGTATTCGCAGCACATTACACTTTTCTACATTGAGATTGAATTGCCATTCCCTGCACCATGCGTCAATTCGCTGCAGATCTCCTGCATTTCAGTACAACTTTCCATTGTTACAACCTCTCAATACACCACAGCATCATCTGCAAAAAGCCTCAGTGAACTTCCGATGTCATCCCCAAGGTCATTTATGTATATTGTGAATAGCAACGGTCCTATGACACTCCCCTGAGGCAACCTGAAATCACTCTTACTTCGGAAGACTTCTCTCCATTGAGAATGACATGCTGCGTTGTGTTATCTAGGAACTCTTCATTCCAATGACATAATTGGTCTGATACGGAGGCCCCATTCATGTAAGTTCGGCGGCCTTTTTAGGTGACGCCACATCGGCGACTTGCGATTCAATGATGATGAGAATGATTATGAAGGACACACAACACCCAGTCCTCTGCCGGGAATCGAACCCAGGCCCCCTGTGTGGAAGGCGGTAACGCTACCGCTACGCTTCCCTGTCCTGGCCTCAATGGAAGGATGAAAAATATCAAAGCTGTTACAATAGTTAGTAGTAATTATACACTGTACAGTATTGCATGGGCTAAACATGTAACATGGTTTAAGTTAGGACAAAATATTTGAATTGCTTTCTTGCCACTTAGCATTGCTTAAGATTAATAAGACCCTTTTTTTATCTAAATTTATGTACCACAATATTGCCCAAAAAATAATAAAAATATCAGATTACCGGTACATTTTGAAAAATGATGTAAAGTCCATAAATGTTTTAGCAAACCCAGCTCCTTTGGTTCAAGGGTAGAGTGAAGAAGCATACAGACTTTCGAAAGGTCGTGGGTGGTACAGAGAAAATCAGTTTCTGACGCTTCATGCAGTGTTGGCAACACATGCTTTATGCCGATCATCCACTGAAGCAGAAATGTCACACATAATCCTAAGTAAAAAATAAAGTGAAATGCATAATAAAGGAGGTCTAGTTCAAATATTGTATTCTCTGAAGTAAAGAATATGAAATTAAGTTAATCCTGTGAGAACACCTACAAATGCTGTTAGATAACAAAGATGGGGTAGTAGCCACAGAGCCCAAAGGCTTCTAGCTTTTGAAGCAATGGCTCCTGGGGTTACCAAAATGTTTACAGATTATACAACTGTTTCTCTGTTTACACTTGCTCACACATTCTTTCAGCAAAGAAATTTATGACTGTAGATTAGTTTGTTTTTTGCAGGGCTGTGCAGCACACTAATGAGGTTGTGCTAGTCCATCCTACTTAATTTTCCATCTGTCAGATGTAGAGCATATGGACATACAGACTCAGTAGTTTCAACAACAGAGGCCCATAAGTTAGAGTTTTCCAAGTCCATTAGTATTTCATGTAACAGCTAAGTGACAAAATAACAACAAGATACAGGCAGTCAGTACAGTGGGCTTTCAGCAGACTGAGAGTACATGGGCTGTGCACATGAGTGGCAGATGTGACATCTGTGAACTCTTAAGAAGTGTTCACTTTAGCAAAACCTGGTGGATTCTGTTTATGTAAGATACAGTTTATTTTGCAGTAAATTTATAATTTCAGTTATTATATGAGTATTTCTGTTGACGGAATGAACTGGGTAGCAAAAAAATCATACAATACTGGTATAGTTTTCATCTTAATGTGTAACTTATTAATTCTTTTACAGTTTTAATATTGAAATGAAGTTCAACTGTTACAGGTAATGATGAACGCTTATCACACATCCAATAACATACATCAGGTTTGAGAAGAGCTTTAAAACATACTGAATTGAACTGCAGATTTTGTGTACAAAAATCTTTTATGCATCCATTATTGTATAAGTTTTCCATTGTCATCTTGTGACATATACTCTCTCCTCTTAAGCAGCTCATGCTGTGTTGGAAGCTCCATGCTATACTTGGTGTGATGTAAAGGTGTTTGCTGGCAAACTCCAACTGCCACACACCTCCCAAATAGTACCTCAAACAAATAGTATAACACAAAACAAGTATTTGCATTAACACATAAAAACATATGTAAAAATATGCACCTTTATATTATTTAGAAACATAACTTTTAACATAATATTAATTACCAAGACATTTGCTCATTTATAGATGATAAGGGTACAGAAAACTTCACACCTCTGACTCTTACGGGGAAAGAATCTTGGGTTTAATTCTGCAAGAATTCTGAAATAAATAAATGTGTAAGCATGTCACTATTTTTAAGTAATCTAATGCACACATTAAACATTATAACACGACCCATTCAATTCATATACAATAGATAGTTGAACAGAGTTCATATATCTTTCTTTTTCATTAATTAATCATCTTTCTATTCCAAACATTCACACGATTATGTTTTGCTGCTTAAAGGGTATAGTTCAAGTTACATCAGGTGAGTATATACATTTTTGTTTTTCTCTTTGTATCATGATTATTAATCACTTTTATTTTAAAATCAGAGAACCATATGGACTTAAATAAAAACAGTTCTGTTAATGTGATACTATTTCTATGTACTGTGATAATTTCCCTAAATATTATGATATTACTATGTATTCCTTTACTATTACCTTTCTTCACTACTGAAGCTTAAAATATGCCAATACAACAAAGTATCTATGTCATCCATCTGATTTACAACACTATATTAATAGATCAGTTTAAAATTAAATCCAGAATAATGTTAGCTTCCTTTCTGGTGCAAAATGTTAGAATAGCTCGACCAGAAGCTACTTGGGTGTTGCTACAACTTGGGTAGCACTAAGGAAACAGGTTTTAAGTATATAGACAAATTAAATCCAGAATAATGTTATCTTCCTTTCTGGTGCAAAATGTTAGAATAGCTCGACCAGAAGCTACTTGAGTGTTGCTACAACTTGGGTAGCACGAAGGAAACAGGTTTTAAGTATATGGACAAAAGAAGGATTCACACTATTGAATGTTGTATGTGAGAGGGTAGAATGGCACCCCAGGCAATGAAGAAAGAAAGGTAAATTACAACTGTTAGAACTGGAATAAGAAAGAAGATAGACCACAGATCCTTCCTACCCTGCACTTCAGGATCCATCTGTGAGGGATGCTTCACTAGTGGGCTGCAGGATGAAGCTCATCATCAATCATACAGAATGGACACCTCCAGCTTTGCCCATACATGCTCCAAAAATTGACTCTTAAGACCCTGTGTGGAATACCTACAGAGAGAGTAGCAATGAAAATATGAACTTCCATTTGCTATGTGGACCAAATTGCAAAGAGAACTACTACCAGTTGCACCTGTGGCATGATCTTAAATTACTTTTTTTAAGGCAGGGTAAGAAATGAACTTGACTACCTATACTATGTTACACTAACTTGCCTTAAAAAATTACATAAATCCAATTTTATGACTGTAATTTCAGAAACGGTAAAAATGTCTTTTTCACAAAACCCATACCAATTATTACCACCACTCAACAGAAAACTGTACAAACCATCATCAAATTTTGTCATTTAATAAATTAAACTTACAAAATTCACTATAAAAGACACAAAGTTTTCATTCATAACTTCTTATGGGATGGTCATAAATTTAGAATAATATTCTTAATTGAAAAACTTGTTATGGGACTGAACTTGTCATTTAACTGGAATATGTCTCTCACAGTGGAAGACTTCTAGAGGATGTTCTGTTTCCTCCAGTATTTCAATTACTATAATTACCATTTCTGGTGGATTCTCCTATCTCAGCAAATTTCCAGTCAGAGAACTGGTACTTCCATGTAGCAGTAGAAAAATATTGCTTCCCTGTCCAGAAGATGTGGGTACAGAGACCAATAAATTAGTACTTCTCTGTAGCAAGAAAGGTTCTTCCTTGTACAGAAGGCAAATGATACTGCAACCATGGTAATTATTGGTGGATTCTCTGCAAGTCCACATTCCTTCACACTACTTCTGTAGAAGTCACATAGGTACCCATCCTCTTGTGAGATGAAAGAAAATGGATCCACGTCCACCACATTAATTAATACAACACTTGAAAGAGTCTTTACACCATAGAATCTAGTGCTTCTCCCTAGCAAGGGCACAGAAGGTCCTCAGACTGCACCACATTTATATTCATAATTATAAACACAGTTCTGTATATCTTTAGGAAGAAAGTTCTACTTCACTTATTGCTAGTTAGCTTTTCATTGTTATCTATGAAACTTCTGTAAAAATACATTCATAAATCATCACATTGTCAAACATTTATCCCCCTCAAGTGATGAACCATAGTTTGAAGATCATGAAGATACTCCAGTACCAAAAACTGTTGGAGTACTGTTGACATTGGAAGGTCGCAGCAGCAGGATGGCCTTTTCATGTCCGTGGCCTATTTTGCTGATTCTGTTTACCCCTCTCAGCAGCACATGCCAGCATTAGCACTATGTGGCCTTGAGTGAGCAGTGCCAGTGATGAGAACATCCACTGAATTCTGATAGGTGTTCACTGCTACTGAGTTAGAAGCTCAGTCTCGTGAAGACAGTTGATGGCAGTACCACCCTGGCTGCAAACTGCTACTCTCCAAGGCAGGAGTCTACTCTCCAAGGCAGGAGTTCAGTTGCTACTGTGGACAGCTGATCCATCATGTCATTCTAAGTCCACAGGTGTGGACGTAGAACCATGAACTGGTCTGGTGGAGATGGCTGCCCAGACTGCCATTGGCTGCTGGCTGATCCATAGTGTGTTAGAGACTTCTGTGGATCTAATATCGCAGAGAGTGCTACCAGACTGCGTATAACTGTACTAGAGGGTATTTATAGTGATTAATAGCATGCTTGTTGTGCCAATACATTGCTTCCAGGCACATAAAGATCAACACCTTCATGTCTGAAGGATGTGGAAATCCTCCATAGGCCAGACCGTAGTTGCTTGGCCTATTGTTCAGTGTCACCATAATTGCACTGTTCAGCCCAGTGGCTGCCATATGGTAAACAAACAGGCTTGCTTGTGATATTACATATCAGCACCTCTGTGCCTGCCTGCTTCCCTCATATACAGCTACAATGGAGCTGCTTCTCACCCAATAATGCCCAAAATTAGTGAAGTGCTTTACATACCTCCCCTCTTTGGGAAGACCTGGACCAAGGGTATGAACTCTTGACCTGTCTGCAGCAGAAGACTTCACATACATAATTATGACATAGATTATTTACAATTTTGCTCTTACATTAAGCAGCAAAGCTCAGAAGCCCCCACATTTCCTGTACAATTCTTAGCCCATTGGCTTGTCAATCCACCCATACAGCACAACATAAAACCTCCATTCTCATTTGAGCTGTCTTTTAAGTGTTAATCCCTCCAAAACACTAAAGAACTATTTACATGAATATCCACTCATTGCACCCTAGCAACATCTTGTACTGTAAGAAACAATACTTGTTTTAACACCACTCAGGCTTCCTTGTCTTCCAAATCACAATTAAGTATATACAATACAACTTTTATTACTATACCCAGTTATTTGCATGCCTTGTACCTCCTCATGTACAAACAGTTAACCAGTCCAGTGGTATCTGGAGGATCACATTGATGGCGGTTCTCTGCTTAAGCTAGATGAAGGCTGTGCAAAACAGAGTCCAACATCAACACAGTGCCTGTGAAGCTTATGGTCTTGATCATGTGCTACTGGTGCTGCTTCTAATATTGCTGTGCACATGAAAGCATTCGCTCTACTGAAGCACATCCCTCTTATGTGGTCTTATTAGCCGGTTGAAGGATACGATTAGGTTAGGATCCAACATTTCATTCACGTAATTTCATATTTATCGCAGGAAGGATTGCTAGTGGCTTCTCTGCATGTTGTTCAACTTGATTTTCCCTGTAAAAGGCTGACAGATGAAAGGTCTGTCCTTTTACGTCAGAGTCCTTCCCATTAATAATCATTCCACTCTTGTGCAGTACCAAATGTTCAGCTCCTGGGAGCCTATCTTTCTCACAACAGTTCACTACTACAACTTCAGTAATGTTTACAGAATAAATTCAATGCAGACCTGCTTCCTGGAAATAGGATCATGGCCCAAAAACATCACATGGACAATCCTCACCTTCCGATTTACCTAAGTACAGTTGCGTCACACACATGCAAGTAGCTTAATGCACCACCCATGTTGTGCAGAGGGAACCCTCTTCCTCCGCCAATATCAAGGTTGGTCAGCAACATCATTGCATGACTACCACAATCTTCCCCATTCAGCGGTAGATCTTGTGCCTTTACTTAGACAACTTCCCCATTCTAATGGGTATGCATATTTGGTGAAACATTCGAACCTGGCTAACTTGTTGCTAGTAATAAATCATATTTATATGTACAATTGCACTTGATCTATCCTAATCTCAACTACTACTATGTGGTAATAAAGTGGTAGATTTGATTTGTCTCAATCAACTATGAGTTCCTATTCTGACAGCAATCCTTTCTGCACTTTTCACAGGCCTTCCAAGAACTGATCTGGCATTTACAGAGCTTGACTCAGCTGCCATGTGTCACATGTAAGACTGCTTCCTTTGTCTCCATCACCACTACCAAAATGTCCCACAAACTATCAGCTAAAGACTGCACAATCCTTCATTGCTATTCCCATCTCCAAGCATCTACCTGAGCCTGTACAGTGTGCATGTCCCAGTTCACATATTTACTGACTCTATACCAGGTGCATTATCTCCATTCCAAACTGTTGTAATGCCTGTGTGTTGTTCAGTACCCCTTTTTCTAAAATAGAGAACTTTATAGTGTGCCATTCCATGATGGCCTTATTCCTGCTCACTACATCACTCAGGCTCTCTATCACACCATTCAGTTCCCAGATGTCACTGACATCCACAGTCCCAAAAACCATATTCAGTAGCCTACTACCTGTGTCAAACCAACCTCGCTCACATCGTTGTACTGTGTGTAGCACCACTTCCACTGTCTGCTGCATCTGCCCTCACAACTGATTGTGTGACTTGTGCAACTTACCTTACTCCCTCCTCATTTCCCTCAGCCCATCTTTTCCTTCTGTCTCTGCCGTAATTCCATAAACACATCTTCTAAGTGATTCACCTCATTACACATTTCCCAAGCATTCAGCATCAGCTTCAGTGCCCAACAGTGGCTTGTGAGTACTACATCCTCTTGCCTCGAGAAAAGTACTCCAGTTTCTAATGGTAATACACACAGTGCCCATGCTCCACTCCTGGTGCACCACTGCCAAGATAAGAACTTCCCTCATCTTTACTTCAACCCATGGAAAACTGGGAACAGGGAACTCCCATCACTCCCCTTAACCCTATTTAGAGGTCTGCTTTCTCATAGACAAGTGAAAGAAAACCAAACCTTAAAATATCTACCTTACAAGCAAATGAACACAGAAGTATAACACTACACATAAATTTCTCCCCCCTCACCTCACCATCAATTGATAAGGTAATCACTTATGCATCTAACTAACACATCACCCCATGTAAATGTGTGCTATGGTTGTGAAGTCATGCTGCATGGATATTGACTGTGCTGGCACCAACTGCCAAACAAGGTCAGCTGGCACCAAAATGCTTCAGATATCACTGTGTAGTGACTCAGGGTGAATGAGGCCACTATGGTGTAGGAGCTGGCCAGGAGTTGCTAGAAAAACTCTGCTACAAGATATAACAATGTTGTAGTGCTGTGATGCCCCTGGATATGCCTACTGCAGGTGCATGGTCATCTGGCGATGCCATTGTCATCAGAAGATCTTGGTGGTGGGATGGCCACTCCTTTTGTATGTATGTATGTATAACTGTGCTACATTCAGAGGATATTTATAGTGATTAATAGTGTGCTTGTTTTGCCAGCACATTGCTTGCAGGTGCATATAGATCAACACCATCATGCTTCAGTTGGATGGAAACACTACATGCCAGTGTGTAGTTGCATGGCCTTCATGCAGTGTTACTCTCACCACTTTGGGTGTATAAACAGGATCACTTGAATGGACAACAACATTTAATCATATAATAATCTTAATTTAAATTTGTTATGGGACTGACATCATTAAATTTATAATGCCCCTCATAGTGGAAAATTCAGAGAACGTTCTGCTTCTTCACGCACATCAGTTTACTATTTAGAGGTTAATGTAACCGATTTCTGATGGAGTCTCCTATTTGAGCCCACTCCAGCCAGAAACAGGTAAATCTCTGTACACCTTGTATGTGCACAGCCCTTAAAGGGCAAAAGAAATTAGTTCCTAGAGCAACACATCAGTTAAAGCTACGATTCCTCACGAATCTTTACATTACTTAATATATCACAATACATCCTAATAAATGTCACCCCTAGCAAGGGTACAAAAGGTCTTTTGACTGTGGCAACTCCTTTCCTCACCTCCATCTGTAGCAGCAGACGATGAGCTGCATAGATCAGAAACCAGCCCCACAATACCCTCGCTGGCCACTTCTGCCAGCCACGCTTTCCAGACATTAGACATGCTGAACCATGGCTCGACCAGTCTCTTTTTCCACTCAGACAAGACAACATTCCTGCACTTGACAGCTCAACCATGCAACACCATGTGGCCCACATCGTCATCTGCCCCATTTTTTCTGGGGTATGCACGAACTGCAGAATTGTTATCCTGTGCTCATCACCATTGTTCTGTCGCGGTCCTTTAATGAGAGGAGTGCTACCGCATTTTTTTCCATGCTGCTTACCTGAGCTGTGTCTTCTTGATGCAGTTCTACTGACTACAGGAGTACAAAGCCTGAAGCCGGATGCCTGGTTCGTCCCCCAGCATCAGTAATTGGAGTATTGTGTGCAGTGTAGTACAAATAGCGCAGGGAAGTGCAGTGCATGCCAGGACTACCAGGACGATTTATTACTATCCTATCCCCAGCCATTTTGGCACTCCTTTGCTGCCAAGTGTGCCATTGAAGCAGTTTTTCCCGCGCCACTGGATGACACAGAACAAAGGTTATGAGCCACCCATTGTCCGCCTGGCCCAGACCCTCCTCAATTAAGAGGTATTAGCTGTAAAAACAGGCCTGTCCCTTGGTTAAGAGGCCTGTTTCGAATGATACTGTAGTCATTAGCTTTTGGATTAGTATGTTAGAACCAGCTCACATAGCTCTTCCAGTGTGCCCCATCATGTACTGTCGTTTTCATAACTGGCACACTGCGTAGGCATGTGTGTCCTTTAGGTGTTCAGAAGGTAACATAACTCATCCCTTCACTGGTGCTCCACTCTAAACCGAAGTGCCAAGACTCATTACTGAAACCCTCTGGTCTTCCTTTTTTTTTAATATCCTGACTAGCACAACCTAAATGGTCATGAAATCAGTTCCTATTAGGTCGGCAGGACACATCCTGCTTGCATCCCCACCTGCCCCTTGCCCTCTCCACCCTCTTGCACCCCTCCAGGCATGCCATCCCTCAGTACCCACCACTGTCCCCTCCTCACAACCCTCCACACATACCATCCCTTTGCGCGCACTAGCGTGCCCTTCCTTCTCCCCTCCTCACACTTCTCCTCGTACGCCACCCCTCGAAGGGCACCACCACACCCCTCCTACAGCTGACAGACACACCTGGACAAGCCACAGCATAACCATGCAGCACACTGAAGATCCCTTTCCACAACAACACACGGTGGAGATTGTACTCGCAGTCCAGGCCATGCATGCCCCGCTTGCCTTCTTCTCCACAACAATGCCTGCCAGCACACTCCCGCATACTGCAGAACACTGTCAGCATGGTTAAGTCGTGATGTCTCTGCTGCATGTTCCCACCTCTATGGCAGTCATGCCAGATGGGCTCTCTAACCAGCAGGCCCCCATTAGCATCCCCCCCACCCCTCTTTGCTCTTGCACCTACAAGCACTTTGCTTTGGAGGTGTCGGAACTCTACACACAACTGTCAGCACTACAGAACTGCTTGAATCAGCTGACTGACAGTGCAGCATGTCTGGCACAAGCTGAGTCTACAGACCTCCTTTGATTAAGAGCAGACCACAGCCCTGATCGAGAGCTTTGAAAAAAACAAAACAGCACCTATCCAACGTGGCCCTTCTGGCCCACTCCCACCCCCAAGCCCTTCTCACAACAGTGGCGGATACAGGAAAAGCTCAAGGCGAGGACACTAAAGATATCTTGAGCTACCTTTACTTTTACCTTAATAAAAAATAATCAAGTCACATCCAAAGTTTAAGAAAGTTTTATTTAAACTGATTATACACGTATACAAGACAATGCCATCTTATAATATAAAAAAAAAATAACAATTGTGATTCTCTTCCTGGAAAATTGGTTAATTACATCATCAATAGGACAATCAATGTCAGGTTGAGTATTCAACAGAGCTAAGCTGTTAAGTCGATCCTCCTCCACTGTTGACCTCAGCCACATCTTTTACACCGCAATGTTGAAAAACTTCTTTTCACTGTAGCAATAGATGCAGATAGATTAGGAAATATTTTGTAGAGCATGTGCAAAATAGGATAGTCAGATGTAGACAAACAGACAACGCTTGCCTAACAGAATCACCATCATTAAGGGTGTTTATTCTCATTTGCTTGTATTGAAGACGCTCTCCCATTAGTATCAAATACAATGACCTAGATGCGTATGCTACATAGGAAAGTACAACTACTCAATAACTCAATTCAGTTGAGTCGACTGATGAAAAAAAACGAGTGAATAGTGTGCGGCGGGATGACTGGTGGGGGCGGCACAGGTGGCAATGCGGGCAGCCCTGCAGGGAGTGGGGGGGAAGGAGGCGCTCGCAATCCCTCCATATGTATCAGCCAGTGCCTCCCAATAGTGGCAGACACAAGCCAGATGGCTATCAGAGACGTTCTTCAAGGATACATGGACAAGCTTTGGCAACGGCTCGCCTTCTTTCCATCCGAGCTCTCTGATACACAGTGCCAATGGAGTGCATATGACTGCGAGCTGCTTGCAATTGCGATCGAACCGCCGAATCTTTCCATCAGTAAATGGGGTATGTTCTCAACTGACTCGGTTGTTTTAACCCCCTCCACTGACGGAATGACCCGCTTCCTACTTCCGTATGTATAAAAGCCAATACGGACTTGTAGCTGTCACGCCTTTGCGCTTACTGCTACGTATTTTAAGCGTAAATAGCTCAGTCCTAATGGTAAGAGGTAGTAGTGAATTCACGTTATTAATCTTTGAATACAGCACAGCTGCCACAAGCTCAGCTCACTTTTACTCCACTCCTACCCTCGCCATTGCACCACATTAATTAGGTGCTACATGGACCTTGCTAAATTCACTTGCGTATACATTTTTGACCGTTACTCGCCAGTATTTACCTAATGATTAGTACACTCCTAACCGGACTATTTCCGAAGAGCTGTGATGATTGAACGGGTTCGATCCACGGCCTACAGTGCCCTACAGTTCACACGGTAACACTGCCTACCTGACCCACTTAACTTGGTAGTGAGCTTATGTATCCAATCACCACTGCTAGCAGCAGTGGATAATCCTATCAGCACGATGAGAGCAGCAGACTTACCGTCGAATCCTCCTGAAAATACTTATAACTACGGTCGCCAGCTCTGAAGGAGCAAAAGAACAAATCAATTTTTTGGCTCGTTTCAAAGTGAAACGGCTTGAGTTGAATTTAAAGTTAATTTTGAATATTACTGTTTCTGATCATTCTAGGTGATTCTACAAAGCAAATACACTCTCAATTTCTGTGAGTTGGTTTGGTAATTACTACCAAGACAATTTATGCAACTTAGGTTAACAAAATTCTATCCTTCAACTTATTTAATGATTTTGGATATTACTCTTTGGACAATTGATATAGAATTAGTTAAGAGACTTTACTTGAAAGGTTACTCAGAAAACTTTAAGTAACTATAAATAGGCGACTCATTCTGGTGTGACCATTGCTCTTTTCAACATTCTTATATGCTAAAGTATTCTACAACCAAAAGAATTGTAAATGAAAGAGGCAATGGTGGCCTCAGTCTGATTTCACTATACTATGTTTGAGGTTACTACACTTTACAATGAACAACATGCGTCGTAATTTTACTCATTACTATATTCTGTCCTCTGCACTTGCATAAAAGAAAACTGGTATTCTCCTTTTACATGTATACAAAGTTCGACTTAACAATTGCAAGCAGTCTTGCCTTGGGTAGACGTGTCGGTGCTGGTGGTGAGATGCATGTGGCTAACGCAGCTCTTCACGCCTAATGCCCTTAACGGCGGCTGGAACTACGAGTTGTAGCACTCGTATAAGCTACTGCACGTCCGCCATAAAATCTGGGCGCAGGAACTCTTACAATCAGCCCCAGTGGCATAGAGACCGCTTCGACAACCATTCGTCGCGTTCTACTCCACAAACGGTGACGATATTCGCCTCTTCGGTGTTGCACAATCACTTTTGCGTGAGCACATTTACGCATGTCCGGTCACGTCAACACTCCCCAGGCCATTCCATTGTTCAGTCCCTGTGTCTCCAGCTACCTCTAGCTACGCTCGTATCACCAAGAGTGGGGTGCGTTCCCCTACCACCTTTTCACCGAAATCATTTAGTATTTAAGAATATTTATATTTATTACCCTGGAGTTCATACCAGTCATAATAATTTACTACTAGCGCTTTATAACATTAAATCATACAGTAATAACTTATAATTACCAAGAAAAAGAATACATTTGACTCCGAGAGCTTAGTGCATTGTCTGACAGGTAGCGCTAATTCCCAGTTTCGCCAATAGATGGCATCAGGGTGCACTCCCTGGCAGTCTCACACCAGCGCGCCCATTTCCGACGCGTGGGCTCCAAATTTCTGTCAGCCCACCATCATTTCAGTTCCGTTACACAGTCCACGAAGCTGTCCGCAATTTCTGATTTCAGTTGAGGAACATGTCTTTATGATCTCCACAGACCATCACCCCTCGCCTCTGGTTTTTGCAGGAAAGACATAGACCAGATCTCACCTCGACAGTTTAGGCTACAGGAGTATATCGCACGATTCACCACCGACATCTGGCATGTCGCCGGCCTCGACAAAATGGTGGCAGATTGCCTTAGCCGCTCTTGTGCCATCACCCAACCCTTAGACTACAGTGACCTGGACCCGGCACATACCCTTTGGAATGTGGACACCAGCCTCAACCTCCAGCTAAGATCCATATGCGGCTCCAACCATAAGATCTGCTGTGATATCCTCATTGATCCTTCACAACGCGATGACTCGAATGATCACCCCCACCCTTCCTCCCTCCCGCCTTCTGAAAACTGGCATTTGACCGTGTCCACAGCCTCACGCACCCAGGCGTCCATGTTTTTGCCACCCTCATGAAACAATATTTCAACTTGCCAGACATCCAACATGACTGCACCAACTGGGCCCGATCCTGTGTTCCGTGCCAGATGTTTACTTCCTTGGCATGTTTACTTCCTTACTGCCACTTTTACCCCAACACCACCAGTTCACACACATTCACCTCGACATTGTTGGCCCACTAACCTCCTCCAATGGCTATCAATATCTGCTGACAATTATTGACAGATTTACTTGCTGACTGGAGGCCACCCCTATCGCAGACATTTCATCCAAAATCCTTTGTTCAGATCTGGGTGTCCCACTTCGGTTACCCACACAATATCAGTACAGATCATTGGTGCCATTTCACCACAGCCCTCTTCCAGTCTCTGGCTGCTACCTGCGAGTCCAATTTCCACCACACCACCAGTTTCCATCCCACAACTAACGGCATGGTGGGGGCCATTCCATGGCACACTTAAAGACAGCCTTACATGATACTCTTCTGGATGGTCTGCTGCCCTGCCCCTGGTATTTCTAGGCCTGTGGATCGCACACAGAACTGACCTGGGAAATTTAGCTGTCGAGCTGGTATACTGACAGCCACTCACCATTACTAGGGAGTTTTTGGAAATGACCCTGCTCCCTCCTGACAGCACCATCCCAGGATTTGTGCCGCAAACTCCAGGGCGCTATGTGGTCCAACTGCGACCAACTCCTCCAAAACAGCAAGGTGTGCACCACACCTTCATCCACCGGGATGTCTCAGCAAGCACACACATCATGTTTTGGATGGATGCATACCAACTG
Organism: Schistocerca piceifrons; assembly: GCF_021461385.2. Taxonomy (NCBI): domain Eukaryota; kingdom Metazoa; phylum Arthropoda; class Insecta; order Orthoptera; family Acrididae; genus Schistocerca; species Schistocerca piceifrons. The sequence continues at coordinate 332,619,443 of NC_060139.1, forward strand.
CCTCTCCACCCTCAGCATTCAGGCCTGCATCTGGTATTGCATCGCAGGAACAAGACATTCTCCACTCATCTGAATGAGGTCACAACAACTGTCTCCACAAACAGGCTCAAGCCAGCCTACATCCTAGAGCCCCCTCCAGCCAATTAGCACAGCACCGTCAAGGTAGAGTTAGTTACCCTCACCTAACACTGGATCCAGCCACAGCACAACCAACAATGCAGCTGTTATGATGGAGGCCAACATCGTCCCCTCTGGTGTCCCTGATGTGCCACCAGCTGACGCCACCCCCGACACCATGTCCAACGCACCACCAGCTGACGCTGCCTCTGGTCCACCACCAACTGACAACATGAGTGACATACCTCCCAGGGCCTGGGACCCTTTTTGCAGCATCCAGCCGACATAGACCACCCCCCACCCCCACCCCCACCCCCACAGGTGCCCGCCACACTCAAGAGAGTGTTTTCACCACCACCAGTAGCACCTGCGCTGTCGGAGCAGCGACGCTACTTCACACACTCCCTACACAGCATGCAGGCACTGCCCGTGCCCCTCCTTTCACTGGAAACCACAGCATGAGCAAAGTAGCAACAACCCATGCATTTCCCACAGCATGAGCACAGTAGCAACATCCCATGCATGCCCCACAGCAAGCAATGTCAGTCAGCTTCAAGCACCCCTCTACAGTGTTGGGACCAGTGTTTTCCTCTCGAAAGGGTGGAACTGCATTGCAACTCCTTCTCTTACCTCTATGATGATGGGCTGCATAGACCAGAAACCAGCCCTACAACACCCTCACTGGTCATTTCCGCCAGATGTCAGATGCCCGATAGTACTGTGTGCAGTGTAGTGCAAATAGTGCAGTGTGTGCCAAGACTACCAGACCAATTTATTACTACCCTATCCCCAGCCATTTTTGTGGTCCTTTGTTACCATGCATGCCATTGAAGCAGTTTTTCTCACACCACTAGGCAATGCTGAACCGAATTTTACTGTAGGTGTTAGCTTTTGCATTAGTAAGTTAGAACCAACCTGAACGGCTCTTCCTGCACCCTCTTTCATGAACTGGCACACCATGTAGGCCTGTGCGCCCCTTAGGTGTAGAGAAGGGAACATGTCCCTTCAAGATCACTACACTTTAAGTGTTTTATATATGTATGGAACTGTACATACACACTTCATTTCTTGCTAGTTATAATTTACATTACTCCACTATGATTATTCAATAAGTTCTCATCATTTAGCAGTCTACTACAGTTAAAGGAAATTACATTATTATTTACGAAAATTCCCCAAAATTATTTTCCTGAATCATATTATTGCCAAATGTTTATTCACACAAATAACCTACTACAATTTTAATCCTGGAAACACTTCAGTGTCCTAAATTTTGAAATTTAATACATTGGTCAATTGTTTCAGAGCCAAAAAATTGCCAAAGTAGCTCTGGTTTCATTAAATACAAAATATTATATGCACCTCTAGTAAATATCTTAACTTCCTGATGTATACTAAATGTTCTCACTGTTTTCTTCACGACTTTGTTTTCTATAAAATATAATGTTTTGTTACTTAGAGCACATTCTTCTTGTGTCCAAAATATAAATTACCTAACTGTACACTTAATACACGCAGAAAACAGTCAAAGCTAAAGTATTAATGTTTTTATCCTGTATAGTAACAATATTGTTTCTGTTTTTATTTAATGAGGTAGTAAACTCAACTAGTGCAGCAGTATCAGTAATGTAAGATATCATTTATAATACCGGATAATAAATTTGCATTACTATTTATCAGTAATAACTGATGACAGTAAATTCTTAGTATGTAGTAGCAAATGCTAATAAATTCTTAGTACTTATTTGGGGCTGGTAAATTCTCACTAGCAACAGAAGATAGCAAGTTCTTAGTAGTAACCAATGACAAAGTAGTGACAGAAGGTGACAATTTATTATTAGCAACTGGACCTAACAACTTATTGGTAATAAAAGGATATAGTTAATTATCATCTATTAAATTCAGACACTGTCTACTCACTTCTCCAGAAAATGAGAGTTTCCCTCATTTTCTTTAATGCTGTTGTGCAATAACTTTTTTTTTTTATTATTGTGTGTTATGTGTCCATTTGTATCCTGTCTTATCACAGCCTTGATCATGTTTTGTTTTGCTCTTTCTGTATCATGATGTTGATCCTGGTTTGTGTCGTCCTACCTGTCACTACTTGACCTATTACCATTTTGCCATTTGTTGGATATTTTTATGGCAAGTCAATCTGTTCAAGATACTCTAATAACATTGATACCTTTGCCCAATTGTTTAACAGAGTTTATCCTTTACCCTCCCTGGTAACCTTCCAATAAGTCCTTGTAATGAATGTCTTTTTTTAAGAGGATCATCAATATTTTGCTTTTTTTTAAGTGCTGTTCAACAAAATCTCTATATATTTTCCAACAACTATTATAAGATTTTGAACTAAATAATTCGATATGTAATTTATTTGTGCACCTTCACTCCAATGTTGATGTGGATTTAAATGATGTACTGCATTTACCACCAAGTAGCTTACAACAAAACAGATTTTCTTTTGGTCATTCCAGGCCTTAGGCAGCACTCCCTTAGATACTTTCAGGAATAATACTGGACGTACCTCTCCTAATAGAGTAAAAGTTGGGAATCTATGTTTTGACCCTTTACCGAATATGTCAGATAAGTCATGCAACCACTGTATTGTAACTTATGTTTGGCTATTATATCTAGTTCTTTCCTTACCTCACATCTTGCACATTCAGAATTTAGATAATTATTAATTGTTAATTCTCTGTGCAGTATACCTTTTGACCCCTTTAGTATTTAATATGGATCTCTCGTCCGGCTGCATATTAGTAACTGAAGATGGTTGCTTATCATCAAAGTAAATCTATATTGCAACCATTTCTCTCACTAGCAAGGATCCCATATTAGCTTCTAATTTTCCTAACCATGTTCCAATTCATGTGTGATCATGTGCTTCCTTTAAAACCTCATCCCTCAACTTCACTGGCTCTACTACCCTTGGCCCTAACTTGCTCAGAAGACTGTCATACATATTAAACTGTGGCTGTGTCCGATACAATTTACAATCTTTGTCCGCATCCTGTAATTCTTGCCATACTGCTAGGTCATAATCTATGACTTCTACTTTTGCCACCTTCCTACTCAGTGCATCCACATTACTGTACTTCTTCCCAGGCTTGTGCACCACCTCGTAGTCTAATTCCCTAAGTCTCTCAGCCCATCTAACGAGTCTAGTGGACGGATCCTTCAACCCCAACAACCACTTTGGGCAATTAGCTATGTAAGTTCGTGAACATCTTGTCAACCCCTGTTCACTAGTCTGGGTATTTTGACATTGGCCTCTCAACATATATATTCTTTACTGCCGCTTTGACACATTAAAAGGATGATATGTATTTGCTATGTCAATGACAATGTTGTTTTTTGAATGCATTTCAGGAACATCTAAGTCAACTGATAACAGTGTTGAAGCGTGTTCAGACTACAGACCTCTGCATAATTCCAAAAAAAGTGCCTCTTCACTGTCCAAGAAATCAGCCTTTGTGCACCTAGTGAGTGGTGATGGAGTATATCTCAATCCAGAGGAAAATAACGGCAGTCATAGATTTTCTCACTCCTTAGCACATCTGTGATGGTATTAGTTTTTTTTTTTTTTCCTTCAGAATGTTCTCTTATTAGTGGTAACTCTTAAAGGACTTTTGAACCAAGGCACATCCCTTGCAAGAACTACTGCTGACAGATGCCAAATTGTCCTGGAAAGAGATACAACAAAGATCTCAGAAACTGATGCCGGCACTAGGGGTTATGAGACAGGTGCAGTTGTACTACAAATTCAAGAAGATGCAGGAAAGGTGATGATGGGTTATGCTTCTCAGAGTACCCTCCAAGTTTAAGATGAACTACTCTACAACCAAGAAAGAGTCTTTGCAGTTGTTTGCACCATCAACAACTTCTGACTGTATTTGTTTGGCGTACTGCTCACCATTGTGATGGACTACCATTTTCTATGCTGGATGACTAGCCTAAAGGATCCATTGGGCCACTGGCAAGATGGACCACTGACTATCATGCCTTCTATGTAGTCACCAAAGCTGTGCTGACTTCTGAAGCATTGGAAATTGCAAAGTTCCTTGTAGAGGACATAATTCTGAAGCAAGGAGCACCCTGTATAGTGATACTTGATCATGGAAAAGTTTTAAAGTCAAGACCACTATCACAAATAATTTCATGTGGTATCACCCACAGGATGCCAACTGCCTGCCACCTATAAACGAATGGCCTCACAGAATGCTTTAATAAATCATAGTGAGACATACAGGGTGACACAGAAAAACAGGAACATTTCCATGTTGTTGTTGTTGTGGTCTTCAGTCCTGAGACTGGTTTGATGCAGCTCTCCATGCTACTCTATCCTGTGCAAGCTTTTTCATCTCCCAGTACCTACTGCAACCTACATCCTTCTGAATCTGCTTAGTGTATTCATCTCTTGGTCTCCCTCTACGATTTCTACCCTCCACGCTGCCCTCCAATACTAAATTGGTGATCCCTTGATGCCTCAGAACATGTCCTACCAACCGATCCCTTCTTCTGGTCAAGTTGTGCCACAAACTTCTCTTCTCCCCAATCCTATTCAATACTTCCTCATTAGTTATGTGATCTACCCATCTAATCTTCAGCATTCTTCTGTAGCACCACATTTCGAAAGCTTCTATTCTCTTCTTGTCCAAACTATTTATCGTCCATGTTTCACTTCCATACATGGCTACACTCCATACGAATACTTTCAGAAATGACTTCCTGACACTTAAATCTATACTGGATGTTAACAAATTTCTCTTCTTCAGAAACGCTTTCCTTGCCATTGCCAGCCTACATTTTATATCCTCTCTACTTCGACCATCATCAGTTATTTTGCTCCCCAAATAGCAAAACTCCTTTACTACTTTAAGTGCCTCATTTCCTAATCTAATTCCCTCAGCATCACCCGAATTAATTAGACTACATTCCATTATCCTTGTTTTGCTTTTGTTGATGTTCATCTTATATCCTCCTTTCAAGACACTGTCCATTCCATTCAACTGCTCTTCCAAGTCCTTTGCTGTCTCTGACAGAATTACAATGTCATCGGCGAACCTCAAAGTTTTTATTTCTTCTCCATGAATTTTAATACCTACTCCGAATTTTTCTTTTGTTTCCTTTACTGCTTGCTCAATATACAGATTGAACAACATCGGGGAGAGGCTACAACCCTGTCTTACTCCCTTCCCAACCACTGCTTCCCTTTCATGTCCCTCGACTCTTATAACTGCCATCTGGTTTCTGTACAAATTGTAAATAGCCTTTCGCTCCCTGTATTTTACCCCTGCCACCTTTAGAATTTGAAAGAGAGTATTCCAGTCAACATTGTCAAAAGCTTTCTCTAAGTCTACAAATGCTAGAAACGTAGGTTTGCCTTTCCTTAATCTTTCTTCTAAGATAAGTCGTAAGGTCAGTATTGCCTCACCTGTTCCAGTGTTTCTACGGAATCCAAACTGATCTTCCCCGAGGTTGGCTTCTACTAGTTTTTCCATTCGTCTGTAAAGAATTCGTGTTAGTATTTTGCAGCTGTGACTTATTAAGCTGATAGTTCGGTAATTTTCACATCTGTCAACACCTGCTTTCTTTGGGATTGGAATTATTATATTCTTCTTGAAGTCTGAGGGTATTTCGCCTGTTTCATACATCTTGCTCACCAGATGGTAGAGTTTTGTCAGGACTGGCTCTCCCACGGCCGTCAGTAGTTCCAATGGAATATTGTCTACTCCGGGAGCCTTGTTTCGACTCGGGTCTTTCAGTGCTCTGTCAAACTCTTCACGCAGTATCATATCTCCCATTTCATCTTCATCTACATCCTCTTCCATTTCCATAATATTGTCCTCAAGTACATCGCCCTTGTATAGACCCTCTATATACTCCTTCCACCTTTCTGCTTTCCCTTCTTTGCTTAGAACTGGGTTTCCATCTGAGCTCTTGATATTCATACAAGTCGTTCTCTTATCTCCAAAGGTCTCTTTAATTTTCCTGTAGGCGGTATCTATCTTACCCCTAGTGAGATAGGCCTCTACATCCTTACATTTGTCCTCTAGCCATCCCTGCTTAGCCATTTTGCACTTCCTGTCGATCTCATTTTTGAGACGTTTGTATTCCTTTTTGCCTGTTTCACTTACTGCATTTTTATATTTTCTCCTTTCATCAATTAAATTCAATATTTCTTCTGTTACCCAAGGATTTCTACTAGCCCTCGTCTTTTTACCTACTTGATCCTCTGCTGCCTTCACTACTTCATCCCTCAAAGCTACCCATTCTTCTTCTACTGTATTTATTTCCCCCATTCCTGTCAATTGCTCCCTTATGCTCTCCCTGAATCTCTGTACAACCTCTGGTTCTTTTAGTTTATCCAGGTCCCATCTCCTTAAATTCCCACCTTTTTGCAGTTTCTTCAGTTTTAATCTACAGGTCATAACCAATAGATTGTGGTCAGAGTCCACATCTGCCCCTGGAAATGTCTTACAATTTAAAACCTGGTTCCTAAATCTCTGTCTTACCATTATATAATCTATCTGATACCTTTTAGTATCTCCAGGGTTCTTCCATGTATACAACCTTCTTTCATGATTCTTAAACCAAGTGTTAGTTATGATTATGTTGTGCTCTGTGCAAAATTCTACCAGGCGGCTTCCTCTTCTTCTTCGTCATCTGCAGAGCTAGTTGGCATATAAACTTGTACTACTGTAGTAGGTGTGGGCTTCGTATCTATCTTGGCCACAATAATGCGTTCACTATGCTGTTTGTAGTAGCTTACCCGCATTCCTATTTTCCTATTCATTATTAAACCTACTCCTGCATTACCCCTATTTGATTTTGTGTTTATAACCCTGTAGTCACCTGACCAGAAGTCTTGTTCCTCCTGCCACCGAACTTCACTAATTCCCACTATATCTAACTTCAACCTATCCATTTCCCTTTTTAAATTTTCTAACCTACCTGCCCGATTAAGGGATCTGACATTCCACGCTCCGATCCGTAGAACGCCAGTTTTCTTTCTCCTGATAATGACATCCTCTTGAGTAGTCCCCGCCCGGAGATCCGAATGGGGGACTATTTTACCTCCGGAATATTTTACCCAAGAGGACGCCATCATCATGTAATCATACAGTAAAGCTGCATGCCCTCGGGAAAAATTACGGCTGTAGTTTCCCCTTGCTTTCAGCCGTTCGCAGTACCAGCACAGCAAGGCCGTTTTGGTTATTGTTACAAGGCCAGATCAGTCAATCATCCAGACTGTTGCCCTTGCAACTACTGAAAAGGCTGCTGCCCCTCTTCAGGAACCACACGTTTGTCTGGCCTCTCAACAGATACCCCTCCGTTGTTGTTGCACCTACGGTACGGCTATCTGTATCGCTGAGGCACGCAAGCCTCCCCACCAACGGCAAGGTCCATGGTTCATGGGTGGGAGGAACATTTCCATAATCCAATAAAACTAGAAGTGATGAAGGAGCATTCATAGTAATTGAAACCTCACAACTTTGCCATTTACAAAACACTGATGGCATTTATCATTTTTTTTTTTTTAATTAAGTCCTTTAGATGGTGTCAACCTGTACGAATACACTCATGAAATCTTGCTGTTGAGATTTCTCATTGACTGCTGCAACATCTCAGCTGGGATACTTTGAATTGCATCTCGAATTCACTGTTTTAGCTCATCCAGGGTTTCTGGGCGAGTCATGTAGACTTTGCCCATGAGGTAGCCTCACAAGAAAAAATAACAAACTAATAAATCTGGCAATCTAGGGGGGCCGGGAAATATTACCGAATTGTGAGATCACACGGTTGCCAAACAATTCTCACACCTGTGCCATAGCTGTTCTGGCCAGAAGCCACTTTAGAGTTTTTGCCGAAGCAGAATCTGACCTTTTTAAATCAAACTATGGAGCCAGGTCTGTTGAGATTCGTAAACCAGTTCATTTTAGAGCAAAAGGGCCACATATCTGCCGAACAGTTTGTTCAACATGTCACTCAGTATAGGGAAAGGCGGGCAAACAAGGATCATTTTGAGCACCTCTGTGCCAAGTGTCATCACAGCCTGAACTTTGTTATGTGTTGTTTTCTTTCTGATCAGGCAGAGAGCTAATTCCAAAAGGGAACCAAGGGTAGTCAAAGTCCCAGTGGATTGGATACTGAGGGCGTGAGATGAGTAGGTAAGGGGTTGATAGAGCAGTGGTCGTCCAGTGAGGAATTTTTACGTTTTGTTTCATGTCATGGTTTTAAGAGGGCACTAGACCACATTTAAGTTTTCTAGCAGTAAGGAAATATGCCATAAGTGCCAACCCAAACAAGTTAAGAGCTAGTTAAGGGTCGACTCGAGGACTGGTGCTTTCCGAAGAGGGGAATAATGTAACAACACCACCATTTAGGATAGGGAAAGATAGTTTTGTGCAATATTCTAAGCACAAGTTATAGCCAGGTGTGTGCCAGACTGCAGTGAGTTACGCATACCAACAGTTGCGAAGTAGAATGGAGGCCACAGGGCCGTCGAACCGCTGAAAAGTGTAAACACAGCAGTTTGCATGGCGCAAGCTACAGGCAGAAGGGACCCACTGGCACAACTGAGGTGTTGTGCGTACGCGACTCGGAGTGGCGTGTTAGCAAAACAGAGGTGCACAGATGAATATAAATGGGTGCCATTTTCTAACGAGAGTGATTCAAGTGTGGCAGCTCTCCTGGATGGTGGGACATGTCACACTGCTGGGTTACACGCAGCAACAGATGAGGTGCCAGCATCCCAGCCCACAGTGAGTCGTTGGTTTGACCCTCTGAGGCCAACACGGGGTCCGCAGCAAGCTAGCAGTGGGCCACTCTTCGGCTCGCTGCTGCGGGCAGTTGTCTCGGCTTTCGACACACGCCGGAGACTTCCTGAGGCAAGGTCTGAAGATTCGGACACCAGATAGCGTGCGTTTGTTCGTCGCTGTGATCTCAGTCATGCAAGCGAGAAGAAGCAGCAGCTGGCCACCCACGGCTCACACCGAGCAGTGCTGAGTCGGCAGGGACGTAGACCGCTGAGCCAACTCCTGGCATCCTGATGACGCCACACTCCACTGGCGTACAAGGCTGACACACAGCGCATTGAACTGGGTTGCTGGGGTGGTGGCCTCAGCATTGTGGGACATTGTGATGTGGACCAAGGTGAACGGAGCACTGCAGTGGAAACAATCAATCATTTGGAAAGTTCTCACTGAGTTTTAATTCGGCACCCACTGGATCCACCCACTACATTTGGTGTCTTCCCGCTACATTTGGTCATCCTGATACATTCAGTGGCAAAGGTCCCCACTACACTTTTTATAAAGCAGCTTTACTACTGACTATTTTAATCGTTCAGGAAATTGACCATTTTTTAAAGAAAAATTACAAATATATCTGAATACAGGTCTAACATGTGCAGCACAGTACTTTAATACTCTGCTAGGCTCTCCGTCATATCCATGTGAGTCCTTAGTCTTCAAAGATTTAATTACTGACTCAACCTCTCCCTTGTCTGTATCAGAGAAGAGTATTTAAGACATCAGTCTCGGAAAGGCATTTGCCAAGAGAGTTATACGATTCCCTGTAGAAACTGAACTTTTATTTAATTCACCGGCAATGCTCAGAAAATGATTGTTAAATACCGTACATATATCTGATTTATCAGTGACAAAAATATTTTTACTAAGAACTGACTTTATATCGTTGAGCTGCTGACCAGACACTTCTTCACAACTGACCAAATGTTTTTAATTTGATCCTGTGAAGTAGCTATACTATTTGCATAACACATTCTCTTTGCCTTCCTCATAACATTTTTAAGCACCGTACAGCATTGTTTGCAATGGGCTACTGTGGCTTGACAGACTACTTCTAACCTTCTGATATAATTCCCGCTTTGTTCTACATGATATCCTTATTCCACTTATCAGCCATCCAGGTTGCCTTTTACTCCTAGTACCCTGTTTAGAACATTCTAATGGAAAGCAACTCTCAGAGAGCATGAGAAATGTGTTAAGGAAAGCATTATATTTGTCATCTATGTTATCGGCACTATAAACATCCTGCCACTATTGTTCCTTGATGAGGTTTACAAAACTCTCTTATTTCCATTGGATTAACTTTCCTACATAGTTTGTAATTATATGTGACATTTGTTTGTACAAAAGCCTTAAGGTGTTAAAATTTGTGTATCATGGTCTGAAAGGCCATTCACCCTTTTACTAACAGAATGCCCATCTAGTAATGAAGAACGAATAGGTCATATGAATTTAGGAGATCTACCAATGTCCTTTTTCTTGCACAATCACATACAAAATTAATATTGAAGTCACCACATACAACTAATTTCTGGTACTTCCCATAAAGTGAATCATGCTCTGAAGTCAGAGTTAGGGGACCTATAAACAAAAATGAGAAGTTTGGTTTCACTAAATTCAACTGATCCTGCACAACATTAAAATATATGTTCAGTCCAGTGCCGTGATACGTCTATGGTCTCGAACAGAATACTGTTTTTTTTTTTTTTTTTTTTTTTTTACGTACATGGCCATTCCCCACTCCGCAAAGAACTCCTTGAAAAACTGTCAGCTGATCTGTATCCTGATAAAGGAAGCCTCTGAATTGTCAAATTATTTAAGTTTAAGAGAAGATACTGTGGGGAAGGAAATTGTCTTCTAACTTGCAATCCAGGAATTTCCCCTCATCCCTGATGGAGCCAGCATTTACTTAACTCTTTGTAACTAACCTATATTGTAATGCAGCTTAGTATGTTCCTATTTTGTAAAAGTAATACAGCTCAATTTTTCATCAGGTCACTGTTTAAGCATCTCATTTTATGAGCTATTTTGTGAAATGTTAAACTTGGTATAAAAACAACAAATCTGTATAAGTCAACTACCTCTTTGGTTTAATTTAGAAATTAGAAAATTCTGCACTGTATTCTGAATATGAAATTAAAGCTTTACCAACTTCAGGTTTGTACATGTAAGTCTTCAATGTACAATGTGTCCTGAATAACCAGATTTGGAAAGAAAGAGACTGTAAGTAGTTCCATTTATAAAATTATTACTTCCGTATTCCTCTGAGTAGAGACTTAATGCTCATTCATCTTACCTGGAGAACCTCTGTCTTGAGTCCAAAAAATTTGCATCAGTTTCGAAACCCAACTGGAAAAATTATTCAATTCTTTATGTTAAATGATGGCGACTTTCTTGGCCTCTAGTAAGAAATTCCTGTTTTTCCTTTGCTATTTGCATGCATGAGCATTGTTCAAGATGTTCTGGAGCAATGTATTCAAACACCATGTGACAGACAACACACTGGTTTCCGTGGCACTTGACACAAATGCCACTGCTACAAGGTGGTAATGCCAATATCAGCAGGCAAAATGAGGTGGTGGACACCGTGGGAAACATCTTTGAGTGCAATTTTATGACAACTGACAATCCGACAGATCAAGCCCACATTGCTGACTGGCTTCTGACTGTTTTGGTTGTGCGAGCAGCAAACAATAACAATGATCCACTTTCTACTGAGGAAGCCCACCACAATTCAATGTCTCCAACAGAAGATGTCACCATCTTCAAACAGATACTTCCTGCTGTTGCCAGTTACATACCTGAAATCTTCAACACTATTCTGGTGTCTGGCATCCGTAACTTGAAACCATGCAAACATCATCACAATCCCTAAGCCAGAGATGATCTGCAAGCTCCCTACATCTACATCTTTACTTCACAAGGTGCTTTATGGTGTGTGGTGGAAGGTACTTTGTGTTCCAATATGTCCTCTGTCTCCTGTTCCAGTTGTGTATGATTCGTGGGGAGGAGGATTGCTGATAAGCCTCCATGTGAGCTCGAATATCTCTAATTTTGTCTTCACAGTCTTTTCTGTGACATATATGTATAAGGAAGCAATATACAGGTTGACTGTTCTAGGAATGTACACTCTCAAAATTTTAACATTAGACAACACTGTGATATAGAATGCCTCTCTTGCAGTGTCTGCCACTGGAGTTAACTTGGCATCTCCGTGACACTTCCACACTTACTGAATGAACCTATAACAAAACTTGCTGCTCTTCTTTAGATCTTCTCTATTCCCTCTATAAATTCTATCTGGTGCAGATCCCAGACTAACAACCAATATTCAAGGATTGTTTGAATGACTGCATTGTATGCTACTTACTCTGTTGACAGACTACATTTCCTGAGGATACTTACTATGAATTTCAGTCTGGCACCTGCCTCACCAGCTATTAATTTTATGATACTTAGATATTTTATGGAAGAATTTGCTTCCAGGAATTGATCTCCAATCGTGTAATCCATACATGTTTTAAAAATGGACATATGTATGTATGTATGTATGTATGTATGCACCAGGGAGGTGGGGGGGGGGGGGGGGGGTCAGGTGGACAGAGAGCGAGGAGAGAGGAGATGACTAATAGAAGACAAATAAATACATACCCAGGCAATGCCCACTTCTCAGCTGGTCATACAATAAATGGTCTTTCTAGGTACGTATTCAAAATGTTTACATCTGCTTAAGTTCAGGGCCAGTTGCCAAACTTTCGGCACCAAACGTTGATCCTCTGCAGGTCTTCCTGCATTTCACTTCAATTTTCTAGCACTGTGATTTCTTTGTATACAACAGCATCATCTATGAAAAGCCTCATGAATCTTCTTACATTATCTACTAGGTTATATATAAACAAAAACTAGTGATCCAACAACACACTCTTGGGGCATGCCCAAAGTTACTTCTATGTCTAAAGACTTCTCTCAATTTCAAATTACATGCTGTCTCCTGTGTGATAGAAAATCAGTCCAGTCACCCATCAGTAAATCAGTGCTTAGAGGGTCATCCCGAATGTACAACACAACTTCCAACAAGGACATTTGACATCACACCAACTACTTGGTATGGTAGAAGAGGTCATGGAGACTGGCAACAACCAAGGGTGCCTGGGTATAATTCTACTTGATGTCTTGAGAGCTTTTGAGTCAATGTGGCACGAGGTGCTCTTGGATAAACTGCATAAACAACAAGCCCCATCATGTGTGAGATTGCTCAGAAACTGTCTTCAGCACTGAACCTTTTGCACCTGAGCTGGAAATGGTACTTCGAGCCATCACCGCATCAAACCGGGGCTCAGTGGTGGGCCCCATTATATGCTATTTTATGTACTGCGGGATTGCCTCAGAGACAGGGCGTGCAGTGCAGTTAGGGACATACATTGAAGATACAGTGCAGTACATGAACTGCAGAGTCAACCTTGTGCAGGCCTGGCTGCAATGTGCTGCATATCAGGTAGTGAACAGGGCCATTTTTCAGCAGCTCTTGTTTAATGTGACCAAGAAGCAAGCCATCATCATCACTAGTAGCACACTTAGGTATTTAAGCAGTGATTCTTCGCATGCTCCACACACAATTGGAACAAGAATAATCCCCTAAGATGTGGTACTGTGCTAAGTACCCTCCACCATACAATTCACACTGATTTGCAGAACATGTCTGATGGATATGTAGGCAATGAATGTCAGTTGCATTGCAATGAGTCTGCATCAGAGACAAACCTGAACAGATGATATCCACTATCTTGGAATCGCACTGGATCAGCATTTAACACCGTGCTACGACGACAACAACAACATCCAGTGCAGGGCACTGTGTACAGTTAAAAGCTTATATCCTTTGTGTTGGAATACCTGTCTACAAATGCTTAGTATGACCACTTAGTGAGTATGCGGCAGTTGTGTGGGCCCAACACTGCCAAACACCTACATCAGCTGCCTCCATTGCATCCAGAAACAAGCATTGCAGCAGCTCTTCACCAACCTTGGCAGTCAACACATACTGAACCAAATGGTGAGTGTGCAGTTACTGAAAGAAAGATTCCAAGGGATCGAGTGGCAGTTCTATGCGCACTGTGCGTGCTCCATATATGACAACATCTGTGCCCTTGGCCATAAACTTCTTTGGCAACACAGAATCAGATGGCTAGATGACCTGCAGCATAGGAATCGCTAGTATTCATCAATGAAAACTGAATAACACTTTGCTTGCGGAAAAATTGTGCATGCATTCTCTTACATCGTACCCTAACCACACAGATATTCCTTCTGTCATCTGTACTTTCTGTGGCACATTCTGCTGCTCAACTTATGCTGCATCCTTGAGATAACACAGCATATCTGATGGAAATAACAGAAGATCCTAACTGTAATGACAGTCAGCAAAGTCTTGCAACATTCTTAAAGTATCATTTTTAGTGTAAGTGCTAGTGCAGAGACTACACACAACTCTGATGTTCATGAACGGTATTAAGAAGGGGAGTAAAGGATAGGAATATATTTCAGGCATGTGCAATAATGATTCAGTATGTACATGGCATTTCACTCTGACAATGTTTCATTAAGTCTGCACACACCAGCTGTTGGAAGTTAGCTCTTCATGATACGAAAGAAAATCATATGCCTCAGATGACTGTTTTGAAAATTACTGTATTATAGATGGGGCAATTTTAATGTTTGATGGAAATTTATAGAACTGAATGTTCAAGCTATGTTTAGAAGAGACTTAAAATAACTGTCACATGATGTCTCGGATTTTGGTATTTCACAAAAATTTGTGTGTGCTGCATTGAATGAAAACTGCATGCCAAATGGAGTACGTGAATTTCCCCACTTTTGAGGCAAGCAATCATCTCATTAAACTGACTGATGATTGCCAAAATTCTCAAATATTAACACTGGAACCAAAGCAGACTTTTAAAGCTTGTCATGTACTGTGTGTCACTTCATAGTAAAGTGCTTGCTTTCACTGTGTAATCAAGAGGACTCACTATACTATACTTTAGCAGAACTGGCTTTAAATTCTTCAAAGCACACCTAATTGCTGCTGCTGATGATTATATTTGGTTTGTGGGGCACTCAACTGCACAGTCATCAGTGCCCTTACACATTCCCAATCTTTTCACAGTCCAGTCATGCCACTTTTTTCCCCCCTGAACACATTTGTCATGCATCTGTATGTCAAACAGCTCTGTCACCACTGCTGCTGCCCTTCTTTGTATGGCTTCAGTGTTGGCAGTATTTTTCAGCAGATGTGCTGAAATGTCAACAAGCAGACTGAAGATAACAAGTAATGCCTTGAGGTTATTTTCAAGTTACCTAGTCAAATCTGCAGGCCCTTGTTGCATGGACAGAAGAGAGACTTTACTAATGAAAACCTTAGGAAATGAACAATGAATTAAAAATGACTACATGACAAAGATGGTTCTTTTACATTATGAATAATTTTGGAAATAGGCTTCTGCCTCAAGCAAATACAAATTATTCTTGTTTAAGACCCAAAACACATTTCAGTGAAATTTCACCATTGTCAGGGGTTAATTTACTTTCATGATATCACATACTAATTCTTATGTGGCTTTCACGTTTGCAGTACAGCTGATTTGCTTCAGTTTGTCATCCTTAGTTGATTCCGCTTTTTCATATCACACTGCCTACCAGTGCGTGTTAGAAAGCACAGTTTCATTTACATTGTACAAGCATAAAAACTCAGAAACAACAAAAATGACAAGCTGGAGCAAAATACCAAGTGTACTGCGAATGTCAGACAGACCCATAATTACCACCATGTGATACTAAGAAAATAAATGAACCCACTGACGAAGGAGAAACTTCAATGAAACATATTTGGGTGTTTAAACAAAAGGCAGAATGGTATTTCCATAATTATATATTAGGAAGCAAACAAAGACAAAAAAAGAGGTTTCAATCACAAGGTGAATTTTTTGTATCATTTCTTTTATTGCCACCTCTTTTTTCTTCTCTCAGCAACATCGAAGTCAATGCCACCCACAAAAGGACATTGAATAGACAGTAACAATACATTAATAAACTATGTTCAGACTCTGGACTACTACTAACGGTAAGTTTTATATGCTTGATAGGTTAAATGGAAGAGTAAGATGAGAAGGAAATACCCAAGTTGAATATGACAGATTAACTTAAAAAGAGAGCAAATGGAATGAAATAAGTCTTTCAAATTATATTTAAAGGCAGAAATGTACACAATGAGAATATGAGGGGAAAATTCCTGTGCAATTATTAGTGGTAACTTTATTTGGATAGATTTCTGTTGATTTATCTTTTACCTATGGTAAAGCTGCAATGCATGGTACTGTCCAGGTCCACTGGATGATTACACCCAATATAGAGTTACCAGTTAACTAAAAATGATTAATAGCGTTTCAGAGCGTGATTGGTTTATTACAATTCCACGGATGGTGAGGGGTCACTGTGAGATGTTGGAAGGATTTTAGGCAGTGAGAGAGAAAGCTAAATCTCCGATTTAGAAGTTGCTTGCTATTTTCTGATTTCGAGAGTGAAATATGAGGTAATAATACTTCTTTCACATCTTGACTAGGCACTATTATCAGAGTCACCATAAGCCATGAAATTTTCTAGCACAGAAGCTCATTAGGATGGTTTCAAAATATGCTATTTACAAGACCACTGATAACTCACTGTGAGGGTATGTTGGAACAGATCCAATGCCCACAACATTCACTAGCTTAAAGCAGAAAACACAAACTGCTGCTTGTTGTTGGGCTTAGTAGAAGCGGACACTTGGATAGGCAACAATCATCTTGAGTATCTATCAATTTATAATACATTGAAGTGCTAAAGAAAGTGGTATAGGCATGTGTATTCAAATACAGAGATGTGCAAACAGACAGAATATGGCACTGTGGTTGGCAATGCCTATATAAGACAATCTGGCACTGTTGTCAGATCAGTCACTGCTGTTACAATGGCAGGTTAGCAAGATTTATGTGAGTTTGAATGTGGTGTTACAGTTGGTGCACGTACGATGGGACACAGTACCTCTGAAGCAGCGACGAAGTGGGAAATTTCCCATACGACCACTTCACGAGTTTTCCATGAATATCAGGAATCCGGAAAAACATCAAATTTCCAACATTTTTGCACCCAGAGAAAGATCCTACAAGAACAGGACCAACAATGATTGAAGTGAATTGTTCAATGTGACAGAAGTGCAGCCCTTCCTCAAATTGTTGCAGATTTCAATGCTGGGCCATCGACAAGTGTCAGTGTGTGCAATCATTCAACGAAACATCATCAATATGGGCTTATGGAGCCGAAGGCCCATGTGTGTTTTCTTGATGACTGCACACACACACACACACACACACACACACACACACACACACACACACACACACACACACCTTTACGCTGACACTGGACTGTTGATGACCGGAAACATGTTGTCTGGTCGGATGAGTGGATGGACGTGTACGGCTATGGAGATAACCTCATGAATCCATGGACCCTGCATGTCACCAGGGGACTGTTCAAGCTGGTGGAGGCTCTGCAGTGGTGTGGGGCATGTCCAGTTGGAGTGATATGGGGGCCCTGATACATCTAGATACGAATGTCAGGTGACACATACACAAGCATCCTGTCTGATCACATGCATCCATTCATGTCCATTGTGCATTCCGATGGACTTGGGCAATTCCAGCAGGACAATGCAAAACCCCACATGTCCAGAATGGCTACAGAGTGGCTCCAGGAAAACTCTTCTGAGTTTAAAGACTTCCGCTGGCCACCAAACTCCCGAGACATGAACATTATTGAGCATATCTGGGATGCCTTGCAATGTGCTGTTCAGAAGAAGTCTGCATCCCTCGAACTCTTACAGATTTATGGACAGCCCTACACAAGGTTCATGGTGTCAATTCTCTCCAGCACACTACTACAGACATTAATCCAATCCGTGCCACGTCATGTTGTGGCAGTTCTTCATGCTTGTGGGGGCCCTACGCATTATTAGGCAGATGTATCAGTTTCTTTGGCTCTTTAGTATATTTCAGCATATTTGCTTACTGCTAACACAAATGATTCTGCATTCCTGGTACTCTCCTGTTGACTTTACCTATTTGGAAGAAATTCTGGAAGACCAAGCCAGATGTCCATCTACATAATGACAGACACTTCACAATGTTTCTCTTTGAAAAAATTGAACTAGTGTACTTTCTTCTTTTGATAAACACATTTTTGATTCGTAAATAGGTGTCCCTGTGATAACATTATATAATTTGCAATGTTCACAACACTGTGGTAAAGGGTGGAGCAAAGTGCTATAGAAGTGTAGCAGCCACAAGCATTCTTTTCCCAACTTGATAGCAGGAGTGGTCAATTTGCTGTTCACTACTTCTTTAATTAGTGTTGACATTTCTTGGACTAACAAGGATAAAAAGACTAACAGTAATCCAGTCCTTCATTCTTGAATTATGGGTTTCTGCCCAACTTTAAATGGATACAGTGGTACTCTGCAAAGAAGACTGGAAAGTAAGTTTAAAATGTGTGTATAACTCTGAGGGACATTTGCTCGAAAGAAGTTTGTAGTGATACATGAGAGTGAGTGTTTAATGCAGAGAACAAGCACAAATGGAGTTTAGCATTTGCGGAAAAATCACATTTAAACAGGTAGCCAAGAATTCCCCATTTTTACAAATGTGAAGTGAATGCCCTAATTTACTATATTATCAGTACAAAACGTGAGGAGCTAGCTAACATCTGCCACATAATTGTAATTGTTTACAGTGAAGCGATATAAAGCAGATGATCAAACTTTATGGACAACTAGAGGAACAGGAGACCACCGAAAAGAAATTTTATTTTGTCAATTCAGGATTTTCTCACCTGTTATAAACACATGGGTGAAAATTCCCAAACTCTTGTAGTGTGAGTTGAAAATTAGGGTGCCAATTAGATACAGGAATGAGGAAGACAATCAATACAGTGATGGAATTCTGGGTCCACTTTGGCACTGAATTCAGATGCAACAGATCACGACAACAGACTTCTGTAATAATCCTAGCATTTTCTTGACTAATTTTTCATGTCAGGTCAATCCATAAATTCAATCAGATTCTGGAAGACTTTCGGAACAGTTTGTCAGACCACACTAAACAAGAGGCAAGAGTAACTGTTAAAAGTGAGGTATTAGTTGCCTAACTCAAGCTCAACTCCTCACCATATGTAGAGCAGCAAAGTCTGTAACCAGTTTTCTTTGAAACATTTGTAAACAAACCTGATCTAACATTAAGTAACTTCTCTCTCTTCATTATTTTGAAGAGCCTATGATCAAAAACTCAACAACCAGGAAGGGAGTTTATAGTAGAGGTGTGTGATGCTGGTGCAGAAATATTTATACCTGGCTCATCAAAGGCTTTGAATGCCATGGTGATTAAGCTGAGAAACAGTGGTACACTTGTGTAATATGCCATTTAAGTTTTACAAATAAATATACATTTTTTTTCTTTGTGTGAAATGTACCATAATCCCATAAAAGGGAAAATTCAGTCAAGATAACTATCAAATTATGAGACAGAACTGCTGGCCAGTACGTACCTTGAGGCAGCAAAATTTCAGTACTGCCAAAAGACACATCAAAGTAGATACATTATCCTAACTTTCAGAAGTACTAGCTCCTTCCTTGGCGAGTACAGAGAGAAAGGTTGGGGTAGGTTAAAAATCAAAAGGCAGGTCACTCAGACCCCTGGATGGTGCAAACCCTACTGCTGTAAGGTGTTGCTGGTCCTGCTGCATCCACATAACCATCAAGGCACTGTTCAGGCTGTAGAAACGTTCTTGTGTGGTTGACACAAGGGATGAGGCCCTGAAGGGTGTACATCATCTGGCACCAGAAAATGATACAGAAAACAACTGTTTGATCATGTGCATTGTCTGTTAACACAGAGCACCCTGACCTATACCTTCAATGAGACTATACACCATATCATCCCTTCCACATACTCACAACTGTTTCCAAAACATGCTATGAACATATGAGGCATTGAGAGCACAAGCGGACTAACCTATACTTTTTGTGCATTTAAGGTATTAACACAATGTGTTAACAGTATACGATTATTATGCAATGCCTATTGACATTTGGCAAATCCGAACGTTTGTCACATTTAGCAATGTTCACATTGCTGTTGCACTCAACGGCCGATAGATACCATTGACAGCAGGAGTCAACTATGCATCATAATCCATTTGTACTCTGTGCTCTCTGTCCACTGTCACTGTGCATGATGCCGGCAAACGAAGGACTTGTGAATTCAGTGTGGAACAATGTATTGGACCAGAGACTACAATGAAGTGTATGTCAGTTGTTCATCACGGAAGCCCCTGCAGAAACTGAGGAGGAGCATTTGCAAGGTTAGTTGTTGTGTTCCTTTCTTTTGTTTGCGGATAACACTGTCAAATGTACACTAACGTGTTCATATTCAAATATGTCCAGAGGTATCTCAAACAGTGACTGTTCACAAAATGCAAGCTGTTGTCCACATGAAAACACAATGAAATACAAACAATACTTTACTTATTGCTATATTGTGTAATCGAGCAAAGATCACTTTTAATGTTACGTGTACAACAAAGTATGAGCAAAGTAAATTTGTGCTTTTGAGTTTATTTGTTATAAATTAAATATTTTGAAGACTAGTAATTTCTAAATGAAGGTACTCATATATAACTTATGCTACAACTTTTAATAAATTTTCAGAATAAGATGATGAGACTTACCAAACAAAAGCACTGGCAGGTCGATAGACACATAAACAAACACAAACATACACACAAAATTCAAGCTTTTGCAAACAAACGGTTGCTTCATCAGGAAAGAGGGAAGGAGAGGAAAAGACGAAAGGATGTGGGTTTTAAAGGAGAGGGTAAGGAGTCATTCCAATACCGGGAGCGGAAAGACTTACCTTAGGGAGAAAAAAGGACGGGTATACACTCGCGCGCACACACACATATCCATCCATCCATGGATATGTGTGTGTGACGGAACTGTTCCAGGCAGGGTTCAATTTGGATTGTGTCTTGGGGAGCTGGACCATTAGGAGTAGGATTAGGATAGTTTTTTCTTCATGGCAAAGTGATATTTCCAGCAGAGAGTACGGGTGTAGGACAGTAAATCTTTGACAGGGGCTGTTTGGTTGAATCTGGGAGTGGGGCGGAAGGTGAGGCCTTTGACTAGGACAGAGGTTTCGGATTGGGAGAGAGGTTTGGAGGAAAGGTAAACTACTGAATTAGGGTGTTGTGGTTCCAGATTGTGTTGATTGGAATTTTGAGGTTTTGGGGGGAGTGGAGCTGGAAGTGGGAGATTGAGTAGATGGGAGAGACTGGTTCTGTGTGCAATGAGAGGAGGTTGAGGTTTGCTGGAAAGGTTGTGAAGGGTGAGTGAGTTGCCTTTCCGGAGGTGGGAAACCAGGAGATTGGATAGTTTTTTGAGGTGAAGGGTGGCGTGCTGTTCTAATTTGCGGTTGGCCTGTAGGAGGATGCTCTGAACAGCCGGTGTGGATGTGGGAGAGGAAAGATTGAGGACTTTTATTAAGGATAGAAGTTGATGGGTGTGTTCATTGGCTGAGTTGATGTGTAGGTGAAGGATTAGGTGGGTGAGGGCAATGGATTGTTCAGTTTGGAACTGGTATAGGGACTGATGGAAAGAAGGCTTACAGCCAGAGATGGGAACTTTAAGTGTGAGGCCTTTGGGGGTAATGCCAAATGTCAGACAAGCCTGGGAAAATAAAATATGGGAGTGTAATCTGGCTAGGGCGAAGGTATGTTTGCGGAGGGAATGTAAATAAAACTTAATGGGGTCATTGTGGGGATGTTGTGAGAGTGACATGGTATTGGAAGGTGGAAAGTGTAACAAGAGGCTGAAATGAAAATGAAAATAAAAATATATGGCGAGAGATAAGGTGAACTAGAAAGCAACTGGAGATCTGGTGTGAAAAAAGGCGAAAAGGAGTTGGTTATAGCTGGGCTATGTTGATCCTGTGGTGAACTTGGGTTGGTGGACAACGATGTGCACAAAGGTTATGTGGTTGTGTTGCCGCCAAAACACGTTAAAGGGTGGAGCAATTCGGGAAAATTTAGAAAAAACTGCGTGTAAATGTAAAGGTTTTGTGGTGGCAGATTGTGGGCTAACAATTGTCTGACGAAGAAATAATGACGTTAAACCCTGTGGGAAGCGGCTAAAAAAGATCAGTGACGTGGGAAAAACGGAAATGGAAAAAAAGCGAAAGTTATTGGAACTGGCCGAAATGACTGTTTAATAGCTGAAAGGAACTGTTTGTGAACTGGAAATGGTGGATTTTGTAGCAGCAGTATTGTTGGAAGTGGGAAAAAAAATTTTTTTTTGGTTATGGTTTGGAAGTGGGTTACGTATTATTGAGTATATATAGGCGGGATAAAATTGTATGGTAGATTCGGTAAAGAGGAGAAGGTGAATACAAAGTGAAACTACTTGCAAAAAAAGAAAGAGAAAATAAGATGACAGGAAAGATTTCGAAATGCAGCAGTGACAATAACAAACGTAATTGTTGGGTTCAAATTAATGATTGAATATAATAGAGGGAAACATTCCACATGGGAAAACTATATCTAAAAACACAGATGATGTGACTTACCGAACGAAAGTGCTGGCAGGTCGATAGACACACAAACAAACACAAACATACACACAAAATTCTAGCTTTCGCAACGAACTGTTGCCTCATCAGGAAAGAGGGAAGGAGAGGGAAAGACGAAAGGATGTGGGTTTTAAGGGAGAGGGTAAGGAGTCATTCCAATCCCGGGAGTGGAAAGACTTACCTTAGGGGGAAAAAAAGGACGGGTATACACTCGCACACACACACACACACACACACACACACACACACACACACACACACACACACACACACACATCCATCCACACATATACAGACACAGGCAGACATATTTAAATACAAAGAGTTTGGGCAGAGATGTCAGTCAAGGCAGAAGTGCAGAGGCAAAGATGTTGTTGAATGACAGGTGAGGTATGAGTGGCGGCAACTTGAAATTAGCAGAGATTGAGGCCTGGTGGATAACGGGAAGAGAGGATACTTCAGTCCTGTAACCCGGAAGGTGTACACGATCAAAGGCAGAGCCACGTGTGAAAGCACCCACATGATTTACCAACTGACCTGCCTACTCTGTGAAGCTTTCTATGTGGGAATGACCAGCAACAAACTGTCCATTGACATGAATGGACACAGGCAGACAGTGTTTGTTGGTAATGAGGATCACCCTGTGGCTAAACATGGCTTGGTGCACGGCCAGCACATCTTGGCACAGTGTTACACCGTCCGGGTTATCTGGATACTTCCCACTAACACCAACCTGTCAGAACTCCGGAGATGGGAACTTGCCCTTCAGTATATCCTCTCTTCCCATTACCCACCAAGCCTCAACCTCCACTAATTTCAAGTTGCTGTTGCTCATACCTCACCTGTCACTCAACAACATCTTTGCCTCTGTACTTCCGCCTCGACTGACATCTCTGCCCAAACTCTTTGCCTTTACAAACGTCTGCTTGTGTCTGTATATGTGCAGGTGTGTGTGTGTGTGTGTGTGTGTGTGTGTGTGTGTGTGTGTGTGTGTGTGTGTGTGTGTGTGTGTGTGTGTGTGTGTGTGGGGGGGGGGGGGGGGGGGGCACGCGCGTATACCTGTCCTTTTTTCCCCCCATAAGGTAAGTCTTTCCGCTCTCAACATGCCAACGCTTTCGTTTGGTAAGTTACATCATCTTCATATGATGTAACTTACCAAACGAAAGAGTGGTTTTAAGGGAGAGGGTAAGGAGTCATTCCAATCCCGGGAGCGGAAAGACTTACCTTAGGGGGAAAAAAGGACAGGTATACACTCGCACGCACGCACGCACATATACAGATATATTTTCCCACATGGAATGTTTCCCTCTATTATATGGACGATTTATTTAAGAGAAAGACAAGCCATCCTGAGCTTACATTTCAGCAAGGTAATGCCTGCCCTCACATGGCAAGAGTTTCTACTGCTTGACTTTGTGCTTGCAAAACTGTACCTTGCCCAGCAAGGCTGCTACATCTCTCCCCTGTTGTGAACTTTTGGAGCATTATGGGGAGGGTCCAGCAAACAGCTCAGAGTTTTGACGAACTAACACACCCAGTGGACAGAATACGGCACGATGTCCCTCAGGATCTTGCTGAAGGAGTAGCCACATGTCCACTCACAGGCAGAGGACCTTAATTTAAGTATTAACTGTATTTTTCTTACTTGTCACTTCTTCTTCCGTGTGTTTTTGCTTTTAGGAAGCTTTAATTGTCGAGTGCTATTAATAGTATTCCATAGATTTTGTGTTTGTTTTGAATACAGTCAGAGAGAGTCCCTTTAGTCAACCATTGTGCCATTAGTGCTAGTGTTTGTTTTCAATACAGTCCAGAGACAGGTAGTGCTATTTTCATTGTTTTCTACAAGAAGTGGCTAGCAATCTCAGTTTAGTCAATAATCAGCCGCCTTTAGTGAATTAGCAGTCTAGTTAAAAGTTGATTAACTCTCTTCAGTAAATTGATTCCTTAGGATGGATATATGTGTGACTGCTGTCCATGGACGCAGGAGGAGCTGCGAACAGCTGAATGTGTTGATGGCCGTGGTCAGCCGTCTTCAGGCAGCTGCCTCGGAGTGTAGTGGCAGTGGGGAGTCTGGTGCGTCGCGAGGTACACCCCAGGTGTTACATGCTTCACCCACTGTCAGTGTCGAGATATCTTCACGGGTACCGGGCGCGGTTGGGCCACCCTCTCCCCAAGGGGAGTGGCGGGTTCAGCGGCGTTTGCAGCGCACG
The DNA here is from genome assembly GCF_021461385.2 of Schistocerca piceifrons. Classification (NCBI taxonomy): domain Eukaryota; kingdom Metazoa; phylum Arthropoda; class Insecta; order Orthoptera; family Acrididae; genus Schistocerca; species Schistocerca piceifrons. The sequence continues at coordinate 332,644,301 of NC_060139.1, forward strand.
AGGCGGAGGGTAAATGTGGAGGCTGGCCGTGTGGCATCGCCCACTCTGCCTGTGAGTGGACATGTGGCTGCTCCTTCAGCAAGGTCCGAGCAGGCACACGGGGGGAGGGGTTTATTAGTTATTGGGAGCTCCAACGTTAGGCGGGTGATGGAGCCCCTTAGGGAAATAGCGGAAAGGTCGGGGAAGAAGGCCAGTGTTCACTCTGTCTGCTTGCCGGGGTGTCTCATCCGAGATGTAGAGGAGGCCCTACTGGCGGCGATAGAGAGCACTGGGTGCACCCGACTCCAAATTGTCGCTCATGTCGGCACCAATGACTCCTGCCGTCTGGGTTCAGAGGTCATCCTCAGTTCGTACAGGTGGTTGGCGGAATTGGTGAAGGCGGAACGCCTCGCTCATGGGGTGGAATCAGAGCTAACTATTTGTAGTATTGTTCCCAGAACCGATCGCGGTCCTCTGGTTTGGAGCCGAGTGGAAGGCTTAAACCAGAGGCTCAGACTATTCTGCGGAGCTCTGAGGTGCAAATTTCTCGACCTCCGCTATCGGGTGGAGAAATGTAGGGTCCCCCTGAATAGGTCAGGTGTGCACAACACGCCAGAAGCGGCTAGCGGCTACAAGGGTAGCGGAGTACGTGTGGAGTGCACATGGGGGTTTTTTAAGCTAGAGAGTTCCTAGGCCCGACAAGACGCCTCCTGAGACGCGGCAAGGTAGGAGTAGGCAAAATGCAACAGGGAATAACAATATTAATGTGCTAATAGTAAACTGCAGGAGTGTCTATAGAAAGGTCCCAGAACTGCTCTCATTAATAAACGGTCACAACACCCATATAGTGCTAGGGACAGAAAGTTGGCTGAAACCAGACGCAAACAGTAATGAAATCCTAAACTCAGATTGGAATGTATACCGCAGAGACAGGCTGGACAGTGAAGGGGGAGGCGTGTTTATAGCGATAAGAAGTGCAATAGTATTGAAGGAAATTGACGGAGATCCGAAATGTGAAATGATTTGGGTGAAGGTCACGGTTAAAGCAGGGTCAGACATGGTAATTGGATGTCTCTATAGGCCCCCTGGCTCAGCAGCTATTGTGGCTGAGCACCTGAAGGATAATTTTGAAAATATTTCGAGTAGATTTCCCCACCATGTTATAGTTCTGGGTGGAGATTTTAATTTGCCGGATATAGACTGGGAGACTCAAACGTTCATAGCGGGTGGCAGGGACAAAGAATCCAGTGAAATTTTTTTAAGTGTTTTATCTGAAAACTACCTTACCTTGAGCAGTTAAACAGAGAACCGACTTGTGGCGATAACATATTAGACCTTCTGGTGACAAACAGACCCGAACTATTTGAAACAGTTACTGCAGAACAGGGAATCAGCGATCATAAAGCGGTTACGGCATCGATGATTTCAGCCTTAAATAGAAATATTAAAAAAGGTAGGAAGATTTTTCTGTTTAGCAAAAGTGACAAAAAGCAGATTACAGAGTACCTGACGGCTGAACACAAAAGTTTTGTCTCAGGTACAGATAGTGTTGAGGATCAGTGGACAAAGTTCAAAACCATCGTACAATGTGCGTTAGATGAGTATGTGCCAAGCAAGATCGTAAGAGATGGAAAAGAGCCACTGTGGTACAACAACCGAGTTAGAAAACTGCTGCAGAAGCAAAGGGAACTTCACAGCAAACATAAACATAGCCAAAGCCTTGCAGACAAACAAAAATTACGCGAAGCGAAATGTAGTGTGAGGAGGGCTACGCGAGAGGCATTCAATGAATTCGAAAGTAAAGTTCTATGTACTGACTTGGCAGAAAATCCTAAGAAATTTTGGTCTTATGACAAAGTGGTAGGTGGATCAAAACAAAATGTCCAGACACTCTGTGACCAAAATGGTACTGAAACAGAGGATGACAGACTAAAGGCCGAAATACTAAATGTCTTTTTCCAAAGCTGTTTCACAGAGGAAGACTGCACTGTAGTTCCTTCTCTAGATTGTCGCACAGTTGACAAAATGGTAGATATCGAAATAGACGACAGAGGGATAGAGAAACAATTAAAATCACTCAAAAGAGGAAAGGCCGCTGGACCTGATGGGATACCAGTTCGATTTTACACAGAGTACGCGAAGGAACTTGCCCCCCCCCCCCCCCCCCCCTCCCCCCCCTTCTTGCAGCGGTGTACCGTAGGTCTCTGGAAGAGCGTAGCGTTCCAAAGGATTGGAAAAGGGCACAAGTCAACCCCATTTTCAAGAAGGGACGTCGAACAGATGTGCAGAACTATAGACCTATATCTCTAACGTCGATCAGTTGTAGAATTTTGGAACACGTATTATGTTCGAGTATAATGACTTTTCTGGAGACTAGAAATCTACTCTGTAGGAATCAGCATGGGTTTCGAAAAAGACGATCATGTGAAACCCAGCTCGCACTATTCGTCCCCGAGACTCAGAGGGCCATAGACAGGGGTTCACAGGTAGATGCCATGTTTCTCGACTTCCGCAAGGCGTTCGATACAGCTCCCCACAGTCGTTTAATGAACAAAGTAAGAGCATATGGACTATCAGACCAATTGTGTGATTGGATTGAGGAGTTCCTAGATAACAGAATGCAGCATGTCATTCTCAATGGAGAGAAGTCTTCCGAAGTAAGAGTGATTTCAGGTGTGCCGCAGGGGAGTGTTGCTATTCACAATAATCATAAATGACCTGGTGGATGACATCGGAAGTTCACTGAGGCTTTTTGCAGATGATGCTGTGGTGTATCGAGAGGTTGTAACAATGGAAAATTGTACTGAAATGCAGGAGGATCTGCAGCGAATTGGCGCATGGTGCAGGAAATGGCAATTGAATCTCATTGTAGACAAGTGTAACGTGCTGCAAATACATAGAAAGAAAGAGCCTTTATAATTTAGCTACAATATAGCAGGTCAGCAACTGGAAGCAGTTGATTCCATAAATTATCTGGGAGTATGCATTAGGAGTGATTTAAAATGGAATGATCATATAAAGTTGATCGTCGGTAAAGCAGATGCCACACTTGGAAGAATCCTAAGGAAATGCAATCCAAAAACAAAGGAAGTAGGTTACAGTACGCTTGTTTGCCCACTGCTTGAAAACTGCTGAACAGTGTGGGATCTGTACCAGATAGGGTTGATAGAAGAGAGAGAGAAGATCGAACGGAGAGCAGCGCGTTTCGTTACAGGATCATTTAGTAATCGCGAAAGCGTTACGGAGATGACAGATAAACTCCAGTGGAAGACTCTGCAGGAGAGATGCTCAGTAGCTCGGTACGGGCTTTTGTTAAAGTTTCGAGAACATATCTTCACCGAAGAGTCAAGCAGTATATTGCTCCCTCCTACGTATATCTTGCGAAGAGACCATGAGGATAAAATCAGAGAGATTAGAGCCCATACAGACGTATACCGACAATCCTCCTTTCCACGAACAATACGAGACTGGAATAGAAGGGAGAACCGATAGAGGTACTCAGGGTACCCTCCGTCACACACCGTCAGGTGGCTTGCGGAGTATGGATGTAGATGTAGATGTAGATGTAGAGGAGGACATCCAACACCTCAGTCAGTCAATGTCAAGCCAAATAACTGCTTGCATAAGGACCAGAGGTGGACCAACACATTATTGACTTCCTCAGTTTGATGTACATGTACATCACATTTATCAATTTCCATTGTTGAGGCTGATTTGTTTGTTTGAAGTGGCTGGATTGCTGTGCCACCTACCACACTCCCCAGACTAAAGCCCTTGTGACTTCACAATGTGATTCCTAAGACAAAAGAAGAACTTCATAGCATTCACTTCAGAACTATTACAGACATTTATCTGGCAGCAGACTGATCTACTCACACTATCACTGGCACTGCTTAAGAGTATACTGAAGGACAGTAAAACTTTAAACATGTATCCAATTTGTATAAATTGTAAATAAATAGTTGCCACTATTAAAGTTCCAACCCATGTAGAATTTGAGATATATATGAGGAACAGGGGAAATACTAAACTCATCAGGTAAAAAAGGGACAAAAAATTCTAGAAATGTCGTAGCAACGAGGTGCTTTATTTAAACTTGAAGACTAGTCACATTTCGTTGTTGTTGCCCGATAGTAGAAAAGACTGACCAACACACACACACACACACACACACACACACACACACACACACACACACACACACACACACACGTACGTTTCCTCGTATTTTCTCTATTGTTAGAATTTGTAGAGTGCCTTTATTTTATTTCTTATTGTGTTTATATTTCTGTGCTGTTCGTTTTTAGAGGTTGATTACGAAACCCCTGTGAAAGTAATTAGTGCTGATACTTAGATGCAATTCTAACTACAGTATTTCCACAATTTTTCATAAAATAATGAAGTTCTATAATTAAATAAAAATACCATAAAAATGTTTTACTTGAAATCTGAGTGTTTGATGTTTTATATTAAATGGAACAAGTTGTAGTTAATGCTATATTTCAGTATGTTCATAGCAATTATGATCTGTGGACAATACTATATTTTGTAGTGTCTACAAATCTGTTACAATGCAAGGAATTATTATCATAAATATAATTCTTAAATTTATTAATAAATATACAATATAATAATGTAATAAAACCACAGCACATTACTTTTCAGTCAGTCTGTATCACAAGAGAGACAATAATGATATCCCACAATACATTTTATGCACACAAACTACATTTAATGGCAATATATTTTTGTGTCAGACACCCCACAATAATTTTACAGGTAATCAGAGATCACCTTACTGTTCATTGTGTGATACTTATGGCTTGAAAAAGTTAGTTTCAGTACCACTTCGGTAAATACTGAATGTCAGTTTTACTGTTTAAATGTCTGGTAAGCATTAGCTGCCACTATAAACAATACTGGCACATAAATTAAGAGCCACTGAAACTACACTGATCAAACTGATGTGTAGTGAAGGCACTAACCTACAAAACTGAGTTGTTGAACCCAACTTTTAAATTAGTGTTTTAACATTTTAAAGTCCAAAATAAACACACTGAGCTTTCACTCACAAAGCATATGTTTTAAAATATGTCAAAATATTTGTTATCAGTCATTGAATTAATTAAAAATTATCCAAAACCTAACACTGCAGAATGAGAGCGTTACTTTAAGATAGGTAACTATAACTTCACTGCTTCAGTTCCACTGTCCATACTAAAAACATTAAAAACCATGCAGATAATTAAGCTGATGCCAAAATCCAGATAGTGTAATGCAATTAAAAGTTCAGATAGCACCATGAATAAATGGACAGTGCAGGTACATAATACACCCCCCCCCCCCCCCCCAAATATGCTTTCATCAATATCTTCGTCCAAAATTAGCATTCACAATCTTCATAAAAAATTTATAAGATAGATATAGGAAACAGAGATCATAAGACATCAAAAAACCACTGCTTGCCAGTGTACTAATTCTTCAGCAATCTCTGAAGTATATGGAACTATTTATTCTTCTGTGACATATTAAAACTTGTATCTAGACTAGTAACAATATTAACTAGTAGGGTCCGGAACCCATAGGCTACACTTCAGCACCATGCCCGCCCTCATAATCCTGATAAAGTAGTATGTGGTCAGGCGACGTTAGAGCTGCTGGCCCATCTGGTGAACCAGTGCCATACGTCCTCCTCAAAACTGATATTCCCTCAGCAGGTGTCTGCACACTCACAACATCTGGTTGCCTTAAAACAGAGGGCCGAAGAACAGCTGGAACAAAGCGGTGCTGGGATGTGTAAACTGTCCCGTTTCCACTGCTGTGCTCAGGGCTTGTGTGTGTTGAAGAACTGGGAGACTGCCAATTGTTGTGCGTGCCATTCTGTAAAATTTGTAAAATTTGTGAGCTTCACTTTCTCATACTAAACACTGACAAACAGTAGCAAAAAAATGTGTATGTCAAATCAATGCAGTCACATTAGGACCACTATCATCTAGCTGATAAACTACAAATGATTAACAGAACATATTGAGGAGAATACCTGACAGCATTACTTTACAATTTCATGAAAGTCATGTACATAAAAGTTGTTAAAATAATTCACTCTGCCATTTTCTGTCACATATGAAAATAAACTAGTATTAACACCAATGAAAAAATAAAGAGTTAGAATATACATCCAACGTTTTCTATTTTCATCAACTGAAATTATAATAAGTTTTATATCAGTCAGTCTCTCTCTCTCTCTCTCTCTCTCTCTCTCTCTCTCTCTCTCTCCCCCCCCCCCTCCCCCCCCCCCCCACCTACCTACCCACCATAGCTGCACTTTAATGCCAGTAATTTTGTTATGATGAGTTATGGTGAGTAAGCTACAGTATGCACAATGATGTCAGCTGTCCTCGTGTGGCTGCTTGTTCAGGTAAGCATAGCTCATTATGTGCATTCTCCCCACTCCCACCCCCCACTGCTACAACTCAAGGTGCAGTGGTACATGCAGCATCACTGCAGAGTGGTTTGTGTGTGGAGGGGCATTGGCAGGAATGCGCATCTACGCAATGTGCTATCAAAGTAGCTATACATTATATGACTTGCACATTATGCAACAAATTTAATAGTTTTTTAACACTGTTTATGTTTGCTGACGTAAAGAAATATGTTCCATCCCCAACCTCTTAGGAGCTTTTTAGAGTAGCCCACATTCTTCCTTGGGGTTCAAGCTATACTCATAACAAATTTAATTGAAATCATTTCAATGTTGTAGTTGTGGAACCATAACAAGCATTACTTTTGCATTTATATATAAGCAGGACATTAAAAAAAGAATTCTGGGATTTTGAAAAAGTGCTAGTGAAATTTGTTCAACTTAAGAGAACATAACTGTTCTATTTATTGTGTCTTATGAGCCTTCACCTTGACATGTGCCAAAGAGTTGTCTACTGGCATGTGACACCCCCCAGTACGAAGTTGACAGTGCAACAGAATGCACAGTGGTTCTTGGGTATGGTGAGTAAATCAACTATTAGCATGCAGTTCTGCTTTTGGGAAACTTATCCAGCACAAAATGCACCTGGCAGGTCAACCAGAGTCGAGACACAGGAAGTGTGTTGTAAAGCCAGCTGACAGCAAGTGAAGACAAATGAAGAAATCATGCACACTCATATCAGAAGACTGAAAAAAATCTCTTGCTTGACGAAGTCTTCAGCTGAACATACCAAACATTTTTCAATGTCATTTATAAAAGGCTATGACTGCTTGCCTACAACATTCAGGTTAGACAAGATAGAAAACTGACCGATCGCCCTAAGTGTACAAGCTTCACCAGTTTAATGTTAAATGAAATTTATAACCATCCAAATTTTCTTAAACAAGTGCTGTTTTCAAACAAAGCAGCATTCCATGCAAATGACTGTGTTAATTATCACAAAAAACCACCATTGTAGACATAATTTATCTTGCTATGCCTGAATTGCTGGTGTATGAAGAAAGAAATTTAATTTTCCTTCAATTCGACATTTAAATCATTTCATTATCTTTAAGGGATATGACAGATGATAATTCAAAGCAAGAAATCCTAGTAGCAAACATGGGCTGTAAAATGCATACCTTAAGAGCTATGGGCACTTGTTCATCTCCACTCCGGTAAAACATCTCTTCTAATGAAGTAGTGCTCACAGTATGTATGCATTTTAGAATCCATGTTTATTGTACTTTTTTTGCATCGAATGATCCTGCCTGTTATGCCTTAAATACTGAAATCTGCACAGATTTATTTATTTATTTATTTATTTTACTTCAGTTTAATACTTACATTGTTCACAAATTTCAACATCACCTAATCTTTTCATGCTAATTAAGGCCATAGAAGCATAGTCTTTTCTATAAGTACTTCTGATCTAAAAGCAATTGTCATAGCTGGTGTAGGAGGTCTTTTTTAATCCTGTCTTTTGAGTTCTTGTCATGATATTTCTGCACAAACTTTCATTCGATAAAACACATTTATTTAGAAGTCCAACACCAATTTTCATTGATTAGCTTTAAAAATATTTTAATATAACAATGTTTTCATACAAATTTCAATCCCTTATTTCAGCCTACTTTGGGGTTGTCAAACAGCAATTTTCATAAATGTAGCTTTGAAAATGCTTAAGTAGCTCTTTAATAATGATTTATTTCCAAAGCATTTCACCTCCACAGGGGTTATATTTCCAAAAATTCTGAACCATGCATTTTTTATTTTGACTAAAAAACGAAATAATAATTTTCAGTTATAACTTCAAAACTGCTTTAATAGTGACATATTTTAAGGAAACTTCCCATCCCCTATTTCACCTGCTTAGGGATGTAATTTCAAAAAATCCCTTCTTAAGTAATGCCTACAGTATATGATCAACACCTTCAAATTTCAAGCTTCTGTCCTTAACAGTTTAGGCTAGGCACTGATGAGTAAGTTGAGGACAGTTACAACTGTTTCATCTGAAACTTCCTCACTGCAATTGGCATAATTTGATTTTTTTCGGTGTTATGAAAAGGACAGATTGCTACTCACCATAAAAATGACACATTGAGTAGCAGCAAACAAACACACACACACACACACACACACACACACACACACACACACACACACACACACACACACTCACACGACCGCTATTTCTGTCCCCTTTAGATCAGAATGGCATTCTGGCCCGAGCAGCTGGAGATGGTGGTCAGGTGTGCGCGAGGTGTGCTTTCTGGTGGCAATGTGTATGTTTTCTTTTCTGAAGAAGGCTTTGACAAAAGCTCAGTGAGTAACAGTCTTTCATTGTGCCTGTCTGCAACTCAATATGTCATCTTTACGGTGTGAACCAAGATTTCCTTTTCATAATATTGCTGGTATTCCAACTTGGACTTCCCATAGTTTGATTTTTTTTTTGTTTCACACACATTTATTTTGTTGCTCCTCTTACATATTTTTCCTTCAGTTTTTCTCTACTATTTGCAGCTCCTGTTCATCCTCCCATCTAAGCTTCTGTTACCCTAGTTGTTTTTCTCTTGACTGTGCAGTGTGTCAATCCTAACTTACTGGTTGAGGCATCCCTTTTAATTTGTCTCTCAACCTATCTGCTTGTGTTTCTGTTCATGCAGGGACCTCAGTGAATTCTTTAGTTTGTAATTAGTGTTGTTTCCTTTGGCCTTCTTTGTAACAGAAGCAAGCTACAGTTTTCAATCTTTAGCACTTTTGTGGGTATCTCAATGTACCTGTCTCCTATTTCTGCTGCTTGGTGAATAGAAAGTTTTTTTACAACTATATTTCATTGTAGATGTTCATGTAGCACAAGTCATAAAATGAAGACAGTACCAGAGAAAAGAAAAGAGAAGAAATAGTAATCACATTGAAATGAGTGTCATAAATCTAAGAAAAACTTAATACCAGATTAATATATATTTTTATAACCTCACCTGATAAGATATAGGACTGAAACCCTTGCAGCAGTGGAACACTACCTGTGTCCACAAAAACACCATTGTAATGAAAAACCCAACTGCAGAATAAATGGTGATGTCCCTGAAGCCATTCCTTATGTATGACAGCATAACAAAACTCAGCTGCAGCAATGAAATTGAAAATATTACAATATTTATGGCTGATGCATGTATGCGTGAACTGATTTTTGATGGCCCATATGCCCAGTATATGTTGTAACGATCAACAAAATGCTTTAGCACCATGTATAAAAGACCTGAAATTGTACAAAAGCATGTGATTATAAATGTGCATGTATGCAACTGCTTGACTGTTGCACATTTCCAATGTAATTTAATGCAATAAAACATTAAAAATGACAGACATAAGATGACCTGAAGTTCATACAAAACAGTAAATTTAGTTTAACCTAGTAAGTACACAATTACCACATGGTGTGATTAGTGGACAGGGTAAACTGTATATAACTGTTGTGGCAAAGATCAGTAGTGTCCAAGCATACTGAACCCCAAAAGGAAATTCATAGAAGATAGCTTTCCGAACACTTGCACTTTCTGCTTTCGACCTGAAATAATAAAATTATGTTGAGAATTATTCTTTTTACACCTTGTCTGTATTCTATGGCAAAGCACAAAACTGACATTAATATAACTATAATCAAGAGTTTTCATGCATGAAGGGATATTGCAGTCTAACTTGAAAATCATTTCTGTATTTAATTTGTGTAATATCGTCTACTGAAAGGAAAGCACAAGCTGCATCCATAGTAAGTACATTAAATATCTTAAATTAAACATTACTAAATTCTATCTTTCGACAATGGTTTAAACTTCCAGACACACATGCTTTTTTGAATTCTGCATATGTAAGATAAATTACACTTAATTAATTATTACAATAATGGCAAGAAAAAGTGATTGCATCTCAACAAAAAAATTAAGAACAAATGTGAAGTCTACAAAACTGTAATTAAATTAAATTAAATGAACTGCTGTCTACAAATCACAATAGCTCTCAATACGCCACTGACTTTCAGTTTGCAGCAGAATTAAATTTATATTTCATTGCCTTCTCACTGTAATAAGTACAAAAGAAATAACAAAACAGTAAGTTAACATAATTAAAGAAATAGCCGAAACATATGAGGTCCACTCAAAAAATTCTGGCGTTCACCCTCAAAATTTTTCTACGCTTGCCTTCTATTTTTTGTGCATGGTCTCCTTAGAAATACCCTTGTCACAATTGTGCGTCATTCCCAATGCCATTTCCACTTCCAGAAGATGTCTTGGCATGTCTGTGGCTGGATCGTGTGAAGCGCTTTCTGTGAATTGTCTTTTACCTCACCTACTGTTACAATTTTTTGTCCTTTCAATGAGGCTTTCAACTCAAGAAATTAAAGAAAAAGACCAAAGGGGCCAGGCCTAGACAGTGCGGAGGATGTGGCAGCACAGTGGTTTTGTGTTTTGTGCAATAGTCACACACCACAGGGGCGAATATGCAGGTGTGTTACTGTGATGCAAGAGCCATGAATTGTCTCGCCACATTTCAGGCCATTTCCTTCTCACAGGATTTCATGACATGATCCAACTGAAATGTCACTGTCTTCTGCAATCTCTTGGACCATCAGTCTTTAATTGGCATGCATAATTTTGTTGACATTCCTGACATGAGCGTCATCAGCAAACATCGAAGGGTGTCCTGAAATAGGATCATCTTTAGCTTCTATCTGGTTATTTTTAAACCATTTGAACCATTTATAACACCGAATATGGCTTCAGTACTCCTCACTGCAGGCTTCCTGCATCATTTGGTGGGTTGCTGTATGGGTTTTCTTGAGTTTCAGGCAAAATTTAATGCAGAAGCATTAATCCTCTAACTCTGCCATCTTGAAATTCACAAACTGTGTGACACAATGTTCTACTCACTACAGCACTGAACATTAACAGACATACAACAATGAAACTTCTGGCAGTTACAAATTTAACACAGGTGTGTCCCGGTATGCCAACTGTATGTCACTTCAGCACACCAGTGGCATGAAATTACGAATGTTCCAGAATTTTTAGAAGAGACCTCGTAATTTGAATGTGCTTGTTTAAGTATTTAGTTTTACTCTTATTACTGGATCTCTGACCACAAGTCTTAAAAAAACCTCAATATGTAACTTCAAATCTAGTTTCATTAAATAAATGTTAAGTATTTCACTGCACAATCATAATCTGATAGAACTGAACAATGATAAAACTGAATCTTTTGTGCTAATAGTTCATTTATTAAGAAAGATAAGCTAATACAATAGGAAGAAGAATCGTTATTTCAATATTACACAACATCGGGAACAGCATAAATGAGGTCAAACTGAGCAGTTCCTATGACAGTACTATCAACTCAAAGCTGTGCTTTGTTGTATAGCTGAAAGCACCTCATTTAATGCAAGGAAGAAGCCACTGACTCGGGCTGTGTGAGAATACCAAGCAGCCACTGCATCAGTGTTGGAAAGTATTACACATATAGTACATAGACCAAGCAGATTGTCCCAGTGGGGAATGAGAATAGCATCAAGCATTTTCTGCATTTATGGCTCCCAAGAGAGCACATGGGCTTCTTGAACATCAAAAGCAACTACAGTGCAAGTGATTTTCAGCTATTGCCAATCTACAGTGTTGCCCAAGTCACACACACCACTTTCATGCTCCTGCAAGTGTGTGGTGATTGGTCTCACCAATTAAAATGTTACTGCATTCACACCAAAGTCCATAAATTCCCCCACCATGAAGAACATATACTGAATCTTTCATAAGCCTAAAATGATGTTTGATCTTGTGACCAGTCTGATATACTAGCTTAGTTTCAAGCTGTGAGGTACATCAAAGACACAGGAGAAAAATAAAGAACAGTTCCTTGTTGCTCCCTTATCTCAAGTGATGTGTGTCAGCACCCATATAGTCAAGATGCTCCACCACAAACCAATTAAGCCAATATTTCAGAGAAGCTCCACATTTTGAGCTCTACTGAGGCCCACAAGAACAGTATGCTCCCCATGCAACAGACATTTCCAAACTTTGGTAAGAAACGAGTGATGGAGACACCTAGCATTTGCATATTAGACTACAAAAATTACAGGTAACTTGGGCTACATGACAAATTAGCAACAGCCAAAGTCCACCTGGACTGAAGCTAACTTACTAGTTTTCAAGGAACACATGTTTATTGGGAGCATGAATGCAGCGTCAGAAAACCTGGGAGGGAATTTAAGTAATTAAATGACCAAGCATCATGAACAGGGAGAATGTTACACAATGCTGACACCACGGCTGCCAACAGTACCTCCAATGGGTCATGTGTTTGTCAATTTACAGCTCCTCAAAACCTGGCTTCAACAGTACAATCAAGCAGAGCCATGCAGGCATATCTTGCAGCTTGAAAGCACTCCCTGTTTACAAACTGCTGATACAAAGTTGTCTTATTATTACCTGCTAGAGTATCACAGACAATAAGCCTTCTGTACAACCACCTTTACACAGGCACAATGACTTTGGGTCATTCAATTACATTTCAGAATGGTGATGTCAGAGACAATGTGGCAACCACAGTAGGGTGATGTATAGGGAAGACGATCATCAAACTTAGATGTTTGGTTGCCCTGATGAACACTGCAAAAGCAGCTGAAATATTGGTTTTGGTATATTGTTTTAGTGTTACAGAACATCTACAACTAATTTAGTCAAACTTATCCTTAAACTGTTTTACTATTTTATCATTTCCTTCCCTCAGCCTTAACATAGCTCTGCCTTTAACCAAGATAATATTTTTACTGTTTCATATTGTTATCATTCTGTCTCAAAACTATAGACTGAAACTTTATGCTGGAAAATAAAATGAGGCTGACAGGTTAACTAAATACATAGGGATTAAAGTTACGAAAAACTTTGATTGGAACAATCACATAGAGAATGTTGTGGGTAAGACACACCAAAAACTGTGTCATTGGCAGCTGTACATTTGTAACACTTGTCTGTCTTCTTCTGGAGTATTACTGCTTGGTATGGGATCCATACCAGGTAGGATTCATGGAGATCAGAAAAGCTTGGAGGAGGATCATTTGGTGTTATGACAAAATAGAGGAGACAGTGTCACAGATACAACATGCGAGTTGAGATGGTAATCGTTAAAACAAATTAATTTTTCCATTGCTGTGAGATCTTTTACAAAATTTCTGTCATAACTTTCTCCTCCAAACGTAAAAATATTTTGTAGACACCCATCTACAGAGCAAGAAATGTTCAGCATAATAAAATGAGAAATCAGAGCTCACAAAGAAAGATTTAAAACTGTCCATTTTTCCTCATGCGCTGTTAGAGAGTGGAACAATAGAGAAATAGTCTGAAGATGGTTGGATGAAACCTCTGCCAAGTACTTAAGACTTTTGGTATCGTGTTTTCTGGCTAAAAGTAAAGATCTTAGTCAGCTATACAGTTTAATCTCCCAGAAAAACTGATAAAAGCAAGCATTCAGCTGCCAAGTGAAATAATAATTTGGGAATAAGCAATGTGTTGCATGTTGCATAAGTCAACAGTGAAGTTAATGAGAATACAAATTTTCAAAGCAGTTCATACAGAGCATTTTCCAATTATTTCCAGTGACTGAAAAGCACACTTTAATTGACCCTCTGTTTAGTTTAGTCTGCTCATATATGTGTGGTATCTGTTTTTCCACACTCGTCCAAAAGAACATACACCATTTTGATCCATCTGCTACTATGAATTAAAAGACTATGGAATTACAGTCATTGGCTGCAAGTGGCCATCAATTTAAATAAGATTTTTGAAATTTTTGAAAACATATTCAGTGATCTTAAAAGTAGTTAAAATTAAAATTTAAAACAGTCTTGATCACAATCTTGTTAAAGTATTTTTTTTAATTGGAATGAGTGACCGGTTTTGACTCTATGAATGACTAATCTTCGGACTCCAGAGCGGAGGATGGACACTGCTAGAAAATTCTCAGCAGCTCAAACATCCGGTCATGAAAGTCTTCATTGTATGACTGCTAGACTGCAGTTACACGAGCGTCGAGGGTTGACGGAACTCATCTAGCAGTGTCCATCCACTGCTCCGGAGTCCGAAGATGACTCTTTCATAGAGTCGAAACCGGTCACTCATTCCAATTAAAAAAATACTTTAACAAAATTGCAATCAAGACTGTTTTAAATTTTAATTTTAATCAATTTAAATCAGTGGGGAAAGCTTAAAATTTTTGCCAGATCAGGATTCAAACCTGAGCTCCTGTTTACTAGGACACAGTGGTCATCACAACTGCATGGACTACCCTAACATGACTCAACTTATCCACACACTATGAATGTAGGCCCCTTGCCCATTATCCTCTTCACTCGCGGCATTTGACTGATTCATGTAAGAGTTTGAGCCCGGTGTGCATTACCACTGAAGAGCTCTAACTCTTACAGGTGTCTGCGAAATGCCAGAAGAAATGACGATAAAGGGCAAGCGGCACTACATTCATACTGGGTGGTAAGTTGAGAATTTGAGTCTGATAAGAGGAGTCCTAGCATAATCCATGCACTTGTGATGCCCACTGTGTCTGGATGGTGCAGTGGTCTGTGCATCTGCCCAGTAAGCAGGAGATCCGAGTGCAGCACAAATTTTCAACTTTGCCCATTAATTTAGATTGATGCCCACTCACAGGTCAATGTTTAATTCCTTTATGTCTTAGTCTGTTCATATTTTGAAAACAGCCACTGTAGCTTGTAAGCATCCTTACCTTGACCAACACAGTCTTACTGCATACATGATCAGTTCAGGAAATCTAATCAGTTCCAGAGCAGTTCCAATAAATGCTGATGTTATTACATAGTTCACAAAGAATGCACCCTTATCTGGCAGGAACACACACTTCCATCGATAAGTTTCATTTCTTGATAGTGTCCATTCAACAAATGCCTGCGCACTGTAACAAAGAACAAGAAATTAAATGTACACATCAAATACTTTAAATGGAAAATGCAATTCACAGCAGTATCTCAATATTTATCTGTCATTCTGATTCCATTATCACAATTCTTTAATTGTTTATCTGCCACTCTTCTCTCTACAGCATTCTGAGTGTCCTTTCCCCACAATATTTATGTATCTCATTATCCATGCCATTAATGTCCCTATAGCATTTTTCTTTAGTGATTTTTATATATTTTCCCAGTTACCATACTTCTGTTGTAAAAACAACTCATCATACAGGGTGTTTCAGAAGTGATGGTTAATAATCCACAAGTGGACAGTACAGGCCAAAAGTAACTACAAGCCCCAATAAACATGGGTCCACAAATCAACCACTGTTGAGCTGTAACACGTTTTCTTATGCAGCTCATCAACGTCTAGGAACACATGGCATCTCTAAATGTTAAAGTAGGTATTTGAAATAAAGTCAATAGATCTGAATGCAAAACTGAGTTCATCTCTGAAATGAGTTGCGAATCCTCTCAGGCAGTCCTGGGGAATTCTGTGAATGCTGGAAGGCTGCTACAATCCGCAAGCATAAATCCTCAGGAGTTGATCTCAATAGTGTAGACCAGGCTTTTGACATGACCCCATACACAGAAATCCATGGGATTTAAATCCAGAAACCTTTGAGGTCATGTCGCAGGCCTTCGTCTACCTATCCAATGTTGATCATACATCCAAGTTAGAAGCCAGCGCACTTGTAAATGGAAATATGCTGAAAACCCGTCATGCATGAATCGCATGTTAAGGTGTTAGTTCAGTGGGACATCATGTACATTTGGAAGAACAGTCCGAAGAAACCGCATACGCTCTGTTTGGTTAGTATCTGTGGTAGGAAGTACGGTCCAGTTGCGCAGTCTCCAAGCAGTCCTGCCCAGACATTCCACGAATAACGCTGGTGATGTCATGATGTGTGTGTGTAACATTAGGATTAATATTGGCCCAAATGTGACAGTTATGGTAGTTAAAAATACTGTCACAGGTAAATCCAGCCTCATATGTGAACAGAAGACTGCTTACAAACAGAGGATTCAGGGTACAATGCTGTTGCACCAATTGGCAGAAATTGTCTCTATGAGGAAAGTATGCATTGTTTAGATCTTGCACTTGCTGGAGATGATACAGATAAAGTACTTCCCAATGTAAAACCAGAACACACTTATGACTCATGAGACACTCTCGCATAGCAGTCCTCCTCATTTAAGTACTTGTGTGTTTGTGTAAAATGTGTAACATCCTTTCCTCAACATCAGGTGTGATGGATCTAGTCAGCCTTCTCGTACATGTTGTGCAAAATTCCCAGTTCCTCTAAGGTGCTGATGTAACCAGTTAAATGTATGCCTATTGTGCTGCCTGTGGAGAGGAAAAGCTTCTTCATACAATCGTGCATCCTCAAGGGTACTGCCATTCGCTTTGCCACCATATATGAAGTGCATGTCAGCATACTCTTCATTGGTGTAACCTCTGGCTTCATGTTCATAACTGATCGTGAGGCTAGTACGGCTCAGCGCATGGAGGGGGAAAAGGAAGTAAGTCATGCATGCATAAACAAACAGATAGTCTTTCCGAAACCTTGAGATACCAACATAAATCCCACGGTATCTACGGACATTCACAGTTGGTTTCCAACTCAAATTAATGTGATACCTCAGCAACGGTTGATTTGGGGACCCATGTTCATTGGAGCTTTTTAGCTTCCTATGGTCTGTACTTTTTGTGCGTGAATTATTGGCCATCACTTCTGAAATACCCTGTATAACATTGAGCACTACTATTGATATCAAATGTGGAATACTACATGTGTTATAGGGCAATTTTCTTTTGTTCATGCCAGCTCGAGCATATGCTTAATTTCTGCTTTTCCTTTGTCATTCTTTTATATAAAACTCTCCACAAAACATTTTATCCATATTATCTTGGGATCTTTGTATGATTGCAACTAAGAACACCAAGCATTTAAATTTACACCAACTTATGTTATTATTAACAATGTAAGCTTCTTAAGAATGTAATACTCTTTTTAGAAGGAGGTCATTCAAACCTTCCTGTCAGATGTACTGTGAATATAATCTGCAGTTGGTATGTGTCTGCCTTCTTTATCAAATTACAGTCAATCTGTGTCAATTTCGGCTGCATGTTCATATTTGCCTCAGTAAATGACGATGTCAACACGTATTCTGTTCTAGAAACAACTGTCATGATATTCATGATATGATCAGACTATCTGATCTCCAGCCAGAACATATCACCACTTTGACACGGTCCACCCAGCTGCTATCTTCAGGTGAGTAAGCGGTTGCACTAACTCGCCGGAACTGAAATTGAACATGCGTCAGCGGCTCCATTGTACACCGCCTGTACGTCCACCATGTGTGTGCGAACGTAACTGCCCACCAGTGCAAAGCACAACAGCACACCAGCGGTGAAAACTCACGGAAATGGTGAATTGATATCAAACACTGTTGGCACCATTTGATGGCCGAAACAAAGACTGTTGTTTTTTAATGTCAGACAAAACAGGGTTCCAGCTCTTACTTAAAGAGTACCCCCATCTATGTTTATAATATTGTCCGACAGCCAGATCTCAATAGCTTCTTTCACTACACAGTCCCAATAATGTGACAAAGGATCAACCACTTTTGTCTCATCGTACAACTGCACATTTTTCTGGCTGAAATAAATGTGTGAGACGATGGTGCTCCGCACATCGATCCCGGACCATACAAACTGTTTGTCCAATTTAGGCTTTCCCGCATGGCAGGGAATTTTACCGATGGCTTGCTTCCTCAAACCCAATTCATCGAAAGGTGCACAAAGTGTTTGTTATCTGTTTATCATTTCTGCGAGTCTTCACCACCAAAGCACTGTCGTGCTTTCTGCTGGTGGGTAGTTATGTTCGCGCATGTGCGGTGGACCTACAGGTGGTATGTAAAGGAGCTGCAGCTGCACATCCGATTTCAGTTCTGGTGACTTAGTGCGACAGCTTACTCACCTGAAGATGGCGTATAGGTGGACCACCGAAATATTGTGTCAAGATGATGTTACGTTCCAACTGCCATCAACTACTACAATGGGAAATTTATGGAACCCCAAAAACTGTCATAATATAACACTGTGCACTATAATTGATATCAAATGTGGAAACTGCATGTGTTATGTGGCAATTTTCTTTTCTAATACCAGCTTGAGTGTGTGCTTAATTTATGCAACTCTTCACTAACTGTTTTACCCTTATTATCTTGAGCTGCTTGTTATGCAGCCAGGAACACCAAGCATTTAAAACTACATCCACTTACATTATTAGCCTCATAGAAACTGCCACTACAACTGGCTTCTTAAAAATATAATACCCTTTCTGTGTTACAGACATGCTTCTGGAACTTAAATGGGGAATCCCTGGTAGAAAGACAACATTCTTTTCAAGAAACACCACCAAGGAAATTTAGAGAGCCGGCATTTGAAGCTGACTGCAAAACAATTCTACTGCTGTCAACACACATTGCATGTATGGACGAAGATAAGATACAAGAAATTAGGTCTCATACAGAGGCATATAGACAGTTTTTTCCCCTCATTTTATTTGCAAGACAAACAGGAAAGGAAATAACTAGTAATGCTCTTGTCCTTTCATGGCAAGTTCTTTAATGTTAACCTTCAGTGACATATTCTGCATCTTTTGAAAACTGCTGGAAGCGAGGAAGACAGCAACTATGATTTGACGGGTCTCAGCTTAAATGTTTATCTGCAGCACTCCTATATATTCCCTTATCTGGAACTAAGCAAAGGGATCAGGTTTCAATTGTTCTCATACACTTCACAACAGATTTCTCAACTTGTGAAAATCAGAACTACGGAGTCTCTCTCAATATGTCCGATGCATACTACATGCTGAAAATGAACATTCAAGTGGCAGTGCGAATATAGAGTGCATCCATGCAAATTTAGGGCAGCTTTTTAATCTATAAATCCACAACAAACTCATGCTACATGCTGCATAAAAATTAATCTATAAACTCATTGCCAATTAACTAGCAAATAATTTGCAACAGTCCAAGAGTTCATCTTTCTTCAGTAGAAGGAGAGCATTTACATAATGCAAACTGTCTACACTGAAATCCCTTAATTTTAGCAAGTACATAATGACATTGTCTATTTATCAACATATATGAGTCAATACATTAGGTTCCAATAAATGTAGTTAAAAATTGTTCACTAATTTGCAACAGACATAAACTTGCAAAATCTCCTTAAACCATCAGGTCCCTCAAATTTGAATCCACAGTTAAACTTTCTCCATCTACTGCATAATGCCACCTTCCCAGCAGACATAAATCTAACAATTCTGGTCACCTTTTAGATGCAGCTTTAAAAGTAGCCTATGTATATTTATGAACTTTGGTATAGTAACAGTTTTAACTATGTCCAAAGACTCATTCCAACATTAAAGATTGGACAACATAAATACCTATGCCCACTGCACCTACCTACCTACCCACCCACCTACCTACCACCTACCTACCTACCTACCACCTACCTACCTATGCCCTAATACACCAACCAAGCACTTACGTGTGTGGCAGACAGTACTTTTAACTGTACCATGTACTAAGATTTCTTCTCCTTCCACTGGTGTATGAAGTGTGGGAAGAATGATTCCTTAAGCACATCTGTGGGTGTTATAATTAGTGTAATCTTCTCTTTGCTGTCCCTAAGAGAGTGATACGTAGAAGGTTGTACTATATTTCTAGATTCCTTACTTGGCACAACTACTTAACATTTTGTAAGCAGAGATTTGGATGTATAGATTCAATAACCACAGTTGGTCCTATTTGGTATGTGTCCTACAGACTTGAGTAATATTATGGGATGGGTTGCGTACGTGTTCTGTAAGCAATCTCATTTGCAAAATCACTGCATTTTTCCAATCGAATGAAGGTTACTAACTGCTTCACCTATGACTGATTCCATGTGATCATTCTATTTCATATCCCCATGAATTATCACAAAGGGTATTTGTACGAATTGATGGATACCATCTGAGAGACATTAATATTCAGGTCATGTGGTACTATGAATTTTTCATTTTGTGAACTGCACAGCTTTACATTTCAGAACATTTAAATAAAATTGCCAGTCTTTCTGCCAGTTTCAAATCTTATCCAGATCTGGTTTAATATTTCTGCAGCTTTTTGAGATAGTACTTATTGTAAGCAACTCCATAAAAAAATGGTTCAAATGGCTCTGAGCACTGCTGGACTTAACTTCTGAGGTCATCAGTCCCCTAGAACTTAGAACTACTTAAACCTAGCTAACCTAAGGACATCACACACATCCATGCCCGAGGCAGGATTCGAACCTGCGACCGTAGCAGTCGCGTGGTTCCAGACCGAAGCACCTATAACCGCTCGGCCACACCGGCCAGCAGTACCTAACTCCATAACCAGTAAAAACTGATGTTCATACTACTATTGTCTATCATATCACTAATATACAACACGAGTAACAAGGATCCTAGCACATTTCGATGGCGCACACCTGAAGTTACTTCTACACTGAACAGCCAAAGAAACGGGTACACTTGCCTTATATCGTGTAGGACACCCACAAGCACGCAGAAGTACCACAACATGATGTGGTATGGACTCAACAAAGTAGTGCTGCAGGGAACTGACACCATGAACACTGTAGGGCTGTCCATAAATCTATAAGAGTACGAGGGAGGTGGAGACCTCTTCTGAACAGCACATTGCAAGGCATCCCAGATATGCTCAATAATGTTCATGTCTGGGGAGTTTGGTGGCCAGCGGAAGTCTTTAAACTCTGAAGAGTTTTCCTGGAGCCACTCTGTAGCAATTCTGAATGTGCGGGGTATCTCATTTCCTGCTGGAATTGCCCAAGTCCGTCTGAATGCACAATGGACATGAATGGATGCAGGTGATCAGACAGGAGTCTTATCTAGACATATCAGGGGTCCCATATCACTCCAACTGCACATGCCCTACACCATTACAGGGCCTCCACCAGCTTGAACAGAACCCTGCTGACATGCAGGGCCCATGGATTCATGAGGTTGTCTCCATACCTGTACACATCCATTCACTCAACACAATTTGAAACAAGACTCAGTCAAGCAGACAACATGTTTCCAGTCAACAACAGCCCAGTGTCGGTGTTTAAGGGCCCATGTGAGGTGTACAGCTGTGTGTCATGTGGTCATCAAGAGAACAAGAATGGGGCTTCGGCTGCAAAAGCCCATATCGATGATGTTTCGTCGAATGGTTTGCACAATGACACTTGTTGATGGCCCGGCACTGAAATCTGCAACAATCTGTGGAAGGGTTGCACTTCTGTCACACTGAATGATTCACTTCAGTCATCATTGGTCCTGTTCTTGTAGGATCTTTTTCCACCCACAGTGACGTCCGAGATCTGATGTTTTACTGGATTCCTGATATTCACCGTACACTCGTGAAATGGTCGTATGGGAAAACCACCTCTTCCTCACTACCTCGGAGATGCTATGTCCATTGCTCATGCGCCAACTATAATACCACATTCAAAGTTCCTAAAATTTTGATAACCTGTCACTGTAGCAACAGTAACCAATCTAACACCTGTGCCAGACACTTTTTGTCTTATATAGCCATTGCTGACTGCAGTGCCATATTCTCCCTATTTACACATCCCTGTATTTGAATACACATCTCTATATCAGTTTCTTTGGTGCTTCCATGTATATCTCATTAGTCTTTATCACACAGATAACAAAAATTCCATATTTTGCAACTGCATGTTTCATTTGTGTGTACCAAACATGTTTCACCTTTCTGTGCTAGACATCTTCAGTGGTCTTTAATATAAATAAAATTATTTAATTGTACATATTTTGATATGACAACTGTAATGATTCTTGGCAGCTCATTTACATCTAATTTATTTAGTACTAAATGGTTGTGGTTTTTACTTACATTCATTTTGCATCCTTTTCATGGTTCCTGATATGGTAGACAATGGTAACTGTAAAATCCTGTTCTGTTTGTACTAGATGCACAAAGTACAGGTTTCTTCCAACCGATATGCCACAGTTAAAAATTTCTCTGCACATAACTTATACCATAACACATTAAACATGTTCTCGCTCACATACTTTAGGGCTGACAGAGGCATGATGGGAGTTGTAGAGGATAGAGGGAAACATTCCACGTGGGAAAAATATATCTAAAAACAAAGATGAAGTAACTTACCAAACGAAAGCGTTGGTATGTTGATAGACACACAAACAAACACAAACACACACACACACACAAAATTCAAGCTTTCGCAACCCACGGTTGCTTTATCAGGAAAGAGGGAAGGAGAGGGAAAGACGAAAGGATGTGGGTTTTAAGGGAGAGGGTAAGGAGTCATTCCAATCCCGGGAGTGGAAAGACTTACCTTAGGGGGAAAAAAGGACAGCGCACGCGCGCGCTGTCCTTTTTTCCCCCTAAGGTAAGTCTTTCCACTCCCGGGATTGGAATGACGCGCGCGCACACACACACACACACACACACACACACACACACACACACACACACACACACATATATATATATATATGTCTCCGTGTGTGTGTGTGTGTGTGTGTGTGTGTGTGTGTGTGTGTGTGTGTGTGTGTGTGTGTGTGTGTGTGTGTGGATGGGGGGTGGGGGGCGCGGGTGCGCGCGAGGGAGTGTATACCTGTCCTTTTTTACCCTCTAAGTTAAGTCTTTCTGCTCCTGGGATTGGAATGACTACTTACCCTGTCCCTTAAAACCCACATCCTTTCGTCTTTCCCTCTCCTTCCCTCTTTCCTGATGAAGCAACCGTGGGTTGCGAAAGCTTGAATTTTGTGTGTGTGTGTGTGTGTGTGTGTGTGTGTGTGTGTGTGTGTGTGTGTGTGTATCAACATACCAACACTTTCGTTTGGTAAGTTTCAGTTCCTGTGACATCCAAGAGTGTCCAGAAGTTAACTTTGCTGCTGTTGACAGCTATTTTGTATGATCAGAAATTATTTGGGTTGTGTGCAAGAGATTTTCATAAGATGCTGCTACAGTATTCACTGAAGGTTTCAGGCATTGCATTTCTAGAGGGCAAATGGATTTCCTTTAGCATTTCTCTACCTGTAGCCCTATGTTTTGTTTCAAACATAATTTGTAGTAGTTACTGTTCCTTTAGTAGTTTCTTTACAGATACTTTATAACTTGCAGGGTCTCTCCCATCATCAACTATTCTACTAGGTACGTATCTATACAGTGCTTTCTCAATTATTCTTTTAAACTTGGGGAATACATCTTTTACATACTCCTACACAAAGTTACAAATTTAAGTACAGCCTAGAGATATGAAACTACTGTTGTTTTTGTTGTGGTCTTCAGTCCAAAGACTGGTTTGATGAAACTCTCCATGTTAGTCCATCTTGTATACACTGTCAGTTCAAGAAAATTTTTCACACTGGCAGCATGTCACATGGCAGCCCTCCTACCCGCTCCCTTGGACGTTAGCTGCCTTTTCTTGGGCTTTTGATAAGATCATTATGAATAAATCTAAATTCCAGATTTAGATTATGGAAGTACTACATCAATATTTCTCTGTAAGAAGTAAATTTCTTAATCTTATCCAAGCGCTAAGTATCAAAAGAAAACAATTTCTGTTTACTGTAGTTCCTGAGATCATTAAATGCTTTTAGTGAAAGCAGAGAGAACTGGATATGTGTATTATTTTAGCTGCAATTAAAAATGTGCTATCTACAAGATTGAATGAAAAGAATGAAAATATAAAATTTCTGTTATTTTTATACTAATACTGGAACATTTTAATTCTATCATTTACCAATTATTTCACATTCCATTGAAAGGATGATGTGCATTTAAAAAAAAAAATGCAATTGCACATTGAAATGTTACCATAAGATATTGTGTAACTGCATAATGTGGTTTGGATAACACAGGAAACACCACCTTTAACGTGTTTCAATGTACGGTAAATTGTAACATGGTGAAGTAGTATTTTACCTACTTGAGATCTACAACATGCAGCAACTTGTCTGTGGACACTGAGATTACCAACAGAATTGCAAAAGCCTCAGCTGTCATGGGTAGATTGAAAAACAGAGTATGTAAGAATGGACTACTCACATTAAAAACTAAATTGCAAGTATATAACGCTTGTGTTGTCAGCCCATTTGTATAGCTGTGAGACATGGGCAACTCATGCTAAACACAAATCCCAACTGAACAGCTACCATCAAGTATTATGGCTCGCAAGCACAACCAGCATTCATGCACTCCTGAGCTACAAGACATCTAAGGTGGTTAGGTCATGTCAGGCGCATGAATCCTGAGTGAATAGCGAAAAAAGTGCCGCACGGAGAACTTTGGGAGGATGTGAGGCCAATAGGAAGACCGCACCTTCGCTTCAAGGATGTCTGCAAGAGAGACCAAGGCCAGCGTCGATCCAAGTCAGTGGGAAAATACAGCTGGTGACCGTGTCAAGTGGCGACAAGCTGTGCGCAATGGGGTTGAGCTTGCAGAGAACGAACACATGCAAGAAGACATTGGGAAGAGGGCAAGACGGAAGGAGATAGAGGCCTCTGGTGGAAGTCCACGTTTCAAGTGCCCAAACTGCAGTAGAGACTGCCACTCTTGAGTGGGACTTTTGAGCCATAGCAGATGTTGCAGAGTCTGAACCAATTGTGCTACACCATCATCCTTCGAGGATGGACGAATGCCATATAATGAAGTAGTATTGTATTCCTTGTTACAGTAGGCCTTCACTGAAATCTGAACTCAGTTAGATGGGGGGACCTTGACTGAAAATTTACATTTCAAATCCATGCATACTACCTAGGATAATATCTGATTTTGGAGTCTGCAGCAGTTTGTGGCCACACATTCACAAGTGTCTCCCAAATGGCTCATTTCCAGATCCATGTTTCCTGAAACGCTTTTGTTTCTATTATCATACATGTTCACCCATGTCAGTATTCTCTATTAATTACGATACGCACGATACACAAAATTTGCATTCTGACACCTCTGGCATCCCCCTGAGCTTGGCACTCCAAGTGGCCACTTGTCTAACTTGGACCTTAAAAAGACTCTGCTTGTGCACGCCCTGTTCATAACTAAAGGCAGTTCAAAAGGAGATGAACGAATTATGAGAGGGTGCACAGAGTAGAGGAAGCAAGCTCTCCCCACAGCCTTCCAGCACATATGCTGCCAAGAGGCTAGCAGCGGCATAGAGAGAACAAACCGCTCTTACATCACACAGTGCTGTCACTACACTTGTGCTAATATATCAATTTATGCTCCAAGAAGCACTGACAGTACCACCTACTTGCCTCTTTACTAGCTGTCAGCTGCTACATACTGCTTATCTACAAAAGTACCAAGTGAGATAGCGTAAGATATGTTTACAGCTTTTGTGAAATCGAAATTAATACTTTCATGTTGAAAATGGTGCTTGATGCTACTAATTCTCTATCACTTCTCATAGACAATTCATAATCTAAAAGAGCTATTAAGAAAACTTCAACTGTTGTGATAAAAGGAATGATTAAAATTTTAAACATTTATTAACATATGTAATATGGAATTTTAGGCACAAAGAAGTCACTGAGTGTAAGTCTCATTATATACATCTGCACATAATTTGTCACCACCACCACCACCACCACCACCACCACCACCACCACCACCACCACCACCCCACCTGATTTAGCAGTATGAATAATGAATTTGACTACTGTGAGTTCGACACCATCATCAAACCTCCAGTAACCTCCTTCCAATAGAAGGACTTTCCTGCAATACGCATCCGAGTCATCAGCAATTACTAACATAAGGGATTCACTGGCAACATTAAATGAATTGTCATTGGACATATCCCATGAAATTTGTGCTTCCTGACTAGATTTTCACTTTTGCTCATAGCATTTCCACCACACTTAAATCACAATTATAGGGCAGCAAGCAGACAACAACCTGGCCTTTTTCTTGTCGTTTCATCAACCACATGCAACTTTTTCACAGGTCAATATTTTTGAATGAAAGACAACAGACCCTGCTTGCACATGTTCTCATAGCTGGCAACATGCCTCTTTTGCAGCTACCACAACATTCTCACTTTGATATTATACCATGTTTGTCCACTTGTCTGTCATGGTATGGAGCATTGTTTATCACAATGCCTGCCTTTGGAAGAAGATTGGGGGACCCATATCACAATGTAACCATAATAAATTGAATAAAAATAATTAAAACAGTCATTTCTAAAAGATTTAAAAGAAACTGCTTTGCAATGTGACTCACTACCTACCTTCAGCATACCAGCAAAATATCTCCATCACTACTCATTGCAAGAGTTCAAAAATGGACTTCATTATTGTAGCTTTAGTCATCATTTGGCTCTCAAGAAATTGATATTTGTTTATTACTTGTAAACAGGGGGCCACAATGGTAAATGACTAACTTACCCAACCACATATGTGATTTCAAAAAGTGAATCCTACCCTGATTTTTCTGGCTCTTTTTGGTAATTTCTCAGGATTATCTTTACAAAAATTCCAAATTCTTCTCAAAAAGCTGAAGTCCGCTCCTATTACGCCACTGTTCACCTTATCGGCTGAGAAAGAGGATGAAGCAAATACGGGGTCTGTTCAAAAAATTCCAGAACTTGCCCACAAAATTTTTCTATGCTTACCATTTACTTATTGTGCACAGTCTCTTTTGAAATACTCTTCTCTGCAGTTGATAGATCATCCCCAATGCCTTTTCCATTTCCAGAAGCAGTCTTTGTACATCTCTTGCTGGATTGTGTGAAGCACCTTCAGTGAATTTTTTTCTCATCCATCACTGCAGATCTTCATCCTTTCAACAGGGTTTTCGACTTTGGAAATAACAAAAAGTCTGCAGCAAGTGATTTTGTTTTTTGTGCAATAGTCACACACCAACGGAGATGAAGGTGTGGGTGCATTATTGTAATGCAAGAGCCATGAAGTATCTCACCACATTTCAGGCCTTTCCCTTCTCACATTATCTTGCAGGCATCACAACATGTCCCGATAGTACCTCTAATTAACAGTTTGAACCTGTGGCAAGAATACATGATGAACTAATGCTTCAAAGTCAAAGAAAACTATCAGCATAGCTTTGACATTTGACCTGACCTAATGAGCCTTTTTTGGTCTTGGAGAACCTTTCCTGACTCACTATGAAGAATGAACCTTCATCTTATCATAATAACTGTAGACCCAAGTATCATCAGCAGTTATGGTTCTCTTAAGAAACATCTCATTCTCACTTGTGCAATCCAAAAGCTCTTTGTGGATTGTGAGATGAAGGTCTTTCTGATCTTGATTCATGAGCCGTGGGACAAACTTGGCAGTAACATGATGCATTCCAAGATGCTAGGTCATGATTTTGTGACGTGCTCCACCTGGAATGTTACATTCTTCTGAAATCTCTCCGACAGTCAGTCTTTGACTGGGATGCACAATTTTGCTTACATTCCTGATGCGAGCATCATCAGTAGACATCAAAGGGTGTCCTGAACAAGGGTCATCTGTAACTTCCATCCAGACATTTTTAAACAGTGTGAGCCATTTGTAACACCAAGCACGGCTTAAGCATTCACCACTGTAGGCTTCCTGCATTATTTGATCCGTCTCAGTAAAGATTTTCTTGAGTTTCATCTAAAATTTAATGCACACACTCTGATCCTCTAACTCTGCTATCTCAAAATTCACAAACTGTGCAACATAATGTTCTATTCAATACAACACTGAACAACAACAGACATACAACAATGAAACTTCCATCAGTTACATACTAAACACAGGAGTGTGCAGGCATGCCATTCAAATGACACTGCAACACACCATTTTTTTGGACAGACCTCATATTTATTTCAGCTCTTCTGCTTGCAGCATTTAGTGGCATCACTAATTATTTTTCTAGCTTCACTCCATTAAGTACCATCCCTTGCCCTTATCCAAGGAGTATCAGACACTGCCCATGACGGGCCAGAAGTTGTTTCATCAGATACGACATAACAATCACTTCGCAATGACTTCTTACACAATGCTCTGTATTAGACTGCTGAGGTTGGCAGTGGCCAAATGCAAAACGTGAGTGCATCAAAGTCTAGTGCCTTCTGTTGATACAGAATTAGGTAGCCTTCATTCATCTCTTTGAACAAGCTATACTGCAACCTGCATCTATTTGAATCTGCTTACTGTCAAAGTTTTAGTCTACCTCTATAATTTTCACTCCTTATATTACCAAATCGATAACTCCTTGTGCCTCAAGATGTGTCCTACCTACCAATCCCCTCTTTTAGTACAGCTGTGCAATAAATTCCTTCTTCATCCATTTTGACTTCATACCGCCTCAATTATCCCATCCAATGTTCAAAATTGTTCAGTTGAACTGGATTTTGGAAGCTTTAACTCTCTCCTTGTCCGAACTGTTTCTTGTCTTCCACACAAAGCTGTACACCAGGCAAATACCTTCAGAAGAGACTTCTCAGTGCTTAAATTCACATTCAGAGTTAAATATCTCTTACAAAAGTGCTTTTCTTGCTATTTCCAGACTACATTTTATATCCTCTGTTCTTTGACCATCACCACTTTTTTTGCTGCACAAATAATACTACTCATCTATCATTTCCTAATCTAATTCCCTCAGCACCACCTGATTTAATTCAACTATATTCTATCACCCTTGTTTTGCTTTTGTTGATGTTCATATAATAACCTCTTCGCAAGACAGTATCCATGCCGTTGATTTATCTTGCAAGTCTTTTGGCATCACCGATAGGATTACAATGTCATCAGTAAACTTTAAAATGTTTATTTCTTCATCCTGAAATTTAATTACCCATCTTTTTTTCCTAATACCACTTACTCAATGTAAAGATTGAATAACATTGAGGCACCTATGAGAGGCAATTCTTTTGATTTTACACTGATATTTCTGGGTTTCATACAGCTATCGTTATCTGGATTGGATGGAGCCACTTTAATCTAAAAAGCCCTTGTATCCAACCCACACACAGTCAGCTATCTGAGTAGCAGCCTCTGATGTATAGTGCACACCTGTCCTATTTAGGGGGACCCTACAGTTATGAACCCGATGGCAGAAGTCCATGTAGTCACAGCCTAGCTTGTTAAAGAACCTTAAAAGCCTCTGGTTTAGTCCTTCCACTCGACTTAGAACTAAGGGGCCACAATGCTGCACATTGTGAGCTTCACTGAAACTCCACGTGCAAGGCTGGCCTTCTGAACCTTCTCTGCCAGTCGCCAGAATGACCCAAAAATGACCACTGAGCCCAGATGACACCATCACTTGTTCCAATGTGTATGGAACACACAGTGCAAATTTTAACATATTTACTGAACTATGGTCTAACATATACCAAGTAAGAGGAGAAGTGACAGCAAAGACTCATTCACTAGCAGTAATGATGCAAAAATAACACCAAGAAAATAGATAACGTTAAACTCTTCTCAGTTAAAAGGAGAATACGAGGACCTGACTGATCACAGTGAACAGTGATCCAGGCATCATAAGCAAAATAAGAAAAATTTTATTTGACCGACTTTAAATATACTTCTCTAAAGGCATGGTGTGTGTAATAGGATAGATCACTATTAACAAAACATAGGTGGTGCTGAGCAGCCAGTCATCATTTCCACTGATCCAGACGGGTGAAACAAACTGAATTACTCACAATAAAGTATTAGTTACCTAGTGAGTCCCAGAGAAGGCAGAATGAGGACCATGAACAGCAAGAAGATAAAGGTTTTGCGCATAATTGAGTGGTTCTGCTCAGATCTTGTCCAGTGAGAGAGCCATTGATCAGAATATGCAACAATAACCGGTAACAGAGCAGATGCTGTCCACAGTAAAAGCGTAGGTAGAAACTCCGATAGAACCGGGCTCTGCAACATGGAAAAAATGCAATGAAATTTAAATATACTGGTATAAAACATCATCATAGCAGTGTAATCCTTTATACTCACTCATCCCACAGTACTCCATGTGGGTAGGACTGAATTTAATATCACATGTAAAGCACACTGAAGAGTGAAAAAGAAGCCTTTCCTGTACTGTATTATATAGTTTCTAAAGGGAACTGCAATTTTAATCATGAAACTGACAAAGAATAATGTAGTATCACTGAATCAAAGTATGAATTATAGTATTTAACAAAGAGGACAGTTCATTTTCTTTTTATACACATATTTGACAAACAATAGAATTATCATACCACAATTCATACAGTACAGTTAGGAATGCAGAACAGCACCATGAGAAATACTGACGAAAGGTAGTAACAAAGTAGTTCATGGGTGAACAACTGCAGATCCCTATTTCAACAATTAACCACATT
Source organism: Schistocerca piceifrons (assembly GCF_021461385.2). Lineage (NCBI taxonomy): Eukaryota > Metazoa > Arthropoda > Insecta > Orthoptera > Acrididae > Schistocerca > Schistocerca piceifrons. The sequence goes on from NC_060139.1 coordinate 332,675,174, forward strand.
GGCATCATCAGGTGTGGAGATGAACCTTCTGACCTGCTGCCATCTCTTTAGTTTGCCCTTACCATCCCCCCCCCCAATCCTTCCCACTCCCGTCAACACATTGCTCTGTCCTCTGTACCTACGGATATGAGCCAGTGGCATCTCTGATGTTGCTCCATCTTCCCACCACATCAGCTCATTGTTGGTTCCTCACTCTTCCTTTTAATCAGACTACTTGTGGGTCCCCAGGCCTAACTAACAATGTAACCACTATCATGATTGATCAGCTGTTTTCTTACTCTAATCTCTGTAGACTGTTTAATGACACAGTCCCAGAACTGAAACTTCTGTCTCAGAACCGTATTACGGTCCAAACAATTAGACGAGGAGGCATTTCAGTTTTTTAGAAAGAACTCAATTTTGCACCCACCCCTTACACTACACATACCAGAAACCGCTCAGGTGTCAGAAGTGTGATCCCTGTGCTGTCACAGGGCTCAGCCAGATGGATATATAACAGCCTCACTACTTGACTGGCTACACAGGCTGGTGACCTAGGGGGTGGGGGTGGGAAGGAATGATGGGGTTGGAGGTAGGTAGGAATGGGGAGTTGGAGGCGGGTAGAAATGAGAAATGGGGTGTAGGAGATAGGACAGGGAGGGGGGCGGGGGGGAGGAATAAGGAATCCACACCAGAGATGCTAGGGAGCAAGTTCTTTCCCAACTGGTTCATTCTATAGGCAGAAAAATTTAGTAGTGGAGGTCAGTCCTCAAATGGGGACCAGAAACACCAAAAAGGAAGGATGAAATAGAAAAGGTAAAGGGAACAAAACTGGGAGGAATACAAGAAGCCAGGTAGATATCCAGGTCAGCATAAGAACACCGAGAGGAAGGAGGAGGCAGTGGGGAAGGACTCATGATGGGGAGGCAGGGGTAGGGGGAAGGAAACGCAGCCCCAGAAGGAAGAATGGGCTACAATAGCTTGGGGCTCCATGGTCGCCAAGCACAAACAAAAGAGCCATGAGCCCCAGGAGGAGGGGGGGGGGGGGGCTCCAAAACTGTTTCAATTAGCAAAATCACATTGCAGTTCCTCATTTATTTATTGCATGAGCATCAAAATAACAGACATCAAAGTAAGTTATCATGGGACAGAAAAACAACAGCAATCTCTCAACAGAGGAAAGCCCACTGGACCTGATGGGATACCAACATGACTTTAAAGAGAGTTATTAAAGAACACACTGCTTTTCTAGCAGCTGTACACCGTAGGTCCCTGGAGGAGTAAAGCATTCCTAGTAATTAGAGAGGTGTACAGTTTTTGAGAGAGATCATCAAATGTATGTACAAAACTATAGGCCAGTATCTCTGATGTCCACCACTTGTAGAACATTGGAACGTAATATTACGCAAATGTATTACGATATTTCTGGACATAGTAAAACTCCTCTTTAGGAAATAACATAGGTTTCCAAGACTATAATCACAGCAAACTCAGCTCACTCTGTTTGTCCACAAGACTCAGTAAGGAGTAGCTATTGGAGCCTAGGTTGATGCTGTGTTGCTTAGCTACTGGAAGGCATTTGAAACTCTTCCACACTGCTGTCTACTAAACAAGATCTGAGCATACATAATATTACACCAACTCTATGACTGGACTGAAGTGTTTCAAGCAAACAGAACACAGCATGTCATTTTCAATAGAGAGAGATTTTCAGATGTGAAAGAAACTTTGTTGCATCCCAATGGAATGTTACAGGACTATCAATTTTCATTATTTATATAAATGATCTAGCAGATAGCAGCAGAAGTTCCATGCGATCTTTTGTGATTGATACTGTTGTATAAAGAAAAGTCACAAAACTAGAAAATTGTAGCAAAATGGAGTAAGACCTACAGAGGATCAACACTTTGTATAAGGACGGGCAGTTTACAAATTAAATATATTGAACACAGATAGGTAGAATATCTGTTATTGTACAATTGCATGATTGCAGAATAACCAAAAGCAGTCACATCCACAAAATATCTCTGAGTATGTGTGTGGAGGGTTTTAAAGTGGGATGATTACATAAAACTGGTTACAGGTAAGACAGATGCTCAACAAATTCATTGGAAGATTCATAAAGTGTAATCCACCAAAGGAGGAAGGAGGTAGCTTTCAAAGCCCTCATTTGACCAATATTTTAACATTGCACATCAGTCTGGAATCTGCACCAGATAGGATTTATAGAAGAACTAAAGAAGATCCAAGAAACAGCAGTGAGTTTCATTACAGGTTCATTTATTTACTGGAAAATGGAGGTGTATCACAGTGTGGTTTACTGTTACAGTTCTGAGAGTGTACATTCATAGAAGAGTCAACAAATATGTTGGTTCCCCCTATGGCTACCTCATGCAAAGACCATGGAGATAAAATTAAAACTATTGTGTTAAACTCACTCTGAGGCTCACCAACATTCATTTTTCCCCTCTAAGCATTCATAACTGGAAGAGGAAATGGAGGAAGTAACAATGGTACACAAAGGATGTACCCTCTGTCAAACGACACAAGTTGGCTTGCATAAAATACACAAAGATGTCGATGTACAGACAACTACAAAATAAATAGATAAATCTGCAAACAGGACCTTAAAAATAAACTCATTTCCTCCTGCTGTCACAAAAAAGAACTTGATACAGCATAGAAAATGCAAGAAAGTATATTAGAATGAAGTGTCATCTGTCATCTAAAAAGCTGAGATAGCCAGGTACCAGAATTTTTCCCTTTACTGGAAGTTAAGATGTGTCTTATTGCAAGATATTCTATTTAAGAGCAGAGCTGTCATCCAATGGCAGAAGACGTACTGAGCAAAACATGCTTGGTTTCAATGGCTGCTTCACAGACCATGCCATCTGTATCCACCCCCCCCCCCCCTTTTCAATCCTGTAATTCTCCTGGAGTTCATATCTGGTAGCTCCTACACTGCACACCATCCATCCCTGCCCCATGACCCTGAATTAACTCATCCTGCACTCGCATGCTCTTCTTTTCAGTCTTCCTCTTCCTCTGTTCAGTCTCCCCCCCCCCCCCCTCTCCCACCCCCCAATTTATTCCTCCATGTCATTACACACTGTGCACACCCCCCCCCCCCCCCCCCCCCCCATTTCACAACCCAGGCCATATCATATTCACTTCATGTGTTCCTGCTGCCTCTCCCTGCCAGCTGTAAGCCAACTTTTTCAACCCTCCTTCCTGTTCTTCACCTCCCTGCTCCCCTCACCACTCTATATGAAACAATTTCTCACCCTACACAAGTTGCAGTGCCAGTGCACTGCAAATATACTGGTGTCTAACTATATGTGTAAAGCTAACTACATTCTCAATTTTGTTTCTGTGATTCTGTGCTTATAGACAACTAAGAGTCAACTACATAGCAAGTTATTACCTTTACTACTTCAATTATTTATATCCCATCAAGGGCTTTCCATTACGTCATTTATATGTACTCATCTAGCTTTAAAAATTGAGAAACTGTTTGACTGTTACCATTTTGCCAATTTCATCTGAAACGTGGAAGGTCTCCATCATTTTAACCATAATCGCCGGTGTTGTCAAGAAAAACAGTGCAAAGAAAAGGAAGAAATTTACTAGTGTGGCCTTGATGTACCAATAGTTTGATTGCACTGACAAATTTTCCCTGAAAATGAGAAAGAATAAGAAATAATTAGTTACCAATTTCCAATCTTTACTACACACAACATTTTTACACAGGCATTAAATTTGATTAGCTTTAGCTATTTCATACAAAATTGTGTTTATCATTGGCCATAATCTGAGAACTATACTTTTGCTATAAAGGACGAGTCTAATAAATATCAGGACTTATTATCTGGGCAATGAGAAAGATTGTGGGGCAGTCTAAGTGCAACAAAAAAATGAGGAATCCCACATAATTTAGGAGATTCTACTCAGTTGCCGCCATCTGCTGGAAGTGCACTGATAGTGCCTGAAGAGAAATTGTGGTAGTACTGTCATTGAAAGTCAAAATTCATCAAACTGTCAAGCAGTATAGTACCACTGAACAGTCTGCTAGAGTTTTACTATTTTTTTTTTTTTTGTTGCTTACAAGAAACACACACAAAATGACACTGATACAGGACAAACGAGACAAGAAAAGCATGTTGACAGGATGCCTCACCAGCCCCACTTCAGGGAAAAGTACTGGCAGAAGTGCATGAATACAGCAGGATCCTATTTTGAAGAATATTAACTCACCATACAAACATCTTCAATAACTTTCTTTGAAAATTTCTGTCAGGACACTTGATGAACTTCACATTATTTACATTTACATACTGAGGCTGCAAGTTCCATTAATTATAGTATAATAATTTAAGAAATAAAGTATTATGGATTATTTATCATTTGACAGTTAATTTGTTCCTTAGATTCAACGATTCTAGTTTCTTACTATATATGTAGGGAGACTGAGGGAAAACTAATTTTGTTTTGTGACCAATTTCCGTTTTGTTTCCTGTTTCTTGTTATGTCACACTATCAATGTGAATGCCAACCAGTCCAAGCTAGCACCACCATGGACATGAATTAAGAAGATGCTGCACTGATGCCAAGCTCAATCTGTTCATTGCATTTTATTGGTTTATTCAAAGCCTTACTAGTTAGCCTTTCTTGTTATTACATTCGACAAATATGCTTGCGTCATGGAATTGTTTGGTCTATTTTTGGACTTGCTGATATCAAGTTATGCACATAATACTCGTGCTCCTTGGTACCTTTGCTCTCTGTCTCAGCATGCACCTATTTCTCGGCATCCATCCCGTGGACACCCTACATTTCTATTTCTTTCCTTTTAGTGGTTTATGGTGTCATGTTGAACATAATATACGTATAATTTATTATGTTGAAGATGAAGATACACCAATCAATTAAATTACATTTACTGGACAATGAATCACATTAATCTACATTACATATCTATGTTCTAATTTCAGCATTTAATAACAGTTACTTAGAACAGCTTGGCTTGTAAAGAACAAAAGTAAGGCTAATACAAAATATTCATCAGAAACATCATTATAAAAGTGGAAACTGAGTACAGGGATAATGCGATTGCAAATGGACCACTATCCGACTGTCATCATTGTCAAAACATACTTGTCATTGAACTCTGATCTATTAATGTTTGTATGAAGTCTTAACCTTGACATTTCACTGTAGAATATGACGAATAATCAAAACTACATTGCACATGACTTCCACAGTTTGTTGACTGGTTTTGTTCTCCAAATGTTATCTTTGGCCTGGAACTACTGGCACTGACAACTCATATTCCAACAATCTCACACACATTGTGGCTAGAGCCAACGTTTCCTATCAAGTTCAGTTTTTTTTTTTTTTTTTTTTTTTGCTATCCTGACAAAATATTTCAATTAAATTCAAAACATTTGGTAACAAATTGTGAGAAGTAATTACTATTATCTAGAACAAGTCATAAAACCAATGCAAGTTAACTGTCGCCTACAGATTAATAATATTTTTGATTAAGTACTGGGGGAAAAAATCAAATACCGTTATGTTTCATTACAGTCATTTTTATGTTTTCTTTGAAAACTGCCTATTTGCACAACTCCTCATGTTATCATTTAAACACAATTTTATGCCTTCACATATACACAATTCTACAAAAAAATGAAAAATTTCTTGCAATCATTCATGTGCACTTGGTTCCAACTTGGGGGTTTTCAGACGAAGGGACACATCAATAAGAGATCTGCAAAGACATGCATGAATACTCAAGCTGACAGTGGACTGAACCACAGGAAGGGAAAAAAATGGCAATGTAAGACAAATATTAAGATTTGTGACACAGATACAAATGATTTTGGATTTAATAGATACCGTATTTACTCGAATCTAAGCCGCACTTTTTTTCCGGTTTTTGTAATCCAAAAAACCACCTGCGGCTTAGAATCAAGTGCAAAGCCAGCGGAAATTCTGAAAAAAGTTGGTGGGTGCCGCCACAACTTACTTCTGCCGTCGAATATATGTAGCGCTACACAGGCATGTTTTGTAGGCACAAAGATAAATACTGGCGCCAAAACGTCTGAGTCAGTAAATAAATTTTAAAAAAAGGTGGAAGACGAGCTATTTTCAATGTACTACGAAAATCCGACTGGCAAGACTGTTTGGGATGTTTGTCAATATGGCCAACTCTACGTTCTGATTTTTTTCCTATCTGCGAGAAGAGATGGTTGCTATAACAGGAACTTTTATAAATTGTGAATCACATGCAGTATTCTCGTCACCATAAGAATAATACGCATATAAACATTTTGCCATGTATTGTTTCATGTTTGCTGCTATCTCATTTAAATCCAGTCTGCCTAATAAACTACGAAACTAGAGTGAGACAACAGCAAACGCGGAAGAATATAAATATCGTGTCATGTTTATATTCGCATTATTCTTATGCTTAATAGTGATACAGTCAGAAACGAAGCACGGCAATTGACTAGATTTTTAAATCTAAGATGACCAATTTCTGTGTAGAATGTAATGTACTAAAGAGGCGCCTGCAAAGATTTTCAAACGGAGAAAAATTTTTGCTAAACTCTCGTTCTGAACATCTTCTATCATACGCAGCCTATTATTTGGTTCTTGATGATCATTATCAAAGAAAGCAGCAGTGTAAGTAACAACAAATAGCAGTTTCTTGCCATTGTTTCGCTAATGAGACGATTCCTCGTTTTCGGTAGCGCGCACAAAAGCAAGCCAAGCCGCGAGCGGCGACAGGCCGTAAACACGCACTATCAGAATGCGACAAACAATGCATGACACAGTACAGTAACGCATTTTCAGCTTAGAGTGACGTAAACACCTTTAACAAAGAAAACTGCGCTTATCAGATCAAGAAAAATAAGCTATCAATTCAAACCAGAAGAAGCACGTGGAAAAGGAAGGGTACCCGTATAAATACGGACGGAGCGCCTGACGCATAGCAATGGCTACCTGGTAAAGCTTAACTGCTAACTTACGATTCGAACCAAACTACTGCAGCTGTATCGTCATTCGACCTAAATTGTGTCTCATATTACAGTGGACCAACTTTGTTTCGATTTGGAGATGCGGCATATAATTCTCCTCTCCCGTTGAATTTCGAGTCTCAAATTTCAGGTGCGGCTTAGATTCGGGAAAATATTTTTTCTTTGATTTCGAGTCTCATTTTTCAGGTGTGGCTTAGATTCGAGTAAATACGGTATGTAGAAACAAAAGTTGTTACAAATAAGAAGACACATCAAGTTGCAGAAAGGCACAATTAAAAGGATGCACGCATTTAGCTTTTAGCTACACCCTTCATCAGTAAAACAAGCATGCACGCACGCACACACATGAATGCATGGTGCATGTGTGAGACTTGCTGATGAAGGCTGAGGCTGAAAGCTATATGCGAGTGTCTTAATTGTGCCTGTCTGCAACCTGACATGTCTTTTCTTACATTGTTGATATTGTGCTACCTGCAGTTATTATTTGGTACAAATAAGAAGAGGTGGCTAAAAGCATTATACGAGTACAAACAATGATAACCAATAACAAGGTACAATTAGAAATCAAACCGCTATAATGCATTTATTGACAACTTTAGCTTCTTAATTACTGTGAAACCTTGCCTGGAGACTGCAGTTAATAAGAGTAAGGCCTGGACCTGTATACCATCTTCACCACAGTACATAAGAGAACATCTCTGCAATGTCTTTTTGGCATTTAAGATATAATGGTCTGGAACTGTGGGCTCCAGAGCTATCTCAAAATTTTAAAATGTAAATTATTGACTTTAAATAAGTCAATAATTTATATTTTCTCATTCTGAGTTTGGTATCAAACATACAGAAGAAACCATTTAGGCAGCCATCTATCTTTAACATCCTAACAGATTCTAGCTCAATCTGCCTGTAAGAACTTTTTTCCCACACATTCAGCATGAGTATTGTACCAGCAGAGTCATATGGAATTGACGGTAGCACCCGCATGTTGGGTAAAGTTTAGAAGAAACTTTACTGCTAAACTGTTTCATTTATACTTAAGAATCTGAAGTATTGCTCTTATAGCATGAATATTAATTAATTCCTGTGGCACAATGTGGCCTGTATTTGTGTTCTTGTATTCAATATCATGCACCAGGTGAGTATTTAGAAAATTAAAGTGTCTTGGTAATGCAAAAAATACATGTCTATTAACCAAAGTGCAAGGAATTTAATTTAGGCAGGAAAAATTTTAAAAAACACTGACAGTGAGTAAGAGACAACGTATCAGGGACAAACAGAAACATAATTAATTTACAATGTTTAATAAAATACATGTACACTACTGGCCATTAAAGTTGCTACACCACGAAGATGACTTGCTACAGACACGAAATTTAACAGACAGGAAGAAGCTGCTGTGATATGCAAATGATTAGCTTTTCAGAGCATTCATTCACACAAGGTTGGCGCCGGTGGTGACACCTACAACGTGCTGACATGAGGAAAGTTTCCAACGGATTTCTCATACACAAACAGCAGTTGACCGGCATTGCCTGGTGAAACGTTGTGATGTTCATGTAAGGAGGAGGAATGCGAACCATCACATTGCTGACTTTGATAAAGGTCCGATTGTAGCCTATTGCGATTGCGGTTAATCGTATCGCGACATTGCTGCTCGCATTGGTCGAGATCCAATGACTGTTAGCAGAATTTGGAATTTGTGGGTTTAGGAGGGGAATACAGAACACCGTGCTGGATCCCAGTGGCCTCGTATCACTAGCAGTCGAGATGACAGGCATCTCATTCGCATGGCTGTAACGGATCGTGCAGCCACGTCTCGATCCCTGAGTCAACAGATGGGGACGTTTGCAAGACAACAACCGTCTGCAAGAACAGTTCGACGACGTTTGCAGCAGCATGGACTATCAGCTCAGAGACCATGGCTGCGGTTAACCTTGACGCTGCATCACAGACAGGAGTGCCTGCGATGGTGTACTCAATGACGAACCCGGGTGCATGAACGGCAAAACATTTTTTTCAGATGAATCCAGGTTCTGTTTACAGCATCATGATGGTCGCATCCATGTTTGGTGACATCGCAGTGAACACACATTGGAAGTGTGTATTCGTCATCGCCATACTGGCATATCACCCGGCGTGATGGTATGGGGTGCCATTGGTTACACGTCTCTGTCACCTCTTGTTCTCATTGACAGCACTTTGGACAGTGGACGTTACATTTCAGATGTGTTACGACCCATGGCTCTACCCTTCATTCGATCCCCGCGAAATCCTACACTTCAGCAGGATAATGCACGACCGCATGTTGCAGGTCCTGTATGGGCCTTTCTGTATACAGAAAGTGTTCGACTGCTGCCCTGCCCAGCACATTCTCCAGATGTCTCACCAACTGAAAACGTCTGGTCAATGGTGGCCGAGCAACTGGCTCGTCACAATACGCCAGTCACTACTCTTAATGAACTGTGGTATCGTGTTGAAGCTGCATGGGCAGCTGTACCTATACACGCCATCCAAGCTCTGTTTGACTCAATGCCCAGGCGTATCAATGCCGTTATTATGGCCAGAGGTGTTTGTTCTGGGTACTGATTACTCAGGATCTATGCACCAAAATTGCTTGAAAATGTAATCACATGTCAGTTCCAGTAAAATATATTTGTCCAATGAATACCCCCTCCCCCCCCCCCCCCCCCACACACACACACACAATTATAAAATGAATTTTAACACTCAAAAGTATTGCTAATTTGTCATGATGGCAATGACAACTCCAGCACAAATAAACATAATTTGGAATCACCCATCGACAATTTGGGAAGATGGCACTTCCAAAATAAGCAACAAGTTTTGAATGCCACGACTATAACAAACACAAAATATGACTGATGTTCCAGCATAGGGAAAGAGGGAGATTTCAGGAATACCAGAAAATATCTTTTGGTGATGGCGTGAACTGAACTCTCCACTCGCTGATTCTCAGTTGCTTGCTTAGAGTTGAATGAGGAGGATTACTAGCACACTGTAATGTAGCTTTGTGTTCTTCAAAGACCTTCTGAGCAGCATCTGTGGATGCCAGTGTGACAAATGCTACACCGACAGGTCTTCTCAGTGCTGCATTGCGTTCTGTATCTACTTTTTCCCTTAAATTCGCCTCTTCTTCAGTGTAGTACTCCAGTGCGTCAACCTGCAGACAGTTACACATGCGAATACAAAAATGTTTCCATAACCTGTTAGGTTACAACAAAATAAATCAACTTAAAATAGTGGAACCGTGAAGAGAGAACTGTTACAAATGACACAAAAGGCTGGATATGTAAACATATGTTACTACAAATTTAGCCCTAAACAGATAATTTGAGACACGAAACAACAATTAATGACAAATATATGTGTGGTCTTTCAGAGTGAATGCTAACAGGAAGATGTTTCACAAAAAGTATCTAGTACGGCAAGGGTATTTTGTCCATTTAATTTGGTATATATTAAGACGATATGGTAATCTTAGTATCTAATTATATATAATGTATAAGTACAGCACATGACATCAGAAAGTTCGGGAAACGTTTACAGGATTTAAATTCCTTCTTCCATGAGTAAGTAAAGGCAAAATGAAAGGGAATGGCTTGGAAGCCATAAAAAAAATTGAACAAATATAGAAACTACGATTTTGCTGCTACAAGACATGTTCTGAAGCAGAAATAATAATAAATCAATGATGTAGTTGTACAAGATTCACTTACTGAGCGCGTGTGTGTGTGTGTGTGTGTGTGTGTGTGTGTGTGTGTGTGTGTGTGTGTGTGTGTGTGTGTGTGTGTGCGCGCACGCGCGCAGTTGGAAGGTGATGTGGCAAGAAGCAGCAAGAAGTTTATGCTCAGTGAGACTCAAATGCTGACAAAAGAAGCCATTGCAAATATTACCCTACAGGACTGGTCTCTATTAGTCAACCATACCAAGAAGGTAGTTGAGAATGCATGGATTCAGGCAGGATTGCTACAAGAACTGATTGAAGGGATGGCTATTTTGGTCAGCTCCAATATCAGATCCAGGTCTGAGGAAGAGGACAGCGAGGTTGCTCCACTTATTGAATATGTATGAAAGTTTAAAACAATGGAAAATCCAGGATGGAATGTAACATCATTATAGAAGGAAAGTTGCTACTCACCATATAGCAAAGAGGCTGAGTCGCAGATAGGCGCAACAAAAACACTGTCACAAATAAGAGTGTGGCTTCAGCTGCCAGAGAGAGAGAGAGAGAGAGAGAGAGAGAGAGAGAGAGAGAGAGAGAGAGTAGTTGTGTGGGAGAGTAGTGTTTATGTGTCTGCACGAGAGCGTGCATGCATACGTGTCTGTTTTTGAAGGAGGTCTTGCTGACTGAAAGCTTATTTGTGACAATCTTTTTGTTGTGCCTATCTACGACTCAACATTTCTGCTATATGGTGTGTAGCAACTTTCCTTCCATAATATTGTTATGTATGAAAGTTTCAGGGATTTAACTGCACTGTTCAGTAGTGTCATTTCTTTGCCACCAAAGTACGTTTGCCAGGCAGCCAGCTAACAACTGCTACTTAAGATAGGCATAGCATTATCGCCACCAGCAGCACGCTCAGCACACACTTGCAATCATGCTTCCCTGCACTTGCCTCACACTGAACTGTTGAAAGTCTCAACTTAGTCTAAATGCACTATAAGTAAGTGTTGGTTGGTTGGATTAAAAGAGGGGGAAAGGGACCAAACTACAAGGTCATCATCAGTCCCTTGTTCCAAATAAAAAAATGCCACAAGTGTGAGAATAAAACAAATGAGACTGACAACTCAAAGCGGAATGGAAGGGAAACTCACAAGAACAATGAAGGGCAACACCACACGTAAATGGACAAAAGGGGACAAGAAAATCACAGAAATGCAAGAAACAGGATGAAGAGATTAAAACAGCAAAGCAGATTACCATGGCTGGCTGACCACGAGAATAAAAAAGGAGAAGCCAGCCATTCTGCAACACATTAATACAGAGGGACAAAGGACATGTTCTTAAATTTAGATCCAATGATAAAACCCACCCTCAAGAATAAAACATAAAACTACATCAGCCGACGAGGCGTCATCAGATAAAATTAGCGGCACCAAGTCCCGTAACCCACGACTTAGTCGCTGGGCAGTCAAAGTGGGCCAGTGCACCAGAATATGGGCCACTGTCAACTGGGTGCCGCACCGACACTCAGGCAGGTCTTCACGGCGCAGGAGGTAACCGTGGGTCGCCCAAGCGTGGCCAATGCAGAGCCGGCTCAGGACATTTGTAGTCTCCTTAATGACACACAGTTTGTTGTGTGTACTGTTATGCCATTCAGTCTCCCAAAGCTGAAAAACCCTATGGCGTAAGACAGAACGCAAGTCAGGTTCAGAGATGCCCATCTCCAGAAGCAGTTTCCGCATAGCCTGTTTGGCCAGCCTGTCGGCATGTTTGTTGCCTGGGATCCACACAAATACCACTGAACGATGGGGCCGGTCCAGGGCATAAATGGACTCCTGGATGGACGTCACCAAAGGATGGCAAGGATAGCACTGGTCGACAGCTTGTAGGCTGCTCAAGGAGTCAGTACACAGAAGAAACGATTCCTCACGGCATTAACGGGTATACTGAAGTGCACGAAATATGGCCACCAGCTCTGCAGTGAATACACTGCAGCCATTGGGCAAGGAATGCTGTTCAAAATGGCATCTGTGGATGTAGGTGAAGCCAACATGACCATCAGCCATCAAGACGTCAGTGTAAACCACTTCAGGGCCCTGGAACATGTCAAGAATCTAGAGGAAACGACAGCGGAGAGGGGCAGGAGTAACTGAGTTCTTATGGTCATGCAAAAGGTCCAGATGAATCTGCAGCCTAACTATACACCATGGAGGTGTATGAGGACGGACCTGGATGGGATGTGGTAAAGGGAAGGACTCCGGTTCAGACAGAAGGGATTGCACATGAACCGCAATCGTTAGCCCCGACATGGGCAGCCGATGCGGAAGATGAACTGCCGCAAGTGGAAAAAGGAGACAGTAATTCGGTTGCGCAGGAGAACTATGAATGTGTGCAACGTAACTGGCGAACAGTTGTGCACATCGGAAATGCAATAGAGGGACTCTGATCAACAGACTCATTCTATAAGCTCCCGTCGCTAGGCAAATGCCACAGTGGTGCACTGAGTCGAGTACACACAACGATGAGAGTGCCGCCGAACCATAAACCAGACTCCCATAGTCAAGGCAGGATTGAACAAGGGCTTTGTAGAGCTGCAGCAGAGTAGAGCGAACTGCACCCCACTCTGTGTTGTTCAGGCAGTGGAGGTCATTGAGGTGCTGCCACCAGCACTTCCACTTAAGCTGACAAAGGTGAGGTAGCCAAGTCAATTGGGCATCGAAAACCAATCCTAAGAATCGATAAGTCTCCGTTACAGTGAGTGGATCGTCATGATGGCCAAAAACTGGAAGCCATAGGCGAGAGCCCATTATTGCATCTTGTGGATGGCTCCCTGTAGGCGCCGTTCAGCAACACCAGTACTGGTGGAGCAGTACAAAATGCAGAAGTAATCTGCATACAAAGAGGGTGAGACGGACGGCTCTACAGCTGCTGCTAGACCATTAATGGCCACTAAAAATAGTGATACACTCAATACAAAGCTCTGCAGGACCGCATTCTCCTAGATAAGGGGGGAACTATGGGAGGCACCAACTTGTACATGGAAAGTACGGAGCGACAGGAAATTCTGGATAAAAATCGGGAGGGGCCTCGGAGCCCCCACCGGTACAATGTTGCAAGGATATGATGTTGCCAGGTGGTGTCATACACTTTGTGTATGATCAAGAAAGATGGCAACAAAAGTGTTGGCGTCTGGAAAAGGCTGTTCAGATGGCAGACTTGAAGGACACAAGATTATCAGTGGTAGAGCGCCCCTGGCGGAAACCGCCATGACATGGAGCCAGTAGGCCACATGACTTCAGGACCCAACCCAACTGCCAACACACCATACATTCCACCAGCTTACAAACAACGTTGGTGAGGTTGATGGGCCAATAGCTATCCACATCAAGCAGGTTTTTACCGGGTTTGAGCACCAGAATGATGGTTCTCTCCCACCATTGCGATGGAAAACTACCATCTCACCGGATCCGGTTGAACAAGATGAGGAGATGGCGCTTTTAGTTAGACGAGAGATGTTTAATCATCTGACTGTGGATCAGATCCAGCCCAGGAGCCATGTCGGGGCAATGTGAAAGTGCACTGAGGAGCTCCCACTCTGCAAATGTGGTGTTATACGGTCACTGTGGTGTGTAGTGAATGAGAGGACTTTCCTTTCCATCCGCTGTTTGAGGGTGCGAAAGGCTGGAGGGTAGTTCTCCGATGCAGCGGCTCAGGCCTAGTGCCCAGGAAAGAGCTCGGCAATCGCATTTGCATCGGTACATAGCATGCCATTGATGGTAACTCCAGGGACACCTACACCTACACCTACATCTACATCTACATTGATACTCCGCAAGCCACCCAACGGTGTGTGGCGGAGGGCACTTTATGTGCCACTGTCATTACCTCCCTTTTCTGTTCCGGTCGCATATGGTTCACGGGAAGAACGACTGTCTGAAAGCCTCCATGCGCACTCGAATCTCTCTAATTTTACATTCGTGATCTCCTCGGGAGGTATAAGTAGGGGGTCCTCGGGAGGTATAAGTAGGGGGACACCTGTTGGTCCGGTACCCAAAAAGATGTCTGATCTACGTCCAAACTTGTGAAGGTGACGAATGGCGCTCAATGGTCGAGACGTACCGCTCCCAACTCTGTTTCCGCCGTTTTATAAGCTGGTGTACACAGGCACAAAGCTGCTTAAAGGCTACCAGATGCTCTAGGGAAGGGTGTCGCTTATGTTGCTGTAGAGCTCCCTGATGCTCTGTAATTGCCTCAGTGACTTCTGGCAACCAGCATGGGACTATCACCAGGGCACCCTGAAGAGTGAGGGATTGCATTTTCTGCCACAGAAATGATTGTGGTAGTCACCTGCTCAACCATCACATTGATGTTACCATGTGGGGAAGAATCAATGGTGAAATCAGAGGTGAAAGTTTCCCAGTCTGCCTTGTTTAAAGCCCATCTGGGCAGGTGTCTGTGGGCCTGATGCCGCAGCAGTGACAGGAAGATGGGGAAGAGGTTACTACCACACAGGTCGTCATGTGCTCTCCAGTGGATAAATGGGATAAGTTCTGAGCTGCAAATTGATAAGTCAATGGCTGAGTAACTACCTTGAGCCACACTGAAATATGTGGAGGCCCCAGTATTTAAGAGGTAGCGGTCGAACAGAGAGTAAAGTTTCGACATTTCTGTCTCTGCCAATAAGAACAGTGCAACTGTGCCACCCCAGAAGGGGTTATGGGCATTAAAATCTCCCAACAGTAGGAAAGATTTAGGATGTTGACCAATCACTGCAGTTAATACATTCAGGGATACTGCACCATCTGGAGGAATATATACACTGCAGACTTGTTTCCTGCATCATCCTTATTCTGACAGCCACAGCTTCAAGATGGGTTTGAAAGGGCACAATTTCACTACATACTGAGTTTAGGACATAAACGCAAATACCACCTGACACTAGATTATAGTCGCTATGGTTCCTGTAATACCCCATAAAGCCGCGGAGGGCAGGGGTCCACATTGCCGGGAACCGGGTTTCGTGGAGGGTAATGCAGAAAGCAGGTGTAAATCTTAACAGTTGCCGTAGCTCAGCCAGGCAGTGGAGAAAGCCGCCGCAGTTCCACTGGAGGATGACGTCGTCATGAGACTGGGAAGGCATGGAACATTCAATGAGGCAGTCTTCACCTCAGGGTCATCTGCTGCCACTGACTTTTTGCCTGAGCAGTCTATACCCACAGTGTCTGAGGGTCCGGCGAGATCCAAGTCCTCAGTGGCTGCCAGAATCTCCACCACATCCTCACATGCAGAGCTTGTAGGTAGCAGTGGTGTGGGTGCCACCACATGTTCCTAGTTTTTAGGGGTCTTCTTTTTCGATTTCTGGCACTGTTCCTTGGGTTTCCCTGGCTGGGAGGACTTCACTGAATCAGTCTGTGGGACTGAGGACGAGTGTGAAGCCTTACGACCAGCTGCTTTTGGGCTCTTCAGCCACTAGCGGGTGCGATCTTTCCCACTAGCAGAAACCAGGGAAGGGAGCGACCCCGAGGGAGCCCTTCTTAGCAAGAAGGGCCAAAGAAGCCTTACACTTCTCCAGCTCAGAAGTGGGGACAGAAATCCTCGATGGTTCGGGGGTGTTGCTCCTGAAGTACGTGGTGCGAGGGCAACAGGGACCGAAGTGTCCCCCCCCCCCCCCCCCCCCCACCCACCATCAAGGGGACAGGTGTAGTATCCCAGTTCTGAGAGGCGACAGGAATTCGAGGAACTGATGGGGCGGAGGTGGAGGGCTTGTCCAAAACACGCTCTCGGTCAGTTGTGATAAAAAACAGCATCCTGTACCCAATCATGGGCATTACTTGCTTGTGGCAAGTTGGGGGATGTTTCTGTTACTATCACGCCTCATAAGAGCCTAAATATGGTCCAGGGTATTGTATTCCACAAGAACCTTCTTTTGCAGTCTCAAGATGAGCTGTGCAAATTTCCTCTTAGCCTCAGTGTAGGGCAGTCTGTCCAGGGTCTTATATCCATGATTCTCCTCTCTTTCTGTAAAAATTATGCAGTCTGGCGAGCAAGGGATGTGCTGGACGTCCACAATATCGACAGTTGGGGCTGGAAGTACAGTGGCGGAAGACATATTGTTGAACCTCCAGCACTTAAGGCACCATATCGGGGAGGGATATATGGCTTGGCGTCAGGGTGGTATATCATCATCTTGACCTTCTCAGGCAATGTGTCACCTTTGGAGGCCATGATGAAGGCACCGGTGGCAACCTGGTTATCCCTCGGACCCTGATGGACATGCCGGATGAAATGAACACCTGACCACTTTAAATTGGTGCACAGCTCATCTTAAGACTGCAAAAGAAGGTTCTTGTGGAATACAATACCCTGGACCATATTTAGGCTCTTATGAGGCGTGATAGTAACAGAAACATCCCCCAACTTGCCACAAGCAAGTAATGCCCATGATTGCGTACAGGATGCTGTTTTTTATCACAACTGACCGAGAACATGTTTTGGACAAGCCCTCCACCTCCCCAAACATGTCCTCTAAATGCTCCAGAAAAAATGGAGGCTTCATGGACATGAAAGATTCCCCATCAACTCTTGTACATACGAGGTACTGGGGCGAATAAGCTTCACTGCCATCCTTAGCCTGGCATTCCTCCCATGGTGTGGTCAGGGAGGGGAATGACTTGGGGGTCCTATTTCTTAGCATTAAAGTTAGACTTTGCCGCTTATAGACTGCTGGCGGTGACCACTAGCAACAGATGACATACTACGCTTTACGGCGTGTCATCGCCCTGATGCCACCCAATCTGAGCATGGGCCCTCCCCATGGGTGCCACCCAGCCACAGCAAAGGCCACCTGGCAGGATCACATTGCCTGGAGTCCAGATTCCCCATGGTGACAGGCATCAGCAGAGTGATCCCTGTGTTCAGCAGAGAGATCTCTGTGTTGTCAGGGGGCTACAACCAACAGGGTACATGGTGGCTACACCACAATGTACTGCCTACTGTGCTGGATATGAGGTGCTAAGAAGTCCATGGTCATTGTTGGCACAGAAAGCGACACTGTGTAGTGCATGGTGGAAAATGCACCCAGGAAAGTGTCCTCGTCCAAGAGATGGAGGATGGGCGGACTGCAATGTGACGATGAGAAAGTGGGGTAAAGATCTCAATGCATAATGGAAATGATTACCATGTAAGGTACCCTTCCTCAAATTGGCTCATTCTTCAGGAAAATTTTGAAAAATGGAGGTCAAACCCTACAGTGGACCATCACATAAAGGCCGAAACATGTGAGACTCCTTTTAGTCACCTCTTATGACAGGCAAGAATACGTCTGGCCTATTCTAACCCCTGGACCCTCAGTGGGGTATACATCGGTGTACTCACTGAAGCTGCATGAAGTGCTTCATCATCATACCTTGCATGTATCCCCTGAATGGCCTCACTGCTTGTGAACAGAAGTAATTATGGGAGAGACAAGCTATTGTATATGCAACATCATCAGAAATCTCCAAAGCATGCCAAATGATGGTTCTTTTTTTTTTTTGATGGGGTTTAAGGGCGCTCAACTGCTGAGGTCATTAGCGCCCAGTCACTGTTGTTAGAGCACATGGAATCTAGTAAAACTCAAGGGGATGGGGGGGACACCAGAAGGACCTGACAAAGATGCGGATAAAATAAGTAAAAAGGTTTGATGTCATTGGACAAACCAGTTAAAGTTATAAAACGCAGAATGCGGACAGCTGCTCGAGCGTCATCAGCTAAAACATCTGGTAAAGTAGATGGCAGGGACAGGACAACACGAAATTGACTAAAACGGGGACACGACAATAAAACATGGCGCACTGTTAATGCCTGACCACAAGGGCACTGCGGGGCTGGGTCACCGGAGAGCAGGTAGCGGTGGCTAAACCGGCAATGCCCAATCCGCAACCTGGTCAGAAGGACCTCCTCTCGCCGAGATGGTCGGGAGGAGGTTGTCCAAGCAGTTGGGAGCGGTTTTACTGCCCGGAGCTTGTTTCCTTGGAGGGATGACCAAGCATCCCACCACAACGACACAAGCCTCTTACATACATCCCCATGAACGTCAGATGACAGGACACAATGGGAGGCTGGCCGAGGCAGGAGGACTGCAGCCTTGGCTGCAGCATCCGCAGCCTCATTCCCAGGCACTCCTACGTGTCCGGGAACCCACAGAAAGCTGAAAGAACCACCATTATCAGCGAAAGAATGAAGGGACTGCTGTATCCGTTGAATCAAGGGATGGACCGGATAGGGAGCTCCAAGGCTCTGAAGAGCACTGAGTGAGTCAGAGCAAAGTACATACGATGAATGGCGGTGGCGGCAGGCATACTGAACGGCCTGATGGAGAGCAAAAAGCTTGGCCGTAAAGCTCGAACATTGGTCGAGGAGCCGGTATTTAAAGGTGGCGGCCCCGACAACAAAGGCACAGCCGACACCATCGTCAGTTTTGGAGCCATCAGTGTAAATAAAGGTGTGACCGGCAAGTCGATCACGAAGTTCGACAAACTGTGAGCAATACACTGCAGCCGGAGTACCCTCCTTCGGGAGTGAGCTGAGGTCGAGATAAATATGAACTGGAGCCTGGAGCCAAGGTGGTGTCGGGCTCTCACCCTCTCTGAAGGTGGTAGGGAGGGCAAAATCCAATTGTCGAAGCAGGCGACGGAAGCGGACTCCGGGGGGCAGCAGGGCAGACACATACAACCCGTACTGACAGTCGAGAGAATCGGCGAAGAAGGACTGGTAAGAGGGGTGGTCGGGCATAGACAACAGCCGGCAGGCATACCAACACAGCAGTACGTCGCGCCGGTAGGTCAATGGTAATTCGGCAGCTTCAGCATAAAGACTCTCGACAGGACTAGTGTAGAAGGCTCCGGTCGCAAGATGTATCCCCCGATGGAGGATGGAGTTGAGCCGGCGTAAGAGGGATGGCCGAGCGGACGAGTAGACGAAGCTCCCATAATCCAGCTTCAATCGGACAATGGACTGATACAAGCGAAGCAGGACAGTGTGATCCGCTCCCCAAGATGAACCGCTAAGAACTCTGAGGACATTAAGGGAACGAGTACAACAGGCTGCCAAATAAGAGACATGTGGAGACCAACACAGTTTCCTGTCCAACGTGAGCCCTAGAAACTTAGTTGTTTCCACGAATGGGAGAACAACGGGACCGAGATGTAAGGATGGCGGAAGGAACGCTTTATATCGCCAAAAGTTAATACAAACCGTCTTCTCTTCAGAGAACCGGAAGCCATTTGCCACGCTCCATGAGTAGAGGCTGTCTAGACAACGCTGAAGGCAGCGCTCCAGGAGGCATGTTCTCTGGGCACTGCAGTAGATCGCGAAGTCATCAACAAAGAGAGAGCCTGAGACATTAGGTGGAATACAATCCATAATTGGATTGATAGCGATAGCAAAAAGGGCTACGCTCAAGACGGAGCCCTGAGGCACTCCGTTCTCCTGGAGGAAGACGTCGGACAATACGGAACCCACATGTACCCTAAACTTTCGATCCGTTAAAAAGGAATCAATAAAAAGGGGCAGGCGACTGCATAGGCCCCACCTGTGCATAGTGCGGAGGATACCTCATCTCCAACAGGTATCATAAGCCTTCTCCAAGTCGAAGAACACTGCTACCGTTTGGCGCCTTCGCAAAAAGTTGTTCATGATGAATGTCGACAAGGTCACAATGTGGTCAACAGCGGAGCGGCGGCGACGAAAGCCGCATTGGACATTAGTAAGTAGTCGTTGAGATTCAAGAATCCAGACTAACCGAGCATTAACCATGCGCCCCATCACCTTACAGACACAGCTTGTAAGAGAAATGGGGCGGTAACTAGAAGGAAGGTATCTATCCTTCCCGGGTTTGGGTATAGGAACAACGACGGCGTCACGTCAACGCATGAGGACCTGACCTTCGGTCCAGACGCGATTGTAGGTACGAAGAAGAAAGCTTTTGCCCGCCGGAGAAAGGTGTGCCAGCATCTGAACGTGAATGGCATCTGGCCCCGGAGCAGAGGATCGGGACAGTGCAAGCGCACGTTCGAGTTCCCGCATAGTAAAGGGGGCATTATAAGTTTCCAGATTCAGCGAGTGGAAGGAAGGTCGCTGAGCCTCTTCTGCCTCTTTCCTGGGAAGGAAGGCAGGGTGGTAATGGGCAGAGCTTGAAACCTCCGCGAAAAAGCGGCCAAAGGCTTGGAGACAGCCACAGGATCAACAAGGACCTTATTACCTGAGGTCAGGCCAGGTACCGAGGAGTGGGCCTTAATGCCCGACAGCCGGCGCAGGCCACCCCAAACGACGGAAGAGGGAGTAAAACTGTTAAAGGAGCTGGTAAAAGAGGCCCAATAAGCTTTTTTGCTGTCTTTGATGACTCTACGGCATTGCGCTCAGAGTCGTTTGTATTCAATACAATTTGCCAACGTAGGATAGCGGCGAAAGGTGCGTAAAGCACGTCGTCGAGCACGGATAGCATCCCTACAAGCCTCGTTCCACCAGGGGACGGATACACGACGTGAAGAAGAGGTAGTACGAGGAATGGAACGTTCGGCAGCATTGATGATAACAGCCGTGAGGTATTCGACCTGACTGTCACAACTGAGAAAATCGTGGTCCGGAAAGGTCGCCAGGGAGGAGTAAAATCCCCAGTCAGCTTTCAGTAGGTTCCAGCGCGAAGGACGTGGGGATGGGGTGTGGTGCAGGAGACAAACGACACAGGGGAAATGGTCGCTCAAATAGGTGTCAGAAAGGACATACCACTCGAACCGACGGGCAAGAGTGGTAGAACAGATTGAGAGGTCCAAGTGGGAGTAGGTATGAGTAGAGTCCGAGAGGAAAGTCGGGGCGCCGGTATTGAGGCAGACAAGATTGAGATGGTTGAAGACATCCGCCAAGAGTGAGCCTCTTTGACAGGATGCAGGAGAGCCCCAGAGGGGATGATGGGCATTGAAGTCGCCAAACAATAAAAACGGCGGGGGAAGCTGAACGATCAGGTGCATCATGTCAGCCCGACCAACAGCAGATGACGGTGGAGTGTAGATGGTACAAACTGAAAAAGTAAAAGCAGAAAGAGTAATGATGGTTCATCAACCTCATGCTAAACATAGAAGTGGACTTATTAAGTAACTGTTTTAAATCTAAACCTTGGATCGAAAAGTATACATCAATTGTTAAGCTGGGGATGCTTAAAGGATTCAGAATTGGAATATATTTGATCTGTATTATCTCCACGAACACCCCAAGAGTTTACAGCTGTTGTTGTTGTGGTCTTCAGTCCTGAAACTGGTTTGATGCAGCTCTCCATGCTACTCTATCCTGTGCAAGCTTCTTCATCTCCCAGTACCTACTGCAACCTACATCCTTCTGAATCTGCTTAGTGTATTGATCTCTTGGTCTCCCTCTACGATTTTTACCCTCCACGCTGCCCTCCAATGCTAAATTTGTGATCCCTTGATGCCTCAGAACATGTCCTACCAACCGATCCCTTCTTTTAGCCAAGTTGTGCCACAAACTTCTCTTCTCCCCAATCCTATTCAATACCTCCTCATTAGTTACGTGATCTACCCACCTTATCTTCAGCATTCTTCTGTAGCACCACATTTCGAAAGCTTCTATTCTCTTCTTGTCCAAACTGGTTATCGTCCATGTTTCACTTCCATACATGGCTACACTCCATACAAATACTTTCAGAAACGACTTCCTGACAATTAAATCTAAACTCAATGTTAACAAATTTCTCTTCTTCAGAAACGATTTCCTTGCCATTGCTAGTCTACATTTTATATCCTCTCTACATCGACTATCATCAGTTATTTTACTCCCTAAATAGCAAAACTCCTTTACTACTTTAAGTGTCTCATTACCTAATCTAATCCCCTCAGCATCACCCGATTTAATTTGACTACATTCCATTATCCTCGTTTTGCTTTTGTTGATGTTCATCTTATATCCTCCTTTCAAGACACTGTCCATTCCGTTCAACTGCTCTTCCAAGTCCTTTGCTGTCTCTGACAGAATTACAATGTCATCGGCGAACCTCAGTTTTTACTTCTTCTCCATGAATTTTAATACCTACTCTGAACTTTTCTTTTGTTTCCTTTACTGCTTGCTCAATATACAGATTGAATAACATCGGGGATAGGCTACAACCCTGTCTCACTCCCTTCCCAACCGCTGCTTCCCTTTCATGCCCCTCGACTCTTATAACTGCCATCTGGTTTCTGTACAAATTGTAAATAGCCTTTCACTCCCTGTATTTTACCCCTGCCACCTTCAGAATTTGAAAGAGAGTATTCCAGTTAACATTGTCAAAAGCTTTCTCTAAGTCTATAAATGCTAGAAACGTAGGTTTGCCTTTTCTTAATCTTTCTTCTAAGATAAGTCGTAAGGTTAGTATTGCCTCACATGTTCCAACATTTCTACGGAATCCAAACTGATCTTCCCCGAGGTCCGCTTCTACTAGTTTTTCCATTCGTCTGTAAAGAATTCGCGTTAGTATTTTGCAGCTGTGACTTATTAAACTGATAGTTCGGTAATTTTCACATCTGTCAACACCTGCTAGTTTACAGCTATGACTGACTTTATCTTCAGATTTGTAAGCCCAATTTGTCACTGAACAGAAGCCCAAGAGAGCTCAATTCCTTTTTCTTTTTATTATAAATGATATTCTTCATCTACAGTTCTGGAAGGTAGATTATGGGGGAGGGGGCAGGAAGGGGGAGCGAAGGAGGTCAGACTGAATAAAATCCATAGCCTTCTTTAAAGAGAATCTACATTTAGTGGTTTCTGTGCACTTATCCAGTTTCTGAACTGTTTATTGTGCCTGTTGAACCACACACCAGCCTATCTTAAGCCTGAAAATGAAGAAACTGATTACAATATTGTCCACAAACATGGACATGGTTCATCATCATCATAGTTTGTGCACTACTGATACTGAGAGCATAAACAGTCAAAAACAGAAGCCTGTAAGACACCAGTCACAAAGCTACTGACAAAATATTACTGATACAATATCTATACAGTATACTGGAAATAAATGTCCCTATTCATTCTGTTTGAATGAACTACTTTGCCTCCAGGTGGCGGTGCAGACACTTTCACACACTTCTGGTAATGTGTGGTTAACAAGAATGGAATGAAATTTCGAAAATTCAGACAGAGCAGCTGGTGATCTATCAAGATAGAGAAGGCACTTTATTACACATTCCAGGGTTTTCTCCGGACAGGAGTTAATGTGACACTGCAATAGCCTCAAACTTTTATCAATCCTTGGTTTTAAAAAATGAAATCAAAGCAGTTCATTCTTCTGTGCTTTAGAAATAGTACTGATGAGTAAGACTCCAGTTTTAGGAGGATCCTTTTTATATGGTTAAGATACTGCAAACACTAAGTTGCAAGTGCAGGCTTTCTTGGCAAACTACACTGATGAATTCATTTTCGCAAATCAGGCAAGTAACATCAATCTGGAGTGATGTCTTGAGTCAGTTTCCTAATTATCATTTTCTGGCAAAGTGTATGTCTTGCAGCAGCTGCTGCTGTTTATCCGTTTCATGTTACATCTCTCAGAATCACACCAGATAGGCTAATGAAGAGAGCTCAGAAGTGAGAATCCCAAGTGGTGGGGATAGAGCTGGTGTAGAAGTGACTATGCATACAGTCACAGTTTCATTAGTTAATCCTGGCCATTGGCGGTGCTCCACTCCTCACAAATGTTTGATAATATGACGTCCCATGTGGACCTGTCTGTTCAGAGTTTCATGCACTCTTATTTCCACAACTTCCTTGATTACAGAAACCCAAACACTCAGAGTAACAGCACATTTCTTTCTCTGAAGTCATACAAGTGTTCTTCAAATGTGCTATGTTACACTACTGTCATCTTGTCTGTGCACCTGAGGTGGCTCTTTCTCATGTCTATCTACATCTACATGATTACTCTGCAATTCACATTTAAGTGCTTGGCAGAGGGTTCATCGAACCACTATCGCACTATCTCTTTACCATTCCACGCCCGAACAGCGTGCGGGAAAAACGAACACCTAAACCTTTCTGTTCGAGCTCTGATTTGTCTTATTTTATTTTGATGATCATTCCTACCTATGTAGGTTGGGCTCAACAAAATATTTTCGCATTTGGAAGAGAAAGTTGGTGACTGAAATTTCGTAAATAGATCTCGCCGCAACAAAAAACGTCTTTGCTTTAATGACTTCCATCCCAACTCGCGTATCATATCTGCCACACTCTCTACCCTATTAAGTGATAATACAAAACAAGCTGCCCTTTTTTGCACCCTTTCGATGTCCTCCGTCAATCCCACCCGGTAAGGATCCCACAACACGCAGCAATATTCTAACAGAGGGCGAATGAGTGTAGTATAAGCTGTCTCTCTAGTGGACTTGTTGCATCTTCTAAGTGTCCTGCCAATGAAATGCAACCTTTGGCTTGCCTTCCCCACAATATTATCTATGTGGTCTTTCCAACTTAAGTTGTTCGTAATTTTAACACCCAGATACTTAGTTGAATTGACAGCCTTGAGAATTGTACTATTTATCAAGTAATCTAATTCCAACGTATTTCTTTTGGAACTCATGTGGATCACCTCACACTTTTCGTTATTTAGCGTCAACTGCCACCTGCCACACCATCCAGCAATCTTTTCTAAATCACTTTGCAACTGATACTGGTCTTCGGATGACCTTACTAGACGGTAAATTACAGCATCATCTGCGAACAACCTAAGAGAACTGCTCAGATTGTCACCCAGGTCATTTATATAGATCAGGAACAGCAGAGGTCCCAGGACGTTTCCCTGGGGAACACCTGATATCACTTCAATTTTACTCGATGATTTGCCGTCTATTACTACGAACTGCGACCTTCCTGACAGGAAATCATGAATCCAGTCGCACAACTGAGACGATACCCCATAGGCCCGCAGCTTGATTAGAAGTCGCTTGTGAGGAACGGTGTCAAAAGCTTTCCGGAAATCTAGAAATACGGAATCAACTTGAGATCCCCTGTCAATAGCGGCCGTTACTTTGTGCGAATAAAGATCAAGCTGCGTTGCACAAGAATGATGTTTTCTGAAGCCATGCTGATTACGTATCAATAGATCATTCCCTTCGAGGTGATTCATAATGTCTGAATACAGTATATGCTCCAAAACCCTACTGCAAACCGACATCAATGATATAGGTCTGTAGTTCGATAGATTACTCCTACTACCCTTCTTAAACACTGGTGCGACCTGCACAATTTTCCAATCTGTAGGTACAGATCTATCGGTGAGCGAGCGGTTGTATACGATTGCTAAGTAGGGAGCTATTGTATCAGCGTAGTCTGAAAGGAACATAAGCGGTATACAATCTGGACCTGAAGACTTGCCCGTATAAAGCGATTTGAGTTGCTTCGTAACCCCCTAAGGTATCTACTTCTAAGAAACTCATGCTAGCAGCTGTTCGTGTTTCAAATTCTGGAATATTCCATTCGTCTTCCCTGTTTAAGGGATTTCGGAAAACTGCGTTCAATAACTCCGCTTTAGCAGCACAGTCGTCAGTAACAGTGCCATCGGCACTGCGCAGCGAAGGTATTGACTGCGTCTTGCCGCTTGTGTACTTTACATACGACCAGAATTTCTTCGGATTTTCTACCAAATTTCGAGACAATGTTTCGTTGTGGAACATATTAAAGGCATCTCGCATTCAAGTCCGTGCCAAATTTCGCGCGTCTAAATTTTAGCCAATCTTCGGGATTTTGCATTCTTCTGAACTTAAACAATCCATTCAAAATGTAGGGCTGCATTTGGCTGATGTTTTGGTGGCCACATTACACGTAATGCCGCATACACCAGGTGTTCTTAGTCCTGAGGAATCTTTTGTGTAGCCAAGCCTCTCCCCAGTTTTGCATGCAAGGTGGAAAACCATCTTCACATTATGTTATGAAGACAATATTATGAAAAGGATAGATTGATACACACCATGCAGAGGAGAGGAGTAGCAGACAGGCACAACAAAAACACTGCTAAACAAGTGAGCTTTTGAGAAGGACAGGGTGTAACAAAGATTGAAGCCATGTGGGGGTTATGGGAAATTAGGATATATTGCATGGAGAGTTCTCATCGGTGCAATTCAGAAAGATGGTGTTGGTAGGAAGGTTCCAGATAACACAGACTGTGAAGCAGTCATGAAGTGAAGAACCATGTGTTGGGTAGCATACTCAGCAACTACGTGAACCAGATGTCTATTGGCCAGTTTTTGTGTGGCTATTCATTCCTGTAGACAGCCAGCTTGTTGGTTGTCATGCCCATGCAGAATGCAGCGCAGTGGTTATAGCTTAGCATGTAGATCATTTGACTACTGTAAGAGGTAACCCTGTCTTTGATGAGACAGTTGATGTTTGTGACAAGGCTGTAGTAGATGGTCATGGGAAAGCGTATTAGACAGGGCTTGCATCTAGGTCTATTACAAGGTGGTGTAAGGACTGATGAGGATATTGTGAAGGTTCAGTGGATGGCAAAATATCACTGTGGGAGGGGTGGGAAGGATATTGGGTAGGATATTCCTCATTTCAGGGCATGACAAGAGGTAATCCAAACCCTGGTGATTCAGTTGGTCCAGTCGTGGGTGGTACTGAGTCACGAGGGGAATACTCCTTTGTGGTCAGATGGTGGGACTGGAGAGAGAAAGCATGGGAGGTCGGTCTGTGTATGTGGTTGGGAGGGTAATTTCGGTCTGTGAAAGCTTCAGTGTGACCTTTTGTATATTTGGACAAGGACTGATCATCACTACAGATGCAACAGCCATTTGTGGCTAGGCTGTATGGAGGGGACTTCTTGATATCGAATGTGTAGCAGCTGTTGAAGTGGAGGCACTGCTGGTGTTTGGTAGGTTTGATATAGACAGAGGTAGTGACATAGCAATCTTTGAGATGGGGCCAACATTGAGGAAGGTGGTTTGTTGAGCTGAGGAGGATCAGATGAAGTGAATGAGGGAGAAGGTGTCCTCACCTGCAATCCAGAGCATGAAGATGTCATCCGTGGATCTGAAGGGGGGTTAGTGAAGATTCCTCTAGATGATCCATAGACAGATTGGCATAGGATGGTGCCATGCAGGTGCAATTGTGATTTTGTTTGTAGTGATGCCTCCCAAGAGAAAATTCATGGTGACCAGGAAGGAGATTGTAGGATTGGAATCAACTAGGTGTTGGGAAAAATACTGTTCAATAGCGGCTTGGCCATGGGCATTAGGGATGTTAGTATAAAGCTAGGTGGCATCAATAGTGATGAGCAGGCCACTATGTAGTAAAGGAACAGGAATTGTGTATAGTCTGTGGAGGAAATGGCTTGTGTCTTAAGTAGGAGAGTAGGTTGACATCATCATGATCTGAATCAAGCGTAATGACACCCTATCTAAATTTCTCCACAGCCTCAATACTTTCTCCACAATTGCTTCACATGGTCCTTCGCAACCCAACAACTCAGCTTCCTTGATTTACCTCCCCTTCAAAAGTGGTTAAATCAGCACCCTCGTCCATATCAACACTACCAAACATCGTCAGAAATACTGCCAATTTGACAGCTACCACACATTCCATACCAAGCAGCCTCTTCCACACGGCCTAGCCACCCGTGGCCATTGCATTTATATCGACAAGCAGTGTATCTCCAAAAATATCAAGAGTCTCACTGAGGACTTCAGACCATAATAACCCTCACAACCTCTTACAGAATCAAATCTCCCATGCCTTATCTCTTGACTCACCCACCACCTTCCAGAGCCTCATCATATGGCCACAAAGGAGCTTTCCCCTGAGATTCAGTGCCACCAAGGACTGGAGCAACTGAATCATATTCTCCACATGGGCATCACCTACATCTCTTGCCCTGAAATGAGGAATATCTTACCCACTGCCCTTCCCACTCCTCCCAGTGTGGTATTCAACAGCCCACCAAACCTATGCAATATCCTCTTTCATCCCTACTCCAACCCTGCTCCCAACCCCTTGCTCATACCTCATATTCCTGTAACAGACCTATATGCAAGACTTGTTCAATATATGTGCACAGGGTGTCCTCCACGTCAAAGAATTCTCCAACCTGTTCACCAGCCACTCCTGCCTTGGACTACCACAACCTCTACAACAGCCTCCAAACATCCACCACATCCCCTCATAGCTGAAAAATCCTGCTAGATGTAAATTCTGTCCCATACAGCCTCCCACCACCACCACCACCACCACCACCACCACCACCTACTACTCAAGTCTAGTCACATGTGTCACCTATCCCATAAAGATCAGGGCTGCCTATGGAAGCAGTAATGTGATCTAAAAATGAAGCTGCAACCACTGTGCTCCTTTCTATGTGGCACAATAACCATCAAGCTTTCTGTCAGCATGAATGGCCACCGACACACTGTGGCTAATGGACAGATAGACCGTCCAGTTGCTGAGCATACTACCCAATATGACATTCTCCTCTTCAATTACTGCTTCACAGTTTGCGTTATCTGGATCCTTCCTACAAATACCAGCTCTTCAGAACTGCACAGATGGGAACTCTCCTTGCAATACGTCCTATGTTCCTGTAACCCCTCTGGCCTCATACTTTGTTAACCACTGTGCTTCACCCAAATACCTTCTTCCCTGCTCCCACTCCAGCACTACACAGCCTTCTGTTTCACCAACACACCCACATTCCCTCCCTCCCCCCATCTACTTCTTTCCTTTTCCAGCCCACCTCCCCTCTGTCTAACCTCCCAACTGAATCTACCCTGCCCCACCATGTCCTTGCACACTCCCACAATCCACTCCCTACCCTGCTGTACCTCCCCCTCCCTGCCCGAGCCACCTCCTTACCCCTACCACCAAAGTTGCTTCTCTCATCATGCGCAGTTGCTCGCAGTACAACCTTAGTCACCAGAGCCAGTGGTCATATGCTTGTGAGCTGTGCTTGTGTGGTGTCTACTATAGAAGGCCTTTTTGGACAAAAGCTCACTTGTTTAGCAGTCTTTGTTGTGCTCGTCTGTGACTCAACATCTCTATATGGTGAGTAGCAATCTATCCTTTTCATAATATAAACAACAGACACTCCAGGTAGGAATATCCATAATGTAGAAAAAGACATTAATACTTACTGTAAAGAAAACACATTAAGTTGCCGACAGGCACAATTAAAAGACACTTAAATAAAGCTTTTGGCCACAGCTGTCATCAGCAAAAGAGAAAAAATGCACCATTCATACATACAAGCATACCTACACCCTCCTCTGCCTCCCCCCCCCCCCCCCTCTCTCTCTCTCTCTCTCTCTCTCTCTCTCTCTCTCTCTCTCTCTCTCTCTCTCTCACACACACACACACACACACACACACACACACACACACACACACACACACACACACACACACACGGCCAACCACAGCATTTCGGCTGCAATAATTTCTTTCATTTTTCTTGTCCTACCATTCTGCTTCATCCCCCCCCCCCCTCCAAATAAGAAAGTACACCATTATTTAGAAGCAGCTTCAAAACTACAATAAACAACTGCAACTGACACAGCAAAGAGGCATTCTGGCCTGAGACTCCAGAGTTGGCAGTCATACGTGCATGAGGTGTGCTTGCTTGTATGTATGAATGGCGTGCTTTTCTTTTGCCGACAATGGCTGTGGCCGAAGCTTTAGGTAAATGTCTTAATTCTGCCTGTCTGCAGCTTAACCTGTCTTCTTTGCTGTAAGCAGCAATCTATCTTTTGATAATAATGTCATTATTCCATCCTGTATTATTCATTTGGCTACAAAGTTTTGTAGCACATGGCCACCAGCAGCATGCGGTTGCAGTCTCTATAAACCAGAAGAAAAGTTTTGAGAATGAAGACTACTATGTCACTATAACAGATTTCTTAAATGAGTACTGCAAATCTCCCTCCACTTTCCATGTAATTTTAACCCTCCTTTGACTGCTCTTATTACAAATATCTATGTTGGACTAAGTGTAATTTCCATGTATGGTTGGCAATGTATGAGTGGTACAAAAGCTGGTGAACTAGTAATATAGCTGTAATAATAAAACAAAACATTATAAATAGGAAACACTTCCTCGTGTTTGGCAAAATTTTATTTGTTTGACCATGAACCAGCATTTGGCTTCTTAGGTTATCAGCAAGTTATAAAAGAACATCCCAAACACAAACGAAATGACATGTGACTTACAATCGTATCATTTATACAGGAGGTAAAAAAGATATAAAAATTATAACCTGTAGACTATTTACATAAGAAAGTACTATTTTTTTTACATCACACTGAAACAGTTAGCTTTAGTTAAAAGAAAGTTTTTCATGTAATGAATTTAATAAAAGATGAAAAATAAAGGTGAAATTATAATTTTAATCTAATATTTGTGTAACTAAAACTTTCAGAGAAGAGGGAAAGAAATGTGAGTTTGGTCATTTAATAATAAGACAATGACCCAAGAAACAAAGCTGGTTCATTACTTCATTAGTAAATAAATATAAATTTGTGCAACATCAGAAAGCTTTTTCTAAATCATCATCATCATCATCATCATCATCATCATCATGACAGCACTGAGAAAACTTTCAAATTCAACAGAATGTTTCTGCTTCTTATATAAATATTTGTAGTTGTAAAAACACTCTTAAAATGTAGAAGACATCTGGTTTCTTGGTCAATCCATCAGTAAAACCTTTAATTTGAAATTACATAAATTTGTATTAATAGACATAACTCACAGGTGGGCAGCAGGAGTCACAACAGCAGATGCTTCCACATGCATATGGTCTCATTAGTAACCTTTCATTCTTTGTTTTTAAGTAATTCTCACAATACAGCTTTGCCTGATAAGCTTTCTCTCTGCAATAAAATAAAATGAATGTTACTCCAAAATTGATTTATTTTTGCAAAACACAACTCACAGAACTATGTAATGTGTGCCAAGTCTAAGGCATATGCAGATTTGAATAGACTGCTAACGCAATCTGTGTCACAATTTACCACTAGGAGCATAAAATGTAAGTTTTAACTTTAATTTTGTTACACATCTATAGTTAATGTATCAACTCAGTTATCACCAGAACAAAGCGACAGTGCAAAATTTAAACTGGATAATCATTTGGTTATATGATCAGAAGACCATAGTGAAAGGGAAATCAATAATGGAATGCAACAGGGAAGATAGAAGAACTCCAGACACTAGGAGAGGGTGGGGGTGGGGGGGGGGGGGAGAGAGGGAGAGGGGAGGGGGGGAGAGAGGGAGAGGGGAGGGGGGAGAGAGGGAGAGGGGAGGGGGGAGAGAGGGAGAGGGGAGGGGGGAGAGAGGGAGAGGGGAGGGGGGGAGAGAGGGAGAGGGGAGGGGGGAGAGAGGGAGAGGGGAGGGGGGAGAGAGGGAGAGGGGAGGGGGGAGAGAGGGAGAGGGGAGGGGGGAGAGAGGGAGAGGGGAGGGGGGAGAGAGGGAGAGGGGAGGGGGGAGAGAGGGAGAGGGGAGGGGGGAGAGAGGGAGAGGGGAGGGGGGAGAGAGGGAGAGGGGAGGGGGGAGAGAGGGAGAGGGGAGGGGGGAGAGAGGGAGAGGGGAGGGGGGAGAGAGGGAGAGGGGAGGGGGGAGAGAGGGAGAGGGGAGGGGGGAGAGAGGGAGAGGGGAGGGGGGAGAGAGGGAGAGGGGAGGGGGAGAGAGGGAGAGGGGAGGGGGGGAGAGGGGAGGGGGGGAGAGGGGAGGGGGGGAGGGGAGGGGGGAGAGAGGGAGAGGGGAGAGAGGGAGAGGGAGGGAGGGAGAGAGAGAGAGAGAGAGAGAGAGAGAGAGAGA
Organism: Schistocerca piceifrons; assembly: GCF_021461385.2. Taxonomy (NCBI): domain Eukaryota; kingdom Metazoa; phylum Arthropoda; class Insecta; order Orthoptera; family Acrididae; genus Schistocerca; species Schistocerca piceifrons. The sequence continues at coordinate 332,707,704 of NC_060139.1, forward strand.
GAGAGAGAGAGAGAGAGAGAGAGAGAGAGAGAGAGAGAGAGAGATAAAACTCAGAAGGCTAAGGAAAATTTAAAGAAATTCTTGCAAAAACAACAGGTGGGAGGAGAAAAAGAAAGAAAGATGACAAATAGAGCAAAAGATATTCAAAGTAGACAAGGAGAAAAGTAATGAAAAAGTGAAATATCAAGAAACACAATATGACACACAAAAAGACAACAGAATTCATATTTTTCTTCAGTTATCTTCTCCTGTTCATCCTCTTGGCACACCTTCTCACATTTCCTAACACTTTTCTTGTCCCAGTTGCTTTCATGACTACTAGTCACAACTCTTCAAATATCACACGGCATTACAAACTTGAATGTACAAGTACACTATTTTTTTACATAAAAAATTAACCTTGATTGGGTACTTGCAAAGGAAAATGAAGAAGTGGAGATGTGAGGACACATCCAACTCGCTGCTGTGGAAGTGCAACATTTGAATGATCAGACAAATTTTGGAAAAAATGACATTTTGTCAATGGAGTGAGTCACTGATTATTTTGTAAAAATCACATATGACTGTCATAAGAATGTGATTGAATTGTAGGTTTGAGCAACAACACGTTGCAAAGTAAAGTCAACACACACTTCACACAGTTGTGATAGAAACTTAATTTCAGCATGTGCGAGTATACAATATCAGTGACTGCTCACTCTGAAATGAACTTTGCTTACAAACACTGGTAGACAATGTAGTACAAAATTCATTCATTCACTATAATGCAATCACAAATGTGCTCCAAGACTGATGATACTTCTCTTAGCCCCAAATGCATAAAACATGACAATCCATTTTATAAATCACAGAAAACATAGCACTACCATTAACGAAGCTTTTATGGGAACAGTCTCCCTCTATTCACACAAAGTCTGAGGAAACACAAGAACAAATTTCTTGATGAGGACCCAATAACAGAAATAACTGCATCCAGTTGTTTCCAGTAAAGATGTTCATGTAGAGCATTTAGAATTGTTGATTGCCATAGCTGAAGATCAGGGGTAGCTTCTTTCACCAATCCCTTCAGTCTTCTGATAAATGTGTGTGACATATTGCATACTCTCTGCTGACAATCAGAGTTGACCTGGTTTTATTGCAGTAAAAAAAAGAACTACCAAAACAACTGTTTTATCTGTTGGAGATTCTGTCTGTGTATACCCTGTAAGCAGTCACAACTAACTAAAAAATCAAGGAATCTGAATGCTTATGAACAGGTAACAAGCATTCCTGGGATAAAAGCAGCAGTTCTAGTATGCTTCTGTAACACTACTTCAGTACTGTCTGTAGTATTGGTCAGGAATGTCTTTTCTGTCTACAGTGAATTTTTTCACCCTAGCAGTTTTGCTCTCTATTTTCAAAATGGTAGATTTATGTGAACAATTCCCAAAGATGGAATTTTGCTTCCTGCTTGAGAGAAATGCCTCATAACTGTGTGATGTGTAAACAGGTTATAAATATGACACTTAAAAAGCCTCACGTCTGTGGGTGGCTTTTCTTGCTTCAGAAATAGCGACAACAGCTGGCAAATCTCATTCTACCACATATCAACTGCTTAAATAGATGAAAATATCAAGAATATCAAAGAAGTTATTTTAAGACTGATAAGACATAGCTGAAAGACTGGTGAAGTTAAATGGGCTGTTTTAGAGCTCAGTCCAGTGATATTTAATAGAATATTTGGGAATGGGAAAAGTCACTGCAAATTAGTGACTGTACTTCTTGGTGACCAGCAAAATAAGCATTTCTTTGAAATCTTTGTGTGTTCATAGTTTTTCCTTCAGTGGCTATCTGGACATCTTTAGGAGAAACTTAAAGTTATCTTAGATCTTCTTCAACTTCTGTGAATCACCTCCTTGGTATTCTCCCAACTGTGGATCAGTTTGTTCCATCCTATTCTTTAGATTCTGTCGTTGAAACTTTTTCAGTTTCCCAAATCTCTTGAATGCTTGCAACAAGTTTATCAATTGCCATATACCCTGCATGCTGCCACAGTTCAGCAATCATCAGATCACCACCCGGTCCCTTATTGGCCTTCAGTGCTGGGATGACCTTTGCACTTTCTCCCTTCAGGAATGGAGATGAATCTGGGTGGATGTTTGGATTGTTCTCATAAATGAATCTGGTCTCTGGAGCCTCGCAGCTGAGACAACATTCAAAGTTACTAGCTAAACTCTAGCAATTATCTTGATCAATATGGGCTATTTTCCCTCTGGAATCTTTGACCTGTAGGTTCATTGTTGTTGTTGTTGTTGTTGTTGTTGTTGTGGTCTTCAGTCCTGAGACTGGTTTGATGCAGCTCTCCATGCTACTCTATCCTGTGCAAGCTTTTTCATCTCCCAGTACCTACTGCAACCTACATCCTTCTGAATCTGCTTAGTGTATTCATCTCTTGGTCTCCCTCTACGATTTTTACCCTCCACGCTGCCCTCCAATACTAAATTGGTGATCCCTTGATGCCTCAGAACATGTCCTACCAACCGATCCCTTCTTCTGGTCAAGTTGTGCCACAAACTTCTCTTCTCCCCAATCCTATTCAATACTTCCTCATTAGTTATGTGATCTACCCATCTAATCTTCAGCATTCTTCTGTAGCACCACATTTCGAAAGCTTCTATTCTCTTCTTGTCCAAACTACTTATCGTCCATGTTTCACTTCCATACATGGCTACACTCCATACGAATACTTTCAGAAATGACTTCCTGACACTTAAATCAATACTGGATGTTAACAAATTTCTCTTCTTCAGAAACGATTTCCTTGCCATTGCCAGCCTACATTTTATATCCTCTCTACTTCGACCATCATCAGTTATTTTGCTCCCCAAATAGCAAAACTCCTTTACTACTTTAAGTGCCTCATTTCCTAATCTAATTCCCTCAGCATCACCCGATTTAATTTGACTACATTCCATTATCCTTGTTTTGCTTTTGTTGATGTTCATCTTATATCCTCCTTTCAAGACACTGTCCATCCCATTCAACTGCTCTTCCAAGTCCTTTGCTGTCTCTGACAGAATTACAATGTCATCGGCGAACCTCAAAGTTTTTATTTCTTCTCCATGAATTTTAATACCTACTCCGAATTTTTCTTTTGTTTCCTTTACTGCTTGCTCAATATACAGATTGAACAACATCGGGGAGAGGCTACAACCCTGTCTTACTCCCTTCCCAACCACTGATTCCCTTTCATGTCCCTCGACTCATATAACTGCCATCTGGTTTCTGTACAAATTGTAAATAGCCTTTCGCTCCCTGTATTTTACCCCTGCCACCTTTAGAATTTGAAAGAGAGTATTCCAGTCAACATTGTCAAAAGCTTTCTCTAAGTCTACAAATGCTAGAAATGTAGGTTTACCTTTCCTTAATCTTTCTTCTAAGATAAGTCGTAAGGTCAGTATTGCCTCACGTGTTCCAGTGTTTCTACGGAATCCAAACTGATCTTCCCCGAGGTTGGCTTCTACTAGTTTTTCCATTCGTCTGTAAAGAATTCGTGTTAGTATTTTGCAGCTGTGACTTATGAAGCTGATAGTTCGGTAATTTTCACATCTGTCAACACCTGCTTTATTTGGGATTGGAACTATTATATTCTTCTCTGAGGGTATTTCGCCTGTTTCATACATCTTGCTCACCAGATGGTAGAGTTTTGTCAGGACTGGCTCTCCCACGGCCGTCAGTAGTTCCAATGGAATATTGTCTACTCCGGGGGCCTTGTTTCGACTCAGGTCTTTCAGTGCTCTGTCAAACTCTTCACGCAGTATCGTATCTCCCATTTCATCTTCATCTACATCCTCTTCCATTTCCATAATATTGTCCTCAAGTACATCGCCCTTGTATAGACCCTCTATATACTCCTTCCACCTTTCTGCTTTCCCTTCTTTGCTTAGAACTGGTTTTCCATCTGAGCTCTTGATATTCATACAAGTGGTTCTCTTATCTCCAAAGGTCTCTTTAATTTTCCTGTAGGCGGTATCTATCTTACCACTAGTGAGATAGGCCTCTACATCCTTACATTTGTCCTCTAGCCATCCCTGCTTAGCCATTTTGCACTTCCTGTCAATCTCATTTTTGAGACGTTTGTATTCCTTTTTTGCCTGTTTCGCTTACTGCATTTTTATATTTTCTCCTTTCATCAATTAAATTCAATATTCCTTCTGTTACCCAAGGATTTCTACTAGCCCTCGCCTTTTTACCTACTTGATCCTCTGCTGCCTTCACTACTTCATCTCTCAAAGCTACCCATTCTTCTTCTACTGTATTTATTTCCCCCATTCCTGTCAATTGCTCCCTTATGCTCTCCCTGAATCTCTGTACAACCTCTGGTTCTTTTAGTTTATCCAGGTCCCATCTCCTTAAATTCCCACCTTTTTGCAGTTTCTTCAGTTTTAATCTACAGGTCATAACCAATAGATTGTGGTCAGAGTCCACACCTGCCCCTGGAAATGTCTTACAATTTAAAACCTGGTTCCTAAATCTCTGTCTTACCATTATATAATCTATCTGATACCTTTTAGTATCTCCAGGGTTCTTCCATGTATACAACCTTCTTTCATGATTCTTAAACCAAGTGTTAGTTATGATTATGTTGTGCTCTGTGAAAAATTCGACCAGGCGGCTTCCTCTTTCATTTCTGTCCCCCAATCCATATTCACCTACTATGTTTCCTTCTCTCCCTTTTCCTACACTCGAATTCCAGTCATCCATGACTATTAAATTTTCGTCTCCCTTCACAATCTGAATAATTTCTTTTATTTCATCATACATTTCTTCAATTTCTTCGTCATCTGCAGAGCTAGTTGGCATATAAACTTGTACTACTGTAGTAGGCATGGGCTTCGTATCTATCTTGGCCACAATAATGCGTTCACTATGCTGTTTGTAGTAGCCTACCCGCATTCCTATTTTCCTATTCATTATTAAACCTACTCCTGCATTACCCCTATTTGACTTTGTGTTTATAACCCTGTAGTCACCTGACCAGAAGACTTGTTCCTCCTGCCACCGAACTTCACGAATTCCCACTATATCTAACTTTAACCTATCCATTTCCCTTTTTAAATTTTCTAACCTACCTGCCCGATTAAGGGATCGGACATTCCACGCTCCGATCCGTAGAACGCCAGTTTTCTTTCTCCTGATAACGACATCCTCTTGAGTAGTCCCCGCCCGGAGATCCGAATGGGGGACTATTTTACCTCCGGAATATTTTACCCAAGAGGACGCCATCATCATGTAATCATACTGTAAAGCTGCATGCCCTCGGGAAAAATTACGGCTGTAGTTTCCCCTTGCTTTCAGCCGTTCGCAGTACCAGCACAGCAAGGCCGTTTTGGTTATTGTTACAAGGCCAGATCAGTCAATCATCCAGACTGTTGCCCTTGCAACTACTGAAAAGGCTGCTGCCCCTCTTCAGGAACCACACATTTGTCTGGCCTCTCAACAGATACCCCTCCATTGTGGTTGCACCTACGGTACGGCTATCTGTATCGCTGAGGCACGCAAGCCTCCCCACCAACGGCAAGGTCCATGGTTCATGGGGGGGTGTAGGTTCATGGAGGTTGTTATTTGTTCAGATTGTATTTGAAGGTTTTATAGAAGTTACATGGTGTTAATTTTCTGGAACTCTTGTTCAGCCAGTACAAATCGATTCTTATCAAAAACACACTTCACTCCAAGCATGCTTTTTGATGCAAATTTTCTCACGTTTAGAAAGTTGACGCCTTTCACTTCATTTTTCTGGAAATTCCATTTCTGCCAACAAACCTGTCCTGCTGCACTACATTCATCATCCCAGCAAACATGTTTTCTTGATTTCATGAATGGTTCTCATTAGCTGTATGACTAGAGCCTCTTAATTGTTCCTAGTTCTCGGGATTTAAAGTTTCGAATCTGTGAATGAGTTTTTGATTGTTTCTTAGCATGCCTGTCAAAATTATCAATTTTTTCTGGGAATAACCTTTTTGTTATTTCTTTAAATTAGTCTAACTTTGATCTTCAAAAGGTAATGATCTGAGCCTAGATTGTCATTTCTCAGAACCTTTACATTCTAGAACTTGCAGACTTTCCATGCAATGGGAACATGGTCAATTTGGAATTCACCAAGGTTGGAGTTATGAGATATCCAGGCCTTCTGGGCATGTGTTTGAAAGCAGTTGACTTTAGAGCCAGACTGAATGCTCTGTATAACTTAAATAGTGTATCCATTGTAACTGATTCTCCTGATGATAATAATGATGATGATGCTGCTGATGATGATGATAACAGCAGCAATAACAGGTGCATCATCATTACCATCACCCATTATTCATTGTGCTGGTCACTATAATTGTCCTCATAATTTGTCAGATGTACATGACTGAATGAGAAGTGTACACAGAAAATTGAGAATCTTCCTTAATACTTTTTTTAGTATATGTTATTCCTTGTACAAGGCATGATAAGGCTGTTAGGTCCAGTAGCATTGTAGAATAGGTTTTGTCTGAAAGCTTAACACTTTTCTTCATTAAAAGCCCACAGACAAACATGGCTAAAGTTGCAATTTTTTTATTCTCCATTGTCATCTGATAAGAATCATGGATTTAAGAAATATTTTAAAAATATGGATGGACAAACATCCAAATTTCATCAAAAAATCGTAAGTTGATTAAAACTGATGACATCTAGAGCACTGGCAGCTAACCGTTAGGTTTTTAGCTACTACTTAATTTGCACAGGATTTACAGGGAGCAAACTACTTTAAATGAGCAAAATGAATTATATGGCCACAGTTTTTTCAGCAATTTAGAGAGCTATTTTTTGCTAAAAAGACCAGAATCTAACAGTTATAAACATATACAGCATACAAGTAACCTCTAAAATCTACAGGAAGTTATCACAAATCTACAGTAATAGCTTAGAATAAAGAGACATGCTTGTTAATACCGTTAATTTTTTACATATTTAAGGTTTGCAACATACATAGATAGCTCTACTCAGAATATTACTGTCTTTAAGGAAACCAGTCCAAATGATAAACTATCTACAACTTAAATCTCTGCAACTAATACTACAACCAGTAAGTGATTTGTTACACGTTTATTTTGGTCATAATGTAGGAAAAGACAGATTGCTACTTACTGTAAAGGTGACATTAAGTTGCAGACAGGCACAATTAAAAGACACTTACATCTACATTTTCAGCCACATCCTTCATCAGAAAGAGAGACACACATACCATTCATACCATTCAAGCAAGCACACATAATCCTCAACTCCAACAGCTTGGACCAGAAGCCTGTCTGCAACTTAAATGTGTCATCTTCAGAGTAGCTATCTTTTCATACACTGTTGATATTCCAACCTGTAGTTTTCATTGTTTTATTTTGATCATAATTATATCAATAAAGTAATCTACATGTAACTAATAAGAATAATGTATACCACTATGTGCAAAAATGCCAAAACAATACAAGTCCTCAGGGCTTGCGATCCATCAGGCATTTTAATAAAACCATGTTTTACCTTTCATATCTTATGAAAGTAACTCATTAGTAATGGTTATGAACAGCAGATTAAATCTGAAAAAATTGCTAAAACGTAGGAAATTAAGGAGATGGGACCTCGATAAGCTGAAAGAACCAGAGGTGGTTGAAAGTTTCAGAGGGAGCATTACGCAAAGTTGACTAGAAGAGGGGAAAGAAATACAGCAGAAGAGCTTTAAGAGATAAATAGTGAAGGCACCAAAGGATCAAATATGTAAAAAGACAAGGTCTAATAGAAATCCTTGGATAATGTCGGAGTCATTGAATTTAATTGATGAAAGGAGAAAATATAAAAATGCAGCAAAAGAACCAGGGGAAAGGGATTACAAATGCCTAAAAAATGAAACTGGCAAGAGGTGCAAAATAGCTAAGCAGGGATGGCTAGAGGACAAATCTAAGAATTTGGAAGTGTATTTTACCAGGACAAAAATCAATACTGCCTACAGGAAAATTAATGAGACTTCTGGATAAAAGAGAGTGAGCTGTATGAATATCAAGAGCTCAAATGGAAAACCAGCCCTCAGCAAAGAACAGAAAGACAGAATATACAAGGAGTAGACAGAGTGTCTATACAAAGGAGATGAACTTTAAGGCAATATTATGGAAAGGGAAGATGACATAGATGAATATGTGATGGGAGATACAATACTGCAAAAATAATCTGACAAAGCTCTGAAAGATCTAAGTCCAAACAAGGCCCAGCGAGTAGACAGCATGCCATCAAAACTACTGATAGCCTTGGGAGAGCCAATCATGACAAAACTTCCATCTGGAATGCAAGATGTATGAGAGGGATGAAATACTTTCAGACTTCAAAAAGAACATTTTAATTCCAATTCCAAGTAAGCAGTTGCCGATGGGTGTGAAAATTACTAACCAGTTTAACAAGTCATGGTTGCAAAATACTAACACAAATTCTTTACAGAAGAATAGAAAAACTGATAGAAGTCAACCTTGGGGAAGGTCCGTTTGGATTCCTGAGAAATGTAGGAACACTCAAGACAATAATGATGCTATTAGAAGATAGGTTAAAGAAGGGCAAAACTATGTATGTAGATTTAGAGAAAGCTTTTGACAATGTTGACTGTAAAACTTTTTGTAATACTGAAGGTAGCAGAAATAAAATACAGGGACTGAAAGACTATTTACAACTTGTACAGCAACCAAACAACAGTTATAAGAGTTGAGGGGCATGAAAGGGAAGCAGTAGTTGAGAAGGAAGTGAGACAACAGGGTTGTACCTATCCCTGATCTATTCAATCTGTAGACTGAGCAAGCAGTAAAGGACAAAAAAATTTGGAGTAGGGATTAAAGTTCAGGGAGAAGAAATAAAAATCTTTAAGTGTGCTGATGACATTGTAATTTTATCAGAGGCAGGAGGAGACTTTGAAGAGCAGTTTAACAGAATGGACAGTGCCTTGAAAGGAGGATGTAAGATTAACATAAAAAAGCAAGATGAGGATAATGGAATGTAGTCAAATTAAAGCAGGTGATGCTGAGGGAATTAGATTAGGAAAAGAGGCACTTAAAGTGGTAGATAGGTTTCGTTTTTTTGGGACGCAAAATAACTGATAACAGCAAAAGTAGAGAGGAAAAAAAATGTAGACTGGCAATGGTAAGAAAAGCATTTCTGTAGAAGAAAAATTTGTTAATATCGAATGTAGGTTTAAGTGTTAGGAAGGTATTTATTTGGAGTGTAGTTGTGTATGGAAGCGAAGCATGGACAATGAACAATTCAGAGAAGCAACTTTAAAATGCGGTGCTACAGAAGAAAGCTGAAGATTAGATGAACAGACGATATAACCAATGAAGAAGTACTGAACAGAACTGATGAGAAAAGAAATTTGTGGCACAACCCAATTAGAAGGAAGTATGGGATGATAGGACACATTCTGAGACATCAATGGATCACCAATTTAGTACTGGAGGGAAGTGTAGGGGATAAAAATTGTAGAGGGAGACCAAGTGATGAATACAGTTATCGTATTTACTCGAATCTAAGCCGCACCTGAAAAATGAGACTCGAAATCAAGGGAAAAAAATTTTCCCGAATCTAAGCCGCACCTGAAATTTGAGACTCAAAATTCAAGGGGAGAGAAAAGATTTAGACCACCCCCTCCAAATCTAAACAAAGTTGGTCCATTGTAACATGAGCCACAATTGAGGTCAAATGGACGAAGATACAGCTACAGTAGTTCGTTCAAGTCGTAAGCTTAACAGTTAAGCTTTACCAAGTAGCCATTGCTATGTGTCAAGCGCTCCGTCCGTATTTATAGCGGTACCCTTCCTTTTTCATGTGCTTCGTCTGGTTTGAAGTGATTGCTTATTTTGCTTTGATCTGATAAGTGCCATTCTCTTTGTTATAGGTGTTTACATCACTCTAAGCTGAAAATTGAAAATGCATCATGGCTTTCTTCTGTGTGCACTACCGCAGCTTGGCGGGGCAGGGGGGGGGGGGGGGGGGGGGGGGGGGGGCGAGCAAGAGACTGCTATTTGTTGTTACTTACACTGCTGCGTATGATAGAAGATGTTCTGAACGAGAGTTCAGCTAAAATTTTTCTCCGTTTGAAAATCTTTGCAGACGCCTCTTTAGTACATTACATTCTGCACAGAAATTAGGGTCATCTTAGATTTAAAAATCTAGTCAGTTGCCGTGCTTCATTTTTGACTGTATCCCTATTCAGAGTAAGAATAATATCTGAATATAAACATGACATGATATGTATATTCTTCCGCGTTTACTGTTGTCTCACTCTAGTTCCGTAGTTTACTAGGCAGACAGGATTTAAATGAGACAGCAGCAAACATGAAAGAATACATGGCATAATGTTTACATGCTTCTACCTTTTATTTTAATTTATTTACTGACACAGAGGTTTTGGCGCCAGTATTTATCTTTGTGCCTGCAAAGCATGCCTGTGTAGCGCTACATACAGTATATTCGACAGAAGTTCCTTACGGTGGCACCTACCAACATTTTTCAGAACTTCCATTTACTTTGCACTCGATTCTAAGCCACAGGTGGTTTTTTGGATTACAAAAGCCTGAAAAAAAGTGCGGCTTAGATTCGCGTAAATACAGTAGCAGATTCAGAAGGATGTAGGTTGCGGTAGTTATTTGGAGGGTGAAGATGCTTGCACAGGATAGACTAGCACGGGAAGTTGCCTCAAACGAGTGTTTGGACTGAAAGCAGCAGCAGCAGCAGCAACAGTAACAACAACTACTACTCATTTAAAGCTAGGATACAAACCACAATGGATAAAATTGAAGAAATACTGTAAAAAGTTATGAGTTGGTGTAAATATGAAAAAAATTAATACCTCTGCTTCTCAAGTGCACTCACTCTTGTTATGTCATATGCTAACTGTACTTCATCAACTTCTACATCTGGGTGTGCTTCTCTGAAAATGATTAAGAAAAATATTACAAAAGGTGTAGAAATCACATTAAATCATATGATTTTCATGGAAACAACAATCATTTACAAGTTGCTTTAACAAAATATTATCTTCACAGTGACGTAAATGTTCTGTGAGGCAGCTTGCAATTTCTACAAATTACCTGCACAATATTTAAATTGCATAATTACTTACTTCACACAAACTTATCATATATATACTGCCAGACAAAGCAAACCACCCATAGGAAGGGGGAGGTGGGGGCAATAATTCACAGTTTGAGTGTGTATTTGACATTACTTCAGTGATAACAATTTTATCATATTTGTAAAGAACTTGGCGGTATGAGCTCACATACCAGTATGATGTTGCATCCCCCCTGGGATGGATGCATGCATAGATTCAGTTTGGATAAGGTGCTTAAACAGTTTTATTCTCTCTAGAGGCAAGCTGACGCACAACTGTTGAACCAAGTCCTTGATATCCCAGATAATGGTAATGGGGCACAGTTGACATCCAAGCTGGTCCCACACGTGTTCTATTGGGTAGAGATCTGGTGATCTTATCGGCCACGGGAGCTCATCTGGGATAGCCAAAGCTGCCCCACCCCTGCTCCCCTGTAGCCAAGATGTTAGAGAGTATTCACTATTCAACGGCACACTTCCTCTCATACAGAAAATAGGGTGGGGCAAAAAAGGACACAAACTACATCTAAAAGCAATTAAAACAGAGTAAGACTGGGACAAAAGTGAGTTGGTCAAAGAGATAGGATCAGGGTTCCCATAGCCCAGCATGCAGCAAGGGAGACACCAATCGCAACCACCCCGCACCTGCCCCAAAGATAGCTTAAAACCCTAAAGCTGAAAATAAAAGCTAATTTCATGCAGAAAATGGAGAATCACTTCAACCACCCCTGAACTGCCTGCCAATATTTGAGGCACAGAATTCGGAAGGCCGTACTTAGCATGGAGGGCTACAAGGGGCCATTCCACCAGGATATGAACTACTGTTTGTAAGGCTTCACATGTATGATGTGGGGGTGGCTTGTTACGTAAAATGATGCTATGGGTTAGATTGGTATGACCAATGTGGAGGCAACATAGGAGAATGGATTCCTTCCGTGGGAAATGTTAGGAAGATGGCCATGCAATAGTAATCTCCTTTGTAGTGCAGCCTTTATTAGAAGAGGCAATAGCCAACCAGATGCTGTTCCATCCCTGACTGGGCAGGGGTCTTATTTGCTTCGTCAAGTCTGCACCTTTTAGAAGCAAAATGTATGGGGATGAGTGATCACTTATCTAGGCAAATGGTTTACCAGTTCATTCTGTAGGATACCCACATGACTTCAGACCCCGAGAAAGACAACCAAGCAGTCAGTTTGACTAAGTTTAGCAAGGTCATGAATAGAGGAGATTACAGGGTGACAAGAGTAACATTAATCAATAGCCTGAAAACTGCTTGTTGAGTCACTACACACTGAAACATGGTCAATGGAGGGGAGGGGAGGGGAGGGGGAGATGAGAAAACACTGGGAAAACTTTCCAGTGAGTAGAAGCAGGGATCCTGGCGAAGTGCTGCAAGGCATATTCCAACCAGTAATCCCACCCAAGAGCAGGTATCACAGGGTCAACGCTTCTCGTATGCAAAAAAGGATGGGATAAATTGGATGATTCTGATATTTTCAAATGGCAATTGCACATGAGACAAAAGAGTTGGTACTGTCAGAACCGAAGGGGTAGTATCAGTGGTTTGGCATGGAGACTGTCTACAGAATTAGTATAGATGATGCCAGAGGCCAGACAAAGTCTGAAGGTGCCACTGAGCCATAAAACTGACTACCATGGTCCAGCTGGTATGAGATTAGAGCTCAGTAAACACAGGAGGGGAGCATAATCCACACCTCAAGATGTATGGGAAAGGAACCACAGCATCTTAAGCTTCTGCATGCAACTAGTCTTTAGTTGACTAATATGGAGCAACCAAGTCCTCTTTTTATCAAATGGGGGGGGGGGGGGGGGGCTCAAAACACAAGACTTTGTAATGGCTTCCAAGCACTGCATACCATACCCAAACTCTATCAGGATGGGCCACAGAATGATGACAGAAATGCATGACCCGCATTTTTGCAATACAAACTACAGGAAAGGGTCCATGCACAGGCCCATCTGATGGTAAATTGGAGCTGGATGGGAAAGAGTAACACTCAGGGCAATGGCCTGTAGGGTACTCTTAAGCATCAGTCATGGCAGGTTAGTAAAATGTTATGGTGCCAAGCAGTGGTGTATGCCTTATGTAGGTCAAAATAAGACTGCAATGAGGTGTTTGTGTTTAGAAAAAGCTATTGGATTGCCCCCCTCCAGAACCCACATAGACGGGGGGTGGGGGGGGGGCAATGGGGGGGGGGGGGGGGGGACCAACAGGCTCAGGGACTCTAGAGCCCAGCATAATCTGCAGGCCCTGGCTTCTGAGCAGTTTCCACAGCATGTAGGTGAAGCTAATCAGTCAGTAGCTGTCAAGAGACAATGGGTTTTTGCCTGGCTTAAGAATTGGGACAATAACACAATCTCACAATTGTGAAGGGAAGTGACCTTCAAGCCAGATGCAGTCCAAGACCCTGAGTAGATGTAGTCTTCAAATAACATTCAGATGTTGGAGCATTTGATTATGAATTGAATCAGAACCAGGGCCATATCATGAGAGGAGGCAAGAGCATGAAGCCGTTCCCATGAAAGGGTCCTTACATGATTTGGCTTGACGAGAGGGAGGTGTTATATGTGGGGGGGGGGGGGGCATCTTTAATTTGTCTTTTCTGCAGCAGAAAGCTGGCCAGATAAGAAGAGGACACCAAAGCTGTTGCAAAATAGGTTGCAGTTTGTTCAACAAAAATCGAAACATTGGTACAAAGACCATCCTCAAGACCATCCTCAAGACCAAGACCCAGAACAGTTGTTGAGTGCAGAAGACTATGGAGCTTGTCCCACACCTGGTATGAAGTGGCTTGTATTCCTAGGGAAGAGACTTGGCGCTTCCAGCATTCCTTCTTACAGCGTTTAATTAGACAGCAAGCTTAGCACGAAGTAGCTCAATAGTGATAAGGCTGGTCTGAAAATGCTGTTTCAAGGCTCTTTGTTGAACCTGAGCAGCTATTGCAATGTCTTTGATCCACCATGGCACCAGCTGGCGACAGAGGCTACCTATAGAAAGGGAAACAGAAGTTCCTGTGGCACTGGTGATTGTCGACATAGAGGGGGGTGAAGGTACTAGCAGAGGCATACAACTGCGCATTGACTCTTTGAAGCACCTAATGTGACAGCCCATCCATCTGTTGGTGGCCAGGAAGCAACAGTGTCACCAGAAAGTGGCGACTGCCAGACAGTTTGTCATATAGTGACCAGTATACTTGAGACTTGGGGAATAGATCATTAGATCAATAGCTGAAAACATGCCATGGGTGGCACTGAAGTGGGTAGGAATACACCATTGAGGAGAGAGATGATACAGTCAGTAAGAAGCTAGCCAAGTAGAAGGCCTGATCAGATGACTGAAATCCACAAGTACGAGAAATGAGGAGGAGGTGGAGTGGATGTAGTTGTTGGATTAATGTGGTCAACTCAAGGTAAGTAAGAAGACTGCCTAGAGGCATGTAAAGGTGACCACTGAGGTCATCTGCACTCGCACTGCTGTTTCTTCTAAAGTGGTGCAAAGGGCAATCCGCTCGCTGACCACATCTGCGCGAACCTATGTATAGACCCTTCCAGGTGCCCTTTCCGAGGCCGGGAGGTTCTGACAATGAACAATAATGTCATCAGTAAAGTGCTTTTCTGGTAGAGCAATGCAAATTCAAGATGAGAAGGAAGTAAGGTGATGTAGTTCCGGCAGGTGGAAGAAATATTCATTACAGTTCCACTTAATGATCATATTACAGGTGTTTAGATTAGGCATGATGGGGTCAGGTCTGGTCACTCCCCATGCTGGAGGTGGAATCCTACTGCTTTCTCAACCATGTCTATCCTACGCGAACAGTGACAAGGCAGACATGTAGAAGCAAAGCAGTTTATCTCATTTACTTCCGCTGTGTTCGTTTTGAGGAACATATTGAAGATCAATTTGGAGAAGTCGAGTCACTGGGAAAATGTGCAGTGGATGACTATTGGTTAAAGAATCCGATAGCATGAGAGCATCTGGCAGCTCTGGTGTCATTGCAGTAGCCTCATCCCAATTCTCCTCCCGAACCCCCTCCATCGCCAAAGTCTTTGGTGGCCAAGATTCTTGTGAGGGCCTGTCAGCAATGAAAGTGTGGACTGATTAAGAGCAGACAGTCCAGGGAACCACAGGGTGTGGTTCCTTCATTTACTGGCTGGTGTCTGGCCTCTGACCTGCGGATTTCTGGGAGGAGGGAGCCCTGTCACCAGTACAACATCTGAGGATAAAGCTGCTCCTCTGGCCAAGTGCAGAAAATGGTTCCTGAATACAGTGCTGTGGGAACAGTGAGAGAAGGCCAGTAAAAGAACTAATTTAAAAAAAAAAAATGAGGTAGTGCGAGTGACAGCTGTGACTTTTGCTAACTGGACATCACGTCAAAAGGACATAGGCATTCATTTTTTATTTGCCTCAGTATATGACAGATGGTCAACAGGTTTATATCCCTATATTTTTCGTGCTTTCTTGAAGATTGAACAAATCGGTGAATGTGGAGGATAGTGTTCCAAGCAACTGACACACAAAAGTAGTTGTTCACAAGGACTACCTTCATGAAGTGATCATCACTGTTACCATATTTTGGATCCACCGTGCAGCAGGATGATATATGACCAAAGTGCAAGCATCGGAATCATGTCACTGGTGGTGAGACGTATACAAAGTATAAGCCTCATTGCTCAAGATTAGCCCATAGCTCCTCATCTGTTTGGAACATAAGGTGGTGGAAGATGATTCCTTGAACTATCTTCCAAGTCTTGTGTGGGGCAATGATCACTGGTCGGTTAACCAGATGTTCACATGCCTGAACAGCTGTAGATTGTGCAGCAGAGGAGGCTTTAACCAGTAGTGATCCACTGCACATCTTCTCCAATGACTCTACTTCTCTATATTGATCTTCAATATGTTCCTTAAAACTAACACAGTGGAAGTAAATTAGATAAACTGCTTTGCTCCTACATGTCTGGCTTGTCACTGTTCCCATAGGGTAGACATGGTAGAGAAATCAGTAGAATTATAACTATCTGTATTGAAATTTCTGTACCTGTCTTATGAGAGAGCCAGACGTCTGCCCCAATGGCACCTATTCCAATTGAGGGCTCCCCACATAGGTGTAACCCAGCCGCAACAAAGGCCATCTAGCACTACGGCCATTTCTGGGAGTCCTGATGCCCTAGGAAGACAGAAATCTACTCCCTGGCCTGCACGGGGAACTTGCAATTCTGACATCAGCAGTGCGGTCCCTTTGTTGCCAGAGGGCTCCCGTTAATACAACTGCTTTGAAGCACAAACAATAGTCTATGCAGACATTATGCACAGATGACCTTTAACACAGCATGAAGTAGGCACTATTTAAAGTGTTCTTCCCCAGTCAGTCCACACTAAAAAAAAGGTCAAACCCAGAAGGGGTCTACAAATTACATTAGCCAAAAGATGATGAAAGGATGAATGAAAGAATATTCCGAGAAAGGAGAGCAGAACCTAGAGAATAGTCTGGTCAACTTCAGAGACTGCCACCATGAGAAGGAACAAGAGAAGAAAGAATAGTCAGAGCTGAGGGACTGAATCACAGGGAAGGAAACAGGTGCTGCAACAGCTTGGGGCACTATGCTCACCACACATGTACATAATCAATGAAAGAGTCTTGACGTTCCTGAGAGGACACCAACAATGGCCATCCAGGGTAGTGTAGTGCTGCAGCTGGCTGCTGAACACAATTTGAGGCCATCTGACAAGAGTCCATACTTCTCAGTCATAGCGCTACATCAAATGCACACATTTGGTTTGTGGTATTACTGGCCACCTATGCACATGTTGCCAATTCCACAGTCGGGCTGCTGTTAGTCTCCGACCAATTTTGTGGGACAAGCGTGTGTTGCATGAAGTCTTTTACCCGTTCTTGGATAGCAGGGGCTGATGTGCAGGGGGTTACCATGTGCTTGGTGCATATTACAGTGATCCTCCCTCAGTCAGATGTGGTCAACAGGAACCTTAATGATGAATATGTCCGTTCTCACAGCCCCATGAAACCCAACTTCAGACCACTGTCACATCCAAATTCCACACAATCTGGACATTGCACAATTTGACCAGCTTGCCAAATGGAAAGCCACAATGACAGTCCTTTAAAAATCTCGCAAGTGCTGATGATGTCACACAAGTGTAGACATCTCCATGTCCTTCACAGTAACCACTCAACATCTGGTAGAGTTCACACTCCTTATATGCCCTACCAAGTCTAGTAACAACACTAAGCCTCAACAAGTTTCATGCTCTCTGACGGCAGTTCTACCTGTCACAGAGATTCTATATTACTAAATAGCTAACTTGGGGCATATTCTAGTTGCAGGCTGCTCTATTTAATAGCTTCCAGGGGCTACAAAAATTTTATTTCAAGTATTTCAAATAGTAATTGATTGAATTTAGAAATTTAGAAGTGTCAGAACCTCACCATTAAGAGCTCTAATCTTGTGTTAAAGGTTTAATGCAGTAAGTCTAGTATTACAGTTAAAACTGTATAGCCTTGATGGAAAGTTACTCTCAGTATACAATTCACCCAGACTGTATCCATTCAGTATCTGAGAATAAGAGCACTTAGTGACTAAACTTTTTTTCACTTATAGGCTTAATGCCAAACACGAGTGTATTAACTCATTTGTAAAGTAATCAGAAGTTTGAAACTGTTTTATACATAGGAGTTCAATTCATTAAAGAATCAGGGAAGGGGTTTACTGGTTGCAGCTCTAATCATTTATATACCCACTGACAGCGTGAATGTATACATAGTAACACTGACATCTGACCATGTCCTTTGGGAACATCACTCTTCTTGTCAGGCAGTGTATTTTCTTGGGTTAATAAACATTACATATACAATTTTTTTTCACATTTATCAATTGCTGTCTTATAATGAATCAAACCCTAGAAGGAAAACTACTAATGAACACAAACTAGTATGGATGTGCAGAATGAAGTTTCGTACATCATGTAAGTAACAACAATAAGAACACAACAGCAGATCAGAAGCACCATTCTAATGATCCTTAAGAAAACATGAAAGATAAAGGCATTTTATGATTATATTTTAAAAAGTCACTTACAGTTTGAATTGCAGAATAATCATGTGCATGTAGACATTCATTTCAGTACTTCAGTGATTAGACAGCAAAGTTTTAGATACTGACTAAAACCACCATAGACAGCTTTACTTCTTTTTCCTCACAGCCCTTATCCAGCCAGCGAGCCATGCAGAAGCATCATAACCATTTCTCGTAATTACACTGGTAAGCCAAAACATTATGACCACTACCCACAGTGACACTGGATACCATCTGGTGGTGTTGAGGGCACATGACATGGTAACAAAAAGTATGTAACTTGAGCAGACACTAACAGGGGATCACCCTAGCCTTAGTGAAGATATGGTCTGTAAATGTGGAAACCCATTGACATAAGTGACTTTCACAAAGGGTAAATAATAATAATAATAATAATAATAATAATAATAATAATAATAATAATAATAATAATAATAATAATAATAAATATCATCATCTCAGAGCCTGTGGATAACTATCTTGAAAATGGTGAAGCTGGTCAAATGTTCATGCGCTACTGTTATCAGCATCTATGGAAAGAGGTAGGAGGACAGTGAAACTACCACTAGGTGTTGGATGTCCATGGCTCCTCACAGAACATGGGTTTTGGAGGCTTGTCTGCCCTGTAAGTAGAATCGATGGTGATCTCCGGCATCTCTGCTGGAAGGGCACATATGCATGCACAAGTGTTTAGGAGTACACCATTCATTGTACATTGCTGGATATGGAGCTCTGCAGCAGACCACACCTGTGTGTTCACTTTTTGACCCAACAACATTTTCAGTTATGATTCAGTGGGCCTGGGACCATCAGGATTTGACCATTGATCAATGTGAAAGCTTCATCTCTGTGCGTATTCACATTTTGGCTACACAGACCACAAGAGATACTACATTTCTTTCTGAAGGAAAGAAACACTACCACCACCACCACCAGATATCCAGATTGAAGTACCTCCAATCTCTGCATTATATTGCAAATGAAACTAAGTATTTAATTCTTTGGTGGTGGTCAGCTGCGGTTCAAACTTTCTGCTAAGAATCTCACACACAAATTTATTAAGAACAATATCACTAACAAAAAATGTGCGGTTCACATCTGACTACCTCATTAAACAGTTTTTCAATAACTGTGCATCCATAAACTTACTGAAAATGTCTCCGGATATCAGCAGAATCACAAAATTTTCTTGGGATATTTGTTATCATCAATGTTCGGGAAACAGCAGTGTCACTTTCTTCAAATCTCATGGTCACAGAAAACCTCCTCATTACTATGATGCCAAGTGGTAAGTATAATATTGCCAATGTTACATGAATCCACAAATATGGAGAGCTGTGGAAAAAAATATATGATTAACATTCTGAATCCTTTTCGTTTATTACTTAAACCAGTTGCTACATGCAAATTCCTTCAAGTAATAGCTTATTCCTACAAATTCAGTAAATACTATTTAAGTTAAGGTAACAAAAACTGCAGCTTACAGCAGACAGACTGCCAAATCTGTACAGAGCCATACATTTTAATTTTTTATTGACAGGCCACACAAAATTGAACTATGTAAGACTATGAGGGACATGGAAAAAGCCAGCCCAGTTACACACTTCTTCCTACACGATACATTGTACCTACAATGTCTCGCTCAGGCTGTTAACACAATAAAACTGAATGTAGCTGGGCCCTGAAGATAGATAGATAGATTCATTGATTCATTCATTCATTGTATGTAGATAAATACAGGATTTGTTTTAGACTGTGGACATACAGAATGGGCCAAAAGCCACTACCCATTATAACCTAACTGAATACAATGCAAACAATTGGAATTCTGAAATAACTGAACACTTTACTGAAGCTACAGGATTATTTATTGTATTCTTTCTTTAATCGTTTTCCACTTGTGTTGATACATATTGTCAGATGACCTAGAATGCTTAAGCACACTTATTGATGGCCTAGTTGACCTGTGGCAACTTTTCTCGAAATGTTTCTGTAAATTGTAGACCACCTTCCTTGTAGGTAGAACAGTGTTGAAATTATTATTCCACTAATTTATTATTAAATTATAACCACCTCTCTGCCACATTTTAAAGCAAAAACTCTCTCTCCATTAGAAAATACATCCACAACATGTCAGAATAAACGATGAAAAATGTTAGATGTCTGATTTTACAGCTGTGCATTCTGGTGTTTATACCTATAATGATTACAAACAAACAAGAATAATTTAATGTTTTCAAAAAGTTATAATAGGGAGTGACTTTTGGCCTACTTCATATTTTACATTCCTTGTCATAAGTTTGCGTGAACAACTACAAAAGAAGTGTATATCACAATTACTGTTACTTATAAATATTAATTGTATTCTACTCCACTAAAAGAAAGTCCTTAATACTAGAAAAACATATTGGAAAGATTCTCCAACACCATTTCAAAGCAGCTTCTACCTGACCTTTTTAAATTCTTTAATAGTTTGTTAAAAGTTTTATCCCCATATAATTGGGGCTGCTGTCTGTACCTTTTGTGTTATGCCTTTTCAGATGATAATCAGTGTCTCATCTAGTATCATAAAAAATCTACCTCTCTATTTAGACTAATTTTACTGCTTGTATTTTAAAATTAGTTGAACAATCCTATAAACATATAATGAAGACAGTGTTAGTACATTCTTACTTTTGAACACCCCTATATGTATCAACATGCAAGAGTTAAAGCTTTTTACATCTTTTTCAACAGTCCAATTGGCATCTTACAGTCTGACTGCGTATTTCTGGCTGTAACTACTTTTTTAAAAAAACTGATTTAATTTTATTTGGTGTTGATCATTAGCAATCTACTGCTGCATCTGCAGTTCCATCTTATATGCAAGGCGTCAAAGTGGTCGCCAAATACAAATACTTGTAATAGGCAGTCTAACAACCTCCAACATGCTCTCTTGGCCAGTAACACCATACAATCATAACATGTCATTTAATCTTTCAGGAGTACATCTGGGGTAGCAGTATTTCTTCTTGAGTTTAGGTGATGGTCATATAACCAACTGCAAGGTGAGTTGGTGACTGATTTAATTTAATCACTGACTCACCTTTAATATGGCTGTAGGTTACACCTGAAGAAGAAACATCACTGTCCTGGATGCACGTGCAAAAGACAATGGAATATTTTGTGTGCCAGGAAAACTTCAAGAAAACATACTGCAATGTTCTCTGAAACCAATATTCTCTACACCAGACACACACGAGCCATTCTTGTCAGCTGACAGGTTTCAATGTACGTTACACTTCATAGCTAAAAGAAAAATTAACTAATTCTGTTATTTGATGCAAGTCAAGTGCACCAGCCGCTTTCTGACTAATACCACAACAGTGAGTGAGTTTTTGTGATTGAGCATCACCCAAATACTATATGTAAATCATTTCTAACAACCCTGTCAACTTCGTAGTGAGCCACAAACCCAATTAACTATCCACTAAAAGCCCACCATCTTCATTGTTAAAGATATTAAAACAATGGTACTGGTATGATATGAAATGCCTTTCATATCAGGCTGAAAATAAAACTAGAATTACTCTTTTCTCATTTGTAAGGTGAAATAATTATCATTCTTAGTTATAGATCTTTCACATTCAACTTCACATTATTACTATTTGTGTTTCCAGATCCTAAGCCAATAAAGGCGAGTTCTTACTGGAGTAATTGTTTTTCTGTCACACAAAGTTTGTTATCACATCCTTCACTGGTCTCCCTCTCTGGTAACAGGCAGTGGCCGAATACTCAAATATGTCAGACAAGTTTGGAATCAGCTTTTCCATAAATAAGTTGCATTTTCCAAGAATCCTTTCTATGGACCTTGCATCTGTTCTCCATTAAAACTTGTGTGGTTGCTACATCCAGAGTTGTGCAGATGATTTCATATTTGACTGCTGTCATTTAATTGGCAATTTGAAGGTTGCATCAATACTTTTATTTTTCACGTCATGAACAAATGATATTTTATGTAAAGCATCACGTCATGAACAAATGATATTTTATGTAAAGCAAAGACGAAATTAACACTTTTGGGGCGTTCTTTTCTCCACACCAGTATCTTTTTGCAATTTTTGAAAATTATTTTTCCATGCCTTTAAAATAAAATATCAATGTTCACAATATTGTTAAAAGATGTAGCACTGGTTAATAATAATTTTAAGAATGTGAAAAATGTATTAATGCTTACTGTTCAGGCAAACTGAAAATGCTGTCATGATTTTATAAATCACACATGGGCTTACTTCTGTGGAGTTGGTCATACTTTATCACATCTGATTTCAGTCTACTATGCTGAAAACGTCTTGTTGAAATGTTGCAAGAGGTAACCATTTTCTCGTTTTTCAAAAAGCATTGTCTTTAGTTTTTGCATTGATGGGTTTCATTAGAATGTGTGTCACCTAGTGGTTTCATCAAAAATAGGATATGGCATGCTGTATTGTTAGCCATTACTCCTGTTTGTAATTTTTTTCCCTTCATACGGATGCTGAACCCTCACCATGTATCTCATCCACACCCACACACGTGCGTGCTATATGGCACATTTTTTGCATGCAACCTTACGAGTCCATTAGTGACACACAACATACGGTTTAGTCCATTTTCACACCTTCTACCAAACATTACATTGCAGTTATAGGAACTTCACATTATGTTAAGCTGAATTTTAGGAGAGGCTATGTGACTACAATTAAGGCTAAGCTGTGGCTGCTGTGTGATAAAGAAAAGCACCACATTAAGATACTCCAAGCAGTTTAGATTCTGTCCTTGCCCCACACCTCCAAGGGGTGTGTGTGTGTGTGTGTGTGTGTGTGTGTGTGTGTGTGTGTGTGTGTGTGTGTGTGTGTGTGTGTGTGTGTGTGTGTGTGTGTGTGTGTGTGTGTGTGTGTGTGTGTGTGTGTGTGTGTGTGTGCGCGCGCGCGCGCGCGCTGCGCGCGCGCGCGTGCGTGCGCGCGCCAGGCAAGTGAAAAGTGTGAAAGTGCTAAAACAAGTGTGAAAGTGCTAAAAGAAGTGTGAAAGTGCTAAAAGAAGTGTGAAAGTGCTAAAAGAAGTGTGAAAGTGCTAAAAGAAGTGTGAAAGTGCTAAAAGAAGTGTGAAAGTGCTAAAAGAAGTGTGAAAGTGCTAAAAGAAGTGTGAAAGTGCTAAAAGAAGTGTGAAAGTGCTAAAAGAAGTGTGAAAGTGCTAAAAGAAGTGTGAAAGTGCTAAAAGAAGTGTGAAAGTGCTAAAAGAAGTGTGAAAGTGCTAAAAGAAGTGTGAAAGTGCTAAAAGAAGTGTGAAAGTGCTAAAAGAAGTGTGAAAGTGCTAAAAGAAGTGTGAAAGTGCTAAAAGAAGTGTGAAAGTGCTAAAAGAAGTGTGAAAGTGCTAAAAGAAGTGTGAAAGTGCTAAAAGAAGTGTGAAAGTGCTAAAAGAAGTGTGAAAGTGCTAAAAGAAGTGTGAAAGTGCTAAAAGAAGTGTGAAAGTGCTAAAAGAAGTGTGAAAGTGCTAAAAGAAGTGTGAAAGTGCTAAAAGAAGTGTGAAAGTGCTAAAAGAAGTGTGAAAGTGCTAAAAGAAGTGTGAAAGTGCTAAAAGAAGTGTGAAAGTGCTAAAAGAAGTGTGAAAGTGCTAAAAGAAGTGTGAAAGTGCTAAAAGAAGTGTGAAAGTGCTAAAAGAAGTGTGAAAGTGCTAAAAGAAGTGTGAAAGTGCTAAAAGAAGTGTGAAAGTGCTAAAAGAAGTGTGAAAGTGCTAAAAGTGTGAAAGTGCTAAAAGTGTGAAAGTGCTAAAAGTGTGAAAGTGTTAAAAGTGTGAAAGTGTTAAAAGTGTGAAAGTGTTAAAAGTGTGAAAGTGTTAAAAGTGTGAAAGTGTTAAAAGTGTGAAAGTGTTAAAAGTGTGAAAGTGTTAAAAGTGTGAAAGTGTTAAAAGTGTGAAAGTGTTAAAAGTGTGAAAGTGTTAAAAGTGTGAAAGTGTTAAAAGTGTTCCCGTGGAAAATGAAAATAATGACTGTAAAAGTAGAGTGTGTGCGAATTTTAGGAACAAAATTGTGAAGTTAAATGAGCATATTCCTAGCCTTCAGTTAATCATTAGCGCACTGAGTAGTGATATGTGAAAACTTCAAAAAGAAATGACTGAGCTGTCAGGCAAACAAGTCCATTCTTCCCCACGTAAAAATTCAAACAAGTGGACTAAAATATAATACAGAAACAAAAGTTTGAACACAAAAAAATCATCGTGGATTGAAAACATTTAATAATTGTCAGTTAAAAACAAATTTCATGTTCTTTCCATTAGTGAAGAGGTGGTGGTGGTTAGTGTTTAACGTCCCGTTGACAACGAGGTCATTAGAGATGGAGTGCAAGCTCGGGTTAGGGAAGGATTGGGGAAGGAAATCGGCTGTGCCCTTTCAAAAGAACCATCCCGGCATTTGCCTGAAACGATTTAGGGAAATCACGGAAAACCTAAATTAGGATGGCCAGAGACGGGATTGAACCGTCGTCCTCCCGAATGAAAGTCCAGTGTGCTAACCACTGCGCCACCTCGCTCGGTATTAGTGAAGAGACTGAACCAATACCAGCAAGTGAAAATGAACCTCCAAACCAACTGTGTTGACAGAATGGTTAAACATGGTCTAAATTCAACATTAGGACAAACAGTGCTACTGCAAAACTGTGCACGTATTAAGGAAACTAATGTGAAAGACATCAACAAAAACGTACAACAGAACAAACAGGGAAGTAGCATATTATTTTTAATGGGTGGCCACAGCAAAAACGTGGCACGACTTTTCAAAGAATGCACAAAATGCTATGCAATAGGTATTGTTAAGCCAGGAGCAGCAATGAAAAATCTGCATGATAAAATGTTATGTGGTGTGTATAGCAGGGGCACACAATACTGAAAAAGAATGAAGCAAATGACTGCCTAGCATAACAAAGACATTCTTACACTGTAATAAACAAGGTAATACAATCATTGCAACATATCACACAGATGTGACATGATTACTCTCGCATGTGAGCAAAGAACTAACATTAAAATAAAACAGATGTGTAATTTGCAGCGTTCTCAATATAGGCAAACTGGTCAGATGCCAGCATACCAAGTATGGAATGCACCTGATTTGTGAAGGAAAGAACTTCATATGTAAAATCAAACATGAAATAATCATGCACAAAAAAGTGAACAATGTAATTCCATGTGTGGGGACAATGATACCAGCAGAAGAAACAGCAACATCACCAATATTATTAACAGCAGTAGTGCTATCAATACTAGAATGAGCATCTGACACATTACCACATGTTGCAGAAGCAGTAGTTCATCCCACACACAACAGAAAAGTAACTCAGTATTTTTTTGTAAGTCATATGAGAGGAAAGCAGTTCAGAACATGTAAACATCTCTCATGCATTCAAAAAGAGCCTCTAGTGGCCCAAGCAAACTAACTAGTGTACTGAGAAAAACTGCTTCAAACAAATAAATGAGTGCAATGATGAATAAGTCATAAACTTTGTATTTCATCAAATTGTAAGAGGTCTGGAGAACAGAACAGACCAACTGCTAATAAATGTAAAAGATGAAGAATATGGAAGTGAACCTGATATTATGTGTTTCTCTGAACATCATATCAAGAACAGAATCTACATGTTGCAGACTGAAATCTTTTGTTCAGCTGCTCATTACTGTATATCTAGAATGGGAAATGGTAGTGCTGCAATGTCTGTTAGAAATAATATAGTGTTTAAATCTCTAGAGTTACGTAAATACTGTGCTGAACAGCACATTGAGGTGTGTGGCATTCATATAAATGCAGATAGTGTCAGTTTACAGGTCAACTGCTCAGAATCTGGATGTTTTTCTGGGGCATTCTGAACCACTCTTGTCCCACCTGTCTAGCAAAATTAAATCATTCATTGTAATGGGTGACTGTGATATGAACTTTTTAACAGAAAATAGAAAATGAACAAACTTTAATACCTGCTGTGCTCTTACAACTTAGTGTCACTGGTAGGCAGTCCAACTAGAGTAACAGCCAGTACTAGCACATTAATAAATAACATATTTATAGATAAGGATGTACACAGGGTGTCCCATTTATCTTTACCACCATAAATAACTGTTTGTCCAGATGCAAATTACAAAATGTTTCAAGCAAATGTTCTTTAGCTGTCAGGAGGACATCAATCAGCATGATTGTTGTAGCTTTGATTTTTACAAAGATATGAACAGCAGTATGACATTTTTAAATGGCACCCTGTATTTTTTATTCAGTAATTCATTTCCTCTCCTAAAGACCTACTCAAAAATGTATCACAGTGTACCAATCACTGAAATACAATGTTATTAATTACATAACACAACATTGACATTGACGCTTAGTATAGGTACTCAGGGTAATGGAACACACCCACGTGCTGACATTGACAGAGGACAAATGTAAACACAAGTAGAATGCACACGCATCATTCTGTCGGCCATCATCAGCTGAGTTGTGTGAGTAGAGTGTACACCAACGAAGAGAAAGTAGAACTGCTACTCATCTATGGGGAATGTACGTAAGCAGAACAGTAACTGCAATACTTTTTTCTTATGTACAGGTACATTTAGTACAACAGTTTAGTCCTTTTAAATACTGTAAATACTGTTGTGTAGAGTAAAGGCTGTCCTTCCTACAAACTGCATTGACATAATGTTTCTTTTATTGTTGTTGTTGAAGGTAGGCGAAATGCTACGCAGGCAACGGAACTGTAAATAGAGCGATATCTTGACAAGAATCCACCTTCCCGACAGATGTTTTCTCGTCTTGTTGCAACGCTTCAGGAAATGGGAGGTTTCAACCCATGACAATGCAATCATCATAGCAATCGCAATGATGAAATTGCCGAAGTAACTGTTTCTCGCTTCCATTGCTACGAATCCACATGTGAGCACACGACAGCTTGAACACGAGATTGGCATTCCTAAAACCAGTGTACACTGTATTCTTACATGTCACTGGCTTTGTCCGTACCATGTACACCTACATCAAAAATTGTATGCAAATGATTTCCAGAATCGTGTACAATTCTGTCAGTGGGCACAGCAGCAAATCCTGGCCAACCCGAACTACTTCTCCAATGTTCTATTTACAAACTAATGCTCCTTCTCAAAGGACAGATAAATACAAGGAACACGCATTATTGGTCCAGCAACAACCCACGATGGCTTACACAGGTGGAACATCAGTGTCAATGGAGAGTTAATGTCTGGTGTGGGATGCTTGGTTCTACAATTATTGGCCCTTATTTCATCAATGATAGTCTAAACGGCACAGCTTATGCCAACTTCCTCAGACGAATTCTTCCTCCTCTTCTGGATGAAGTGTCACTAAGAACAAGAATGCTTATGTGGTATCAACACGATGGATGTTTAGCACATAATGCCTTGTGTGCACATCGTGTTCTGAACCGGAGGTATCCTGCCGAATGGATTGGTCAACGAGGAACAGTTACTTGGCCTGCTAGGTCTCCTCATTTAAATCCTCTGGACTTTTTTCCTTGGGGATGCATTGAAGACATTGTCTACTGTGATATCCCAACAACTCCAGAGAACATGCAAGAACGTATCATGCTTACTTGTAATTCTCTTCAGCAGGCAACACTGGAAGCAGTAAATAATTCTTTCATTCAACGAGTGCACCCTTGTATCAGTGTCCAAGGTCACCACTCTGAGCACCTTTGAATGTTTTTCTCCTGGGCAGTGGTACAGGAGAGTCAAAGTCAATTTTGTGTTATGTTTTTACTTGGTTTTCTTTTGTTTTCTGAAAACTCCAGCAAGTGGACAAGTTTGTGATCCCAGGCTCAAAGTCAATGATGTGTTATTTAATTAATAACATTGTGTTTCAGTGAATGTTACACTGAAATACATTTCTGAATAGGTCTTTAGGAAAGGAAATGAATTACTGAATAAAAATTACAGGGTGCCATTTAAAAAAGTCATACCACTGTTCATATCCTATGTACCAACCTCTGTCAAGTCTAGGATATTGGCATGTTACAGCCTTCTGGGAATAAGTGTATGCTAAATTTACTTGGAAAAATCTGACAGTACATTCAGCTAAGACTGTTAAGAAGTCCAGGGGGTACTGAAAAGTTATTTGCACCATACAGAAAAAGGACAATGGCAACCACCCATCGCTATTTCTTTGACAGTGCTTTAAATTACCTCACACTTATCTTTGATTTAAAATATACATTAAATCTTAGCATTTTGTATTGTAGGATTTTTATGCGAACCTTGGATCAAGGTTTGAGAGAGTTGTATGGCCAAATGTTTCTTCATCTCCTCCCAAATTTCCTTGGAAATTTACTGGAAGCACGACAGCT
The DNA here is from genome assembly GCF_021461385.2 of Schistocerca piceifrons. Classification (NCBI taxonomy): domain Eukaryota; kingdom Metazoa; phylum Arthropoda; class Insecta; order Orthoptera; family Acrididae; genus Schistocerca; species Schistocerca piceifrons. The sequence goes on from NC_060139.1 coordinate 332,736,320, forward strand.
AAGGATATGACCATAACCACTGACAAATAGAATATTATGTGGCGCTGAAATGACAAATATTGCACTGCATCTGGCCCACATTTTTGCAAGATGTTTTCGTCCCTGCAAAAACAAACAACACCATTATGAAACAACACTTCAAAAAATGCAAATGACTTAAAAACATTAATAGGGACAATGAACACAAAGCTATATTTCCACTACTTGAGACAAGACATGCCCAAATGAGTGGTTAAACAGAAATTACTGGAAAAGGAATGGCAAATAAACTTGTATAAATACAGGTACCAACTTAGAGTTTAAACTATATGCAAACACAGGAGCATTATTTTGTTAAATATTCCTTACATAACATTCACAAAACATTATCATATGTCCACTACACAGAGTGTAACAAAAAGGTACAACCAAACATTCAGAACACCTACCTTACACACAAAAGAAGGCAGTACATTATATGGACACTGCTTTGCAAATGTTTCGTGTCCACAATTTCATTTTCTATAATTCTTCATAGTACATTAGTCTTGGGGAAACACGCAGAAACAGAACATACCCGAATACCATATGAAATACTTTCTTACATGAAGTACTAAAAATGTCGTATTGGTTACATCTGATAAAGTTGTAATTCTTAGATTCAGCTTCAGTGTTGTGTGTTCAGTTTCAGCAAAGCTGGCATGCACCTCACTTCATTCCTTTACCTAAATGTAGCGTCAGTTATTTAAGTGATCATTACAGTCTTGAACACACAACTGTTTAACACCATTCATTGAGGACTATTTCCACTACAGTGCAATGTAAGTGTACACAAATGCAGAGTTAGCAAATAGCCATTTCGTATATTGATTATCATACAACAGTGGCCATGGCACTCAGATTTTATCAGAAAATACACTCCTGGAAATTGAAATAAGAACACCGTGAATTCATTGTCCCAGAAAGGGGAAACTTTATTGACACATTCCTGGGGTCAGATACATCACATGATCACACTGACAGAACCACAGGCACATAGACACAGGCAACAGAGCATGCACAATGTCGGCACTAGTACAGTGTATATCCACCTTTCGCAGCAATGCAGGCTGCTATTCTCCCATGGAGGAGATCGTAGAGATGCTGGATGTAGTCCTGTGAAACGGCTTGCCATGCCATTTCCACCTGGTGCCTCAGTTGGACCAGCGTTCGTGCTGGACGTGCAGACCACGTGAGACGACGCTTCATCCAGTCCCAAACATGCTCAATGGGGGACAGATCCGGAGATCTTGCTGGCCAGGGTAGTTGACTTACACCTTCTAGAGCACGTTGGGTGGCACGGGATACATGTGGACGTGCATTGTCCTGTTGGAACAGCAAGTTCCCTTGCCGGTCTAGGAATGGTAGAACGATGGGTTCGATGACGGTTTGGATGTACCGTGCACTATTCAGTGTCCCCTCGACGATCACCAGTGGTGTATGGCCAATGTAGGAGATCGCTCCCCACACCATGATGCCGGGTGTTGGCCCTGTGTGCCTCGGTCATATGCAGTCGTGATTGTGGCGCTCACCTGCACGGCGCCAAACACGCATACGACCATCATTGGCACCAAGGCAGAAGCGACTCATCGCTGAAGACGACACGTCTCCATTCGTCCCTCCATTCACGCCTGTCGCGACACCACTGGGGGCGGGCTGCACGATGCTGGGGCGTGAGCGGAAGACGGCCTAACGGTGTGCGGGACCGTAGCCCAGCTTCATGGAGACGGTTGTGAATGGTCCTCGCCGATACCCCAGGAGCAACAGTGTCCCTAATTTGCTGGGAAGTGGTGGTGCGGTCCCCTACGGCACTGCGTAGGATCCTACGGTCTTGGCGTGCATCCGTGCGTCGCTGCGGTCCGGTCCCAGGTCGACGGGCACGTGCACCTTCCGCCGACCACTGGCGACAACATCGATGTACTGTGGAGACCTCACGCCCCACGTGTTGAGCAATTCGGCGGTACGTCCACCCGGCCTCCCGCATGCCCACTATACGCCCTTGCTCAAAGTCCGTCAACTGCACATACGGTTCACGTCCACGCTGTCGCGGCATGCTACCAGTGTTAAAGACTGCGATGGAGCTCCGTATGCCACGGCAAACTGGCTGACACTGACGGCGGCGGTGCACAAATGCTGCGCAGCTAGCGCCATTCGACGGCCAACACCGCGGTTCCTGGCGTGTCCGCTGTGCCGTGCGTGTGATCATTGCCTGTACAGCCCTCTCGCAGTGTCCGGAGCAAGTATGGTGGGTCTGACACACCGGTGTCAATGTGTTCTTTTTTCCATTTCCAGGAGTGTATTTTCAGAACAAATGTGACCTGCAAGAAACTGGTCATCATCTTAAGCAGCATAAGAAATTGAAGTCTATTACTTTGAACTGGGGAACCACAGAACAAGGATGTCACAACCTGAGTAGTCAGTTCTTCATTCAGTCTAATGATTATCCCAGTGTCAGCATAAAACAAGTAGCTGCAACAAGAAACACTGATATGTCATTATTTCATGTAAATGATAGCCTGCTACATTCATGCCATTCACAGTGTGTGCCGGCATTATGAGCATCTGATTTTCCTGCACGGTTTATTCATCGATGTGTCAACAACTGTTTTAGTGTATTTACATTGTCCAAAGATTAAGACATTTAAATTTTATGAGAGTATAAATTTTCATCAGCTGCTATTATCAAACATGAATTCTCATGAAGTTCTGAAACATATTGTAAAGATTTTATTTGAGCCAACACTGTATGATTAAGGCCTCATGTTGTTCTATCAATGCCCAACAAACACACTTACTCTGCTTTCTTAGAGAATACTCCCTCTGATCTGCTATAATATCAGTTTTTATCACTGCAATGAAACCAGCGCTTCATACATAATGGTGCTCCTCTTCATTATAGTTTAAATGGTCATTGGATTCTATATAAAAGATTATGTGATGGACAGATAATAGTAAGATGGAACAACCCTCAGCCTAAACGTTCACTGAATATAAGCTCACGAAACTTATTTGTTGGGAGCACTTAAAGGTTCTTGTGTACAAAATGCAGAGTCTTGTGCCTATACTGTGCAAGATTGGAAGTGTACCCAATGTTCCAGGGATACACCAATAGATTTAGGATTTACTGCAACGATAGTGTGATGAATGTACATGTACACTATGTAATCGAAAGTATCTGGACACTACCAAAAACATACGTTTTTCATATTACATGCATTGTGCTGCCACCATAGGTACTCCATACCAGCAATCTCAATAGTCATTAGGCATCGTGAGAGAGCAGAATGGGGCGTTCTGCGGAACTCGCGGACCTTGAACGTGATTGGGTGTCACTTGTGTCTTACGTCTGTATGCGAGATTTACACACTCCTAAACATACCTAGATCCACTGTTTCCGTGTATAAGTAAAGTGGAAACGTGAAGGGACATGTGCAGCACAAAACCATACAGGCTGACCTCGTCTGTTGACTGACAGACTGCCGACAGTTGAAGGTCATAATGTGTAATAGGCAGACATCTATCCAGACCATCACACAGGAATTCCAAACTGCATCAGGAACCAGTGCAAGTACTATGACAGTTAGGCGGGCGGTGAGAAAACTTTGATTTCATGGTCGAGCAGCTGCTCATAACTCACACATCACACTGGTAAATGCCAAATGACACCTTGCTTGGTGTAAGGAGCGTAAACATTGGATGACTGTACAGTGGAAAAACATTGTGTTTAGTGATGAATCATGGTACACAATGCGATGATCCAATGGAAGGGTGTGTGTATGACGAATGCCCGGTGAACATCATCTGCCAGAGGGTGTCGTGCCAACAGTAAATTTCAGAGGTGGTTTGGTGTGGTGGTGTTTTTCATGGAGGGGGCTTGTTTTGCATGACACTATCATAGTACAGGCCTACATTGATGTTTAAAGCACTTTCTTGCTTCCCACTGTTGAAGAGCAGTACAGGGATGGCGATTGCATCTTTCAACACGATCGAGCACCTGTTCATAATGCACAGCTTGCAGCGGAGTGGTTACACGATGATAATATACCTGTAATGGACTTTCCTGCACAGAGTCCTGACTTGAATCCTACAGAACACCTTTGGGATGTTTTGGATCACCGACTTCATACCAAGGCCTCACCGACCGACATCAATACCTCTCCTCAGTGCAGTACTCCGTGAAAAATGCGCTGCCATCAAGGCTAAGTGTGGGCCAACACCATATTGAATTCCAGCATTACCGATGGAGGGTGCCACAAACTTTTAAGTCATTTCCAGCCAGGTGTCTGGATACTTTTGATCACATAGTGTATCAACAATGAAGAACTTTTCATGTAATAAAGAGTTTCATGTGACATGTTGATATGTCCTGTTCCTGTTTTTCCCCATAATTAGTGAACTACGCAGAGTTGTAGAAACTGAGTTATAACCTGGAAAAAAGTGCTATTGGAGCTAGTATCTACCTGTATGCTTATGTATGAGATATATTACTCAACTTCATAAACTTACATATTATTATGCACTCAAAATTTGTGTAGTCTATGGACAGCTTTTACTTTGTCAGAGTAAATTTGACATACAGCTAATAATGAGACAGGATTTTTTATACCTGAGCAAGAATTTTTTCAGACTACGATGGGTTTACATCATGATTTTCTTTGGAAAACAGCATGCTATGCTTCCCATAATAGCAGCTTGTGTCACCGAAGATACCTCTCTCTCAGTTGCATTTGTGAAGCCATGAAACTGTTTTCATGGGTTTTTTTTATGTTCTCTTCCAGAATGCATCAGCAGCTAAAATTTCGCATCTGGATTTTAAGTAATATTACAAACCCTGTGTCACAGTTTACCATAAAGTGGACAGATGTTAATGTCTTTTGTTTGGCATTTTCAATCAGCCCTGAGGCTAAAAATGCACTCAGGGCACGCTATTAGTTGGGAGTGTTTACTTGGGTGAGCTCTGTGGATTTGCAGCCTGAGGATTGATTGAAAACAACAAAGAAGAGGTGATATTAATAGCTGTCCACAGATGTGTACATCAGCACCATAGGGTTCATTATCACGGGTAAAAAAAGAAGAATGTGTCTCAACAACATGCCAGAACAGTGTGCACCACTTTGTAATGGCACTATGATCACTGACAGCCACAGGTAGAACATGCAAGCAATGAAAAATACCCTATGATGAGGAATATATCATGGACATACATAGTGATAGGGATACCACGTCCTAACGCATATGTATTTGTTGTGTCCACAGGAAAAAGCGAAGTCTCCTATTAACAAAGTAAGAAAGAAATTCTATGGGGTTGCCACAAAAGCCACCGGGAATTAATGCAGAAGAGCGGTGGGTGATCAACTAGATGCCAGTGTATCAGCCAGAAACAACTGAAATAAGCTATAAGCATACAGAATCCACAGGGCATTACTAGACAGTGGTCTATTCATAGGCATGGAGGCAACATCCAATCCACATATGACAGTATAATGGTGAGACCAGCACTCCTTATTAGACACAGGACAGTAGGATGCATGGGAGACAGAGAAAAGGCCTTTGGTGGGGACAAAGCTATGTCATGAGAAGTCAATAAAGGGCTTAGGATGCAGAGTGTGACCATATTAAGCAAGGCACCTATTTCTCCCCACCCAGCCTCTGAAGAAGTGCATAAGCAGAGCCAATAAGGTGGCAAGAGATCTGACATTATGCCATGGCAGTAGACAGAGGGGTCAGAGAGGAAATATGAACAAAACTCTGGAGCCAGATGCTCTGGGGGCACTCAGAGTGAGTAACTGAAGATAGTAGAAGTCGGAGATGGATAGGGAAACAGCAGGCATGTTTGTCATTGTGAAGCTGCAGGCGGGCAGCAGAAATAGTCAGTCATAGGTTGCTGCAGGCAGGTAGCAATCTGACAGGATCTTAGAGAACTGTTAGCCAGCCTTGGGACTCTGTTCAGGTGGTTGCCACTGGATATCATCTTTACCATGTGCAGCTTTGGATACTCGACAACAAAACACATGCTTTCAGCCTCTTTCCTGCATTACTGTTTAGGCAATACTTTCAAAAAGTTCTGTATTTTATGGACTATAACACTACAGACTATGAGACTGCCTTAATTTTTAAGCAATTTAAAAAAAAATATTTTTATTATTAGATTGCAAAGTGAGACTAGACAAATTCTTAGTTTATGAAACTGAACTGAGCTTTAAAATCCCTGAAAATCTTCTTCTTTGTCAATTTGCTCTTCATATACGAGATGGTCTTCACTGCCTTTGAGAACATTATTTACGTTGCACTTTTTGGAAGATTTAACAAAAATGTCTTCTCTCACTCTAGACCATGACTGTTTTATCTACTGACATTCTTGGTTGATTCTAGATTGTTTTAAAGCTTCATTCGTCATGAATTCATCTTGGTTTCATTCATCGTAAATTTGTTCCATTCGTCCCTCACATACGCTTTCAATGGTTAATTATTGAGACACCAAGGGGTTGCAATTGAGAAGTAAGTCCTCCTAGATTAATAGCAAGGTCTTTATTTTCCTGTCTCAGTTTCTCTTTCACATAATTTTTTCAAATAACTACTGAACTAATCTAGCACAAGAAGAGAACTCTTCTTCAATAAAGCACACACTGTTAATCAATAATTTCATACCAGCCTTGCCCATCCAACACTTGTCATGTATGTGAACACTGCCACCTGGCAGTATTTCAGGATGTTTTGGCATTGTTTTATGCTCAGAAATGATCATTGTGTTAAGTTAATACCATCAGAACAACATGAAAGGACAACAGTGTAATGTATTTTTCATGTTCACTTGTTTTTATAGTTATAGTTTTCGCACCTTTCATGGCAACAGCTTTGTTACTCAGCACATCAAATGTCAGAGGAGTTTCATCCAAATTCTATTTTGGCTTAGTTCCACAATGGTTTTCTTTCGATGGTGAATAATAAAGTGATGGAATGATAATTTCTCTTCATACTCTTGTGGCATTTGAGTTATTTCGATTTTGGTTTGCATGCTAAGTCCACAATGCTTCATAAACTTATAGGATCAACCAACTCCATTCTTTAAGTCTGCTAAGTTCCACTGTAGCACTAGCTTATGAGCATGTATTTGAAACATTTTTGTATTAATTCCAATGCCACTTTGATGGTGTCCTTTAATCTATTTCAATATATCATCTTATAGTTTTGGCCATTTTGCATTCAGTCCTCAATTTGCACATTTAATATTCCCCCCTTTTTTCAGTTCTTTAGTAGCCTGCCAATTGCGAATGCTTTTTTCCTGTTGGTGGTGGGTCAAAATACTGCTCAGCTGCTCTGTTTCCATGTTGTTCTGCATATGCTATTACTTTCAGTTTATAGCTGACATCGTGTCAATACCATTTTTTCCATTACGAAACTAGCTACTAACAAAAATATTGTGCTGTTACTGATAACACAAATAAGTGTTCAGTGTTTGTGATGGCAGGCTGCAAGGGTGAGCTGCAGGAATTTTAAATCAAACACCAGACATTTTTATATTAATTTCAACTGTAAGATGCACCCAAATTTTGGAGGCAATTTTTTGCAGAAAAAAGTGCATCTCATAGTCCGTAAACTATGGTAGTGATCCTGAGTTCATCATTGAATTTAGCGCCTCAGAAAGTGAGTGAAATACATGGTTAGACTTTATAGCTATACAAAAACTAAAAAATGACTTCAAGTTTCACGATATTTTCATCAAAGTTCAGTGCATGAGTATACCTGGGATTTTATTACTGGTGACCTATAAAATTTTGTAACTCTTTATTCTGAGCTTTGAAAGCTATCTTTATATGTCTGTATGTAAGGGCATAAACTATAGGATGTTTTCCATTATCAAAAAATATTTTTTGGAAGATAATCTGAAACAAGATCAATATGATAAGAGGTTAACGATTCTTTGGTTATTCATACATTGCTCATTTTTGATGTGGTGGCATCCGTTTTTGCAGGATGTGCACTTTATCCAAATGTCTTCATTACACCAGCAATGTTCCATATTTTATTTTAGAAATAAATTTCTCCAAGCTAAAAATGACAAGTTTTTGATGACTTTTCTTATAAATAAAATAGTGTGCTTCTTAAGACAAAGAAATTCTGCACCTATATTCATCCAACTTCTGCTCGTCATTTACATCTAACTTATTTGTTTACGTATGTTTTCACTGTGTATTATAATCCTTATGCCCAACAATAAGATTGTATCATTCACTTAATTTGTTACAAGCAACATGATCTTTCATCATATTTGTAACTGTGAAAATATACTGCAAATCATTAAATTAAAAATGAGATACTTATGGAATATGTGAATGATCATTATACTTCAGTTTTCTGCAGTTTCTTGTCACAAAAGATGTGTAGTAAACACTATCATTCTCACAGTTCAGTTCAAATAACATGGTGCAAGTACAAATGCCTGTTGTCTTGGTGGAAACTGTACAAAAGCATTTCTTAAGCTTAATGGTCTTCCATGTGAGAAATACACCAGAGCCTTGTGAATCTAGCCTTAGTTCCTGTGGCTATTTTTTGTTTTGGCAAAATAAAGTGATCAACTAATTCTGGAGTCAATGATCTTCAATAAGCATTTTGTCCCCTGGCATCAGATAACAGCACACATACAACTAAGGTGTAATCTTGATCACGATAAGCCCACGGCTGACAATTATAATGAAAACCACCTTAACTGTATTATTACACATTTATTGTGCTACAACCAATTTTGTTTCTTTGAACACCTTCATGTTGCCTGGAGTTAAACAGAACAGGAACCTAGGCTAAAGCAACAGTATTTTAAAGAATAAAATCGGGGAACACACTGATAAACTTATAATAAATGCTTGCCTAGTTGTGCTGAAATCAGCACATAGATAGTCTGGTTCTTGTGTGTCATGTTAAAGACAACATCCAAGAACTCTGATCGTAAACATTCTGCCTATATGGCTTGGTGGATGTATGGTGAGCCAATATGGCATGCTGCATACAGTAAACTGCCAAGAGAGGGCTGCTTCCTGACAGAGGTATACATGTAAACATAGTATTTGACCTCTGTTGAGTGCAACAATTGGCCATGCAATTGTAACTGCTACAAGCAATGATTAAACCTTAAGCACAGTACCAATTTTATAGAGTGCACGATTAATGCAAACAATTGGAAAGTACAACTGAGTAAATGTTAACAGTACAATTATGCACAATAACAATGGAACAGGCAACAGTACTTGCACTAAATTGTATCATCATTTGACAACTACGACAGTAAGTTAATAAATATACAGATGCAGAATAATTATGTAAAATATATCTGGAATGATAATTTTCATCTCTCAGAATGATCATAAGTTATTAGTAATGTCACTACAAGAGATGGGCTGCCATTTAAGAACATAGAAAAGCTAAGGCAACCAAGCTGATGGTTGTGGTACACTGTTAATAAAATTACAAGTGAGGTGTTTTAAGTTAGCTAAAATTATTTACAATGGAAGAGATCATAAAGCAGTGGTTACACAGAGCTACATCATTAGGTTGATAACACCATACAAATTATTACACAACTGATTGGTAAAGTAATTACATATAGTACAACAGGACCATTAACTGATCAAACATAGCGATCATGACCATAGAATAAAAGCCATTACCACAAATAACATCTTGTCACAAAATGTATAAAAAACTGAAAATAGCTGAACAAGGTGGTTTCAATTGTTTGGATTAATTATGAAGTAGCTTTTATTCTTTATCAGTTCCGTACTTTTGCATAATAGTAGCAAGTTCAAGGCCAATGGCCCTGCTCTGTTAGTGACACTGGTTCCAGTCTGATCACTGAAGTTAAGTGCCACTGGGCTTAGCTAGAACTTTAATGGATCACCATCCATGTCTGCAGAGCACTGCTGACAAGCAGGGTGCACCCAGGCCTTGTGAGGTCATTTGAGGAGATATTTGACTGAGAAGTAGTGGCTCTGTTCATGAAAACAGACACCAGGAGAGCAATGAGCTGACCACATGCCCCTCCTTAACTGCATCCAGTATGCCTATTGGCAGAGGATGACACGATGGTTGGTCGGTATCACTGGGTCTTACTAGGCTTGTTCAAACAGAGTTTTACAAAGTTAAATATAGCTAGACTTTAACTGACAATATATGACAAGCTACCCAGTTTATTTTGCCACTCCACACGTTCAATGACAACATGTTTTCCTGTAATAGCTTTTATTCATTGCTCACAGTCAATTGCTCACAGTCCCTGTGTGTGCAATTAATTCATAGGTGCAACTGGTTGTTCACTGTTTTTATATATCTACATCAGTGCAACCATGTATAGCTTTGCTGTCTACCCCTTTATTGTATAGACGTGTTGTTAGTAACACACAAAAAACTACCCTGTTCGGCTACTCTCAATTCTTTTACACACTCAATGACAAGATGTTACTAGTGGTAACTGGTTTTATCCTGCAGTCATGATGACCTTGCATGATCACAATTATTGGTTCTGTTTTACTATTTGTGATTACTTCACAATCAGTTGTATAGTAACTCAAATGAATTTATCAACCTAACAAGGATACAGCTTTGTGTAACCACTTGTTTACATTCTCTTCCAATGTAAATAATTTTAGCTAACTTTTAATTTTATTACCAGAATATGATAACCATCAATTTAGTTCCTCTAGCTCTTACATTTTTAAAAACACACACAGCCCTTGCAACAGCATTACCAATAACTTATGATCACTCTTTGAGGCCAAAATTATTCCAGATATAATTTACACAATTATCGTGTAACTGTCTATTTATTCACTTACTGTTATAACCGTCAAATGACAGTGCGATTTGGTGTAAGTATTGTCACTTGTTCCATTATTACTGTACTTAATTGTGTAGTTAACTTTTGTTTGGTTCTACCTTTCAATAGTTTGCATTAATTACGCACTCTAATATTAATTCTGCACTTTAGGTTTAGTCATTGCTTGTAACAATTGCACACTCGACTGTCACACTCTAAAGAAGCCAAGTACTATATTTACTTGTTTACCTCTGTTGGGGTACACTTTACTGTACACAGTATGCCACATTGGCTCACCATACTTCCACCAAGCCATTAGCACAATGTTTATGATCAGCATTCTTGGATGTTATCTTTAACATTACATATAACAACTAAACTGTCTATGTCTCAACTTCAGCCCAACTTGGTGAGGATTTAGTCTAAGATTGTTATCAGTGTGAGTCTCCTATTTTATTCATTAAAACACTGCAGCTTAACCTAATTTCCTGTGTGTTTAACTGCAGGCAACCTGGAGGTGTCCAAAGAAAAGACACCACCCATAACATAATAAACGTGTAACAAATACAGTGGAGGTGGTTCTCATTAATGATTAAGATAGATGTGGGAACTGAAGGAGGCCATGGTGACCATTATTGGCACTGTTAGACCTATTCCCATACAGTGACTGCCTGGTCTGTCCAATACTGCTCTTCCCAAACTCAGAAGAAAAGCTACTGAGATGCAAATCCTTAAGAAGACAAAAGTCCCACAAGAACTTAGATCTGAAGAGCACTTTCCAGAATTCACCATCTATATGCCTCAAGTTGTGCAAGCTACCTTGTATCTGTCTTCAAGTCACACAGATATTTGATGTCACTGAGAAGACCCATCTGATTCGAAACCCAGGGTTTGACCATCATTTTTGTGGATGGTTCAGAATCTACCACATCCAAAAGAGGACAAAGGGAAATGTAACCAAATCTGTAAGAAGTAGGGTTATCATGAAAGTGCTGCATGTGGGTGCGATGCAAAGGAAAAGAAATACAACATTTTTTACACTCCCCACTCCATGCTTTTAAAGGCAGTCTGAAAGACTTGCATGAAGACAGCAAGTACTATGATCTGGTTGTCAAATTTAAGCATTTATCTGTTATACACTGAATGTGTATAACTAAAAATATTAATAATAGTAATAACAACAATAAAAATAGCACCACAGAGAAATGTGATACTACCAGACATAGCTAAGTGTGCCATACTACGCTTCCAACTAAGACTCTAGCTAACCAAGGAAAGGCAAAGGACATCATTTCTAATATTATAATCAAATCTTTATCACTGTAGGCTTTCCCGGCTGGAGACCTGAGAAACCATCAAATCTTTATCAGTTTGCATTAAAAAAATATTTCTTTTTTAAGATGACATTCACTAAAATGAAGTTGCATTATCCTAGTTCCAAGACCATAGAAAATAATCCACATTTGTCTTCATAAGTTGGGTTGCACTAGCATCTTAAAATGCGAGGCTGAAATTGTGTGATGTCATGAACAGTTATTTTGTATTTTAAATAATTTATCTGTTTTTAGCTGGTACTTACTTCAATCTAAATAAAGCAGTGAACCATGAACAAAATCCTTTGTCTATTAAAACACTCGAATCTAATGATGCAAGAGAATCAGCTTCAGTGGATGTGTTCATCTCATCCGTCCTTGCATAGAAGAGCTGAGTCCATCTGTGAAGGAAAGCTTTTTTAATAAAATCATGTCAGTTAAAACACAATGTGGTGATGGTAAATATAAACAGTGAACTAAACAGCAGACAAAATTACACAAAGGGAGAGTCAAATTTTGCAAAATAAATGAATAAATTAGAATAAAACAATAGTCTAATGAGGTTGTGACATAAAATGCATTCAAAATAAAAAAGTCAATTTTTTCCTTTATGTCAGAGATGTTTATAGAAAATAAGATGACACAGGAAATCTGGATTTAATAATTTTATAAAAAGAGAAATAGCAGAGTGAGAAAGGGTGGGTGATGGAGTGGAGGCAGGAAGAGCAACATAATTCAGATACACCTGAATAGTGAACAAGGTTGTCAACAAATACAAAGGCTATTCATAAAGTAGGAAACGTTTTGGCACTAAAAAAAACTAAGTACATGAAATACATTTTATTATATACATCTGAAAGAGCGACTGACATACTACTTTTTCACATAGTCACAAAGCACATTGAGGCACTTATCATAGCGGTGGACAAGCTTTGAAAGACCTCCGTCATAAAATTCTGCCGCCTGAGACTTCGGCCAGTGAGTCACGCCTGCCCGGAGTTCCGCATCATCATCAAAGTGCTGCGTTGCAAGCCAGTTCTTCATCTTGAGAAACAAGTGGAAGTCACTTGGTGCAAGATCAAGGCTGTAGGGCGGATGAGGGAAAATTTCACATTTGAATGAATTAAGGCGTTATTTAGTGTGGTTTGCCGTGTGAGGTCGGGCATTGTTGTGCAAAAACAAAATTTTGGACGTCAGCTTTCCTTGGCGTTTGTTTTGAACTGCTCTTCTAAGGCTGTGCAGAATTTGATAGTACCGGGCAGAATTTATGGTTGCTCCACGTTCAAGAAAATCAGTAAGAAGTACATCTTGCCTATCCCAAAACACTGTTTCCATCAACTTCCTTGCTGACAAGGTTTACAAACATTTTCTTCGTTTTTAGGGTCACCCTGTGTGCCCCCACTCCATGGACTGTAATTTTGTCTCGCAACTGATGTGTTTCATCCAAGTCTCATCACCCATGTTTGCAGTAGGCCTCCAGAGATGTCAACGATGCCCCCTTTTGCTGCTTTGTAACCACTTTGGGCACCTATTGTGCACAAAATTTGTGGTAGCCTAGCTTTTGAGTGAATTTCAAACACCAAAGTCCATGAAACTTGTGGAAAAGAAAGCAAAAGCTCCATTATTGTCAAGCGACGGTTTTCACAAATCGTTTCATCAACTTTAGCAACCAGATCGTCAGTCACAATGCTTGGGCGTCCATTCTTCTCTTCTTCATTAATGTTGGTTTGGCCATTTTTAAACCAAATGCACTATTTACAGACAGAACATTCACTCATTACACTGTTTCCGTACACTTCGCACAGTTCACTATAAATTTTTATGGGTTTTAGGTTTTTGCCAACAAAAACCGTATCACAGACCACACCTCGCAACTGGTGGGATTTTCAATTGTAGCGCACATTTCAAATTCAGATATCACAAAAACCAGATGTGCAGATACATTCCCACTGTCACGGATGGATGCCGACTGAGCTGCCAAGCATGTAAAGACCAAAATATATGCAATCGGCGCACACCTAGTGGCGTCAGATGGAAACATTCCCTACTTTCTGAATAGCCGTCATATACACTCAGAACTGAGAAGAAATTTAAGCTACAAAACCAACATAGAAGGAAGGAAGAATAGAATTTAACGTCCCATCATAGAAAAGGTTGCTACAGACAAAGCACAAGCTGTGATTATGGTAGTGATACAGAAGAAAATCAGCAACACCAGAAGCATTCTTTTCAAAGAAACCGGCCCAGAATTTTCATCAAGCAAATTATTGAAATGACTGGAAACCTAAATATGAATGGCCTGATAGGGATTTTAACTGCTATCAGTTTGAAAACTAGTCCATTGGGCTAAACACCATGCCACCCCACTCAATGTAAACATCAAGTTGAAAATAATGGAATTAACAAAGCAATGCCTACAAGATTGATTCACTCTTCTTCCCGTCACTCATCATTACTGCATCTACAGCTACATTTACTGTCATTAATTTGAATGTATAAAAACCGGTGTGACTCAATTACAAAGAGTGTCTGGGATTCAATTCTAGGTCAGCCAATCTGACACTTATTTCTGACATCGATTTGTGTACACACAAAAAAATGCAAGCTGCATGGTGGGGCCCATGTTACCCACTAGATATATCACATTCAATAGGACTATGACTAGTAAATTAACCCCTTGGCCCACCTGCCATCTCCCAATTGCTCACACTATAGTAAGCAAGAAAGTTGGTTGTGCATTGAGCCCTCTAGCTTTTTAGCCATGTGCCCGAACCTGCACAGAGTACATGTATGGTATGGCACATATATTTTGGTCCAACCTCAGGACCTGTGAAATAATAATCGACATTTGGGCATAACCAATAACTATAAGATGTCTGTGAAGTAAATATGATTGATTTACCAGTGAAAATAAATTATTTATTATTTGAAAGTGGATAATGTATCAGTAACAATTTGTAAATCAATACTTAGTTCAAATTGTGTTTTCGGAATACTCCTAGATAACTGGTAATCTTCAACAGTGCGATATTTTTCAAAACAATGATATAGTGTAACACAACTCGACAATTTTTATATTCCCAGACCATTTCACTTTGTTTCTTATTTCTTTCACGTATTTTGCAAGCTCTTTTTGGACAATTTTTCGATGATGTGGGAGCCATATGATTTAGAAAGTGAGCCCCCCCGTTGTATGTATATCTCATTGGTACATCTCTATATGTCTATAGCAGCTCTCATCTTATATAAACTTGTGACAGTATGTTTCATAATAATGCTTCTGATATTTGAAGTCTATACTCAGTTTAATTCTGTTTTAATAGCTTTTTATTGTACAGACTATATGATTTATAGGTGCCATAACAAATATGCAAAAAAATTTTGGTACATCAAAACCCACTAATATACAACCTTGGCAGTCAATACCAAACATTCCCCTGTTGTAACCAACAACACATCTTTGTTCAAAAGTATGGTTTTGTTGACTTCCATTTTGTTCAGTCATTTCTATACTTTAAGGCTTTGTAGAAATAATCTGGATATCCTCTTTATCGTTACACATCAATGCTAATTGCCATTGCAGCTTCTCGAAGTATTCTCTTTTTTAAAATTTTGCTTTAACAATATCTCCCAGCATTTTTTCTATTAATCTATCCCAACAACATCTGTTCCACTTTCAACTGACATTACAAGCCATTTTGGCATACAATACCAGTCACCCATATCAAAGTGTGTCTTAGAGTGAGTGTAACAACTCAATCACAACAGCTTCAGATGCATTATAATCAAAATCTCTTATCGTTTCCTGAAAATACTTTGATTTATAGCAATGGCTCAAAGCTGCTTCTCACAGTGTATAAAATTTTAACCCAAAAGTACCGATACTTAGAACTATGCCACTGGAGAGATTTTTTGCAGATAACTGTTTTATTATATGTTCTTTTTTCTGACATAATAGTTATATGGGTTATTTGATTCTTTCAGGGACCACAATCAACAAGTGTGAATGCAACAAAGGAGTACACATTACTGAAGTAAGAGATTATCAAGAATTGTTGAACCCCAAATCCGACTCTGACCCTCGTCGTCATTGTCAGATTGTTTTGCATGCCGACATGAGCCAGGGTCATAATCTTTGCACATGGTTTGCACAAAGTGCCACAAGACAGGCTCTCAGTTATTGTTTCTAGCCTAACTTACTTCCTGAGTCTCACTCATGGTTGGAGGTGAAAGGGTTAAAAAATCTATTACAGCAAAATCTATAATGCACATAACCTGAACAAAGAGTATGAAAAATAGTAGAGGAAACATTACAGAAATGGCATTTTTCACATTAATTGCAATTAGATTTTTCTTGTAACTAACAAATGTACAAGCTGCTATTGGCACGGAAGTCCTGTGATACAAAGCAGACATTTGGATGTACTTCAACAACTTTCAGATGCCTTGACCACACTTTTTGTCATTTACACAATCACCTTACACATTTTGACAGGGTAAGTTTCAAAGGCTACAAAATGCAATACAAAACAAAACTGATTTGGCGACATTTAACATTTTCATATCTTTTGACACCACTTTCATTTTATTGACTTTGAAAATGACAATGTACAGTACAGTACAGTACAGTACAGTACAGTGATTTTGGAAATAATAAAAGTGTGGTCAAGACATCTGGAAGTTGTTAAAGTAAAATATGTGCATTGTTACACAAATGTTACTTACCGTTCCTCTGTCTTCTGGACCAAGGCAAGCCTGCCATAATTCCAAGCTCTTTTCCTCAAAATGGCAAAGAGTAGCAACAAGAGCTGAAAGAAAAACTAAGTATGAATATTCAATTGGGCCAAACAAATTATATACAATAAAACAAAACAAAAGAACACTAAAAAAGGAGGGGAACTTACCTTTATTTATATGGCGCAAAAATTCATTCCAAGTGCCCCAACTACACCACTATTAATCTCTCTTCATTAAATTTCAAAAATAAAGTTAAATCCAAAATTTTGAAATAATATCCCAACTGGGTTTGGCTAACTTTTCACAGTAACAAACACTTAACTGTCCACAGATACATAAGAATGTTCAAAATGTTGAAAAATACACTGTTCTGAATGCTTCTGCGGAATACACAGAGCACTACCGTTCAAGATAGCCTTCCCACCCTTACCCTGCTCTCCTCACCATCATTGTAAATACAAGACAATTGTTTAAATTATTTAACAACACTGTGTACATCTGTGTTACCATTAAAGGCCATGGTTATAAGAAGGGGTTGAGTTTTTCATTATGTATTTCATAAACTGTTGTTCTATCAGCTCTGATCACTGTTCCTCCTAACACAGCAGTTCTCCTTATTTCAGTAATAACTCACATGGGGTGGGAGTATTTACTAATTTTATTTTCCTGCAATAGAACGTACTCTATTAGAGCACCAAGCTCCCTGCACCTGCAGTCTAGATCTTTCAATGTTTGATAGATATGAACACACTGTAGCTAGTTTTGTAGACTAATTTCTGTTTAACCCACTGACTGGATTTCCAGTTTACATGAAGCAAGAGAACATGAGATTCATTCAGTGAGAAATGAGAGAAAATAATAATAATAATAATAATAATAATAATAATAATAATAATAATATTTTGGTGATCCACTGTGGAATTGGGACAGTAGCCGATCAGATAATTACCATGGAAATCACTAAACAGTTTTGAGAAGTTATTTTATTTAGATGACAACCAGTTTCAGCATCTAAAAACACCAAGTTGACTTTACAGACAGAAGGTGAAGCATAATAATAGAAGCCCTTAAAATCTACAGAATGCAAAAAAGGCTCTGAGCACTATGAGACTCAACTTCTGAGGTCATTAGTCCCCTAGAACTTAGATCTAGTTAAACCTAACTAACCTAAGGACATCACACACATCCATGCCCGAGGCAGGATTCGAACCTGTGACCATAACGGTCTCATGGTTCCAGACAACAGAATGCAGTTTGCAGCATTAAGTCAAGTACCTGTGCATGTACAGCACAATATCTACACATACTGGTTAGCATTGACATTCGAGTTATAACAGAACATGCCATGCATTACAAAAAACCAAAAATACATAATATACAATCAGGAAAACAAATGAATAAAACTTGTCTAGTTTTATTTATTTATTTAATTTTTTGTTTCTCCACATTCTACCTTTCTTTTTTACGTATTTTTAAATATATAAAACCTACATAATTATTATAGATGAGAAATACACTACTTTTTAGGAAAACTTTTACTCAAAGTAAAACACTGTTACAATACAGCCTATGAAGTACACAACAGTGTGCATATCTATTGTCTAAGTATTATCACTACTGGTGATACATCAGAATTACTGCCATAACTTCAAGAACACAGCCAGATGCAAAACCCAATGGTCAATGCACTGGTTTTTCTGGCTGTGAAATACAGTAGGTCCCGTTATGAGTATTAGTATTATCTCAAAATCTTTGTTGTTTTTTGCAACACACTGAATCTCACTTTATTACACTACATACTATTGGTATGTAGCATGTTTTTATTATTGACCATGATTTGGTCTTTTGTAAGCTCATACACATCTATGATGGGATTTTGTATATGATAGTGATTTCTTCTTGATATTTTAGCATGGTGAGGTGATAGCTATTTCCTTATGGTTGGATTTGTTGTTACATGCCACTTTTAGCAGGTTACATTTTTGGATCCAAATTGACATATTTTCCAGGTCATATGTGGAGTATCCAGTGTTCTTGACTACATCTCATAACACATGTTATGGTTGGTTGGTTGGTTGGTTGGTTTAATTCTAGCTTTGTAACTTTTACTTCACCACACACCTTCTGGCACATTTTATGATGTTCTTACCATACACGTGTATTTTATCATTTTTATGGAGTTTGGGTTGATGACCTGATGACAGCTGCGAGTTTTGAGTATGTTATGTGCTACTGTTGTGGGTCACAAGTTTTACCGTGAGGCTTGAGACTCCTGGCATATATAGTCTTCTGCTACTAAATTGTTTGTTTGATCACCTTTGTTTTCCTCATCATTTAGAAGGTTTTGATTTAGTACTGTTCCATCCCATGACTGGATTAAAGTATGAGGCTATTTAACAACTGTTTTTACCATTCAGAACTATTGCCCCCTTTTTGTGCCAAAATGTTCCTTAATAATTGGGCTTATAGTTTGGTGTCTTATTGGTTTCACACTTATTTCACTTTTAACTTGTTTCATTCCCACACTACCTATTGCAATGCAACTTGATACATGTCAGTTCCCATCTGGACGAGTTCATTACTTTGTAGGTAGGTTAATAGTATGATACCTTATATTCCCAAGAAAATAGTAATTACACTGTCAATCGAGATTTTGGAGAACTCCCCTTAGTTAATATAGATTTGAGGTCTTTGTTCCACTCTTGTATTTGCCCACCTATTAACTGACATAACGGACACCAAATCACACCTTTTTATTTTTTTATTTAGTATATAACATATGCCTCTCGGTATTTCATGGGTATTCCTCATATGATCTTTGCATACTATTATTCACTTAATATCTTGTTGGCCACTGGGTTTTGAATCTGGTTGCATTCTTGATGTTGCAACAACTAATTCTGATGTACATAAAAGAAAAAAGAAAGATAGAATGTGGAGAAATAAAAATTAATTAAATAAATAAACTAGACAATCTTTATATGTTTGTGTTTCTAATTGTATATTGTCTATTTTTGGTTTTTTGTAATGTTTGGCATGTTCTGTTATAACTGTGATGTCAAAATAGTTTCAGTGCTAACCAGTTTATGTACATTTCTAAACTCATCATCTAAATAAAATAACTTCTCAGAACATATGGGTGTTTGGCAATTTTCTTGGTAAATAACAACATTTTTCTGTCACTGACAAATTTGTTATGAAAAAGGCCAATTATATGACTAACATTTTGTGTGCAAAAAATCTATGAAATTTCATTACAGAAAAGTACATTCCTTTTTCTTTCTTTCTTTTTTTCCTCAGGATCAAATTCCGTCATCAACTGCAAGTACATTTTATTATGCTTTACCAGTTCCAATAAATTAATATGTCACCTTCAGAAGCCTACAATATTAGGAATACTATAAATCTTTAGACCTTGGCTATATATTTATGTGAAGTATTAAAAAGTAGCTGCTGTTGTGGTCTTCAATCCGAAGACCGATGTTGTAGCTCTCCACGCATATCATCATATGCGAGCACCTTCATATCCAAGTAACTACTGCAACCTACATCTTTCCGATTCTGCTTACTGTATTGATCTCGGTCTCCCTATACAATTTTTAACTCCCACACTCCAATACTAAATTGGTGAACCCTCGATGTCTCAAAACGTGTCCTATCAACCCATACCATCTCCTGGTTGGGTTGCGCCACAAATTCCCCACCTCTCCAATTCTATTCTGTACTTCCTCATTAGTTACATGATCAACCCATCTAATCTTCAACCTCCTTCTGTAGCACCATATTTCAAAAGCTCCTATTCTCTTTTTATCTAAACTTTTTTCATCCATGCTACACTCCAGACAAACACCTTCAGAAAAGACTTCCTAACACTTAAATCTATATTCAATGTTAACAGATTTCTCTTTTTCAGAAATGCTTCTCTTGCCGTTGCCAGCCTACATTTTATATCCTCTGTATTATGGCCATCAGTTATTTTGCTACGCAAACAGCAAAACTCATCAACTACTTAAGTGTCTTGTTTCCTAATCTGATTCCTTTAGCATCACCTGATTTCATTCAACTACTTTCCATTATCCTTGTTTCGCTTCTGTTTATGTTCATCTTATATCCCCCTTTCCAGACACTGAAATTCTTTCAACTGCTCTTCCAGCCTTTGATGTCTCCGACATAATTATAACGTCATCACCAAAACTCAAAGATTTTGACTGACTGACAGACTGATTAATTGAAGGAGGTTAAGGGACTAAACAGTGAGGTCATCAGTCCCACGATTCCAAAGTACCTCGCAGAAGAGAGAGGATCCACTGAAAGTGGACAGATACAATCAGAGGAGTCAAATTATAAAATGAAGTCAAAACACACACAGTGGAAGGTATAAAAGGGTAGCCCAAATCTACAAAACTGGGAAAACAGACAGATAAAAGAGGGGGTCATGGGTCCCAGACTGAGAAAACACGAAGAGAGGCCACAACCACCCCACCCTATTCCAGGACTGAAGCAAAACCTTACATTTGAAAATAAAAACCACTTTCACAGAGGAGTAGCGCATCAGGTGTTATTCCACTTTCGGTGGTGGTGGTGGTGGTGGTGGGGGTGGGAGGAAGAGAGCTGTCAGGGCGGCAGGGGAGGAAGAGAGCTACCAGGGCGGCAGGGGAGGAAGAGAGCTGCCAGGGCGGCGGAGGTGGGGGCGGCAGGGGGGGTGCGGGGAGGAAGAGATTTGGCAGGGCGGCGAGGGGGGGGCGGGGAGGAAGAGAGTTGGCAGGGCGGCGAGGGGGGGCGGGGAGGAAGAGAGTTGGCAGGGCGGCGAGGGGGGGCGGGGAGGAAGAGAGTTGGCAGGGCGGCGAGGGGGGGCGGGGAGGAAGAGAGTTGGCAGGGCGGCGAGGGGGGGCGGGGAGGAAGAGAGTTGGCAGGGCGGCGAGGGGGGGCGGGGAGGAAGAGAGTTGGCAGGGCGGCGAGGGGGGGCGGGGAGGAAGAGAGTTGGCAGGGCGGCGAGGGGGGGCGGGGAGGAAGAGAGTTGGCAGGGCGGCGAGGGGGGGCGGGGAGGAAGAGAGTTGGCAGGGCGGCGAGGGGGGGCGGGGAGGAAGAGAGTTGGCAGGGCGGCGAGGGGGGGGCGGGGAGGAAGAGAGTTGGCAGGGCGGCGAGGGGGGGGCGGGGAGGAAGAGAGTTGGCAGGGCGGCGAGGGGGGGCGGGGAGGAAGAGAGTTGGCAGGGCGGCGAGGGGGGGCGGGGAGGAAGAGAGTTGGCAGGGCGGCGAGGGGGGGCGGGGAGGAAGAGAGTTGGCAGGGCGGCGAGGGGGGGCGGGGAGGAAGAGAGTTGGCAGGGCGGCGAGGGGGGGCGGGGAGGAAGAGAGTTGGCAGGGCGGCGAGGGGGGGCGGGGAGGAAGAGAGTTGGCAGGGCGGCGAGGGGGGGCGGGGAGGAAGAGAGTTGCCAGGGGGGGCGGGGAGGAAGAGAGTTGCCAGGGGGGGCGGGGAGGAAGATAGTTGCCAGGGGGGCGGGGAGGAAGATAGTTGCCAGGGGGGGCGGGGAGGAAGATAGTTGCCAGGGGGGGCGGGGAGGAAGATAGTTGCCAGGGGGGGCGGGGAGGAAGATAGTTGCCAGGGGGGCGGGGAGGAAGATAGTTGCCAGGGGGGGCGGGGAGGAAGATAGTTGCCAGGGGGGGCGGGGAGGAAGATAGTTGCCAGGGGGGGCGGGGAGGAAGATAGTTGCCAGGGGGGGCGGGGAGGAAGATAGTTGCCAGGGGGGCGGGGAGGAAGATAGTTGCCAGGGGGGGCGGGGAGGAAGATAGTTGCCAGGGGGGCGGGGAGGAAGATAGTTGCCAGGGGGGCGGGGAGGAAGATAGTTGCCAGGGGGGCGGGGAGGAAGATAGTTGCCAGGGGGGGCGGGGAGGAAGATAGTTGCCAGGGGGGGCGGGGAGGAAGATAGTTGCCGGGGGGCGGGGAGGAAGATAGTTGCCGGGGGGCGGGGAGGAAGATAGTTGCCAGGGGGGGCGGGGAGGAAGATAGTTGCCAGGGGGGGCGGGGAGGAAGATAGTTGCCAGGGGGGGCGGGGAGGAAGATAGTTGCCAGGGGGGGCGGGGGGGAAGATAGTTGCCAGGGGGGGGGCGGGGAGGAAGATAGTTGCCAGGGGGGGGCGGGGAGGAAGATAGTTGCCAGGGGGGGGGCGGGGAGGAAGAGAGTTGGTAGGGGGGGGGCGGGGAGGAAGAGAGTTGGTAGGGGGGGGGGGGGGGGTGAGGAGTGAAGAAAACTGGATTTATTTCTTTTCATCAGTCCTTTACCGTACAGCAAACACTGATGAGCCAAAACATTATGACTCTGCTTAATAGCAGTTGTTCCACATTTAGCAAGCAACACTGCAGTTATTCTGGGTGGCATGAATTCAACAAGTTCTTGGTAGGGTTTTAGAGGTAAGTGACACCAGATATCTATGCACACGTTACGCAATTCTCAAAAATTGCAGGCCAGTGGTTTGTCAGTTTTATATGCATCAGTTTTTCGGTGTAAGTTTCCACAAATCAATCACTTGATCAAGTTCAAAACACTAAAACTGCGAAGTTAGATTACATGTTATCAAACTACTCTTCTGAATCAATCCAGTCTCTGAATTTAACCTCCTTAACACTTTGGTGACCATGCCCAACCACCGCCTGGGCCACAAAGCTGTATTCGAAAGGACACAACAGAGTATCTCTCAGGTCGTGATGTTCTTTACGTGCAAGCCACCTACTGCTCGAAAAGTCTACTCACTTCATATGAGAAAACTGCATGGACCTCTTGCTACCTGTCCGTTGACAGGTGCAGGCTTCTGGTAATTTCTGGAATCATTTCAGGAGAAACAATCGCAAACAAATGACTGAGGAAATATGTGCTCACATTTTTTTGTAAGTTTCTTGCACGTACTCATTAGGTTCTGCCATCTGCCTAATTCTACTACAAATATGACACATTTGTTACATGAGCAAGAAATGTTGAAAGCTCAACAGGATGGAATAAATGATTCTGGGTTGCAGGGAGAAATATCTGAGTGGGAAAAATCTGAAGAGGATTCATATTCAAGTACACTGAACATTGCTACAATTTTCCATCGCTAATATTTTTGCTACCCACACTGCTGCTGCAATTACAATTTAGTTCAATTTTACTTGTGTCTTAATCTCTTCTTTTTTATAGATGAATCTCATGATGAAGCAGATCCAACATGGGTTTTCAAGATTTGCTTGAAGAGAACGAGACAGTTTAGTTGTAAAACAAGCTGGAAAGAATCAATTTGGTGTAGTCCTGATTGCAACATACCTCTCTGCATGTCATAATTCTTCAGGACTTTCCATGCTAAAGCCAATTACATACAAAATTGCTCAGGAACTCACCTCACATATTTTTAAGGATAATTATATTTTTTGCCATCATTATTGTAACATTTGTACCCAATCAAAGAACTAAAATAAGAAAAATAAACCTTTAAGCTTGCTCTTTTTCAGTGTGTATTATTTTTCAGATAACATATTTACTCAAATCTAAGCTGCACTTTTTTTCCGGTTTTTGTAATCCAAAAAACCACCTGCAGCTTAGAATCGAGTGCAAAGTAAGTGGAAGTTCTGAAAAATGTTGGTAGGTGCCGCCACAACTAACTTCTGCCGTCGAATATATTCACCGCTACACAGGCATGCTTTGCAGGCACAAAGATAAATACTGGTGCCAAAACCTCTGCATCAATAAATAAATTAAAAGAAAAGGTAGAATAATGTAAACATTATGCCATGTATTCTTTCGTGTTTGCTGCTATCTCATTTAAATCCTGTCTGCCTAATAAACTACGAAACCAGAGTGAGACAACAGCAAATGTTGAAGAATATACGTATCATGTCATGTTTATCTTCGTATTATTCTTATGCTCAATAGTGATACAGTCAGAAATGAAGCACAGCAACTGACTAGATTTTTAAATCTAAGATGACTAATTTCTGTGCAGAATGTGATGTACTAAAGAGGCGTCTGCAAAGATTTTCAAATGGAGAAAAATTTTTGCTAAACTCTCATTCAGAACATCATCTATCATACACAGTCTATTATTTGGTTCTTGTTGATCATTATCAAAGAAATCAGCAGTGTAAGTAACAACAAATAGCAGTCTCTTGCCATTGTTTCGCTAATGAGACAATTCCTCTCCTTTTTAATAGTAAGTGGCGGTAGTGCACACAAAAGCTAGCCATGCCGCAGGCAGCGACAGTCGTAAACACTCATTATCAGTGCAACAAACAATGCATGACAGTACAATAGTGCATTTTCAGCTTAGAGGGATGTAAACACCTATAACAAAGAGAACGGCACTTATCAGATCAAAGCAAAATCAATTCAAACCAGACGAAGCATCTGAAAAAGGAAGGGTAGCCGTATCAACACAGACGGAGCGCCTGACACATAGCAACAGCTACTTGGTAAAGCTTAACTGTTAAGATTACGACTCGAACCAAACTACTGCAGCTGTATCTTCATCCATTCGACCTAAATTGTCTCTCATGTTTCAATGGATCAACTTTGTTTCGACCTGGAGGTGCGGTCTAAAACTTCTCTCTCCTTTTGAATTTCGAGTCTCAAAATTCAGGTGTGGCTTAGATTCGGGAATTTTTTTTTCCCCTTGAATTAGAGTCATTTTTCAGGTGCAGCTTAGATTCGAGTAAATATGGTAGCAAACACAAATTTGCCAGCTGATTTCAAATAATGGCACAAATGGGTAGTTTTCTGGGCCTAAAATTTTTCTAAATGGCTGGACCTCAAAATGTTAAGGAAATTTTTACAATACATCACAATTTATTTTAATTTTCCAATATAATTTCCATTACACAACACTGTCAATTAACAATAAAGAATCTCTCCACAGACATAACTAAGAATCTTTTACTAACAGAAAACTATACATACACTATATTAGTTTGGTGTGTAAGTTCATAGTGTTTCTCTATAAGTTTAATAAACACAACAGATAAACATAACAGATACTTTAGTAACCAATACTATATTCTCCACTATTTACAACAGTCAGTCAATTCTGTGACACTAGAAATTGTAGTTTTGTGGTGAAGAACTCGTCTAACTATGTTCATAGTGCATTTTCCTCTGGAAAGGAAGTTCCTTGAAGGTTGTTCCACTCGATAGAACGTGGAAAAGGTGAAAATCTGAGGGCTCCTCAAGATCAGGTGAATAAGGTGGGTGCAGAATGACTTCCCAACCCAACTCCTGTATAGTGTTTTTTGTGTCTCACAGAATGTGGGCGAACGTCATTGTAGAGTAGCATCACTTCAGTCTTCCTGGTCATTGCTTTTGACTGCACCTGCAAGGTGTCTCAGCTGTTGTCAAATGTCTGCAGTGGTGGTTACATCTCAGGGGAGCAATTTTTAGTGCACCACACCACCGCTGTCCCACCAGAGGTATAACATTATCTTTTGTGGATGCAAGCAGTACTTTGTATGGCGAGTTGCTGCTTTCTTTGGACTCTACCATTCCTTTCTTTTCCTTACATTATGTATTTCTCGTCACCAGTAATGATACAGGATAGGAATGTTTGGTTATGTTCATGAGCCAATTGATGACAAGCAAGCAGAGATGCACATATGGCCAACTGCTGATTTTTGCGATTGTGTCTTCGAGAATGCGGTACCCATTCACCCAATTACTAACCTTACCCACTCCACGCAAATGTCGTACGATGGTGAAATGATCACAGTTTGTCACGTTTGCCAGTTCATGTGTACACTAACATGAATCATCATGGATCTTCAAACCTCTAAGGTCTTCCTGAATGTGGAGAGTCACCAATATCAAAACAATCCTCCTCAAAATGAGAAAATTATTTTCTTGCCATGCCCTGTCCAATGGAATTCTCCTCACACACAATATCAATGTTTCTGGCTGCCTCCACTGCTGTCCTCCCTCTATGGAACTCAAACAGAAGACTGTCAGAAATGATCCAATTTCTCCACTTGGTACTTAATTTTCTAGCATCTACAGCTCCATTCACTGCCTCCAAATGATAAAATGACAATATGTCAACTCAAACAGCAACACTGAACTACAAATAAAAAATGACAATCGATAAATAAACCCATAGCAACCAGAATACCAACATGCAAAACAAAAATGCTGCTAAATTCTACACCAACCTAATATTTGACAGTGAATGCTCAACAGGAATGAAAGTAATATTGGAATTGTCCAAAGGAAACATTACAGGGCTGGTAATACCTTACTGTACAAAAATTATTTATCACATAGGGTCAGCAGTAACACTACAAGCTTCTTCTCCATCTATGGTCTTATCCACAGGAAAATCACAGTTGGATAATCATAATGAAATACAGAATGATAAACTATGCCCAGTCAGTGCAAAAAATGGCAACTTTTTTGAGTCTGAAGAAACAAAACAATTCCCAAATAAAGAGAAATAACCTGATAATATCCAACTGCAAGATTAATTGTAAGCTTCTGGCACCCAACATTTTGTTTATAAATCTAAGAGATTCAAACACACAGTTACAGGAGTAGGGTATGCAAATGTAAGCCTAAGATTTGTTGGACAGTTTCTGGGAACATGCAGTGCTTCTTTCAAGTTAATTCCATATTAGATGCTAGTGTGACTAATTCTAGACTACTATTCCAGCTTTTGAAGTCTCTCAAATGACAGGCACTGAATTCAGTTATATGCAGCTAGGATAAGTGGTTGATACAAAAGTTTAACAGAGATGCTCAGGAAATGTAAGGGTATATACCAATAAATATAGGCAGTCATTGCTGACACCCCTCTCCCACTCCCACTCAGTAAGTGAAATTAACAGAACAGAAATTTGTTAATATTGGTACATAACACTCTCCATCATGCACTGTACAGTGGCTTGCACAGTACATATCTACACGGAAACACACACTCAATTTGCCTTTTAAACTTTCTAAAAACTATTCATCACACTTCCTGGCAGATTAAAATTATTTGCCAGACCAAGACTTGAACTCTAGACCTTTGCCTTTTGCAGGCAAGTGTTCTACCAACTGAGTTATCGAAGCACAACTCACAACCTTCCCTCAATGCTTTAATTCTGCCAGTGCCTAATTTCCTATTCTGAGGATGGGTCAGGAGTCGTACTTTGATAACTCAGTCAGTAGAGCACTTTTCCGAAAAAAGACTATGGTCCAGAGTTCCGAGTCTTGGTACAGCACACAGTTTTAATCTGCTAGGAAGCTTCATATCAGTGCACACACTGTTGCAGAAGGGAAAATTCATTCTGCAAACTGTCAGTTTTTGTAAGTGTCTTCTGGAAGCTGTGCATATTCATTACAAAAATTGCCATTGATTTAGTACAGTCTAGACCAGTGGAAAGAAGTCATGTGGGATAGATCTAGATTGTAGGGCGTGGTTACAAGGAACTGTCAAGCAATTACAGAGTTATTACAAACTGTAAATAATATTTTTGTGAGTTTTATGCCTGAGTAAACTGTCAGTATTCAGTCTTTGCTAGATGGTTTGAAGCATAGCTGGAACCATGCAGCAATGTATGCAACCTAAATTAAGATATATGTATATGCTCCAAGAATGTGTCAAATGATGAATGTTAGGTTTCATCTCCTTTGGCATTGGAACAACTACAGTAGATACTCAATTTTATATTTCATAGCAGTTAGTCCATGACATTGTTGGTATAAACTGGTTGCCAGTGGTTGTGAAATGAGTTTACTTTTTTGTGGTTCTGGAAATATAAAATTATGGGCAAAAGAAGCAGGCCACCTTTAACACAACTGTTCTCACATTTGCCCTACCTTCGATATTTACAGTTTTCAAGTGATGAGACTCAACTATTTTGGCACTTACAGTTCATACATGTCAGAGTGGCAACTGTCACGCTGTAAAAAGAGGATACCAAAATGGCCCAGTTTCATCCACATCTATATAATTGAGATTGAAGTCTGACTTGTTCATATCCTCAATTAAATTACATGGTATTTACAAAGATTTCCCTCCAAAGAACTTAAATGATTGTTTACAGCAATGAACCTGGTATATTGCTTTAACTACCTGGTAATTACTATCCAACATGTTTTGTATCAGTTCAAGTATTTCCTTCCCCTGACTTACTGAGCAGCACAACATATAGTTTTTCATCAGCTCCTTCTTTCTAGTCTTATTTTGCACCTTTTGCCCTGGAGTGTCAAACAATTTCTGAGCTTGTTTGATTGTATAAATGCTTTTGACCATGCTATCCAAAGTACTGCAGCTATCGAACTTTCAATGTCTTTCAGATATTTTCACTGATTTGACCAGAGAGGGGAGAGGAGACTGATGGGGGGGGGGGGGGGGAAATACTGTAGGTGCATTGATAGACAAGAAGGTGTGTGTAGTACTGGAGTGGAAACAGGGAAGGGGATAGGTAGGTGGAGGAAACGGACTAGTGGAGGCGGAGACTAAGAGGGTTACAGGAATGAAGGATGTGTTGTTGAGAGAGTTCTCCCTGTGCAGTTCAGAAAAGCTCGTAGATCCAGATGGCACAGGCTGTGAAGTTGACACTGAAATAAGGCACATCATGTTGGTGGACAGCAGGTTCAGCAACTGGTTGGTCCAACTGTCTTGGTTACAGCACCAGCAGCCATACATGTGAACAGAAAGCTTGGCAGTTGTCACGCCCACGTACAAAGCAGCACAGTGATCGCAGCTTCGTTTGTAGATCACATGACTGGTTTCACAGGTAGCTATGCATTTGATGGGATAGGTGATGCCTGTGACTGGACTGGAATAGGTAGTTGTGGTGGAAGGATGTGAGGGACAGGTCTTGCATGTAGATCCATTGCAGGCATGTGTGTTGTGAGGCAAGGAGTTGGTAGCAAGGGTGGAGAAGGGATATTGTGTAGGTTCAGTGGATAGCTGATCACCAACGTGAGAGGGGTGTGGAGGATATTCCTCATTTCTGGGCATGCTAAGAGGTAGTTTAAAACCTGGCAGAGAATGTGATTCAGTTGCTCCACTCCTGTGTGGTACTGTGTCAAGAAAGTAATGCACCTTTGTGAACAGATAGTGGGTATTTGGTAGGTGGTCTCACCAGTCACCTATTATCTGTGTAGGAAGTAAGAGGAGTTAGGTGACTGAAGAAATCATCTACCAAATACCCATTGTCTGACCACAAAGGAGCACTACTCTCTTTAAACAGTACAACCCAGGACTGTAGCAACTGCATCACATTCTCTGTCAGGGTTTCAATTAGCTGTTGCCATGCCCTGAAATGAGGAATATCCTCTTCATCCCTTCGACACTGGTGGTCCGCCATCCACCGAACCTATGCAATATCTTTGTCCACACCTACTCCACCCCTATTCTCAATCCCTTGCCTCATGGCTCATAAACCCGCAATAGACCAAGATGCAGGACCTGTTCTATAAATGCATCCACCACCACCACCACCACCACCACCACCACCACCACCACCACCACCACCTACTCCAGTTCGATTACATCCCCTCAAAGACAGGGTTACCTGTGAAAGATATGTGAACTACAAACTAAGCTGCAATCACTATGCTCTCACATGAAGCACATTATCTTCCTCACCCCTATTTTGCTATCCCTCCGCCATCCCATCCCATCCCCATGCCGTGCTGTGCCATACCGCCTGCTTACCCCGCCACCACCTTCCCAGATCGCTGCAGTTGTAGTCTGTAGTAGGAACATATTACCTTTCTATTCGCAAGTAACTTTTGTCCAAAAGCTTAAATGTTTAGCCACCTCTATGTGGTGAGTAACAATCTATTCCTTTGCATTACAGTGTCAAGATTTAGTCAGTTTACAGAAAACTTCCCCATACATGAGCCACACACATCCCATACAGCATGCAAATCAATTCTGGGAGTCCTAACTCTCAGTTCAGTTTTACAACAGAAAGCACAGATCCAAACTCTCCAATGAGTTCCTCTTTCCTCACTAAAGAAGAAACCAAAGATTGACAAAGCTAGCAGGCCTGTTATCAGATTTTGTGATTTTACTAACAGTACTGGAAGATGGACTTCCTAAATTGAAGTACTTGATGACACACCAGTGTCCGAATTTAAGAGTTTGAAGGAATTTTCCTTTTCATGTGGCAAATCAATGTTAGTTTCTAGCATGAATTTTTCACATTCAGTCTCATCTATCTTAGCAATATAACTACCAGCCCACAGCCATCAACTTGAATTTCAGTCTGGTAAAGCTGATAAACAGAAGTAAGACCTCACAAGAGTAATGAAAAAAACTGATTTTTAATAGAATTCAACTCTTTGATAGTTACTTACCGCCCAGCCCAAGAAGTTCAAAAGAAAGTTCTCTGGGATTCCCTCATATACTGAAGTAATAATTCTTTTAGTAGTTTTGTTATAATATGCACATGATTCTGCTCCATCTGGCTGTCCAGTTTCACTGAACAATGTCTCACCAAAGAACCTGAAAGCAAAACATTTTCTGTGACACTCAGAGTCATAACTGGTCTCAGACTATCACTTCAGAAAGAAAAATAGAATAAACCATGTTTTATGCGAAAGTGATAAATTAAAAAAAAAAAAAATTAATTTCTCAAGTTTCTTTACCTTACCATTGCAGCAGAGCTTACTTATCCATATATACCAGCTTCAGAACAATACAGCATCTGTAATAGTAAAATGGCACAAATTAGTTTATTTAAATATTCTAAGTATAGCTTACATTGCATCACTGCAGTTTTAGTGAAAAACTGCATCAAAGTGGTGTGAATTTTTTTTCCTTCAACTTTTTTCAAATAGTTACAGTTTTAGAATTAAGCTCATTATTGACTCAAAAGCTAAGTTATACTGTATGGCCCAATCACATTAATGTGACCACCTGTCAAAAGCCTGGTGTAAAGCGACACCCTCCTGTAGCATTACTTTTCTTGAACAGAAGTTATCAAAACCTTTTGAACAAGTTAATACTATCTCAAATGTTTTTCTAAAAAACTGCAAATGATTTTGTACACGTTGTCTTAAATTTCAAGCTAAAATGTATAAAATGAAATTATTTTTGTTGTTACACTCAATATGTACTAACCATGTATATACAGTTAAAATTACTCTTCTTTAAGAAACATTCAAAATTATGAAACAGCTGGAACACTTAAAATTCCTATTATTATTTGCACAATCTGATGATATTTATTATGTTTACTTCTGGACTCATTTATAAAATAATAGTATAGATTAATAGAAAGTCATCTGTCAATAAAGTTTGTAAAGTCTTTGGAATATTGTCAGTACCACAGAATGTGCTAGTAGTGAGCATGCATGTGATAGGAGGTGTTTTTATGTTTGGCAATAACAATATCCCCCCATGAACCACACACCTTGGCACTGGTGGGGAGGTTAGCGTGCCTCGGCAATACAAATAGCCATACCATACATGCAACCACTACGGAGGGGTACCTGTTGAGAGGCCAGACAAACGTGTGGTTCCTGAAGATGGGCAACAGCCTTTTCAGTAGTTGCAGAGGCAACAATCTGGATGATTAACTAGTCTGGCCTTGTAACATTAATCAAAACGGCCTTGCTGTGCTAGTACTGTGAACGTATGATAGCAAGGGGGGATGACAGCTGTAATTTTTCCCGAGGGCATGTAGCTCTACTGTATGGTTAAATGTCATCCTCTTGGATAAAACATTCCGGAGGTAAGATAGCCCCCCCATTTGGATTTCCGGGCAGCAACTACTCAGGAGGACGTTGTTATCATGAGAAACAAAACTGGCATTCTACAGATCAGAACGTGGAATGTCAGATCCCTTAATCGGGTAGGTCGGTTAGAAAATTTAAAAGGGAAATGGATAGGTTTAAGTATGATATAGTGGGAATTAGTGAAGTTCAGTGACAGGATGAACAAGACTTCTGGTCAGGTGAAAAAATGTTTATAAATACAAAATTAAATAACGGTAATGCAGGCGTATGTTTAATAATGAATAAAAAATAGGAACGTGGATAAGCTACAACGAACAGCATAGTGAATGCATTATTGTAGCCAAGATAGACACAAAGCTCACGCCCACCACAGTAGAACAAGTTTATATGCCAACCAGCTCCGCAGATGACAAACAGATTGAAGTGTATGAGGAGATAGAAGAAATTACTCAGATAGTGAAGGGAGGAGAAAATTTAATGGTCATGGGCGACTGGAATTTGATAGTAGGAAAAGGAAGAGAAGGAAAAGTAGTAGGTGAATATGGAATGGGGGGTAAGGAATGAAAGAGGAAGCTACCTGGTAGAATTTTGCACAGAGCACAACTTAATGATAGCTAACACTTGGTTTAAGAATCACAAAAGGTTTTATATGAGGAAGAGGCCTGGGAAACCCTGGAAGGTTTCAGACAGATTATATAATGGTAAGACAGACTTAGGAACCAGGTTTTAAATTGTAAACATTTCCAGGGGCATATGTGGACTCTGACCACAATTTATCTGTTATGAAGTGTAGATTAAAACTGAAGAAACTGCAAGAAGGTGGGAATTTATGGAGATGGTACCAGGATAAACTGAAAGAACCAGAGGTTGTACAGAGTTTCAGAGAGAGCATTAGGGAGTGATCGACAAGAATGGGGGGGAAAAAAACACAGCAGAAGAAGAATGGGCAGCTTTGAGAGATGAGATAGTGAAGGCAGCAGAGGATAAAGCAGGTAAAAGGACAAGGGCTAGTAGAAATCCTTGGGTAACAGAAGAGATACTGAATTTAACTGATGAAAGGAGAAAACACAAAAATACAGTAAATGAAGCAGGCAAAAAGGAATACAAATGTCTCAAAACTGAGATCGACAAGAACTGGAAAATGGCTAAGCAGGGATGGCTAGAGGGCAAATGTAAGGATGTGGAAAATGTAGAGGCATATATCACTAGGAGTAAGATAGATACTACCTACAGGAAAATTAAAGAGACCTTTGGAGAAAAGAGAACCACCTGCATGAATATCAAGAGCTCAGATAGAAAACCAGTCCTAAGCAAAGAAGGGAGAGCAGAAAGGTCAAAGGAGTATATAGAGGTTCTATACAAGGGTGATGTACTTGAGGGCAATATTATGGAAGATGAAATGGGAGATACCATACTGTGTGAAGAATTTTACAGAGCACTGAAAGACATAACCCAAAACAAGGCCCTGGGAGTAGACAACATTCCATTGGAACTACTGATAGCCTTGGGAGATCCAGCCTTGATAAACTCTTCCATCTGGTGAGCAAGATGTACGAGACAGGCAAAATACCCTCAGATTTCAATGAGAATATAATAATTCCGATCCCAAAGAAAGCAGGTGTTGACAGGTGTGAAAATAACTGAACTATCCATTTAATAAGTCACTGCTGCAAAAATACTAACCTGAATTCTTTACAGATGAATGGAAAAACTGGTAGAAGCCGACCTTCGGGAAGATCAGTTTGGATCCCAGAGAAATGCTGGAATAGGTGAAGTAATACCGACCCTATGACTTACCTTAGAAAACAAATTAAGGAAAGGCAAACCCACATTTTGTAGATTTAGAGAAAGCTTTTGACAATGTTGACTGGAATACTCTCTTTCAAATTCTGAAGATGGCAGGGGTCAAATACAGTGAGCAAAAGGCTATTTACAATTTGTACAGAAACCAGATGGCAGTTATAAGAATCAATGGGCATGCAAGGCAAGCAGTGGTTGGGAAGGGGGTGAGACAGCTTATCCCCAATGATATTCGCTCTGTATATTGAGCAAGCAGTGAAGGAAACAAAAGAAAAATTTGGAGTATGAATTAAAATCCATGGAGAAGAAATAAAAACTTTGAGATTCGCCGATGACAGTGTAATTCTGTCACAGACAGCAAAGGACCTGGAAGAGCAGTTGAACGGAATGGACAGTGTCTTGAAAGGAGGATATAAGATGAACATCGATAAAAGCAAAACAAAGATAATAAAAATTAGTCAAATTAAATCAGGTGATGCTGAGGTAACTAGATTAGAAAGTGAGACACTTAAAATAGTAAATGAGTTTTCCTATTTGAGGAACTGATGGTGGTTGAAGTAGAGAGGATATAAAATGTAGACTGGCAATGGGAAGGAAAGTATTTCTGAAGAAGAGAAATTTGTTAACATCGAGTATACAGGGTGTTACAAAAAGGTACGGCCAAACTTTCAGGAAACATTCCTCACACACAAAGAAAGAAAATTTGTTATGTGGACATGTGTCCGGAAATGCTTACTTTCCATGTTAGAGCTCATTTTATTACATCTCTTCAAATCACATTATTCACGGAATGGAAACACACAGCAACAGAACGTACCAGCGTGACTTCTAACAATTTGTTACAGGAAATGTTCAAAATGTCCTCTGTTAGTGAGGATACATGCATCCACCCTCCGTCGCATGGAATCCCTGATGCCCTGCAGCCCTGGAGAATGGCGTATTGTATCACAGCCATCCACAATACGAGCACGAAGAGTCTCTACATTTGGTACCGGGGTTGCGTAGACAAGAGCTTTCAAATGCCCCCGTAAATGAAAGTCAAGAGGGTTGAGGTCGGGAGAGCGTGGAGGCCATGGAATTGGTCCGCCTCTACCAATCCATCGATCACCGAATCTGTTGTTGAGAAGCGTACGAACACTTCGACTGAAATGTGCATGAACCACATGTTGTGTCGTACTTGTAAAGGCACATGTTCTAACAGCACAGGTAGAGTATCCCGTATGAAATCATGATAACGTGCTCCATGGAGCGTAGGTGGAAGAACATGGGTCTCAATCAAGACGTCACCAACAATGCCTGCCCAAACGTTCACAGAAAATCTGTGTTGTTGACGTGATTGCACAATTGCGTGCGGATTCTCGTCAGCCCACACATGCTGATTGTGAAAATTTACAATTTGATCACGTTGGAATGAAGCCTCATCCGTAAAGAGAACATTTGCACTGAAATGAGGATTGACACATTGTTCGATGAACCATTCGCAGAAGTGTCCCCGTGGAGGCCAATCAGCTGCTGATAGTGCCTGCACACGCTGTACATGGTACGGAAACAACTGGTTCTCCCATAGCACTCTCCATACAGTGACGTGGTCAACGTTGCCTTGTACAGCAGCAACTGCTCCGACACTGACATTAGGGTTATCGTCAGCTGCACGAAGAATTGCCTCATCCATTGCAGGTGTCCTCGTCGTTCTAGGTCTTCCCCAGTCGCGAGTCACTGGCTGGAAAGTTCCGTGCTCCCTAAGACGCCGATCAATTGCTTCGAACGTCTTCCTGTCGGGACACCTTCGTTCTGGAAATCTGTCTCGATACAAACGTACCGCGCCATGGCTATTGCCCCTTGCTAATCCATACATCAAATGAGCATCTGCCAACTCCGCATTTGTAAACATTGCACTGACTGCAAAACCACATTCGTGATGAACACTAACCTGTTGATGCTACATACTGATGTGCTTGATGCTAGTACTGTAGAGCAATGAGTCACATGTCAACACAAGCACTGAAGTCAACATTACCTTCCTTCAATTGGGCTAACTGGCGGTGAATCGAGGAAGTACAATACATACTGACGAAACTAAAACGAGCTCTAATGTGGAAATTAAGCGTTTCCGAACACATGTCCACATAACATCTTTTCTTTATTTGTGTGTGAGGAATGTTTCCTGAAAGTTTGGCAGTACCTTTTTGTAACACCCTGTATATTTGTGTGTCAGGAAGTCATTTGTGAAAGTATTTGTGTGGAGTGTATTCATGTACAGAAGTGAAACATGGATGATAAATAGTTTAGGCAAGAAGAGAATAGAAACTTTCAAAATGTGGTAATACAAAAAGAATGCTGATGATTAGGTGGGTAGACCACATAACTAATGAGGAGCTAGTGAATAGAATTGGGGAGAAGAGAAATTTGTGGCACAACTTGACAAGAAGAAGGGATCAGTTGGTAGGACATGTTTTGAGACGTCAAGGGATTAGCAATTTAGTACTGGAGGGCAGCATGGCGGGTAAAAATCTTAAGAGTGAGACCAAGAGATGAATACACTAAGCAGATTCAGAAGGATGTAGGTTGCAGCAGTTACTTGGAGATTAAGTAGCTTGCACAGGAAAGAGTAGCATGGACAGTTGGACTGAAGACGACAACAACAAAACAATGCAATTTTCATTTTTGAAGTGAAATTGTAAAGACAGTGTGATACAGAAAAATGTGAAAGAATAAAAGTCAGCATACTAACAGGCAATTCTTTTCTAGTTATCTCATCAATTGTGCCCATGAGAACCTATAATATCAAAAAATTTCAGCTTCAAGAATCAACCCCTAGACTTGAAGAACTGGAGCCAAGTACGAGAAAAGAAGATAAGTAAAAAAGTTTTATTGCAAATCTTACTCCTCTCTAAGCTTATTTAAAGAGTTTATTACAAATGGAGTGACAATCAACAAATAATGTGAGGAAGGGGTAGATTACAAGTGTTGACAACATCCAGGATCAATTGACTGATAATGAAGTTTTCTCTGTTGCAGAAGAAGGGAGAGTGATTTGTGCCACTTGCAGTTTATGTATGAATGGTCTTTAAGAAAAAACACCGAGAGCTGCCCAACCAAGTTGTATCAACAGTGACTATATGTACTACCAACGGCAAATCAAATGGTTCAAAGGGCTCTAAGCACTATGGGACTTAACATCTGAGGTCATCAGTCCCCTAGACTTAGAACTAATTAAAACTAACCAACCCAAGGACAGCACACACATCCATGCCTGAGGCAGGATTCGAACCTGCGACCATAGCAGCAGCGCAGTTCCGGACTGATGTCCTAGAACCGCTCAGCCACAGCGGCCGGCCAACAATGACAGACTGGATCGAATATAAGAGGACTTTACTACTACGAAGAGGGGCATCAAAAAGGAAAGATAAGTACAAACTATTTGCGAAATTAATCTGTTTATGGACACATGCTTGCTAACAAAATAAACAGAAATGAGGGTAGTAGTGATTTAGAAGTGAAAGCAGTAGGACCTAGCCAGGACATGTCTGAACCAAGTTAAAGCATGGTCAGCAAAGAAAAAGTAAAAACTGATATTTTGCAGTTGATTATGACAAAAACTAGAGGAAATGGATATGGATACCTATAGCAGATGTAGTGCAGATGATCAGTTAACCAAAAAATTTACTTCACTACAGGGACAATTAAATGACCTGTAAACAATAGTAAAATGGATAGGGTACAATACCAAATAGACCAACTTAGTAATCAGGATTCAGAGCTAAACAAAAGGATTGACAGAGGGATTAAAAACTGTGAATGGAAAAGTTGATGTTTTAAAAAATAAATGTATTGTTTTGGAAAATGAGTTAGTTGTCGAATCGGCAAGACAGTCAAAGAATGTTGATTACATCAGAGTTGAACAGAACGAATATCAGATTTTTCATTTACATTTTGATCAGAAGTTTCGGGATACTATGTTTAATTATAGTGATGTAGGTGCTAATCACAAACCAGAATGTGAGAGTAGTGAGAATTTTGAAGGAGTATGTACTAATGATTTTTCCTCTTGGTCAGAAAACAGTCTTACTGATGTATGTAAATCACGTGATGACTGTATTGGATCTGAATTAGGTGGTATTTTTGATGTATATGGGAATGAGAGCTGTAAAATAACTGAGGTTTGTTAAGTCTGAGAATAGTAGCTTATTGCAAATGAATGTAGGTGAGGTAAGTGACTGATGGAGATCAGACTTGCGTTCCTACTGACATTGTTAATGAAGTAATTTTGGACAAATATGATGATGAGTATCAGGTATTTGTGGAGTTTAAGAATAATAAAGTTTCAGAGTCATTTGTGAACGGTGTTGACAATACAGGTAAGAATGTGATGAGGTAAGCGAGAGTCATAGAATACCAGTCCAGTCAAAGCAGTTTTTCATTAATGCCATGCACATTAAAGATAGCTACTCCTCGATGAAGGAAGTTCGGACTGGAGTGCCTCAGGGCTCGGTCCTAGTTCCTTTTCTGTTCATCAATGCAATTAATGACTTACCTTACCATGTAGGAGCAAATTCAACTGT
This sequence comes from Schistocerca piceifrons, assembly GCF_021461385.2. Taxonomy (NCBI): domain Eukaryota; kingdom Metazoa; phylum Arthropoda; class Insecta; order Orthoptera; family Acrididae; genus Schistocerca; species Schistocerca piceifrons. The sequence goes on from NC_060139.1 coordinate 332,775,239, forward strand.
GTGTTATGCAGATGACACAACACTGCTCAATACACACCATGAAAATAGAACTGCATCAGGCAACACAGGAAAAACTAGAACTAGGTAATGAATTTGTTTTCTTCTAATTAACTCCTATGTAATCCTGATACAACTCAAGAACTAATTCTAGGTTTAACTACAGCTGTTGGAAGCAAATCAGTAAAACTGTTAGGATTCCACATTAATTCAGAATTAAACTGGGAGGAACATATTAGCCATATCTGCAAGACAATAGCAAGAGTGTGTTATCTCATCTAGAGACTGACAAATGTAGTGACTTCGACATACTAAGACACAGAATCACAAAGACTGCAAACTCACACAAAATAATGAGTTTAAAACTCTTCAATAAAATTCCAGCATCTGCTTAGTCACTGACCAGTAATATTTTCAAATGTAAGATTGATGACTGGTTACTCAAACACCTATTTTATAAGAAAACAATATTTTGATATAATCTTTGACATTAGTAAATAAGAATATTCCTAAAAGAAGTGGAATTCAATTTTAAAAACTTTACAGTAAAGTTATCGTTAATTGTATATTTAATGTTCAGACCTATTCTGCTGTAAGTGGTCAATGGTGAATAAACTGAATACTGAAACTGTATACTGAATTATCCAGATAGTAACAGCGAATTATCTGTAAGCCTGGAGAATAAAGGTGAAAACTTTTTGAAGTTTGTTTGGGACCAGATTGATGGTAACATAGATAAATGTGCATTCTGGAATAGGTTATGCTGTAGTTAGTCAAAATTTGTATCCAATTTATATCTGGAAACATGAGTACCTGCAGTAATGCTATGATACCAGAGAAGTTGATAAAACCCAGTAAAGACTGTGTGGATGTAGCATTTTATGAAATTGAAAGTGATCTTTTACATGAAGTGTATAAAAACAGATGATTCAGATTTTAGGTGTCCTTACATTAAGATTAAGATTGATCAGTGGGAAGGGAACTGTTTGATTGATACAGGTAGCCCAATTTGTGGTATATCTGAACAATTTAGAGATAATAACCATTATAGTAAGAATTTTGTGGAAATGTCCATTGTACATGTAAAGAGGAGAGGAGCTACTGGTAAGCAAACAAGTATGTAAAATGTCAAGTACTGTTAATGTTTAGTATAGAGAAGATCTCTGACCATGGATGCATAATAACCCCTAGTCTAGAAGAAAATATACACTATGTTTGCAGATTCATAAGACTATATAACTGTGTTTTGTTTGTTTGGAATGTAGTATGTAAGATGATGATATTTTTAAAATCCTGTCTTATCTATTGACTGAGTTTAAATCTATTATATAGTATATGATTATGTTTTGTACTAGATTTGTGCTTTAGAATTTGATACATATTTGCCATGAGACTAAATGAGTAGATCCTTCTACAATTTTGAAATTGGACAATGTTCACAATTTACACTGTAAAAATTAGGAATAGTATCTTAGTAAATGTCTGTATATCACCTTGTTAGTTCATTTTTTGTTGTTGTTGCATTTAACTCTGTTTATTAAAGTTTCATATGTGAATTCTTTTTAATCTCATTTGACATAAATCCTAGAAGGTGTACAACTTTGCTTCTGCCACTTTTTCCCCAACATTTAAGCCTTTACTGAAACAAATTGGTTACACATGTATCATTCAAAGTATTTTCAATCACTGGCCACTACTTTCTCCCATCTTTCAGGCAGTGTAGGAATCCCGTGTCGAAAAAATTGTTCATCTTTTGAAGCGATCCACCAATCGATCCAATTTATGACTTCTTCATGAGATCAGAAGTGTTGGTCAGCCAGGCCATGCACCATTGATCTAAACAGGTGATAGAGGGAGCAATGTCTGGAGAATATGGCAGGTGGGGTAGGCCTCCCCATTTTAACATTTCCAAATACACTTTGACCTCTTTTGCAACATGGGGTCGAGCGTTGTCATGTTGCAAAATCACTTTATCATGCCTCTTGTTGTACTGAGGTCATTTGTCTTTTAATGCTCTGCTCAAACACATTAATTGCGTTCAATAATAAGCACCTTTGACTGTTTCACTTGGTTCACGAGCTGGTCCCACCAAATGCAGAGCGTGATCTTGGAGCCGTGAATATTCAGTTTGGCCATTGACATTGAAGTATGGTCAGGATATCCCCAGGATTTTTTGCATTTAGGGTTATCGTAATGAACCCATTTTTCGTCCCCAGTCACAATGTAATGAAGAAATCCTTTCTGTTTTTGCCTCTGAAGCAACTGTTGACTAATACACAAACACCGTTCAACTTCTCTTGGTTTCAGCTCACACGGAACGCAAGTTCCTTCTTTCTGAATCATGCCCATACCCTTGAGACGTTTTGAAATTGCTTACTGTGTCACTCCCACTAATCGTGCCAGTTCTTCTTGAGTTTGACGCGAGTCTTCACTCAGGAATGTCTCCAATTCTGCATCTTCGAAAACATTCTATCTTCCACCACTATGCCAGTCTAAGCATTATTGAAGTGTTGAAACCACTCACAACACTTTCTTTGACCAATAGCATCCTTAGCGTAAGTACTCCAGAGCATTTGATGAGACTCAGCTGCTGTTTTCTTCATATTGAAACGAAACAGTAACACCTCCTGCAAATTACAAGAATTAGGCATGTAAACTGACATTTTCAATTAAGAATAACTTTATGGTGCAGAGACAAATCAACTACTGTTTGAATGAGGTCATGTTGACCGACGTCCAAGCTAACTGCCTGACGTCTGCGATCTGTTTCTTTCAACCGCTACTTACCGCTGTCGCCGCCAATACGCAAATGGCGGATGCAAAGTTGTACACCTTTTACATAATTGCTTTTGAAATATAAATAGGGAGAACATATGCCGTGTGATGCGAAGGAAGTATTGAACAGCATATTTAGTACACAAAACAATGTTTCAGGATTTTATGTGAATGGTAGACAGGGAGTTACCTATCCACTGGAGCGTGTGATGAGGGAGGAAACTGGAAGATGTGGGCAGATTGACTCCCCATACTGCTGTATGGCTGTACCCTGCTGGACCAGTTGACTTACAAGAGATCATAGGTGCTGGGTAATGTACTCAAGTGTCTGCCAACTACATCTGTGTTGTGACAGATTTGTAAATTGTTGGCCAAGACTGCCAAAGACAGGGTTATTCCACAAAAATGTATTTTTTTTTTCCAAGTAGGGGGATTGATTTTCCAATACATTATATAACTTTAAATCAGTATTTTTTTATCAATTGCAAATGAATCTTCTAGGCCTTTGCGTATGTAGGTTAGTGAGTCTACATATCCTCAAATACTCTGGTTTATATGGCTGATTGAGTATATCCTTCTGGTCTGCACCCGCCGTTGGGAGGTTTTTTTTTTTTAAGATGGCTAACTCATTGCACACTTGGGCTCTAAATTTTCTCTCTTCTCTTTTGAAGATTTTGAAGGTGTGATTTTATGGATGTAAACTTGCAATTTGTAATTCTAGTAATTACTCTTGTCTCTGTATTTATTTCTGTAGTTTAGTGTTGGATTGTTGTAGTTTTGACTTTGTATGAATGTTCTTGTGACAATGTTCAACAGATCTGAAAATCTGAATTCCATGTTCCTGATATATGAACAAATTATGACTTGTATGGTAAATATTTTTCTTATATTTTCTGTAATAAGCTATATATCACATACTTCTATACATCTGTATTCTATCTTTTGGCATCATTTTGTACACCATTTGGCAAAACTTTTAATCTGTCACAAAATATTGTAAACACATTGTTTCCAAATACTGCGAGGGGGTTATTGTAAAGGGAGACCCTCCTCTAGCATTACTTTTCTTCAACAGAAGTTATTAATACCAAAAATATTTTCTCCCTTCTATACAAGGCATTATCATCTCAACTGTTTTTCTAAAAGAATTGCATATGATTTTGTTATGTTGTATTAAATTTCAGGCTAAAATATATCTTTTTATACCACTTTATTTTCATTGTTACAATTGGTATGTACTTCCTCTGTATATACAGTTAAAATTACTCTTATTTTAGAAACATTTGAAATTACGAAATATCTGGCACACTTAAAATTAATATTATTAACTGCACAATCGGACTTCTGGATACATTTATAAAATAATGTATAGATTAATAGAAAGTCATTTGTCAAGAAAGTTTGTGAACTCTTTGGAATATTGTTAGTACCGCAGAATGAGTCTGTAGTGGGCATGCATCTGATGTGATCGGACATGTTTTTATGTTTGGCAACAACAATGTCATTTTCAGTTTTGAAGTGGAAATTGTAAGGACAGTGTGATATAGAGGAAAAATTTGAAAGAATAAAAAATCGGCATTAAAACAGGCAATTCTTCAGTATCTTGTTAAATGGAACCATGAGAACCTGTAATACCAAAAAATTTCAGCTTCGAGAATCAACCTCTAGATGTGAAGGACTTGAGCCAACTACGAGAAAAGAAGATAAGTAAAAAAGTTTATTGTAAATCTTGCTCCTCTCAAAGCTTATTAAAAAAGTTAATTATGAAATGAGTTACAATCAACAAATGAGGGAGGGTGATTACTCTGGGTAACCACCTTCCACAGTATGGACCACAGAGAGAGATGCAGGAAGAGAGTGAGGTTCTGGAAGATACTGACAGGGATGTGGAGCTATGTCAAGTAAGTTCATGGCCAGTTGCATTACATTTCTCGGTTGAGGTTCCACGGCGTGAACTGCCTGAATGAGGTGGTCCCACAGATTCTCGACTGGATTTAAATCCGAGGAGTTTGGTGGCCAGGGAGTACTGTAAACTTGTCCTGTTGCCCTTCAAACCACACACAAGCACTGCAAGCTATGTGACATATTCCACTTTCCAGCTGCCATCGTGCCGAGGAAAAACAAACTACATGTTTATGCCTCATGTTTAGGCCTCATGATTTCTGCCTCAGAAGTTTATACCTTAATTGAGTTTGAAAGTGTGGTATGGGATATAAATTTATCATTCGCTTATATATAGTGTCCCTCAAGAGGAATGGCCAATATTAAGGAATATGAGGAACAATCATTTGCAGCAAGTCTAGTAAACAGGGGCTCTAAAATTCATCCATAACACTACAAGCACTTATGAAGAGATATGTTTCACAGTAACAAAAATAAAAAGTACTTTTCGCTCTTAAGCTATGGGTTTCAGAGCACATGTTTACTAGATTTACTTTTGCTTCAAATGATCGATCCTGTCATATTCCTGAATAATGACCATTTGTCCTGGAATTCCCTGTACATATATTTTACGTGCATGATACTTTTGTTCACAAAACAAAAGTTTGCAATATGCCTTATATGAAGAACCATTTATTATTCTGATAACTACTTCCACAGTATTAAGATGTCACACACACACACACACACACACACACACACACACACACACACACACACACACACACACACACACACAAATATAGATTCCCCTCAAAATTATGCCACATGATATTTATGCTTTGGAAAAACGAAAATTAGGATGTTCTAACTAATATTTCATATAGACAAGACACTTTAACAAATAAATTACTACACAACTTACCACTAATATATTTTACATACTGACCCCAAGATAATTTACCATCTAAATAGACACCCTCAAAACTTAATATAGCTTGGGTCATCTGAGGGAAGTGTATTTTAGAATAAAAATCATCTGCTAGGTTTTGTTTTCATTTAGCAAGAATCTATTTGCTATAAACCAACAGGAAAGTTGAGCAACTATCTTTTTGATACAACTTTTAAGGCTACAGAGATCATGACTACTGTATATAATACTGTACTGGCTCAAATAAATGAAGGCAGATCACTAATCATTATAACAGAAAAGCTTCCAGCACAGATTCAGTGGAACTTCACTTGCTCTATACTAGATATTATTTTGTCAAAATGGACAACTTGCTTATCGTTCTGTAGATTGGATATAGGATGTTAATAGTTTAAGGCTTTTCTCTTTACTATCAAAGTCGTTTTTTTCAAGAAGTGGTGCATGTTCCACACAAAGGATCAAGTTCATGGCAAGGTCTCTTCATGTAACTCTATAGACTACTGCTTTTGCCTACAGCTGTTTGTACTTTGCAGTTGAAAGCTATTCACAACACTCCCAGGGGTCTGGGATTTCCTTAAGATGACTCAACCATAGGAGCATCTTAGTGGTAAAGAATAAATGTACTAAAACTTAGTTCACCTGAGCATTTATGATGCCATATCTCAAACTATATGAGATACCATGATACAATTTTGTAGGTCCATTTAGCAGTATATATGGGTGCTGTCTGCAATATTTATTGCAAACAGATTTAGTGGTACAGAAGTAACAAATTTAAACGTGATGCATGATGCAGCAGTTTTTCACACGTCATTGTTTACAACCTCGTTTAGTATACCACAGATTTTATCTGCTTGGAACCTTGGTTTTGAAGCCTTTGCCAATTACTTTGTATTTCTTTATGGAAATGCTATCATTGTATTGTGTCAAAAATGCTTCAAAAAGGCCTATCAAATATTATCTGTATTGATAAATCTTTACTTACAGTATGTGTATTGCCATAACACTGGCCAAGACTGTCTCTGTAAGGGAGAGAATTACAAACCTGACAACTTTATCATCAATGACAGGTCAGTTCATCATGAATTTTGGGACAGGGTTGTTTTTATTACTCTTACCGAGAAGGAATCTATTGCTTTAATTTAAAGATACACAGAATTATAATCAGTAACTGGAAACACTGTCAGAACACATGATTCTTATGGAGTTTTAATATTGGCATAATTTTGTCTAGACATGCTTGCTTTCTGGGAGATCTTCTATTGACAGTGAATTGCACTGTCCAATAAGTTTTCAGATCAATGACACTACATCAAAATCTGCATTCAAAGCTCCACCTACTTTAATACAGGATGTTTCAAAAAGTATATACGTACTACAAAGTATTATTTTGTCCGAACTATCAATCACTGCGCCTCAGCTTGGCTATTGGAGAAACAAATACGTAGTCTAGTTTATATTAATAGCTGCTAGATGTCAATCGTCTTCTGTTTTGCTTGGTAACAGTCATACGTTTAAATGGCTACTCTGCAGCATAAATCATTTTGTGTTCTCATGTTTGTGAAGTGCAAGTCTGTGGCTACAGTGCAAAGATATTTCCGGTTGAGGTACCAAACTGATCCTCCGAATAGGTGGAACATTTGCAGATGGTATCAACAGTTTCTAGATAGATTATTTGTATGTAAGGGAAAGTCTTGGCTGCCCTTGTGTTCCTGAAGAAAATGTTGCATGAATTCAAATTGCTTTCCAATGCAGTCCTACAAAATCAACTGATTATGCCAGTTGGGAGTTACAACTGCCTACATCAATTTGTTGTTTTTTGAGACATCAGTTGGTTATGAAGCTGTACAAGTTACAGCTGTTACAAGCTCTGCGTCCTGGTGACAAACACAAACGTGTGGCATTTTGTAACGAGATTCTTGATACTATTGACAATGATAACACTTTTGCACAATGCATCGTGTTCAGTAATGAAGCGACTTTCCATGTTAGGGGTCAGGTGAACAAACACAATGTTCGAACTTTGGGGCCTACAGAATCCACATGCAGCCATTGAACGAGATCTGCCCAAAGTCAATGTGTTTTGTGCAATATCCCAATCATCTGTTTACAGCCCATTCTTCTTTGATGGAAACATGGTTAACCGTCAGCAGTATCTCACTATCCAGAATGAGATTTTCACTCAGCAGCGGAGTGTGCACTGATATGAAACTTACTGGCAGATTAAAACTGTGTGCCGGACCGAGACTCGAACTCAGGATGGGGCATGAGTCGTGCTCGGGTAGCTCAACTGGTAGAGCACTTGCCCATGAAAGGCAAAGGTCCCGAGTTCGAGTCTCGGTCTGGCACACAGTTTTAATCTGCCAGGAAGTTTCAGTATCTCGCTATGTTACAAAACTGGTTGTTTCCGAGGTTGCACTTTCAACAAGACAGGACAATCCCTCACTGGAGTCGGCAAGTATGTGAATATCTGAATGAAACTCTACCGAACCATTGAATTGGTCGTCAAGGAGCGAGCGACTCAGCATGTCTCAGCTGGGCTCCACGGTCACCGGATCTGACACCCTCTGACTTCTTGCTGCGAGGTTTTGTTAAAGACAACATTTATGCACCACCACTCCCACAGAACGTGCAAGAGTTGAAGAACCAGATCTGTACTCCCATAACATCAGTGACAAAGGACATCCTCACAATTTCAATGAGCTGGCTTCCAATTGTGACTGTAGCTATAGATTTTGTGAAGTGATCATTTCCAATTTCTGAACATTTAAGGCAAATTGTTAAGCTTCATAAAAATTAGAAATGTCATCAAAATCTGACTATATCTGAGCAGTTCTTTTAATAGCATTTCATTACAGACAACAGCTTCCTCTGAGAAAAGATAGGTTACCATTAATATCACCTGTCAGGCATCTCTATACTACATGACCATAAGGATCCTAACATCCTAGGGACACACCCAACTTATTTTTACATCTGTCAATAATTCTCCATCCAAGATAATGTGCTGTCTCCTGCATACTATGAAAACACAAACCCACTTTCAAATTTTGTTTTATATCCCACATAGTCCTACAAACCCATTAATTGGCATTAACAATCATTAGTGTGGTAGTGAATCAAAAGATTTTTGAAAGCCAAGGCTACTGCACCCACCAGTGTGCCATGATCCATAGTTTACAGGACATCAAGCAAGAAAGAACATGAGTGCATTTTAAATAATCAAGCGTTTACAGAACTGATCCTGGTTGACACGGAGGTGTCATTCTGTCACATACCTCCCTACATTTGCACTCACAATGTGTTCTAAGATTCAACACAAGGACGTCTACAATAATGCTATCCTTCTGTAGACAGGAGGGACTTGCAATTTCTACCAACAACTGATCATGGTTTATTCAAGGTATATATGGCATGTTATGGTTAAAAAGGTGGAGGGGGTAAACTCTGCAGCAAGTTCTGTGTTGAATCAGATAGGGATTCCATTGGGGGCAGATACATTTTATTTCTTTTTTCAGTTTTAGCAATTTCAGGTGTTTCACAATGCTAATGACATATCTGTGTCACTCATTATTGCATTGGTGCTAGATATATACTGGGGCAGTACTCCTAGAAATCTGTTTGAGAAAGAAAGTATTTCTGCTTTTATTTTGCTATCCTCAATTTCAGTTCCTGTTCCACGAATGACAGGCTGGATACTAACTTTAGTGGCACTGACATCTGTTGTTAACATATGAGCAGAATTGCTTTGAGTTTCACAACATGCCTTTCAACAAGATTCTACAACAATAGTAATAGAATGCATCACACACTGCACTCCAAGGTGCAATGTCCAATGTGCGGCTGCTGCCTGCAGCTGCAATGCAAAAGGGGTTACTTGGTCGCACAGGTGAGTTCAGGCTGGAATGTTTGGCCAGTACAGCTGCGGCCGCAGCACTGCAACAGTGACCACCGTGCTGGGATAAATGGTACAACTGAGTTCTACATTTCTTTCTTCTGACACTTTTGCCTGCAATCAACGCAACTTTTCCAAAAATATCAGTGCCGGAAATTGGAGATGCACATTTTAACATATTTTAGTAGTCTCTTCATGAGATTCAATTTTTCAGTCGTCGTTAATGAAATACAACCCCTTGTCAGTGAAACCAAAGAAATGGGTTCTGAGGGTTAACTCAGCTTTCCTGTAGCCAGTTCTACACCGAAGGCAATACATAATTGAAGGGGATAGGAAAAGACACTGGTAACCCTCAAATTTGAATTTTTCAAACCAAGTACAGTAAGACAATGGTAACCCTGATCTATGCTAGGTGGTGTAACAAGTTCATCTTATAGATGAGAGATGGAAGCACTATGTTGATTTGTTTCTGTGGGAAGCCACATATACTGGTGAGAAACAATGGTAAACTACAAATTCAGAATGGAGGCAACAGCAGATTGGTGTGAGGGAAGTTGCGATACTTTTGTAATTTTAAGTGAATTGTGTGGTGATTCCAGTGATTCTGACAGTTTTGATGATGACATTAATTATTCAGATTTCACTTTAAACGAGGAGATGGATATTAATTCTACTGCAAGTCAAGTAAGTTTTGTTTTCCACATCATGTTATTTGATGGTTACCATTATCTTTGTGCTAGCTAGTTAGCCTATGTATTGTATTTCCATATTCAACTTCTTTACAAGATCTTGATTCGAAGACAGAGTCTACACATCTTTTAATGCAACTACAGTGTCCTCTGTAAATCGTAGGATGTCTACAAAAAGAAATATTCTTGTATTTGTGGATTACCATTTTATTCATCTTGTCATTGATGAGGATACTGTTTTATTGGTTGACAACATTTTTTTTTAATATTGCACTATCCATACAAAAATATTTTTTTAATAGAATGATGATGATCGCAACAGAACTGAGCCTGGGACTAAAGATGTCACATTGAAAACGTCGAGAAAAAGAAAAACGTTAGTGAACAAACAACAACACAAGAAACTTGCAAGAAATAGTGGACTTTAATATACTACAAAAGAAGGTACATTGATCCAGGTGAGAAATTTAGTTGAAGCTTCCTGTAAATGTTCTAAAAAGTGTTTTGAATGGATTGGGGAGAAGCTTATACAGAGTTTAAACAAGTAATTCTAGAACATTGGGGACTTCAATAAACAAAATGCTTATTTGTTTGGTTCCATACGGTCAGAACCCATAAAAAGAAGCTATACAAGCAATAAAATTAGCAGGCATAACACTGTATGATACAGTGTTATAAAAGATGACAGACGCACTGATGTCTGTAAAGTTGCATTTTTAAGCACCCATGGTTTGCAGCACAACAAAGGTTCAGTAGAAAACAAACAATCCAACATACGAACAGGGGCTACTGCTCCACCAAAAGATAGAAGAGGCAAACAAGAATAGACCACATGCCTACTCAGAGGAAGATGTGCAGTTAGTGAAAAAACATATAGAAGGTATTCCAAAATACAAAGTCACTACAATAGAAAAGATAACGGTGAAAAATTCTGTGTGGCAATGGAATATCCCGTTGTTGTTGTTGTTGTTGTTGTTGTTGTCATCGTCGTCGTCGTCTTCAGTCCTGAGACTGGTTTGATGCAGCTCTCCACGCTACTCTATCCTGTGCAAGCTGCTTCATCTCCCAGTACTTACTGCAACCTACATCATTCTGAATCTGCTTAGTGTATTCATCTCTTTGTCTCCCTCTACGATTTTTACTCTCCACGCTGCCCTCCAATGCTAAATTTGTGATCCCTTGATGCCTCAGAACATGTCCTACCAACCGGTCCCTTCTTCTTGTCAAGTTGTGCCACAAACTCCTCTTCTCCCCAATTCTATTCAATACCTCCTCATTAGTTATGTGATCTACCCATCTAATCTTCAGCATTCTTCTGTAGCACCACATTTCGAAAGCTTCTATTCTCTTCTTGTCCAAATTATTTATTGTCCACGTTTCACTTCCATACATGGCTACACTCCATACAAATACTTTCAGAAACGACCTCCTGAAACTTAAATCTATACTCAATGTTAACAAATTTCTCTTCTTCAGAAACGCTTTCCTTGCCATTGCCAGTCTACATTTTATATCCCATATAAAGTTGCTATACCATTATAAAGATAAATACTGTCCTGATATCAAAGTGAAGCCTATATCTTTTCATAAGTATCATCGCATTTTCATTCAAGATTTCAATATTTCATTGAAATTACCAAAATCAGATAGTTGTCCACATGCGATTCAAATGAAATTCAACTGCTAGAAGCAAAAAATGACTTGAAAAAATTAAGAGAAATGAATATACAGAATGCGCTACATCTCAGAAAAGCCCAGACAGGTCAAAATAATATAAAAGTGCAAACAGAGAAGGCAGTTTCTGATAAAGACATTCATCTAATAACTTTCGATCAACAATAGGCATTGCCCACTCCTAAACTCTCTATAGGTCCAATGTTCTATAAGAGGAAACTGAGGACATGTAACTTCAGCTTTCATTCCTGTAATTTGTCACTGCTCATTTCTTGGTTTAGGATGAAATAGTAGCATTAAGGGGTACTCATGAAATAAGCAGCTGCTTACTGAAGTATTTTGAAGATCACAATATACTAAGGAATAAGTTGATTGCAATTTCAGACAACTGCTCTGGGCAAAACAAAAACTGGAACATTGTGTTTGGATGTTGCTTATTTCAAAAGGAAGATTTTCCACTATTTAGCACCGTTTCCCACTCCCTGGACATTCCATGTTGCCAAACAATCGAGATTTTGCTGTTGTGGAGGAGTATGTTCGCTGACATGTGGAGTTTGTTTGTGCCCCCTCAAGACTGGGAGGACATCTTGAAGTGTGGCCAAAAGTGACCATTTTGTATCCATGTTACGTCATCAGAAGATTTTGTATGCATCAGTGACATAAGATCTACATTTAGTCAAAAGAATATCTCAGTAGAAGGGCACAAGGTGTTCTTGCGAGATGCTGTACGGTTCCTCCTCGATGCAGATGGTTGGTTGGTTGGTTTGGTGAAGGAGACCAGACAGCATGGTCATCGGTCTCATCGGATTAGGGAAGGATTGGGAAGGAAGTCGGCCGTGCCCTTTCAGAGGAACCATCCCAGCATTTGCCTGGAGTGATTTAGGGAAATCACGGAAAACCTAAATCAGGATGGCCGGACGCGGGATTGAACCGTCGTCCTCCCGAATGCGAGTCCAGTGTCTAACCACTGCGCCACCCCGCTCGGTTCGATGCAGATGACCCAGGAATCTTGTTCATATCAAACACATTTCATGGGGAATAGCAGCAGAAGGTCAGTTTACACAAACGAGGTCGCCCTACAACCTTAGAAGGACCCAGTCTTCAAAAGGAGTATTCCAGGTCAGTTCCAGTTGACTGTAAGAAGAAACAAGACCTCATCTACACTGAACTTGATACCACCTATTATCACAAATTCTACAAAGCCATAAAAACTAAGAAGACATCTACAAGTGAGGATGAGTATGTAGATGCATCTGCAGAGGAAATGTGAGAATTTTTAGCTGTCCTGCGTTTGCTGCCTCATTATATGTTTGCCACAGCTAGAAAACGATAGTTTTGGACATTATTAACTCAAAGTTTGTATTTTTTTCCATTGATTTGTGCGCTCAAGGCATAGTACAGTGACTACCAGTTGCATAAATAATAAAATATTAATAACTTATGAAATATTTTTTTAATCTTTTCCAATTGAAGATCTCCATTCATAGCTAATGTGGGTTACCATTATATTTCCCCATGCCCTGCAATTTGTTACTTTTAAGCAATTTACTTTTATCTGTCAATAGTTTTCACTTCTGTAGTGCTATTACCATTTCATGGGCAAATCCATGGAAATATGTGGTGGTGAATTGCAGCAGCTGCTAGTAGCTGGCGAGTGTATAGTGTCGTCATTTCAGTTACAGCAAAAGTACTGTTCACTTATTGAGAGAGGTGCCAAGACACCTGCCACTGAAGCAGTAGTGCACAGTACAGCCAAGGGAATTTCCCCACCGAAAGGTGGAGAAATCCCTCTACCAACTGCCATCCTGCATTGCAGCCACCCCTCCACCCTAGGATCAGCTTTGCTTCTTTACCTTTAGTGTTTGTAAATTTGGCCTATTATTAATGCATTTTATAAACTAAAAGAAATGTTTCATTGCAAATCTGTCTCCAATATTTTTCTCTCTCAGTCAGAAGTAAATAGCGAAAATACTGTTTCTAACACTGTGGCTGATTTTGGAGACAATACAGAAATTTAATTCCTATAACTCAATCTGGACATGCCTGAGATGAGAGAGTTGCAAGCCCCATCAAATGTCTCTTCTGTACAGATTAAAAAAAGAAAGGGGAGAGAGAGAGAGAGAGAGAGAGAGAGAGAGAGAGAGAGAGAGAGAGAAATTGCACAGTAGTCTCCACTTCCTTAGAAGTTCCTTTATGGAGACTGTACCATGGAGAGTCTTTCCCACAACAAACTCCTAATAGATTTAACAATGGAAAATCCAGAATAGAATGTAACAATATTATGAAAAGGATAGTTTCTATTCACCATACAGCAGAGATGCTTAGTCAAAGGTAGGCACAACAAAAAGACTGTCACAAAATGAGCTTTCATCCAACAAGGACTTTGTCGAAAATAGATAACAGATACACGCACACTCACGACCACAGCCTCTGGCATCTCCACTATATGTTTTAATAGATTCATTTTTATCTAGCACTTAAGTCAACTGTTTTACACTATTACCACAATTCCTCCACATGGGTCTATGCAGAACAGCTGAGAGACTGGAGATTCACAATTTCCTGTCTGAACGGCCACAGTTCGTAGTAACTGATAGCAAGTCATCTAGGGAAATGAAGTGACAACTAGGGTTCCCCAAGGAAGCACCATAGCCCCACTACAGTCTCTGATTTACAACCAATTTAGGAGACTTCTGAGCACACTTCTTAGATTGTTTGCAGGTGATGCTGTAAATTTATTGGAACATCAAAACAAACTGCAAAATGATTTGGACAAATGTTTGTATGGTGTGAACAAATTAAACCAAAATAATAAAATGTATAGTTCCCTCCACACAACTAACAAAAAGTCAGATTCTAGTTACATGATAAATCTTGCAAATGTAAATGTTTTTGATTCAACTAGATACCTATGGATTAGAATTATGGAACTTAAACTGGAATGACTACACAGGAAATTGTGTGTGGAAGTTGAACCAAAGACTGAATTTTATTGGCAGAGCACTTCAAAGATGCAACCAATCTGTTAAATACAGTGCCCACACTTGTCTGTTCTTTTCGGACACATGGATGGGGTGGTAATCATTAAAACAAATGTCTTTTCGTAGCAGCAAGACATTTCATGAAACTTCCATCACCAACTTTCTCCTCTGAATGTGAAAATATTCTGTTTACACACACACACACACACACACACACACACACACACACACACACACACACCTACCTTCTAGTCAGGTTGTGCATTGTGCCACAAATTTCTTTTCTCCCCAATTTTATTCAGTACCTTCTCATTAGTTATGTGAGCTGCCCATCTAACTTTCTGCTTTCTTCTGGATCACCACAGCTCAAAAGCTTCTATTGCCTTGTTGACTTTATTATTTATCATTCATGTTTGAGTTCCATACATGACTAAACTTCATACAAACTCTTCTGGAAAATACTTCTAGACACTGAAAACTATACTTGATGTTAACAAATTTTATCTTCTTCAGAAATGCTTTTCTTGCCATTTCCAGCCTACATTTTATGTCCTCTATACTACGTCCATCATGAGTTATTTTACTACCCAAATAGCAAAACTCACCTAGTACTTTAAGTGTCTTGTTCCCTAATCTTATTCCCTCAACATCACCTGATTTAATTTGACTACCTTCCATTATTCTCATCTTGTTTTTGTTTATGTTCATCTTACATCCTCCATTCCATTCAACTGCTCTTCCAAGTCCTCTGCCACCTCTGACACAAAATGTCATCAACAAACCTCAAGGTTGATGACAGATCCTAAAATCAACTTGATTTGATATTTCAGTGATCCAACTGGTCGCCATCTTCAGGAGAATGCTGCTTCTGCTGACGAGTCCCGCAGAGAACTGACGCCAGGCTGCAAATTGATGTCCTACGTAGGCCACCGTTCAGTAGATGGTGCATGCGCCGCCCATCATGGTTGCTGCCATCCAAGACAGGGAGGTGGCGAAGTCAATCGGGCATCGAAAACCAGTCCTAAGAATCAATGTCTCCACTACAGTGAGTAGATAGTCATGAAGGTAAAGTTCTGGTTCTGGATGAACAGTACGACACCAACAGAAGTGCATGACATGACTTAGCGACCAAAAACTGGAAGCCATGTGCTAGAGGCCATGACTGTGCCTTGCGGATGGCTCCCTGTAGGCACCACTCACAACACCCGTACTGGAGCAGCAGTAGGAAATGCAGAAGTCTTCTGCATACAGAGAAAGTGAGAATGACAGCTCTACAGCTGCTGCTAGACTGTTAATGGCCACTAAACAGATAGACCCTTAATACAGAGCCCTGTTGGACTCCATTCTCCTGGATATGGACGGTACTATGGGAGGCACCAACTTTGACGCAAAAAGTATGGAGCAATACGAAATTCTGGATAAAAATCAGGAGCAGGCAACAGAGACCCCACTCAATCTGGCAAGGATATGATGTTGCCAGGTCATGTCGTATGCTTTACGTAAGTAAAAAAATGTCAACCTGGTGTTGCCATCTGGAAAAGGCTGTTCGGATGCAGACTCGAGGGACACAAGATTTATCAGTGGTAGAGCGTCCCTGGCAGAAGCCGCCCTGACATGGAGCCAGTAGGCCACGTGACTCCAAGGCCCAACCCAACTGCCGACACCATACGTTCCAGCAGCTTACAGAGAACATTGATGAGTCCGATGGGCCGATAGCTATCCACATCAAGTGGGTTTTTACCGGGTTTGAGCACCAGAAAAATTGTGCTCTCCCACCATTGCGTTGGAAAGACATCATCACACCACATCTGGTTGACGATGACGAGATGTTGCTTGTAATCAGATAAGAGATATTTAATCATCTGGTTTTGGATCTGATCAGGCCCAGGAGCTGTGTTGATGCAATGTGCAAGGACACTGAAGAGCTCCCACTCTGTAAATGAGGCATTATAGGATTCACTGTGGTGTGTAGAGAATGAGAGGACTTTCCCTTCCAGCCACCGTTAGAGTGCGTAAGCCTGGGGGTAATTCTCCGATGCAGAGGCTCGAGCATAATGCTCAGCAGAGCGCCCGGCAATCTGCGTTTGCGTCTATAGATAACACGTCATTTATGGGTACACCTGCTGGGCTCTGGTACCCGAAAAGACGTTTGATCTTTGCCCAGACTTGTGAAGGTGACGTATGGCACCCAACAGTCGAGACTTATCTCTTCGAACACTCCTGCTTCCATCGTTTGATAAGTTGGCGAACACGGACACGGAGCCGTTTTAATGCTCCGAGGTGCTCCAGGGAAGCATGCTGCTTGTGCTGCTGTAGAGCTCGCTGACGCTCCTTAATTGCTTCAGTGACTTCGCGAGACCACCAAGGGACTGCCTTGTGCCCCAGGCACCCTAAAGAGTGAGAAATCGCGTTTTCTGCAGCATAAACAGTTTTTGTAGTCACCTGCTCGGCCATCACATCGATGTTAGTGTGTGGGGGAGATTGAACGGTGACATCAGAGGTGAAAGTTTCCAAGTCCGCTTTGTGTAGAGCCCATCTGGGCAGGCGTCGTGGGCGTGACACCGGGACAGTAACAGGAAGCCGGGGAAGATGGGAAAGTTGTCACTACCACACAGGCTGTCATGTGCTCTCCAGTGTAAAGATAGGAGGAGGCCAGGACTGCAAACCAAGACATCAATGGCCGAATACGTACCATGTGCCACACTGAAATGTGTGGGGGCAACTGTGTTTAAGAGGCAGAGGTTGAGGTTGAGTTGTGACAGTAAATTTCTGAAATCTCTTCCTCGGCCAGTAGGCACGGTGCCTCCTCACATGGGGTTATGGGTGTTAAAATCTTCCAAAAGTAGGAAAGGTTTAGAGAGTTGATCAATCAGTGCAGCTAATACATTAAGGGGTACTGCACCATCTGGAGGAAGATATACACAGCAGACAGTTATTTCCTATGTCATCCTTATTCTGACAACCACAGCTTCAGGAGGGGAACAGTGTCACTACAAACTGCATTTAAGATATGAACGAAAAACTCCACCTGACACTCAATTATAGACGCTACGGTTACTGTAATACTCCTCATAGCCGCGGAGGGCAGGGGTCCGCATTGCCGGGAACCATGTTTCTTGGACAGCAATGCCGATAGCAGGTGTGAAGCTTAACAGTTGCCGTAGCTCAGCCAGGTGGTGGACAAAACTGCTGCAATTCTACCGTAGGGTGACGTCATTGTGAGACTGGGAAGGCACGGAACATTCAATGATGTCGTTTATGCCTCAGGGTCACCCACTGCCACTGACTTTTTGCCTGAGCAGTCTATATCCATTGTGTCTGAGGGTCTGGCGAGATCTAGGTCCTCAGCGGATGCCAGATTCTCCACCCCATCCTCAGACGCAGAGCTTGTAGGTAGGGGTGGTATGGGTGTCACCGTAATTTCCTTGGTCTTAGGGGTCTTCTTATTGGATTTATCTTACTGCTCCTTGGGTTTCCTTGGCTGGGAGGACATCACTGGCTCAGTCTCCGGGACTGAGGATGAGCGCGGAGCCCTACGACCAGCTGCTTTGAGATCTTCAGCCACTGGCGGGTGTCAGCTTTCAGCAGGAACTTGGGGAAACAAGGGACCCCTTCCGAGGAAGAGATGCTGAAGAAGACTTCCGTTTCTCTGGCTTAGAATCGGGGACGGACATCTCCGATGGTTGGGGGGCGGGGGGGGGGGGGGGGGGGAGTGTTGCTCCATTAGTAGGTGGTGCAGGAGCAACAGGGAGGGAAAAGCCCCCACCATCAATGGTGCAGGTGTAGTCTTCTGGCTCTGAGAGGTGACGGATTGGCTGAGCTGATGGTGCCAGAACTGTTGTAGCAGCGCCATAAGACAATGTCATACATACAGGACGCAGGCGTTCAAATTTCCTCTTAGCCTCAGTGTAGGAAAGGTTTAGGGAGTTGATCAATCAGTGCAGCTAATACATTAAGGGGTACTGCACCATCTGGAGGAAGATATACATAGCAGACAGTTATTTCCTATGTCATCCTTACTCTGACAACCACAGCTTCAGGATTTTCCTTTCTTTCTGGAGAATCCTGCAGTCTGGCGAGCAAGGCAATGGTACTCTCTGCAGTTGACACAGATGGGAGGAGGGCGCATGGAGTATTGGGATGTGATGGACACCCACAATCTCAACATGTAACACTGGAGGTACAGCGGGAAGACACATGGCCAAACTTCCAGCACTTAAAGCACCGCATAGGGGGAGGTATATATGGCTTTACATCACAGCGGTAGACCATCACCTTGACCATCTTGAGCAATGGATCGCCCTCTAAGACCAAGGTGAAGGCACTGATGGCAACCTGATTATCCCTCAGACCCTGGTGGACACACTGGACGAAGTTTACACCTCGCTGCTCTAAACCGGCGCACAGCTCATCGTCAGACTGCAAAAGAAAGTCTCTGAATTATGATATCCAGGACCATATTTAAGCTCTTATGGGGTGTGATTGTTACAGAAACATCCCCAGCTTGTCACAAGCAAGTAACATCTGCGACTGGGAAGAGGATGCTGTTTTGATCAAAACTGACCCAGATCTCAATTTGGGACAATCCCTCCACCTCCCCAAACTTGTCCTGTAAATGCTCAAGAAAAGACTGAGACGTCATCATCATGAAAGCTTCCCCATCAGCTCTCTAACATACAAGGTACCGGGGCAAAATGTGGAGCTGGCAGAGGACAATTGATTCCCTGCGAGAGGCCCACATGGAAGACTCCCACACATTCGTAGTCTCCTTAATGACACACAGTTTGTTTTGTGTACTGTTATGCCATTCCATCTCCAAAAGCCAAAAAACCCTACGGCGTAAGAGCACGAAATATGGCCACCAGCTCTGCAGTGAAAACACTGCAGCCATCAGGCAAGGAGTGCTGTTCTATATGTCCTCCATGAACACAGGCAAAGTCAATGTAATCATCGGCCACTGAGCCATTAGTGTAAACCATTTCATGGCCTCGAAATATGCCGGGAATCGAGAGGAAGTGACAGTGGAGGGTCATAGGGTTAACTGAGTCCTTAGGTCCACGTGAAAGGTACAGGCAAACCACGTCCTAGGTGTACACCATAGAGGTGTACATAAAAGGACCTCAAGTATACGTGTTAAAGGCAAGGAATCCAGTTCAGAAAGAAGTGAACAGACATGAACTGCAATTTGGAGCCCTAATCAGGGCCACCAATGCGGGAGATGAACCACCATGGGTGGGAAAAGGAGACAGTAATTCGGATTTGCAATGTCACTGACAAGCAGTTGTGCATGACTAACCTTCAATGGAGTGACTCCTGCCTTCACCAGCACACTGGTCACTGGACTCGCTCTAAAAGAACCTGTCACTAGGTGAACGCCACACTGGTGCACTGGGTCAAGTAAACGCAACACCGAGGGTGCAGCCAAACCATAAACCACACTCCCATTGACAAGGTTGGACTGAACAAGGGCTCCATAGAGCTGCAGCAGTGTAGAGCAATCTGCACCCCAGTTGGTGTTGCTCAAGCAGCGGAGGGCATTTAGGTGCTGCCAGAATTTCCACTTACGCTGACGAAGGTGAGGTAGCGAAGTCATTCTGGCACTGAAAGCCAGCCATAAGAACCAATATGCCTCCACTAAAGTGAGTGGATCATCAGTAAGATAAAGTTCTGGTTCCAGATGAATGGTACGACGCTGACAGACGTGCACGACACATGAATTTGCAACCGAGAACTGGAAGACGTGAGCGAGAGCCCATGACTACACCTTGTGGAATGCTCCCTGTAGCCACTGCTCAGCAACACCAGTATTGGTGGAGAGTACGAAATGCAGTTGTCGCCTGCATACAAAGAGTGTGGGTACAGAGTCCTGCAGGACCCCATTGTCCTGGATAGGGGGGAGGGGGGTGATCTATGGGAGGCACCAACTTGGACACGGAAAGTATGGACTGACAAGAAATTCTGGATAAAAATCATGAACAGGCCTCAGAGCCCCCACCCACATAATGTGGCAAGGATATGGTATCGCCAAGTGGTGTCATATGCTTTTCATAAATAAAAAAAAGACAGCAACAAGGTGTTGGCATCTGAAAAAGGCTGTTCGGATGGCAGACTAGAGGGACACAAGATTACCAGTGGTTGAACGCCCCTGGCGGAAGCCATCCTGACATGGAGCCATTAGGCCACGTGACTCCAGGACCCAACCCAACCGTTGACACACCATATGTTCCAGCAGCTTACAAAGAACTTTGGTGAGCCTGATGGGCCGATAGCAATCCATATGAAGCAGGTTTTCACCAATTTTGGGCACTGGAATGATCGTGCTCTCCCACCATTGCGATGAAAAAGACACCATTGCACCAGATCTGGTTGAAGATGACAAGGAGATGGCGCTTGTAATCAGATGAGAGATATTTAATCACCTGGCTGTGGATCTGATCAGGACCAGGAGCTGTGTTGGGGCAATGTGCATGGGCACTGAGGAGTTCCCACTCTGTAAATGGTGTGTTATAGTATTCACTGTGGGGTGTAGTGAATGAGCAGACTTACGCTTCCAGCCGCCATTTGAGAGTGTGAAAGGCTGGGGGTAACTCTCCAACACAGAGGATTGAGCATAGTGCTCAGCAATCATGTTTGTGTAGGCAGATAACATGCCATTTACGGTAACACCGGGAATACCTGTTGGGTTCTGGAACCCAAAGAGACATTTAATCTTCGCCCAGTCTTGGGAAGGTGACGTATGGAACCCAATGGTCAAGACTTATCTCTCCCAATACTCCTGCTTCCGTTGTTTGATAAGTTGGCGAACGTGGGCAGGAAGTCACTTAAAGGCTCTCAGGTGCTCCAGGAAAGGGTGCCGCTTATGCTGCTGTAGGGCTCGCCAACATTCCTTAATTGCTTCAGTGACTTCTTGACCCACCAAGGGACTGCCTTATGCCAGGGGCACACTAAAAAGCCAGGAATCTTGTTTTCTACCACAGAACAAATTTTGTATTCACCTGTTCAACCATCACATCGATGTTACTGTGTGAGGGAGATACAACCGTGACATCGGAGGTGAAAGTTTCGCAGTCCCCCTTGTGTAAAGACTGCCTGGGCAGGCATCATGGGCAGTGACAGGAAGATGGGGTAGTTGTCACTATCACACAGGCTGTCACGTGCTCTCCAGTGGATAGATGGGAGGAGGCCAGGACTGTAAACCAACATATCAATGGCCGAATACGTGGCATGTGTCGCACTGAAATGTGTGGGGGCGACTGTATTTAAGAGGCAGAGGCTGAGTTGTGACAGTAAATTCTTGACATCTCTTCCTCGGCCAGTAAGCATGGTGCCACCCCCCAAGGGGTTATGAGAGTTAAAATCTCCCAAAAGTAGGAAAGGTTTAGGGAGCTGAATAATCAGTGCAGCCAATGCGTTCAGGGGTACTGCACCATCTGGAGGAAGATATATGTTGCAGACTTATTTCCTGCATCATCGTCATCCTGAACGCCACAGCTTCAAGAGGGGTTTGAAGGGGCACAGGTTCACTGCATACTGTGTTCAGGACAGATGCTAACTCCACCTGACACTATTACAGTCCCTACAGTTCCTGTAATATCCCTTATAGCCGCAGAGGGCACAGTTCCGCATTGCCAGGAACCAGGTTTCCTGGAGGGCAATGCAGCAAGCAGGTGTGAAGCTTAACAGTTGCTGTAGCTCAGCCAGGTGGTGGAAAAAACCATTGCAATTCCACTGGAAGATGACATGATTGTGAGGCTGGGAAGGCATGGAACATTGAATGAGGCAATTTACGCCTCAGGGTCACCTGCTGCAACCGATTTATTTCCTGAGCAGTCTATACCCACAGTGAGAGAGGGTCCAGTGAGATCTAGGTCCTCAGTGGACACCACAATCTCCACCTCATCCCCAGAAGCAAAGTTTGTGGGTAGCGGTGGTGTGGATGCCACTGCAAGTCCCTTGTTCTTGGGGGTCTACTTTTTGTATTTCTCTCGCTGCTCCTTGGATTTCTCTGGCTGGGAGGGCTGACTGATTCAGTCTCCAGGACTGAGGATGATCGTGAAGCCCTACAACCAGCTACTTTTGGACACTTCAGCCACTGGTGGGAGTCATCTTTCCCACTAGCAGAAACCTGGGAAGGGAGTGGTCCAAGGGACCCCTTCCTAGCAAGAGGTGCCAAAGAAGACTTACACTTCTCTGGCTGAGAAGTGGGGACTGGTGTCCCTGATGGTTGGGAGGAGGGGGGGGGGGGGTGGCAGTGCTCCCGAGGTAGGTCGTGTGGGAGCAAGAGGGTAGGAAGTGCTGCCCCCCCCCCCCCCATCAAGGAGGCAGATGCAGTCTTCTTCTGGCTCACAGGGCCCACAGGAATTCACAGAACGGATGGGGCTACAACTGTTCTCATAGCGGCAGCATAAGAGGAGGTCAGCCACAGTATGTAGATGCTCAAATTTCTTCTTAGCGTCAGTGTAGTTCAGTTGGTCCAGGGTCTTGTATTCCATGATTTTCCTTCCATGCTGTAAAATCCTGCAGTTTGGCGAGCAAGGGGAATGATGCTCTCTGCAGTTAACACAGATGGAAGGCAGGGCACATGGAGTATTGGGATGTGATGGACGTCCAGAATCTCGACATGTGACACTGGAAGTACAGCAGGAAGACACATGGCCAAACTTGCAGCACTTAAAGCACCGCGTAGGGGGAGGGATATATGGCGGTAGACCATCACCTTGACCTTCTCGGGCAATGGATCGCTCTCAAAGGCCAAGATGAAGGCACCGGTAGCAACCTGATCATCCATCAACCCTTATGGACATGCCAGACAAAACAAATGCCTCGTCGCTCTAAGTTGGTGCGCAGCTCGTCGTCAGACTGCAAAAGAAGGTCCCTGTGGAATATAATACCCTGGTCCGTATTTAAACACTTATGGGGCGTGATGGTAATGAAAACATCCCCCAGCTTGCCACAAGCGAGTAACATCCGTGACTGGGCAGAGGATGTTGTTTTTAGCAACACTGACCCTGACTGCATTTTGGACAAGCCCTCCACCTCCCCAAACTTGTCCTCTATATGCTTTACAAAAAACTGTGGCTTCATCAAAACAAAGGAGTCCCCATCAGTTCTCGTACTTACGAGATACCGAGGTGAATAAGGTTCGCTGCCATCCTTAGCCTGGCGTTCCTCCCATGGTGTGGCCAAGAAGGGGAATCATTTAGGTTCATGATTCTTTGCATTGTACTGAGACTTGGAATGCTTAGAGACTGCTGGTGTTTGATCACCAGCAAGTGACGACGTGGTACACTTTATTGCTCATCATCTGCCCTGATACCACCCATCCCGACCGTGGGCCCTCCCCACAGGCGCCACCCAGCCGCAGCAAAGGCCACCTGGCAGGTGGGCCATTGCCAGGAGTCCCGATGCCCCAGGGTGACAGGAATTTAATCCTTGGCATACGTGGGGAGTTGACAGCACAGGCATCAGCAGAGCGATCCCTGTGTTGTCAGGGGGCTACAACCAACAGGATACATGGTGGCCCCACCACAATGGACTTTCTACCATGCTAGATATCAGGTGCAATCAAGTCCATGGTCATCATCAGCGCAGAAAGTGACACTGCATAGCGCACTGTGGAAAACGCACCCAAGAAGGTGCCCCCGCCCAAGAGATGGAGAACGAGCGGGACTGCAACACAACGATGAGAAAGTGGGCTACAGATCTTAAGGTACGATGGGCACGATGCACCAGTAAGATGCCCTTCCCCAATTGGCTTGCTCTTCACAAAAATTTTGAAGAATGGAGGTCACACCATATAGGGAACTATCACATAAGGGCTGAAACATATGAGACTCATTTTAGTCGCATCTTATGACAGGCAGGAATACCTCAGGCCTATTTTTCCCCCCGGACCTGTAGGGGGGGGGGGGGGGGGGGGTATTGTAAAGGTTCAGTGGACCTGCTGGGTAGTGGAACACCACTGTGAAAGGGGTGGGAAGGTTAGTGAGTACGAAATTCCTCATTTCACCTGCTTCAGTTTCTCCAGTCCTGGGTGGCACTGAGTAATGAGAGGAGTGCTCCTTTGTGGCTGGAGGGTTGGACTTTGGGAGGTGGTGAGTGATTGGGGAGACATGGCACAGGAGATCTGTTTCTGTAGAAATCCTACCCTACTTTGTTCACTCCTCCTTCCAACTATGATACACATCCACTGACTCAAATCCTTTCCAGAATTTCTTTACCTCAAACCTTGCCTCACCATCAGACCCCAAATCCTGCAACATGCAAACCAACCTTACATCTGCAGGAATAACTGTAATTCACCACCTCAAAACTGACCCTGAGCTTATAATCCTACCTGCTGACAAAGGGTTCACCACTTGTTTTCAAACATAGGGATTATCTGGTGGAAGAACTCTGCCAGCTGTCAGATTCATCCAACTACAAACCCTACTACAATGACCCATTCCATTAATCCAACAAGATCTCCAGTCTCTCATCAAATCCTGAGCCCATCACTGAACCTCTCCCCTGAGTCTGTCTCTCTCTCTCTCTCTCTCTCTCTCTAATCCTTTCCCCTATCCCTACCACTCGCTGCTGCATTCCTACTTTCTAGACGCTTCTTATAGTCCATTTCTACATCTACATACATATTCCACAAGCCACTGTATGGTGCGTGGTGGAGGGTATCCTGTACCACTATTAAAATAATTTCCCTTTCCTGATCCACTCCCAAAATAGAGATGGAAAAATGACTATTCATCCATCTCTGCATGAGCCCCGATCACTCTAACCCTATCTTCATTGTGTTTTCATGAAGGCATGTTGTGGCAGTAGAATCTCTCTCTGCGGTCAGCCTCAAATGCCAATTCTGTAAGTTTTTCTCAATAGTGCTCCTTGGAAACATTGTTGCCTCCTTCCAGTAATTCTGATTTGAGTTCCTAAATCATCTCCATAATACTTGCTTGTTGTTCAAACCTACCGATGATAAATTCAGCTGTCCACCTCCGATTCACTTTGATGCTTTCCTTTGATCTCACTTAGTGCGGATCCCAAACAGTCCAACAGTAGTCAAAAATGGGTCACACTAGCATCCTATATGCAGTCTCCTTTACAGATGAACCACACTTTCCTAAAATTGTCCCAATACCCAACCATGCAGGGCACCCCATTGCGGCCGGTTATTGTGCCCCCACTGAGGCAAATTCTGCTCTCATAGACCAACAGCTTCAGCCTATTGCACACATGTACCCTCCTATACAGAAGACACGAACCATTTCCTCCATCAATTCTCCACAGTTCCTGTTCCTTTACCACACAGTGCCTGCTAATGACTACTGATACCACCTCCCTTTACACTGACATCCCTAATGCACATGGCTTTGCTATTATTGAATACTACCTTTCCAAGTGCCCAATGAAGGCAAAACCTACAACCTCATTCTTCACTGAGCGATGTGGCGCAGTGGTTAGCACACTGGACTCACATTTGCAAGGACAACGGTTCAATCCTGCATCTGGCCATCCCGATTTAGGTTTTTTGTGATTTCCCTAAATTGCTTCAAAATGGTTACTTTGAAAGGGCACAGCTGACTTCCTTACCTAATCCAATGGGATTGGTGACCTCACTGTGTGGTCCCATCCCCCAAACCAACCAACCAACCTCCTTCCTTGTCACCCTGACCAACAATATACTCACCCACAATTACTTCACCTTTGAAGGCATCAACTACCAATAAATCTGGTACAACAATGAGCACTCACATGACACCATCCTATGCCAATCAATTCATGTGCTGTCTAGGGGAATCTTTCCTAATGATCAGAATTCCAAACCCCCTCACCTGGTTCAGATTCATTGATGACATCTTCATTATCTGGACTGAGGGTGAGGCCAACACCCTCTTCATCACACCTCAACATCATCTCCCCCATTAGCTTCACCTGGTCCTACTCAACCCAACAAGCCACCTTCCTTGAAGTTGATCTTCACCTCAAAGATTGCTATGTCAGTACCCCCGGCCATAGCAAAACTACCAACAATGCCTCCACTTCGACAGCTGTTACACATTCAATACCAATAAGTCCCTTCCATACAGCCTAGCCACCCATGGCCGTCGCATCTGTAGTGGCAGGGAGTCCCTCCCAAATGTACCAAGGGTCTTGTTGAGAATTTCGCAGACCAAATTTCCGTCCCAGTCTTTTACAGGAACGGGTCTCCCAAGCCTTGTGTCTCCATTCACCCACCGCCTCCCAACATCCCACCCTTGACCACAAAGGAGCATTCCCCTCATGACTCAGTACCACTCAGGACTGGAGCAACTGAATCACACACTTCGCCAGGGTTTCGACTACCTCTTCTTGTGCCTTGAAAAGAGGAATATCCCACCCACCATCATTCCGAAACCACCTCGTCAATCCCATACTCCACCCATGTTCCCAATCCCTTGCCTCATGACTCATATCCCTAGATGCAAGACCTGTCCTGTACATCCTCCCACCACCACCTGCTCCAGTCCAGTCACAAGCATCACCTATCCCATTAAAGGCATGGCTAGCTGTGAAAGCAGTCATATGGTCTACAATCTAAGCTGCAACCACTGAGCTACATTCTATGTGAGCATGACAACCAACTGTCTGCATGAATGGCCACAGACGAACTGTGACTAAACAGCTGGACCACCCAGTTGTTGAACACACATCCAAAGTCTTTTTACTTCTCTCGTTTCCCTTTCCCATCTTAGTGTACATTAATTACCTACCAGCATCTCTAAATAAGGTAAATATAGTAACGTTTGCTGATGATACAAGTATCTTGATCAAGGGTGTGAAATGCTCTATGCACACTACAACTGGAACAATAACACACAAAATATACAAATAGTTCACAGGAAGTAGTCTATCAAACTTTTCAAGGACAAACCTAATGCAGTTTCAGACAGCAAACAACAAGCCAAAATCTCTTGAAATAGGTACAAATGGCCAGTAAATTAATGAAACTCCACATATAATAAAAGTTCTAGGTACATGAATGGACAAGTAATTAAATAAAATCAACATATTGATCGACATCCCAAAAGACTAAGCTCAGTATGCTTTGCACTAAGAGCTATATCACCCTAAATTGATGGAAATAGTGTAATCACTGTCCACAAATTTCTACTCTGGTCTCATATAATATAACACATTGTGGAAATGCTATGAAATTGGAGAAAGCTTTTAAGCTGCAAAAATATGCTGAGGTTTGTTAGTTATTTTCATGTTCCTCATATTTATTGGTGGTGCAGTGGTGTTACAAAGCAGACACCCTGTACTTGGGATACTGACACTCTTAAGTTAATATTAGATTATATCAGATATACTTTTCATTCCAATTGATCCATAGTGAGGGGATCCTTCAGGATGTAGAACATGTCAAAAGAAGAATATACAATAGGCACTGAAAGCAAAAAATAAATATGCTAGTGTACCTTCCACACATCCCAGATGAAATGATCATGGATGTGGAATGGGTAAAAGAAATCGACGTTTGATGAGAAGTAACAAGTTATAAGTGGCACTAAAGACAGGTGGTTCACACCACGGGTGCTGATGGAGTTAAGGGAATATTTTAGGCCATTGTGGAGTGAGGAGACAAGAGGAAATGTTGACATAATCCACGACTGGTGTTTCCAACACAACTTGCAACATTTAGCTTCAATGTACAGTTACAATACAACTATTGCTAGGTTGCAGTGGTAATGGAAAAACAAGACAGTTGTTGCAAAGTGTTCCTGACCGAGCCAACATGTGACAAAGGAGCGTTGCCACCACTTTTTCTTGTGCTACATATAACTCAGTCTCATCTTTTTGCACATATTTCTGGTGTACTGTATTCAGCAACAATACCAATCATTAACGTTTTAAATTCAAGCACTGAGTCTCGAAGAGTATGTTCTGTCATAATCGAGGAAATGTCTCCCATCTCTGGCTAGTGAACTCTTATAGGCTGGTGACTTCTTAAGTCACCCAATAGCCAGTGCAGCCACCACACCGCACTAACATACTGGATGTGTGGAGAGAGTAATGAGCCTTACGCAATGGGAGTGCAGATAGAGGTGAAAGCATTTTGTGAAGTGCTGAAAATATACTTTTCACGCAGATGATGTGTCATAACAGATGTCACATAGGAATAGAACAAGGGTTTTGCGATAACACATCTTAAAGGCTTTCATGTTCAAATCTGACATGATACAGTTGCAACAACAACATACGCTACTCATGTATATACTTTGCACGACACACACCATACACTGTAGATTGTAAAGACTGGCAGCAGTGAAAGAGGCCATGAAGAGCAACTGTAGCACCTGAGCTGTCTTTCAAAGCTATGATTTACACTGTGTAGAGCATTTCTCTCATCAAGCCTAAAATAACACTTAAATGATGGTGAGCATGTGAAGTGCGGCTCATAGGAAAAGCATTAAACAATAACAGCATCGGTACCAAAGTCTGTCATTAAGCAGAAGTCTGCATTTATGTATATGCTTTAACTACTTAGCTGATGTAATGTTTTTGGTTTAATTCAACATGTTCATCAATTTTTGCTTTTTTTCAGGTGAGCATGAAGGATGATCTCTCAAAAATGTGTGTTTTTAATGTATAATTTGTGGTCTTAGTATGTTGGCAAATAGCTCTATTACCTTTTACCCAGATACCAATTTCAATTTTTTGATGAGTTTCTAGGTGCTGTTACACATCTGGATTTTTAAGAACTGATGAAATTCATTACAACAAATTATTGTGTAAACATTGTATCTTACATTTAATTTCTTTCACTTAGACATACTTTATACAAATATTGGAGAGGTTTGCAATTTTTAACCATATATGCTAATTACAAGTGTTGGGGGAGGAGGGGAGTTAACATTTTCTACAATTCTGCATTTCCTGGTTACCTAAACAGGAGACAGCATATCATTCTTGAGTTCACACCACAAATACTTCTTATTACATTTTTGGATCAGGAAAACTTGTTTGGCTTGATGAGTTACCCCAAAAAATAATCCCGTATGATATTATGGAATGAATGTAAGCATAGTATGGCAACTTTTTCATTTTTATATCCCTATGCCTGGCAACATTTGTATTGCAAACAGAGATTTGTTTGATTCTGTTGTGTACTCCTCCCAGTTGAATTTATCATCAAACTGTAATCCCAAGAATTTAACACTATCTACATCTGTTTGTCATCATATTACAAGCCCACACTGGTGGGAAACCCCCTGAAAGTTCTGAATAGCATGTAGTGTGTTTTTTCAAAATTTGTGACAAAGAGTGGGCTAGGAACCATTTACACTGTTGTCATTGTTCTGGCAACTTTAATGTGACCACCTGTCAACAGACTGAATACCCTACTTTTTCAGCACAAACTGCTGTGAGATGTGTAGAAAGACAGTCAACGATCTGGAAGATACTGAAAGGGATTTGGAGCCACGCCAACTCCAGTGTTGTGGCCACTTGCGGTAGGTTTCTTGGTTGAGGATCCATGGCATGAACATCCTGATTGAGTTTGTCCCACAGATTCTTGATTGGGTTTAAATCTGGGGACTTTGATGGCCAAATTACTCACATACAATGTGAGTTGTGTGTCACGTTGCACTGTTCTGCCAAGGAGAAAAAAACTGCATGCAAGGGATGGACATGGTCCCAACAGAAGGGTGCATACTTTGTGTTGATCCATTGTGCCTTCCAGAACAACAAGATCACCAAGGGAACGTCACAAAAACATTCCTCAGACCATAATGCACCCTCCTCTGGCCAAGACCCTTCTGACAATTGCTACAGGGTGTCTGCCATCTGTCCGATGGAGTACAAAATGTGATACATCTATTGCCACTCAATGGATTCCCAGTTGCAGTATTTGTGTACAAATTCCAGTCTGTCACTCCCAAACAACAGTCAGCATGGGTAAATCAACCAAGTACTCAATGCAGAGACCAATACGCAGCAATGTTTTCTGAATGGTCATTGAGGAGGCACTGTCAGTAGCTCTTTGCTTCATCTGGGTGGTTGCTTGCTCAGCGGTTGCACATCTATTCAACCATACACATCGCTGTAGCTGTCATTCAATCCTGTCATCTTTGGCTCATGGTGCACTACAGTTGCTCAAATGGCTCCGAGCACTATGGGACTTAACATCTGAGGTCATCAGTCCCCTAAAACTTAGAACTACTTAAACCTTACTAACCTAAGGACATCACACACATCCATGCCCGAGGCAGGATTCAAACCTGTGACTGTATCGGTCGCGCGATTCCAGACTGAAGCGCCTAGAACTGCTCGGCCACAGTGGCTGGCTGCACTACAGCTGCCTCAGTGCCAGTTTTGGATATTGCCATTTTACCAAGCATAGTATACTTTAACCATGGCAGCACACAACCCAGTTTACAAACTTAGCCATTTTGGAAATATTTCCATCCCTGGCCCCAAAGCCAATGATCACGCCCTCTAGGACGTAAGATAAATCGCTCTGTTTCTGCATTATGGTGACTGCACTGTTTTTCATGTCGCCCCCTCCCCTCCAAACATGCTTTATATACTCTCCACTGCTAATGCTGCCATCTTCTATCTGAGTTTATTGCACATTGACATCCAACATAAGTGGTGGTCACATAAGTGTGACTGGACCATGTACTACAGGCTATGAAAATTTTGTTAACAGATCTTTCTAACAGTAAGAATACACTTGATTTGCTGTTTATTGCAATGATTGTATCATCTGCCAACAAAATAACTTTGCAATCTGATAATGTTACTGATGCAAGGTCATCAACATACAAAAGAAAAATTAAGTGCCCTAAAATGTAACCTTTTGGGACACCACATGTCATTACTCCCAGTTGGGATGGTGTCCAATAGTTTAATACATGTCTCTTTTCTAATGACATCCCTTGTTTCTTGTCAGACTTTAGGACTGGAATCATTCTGCAGCATTTCCTCTTACACCACAATGTCCTAATTTACCTGAAAGGATATTGTGATTTACGCAGTCAGGTGCCTTTGACAGATAAAATATGCCAATAATATTTACTTATCATCTAATGAATTGTGTAATTTTCGCTGTATGTGTAAAAAGGCTTCTCAATATCAAAACACTTTAGAAATGCCAAATGCGTCTTTCACAGTTCGTTATTTGCTGTCAAATGATTAAGAAGCCAATTGTGTATCACTCTTTCTAAATTTTTGAGAATACTGGAGAAATTGAAATTGGATAGAAATTTGATGGTATTTCTTTATTCCTTTATTAAACAATGGCTTAACTTCTGCACACTCCAACCATTCAGGAAATGTTCTGCCAATAAAATACTGGTTACACAGGTAGCTTAATATGTTACTAAACACAGAGGCACAGTCCTTAACTTTGTTAATATTTGACCATAACCACTAAAATGTTTTGATTTTCATGATTTTGAAATGGACATTACTTCTACTGAGTAGTGAGGTTCATAGTCATATTTGTGAAGTTATGTATGACTTGTCTGACTGGTTGGTTGGTTGAGTTTGGAGAGGAGACCAAACAGCGACGGCATCGGTCCCATCTGATAGGGAAGGATGGGGAAGGAAGTCAGCTACACGCTTTCAAAGGTACCATCCTGGCATTTTCCTGAAGCGGTTTAGGGGATCACGGGAAACTTAAAGCTGGATGGCCAGACGCAGGCTTGAACCTTTGTCCGCCAAAGGAGAATCCAGTATGCCAGCCACTGTGCCACCTCACCCAGTGACTTGTCTGAGCTACTCCACAACAGTGGAACCTAGAAACCCTATCCTTTCCATAACAGTTATGAAATGCTTATCAAAAAGTTTCACAACATTGTACACATGTCTGGTTCTAGCATTCTCCTCCTCGACTATATCCCATATCGAGTTTATTTAGTTATTTACTGTGATTATCTTTTCTCGTGCATGTCTTGTAATGTGTTATGGCTTCAACATCAGAGCTGTTTGTCTGACAGATACAAAGTCCTTTTTGTTTTACAAGGTACTTTTGTTCCTTGGGTACTACATGGCCTCTTTGTACACTTTGGTCTAATCTGAGTTAGTTTTGGGAGAAAACAGTACTCGAATAAAGTAAGTACTTCAGTAATAAAAGTGTTGTATTTTTCATTCATGCCATGACCACTGTATAAACCACTGTATATCTTTGAGGTATATTCTAAATTTTTGGCTTACTGACTACCCTCTTGAATCCCTATTTTATCTCCTTTTCAGTACTAATATTTAGCAAAAGTAACTGCATGTCTGAGAAGCCATTGATAACTGGTTTTGTAATATAACTGTGCTCATTAGACTTTTCTATAAATATATTACCAATGGCTGCTTGTGAGCAATTAGCTACCCTAGTTGGGAAGTTAAGGCACAAACTGTACATTAAAGCCACCAGCAATCACTATTTATTTGGTTCCTGTTGTTAAACAGACCAGCAGAGTTGCAAGGTGGTTCACGAGTATATCTAGATATTACTAATCAATAACAAAAAAAAAAACTCTCCAAAAGTGTGACATACACAATCAAGACAAAAAAATACATGTAAAGCCTTCACATAGAGTCAACAACTCTCAATATAGTGCAAAAAGAAGTCATCAAGTCCGCAAAAAATGGTTTATAATAAGCTACCACTGAATATAAAGAGACACTGACAACTACCTTCTATTCAAGAAGAAAGAAAAACTTACGAACTTTGTGTTTTATTCTTTGCCCAGTCTACAGTACAAAAGGCTACAGACTTTGATGTAATTTCTTTAATTAAAGCAAATTTGTGATATGAGCAGGTTCAGTAATTCACTGGTTCTATTCCTCTTTCCGTACTCATTATTTTAACTACGAGCCTGCTCATTGTCAAAGTGTGTGTGCACATCTGTCAGGATACTAAAACCTTTTGTTAGCCTGTACAAGTGGTTTACACAGCGGTAGTTAAGAACGTCATTTTTAGGTTCTTCATCAGAATATTTGTATTATAAGTTTGTGTTACATTTCTAGCCACTTATTCCAAGTACTGTGGAGAATCAGCTGTCACAATGACCCTGAACAATACTACATTAACATTTCGTATCAAGTGCATTTATCCATTCTAAATGAAAACTATGACAAAATTTCGTATGAGGAGCCAGCCTACAGCCATGACAATTACCATTAATATCGCAACATCTGTGAATTATAATTTCCTCACTAACACATGGCCAGAGGGCACAAAAACAAATACCAAAAAACAATAATTTACCCAAAAACGAGCAGATGTGAATCAAGAATCTACGTAATTGCTGCAGGTAATGCAACACGCATTAACAAGGAGGCTCAAAGCGCAAACATATGGTACAAGATAAAACGATATACGGCAACATAAAGAGGAAAACAACAAACTGCAGTAACGAGCAAAGTTAAGCGATTAAGAAGAAACATTTAAAATTCTGGGTGATCCAACGTAGAAAAGGTAGGAATCAACTTGTGTCTGCATGGGTGCAATGCGGTATGGACCGTCATCCTTTCGAATGCAAGTCCACTGTTTTAACCCTATCTCAATTCAGCCGGTAAAATTCAAGAAGAGTTAATCCTGCGATGTATATTTCTGGTTGTGCAAGTTATCAAAAGGAGTATTATGATTAGTGCCCAAGTAATCGCTATGACGTCGTGGTGGTACTATCAATTCAATGATACGTCATATTCAATTGTCTCTTAAGATAACTCTGACTGTATATTAGAAATAAACTACAACAGGAAACTAACAATTGCCCAATTTCAAAACTTAGGGGAGGTTTAAATACACAAACGTTAACATATGTTGATAAGAAACTCCAGTTACGCAAACAGTTTCAAAGACATAAACATATCTCATCGCAATATGCTATAAGCTCTAAAAATGGCAAGGCCACTAAACCCACATCCTCCAAAACAAATCCAAGGTAACAAAATGCATCTGTGGACCATAAATGACTTACTTAGTTTCTACGCTATTTTCTTAATATATCTCGCGGCTGTAACTTACATGACAAAACTCATTTGCAGCTTCTGTCAGGTGAGAAAACACTGTCTTAAGTACACACCCCCTCCAAGCAGACGTAGGTAAAAGTCACAAAGCTTTTGACACACAGCTGTGAGCTCAGAGATAAGGCTAAACAACTGCTTCAATTTTGAAAGAACAGCATCTATGACAGCATCTGTGACTGTACATATGCTCACGAGGCATTATACGTAGCTATTGCAACTGGCACCGATATCTCATTGGTTGGCGGTACGGGCCAATGAGACGTACCTGCTTGTAGGTAGATCTTTGAACATCTACTTCATTTATGATTTCTGAGGGGCAGGGGGGGAGCCATCTTGAAGTGTGTAATTGTTGTGCCTTTCGTAACTGAGAGCATTAAATGGACGTACATCGAAAATTTACGAAGTGAAGATATTTGATTTGAAATCATGGGTCAGTTAATATCCCTCCCATCTTTAATGTCGAAAAATGTCACATTTTGTGTTTTGCATTTTTTACGATATTAACATGTGGAATGAAATAAAAATGTTGTGTATACTAATTTTGGATCATCTGATTTCAGCGTCGTGTCATTTCCTAACTGATCTATGTCATGGCCTTTTAAGTTTATAGCAGTTGTTTCCGATGTGCAGTTTTTGTGAATGCTTTACATGGATAATGACCTTAGAATAATTCATTCATTTTGAAATGCTGAAGAATATTTTTTAGCACCTGGGGAAAGATTAGGTCAATTTTGTGGTTTAAATTTACCTGGGGCAACATTCTTGACAAAACGTATTTCAACGTTCAGGGAACTATCAGTTGCTGTTTCGGAAGTCTTAATACGTAGCGTTAAGCATTTTCTTCCCTAAGCAGCTGCCCGTCTCAACCTGTTTTATCGCTTCAAAAGCAGCGTTACATGATCGAATCACAGATAAGCATTTTTTTAAATGATCAGTGATTGGTTTCGTAGAATCATAATAAGACAGAAGTTCCTAGAACAGTAGTTGCTGTAGGTGATACTGCCAGCATTGGTCAATCAAAAGTGGTTGTCTTGTGTTATTGGCCAACTGCAGAGTAGGCTGTTATCCTGAACAGTGAAGTGTGGAAAAGTATATAGGCTAGCATGTATTGCGTGCTTGTCAAGTAGGTGATGCAATTTGGAATTTCTGTTCGTTGAGAGTTAATCAGGGTAGACCTAATGATTAATTTGCAGGCTGTTAATGAGTTTTAGACTGCTTTCTTCAGTGGCAAACAATCATCTGCTATTTGTTTGCGAACACAAATTGTGTGTTGCCATCCAGAAAGCTTTACATTGAAACTGTCAACAGTAATTTAGCACATTTACTTCTCCACAACTTTAAATCCATACAGGAATTTGACATTTTTCTGCATAGGGGTTCCTCATACTCCATAAAATTCAGATCCGTATATGTTTTCTAAATTAGGCCTTCACATAAAACTGGTGACACTCTTCCTCCAGAAGTGCAAAATTGAAAAGCAATATGTGTTTTTTCACTGAGAGACTGTCATTTGAAAGTTAGAGACATTAATGGTGTGCAGAGGGATACGAAAAAAATGGTAAAACTTTACAAAGGGCTTTTGGGGAAATTTAAGACTGCGGAACAGCTGATTTGTGAATCAACGTTTCATATGATTTTTTTTTTTTTCCTCAAATTAAAACATGAGTGGGGGAAGATAAGTGATCAGATTTTGTCAAAAGTAAGAACACATTCGCTCTTCATCATACATGCATGGGTGTTGCCAACATCTGCACATGGGCGGCCCACTGTAAACTTTAGGCAAAAAACTGCAATTTTGAGGTGAATTCCACAAAACACAAAGGTGATATAGGCTACTCCGCCATAATAGTGTCTCAGGATACCATGTTATCTCACCTGCTTACATATTAGAGGTCTCGAACTTGCCAAGCAGTGAGTCAACAAACTGAAATTTGTTGAAAATTTTGTATTGAGAGTACTCACCTTTCCAGGACTGTGTATTCCCAATATCTAAAGGCTCTAAAAATTAGTGATATGATAACTTTGTCATCAGTGACAGAGCCACAGCTGGTGTCTACAGTTTTCAAATTAACTGAAAAGGGTTGCTTTCTGCTAAGATGATAATTGTGGATGTTTAGAAAATAATATTTACATGTTACTCACTTCACGTATTTCATCTGCAAACATGTATTTTCTCTCACTATGACTGCTAATGGGTTTTGCCACTTTGTAACAAAACTGTACATTTAGAGTGATAGACCATTTGCTCAGTCTCTGTTCTGAAACAAGAGCTCTGTTTCATGATGAGCACATTAGCCTATAGAGGTATGAAAATTTGTGCAGGAGGTGGACACTTTCTATTCCCTTCCAACTGATAGTGAAAAAAGTGTTAACAGCAATGTCCTCAAATACACTTTGCCATGTGGAAAAAAGATAAAAGCTGATTTCAATGAAAATTTTTAAGAATGCTGCATACATAACAAACTAGTTTGGATACATTACATCTGCCAACCTGATCCCTGGAAGTAATTGGAAAGAGCGGTGCAGTAAGTGATAGGACATTTCTTGACAGTATTAAAATTTTCCACTGCTTGCTTAAGTCGTATCAATACATACTAGAGATGTGATATTAATTTTCAATCTAATCAACATGTCAGCATCTGAGAACAAAGTAACCCATTGTGGAAGCAGGATGATCGGATATTCATTATGTGCACAGTGCGAAAGTATGTACTCGTGCTTGTCATACCAAGTAAGTTAGGATGTGACAGCAGAAATATTTTGAAAGGCTCTCCTCCTTGAATTAATCACTGTATCACTTTTCTCTTGTCGCAAAAACAATTTTTGAGTCTGAACAAGGAAGGCGAATGTTACATTGTTTTCAGTCCGTACAAGTAAGACTTTTATACAGTGCATCCACCTGCATTTCTTACTGCACAAAGTAAGCTGTTAAAAGCAAAGTTGGATGCCCTATATAGTAACAGTGAGATCAGTATTGCAGCATACTTGTACAATTTTTGGAAACAGCTAACACCAAAGAATTTCCTGCTGCTCACTATGATCTTACAATTAGTACAGTCTGGAAATTCATAGTTAATACAGTTTTATAGGCATCACTCATACTACAAAATGAAAGGAAGGCTGCAGGTCAAGTGTTTGTTATAACCTGTGGGACATTTCATTATAGTTCACACCTACAATGCATTGCTTTTGAAATTTGATTGTAGTTATGATATATACAGTTATCAGTTTGTTGAAACTGCACAGCTTCGATATTCATGGAAGTGAACATTAGAGTTTCTACAAAAAAAAAATGCATTTTCTCCGTAACCATTGTAAGTTTGAGTGAAGATGAATTGGTAGTGACAGGCGGAGTTACATACAACCTTGAAGTTCACAAAATGCTTTTACCTGTAATGAAACAGGGGCAGGAATATTTTTAAGTAACGCTCATGTCACATTTTGGTACTTTTCAAAGCAATTAGCTTCTTTGGATAATCACTTGTTGAAATGAATTGTGCATGCTGTAGCTGCAAGAGGGCACATGTTCAGAGAACTAGGTCGTAGATTCTTTCAAAGAGTACGTAATGATCAAGACATTTTTTGAGCTAACGTATTCTTTACTTTGGTGAACTACTCTTACAATATGATCTTTCAACCTACGTTGTTACCATTCATTGTCCTTTATGCCTCAAACATTGCAGACCTTTATAATTGTAGTTATTTTCAAGATACAATAAATTTTTCTTTCAATAAGAAGGAGATAACAAGAACTTAAGACCAGATTTGTCAAATGCTCTGCGGGGAAAAATTATCTTCCCAACATTGTTCTGAACATTCTGTAGCAGAATTGCAGTGTCAGCAAATTACTACGGACCACCACCCCAAGAATTCAACCATGTAACTAATTCAAATTTTGATTACTACATGCATTTGAGATTTACAATTGCAGTAGCATTAGCCTGGGTTTGTGACAGACATTAACTGTTACATTACATTGAAATAACATTTCTTGCCCACAGCTATATGAATTTATTCATTACAACCAATTTTGCTTGCTACAGACGATTGTTAAGGTTATAACACATTAGATGTACACCATGTTATTCAGAATGTATTCAAAAGCAACTGTAATGTCCAATTAATCTCCATGTATAACTAATTACAACTGATTCCATTTCCTGTCAGTGAATGTTACAGATGCCTCTGAATAACATGATCAGATGTACATAATCTTGAAGGTGGTCTGAAGTGACCAAAATC
Organism: Schistocerca piceifrons; assembly: GCF_021461385.2. Lineage (NCBI taxonomy): Eukaryota > Metazoa > Arthropoda > Insecta > Orthoptera > Acrididae > Schistocerca > Schistocerca piceifrons. The sequence continues at coordinate 332,814,305 of NC_060139.1, forward strand.
GATACAACTGTGTGCAAGAAATGTTGTTCAGAAAGTTCTGAATAGCTGTTCCGTTACATTTCAGTTGCTCAGTTCTTAACAGTTTATCTTCCATTTTGTGTTCATGTGCAGGTGAATGAAATAAACATTGACACAGTTAGTTAAGGTTTGAAACACAGGAGTAGAAGTTGAACACTTAGCACCTGTATTAAACTAAGTTCTGAAAGAATTTACTTACTGGCACCAAAGATAGTCCATACCAACATTGAGATTATAGTCTACTTGGTTCACATCACCGATCTGCAACTATGCTGCTATCACTAAGGTAACAATCTTATCATCCAAGGATCAATAAAACACATTAAATGATATAAAAAATATTTTATTTGATTATTAAGTCTCTTCAGGACACATTTCCATTACATACAGAAGTAACAAAAATGCTTGAAATCTTTCATAAACATAAGAAAACATATCTTAAGAAACAGAGGGAAACATTACACCAGTCATTACCAAAAATCAAAAAGAGTATAAATATATGACAACCATCATGTTTTACATGAACCCACATTATTATAGACAGACACCAGCTAAAGGAAAAACCTTGAACAGACATATACAACAAGACAAGAACATATGTACAATTCAACAAAAAGATGTGTAACATTTGGAAATAGTGGGTAATTTATCTTTGTACTCAACTGGAAATAAAGGATATGACAATGCTTCTAGGTGACATTTACATTCCTTAAGTTAAACACTATTCTACTTATGTGACAGGATTACTTAGTGATTTATCTTATGAGATCCTATACATCATCATTCTTTCTCTGTAACTCATTGTGAAAAACAAAAGCTTTACTGTCAGCCAATCCCAATACAACAAGAATAATCAGTTAAGAAACTGTTTTTTTTTATATTTCATAATAAAATTACATAGTTAACAGAAATCCTTACAAATAAATCTGGACAGAGGAGATATGAACACTTTCACCAGGAAACCAACTGTTTCAAAAATAAATAAATAAAAATAGTAGAACATAGGAGGAAAGTCCTGCTAACTAGCAGCTATGGGAGAGGCATGGGCCAGACCTTGTGGAAAAATTAGATGACAGGTACCAATACCATCTGCAATGAATGATACTAATGTTGACTTGGTTCCTGCTTATATGCAGTATGATGGCCCAACTGAACAGCTCCGTCAGGAGGGTCAATACACAGCTAGATCATCTGCTTCAGGCAACTACTTAGTCAGGCATAGGTTTCGTTCCTGTTGATGCATTGGTAGGTGGGACTTTACAAGGCATGGCCAGCATCTGAATAGCAAAGGGGTGAAAAGCAAAATCTTGAGGGGGGGGGGGGGGGGGGGGGGGGGGGGGGGGGGAAGCAGGCACAAACTTGCGGGGGGGGTAACTCGTTTTTAGGCTACGAACTTATGCTATTAGGGTTATTGCAAATTTTGGTGGTAAGCATACCAGTAAATTAGCTTACTATGCCTATTTTCATTCACTGCTTTCATATGCTGTCACATTTTGCGGTAATTCATCATTAAGAGAGAAAGTATTCATCGCACATAAGTGCAAATCAGAATAATGCCTGCAATCCATCTAAGATCAGCTTGCAGACCTTTATTTAAGGAACTCAGGATATTCACAGAACCTTCACTAAACAAATATTCACTTATGAACTTTTTTGTTGTTAATAATTCATCCCAATTCAAAAATAACAGCAAAGTGCATAGCTATAACAGTAAAATAAAGTATGATCTTCACTATTGTGGGTTATATCTGACTTTGGGATGAAAAGGGGTGAATTACACTGCCACAAAAATCTTTGTTCATTTACCTAATAGCATTAAAAGTCTGATAGCCAAACAACATTTGAATTTTTAGTTATGATTTTTGCATATGAAGTAGTAATTGTAAAAAAAAACTGTGTAACAATAACATTCCACTATTAAATGTAGTATTCATGAACTATGGAATAAGTATTAATTTAATGTAATGTAATGAGCAGCTCAGTCAAAAGGTAAAGGGCAATCCCATTCAGAATATGGTCACAGCTGTGGTGCCTCTTTCATAGTTTTACAGGATGTAATATGGCATGGTTAGTGTAAAGTTCTATATAGCATGCACAAAGCACAATCTCTCTGTTGGTAGCCTACAGCTGAAAGAGCAAATTTTCCCGAGTTAATTGCATATGGTGTTCTAATGCTACAATCTTGAGAAGAAATTATACCTATTAGTGTAAATGTGCTGTGTAACACCACTGTTGACTGTGGATGAATCAGGTGCAAGATCCCGTTATTTACTGCCTCACTACACACACACTAAGTGTCGTCTATGCAGGTTTTTCTTAGATCAGATACAAAAGTTTACTAGAAACACCAAACACAAGACGACAGTCTCATCATCAAAGCTTTTATCAATACAGTTTGGTGATTGTGACAGCTACTACAATTCCAGGAGAGTGTAGTTGTGGTTTATACTGACCACAGGTTGTGTGCCTTGCATGCTGGCCAGAAGTGGAGTCAGAGGACATGCGCAAAACATAAATGGCAATTCAATGTTGAAGAGTACTGTGTACACTGTGCTGAAAAACCTGCACATCCAAGCACACAAAAAAAAATCTCAGAGCTACTGGATGGTTTCCTTACTTGTCTTTTGCATATACATGGTCTCAGCTACTGTTTCCACTTCCCAAGAGGTCTTGTATAATCGTCTCAATTTCTGCACAGGATGGTGTTGCAAATGAATGTTCCTTCTTTTCACATGTCTTCCTTACTGGTTGGAACTGTCTCTGAATCCTGCATGTCTCATTTGGTGGAGCTGAAGTTACTGGAAAATGTGGACCAACGAGTTCTTTTTGCGATGCAATGCCTGCCCTCATTTCTTTAATTAATTTATCAAATGACACAAGGAGAGAGCCAGCAGTTTCACTGTTAGCACTTCTTGCTAATTGTTGCACAATAGTCAGCCTGTCTTCCAAAGCAGCTCTGTAGTCAACAGTGCTGCCAGCACCTGAAGTCTGCTGAGCAACTATTTGTGTTAACTCCTGCACAGATGACTCTCTGCAGAACCTGTCTTGCATAGGGAGCTTTACAGTTCCTTTACTGATTTCCACTGCATGAATGTGTTCACAGAGGTTACCCTTGATCAAATTGTCTGTGCAAGAACACACACAACTGTGCACACAGATCTGAAAAGAAATACAAAATAATACATAATACACACATGTGGATTAACATCTCTTAAATTGGCACAAATGGTTGTTACACCTAGGAATTTAACTGTTGAAAATAAGTGTACATACCTTGCACTCAGTACAGGACAATGGGCATGCAGTGCAAGAGTTCTCTGTATAGGTGACAGTATATGGGGGCCGATCAGAAACGGTGTATACATGCCATGTGCCATCTTCAACACAGTGTATCAGTTCCTTATTGATACCACAACCTCTTCTGTGACTCTTACTTATTTCAGCACTGCGTGTAGTTCTCTCTGTCCCCTTACAAAGCCTTATTAATCTTTGAAAAAGTGAGTCCCTCGTTCTGTGCAACAGGGCCTGGATACATTTATCTACTCTGTTATTTATTTTCTTCAGTAAGTATGAGTATTTAAGAGTTTTATGGTTTGCTTCTAAGAACATATTTGTATTAAGGCCAAGTCCAATTCTGTAGCTGTATGCCCACATATGTGCCCTCCATGAATATCTATCTTTAAAGTACTTGCCAAACTCCTCAGTTCCTTCCTCCTCTGCACACCAAGTAAGAAAGCCATCCAGCAGCTCTGAGAATTTCTCTCTATCTGTCTGTAAGTGCAAAGTTTTCAGAGCTTTGTATACAGTACTCTTCAGCATTGCATTCCCATTTACTTTTGCACATATATTCCGTCTCCATGCCCGATCAACGTGCCAGGTACATAACAACCTATGTTCACTATGGCCCATAACTACACTCCAGGCACTGTAGTAGCAGTCACAGTCATCAGACATGAATACCTATAAAAATCAAACACACATGTTAATGCTATAGTTATTTTCAGCAAGCAGTGGATCAAACATTCTCTAACGAAACTGTCTTCTTACCTTTGTTTTGATGTTTCCAATACATTTTTTAATCTGCTCAAAGAAAACTTGCATGGACCTTGTGTCAGTATGTGTACTGAGGCAATAAGAAACTGGACATCCAGCACCAATTCATCCACGGTCAACAGTGTGGTCAGATAAAATTTATACTTATTAGTGCCATGTGTGCTGTCTATCAAAACTTTTTCCGCACAGAATTTTTTTGCCATTTTCTGCTGATACTCAGTCATAAGGACTATCATAAAGTCACTTTCTGATAATTTGTTTCCATTATCCTCAGTGCCTTGGGCTTTGTAATAAATCACCGGGGAATCTTTCCCTAGGCGCTCTTGTTGTCTCACCCACAGATCAACACTGGTTGCATCATCTTGGTGTGCACTACTATCGTCCAGCTTGTATTCTTTCCTAATATTTCTAATATCTTGTTTGCTTAAAAGATGAACTCTTCTGAAGAGTCCAACTTGAATGCTCTCTCTCACTTTCTTCAAAATTGTAGTATCAGGAACACCTTGTGCAATTAATTCAGCAACCATTGCCCTGTCAGCTGTGGTCAGATGTAGGCTACCCACAGAGAGACTGTGTCCTGTGTGTGTCCTGTAGAACTTGACATTAACCATGTTAGATGACACATTTTTTACTACCAAACAGGCAGGGCACGTGCCGCCAATTTTGATTGAAGGTTCCCTTAACCTTCTGCCTGAAGCTGTTTTGTCAACATATCCAGAACGGTGGCAAACAAAATAATCACATTTCTGTTTTCCCCTTGGTCTTATGAAGGAAACCTTCTCTTCAGCTTCCATCTGTTCCTTCCACAGAAAGAACTCTGAAAATAAAATTACAATGCATAAGTAATACAAACTTAAGTACAGCATTTGTGTGTTATTCTGAGGAAATAATTTAGTTGAAATACACAAGATAACACTGAGTAAGATCAAAACATATTAGCAGCTCTCTAATAATTATTATAAGCAAGGTGCCTGTGAAATAATGGTAATGGAGACAGTCTCTCCTACTCATGTGTCATAAGAATCTAAAAATGGTTGTGGTATGTACATACAATCAATGTCAGACTGCTTTATGCCAACATTCCAAACTAAGCCTAGGGCTACACTACAGATCAGCCTGTCACCACCACCAAGATTTAGAAACATGTAGCATGCTGGGGCAAATCCAGATTAACAACTTAACAAGTCCAACAGTTTAGAGTAGTTTTAAGTTATACACTGAAGATATATTGCCAATCATTGATTACCCTATGATACTTTCTTACCTATATTTACATAAATGACACTCAACATGAACACTAATAAATACTAAATCATATCATAAACTCACTGGAAAGTCCTACATATACAAACAATGTACAACATCAGTTATCTGGCAAATACAAATAATAAACTATACTTTTGTTTCCTCACCTTCCACAGAATTAAATGTCATTTCCTTGCACTCCATTTTCTGTTGGTGAACACACTCCAAATGGTGTATCAGTTCTTGCCTCCGAGAGCATCTAAATGTATTGCACTCGGTACATGTCATCTAAATAACAAAAAAAAAACAGGTTTTTGCTTAATATCTTAATAGCGTACTGCAACGGAAAAAGAACGTGTAAGCACAATTAATGCACTTATTCGTCCATCATGTTTCATACTGCCAATTATGAAGGAGAACCTTCAGGGATGTGGAACAACACAGTGAAGCCGCGGTGAGAAACTAGGCCCTGCATTACTTAAATATCTAAAATAAGTTATTTGTGCTTCATGAAACTACTTAAAAATTTAGAGGAAAGGCCGCATCCCCGATATCACACTGGTGATCTCTCCATAACGTTTTCGCCAATATAGCACGCTTCGCCAATATAGCACGCTTCACTATGAACCAGCCATCTGCTTGCAGTTACATTAAGATTCACGCAGCACTCATATGGTGACAGAGAGGTAACCAACTTGCCTCCTACCTTTCCAGACGCGAAATTGTGTCTCTTCATGTGTTTGTTTACGTCTGTTACCAACTTGTCGCAGATATTACATATTTCTTTCCTAGGCTGTACATAAATATTCTTGCGATGCTTCATCCTCATATGTCGGTACAAGCTTTTTCTTGTATTAAAATTTGTTCCACACACTTCACACAAGCCTGCCACACCACGAGTCCGTTCAACATTATCCATAGTGTACCTTGCGACGATGAATTCATAAAAGCACCACACACCAAGATGGGTCCCGCGAAAATCATACGAAGCGTTCAAAGATCTACCTACAAGCAGGTACGTCTCATTGGCTCTTACCGCCAACCAATGAGATATCGGTGCCAGTTGAAATAGCTACGTATAATGCCTCGTCATATGCTCATGCAAATTATACGGCAGACATGCATACACGTGAGATATCAGGCGTATAGGCTCATGACACCCCCCACTCGAAACAAAGAAAACGTTTTAGTACCACCGATTATATTTTACATGTATAAATATTTCAGGTAAATTTCAGACAATAAACTGGTATAAAGACAAAAGTTCTCGAAATTGGAGACAAAGTTAGAAGCGGGAAAATGCTCCTGTCGGACCACAAAAAGATCACGTTCCTCTAAAATTCTGAGAGAAAAGTGGAGTCCCAGCTGCCTCAACACTGTCTTCTTTTGTCTTCCTTCCCACTGCTACTGTCTTTACTATACCTCGGCAGTTCAAAAGTTCTGGAGCGTCTGACTTATTTTTTTCGCTATACATAGGGGGCTTAAAATTTCGGTCCAAAATTCGCCTGTCCCTATACCTATGTGTTAAAGTTGGCCAGTTTGGGAAGATCCATATACGCCAAGCACATGTATGGTTTCCACTTACCTGTATTTGTCATTTCCACTGTCTCCTCTCTTTTTGATTCCCAATCTTTCTATCTCCACCCAACTCTCTCTTTTATTGCCATTGTCTCTCGCTGACCGTCATTATCTCCTTTCTCTCTTTGGCTTCCACTGTTATTGTCCTCACATAGCTCTCTTTCTATTTCACTGCCATTTTCTCTGTCCTACTATCACCTACTTCTCTCTCTTTCTCTCATGCTATTACTGTCTCTCTACTACTCCCTTTCAACACAAAAAAGTGCGAATATGTTTGCATCACAAAATTTTTGGCGAGGAGGATCAAACAAGGATTGAGGCTTCTGGTACGCCACTTTCCTGCCAGAGTCTTTTAAAGAGGAACATACTCGCATTTTTTGTGCTCTGGCAGAAGCATTCTTTCGTTGAGTCCCCTCCTTTCCCTACTACAGCAGTGTGTGCTGCTTACATAAACGAAAACTGCATGTCAGTAAAGTTTTGACAGTTTGTTTATATACTTCGACGTATTTTTTACTTTGACACATATAAACAACAAAAAATTACTCATGACATAAGGTTAAAATAAAATAATTTGCTTTACATTTCTTTCTGGATACTTTCCTCTTCAATCGCAATTCATCTAAAATGCCCAACTTTTGATTTGTACAATAAAAGAGTAAACACGTTAATACTGAATTTGCAGTCTTTCCAGTTTTACATAGTTTTCGTCAGTCATTTTAAGTTCTTTTCAGGCATGTTAAGACTCTTTTTAGCCCACTTTTTGACAATACAGTACCAGTTTTGGCATATTTATATAGGTTTGAAGTGTCCATTTTATAGTGACTGCAAGTCATAAAGTTTCATGAGTAAAAATAAACTCCTGACAATAAACTTAGTTTGGCAAACTCATAATCCTTGTCATGATCTCGAAACCCTTGCAATTTGTTCATTACATCAGTTAAATTTACATTTATGCCCCAGATAGGATGTTGTGTGCATATTTTACGTGCATAATACAGTAACTTTGAATCTCTGGAACTCGGTAGCAGATAAAGATCTCAAAAAAAAAAAAAAAAATTCGTGGTATCCCGAGAGTATCATATTAAGAATACACAGTGAAAATTTCGACGATCTGCCACTAAGAGAAATTATATATGTGGCCATCCTCATAACTGGTATGTTTAGGCTTTTTGGCTATATCTTGGTAACGAATAAAGATGTTCGAAAATGTGAATACTACGTTCCTACATAACTGTCTAAATAGTGAAAAGTTAAAATTTGAGCCATCTGCTATGGTTAGTTATTTTGAGAATTCCAGCCCACAGGGCAAAAACGGCTATAAACCGTCTACTGCGTTTTCTCCGTAAGTATGGTAACTTTGAACCTATGGATCTCAGTAATGGATAATGATATCAAAAAAAGTTTCGAGATTCCACGAGAATATCATCTTAAGAACATACGAAAAAAATTTCGAGGATCTGCCATGAATAGAAATTACAGAACTCGCCTCAGAATTTGTACTTTTCGTGATCAAAAACCATGGTTTGTTGTGGTTTTCTCAGGAAGCGGTCATGAACAAATGGTCCTTTTATAAGTCGCCTAAGTCTCACCCTGGACCACACCTAATTCAAAAGAAACAACCGATTTCCCCAATTTGTCTGGGCTGAAGGAAGTGTGTAAGATAGTTTCAGTTTGGCCTTTTCACCCGACAAGTATACAAATGATCTCTAGCCATAGGGCTGTCCAAATTTCTTGACCCTTTCCTCTGCGACCAATAAAATGAGAGATATGACAGCCTGAAAAATAGGATTTTCCCGCAAAGTTTTCTGGAACATGTTGCCACCATACCCTGCTGTGCAGTGAGCGATAATATTTTTTGTTTCCTGGAATCAAGACAGTTTTTGTGGTTCACTAATTATTAAATGACATTGTCGACACTTTACAATATATCTTTAATCTACTTATTTCTACAAGACATACAAAGATCCTCACAGAATCTCATCCAGGACAGATGTAATATGGCCACTGCCCCTGGTGCTTATACAGAGTGTTCATTCTAACTGAAGTCATTGTAATATCTTGAGAACTACACTTTGGATCAAAAAGAAATAATCCAAATTTGTTTGTCTCAGATGGGAACAATGATACCACACTCGACCTGCTGCCCCACCTTGTGCTTGGTTGGCAGGAGTGGGGAGGGAGGGCGGGGGGCAGTGGGGCAACTTTGTGATCTTCAATGGAATTCCTGTTTTTTTTATTGCAGATTACGATTCTAACGCAAAATCTATATACATTTTGTTTGAAGCATTTTCTTTGTTTCATCACAGATGGGGCTGTAATCAGACTAATAAAAATGGGTAAACAATCGTAGTTTACGACATGCTATTCGATGGCACATGTAATCCCACCTCCATGCAGCAAGGGTAGGACAGGCCAGTATCTCGTAACATCTAATTGGAAACCCCATTCGCAACACTGTATTCCTCTGACATATCGAAAAGAGAACTACTCGACGCACCACCGTGGCCTTGGCTCGAGGTGGACGCTACCTTACTTTCACAATTAGACTGAGTGTTCAAACGCAGTACCGACAACTACAGTACACTTAGTGATCTCCTTTTCAAACGATCGTACATATAACAGAAACATATCAGCGCGAATGTCAGCACAGGAGTTTCTGATGCATTCAGACGTGTCTTCACCCCCTGTTGGCACTTGCTGGTACACCTTATCTTTTAAATATCCCCACAGAAACAAATACTGCGACTGTGTTATGTATTGGGCAACTGTCATGCAGAAACTGCCTACATTATCGAACGACCAGGACAGCTGATGGTGCCAGTATTTCCTGTGCCAAAAACGTTCGATATTGGCGTCCATTCAACGTGCCATCGATAAAATGCGAACTAGTGAATTTGTTCCACATGATGCCACACCATACGTTAACCAATCAAAGACACTGATGGTCAGTTTGCCATAACCAGTGGGGATTATCAACAATCCAGTAATGTATGTTAAGCAGTTAAAATTACCATGTTTTGTGAATGTAGAGTCATAGAAAAATAGTGCCTTGGTAAAGAGCGTGGGGATTCTTTGCATTTGTTGATGTGCCCATTCACAGAACACTACCCATTTATGGAAACTGGAGCCATAAGTTCTTGATACAGTGACACGTGGTATGGATGATACTTATGATACCTGTGACCATACTCCCTATGGACAGACTGGAATTGCAGCGTAACTGCCGGGTGCTTATCCATGGGTTGTGGTGCACTGCCACTAGTACAGCTATTTCATTAGCTTCTCGTGTAACATGTTTTCTTTGTTTCCTTTTGCCAATCCGTATGTTGCCATCAGACATAAAGGCGTTCACAACCTTGTTAAAGAACGAACAACAGCGAACTTTCTCTGGAAAGCGCCCAGCATAGAAGGCAACAGCAGCCTCCACATTCTCTGTAAATCAGGATCATTTCACTGTTTTCTTCTAAGGTTGCAAAAGGCATTGTCCAACTGCCTGTCTGTTCTCCAAGTGACAGCAATAAACATAGCACAAGTATCGCAATGTTTGGTGCTGCTATCTGTTCTATGTCTGCATGGTATGTGCGCTCCAGTCGCAGTTTATTAGCTGTTATGATACGTTGTAGTTCGTTCATTGCCACGGTGGCATAATGAGTCGTCCCCTGTTCGATATGTCAGACGAATACAGTGTTGCAAAAGGGGTTTCCAATTAGAGGTTATGTAATACTGGTCTGTCCTAGATTTGCAGCATGGATGTGGGGTCCCATGTGCCACTGAGGCATGTAAATTATTATTATTTACCCATTTCTATCCGCACTCCCCGATTACAGTGCCATCTGTCGTGAAACGACAAAATTTGACAGTAGAATCGTAATCTGCAGTAAAAAAAAAAAATAGTGGTCCCATTGAAGATTTCAAAGTTGACCCCCACCATCCATGCAGGGAGTGGGGCGGATCGAGTGTCGTATCACTGGATGTCCTTTCTAAGATAAACATATTGGAATTCTAATTTTTTTTATCCGATGTGTAGTTTTCGAGATATTTCAATTTTTTCAGTTAAAATGAACACCCTGTATAACATACAACAATTACAAAAGCTTTTTACATATTGTTTCAAATATACAAAATTAAACTTACAATTGAAATTTGTGTGCTTTCATAATAGTAATTACAGAATATAGTTTATCAAATGGTGACAACGAGCTTGATATCATTCGTGTGTTGAAGTAAATCGGTCTTTACATCTAAATTTCGTAAAATATTCACTGATAAAAATAGATTGAATATGTAATTTAATTACTTTGTAATTTACACAATGACTTTTGATCCTAACATGATTTTGGAGTTTCTATACTGTGTTCTGACATTATCACTACTGCTTTTTTATATCCTGTTCTTACAAATAACATTTTCAGTGTGTGTGTTTACATTTGGTCCAACATGTTTAGAGTTTGCAGTAGAATGTTTCCACAAATCGACTGGATTTATATATTACATTCCAAATTTCGTCATAAATTAATTAGTTAATATTGGCTCCCCTCTATTTTCGCTGTCTGATTCAGAAACCAATTCTGAATATTTTTGAACAAAATTGTCTTGTTTCCATAATTGTATTTATTAGTAACTATTATGCATTTCATCCTCACAGGGGCAATGATGCCTTACAAGATTGATATGCATAACTATTACTAATAAATACAATTGTGCAACCAAGACTGTTTTGTTCCAAAAAATTAATTAGCTTTCATAGATATACTAAGCATAAGGCAATACAATTGATAGCTCTGCTTGCATATGACTTCTTGTAAATACAGCATAATAGTAACACAATCTCCAAAATGCAAGGTATTGTTCTTCATTTTATATTGTCCCATCCTGTCACATTACATAGCCAAAGTACAGCACATAATAATTATGAGTGAGACTCTATTATGGCATGCATGCACCAGAATAGGAAGTCTGTTATTCAAAGTAACTATAGTTTATGTATTTGTTTGTGGTGACAAATTTGTTTCTGGTGACAATTATTCACATTACATAGACAGCGAGATAAAATAAGAGTTACTTAATATTAGCATACATTTTCATCACATATTAACGAAAAGTATTTTATGTATGTGTTGTTCAGTTGATTTTCATATTTTAAGACTCCAGAGTCTTTGTATAACAATTTCTGTTTATTTTACAAATATTTTTAACATATATTTTTCTTACAAATGCCTCATGAATGCCCTCATTCCACTCCTCAAACTTACATGCACATCAAAATATGTGTGTGGAACATCACCATTCAGTGCCCCACTTGTCCTCAATGTCACTCACTTCTTCTGCTTTTCTCTGAAATATTACGTTTTTCCATTACCAGCAATTCAGTCAGAGCCCAGCTTAGGAAAACGTATACAATATTAAACAGTCAAAATGTATGGTTAGGCTTTACAATTTCTAAGATCACACAATCAGTAGAGTTCAATGCGAAGTTAATTACCTTGGTTAACACTATATTAAATACCACAACCATGATTAAATCATTTATGTTTCAGGTAGTACAACTCATTGATATATACAGGTTCTTAGCAACTTGTCTGTCTCCTTCCAGCATTGGGGATGCATATAGTACATGTGACACTAAGTTTTACAAGTTGGAATACTAGTTAAATGTATTACTGATTAGAATGAATATGGCTGTCTTATCAGTTCATTGAGTGGTGTTAACAATTTGTCATCACAAGTAATAAGACTACCTTTGAAGTGAATTTCAAAATGGATTTAAATTAGATCTCTATACAGTCTGTTACTGCAAAACAAGTCTTAAGTATGCAATAGTAAAATATATATATATTTCCTATTTTCAATAATTGTAAATTATTTGGCTTGTTTGACAACAGGAGCATGGTATATAATTTAGTTGACAGTATTACATTAGCTTCAATAAGTTTGGTTGATAAAGGTTGTCACCCTTTGATAAGAATATCTTCTCATTATTTACTGTGCAGTTAGACATACATGATATAAAGCTTCTTATGTAAATAATCAAGCATATGAATATTTAAGTTTCATATAAGTAGTGTACAACGATTCTGTTTCATCAAGTGAGGGTATGAGGAAATTTTGTTTTTATAATAGTATAATACTGTGATACTGATAATATACAGCTGCTTATGCTTCTCACAGTTTTGTGACTATAAAGGAATTGTTAAACATTAGCAAAGAGTAGTTCAAATTTCTCTCTTATAAGTTTACTGAAATTGGTGGAGAGTAACAAGGGAAAACTTTGAATTTATGTCTAGGGGTATACTAGAATTGGCAAGGACTAACAAGGGAAAACTTCAACACAGCATTGTCATATTTTGATCCAATGTTTTCTTTTTTCATTTTTCACTTCAAGAGGGACGTTTGAATTAGCATTCAAAGAGTTTGACAGAAAGTGTACACTTCATTAATGTGATTTTCTATTACAATGATAGAATCATTGTTATTTACAGGATAAGTGTGATAACATTTCGTTGTAGAAGTATATCATTATTTGTGTAATGGTAGGAACAGCCAGGAAGGCAAGAAATAATGTAGAAAACAACCCTTCTAAATAAGAGTATATATTCACTATACTATCATATAAGCAAAACAGATTCATGATTAGGACAATTCCTAGGCTGATAGATATACCTGATTAATTTTTTCAACTTAATATAAAGGTAGTCTTATACAAATTGTAGATAAAAAAGTTATGTGTGAATTTATCAGTGTAACAGTAGTGTAAAAATTTCAGGATATTCATAGAGTGACATTCATAATGCAGACAGTAAGTGTATTGGTGATCGTAGCATAGCACATTATAGTATAGCACATTTTTTGAATGTATATACACTTATAAATCGGTATATAAATCTGTGCAAGTGTAGAGTATTACCTGCCAAAATAGTAATAGTGTCAAATGTGCTACCAGATGCGTTTACAGGTAATAAGCTCGATTGTTGATTATATATTCAGTTGATCTTTGCATATATTGAGGTATATTTGTGTGTACGTTGTTTTGATAAAATGTGTATGAAGAAGATTGCTACATGTGACTTTAATCCATATGACTACTTAATAGACCTTCATAATATGTAAATTCAACTCCTCGAACAACTGTGAATCATCTAGGATTAAGTAGAATAATTTCATAAATACAATTTCCATTCTGAAGATCTAATCTGATATATTTATTCAATCTTGACACCATATTGACATAGCTAGGTTCCCTAGTGCATAAAAGCACATTACTATAATAACATCTGACATCCATCTGCTCTTAATAGGTGACCGTATTATAGAAGAAGGAAAGGTATCTCCAATTACATGTGTATGTTTTTGAAGTATATATTTCTAATTTTTAGTTTTATATGCTGAGTGAATTGTAAGTGCAGGGGTATAAATATATGATTCCATATCTTGGAGTGTGTAAATCAGCTAAGACCTCTGTGACAGTTTATCATTTAATATCATGACAATATAATCGTACTTATGAGTATGCTATGTGTTCATTGCATAGTCTCATTAAGTAAATATGCGGTTAAACATCTTAAAGTAATAGTAATATAACGCCCATTTGTACAAGTGAGTTTAGAGCATTATGCTGCCGTAAAGTAGGTAACATTAATGTTTACTGGACATCAGATTATTTTCTTGGTTTAAAATATACATGTTTACAGGTTTTAGCTCAAATGGTGCATGGTCTGGAGCATACTCTTGTCCAGTTACAGATTATCATTATTCAAATAGCTTGACATCACACTGGGTACAATATAATGTTTCATTCATAATATAGAATATCAGGTTCAAGTACGGTCAATAATCAGAAAGTATAAGTCATGTAGTTACAGTAACTGTAATATATCACAGATTAGTGAGTTACCAACACAGAGCCTAGAAGACATCGGAAATAGGTATTTACTAAGATGACATAATAATTCTGCCACATTCAGTATGATATTACAATGATGCTCCTATTCATAAATATGTGTGAAATGACAAGCACTACATGTACAGTGTAGCATAATGAAGTGTAACTATGCTCACTGATTGCAGTTTGCAGTGAATATAGAAAGATCTGCAAATAATCTTAAATCCAGTTTATAGCTTTGAAATCAGTGAGTAGAAAATGGCAGGAAGTACATTTCATTTTCATTAAGTTGATCCCCCCATCATTTCCACCCTTATATGCAATGTGTTCTTAGATGCTAAACGATTATGTACTTTATGTTTAAAGCTTCATACCTGTTTTTCGTCAGTTAGTTATACCAACAGACAGTTATACGTGGATTTTGAATATTTCTTCTTGGTGGTACTAATAGTTATATAACGTTGTACAAAGAACTGAGTTTAAGTGTAATTTTTCATTTCATATGTACACACATTAAAAAAGTTGTCCATAAACAACTCTTTTCAATCTATCCCAGGCATGTTCGAGAGGGTTCATGTCTGGAGATCATGCTGGCCACTCCAGTCGAGCGATGTCTTTATCCTGAAGGAAGTCATTCACAAGATGTGATCGATGGAGGCACGAAATGTCGTCCATGAAGAAGAATACCTCGCCAATATGCTGCCGATATGGTTACACTATCGGTCATGAGGATGGCATCATGTATCGTACAGCCACTACAGGACCTTCCATCACCACCAGCAGCGTATGTCGGCCTCACACAGTGCCACCCTAGAACAGCAGCGAACCTCCATCATGCTGCACTCGCTGGACAGTATGTCTAAGGCGTTCAGGCTGACTGGGATGCCTCCAAACACGTCCCCAATTATTGTCTGGTTGAAGGCATATGAGGCACTCATCAGTGAAGAGAACATGGTGCCAATCCTGAGCACTCCATTTGGCATGTTGCAGGGCCCATCTGTACCGTGCTGCATGTTGTTGTGGTTGCAAAGATGGACCTCGGCATGGACGTCGGGAGTGAAGTTGCCCATCATGCACAGTTTCAGTCATAACATGACATTTTGTGGCTGCACGAAAGGCGTTATTTTTGGAGATTTGTGGTAAGGCCTTATGGGACCAAACTGCTGAGGTCATCAATCCATAAGCCCACATACTACTTAATCCAACTTAAACTTACGCTATGGACAACCCACACATCCATGCCCAAGGGAGGACTCAAACCTCCGACGGGGGAGCTGCGTGGACAATGACAGGCTGCCTCAGACTGCATGGCTACTCTGGGTGGCTGAAGCATTATTCAACATAGTAGTGTTGCTGTCAGGCTTTATTTGAGACATAATCCTTAGGTAGCAGTCATCCACTGCATCCTTGGGCAGCCTGAGTGAGGCATGTCATCAACAGTTCCTGTCTCTCTGTATCTCCTCCATGTCTGAATAACATCGCTTTGGTTCATTTTGACACGCCTGGTCACTTCCCTTGTTGAGAGCCTGGCACAAAGTAACAATGTGGATGCAATCGAACGGCGGTATTGACCGTCTGGGCGTGGTTGAACTACGGACAACACGAGTCGTGTACCTCCTTCCTGGTGGAATGACAGGAACTAATTGTTTGTCAGACCCCCTCCAACTAAAAGACGCTGCTTATGCATGGTTGTTTACATCTTTGGGAGTGGTTAGTGACATCTCTGAACAGTCAAAGGGACTGTGTCTGTGATACAATATCCACAGTCAACGTCTATCTTCAGGAGTTCTGGGAACTGGGTGATGCAAAACTTTTTTGATGTGTGTGTATTTGAGTATAACTTAAGTCATATAAATATTCTTGTGAATCAGGCAGCTGAATTTTTCGAAATGCATGTGGCGTAGTTCATAACTATGTACTAAAACTATATTATTTCTGAATCCATTTATGATGTTAATATAATAAACTCAACATGACAGAATGTATTAGTGTTGTCTGAAGGAAGTAAGAGATCTGTATTGTACAGGATGGAATGAAAGACAGAACAATGAAGAATGTGGCTCTAGAAATTGAAATTCTTGGGTTAAGAACCACATGGCTAGAAACCTAGCGTGTGCTACGCATTTTATGCATAAAGATGAAGCATCCCTATCCAGTTTACTTTGATTCCACAAAAGAACACAAAAATTCTTCTGACCAATTAGTGTTAGCTTATTACTCTTTTTTAATTACAGAAATTATTTACCAGGTTTTTGTTCCATACTTATACAGCTTTATTATATACTATTTTTAGACCACAGTAACAAAGTCATCTACCTTAAACAGTGATACTTTCAACCTCCTATCATGTATCAGTTTTCTAATATTATACTGTTCCTCCATATTTTTCCTAACTTCTTCTTTTCTTTCCAGTATAATAAGATTTGTGCAGATAAAGAACTCTGTTATTTCATTTATTAAATTAGCGGGTTTCTTGTTATACATGATCTCAAAAGCTGGAAAGCCAGTTGATGAAAGGTGCGAACTCTTTAAAATCTCTTCAAAACATCTTACACATTCAATTCAGCTTGAATGCTCTTTACTGCAATAACTCCTACATAAGCTCCTGTGATGTCTCCTGGCAAGACATTTAAAAAATCGTTAGTATATATATATATATATATATATATATATATATATATATATATATATATATATATATATATATATATAAACATTTATCTGTATTATTATTATTATTATTATTATTTCAAATACTGTATGGATGGTTGTGGATTATGTATGAAAGGAAATAACAATTTATCATTGTTATGTCTGTGCAATATTTATGTATTTATATTTCACAAATAACATCTGTGGTTGGCGAAGGTATGTATCGAAGCAGACAATGATAATTCAAAGAGATAACGAACAAGCATATTAAATTGCCTATAAATAGTGGATGTTGAAGCATTACTGTCTCTGTCTTCTTGTAGCCGTTAAAGTTGTAAGAGCCTGTGACGCTTGCTTGAATGCTTAGGTAGCCTTCATTTTTCCTTTGATCGAGAAAGACGCCATTGGAGGCTGATAATTGTAAGGTGTGTACATTCAATTTATGTTGATTTTTTGAAAATAGAAATTGTTAAAATTATTACTTGCAATAATTTATTGCGAGCTTGCCCAAGATTTCATTCCACATTCTTAGCACTTTTCAGCACATTAGGAATTTTTCATGAGACAGAGCCGTGGCAAATTCAGATTAAATGAAATGAAAGCAGTTTACCCGCAATATAGCAGGCTGGTAACAGTACATTAAAATTACCTCTTTCAGCTTCCTGAAGACTTCAGAGGGAAATTGTGGATTTTATTATGTCATTTTCAGGTGGTCATGGGTAGCTGCTATTATGTTATCAGTTACATAAATAATTCATGAGTGATAAAATTTTACTTGTGTGTGATCAAAGACTGCTGTGCAAAACCTGTTCTGGCTAATAACATAATAATCAAATTAATTTGTTTTGTTTCATTCTCTTATGTTAGTCGTGGCAGTTAGTAGTGTTCTTATACTTAAAAAAAGATCTACTGAACCTTTACGTTTAGTGAACATAACATACTGTAACTTCTGTACAGGTAATAAGAGCAATTTTCTGTGCATTCAAGAGATAAAAGTAGCGAAGGGCATTTTTTCATAATTAGTTACAGTAATGATATGTTCCATATATAACAAGCCAGATCAATGTTATATAAAAATAGTTTGCAATTTAAAGATCATACGTCCACAGCAGGAAATTTTTCAGTGTTGTGTGTATCCCCACATAATGGGTCAAAGTGGATAAAGCTAAAGTATTTGCAACTGCAGAAACTAATAGTGAGAAACGTATTTTATCTGTCATGCTCGCAACAATAAGCAATATTCAATTAATTAAAATTTTATGCCATATAAACTGCATATAAAGTAAAATGGGTGCATGGTGGGGATTATGCGACAATTTGGCGCCCAGAAGTAAGGGGCCCGAATGAGCATTGGCCACTAAAGAAAAAAATGTATTAACAATTTTATGTTTTTTCTTTCAGAATATTGGATATTTATATATTTACTGATAAATGAACATAAGTGTTTTGTAACAATTGCTATGTATTAATGAATGTATAATTCTTTCATGAAAACTACACCACTGTGAACAAACTGAAAGAGTAAAGACTGATTCTACAGAGGAATTGCAACAACATTGCCTGGAGCAGCCGAAATTAGAACCATGCATATTAACTGTAAGACTACAGTGTAGTTGTCCTGCCAGTAAAGTATGAATTTCAGTGAAGTCATCTCGTGTCACTAGTGTTGTGTGTAGTTTAAAGATAGTTGTTTGTGACAGGAGAGATTTGAATGTAGATAGAATTTTTCATTGTGTAGTGTATTGTGTACCAGTTCATATATTTTGTGTGCAACGAGTAAGATGATAGATGTTGTATCCAACTTAGAAGCCATAAATATAGTCAGACTGCACAGGCAACATGAATACTGAGGAACATCAGTTAACCAGTGCAGTAAATGTAGAAGCGAGTGTTTTAGACAGCACAAGCAATCTGTTTGAAGAAATACCCTGTGAAAATGTGGGGGTGGGGACACAGGAAGTGTTGCCACCGTCCACCAGTCCCCAAGCAGACGTAGAAAAAGAAGTAGTACAACCACCAGCAGAGCAGAAACCAGATATTGGTAATCTGCATGGTGGATATTCGATTCAGTCTATGTTAGAGCGCATGCTAAATTATCAGGCGAGTTAGCGCACAGCAAGCTGAGCGGGACCACCAGAAATCTGAGCAGGAGCACCAGCAAGCGGAAAAGGACAAGCAATTGGAAGCCTTTTTCTGTCAACAAGCTGAGCATGTCCAACAAGTAGTACAGTCTTTAGAATCCGTGCAAAAGGAGATAGCAAATATGAAACAAACCTATGAGTCAATACCTAGAGCTGGACAGGACTTGACCGCGCAAGTAAATAATCTGCAGTTAGCGAATACTACCATTGTAGACGAAACGGGCATTTTATCTAACAGAATCGAAAAATTAGAACAAGATTCTACATAGCTTGCCAAACACAAACTGAACGAACAAACTACTAAAACTGAGGCTGAGTTTAATTCCTGGTTAGAAGCGAAAGACTATGAAATCGAGAAAGAATTGATTCAAAGGTAAAAGCAGCTTTTGACGAGAAGGACTCTGAATCTTTTAGCACTCTAATAAACAGCCAGGTACATAGTGATGTTCAGACTATCAAACAAATACTAAGTGATGATATTCTGCATTGGCAGATGAATATAGCTAAGCGGGTATCAGACTTGGAAAAAGGTTTAGCCGATAGTAACAAATGTGCCGAAAATGAAGTGTATCGCCAGTAACCAATGTTTTTGGTAACGCACAAAGGTATGCGCGATGCAATAATGAGGAGTCTTCGTGCGACAATGCGAATAGCTGCAGCTACAGATCAGAGCAGGCAGCCTAAGTACCAAGCGCAAATGCGTACAATTGAAAAATATTGGTCGAAGAAAGTCTAATTAAGAACAGTCAATTCCAGACTTTCTCTACCGAAAGAAAGCCAGTACATCCGGTAGTGTTCATTAAAAGTTTCAGAAACATCTTGCCAAGCGCATGGAATGAAGCGCAGAAAATACAGTATATCATGTCATATACTTAGGGTGACGCAGAATTATGGGCTACTGAAGTAGCGGACAGCTGCATGACATGCGGGATTTGAGAAGGCATTTTTAGCAAAATATTGGTCGCCTTGCGTCCAAGAGCGGCTTAGGAAAGAGGTCTATAATCCTGAACCTTATCCAACTCGTCTTGGAAGACTGAGACGATATTTTGAAAAATACATTGAAAAGATGCGTACGAGCCTATATCGTTGAGAGACATTGTTAGGCTACTTAAATCTCATTTACCTACCCACATTAAGGAATAGCTAATTCACGTTCCCGAAAACAACGTGAATCATTTCCTGTCAGTACTAGATTCGACTGACCTAATAAAGGAAGACGTGAAGTCAGCATGCGAACACGCAAGAAATAATGGCTCCGGATGCACAAACGGTAGAAATGGTAACGCACCGAACCACAACCACAGAAATGGTGGGGGCGGTGGTAAAAGGCGCGAATATCAGCCGAGTAATAGCAACAACCGAAGTCAAAATGGTTATGGTCACCTGTCAAATAATAAAAGAACGTAGATTTGACGGTAGATATGATTCCGGACAAGCCAGAGCCAACCGCTGGAAAAATGCGCGAAGTCAGTGGCATGACAATTACAATGAAAACAATCGTAACTGGAATAATAATCACCAACCAAACCAAGACTGACAAAATAACGAGAGGAACGATAACAACAGACCACCGCAGCAAAACACGCCTATTGCGCAGCCGTGGCGGCCAGCAAATCAAAATGTTCATATTATAGAGGTCACGGACAACAACCGTCCAAACACCTCGCACGAAAATAGTCCAACAAATTAGAATCGGTCACGATATGCTCTCCGTCGCTGGCCGTGGGGTGGAGTGAGAGCCTCACTAATGATAGTATACCTGGAATCAAAATGCTGCGTTATAATGACCCCCTAATAGAATCTCTTTTTCATTTTAATTCCTTTCTTATACATATTTCTAAAATATATCTGTCCTTGATTCTTGCTTTCTCCATATTCAGTCCCCAATGGTAATTTAGATTATGTATCTGCTATAAAATTTTCCTTTTCCTTTATGTATTTAATTGAAAATCCAATTGTTCCAAGAAAAGTGCACAACTTCTATTCTACTGTGATACTTACATTCCTGCAGATAATTTAAAGTCTTGAGATCAGAATATACAATTATTTTGTGTCCCAGTAAAGAATGTCTAAATTTTATGAAAGCCAATGTACTGCTAAGAGCTCCTTCACAGTCACAGTATGATGCTTTTAATGCATTTTTAGTGTTCTGTTTGCAAATGGGACAGAATAATGTACTACTCAACCACCTACTACTTTTTTCTTGAAATAAATGATATCCTGTTTCACTCTTACTAGTGCCTGTCATACCACAAAACAATAATATCACATTTGGCGTGTTCAAAATCCTGTTATAACAGAAATGCCTTTTTATTTCATCGAAAGCTTGCTGGCACTCATTACTCCACACCCAAAACATATTCTTCTTTGAAAATTTATTCAGACAAGGCGATTCCAGTGCTGTATTCTTACATATTTTTTGTAAAAATTAACTAATCCAAAGAATGGTTTTAACCACTTTTTAATTATGAGCAGAGAATTTTACTTCAGTAAAAATCGTATCACTACCAGGCAAAATTCTGACGTCAATAACGGTTGACCAAGAAATTTCAACTTCTTCACAGCAAATTTACTCTTTTGCAACTTTAAAGATTTACCTTCTTACTTTTTGTCCCTACTTTTCTTAATAATTCCAAATGCTTTTCCCAACTTTCCTGCGATAAAAATATCATCTACATTGATAAATTTTATTGTAATTCTTTCTCCAGAAAAAACTAAGCTGCATATAGATTTTGCAACATACATGTTTAATCCAAAAGACAGAACACAGTATTGATAAAATGTACCTCAATATAGAAAAGCTGGCTATTTTATGGAATTGGGTTCAACTGATATCTGATGAAATTCCAAGGTAAGACCAAGACTAGTCATGTAAGCTACATCTTTAAATTTGTGCAATAATTCATCTATATTTGCAGGATGGTCAGTTTCTCTCTCTCTACTATTTTGACTAGGTGTCTCGGATCTAATACAAGTCATATTACATGTACATTCACTGTACACCAAGTAATCCTACAGGATCAAATAAAATTCAGTTCAGTTCCTACATTTCTTTTACATATCACAACAAGTGTGTTATTTTAATCACTACAACTCCTTTACGTAAGACCCCAGCTTTCCGTCTTTTGTAGTTCCCTTTCTACAGCCTCTCTTTTTGAGATAGGTATGCCATAAGGTTTAATAAAAATGGTTGATGTGGTCTTATCTTAGGTTTGCACTGATAATTCTTCTCTCTTCCAGGTTTCCCATAAAATACAACACAATACTCCACAAAAATTTCCTTAAAACCTCATTTGTTACTTTGGTTAAGTTTCTCAAAGCCCTCGGCTTTGACTTCAACTGAGCTACGAAAATGTTGTATATCTCCCCTCTGTTTAAGATAATCCTCCTCTTCTTCAATGTATTCTCTGTCATGTGTATACTCCACTTACCCCAATTTGATTAATGCTATTTACGCTATGTACAATAATCAATTTTGTTTGGAAGGGAATTTCACTTCTTAGTTCAGTAGAACTGACTTCCTTATTTGTCCAACAGAATCCTACTTTAGCTTTTAAAATCCAATCCATTGAAAAAATAATTTCCTCCCTCAACTTGGAAGTCACGAAGCAACCTTGAACAAATAGTATGTTGTTAAATCTGAATGATAGTAATATTTATTTGTTCATTATTATACTACTGCAATTTATCCAGCAGATCCTCTAATCTTATTCCCTCTTACAGTTAACTCAACAAAATCTGAACTGTGTGTTCAATTACACCTTGACTATTCTCACAACTTTTAATCATCACACCTTTTCACTAATTTCACTGTAGTTATGTAAGACACCCTCCTTACCCTACCCTTCTTACTATTACTATCTAACATAACTTTTTCTCCCCTAGGCACATGTTTGTCAGATTCACTAATTTCGACAGTAGAAACAGTAATTTCAACCGTTGCATCTGAGGATTGTGTAACACAGATTCATCAACGTTGCCATCAGTTCTCTCCTCACCCAGTGAAACTTCATTGCTTGATACACTGTAAAGGTTTATTAATGATTCTGCTTCTAGTTCTATGTCTACATTGTGGGTACCTCTTTTCTGACTTTTCCCCATCCCTATTAATGTTCACTGACTTCCAAAATTTCCTAACAAAATATAATCTATTCATTTCACATACATCGCTATCTCACTGTCTGTAAGATCGTAAGTTTCTCCTTCTCTTTAAATATGATAATTAGCCTGATTTCATCTATTTTCCATTGCTCCATACTGACAGGCTCAGTATGAGATTATTCCCATTCATTATCCCTATACTCATATTTACTGTTGGTAAACATCTATTACTTCCTTCCCACAATTATCCTACTTTTATGTACTCTACTCTCATTTGTATTTCTATCATTTTCCTGTGATATTTTTCTATTCCCTCTTCCCTGATGATCATTTTCATTTCCTACTTCTCTCCTGCCATAATTAGCTATATGACTGTAATTTTGATTCTAGCTGCCCACCTTATGCAGAATCTCATCATTTCCACTTTGGTTTAGTTATACCTGTCTCTAATGTCCTGCCTAGTGTATCTACATATTTCGAAACTTGTTCAGTTCATCTAGCCTATAAACAAAAACTCCATCGCACTTTTCCTTGTAATCTCCACTTTAACGCTTCTGTTTGTATAAGATAATCAAATGGTTCAATTAAGTGGGTTAATCGTCTCAAATGCTTCTCACAAAACTCTTTCGTTCTGCCATCCCCTTCTCCCTAATATAGCCCATTTAGCAATTCACTTTTATCATAGGTTGTTCAGTTTCTACCTAGAATTTTTTCACAAACCGCTTTCCAAAATCACAGTAAGTCGTATCTGGTTTGCCCAAGAGAAACCAGGTGGATGATGTTCATTATCTCCTGAAAAACTTTTAAATGGTACATTGTCCCACATCCCACTACTGTTTCAATTGAAACTTTTGCTAACAAAATTTCCTTCCAATACACCTACTTTTCTCCAAACATTTTCCACATTATATTACATGCATCCACAATGCTACTTATAACTTTTTCCACTTTGACAACTTCAATATTAATTATGGAAACATGTTTATCTGTTTTAATCTCTAAAGTATTGAACTTATATTCAAGGTTTTGATTATTTGGAGCCATTTCAGTTATTAATAAATGGCTCTCTTGTTTATCACGCTGCGTGTTATTTCAAAGGCTCTGCCAATTTTCTCGACTGTTTTGCAAAAACAGACATAATGTCTTACGGGATAACAGCAATCACTGATTTTATAATGTTACTTAAAATCTGTCTTGATTGCAAATTTTTTGTTCATATGACCGGTTTTGGTTCATTCAGAACCATCTTCAGTTCTGTAAAAATAACGATACTAATTTACTATTTCACGGAAGCAAATCTTTTTCATCCTACCTAATCAACATCAAATGTACCAGAACGTACCTGATATTTCGGTTATAGGAGTAACCCGTCCAAACTCAGCAACTTTCACATGCTATGTCACATAAAATTGGTTGGCAGAGTGCACGTCATTTATATTAATTATAACACTATTACCGACAGGTGGCGTCTGGTACATTTGTTACATTCCATTTGCACATACTGTATTCAGTAGATCTTTTTTTATATTAAAATACTTAATTAAAATATGTAGATGTCAAGCTTAAAATCTGTACTTATTAGAATTAAAGTGGGCGGTTTATATATCTATGGTGCTGCTTCCGTAAAGAAGTCGATTATAGATGAAATGCACTCTGCTCACAAGAACAGAAACGAACTACTAACTCTTAAGGGCTTGAATAAGAAGTTAGAATCACGTAAGGCTATCGTCACAAAGGCAGATAAGGGCGGCACTATGGTTTTAATACATGATACTGACTATATAGAGAAAACTGAAATGTTCTTTATGGAAAACGGAATAGTAGAAGTCAAGAAAGATCCAACCAAGACATTTCAAACAGAAATAAGGAAACAAATAGATAACAGTGTGTTTCTATTCACAGAGGAGGAAAAGTTTAAACTGAAAGTAATGAATCTGCGAATCCCCGAATTATGGTCACAAATAAAGCTCCATAAAGTTGAAAAATCGATTCGCCCAATCGTTAATAATACCAGCAGCCCAAGTTATAAATTAAATAAAGAGCTAAATAACAGACTGAAGGCGGCATATACATATCGTCGGACTTTCAACATTAGCAACAGCTACGAATTAGCCAAGCAAATTAAAGACGTACTTATACCTAAGAATGCGTCACTAGCTTCATTGGATATCACCAATCTGTACACAAACATTCCCGTAAGAGAAACGATTGAGATCATTAAGAACAATCTCCTCACTCATGGTAAATTGGCACTGGGGGAAGTGATTGAACTAGTGGAAATGTTGGAACAAGTCTTTACTTCTAACGGTAAAATTTATCAACAGAAAGACGAGCTGGCAGTGGGGAACAGTTTAGCTGGGACGCTGGCTGACATTTTTGTAAATCACTTAGAAAACAAATTCTTTGATGAAAATCCTAATGTCGCTGAGAAAATTGTATATTACAGGAGATATGTTGACGACTCCATTTTATTATACAAAGGAGATAAAAATGATATCGAAAACTTAGCACAAAAAATGAGCTCTCAACACCCGAAAATTAGATTCAACATGGAATTTGAAGAAATCAACCGTATAGATTACTTAGATTTAACACTAATAAAGAAAGATGGGAAGCATGAATTTAGCATATTCAGAAAACCTACATGTATAGATTTAGTTATCAATGAGCGCTCTTGTCACCCACTGCAATACAAATGGGCATATTTTACTTTGATGGTATACAGGCTACTAAGATTGCCACTAAGCCCACAGAAAGTAGAAAAGGAGTTAAGTATTTTAAAACAAGTGGCCGTAGCGAACGGATATACGTGTAAGCAGGTGATGAATATTTATAGAAAGATAAACAAGAGACAAATTGAAGAAATAGAAGGAAGTCAAGTCGCAGTTAAGAGGAACAACAAGAAAAAATATGTAGCTCTCACTTACAATGGAAGAATTACGGATAAAATTGAAAGATGCTTTCGAAAATCCGACGTTAAACTGGTTTCGAACAAATAACACGTTAAAATTGAAGCTCCGGCATAGAATATGTAATAGTAGGAATAAATTTCAGGATTCAGGTGTATATAAGATCAAATGTAATGACTGCTGTAAACAATATATAGGGCAGACTGGTAGAAACTTTGAAACCAGATTCAGGGAGCACACCTACTCTCAAAACAAAACAGCTTTTGGGGCGCATATGGCTGCGACAAAGCACTCAGTCACGAACATTGAACACAATTTAGACATCCTGCATAGAGTTCATAAGGGACGGTTTCTTAACATTTTGGAAGAAATTGAAATATACACCCACAAAAATAAAGATCCAGATTTAATCCTCAACGAGCAAAGCGAATTCAATCATAACGCCTATTTTAGCATTTATGACGACCTACTAAGATGACAACTGTTGCGTGTGGAGATCCAGGCCGAGGGATAAGAGATGGTGTGCAGTGGAGAAACCGGAAGGCGCGTGCAGCGCCTGGCGTCGTTGACGGGGCCCTCCTGTGCGGCCCTCTTGCCCCACGGCGATGGACATCAGACGACTGAGCGGACTGCAGCACAACACCGAAATGGCGGGAACCACGGAAGCAGGCCGCAGAGGAAAACAAGTTCACAACACCACCATAGATATATAAATCGCCCTATGTTTTTTAGATCGTATAAAAATGATAATTTTACTGTTTTTTAATTCTGATAAGTACAGATTTTAAGCTTGACATCTACATATTTCAATTAAGTATTTTTAATATAAAAAAAGATCTACTGAATACAGTATGTGCAAATGGAATGTAACAAATGTACCAGACGCCACCTGTCGGTAATAGTGTTATAATTAATATAAATGACGTGCACCCTGCCAACCAATTTTATGTGACATAGCATGTGAAAGTTGCTGGATTTGGGCGGGTTACTCCTGTAACTGAAATATCAGGTACGTTCTGGTACATTTGATGTTGATTAGATAGGATGAAAAAGATTTGCTTCCGTGAAATAGTAAATTAGTATCATTATTTTTACAGATCTGAAAATGGTTCTGAATGAACCGAAACCGGTCACATGAATAAAAAATTTGCAATCAAGACGGATTTTAAGTAACATTTCTTGACTGTATCAATAAAATTTGATTTACATACAGTCATTTCACATTTTAGTACACTAGGCCATGCATGGATTCGTTTGCACTCTAAGTCTACAATTAATTTATTTTTACTAAGATATTATCTCATTTTAGTAACTTTAACTCAAGTACTTAAAACTACATTCCTCAACTCTTTTAACTCGTTTTTTATAGAATCAGTTTTACAACCCACGACTTTATTTAAATCACATTTTGACACCTCAGTTCTTCCACACAAGTCACTATTAAGTTTGTCAGTTTTTCACCTAAATATTTTGCAAGTTGTTCAAAAAATCATTGAGCCTTAAAAGTCTCTGTGATCGAAACCCCAAAATGGACAAATATTAGTAACATTTCTATCGACTGCTCCCTCATCTCAACTCTGTATGGAAGGGGTATAAATGATGAGTCACAGGTGGCAAACACATTCAAAGGCTATTTTTTAATTATAGTAGAAAGTATAGGAACAAACAGTTCAAGAGAAGAATAAAAGCAATATGTTGAAAAAGCAACTTTCATAAAATTCAGTCACATGAATGTCTCACCAATTTTTCCTACTGAAACTATGAAAACTATATATTCTCTCAAAAATAAAAGCTCATCTAGTTATGATGGTGTTTCCAGTAGAGTATTAAAGATTAGTTACCATATATCAAGCAATGTCTTAATGAAATATGTAATGCATTTCTAACTCAAGGCATTTTTTCATATGAAATATTCTGTCATCAAACCATTCTTTAACAAATGTGATAGGATAAATGTCTGTAACTAACGGCCTGTTTCACTTTCTGGCAGCATTTTCCAAAATTTCTGAAGAGCTGATGTATTCTAGAATAGCATCTCACTTGAGAAACAACAGTATTCTCAGCAAATCATGGTTTAGATTTCAGAAGAGTCATTCTACTGTGAATGCCATTTAAATATTCAGTCACCAAATTTTACAAGTATTAAATAACAAAATAGCTCAAGATGGTATTTTCTACGATGTATCTAAAGCATCTGACTGTGTGAATCATAGTATTCTTCTAGATAAATTGAAGTTTTATGTGACTGATGGTACAGTCAAACAATATATAATGTAGTATCTGACCAAAAGAAGGCAGAAACGTTGTACTTAGTAATTCAAGCAATATAGTCTGGGACATTATTCTGACTCGAGAAAAATCATTTATAGGCAACCCAAAGACTGAGTCATAGTTCTGCTAGTTTTCCTCATACATGTTACTGATCTTGTATCTAATACA
Source organism: Schistocerca piceifrons (assembly GCF_021461385.2). Classification (NCBI taxonomy): domain Eukaryota; kingdom Metazoa; phylum Arthropoda; class Insecta; order Orthoptera; family Acrididae; genus Schistocerca; species Schistocerca piceifrons. The sequence goes on from NC_060139.1 coordinate 332,843,320, forward strand.
CAACAACGAAAATTGTTTCTTTTTGCAGATGACAATAGTGTTGTGATCAGTCCAAGCTTGCATACAGAAACAGAATAAATAGCAAACAATGTTATTAAAACTATGATTGACTGGTTTTCAGCGAATGGGTTTACCATCAATTTTAAAAAGACACAACATATTCAGCTCTTCATCTCTAGATGAACTGCATCAATGATAAGTGTAGATGTGGTGAGGAAATAATAAATATTGTGGAAACTTCAAAATACTTAGATATCTGTGTTGATGAGAATTTGAACGAAATAGAGCAGACTTTGGAACTTGGAAAACAACTTAATTCAGGCATATTTGGCACTTAGAATTATTTCAAAGCTTGGGGAGAGGCAAATCCGAAAGTTCACATAAGTTGCATATTTTCATCCAGTAATTTCATATGAATTAAGGTTTTGTGATAACTCATCTTTAGGAAAGAAACTCTTCATTGCTCAAAAATGTGCTGTAAGAATAATATGTGATGTTCACACATCATCATCTTGTAGACGTCTGAATTGGGCATCCTAACTCCTGCTTCACAGTATATTTATTCGCATGTGAAGTTGAATTTATGTAACACTCTCCAGTTCTAAAGGAACAATGATGTACATAATTACAATACCAGTATAGAAAATGGTATTCATTGCTCCACATTAATGTTGTCTTTAGGATAAAAAGAGGTGTGAGTGTCTGCAGCTAAAGATTTTGATAAATTTCCCAGTGATATAACATGTCTGACAGACACCAAAATAAAATTTCAAAACAAACTGAAACAGTTTCTAGTTGACAGGTCCTTCTACTCCAAAGGAGAATTTCTATTATTGTAATGTGTGAAAGGTGGTAGGTAGGAATTACTAAACTCACATCTGTATAATAAAAAAAGAGAGAGAAACACTTTACAAATGTTCGATATGTAGACATATTTGCAAATTAATTTGTGTTGCGTTACACATCACTATGAATTATTGTGCTTATGATCTGTGAAACGCGAAACTAACTAGCTGACATTGTTGTTCAAAAATACTTCTGTCTTGCTAAGACTTCTGTCAAGTATTAAATTTCATTTAAAACCGGTTTGTTGTTAATTGTCCTACCTTTCCATTTTGTAAACTATTAAAATTACGTCTCTGAGATGTGAAAAGTCATTTCAGGGGAAATTGTAGTTCACACCTACGTCCTTCTGGAGGAGTTAAGTCATTGTTGTATCTTAGAATTAAGGCAAGAACAGCCCATTGTGTAGGAAATGGTACGCTCTTATGTGTAGATGTTGCAGGTTTCATGGACACAGCATATCAGCTTGGCAGAATAATGATGGAGTGGCACCAGTTGCTCAGGACGACACCTACTTCTGGAATGCGCATCCCAAGGATGTCCTATGGCAATGGAACACAAGCTAAACATTGGAAATTATACTATTCTATTATTAGTAATAAATTGCGCAACAGGAGATGAGATCTTGTTTTGTGAACTAAGATGTACCTTTGTAACAAGAAGAGAAAATAAATGTAGAGTTAATTGAAGAAAGGTTTTTATCACTTAATAAGTTGAAGAATATAAAAACCTTTATCTTTTAACTTTACAGGACAGCCTAAACAGCCAGGAGAAGAAGTTTGATGTGACACAGCACTACAGAAGAGAGTAACTGGTTTGAAGGAAAAGCAATACAAGATCAAGGAGATGGATTTTTATTTTGTACATGATGGCTTTTTATTTTCTTACATTATGGAACACAAGTGAGAGGACTAAATTTATACTTATTCCACATCACATCATTACGATTTATCATGCATATCAGACATGGAACATTAAATTAACTAATTGTCATTACTGTTCAAAACTATTTCTGCCCTGCTAAAACTTTCTTCAAGCTTCAAAATGTCACTGAAAATTGATTTGTTATAATTTTCCAGGCTTTCCATGTTGTAAACTATGTGAATTAACATTCTGAGACTACATGCAAGCTAAGCACTATTTTTCACTACTTTACAGAAAAATTGAAAATTGTAGTCCTTATCTTTTTAGATGTTCACAAAGATAATGTCCCATTCGATTAATGCCAATCATTTACTTTGCTTTGATTTCCTGTCTGTCTGTATAGTCACATTCCTGACCAATAATTTAATTATTGTTGTCCACATTCTCCGACACAATTTTGTTTTTTGTTCCGCTTGTGAAAATATATTTCTATTTCTTTGACATAGATGTGGAACTGAGAAAAAAATTGCCGTGACAGTCTTGATGATTTCAGAACATCTCAGCTCCCACACCATATTATACCGTTTCACTTTTTCTGGGAATAGTCTTCAATATTGTATTTAATTTTCATATCTGCTTTTTGTCAAACAGTTAGTGCAGCTCTCCAAGAATAAATAATCTTTTTTCTTTTGGAAAACATCTAGTATCCTCATACAGCATTATCAAGACATTTTTGTGGTACATTAATTATTAAATGACATAGCTGACACATTAAGTTAATCTTTCATTTATTTATTTCTATAAATAATACACAGATCATCACGAACCGTCATCTAGGACTAATTTGAGATGACTACTCCCACTGGTGCTTATACATCATGCAACAATTACAAAAGCCTTGTATGTATTGTTTCATCTGTAATTAGATAAATGTACAATTACGATTTATGTGCATTTTTAATACTGATTACAGAATATAGTTTAACATAGATGCCAACAAGTTTCATACAATTAGTATGTTGAAATAAATCGGTCTTTACACCAAGATTCCATAAAATGTTCACTGATAGCGATAGATTGACTAAATCCTTTCATTACTTTCTAATTACACCTTGATTTTTGATGATAGCGTGGTTTTGGTGTGTTGTCATTGAGTTCTGTCACTATTACTGCGGCTTTTGTATGCTGTTCTTAGAAATCATATTTTCAGTGTATGTTTCCATTTGGTCCAATATGTTTTGAGTTTGTTGTACAATAGATCCATAAATTAATTGGATTTGTAGATTATGTCATAAATTAATTAGTTTTCATAGATTTAGTAATTGCAAGACAATACAATTAGAAGTGCTCTATGTATATAACCCCATATGAAGGAAGTGTGTTGGATATTTTCCTCCATAGCACAGACAATTAATGACCCAGTGATACACAGAGTTGTAGAATTTCAACATGTATAATTTATTTTACACAGCACGATACACAAACATCTTACAATCATAGTCGCTCAGTCCAAACTAACTGTTTTGGGAGCAGACACTTCACATTGCACTGCCATCAATGGTCAATGATAGTCTTTGGGGCACTATCCCCATAGAGCGCTCTCCCCACTCTGAGTAGGGTGGAAGGCACTGAAGGAGGAAGGAGAGAGGAGGGCTTGTCAACAGCCGATGAGTGGTGTTTGTAGCTGCAGGTTCTGAGCGAGTTCATGTGACCAGCAGTCCCACGGCTGGCATTTCTGTGAAGTGTGGCTGGATCATTTCTCATTGCTTAGAGGTGATGTAGACGCTGTTGGTAGAAAAGTGGTGATCGTCTGCATTGGCAGCTGTTGATTGGAGACAGTGTAAAGGTGATAGGGAGCGAGCTGTGATGGAAGGCATAGCAGTCAGCTGTATCATGTTGTGGTGGGGCCTAATGACACTTCCTCATCTGCCAGAGACTGTGACATGTCAGCTGCGTGCAAAAGTTGCCACCCTGTCTGGGTCACGTTTGTGATGTCAGTCATGGCAGTAGTTGGCAGGAAGACTGTTAGCTGCCCTGTCTATGAGAGATGCGATGACAGTGCCACAAAGTTCACTATGTTTCGTAAGCAAAAATTACAGATACGTTTAGTAGCAATGGGTGTAGTCATCAAATCTGGCATTTTATGTGTGGCTTCTCTATTTTACTGCTATTTATTCATGCTCAAATTCTCTAAAGTCCATGGTGGATATCAGCTGCTGGTAGTGGTAGAGAGCTAGTGGTAGGTGTGTCACATGAGGTGTTATCTTTTGGAGATGACTCATGTCGTTGGAAGAGTGAAGGGTCCATGCAGGCTTTAATTTGTGGGTAGACACGGTTGTTATTTTGCTGTTTAAGTTTGATTCAGATGTGTGGCTACGCTCTTGCAGTATCCGAAACGATCTGTTATAAGCTAGCTGCAGTGCTGGCCATACACTATCATCTTGTATATATCTTTTGACTTTCTGTACCATATCTGGTAGATCAGATGAGCCAGCGGTTGAAGTAGACAACACAAACTCGATTAGCAACGTCAGAATCTCTGCTAATGTTGCCTTTAACTCGTCCTTGCATGCCATGCTGACTCCAAGGAGCGCCTACAGGGAGAGCCTCTGTCCATTCTCCTCCACGTCATTTACCATGGTCCCATCGTTTCACCAGGTTGCTGCTTTGGGGGTAGTAAGCTTTGGATCGATGGTGAGTGAGCGATAATGCACAAGTTGTACAATACATTAAAAATTGAAGATTTAAATTGGCAGCCCTGATACATATTAATGCTGTGTGGGAACCAAATTGGGTATAACGAAAGTGGAGGCTGTGAATTCCGCTGTAATATTAGCAGTTGGGATGGTCTCTGCCGCCGTCCACGGTGGTCGAGCGGTTCTAGGCGCTCAGTCTGGAACCGCGTGACTGCTACAGTCGCAGGTTGGAATCCTGCCTCGGGCATGAATGTGGTGATGTCCTTAGGTTAGTTAGGTTTAAGTCGTTCTAATTTCTAGGGGACTGATGACCACAGATGTTACGTCCCATAGTGCTCAGAGCCATTTGAACCATTTTTGGTCTCTACCCAGCAGGTTATGCAGTTGATCACTGACAATATGTACCCATATGCTTCCGATTCTGGTAAGGGTTCCACTAGAGAAAGGTATACATATTGGAATCGCCCACATGGAACTTGTCGAGGTGAGTCTTTGCATGCCAGCCCACTTTGCTGTGTTGACAGTCTTGACAAGCCCAGCTTAAGTATCTCTGCTTATTTAAACAGAGATCGCAGTTTGGTTCGCATTGTGAAATAATTTAAAAATATAGTTGTATTACAGACAGTTATACTTTGAGAGGTGTCCATTATCGTTCATAGCCTTTTGCCAAGCAATTACACAAAAGTTTCGTTTATCTGGGACCAGAATATTGGCTTTTGCGGCCGTCCTGAGCGGACGCGCTGTGGCGCTTCTGTTTGGATTTTATGACTCTGCGTAACAGTGTTGTGTAAAATTGTGATTGTGGTGATGCAGTATTGTAGTTTCCTTGTTTTCGCGAGCTGTTAACTGCTGACATGGCAACCATGTTTCCCAGAAAGCTTACCCTAAGATTTGGATTTGACAAAGCAACCCGTAATGTTCAGCCAAGTTCACTAGAAATTCAAGACTGGATCGTTGACGTTATTGGCATTACTTCGGATCAGACGCACACTGCTTATTATGAGTTGGAGCAATACTGCTTTTCTGTGAAGCTGCTTTCCCCATTGGTGCTGGAACGGATTTTGCAGAAATTTGAAGGAAAAGCTGCATTCCGCCGTCGCGATAATTCGGTGAGTACAGTTACCATTTCAAATGCTGATGTTGATTATAAACAAATGAGAGTATTTAATTTGCCCCCTGAGGTAGAAACCTGCTACTTAAGAGACGCATTATCTAAATACGGTGACATCAGGCAAATTCGTAATGAACGATGGTCAAGCCAGCATAGATTGCAATGTTTTAGTGGTGTTCGTTCTGTCGATATGCATCTCAAACAAAACATTCCATCTCATATTTTGGTTTGTGGCTACAAAGCGCACGTTATATACAATGGACAGACTTTGACTTGTCATATATGTAATGAAAGTGGGCATCTCCGGCAAAACTGTCCAAAAAAGGTGTTTGTATTGCAGCATAATTTACAACAGCGTAAAAGGTTAACACTGGCTGATCTTGTGGCTGAAAATCAGATGACGGGTGGTGAAGTTTCCAGCATTACGGGTAATGTAGACGACAAGCCATAAAATACTCTTGAAGCATTTCCACCTTTACTCAGGAAAGACACTGTAGACAATCCAGCTGGAAAAAGTAGTATAGCCACTAACAAGAGACATGGAACTTGTGACGGCAGTAGCACAGATGAAGAAGATATCAACCTGTCGCTGAAAGCTGTAGGTGACATTCAGAAAACAGTACTGGAAACTGTTTCAGACAATATTGTCAGCATAGATTCGAACTCTGAGTAAAGTACATCAGTAGACAAATCGAATACGCCACCATCACCCGAACAGGTCGAATTGACATCACAGCCCCATTCTGTAGCGCTGGACGCGCCAGTAGATCGCAATGCGCTGGTCTTGGTGACGCCACAACCCCGCGCTGCAGTACCCGTACGTCAATCAATGGAGATAGATTCACTCGCGGATGCAACTGAAAGCAAACATGACGAGGTAGCGAGTGATTGTCAACAACAGGCGACGTCACAGCCCAAATCCCAAGACGAAGAAGCGGAGTTTTACAGCAATAACACACAAACAGTAAACGAAAGTGTTCATAGAAGTGATGGGGCATTGGAAGAATGTTTGCAAACTGCTTCTGCGCCGCCTTTGGCAGACGAGATGGTGGCACACGACTGCCCCTCAGATCCACCGACACCGCCCTCGGTGGAAAACTACTCAGGGGGTGAGCGGAGCAGACATTCGGTGAAGGCCAGTGTCAATGCAAACCGCAAGAAAAGGAAAAAGAAAGGTTCTAATGCAAACCGTGACGGTGGTCTCCAGTCAGATTCTCAGGAAGTGTCCGGCATGGAGTGGCATGAAATGATAGATTAGCGGGAAAAGGTCACTCCCCTATGTTACAGTCATATACGAGGTGCATTCAAGTTCTAAGGCCTCCGATTTTTTTTCTAATTAACTACTCACCCGAAATTGATGAAACTGGCGTTACTTCTCGACGTAATCGCCCTGCAGATGTACACATTTTTCACAACACTGACGCCATGATTCCATGCCAGCGGCGAAGGCTGCTTTAGGACTCTGGTTTGACCACTGGAAAATCGCTGAGTCAATAGCAGCACGGCTGGTGAATGTGCGGCCACGGAGAGTGTCTTTCATTGTTGGAAAAAGCCAAAAGTCACTAGGAGCCAGGTCAGGTGAGTAGGGAGCATGAGGAATCACTTCAAAGTTGTTATCACGAAGAAACTGTTGCGTAACGTTAGCTCGATGTGCGGGTGCGTTGTCTTGGTGAAACAGCACACGCGCAGCCCTTCCCGGACGTTTTTGTTGCAGTGCAGGAAGGAATTTGTTCTTCAAAACGTTTTCGTAGGATGCACCTGTTACCGTAGTGCCCTTTGGAACGCAATGGATAAGGATTACGCCCTCGCTGTCACAGAACATGGACACCATCATTTTTTCAGCACTGGCGGTTACCCGAAATTATTTAGGTGGCGGTGAATCTGTGTGCTTCCATTGAGCTGACTGGCGCTTTGTTTCTGGATTGAAAAATGGCATCCACGTCTCATCCATTGTCACAACCGACGAAAAGAAAGTCCCATTCATGCTGTCGTTGCGTGTCAACATTGCTTGGTAACATGCCACACGGGTAGCCATGTGGTCGTCCGTCAGCATTCGTGGCACCCACCTGGATGACATTTTTCGCATTTTCAGGTCATCATGCAGGATTGTGTGCACAGAACCCACAGAAATGCCAACTCTGGAGGCGATCTGTTCAACAGTCATTCGGTGATCCGCCAAAACAATTCTCTCCACTTTCTCGATCATGTCGTCAGACCGGCTTGTGCGAGCCCGAGGTTGTTTCGGTTTGTTGTCACACGATGTTCTGCCTACATTAAACTGTCGCACCCACGAACGCACTTTCGACATATCGATAACTCCATCACCACATCTCTCCTTCAACTATTGATGAATTTCAATTGGTTTCACACCACGCAAATTCAGAAAACGAATGATTGCACGCTGTTCAAGTAAGGAAAATGTCGCCATTTTAAGTATTTAAAACAGTTCTCATTTTCGCTGCTGGCGGTAGAATTACATCTGCCGTATGGTGCTACCATCTCTGGGACATATTGACAATGAACGCGGCCTCATTTTAAAACAATGCACATGTTTCTATCTCTTTCGAGTCCGGAGAAAAAAAATCGGAGGCCTTAGAACTTGAATGCACCTCGTACGATTACCACGTTAAACATTAGTAGGATACAGTTGGATGTTAAAATAGCTGCTCTGAAACAGTTTCTGTATGAGTCAGCGACGGATGTTGCTCTCCTACAGGAAGTGGTATGCCCACAATTAAATTATTCCAATTACGTTGATTTTTATAATATTTCCACTGAAACGAATGTTGGCACGCCCATTTTAGTTAGAGAAGGCATCCCCATACATGACGTTGATCAATTAGAATTGGGGCGAGGTATTGGAATAAATGTAGCAGGAGTTACTATAGTCAATTTATATGCTCCTTCTGGTAGCAGTAATAGAGCTGCAAGAGTCACATTCTTTAATGAAAGCGTAATTTATATACTGAGGAAAAACCCCCTCCAACTTATAATAGGGGGAGATTTTAATTGTGTATTGAGTCGAAAGGATCAAATCCCCAACTTCAATTACTCAACTGACTTGAGACGTCTTGTTGTTGATTTAAAATTAAAAGATGCCTGGGAAATAAAATACCCAACAATGGTGAACTTCACTCATATTGTTGCGAATTCCTGTAGTAGAATTGACAGAATTTACGTATCGGAAAATTTAGCAGATAAAGTACTGAAAACAGAAACTGTTCCCGTTATTTTTTCCGATCACAGTGCGTTGTCGACCTGCGTAAATTTAACACCACAACCTATCCGAAGAGTAAGAAGCCAGTGGAATCTAAATATGTCGTTATTATCAGAAGATGCCCTAACCTGAGCTTGGGAAATGTGTCTCCGTTCACTGAACAACTTTCCAAGTGTGATAGAATGGTGGACCCAACGAGCGAAACCGAAGCTAAGGAAAGTTTTAATATCTTTTAGTATAGATATGGCCAGAGAAAGGAAACAGACTGTAGAATTCTACTACAGCGTGCTCAGGGACCTTTACAATCACACAGATGCAATTCCTACAAGATTAAAAGACATCAAGAAAATAAAAGCAAAGTTAATAAGTCTGAAACGTAAGGAACTGGAGGGACTTAAAATAAAATCCAAAGCAAAGTCAGTCACTGAAGATGAGACTGCTGCATTGTACCACCTTGTCAGACACGCCAAGAATAGAAGAAGTTTCATGGATGAACTTCAAATAGTTAATGGTACCATATTCACCACCCAGAAGGAAATAATTAAAGAGATCTAAGCGTACTGTGAACGTATGTATGCGTCAGGGGAAACAAACGAAGAAGAATACGATGAGCTCTTTGCTACATATCTTCCACGAATATCGCGAGATGATGATGAGACATTTCTTCGGACATTACCAAGGAAGATGTATTAGAAATCGTGTGCAGCTCCCCTGCTAGAAAATCTCCATGACCTGACGGACTGCCCATTGAATTCTATAAACGATTTTGGACTCTAATAGGAGAAAAGTTCATCGAAATTGTCAATGAAGTCTTACAAGGAAAGCCAGTGCCTGCAGAGTTCAAACAATGCAAAATCGTGTTGATCCCAAAGAACAGAGGCCGCAAACAAATAAACAACCTACGGCCGATTTCGTTTTCAAATTCAGATTATAAAATTATAGCTCGAGTAATTAACAAGTGCTTTACACCATGCACTGCTGACATCATAGGCCAACAGCAGACGTGTGCTTTTAGAAGGACGATTTTACAAACTGTGGCTTTGCATCGTGATGTCATTGCGCTAGCGCAGGCAAGTAACATAAAATGTGGACTGCTTTTCATAGACTTCCATAAGGCATTTGATCAAATTAATCACAAATACCTGATAGAGACAATGCGCCGAATGGCCTTTCTGCCAAAAACCATCGACATCATCAAGAACATGGCAATGGGTGTTACTGCACAAATCTCCGTTAACTGTCAACTGACAAAAAGAAATTGAAATAAAAAGGGGTGTTACCCAAGGAAGCCCCTTATCCATGCTCCTGTTCGTTATATCGCTGGAACCTTTCTTGAGACAGCTACAGCACAGGCTGACAGGCATTACCATTCAAGGGACAAAGACCGTGGTAGATGCTTACGCGGACGATGTAGGCATAATCATCAGAGACCAAACAGATGTGACACAACTAGAGATGATACTTGCAAAATACTGTTCCACATCAGGTACAAGGGTAAATGAAAATAAAAGTAAATTTCTAAATATAAAGCGGCTTGCTAACTTGCGCATTGAGTGAGCGAACCATGTTAATGAACACAAACCTCTTGGAATGGCATTGACAAAATCCCTTTTAAAAATGATAGCAATAAATTGGCGGGAGGTGGCAAGAAAAATCAAGGGAGCTTTGATTGAAAACTGTCAACGTAGCGTAGACCAGTTCCAGAGAATACTGTTTATCAACACGTATATTTTATCCAAGGTCTACTACATAGCACAGGTTCTCCCCATTCCATCAATGGTGGCGAAGACGATCATGTCCACCTTAGCAAAGTTCTTGTGGAAAGGGGAATTGTTTCGAGTGCTGGTGAAGACAGCAGTTTAGGATCCAAGCGATGGAGGAATGGGTCTAACCGACATCAAGTCTAAAGCGATGGCATTGTGTGTCAAACGAACTTGGAGCATAATGTGTAATGATCCAGAGTGCATTACAGCAAAACTATACGATATTGTCAAGACAGAAAGTGTAGAGCCGCCGATAAAAATACAAAAAATAAGTTTTAACTTGAAACACATTTGGGAGTATTATCGTGAACTAAGTTATCTCAGCAAAAAGCCTTTAAACTTCAAAAACGTTACAGCAAAGGCGATTTTAGCTGAATGACGGAAACATGAAATGAAAATTAACATAGAAACCAAATATGCTGGAATAGCATGGAATGTGGTCTGGAAAAACATCAGTAGTGATGTTCTTTCGTCTGACGTGAGAACAGCGTGGTACAAGGTAGTCAATAACATCAACAGTACTAATGAGCGTCTCTTTGCCATCGGGTTAAGTGACACAAACCTCTGCAGCAAATGCAACCTCGTTGATAGTGTGCCTCATCGTTACACTTGTGGAGATCGGATTATCAACTGGAGGTGGACCAGGGAGAAAATTGCTCAAATAACAAGAACTTCAGCAAACAATGTACCGACTAACATTTTCTTCAGACCAGAGGAAAGTTACTACCCTCAGGCAAAAAATAACGCAGTGATTTGGTTAATGGGCAAATATACAAGTTATGTTTTTAACAATATTGGGAGCAATGAACATATTGAATACAAGATGTATATGGAAAATGAATTCGAGAAAATACTTAAATATCAGAATCACAATAAGAAATATGGTAACATGCTCCGAATTGTCTTCAACCGAATGGGTATAGGTTAGGAACTGGATTCCTAGTAGAGAGGGAATGGGTTGGGTCACGTTCCCGACCCTAACCTCACCTGCAAGTCACACATGAAAAATAAATCAGTAGTACAGCAGATACAAGAATATGGCGAGAAACATCTGGTGTCTGATGTAAGGAAGATCTTGAACTCCCTATAGACGCGTTTAGAAGGCTGGAACTGACAAAAATAACAAGGCAGTGAAATATTTTGCGATGTCGCTGTTCGGGACTTCTCTTCTGTCCATGTAATTTACCCTGGAAGGAACACACATCAAGGATTTACTGGATGATTAATTTGGGCCTGGGAAATGATGATGAGGAACCGGCTGCAGAAGAAGAAAATTTGCATGCTGATCTGCCACCAGTTGAAGGCGACAATGAAGGTGCGAAATTGTGCTACTGCTAAAGACTAATTTTTTGAATGCTGTAATTCATGACTGCAACTATCTGTGACCTTATTTATGTCATTTCGTTGTAGCCATTTTTGTTACTGTTTTTGGTGAATTAAAAAGATGATGTGAAAAAAAATCGATCTACATTCAATTCTTGATGTTAGTTGATTCATCCTTGAGCAATGTATCAATCATCTGGTCACGTTCCTGATCTTTGTTGAAGTCGAGGGTGAGGGAGATGGTGCTGACTTACAGCAAGTAATACGCGATGAAGTTATCTACTCCATGGAGGTGGCAGCCATCTGTAGAATACTATGCAATCAGATAAAGATATCGAAACTGTCTTTGGCTGACCATATGGCGCTGAATGGCATCTGCTAGAGATTTATGATTTGTAGAGATAATCACCTGATGGCCCTCAGCATCGTCAAAAAAGTATTGTAAGGCCTAGTAAACCATGAGTAGTTTGAATCACAAGCTGGCCATCTTGTCTGAGAGGCTGTGAGCTTTCTGGAGAAAAATCATAGAGGATGTGTATCGCATACTACTCTATGCTGGGCAACAGCATCTATAGCTGTGTTGCTGTCGTTGGTCGTAATTGTATCTTATGCCTCTGGTACCCTGTGTGCAAGAGCAACCACATCTGCAAATTCTGCTTGTATTCCTGGTGTCCATAATAGTTTACACTTGCTCTGCATGTGAAGGCACCTGAGGCTAGATCCTCTGCAGCACATGGAGATGTCGTCTATAAAAATTAAGGATTCCAAGAATCGTCGAAGGTCATTTGTGCAAGGAGATGGCAGCAGTCGAACCAGTTGTGTGCTGTCCAGTGTCAGCTTAGCCCCTCCACATTGACTGAATGCCCAAGAAACATGACCTCATGTTTACGTAATTGTGACTTGTCTTCATTTATGGTCGCCCCTGTGTCATGGAGGGAAGTGGGAAAGGGTTTGAGGTGAACTTTTGTGGCTCTGATGATCGTGGGAAGAAACTATAATGTCATCTAAATATGCATAGCAGCAGTCCAGTTTAAACAATACCCCATCAATGAAACATTTCCAGGTCTGTTTTGCATATGTGAGGTCTCATGCTGTCACCAGATACTCATTAACATGAATAACGTGATGATGGCCCTTTTAGTAACATCGTATGGATGCACAGATGTCTAGAAATCTGACACTTTACAATCAGTAACAGACAAAAGCAGTTGTCCCCTCAACCGTATGGCTGAAAACCTGTATGTGTGGTGCATGGTAACTGTCATAAATAGTGTGTGAGTTAAGTGTTTTATAGTCTCCAGTAATCGAATAGAACCATCTTTCTTACCTACTAATTTAATGGAAATGCTATCTGATGGATGTACAATGCCTCTATACAACATGTCATTCACTATAATCCCGTTCATCACAAGAATAAACCGGAAGTAAACATTGCACTATGTATTCTTCCATGTTTGCTGGAACCTCATTGGATTTCCGTTTCATGTGGGACTGCAGCCAAACTGTCTCGAGCACTGTCAAGTACGATAATAGGGGTACATTTTGTGCTGTACATTACACGCACATTGACTAAGCGATTATACAGGACAATGTTATGTTGGTAATCTGGCTCCTTGATTCTTTTGTTTGTATACGTCGAGTATGACGAGTAGACTGTCTTTGCTCTTGATGTTCACTCTCTTAAGTGTGCTACATGTTATATGTTGTTATCAGAATATAAGTATTATGAACAATCTGTTACTTACCTTTTTCAATGCCTAACCTTGCTCTGCTAAGAGGTTATGGGCTCAGAACAGTAAATCTGTGCGGTGAAGTATGTTTGTTGTGTGGCTAGGAAGATAAATAACTGAAGAAGCGTGTTAGGTTATGACCCCACGTTGTGTGTGATACTTGTTTTGATTTGTGTTTTGTCAGCTTCTTCAGTATTTGAACTCTCGTTTTTCAGAAGGAATCAGTCGCGTATTGTAGTGCTTTGAATTTGAGTGTCTGAAAATGGCTTCAGATGTAAGTTTGATAAAAACCACTGCTCCAGTAGTAGAGAAACTGAGAAACAAGGATGATTATAACACATGGAATTCGGAATGAAACCCATTCTAATGCACGAGAAATTATGGCATTATACCATAGGTGCAAATACTGCTACAAATGCAAAGAAGGATATAGATGCATGGACACTTATTCTTTGCATGCACATGTGGAAAACACAACTAAAGCAAAGGAAGTTTGGAATAATTTGGAAAACCTGCTTGCTGGTAAGAATAAAGGCAGATGGATGAATCTCTGGGATGTTCTGCTGGATAATACATTATCCAAATGCGAAGGAAATATTCAAAATTACGTTACTCACATTTTGGATGTAGCATGGGCATGGGCATGGGCAAACCAATTGATGATTGGCTAATTGTACTGATTATGCTTAAGAGGTTTACCAAAAGTTTGTTTACCATACCGGATGGGTATACAGTCCAGTACAATGGATGAAAATTTCACATCAGAAAATATCAAAGCAAAGTTGCTGAATGGTAGTGTGGACGAATATTTCAAATTGGACAAAGATGACGGTGATAATGTCTTATTTACAAGAAATCACAACAGGGTTTCTCAAAAGACAAGCAAGCGAAGAAGAAAGTTAAATGTTTCAGTTGCTGGAAGTATGGTCACTTCAAGTCCGAATGTCCTCAGAAGCAAGAATCGTCAAAGAAAGAATCAAAGGGAACAGAAAAGTCATTGTTTTGTGCACTTGGTATGTCAGATTTCAACCAGAATAAGTGGATCATTGATTCTGGAGCATCATTACACATGACTTCAAGAAAAGAATGGCTTAAAGATTTAGAAACAGAAAGTACCAAATAAAAAAATTATTAAGTGTGCTGATAATGTTGAATTAGTGAGTGAAGGTAAGGTGATGTTATTGTCAGTTCATCAGATATATCCTCAATAAAGAATAATGAGGCAGAGGAAGAAGAAGAAGTCAGCAGTGCTGAAAGTGACAGAGATCAAGACCCACACTACATCCCAGATGCTCAGTATGTAGCAGACACAGAAGAGACTGAGGTGCAGCCGATGGACCCTGATGTTTCAGAAGAGGATCAACCAGTCAGAAGGTCAGACCATGTACCCAAACCCAAGGAGTACCCAGATGATGTCACCTATTTGGTAAGTGATTTTTCTGGTTTGAGTGAAGACCCTGTGAACTTGGAGAATGCCATGTCGAGAAGTGACAAAGAAGACTGGATACAGACCATGAAAGAGGAAATTAAGTGTTTCCAGAACAATGGTGTTTGGGAACTTGTGGATCCACCAAAGAGTAATAAAAGTATTGTAGGTAACAAGTGGGCATTCAAGCTGAAAAGGAATTGGGATGGTACAGCACTCCACCATGCTAGACTTGTTGCTAAAGGGTTTACACAAAAATATGGTATTGATTATTGTGAGACTTTTTCACCTGTTGCGAGACATAGTACTCTTAGAGTACTTACTGGCAGATTAAAAGTGTCTGTTGGACCAGTATTCAAAAGTGGGACCTTTGCCTTTTGTGTGTAAATGCTATATGGAATGAGTTATCCAAGCAAGATTCACAACACGTACTCACAGTTCACTTTTGAGAGTACCTCGTCTCCTACCTTCCAAACTTCCTGCAGACTTTGTGGGGCCAACACTCCTGGAAGAAAGGATACATCGAGTACTATCTGCTCCTGTAAGTGATAGCAGGAAATACTAGATTGAAGGATATACTTGACTGTAAATGCCTTGGTATAATCAAAAACTTTGTTGGTAAATAAGTTCCCTAAATCATACTTAATCATCAGAGAAGACTTGAATCGCCTAACAGGCAGTTAGGATAATTACGATTTCGTTAGTGGTTCTTGTGACAAGACATCGTGTGCAACATTACTGAACGCCTTCTCTAATGACTAGATCTGACATCTTTGAGGATGACCAGATCTAAACTGATGTCAATAACCTCTAGACAGTTGTAGCAACGATGATCACCAAAGTACATAGGGCAAACAAAACAAATAGAAAGCTTTATATCTTCTGTGAATTATGAGGATAAAGAAGCAGCAGTGTCGTATCTCAATGAGAAACTTCAAATGTTTAGCCAGGACAGGAGCATTTAGAGAAACTATGTCTCAAGTTTAAAACAATAGTTGACCTTATGCTGGATAGATTTCTACCCAGTAGATCAATTCATGATGAAAGGTTCCTGAGGCTCCTCTTTCTAAAGAAAGAGGAACTACTGCATAATAGGTGTACAATCAAACATGTGGCTATACATAGTAAGATGATGAATGAAACACATTTGGATGTCAAGAGAGGAGTGTGTGAAACCTTCAGTGACTTCATAGCAGAATATTGCTGAAAAATGTTTCACAAAAAACCAAAGAAATTTCTGTTATAGAAAGGGAATTACCGGTACTGGCACAGTCACTCACAGACGAGACTGAAACTGAAATTGAGGGTGGCAAAGCAAAAGCAGAAACGTTTCTCTCTGTTTTCAAATGTTCCTTTAGAATGGTAAATCCAGGTGTGTTGCCCTAATTTAGTTCTTACACAACTGATTAACCTCTCAATGTTTTGAACAATTGACAACAATGTCAACAGTACAGACAAAGTGACTACCTACTATTGCTAACAGTCAGCCAATGTGAATATTAAACTTAGAAAGTGTGGTATGTGGTGAAAATGTCGAAGAGAAAATACTCATTTCATGAAACGTTAAAGAAAAAATTTTCGTCTTTTAAAGAAAGTGACATAAACGATAAAACTGAGTGTGTGGTATACAGATCAGTGGTCCTATGAGACAAGCGATAAGAACTGTCACCTCCAAAAGAAGAAGCTCAAGGAAGTGCCATTGGCATCTACAAGTAGCAAGAAGATTAATTCGTTTTTAAGAGAAGTACTTCAGGAATGTCTGCATGAAAATGGCTGCTGATGAAGGCAAGTCTACATGTCATGCTGTCTATCACAATCATAGCATTCGATCAAATACTACATTTCTTCTTTGATTTGTAACCTTTTTGACATGACTGAATATTGTTTTTCTGGAACTAAAAGTGAAGCAATTATTGTTAATGTGCTTGCCCCCATGTTTTTTAGTAATATCTAATGAACTACAAAAAGCAAGATACGTTTCTATAATGACTGATGCATCAAATCACAAAGCAATGGAAATGATTCTATTAGCAGTTCGATATTACATTTCTGGTTTCGGCATAAAAGAAAAAAATTTGGATACCAAATATGTTTCAAACAAAACTGTAGCGGCACAACCGTTTAGGATAGCGAAAGTTAGTTTTGTGCAATATTCTGAGCACAAGTTACAGCCAGGTGCTGGCCGTATTGCAGTTGTGAAGTATATTAGAGGCCTCAGAGCCGTCAAATTGCTGAAAGAGTATACGTAGCAGTTTTGCATGTCGCAAATCACAGGCAGAAGGGCCCACTGGCCAACCTAGTGTGTTATGAGTATGTGACGCGAAGCAATGTGTATGGCAAAACAGAGACATACAGCCACATATAAATAACTGCAGGTTTCTAACGAGATTCATTCAAGTGTGGCAGCTCTCCTGTCACACCATCAGCTACACACAGCAGCAGATGGGGCACCAGCATTCCAGTCCACGGCAGGTCGCTGGTTCGACCCTCTGAAGCCAACGCGGGGTCCATAGCCAGCCAGCGGCGGCTCACTTAACGGCTCGATACCATGGATGGTCTTCCTGGCTTCCAACACACGCTGGAGGCATCCCGAGGCGAGGGCAGCAGATTCAGATGCTGGATAGCGGGCGCTTCTTGTCGCCACAATCTCAGCCACACCAGTGGGCAGCATGCAGCTGGCCACATGCAGCTCACACTGAGTGGCGCTGAAGCGGCAGGGATGCAGACTGTGTGTGCAGGGTCGCCAAGCTGTTTCGCAGATACTGAAGTGGTGTCCTCAGCATTGCTGGGCCCAGTCATGCAGACCAAGAGGAATGGGGCCACTGTATTTGGAAACAAGAAATCAATTGGAAAGTTCGGATGAGTCTTAATACAATGCCTTCTACATCTTCCCACTACAAAACGGTTGATGCAGAAATTCAGTTTATTGAGAAAATTTAAACAAAGTATTGTTCAATGAACAAAGTAATTGCATTTTCTGCAGGTAAGGCAGATACCAAATTTTTGGGACCTACCATAATGGGACAAAGAATGTTTACCAAGAAGTTCAAATAAAATTGAAGAATTCACTTATTGGCGTTGGCAGTGGTCCTCACATTTTGCACAATAGTGTTTCATCAGCAGCATATGGTCTGCCAATAGATGTTGTGGGGATTCTGTCCAAAATTTACAAATACTTTAAAATGTAAACTGTTAAAACCCATGTCTTTAAAGAATTCTGTGAGTTTAATGGTGCTGAATACCAGTCCCTGATAAGTAACAACAAACCACTTTGGCTGTCCCTTCTTCCTGCCTTGCGGAGGGTCCTTGATATTTTCGAAGGACTTAAGACATACTTTTTGTTCCTTGACAACTGCCCTCATATGGTGCTAAATTTCGTCTCTAATAGCACTTTCCATTATGGCTTAGCACACCAGTTAAAAGTTTTTGTTGCTAGCATTAAACCAACACAGAATTAAAGTATCTCACTCTCTGAAACATTTAGGTAGACTGAGAATCTTATAAAAAAAATTAAATTTCTAGAAATATTGACAGATTAATAAGAACAGAACTTAAAGAAATGTTGAGAACTCTTTTGCAAGAACAAATTAGGAGAGCTTCTGTAAAGTTTGGAAGGTAGGAGACGAGATACTGGCAGAAGTAAAGCTGTGAGGACCAGGCATGAGAGTTTTTCAAATAATACAAAAAAATTTTTTGACGAATGTGTGTATTACATAAAATGGTGTGTATTTGGTAAGTATTAATTCATGATCTGTCTTGAATTTGTTGACACGATCTGCCTCATTGGACTCATGTTCAGGATTCTCTTAAGTTTTTGTCACAGTAAGGTAGTTCTCTGTCTGATTTCAATGGGAATTCGTTACTTGATGAGTTTGAACATGTGGAGAACATAACGAAACAGCATGTCAAATGAAGGATAATAAAGGAAGTGCCTCTAGAAGAAATGTGGTATGCAATATTTTTGAAAAGTAAAAATTGTAATGTTTCTTTCGAAAATATAGAGAAAATTGTTAATTTTGTGTTATGTCTGCCAGGTACAAATGCTGCAGTAGAAAATGTTTTCATTTTGATCAACATGTACTGGGATGATGCAAAATATCATGCTAATTTTGATACAATGACAGCTATTATTATTGTGAAAACTCATTTCAGTACCTGTTTTACAGACTTTTATGATTATCTGTTTCCTGACAAGAAAATGTTAGAATCAATTAATTCTCCTGGTAAATATAGCAAAAGCAGATCTTAGGCTAAATTGTACAATTCCTTCCTTATTACTGATTAATAATGTTACAGTAGATAACTTTTAGGATTAACAAATTGTATCTATTTAAAACAGTAACTCAACAATGCGGTAAATATATCCACACTATGGCAATAAAAAAGTATATACTGTATCAGCATTTTTTATTTCAGGGAGAAAAGTATTTTATTTATGTGTAATATTCCTACATTTTCCTTTCTCATTCACAAAATGAAGATACATTGTTGTTAAGGGGCTTTCAGTTGCTGCATCGTCATAGGCCTATTATCTACTTCAAGGTATCACGAAAACTAACAAGAAAGGTAAATATAAGTGTAGTAATGAAGTTCAGTATAAAGTATAAACACAAGTGCCCCTGTTTCTTGTCTTTCAAAGCTGTTCACCCTACCCGTTTTACACAAGTTTCTCAGGCATTTTGATAACAGAATGTATTTTTTCTAATGAAACAATAAATGCACAGTCGCATTTATCTCAGGCGTTTTATGTTCCTTCACATCTCGCCTTTTCATCCCACACTCCCAGGCAAAATTCGACGTTTTTTTATTTTTTAAAGTAAAAACGCTCCACAAAGAATAGTGTTTTTCAGTCTTCAGAAGTGTAGATTTTATCAGATTGAATTGCCTTTTTGTTTTCCTTACTGATCGTCTTCAATGCATACACACGCAAATGTCGTCATCACCCATTGTCAATTAGGCCTCTTTTGGACCTCTTCTTTGATGAGACTTTCTGTCAAAGTTTACATATTTTATCAGTCAACATGTTGTCCCCTGCTGTTTTAAACGATTTTTGACATTAGGGCTACATCCAACGCACATTCTGCAACATTTTGGAGCTGCAGGACTAGGTTTTCAACTCTAGATGTGTGTGAAACTACAAAAATTATTCGCATTTACCTTATATACATAGGTTTGTACTTGTATTTGTATTAACGTTAACTTACTCGCTTTTGCTCGTTGTTCATGCATGAAACTTCACTTATGCTGCTGTCTAACAAATTGACAGCTTTTGCACATGATTTTCGTCTATAAATGTGGAAATCAAGAGCATAAAATTGGTATTCTTTCTTAGCCAATCTTTCACAGCGGCATTATCGGTTTTAGTTGGTTGAACTCGTGTTAGAATTACAACATCAAAAATTCTGTAGGTTTTGAGAATTATAGTGATATTGAACTTCCAGGCTTAATAATTGTTCTCACGTGATTTCGCCATAAGCTGTGTACCATTTTCTTCAGCCATTGTATATTATTTTTAGTTCGAGTATGACATGATCAGGATATAGGAATTATGTCTTATAATGTCAGCTGACAACGTTTTTCTGAGGCACTTCAAACAATACAACTTGTCCAATTGTATTAGGCAACCTGTATGATACTTGAGCTCTTAGCCTGACGAGGCACTTGAAAATTTATAGTGAGATATAATGTTTTCATATCAACTAAATTACTGATTTGACCGAATTGTGTCTTTTACAGTGACTTACTTAAGACTAAGAACACACATAATGATAATGATGAATGTAAGGTAAATATGTGGACATCTCTGAGAACAAGGAAAGTAACCATTAAACACACTGAAATTAACTGCAAGCAAGCAGTGTTAAAGCAGTGATAAAGGTTGGCTTATTCGTGAAATGAGATAAATATTAGTTTTAAATGTTTGAGTTGCGGTCTCACAAACAGAATTTCAGTTTTAATATTACTGTAACTTTGCTTGAATCTTATGATCAGTAGGTATTGTCATGGGCATAGTATATACAAATACACAGATCAGCAGGAACATTATGACCTATGACCGATATAAACTGGCCCAGGTGATAGCAGCATCACCTGGCGGGGAATGACTGCTTGCTAAACACATGCACTGTGCATGTAGTATCAGTGAACATGCTGTCCGTGTGTAGAATGGGGAAGATTCATGATCTATGTGAGTTTGAATGAGGATAAAAAAGAACGATGGGACGACCTAATCGAAGGTGTCTAGAATATTATAAAATATGTAGGAGCCCAGAAGATACCTACAAATGAGGAATGCAATAGAGGCGAAGTTTGGTAGATGCCTTTATCCAGCAGTGTGTGTCAAGTGGCTAGTGATGATGAGCCTGTATAATGACAGCAATACCCCTCCAAATAGATTCACTTGATCCCATACAGGGAACGTTGCTACTAGAATACTGACTAGATGGAGAAAATATTATAATTCACAGAACTGCTACATTTTGAAATGTTATGTTATCAATTGCAGTGCCAGTTTATTTTATTTTATTTTACTTCCTGTTACATAGATCCATGACCAAACATATCACCCTGATGTAGACTATGACATACATTTGCAATAAGTCTGTGTATATTCATCTTACACTTGAATGTAAAATAGTTTAAGTTACAAAGACAAATAGATGTCAACAATGAAATTCATATTCAATATCTTACATTTCAGTCACTCATCATTATAACATTGTCATAATGAATTGAAACATATTTCATACAGACATTATTTAGGTATTTTAAATCGTTCTTAAGTCAGTCATTCTGAATTTGATGTCGGTTGGAAGAGATTAGTAACGAACTCCATTCAGTACTTGGCTGAGGTTTTTCAACTCTTGGTTTAGATCTTACTGATTTCTAGCATCATTGTGGTGAAACATTTTTCTCAACTTTGTAAAATCTAAAATTCTTGGGAACAAATGACATAAAAGAAATAATGTACTCAGATGTCATGGTCAGGATACCCATCTGTTCGAATAAGTTACTAAATGAACTCCTAAGATCGGATCTGCTCATAATTCTTATCATTTGCTTTCATATAGTAAAGATCCTCTTCTTTTATGTGGGGTGTGCCATATAATACTACCTGATAAGCCATAATCGAATAAAGAACCTACATACACAAGTTTTAGGCATCCTTATCATCAACTGATGCAATTGTGCAGATAACAAATATTGCCATGCTTAACTTTCGAGCAGGCGCGCCATTTTTCATAATGTGAGAGGGTGCTTGGCATACTTCGTACACAAGGTAAAAACATCTGTTCTTTATATTATCACTGTAAATATGCATGAGCAAAACCACTGTTTTATCTTAGTTTAATAAAAGAAAGATAAAATAAACTTACATATATGACAGAAGTCACTATTTTAGTAAACAGTAATAAAATTAAGTTTAATCATTTCACTCTGTTGCTGCGCACAAGTGTTACCCCACATTAATGACTCATTCGAAGCATTAAACATTGCAGCTGCATCAGATTCCTACGAATTGTTTATTTCATTACTATTTACTTCGTAGATAGCTGCCACAGTGTGGGTTTGTACTCCTATCTCAGAATCGAGGTCTTCTTTTGGCTCAGATCGTAAATTTTTTTCTCACCTAGCTCGCTGTTTATTATATATTACTGCTACTCACTTGGACATAGGATATCACAACTTATCATAGTATTTAGCTGAAGCAGTAACGAAGGGATAGATACAGGTTTGCTTTGATAAACGACAATGGAATGGTATAAAACGCTGTTTTCTGTTATTTGTGCCCTTTATACATAGGCGAGCCCGCTTGATGGTTAATTTTTTACACATGTCAATGCATTTAATGTATTTAATGTAAAAGTCTGAATAATCTGGAATACTGTACTGCTGTTAACATTACAGGCTTTTTAAAATTTCTTCCTCCATGTTTGGTTTGTGAAACTGCCTCAGTTGAGTCGTGCTGACATTAAATATTACACCATTTGTAGCGAACCAATCCAGAACCTCCTCAAATATCATGTTCTATATGTTGCTGCTACATAGTTTGTCAGTCAAAATGTTTATGACATCTGCAAAGAGACTAAAGCACTATTTTATGCTTGTACACATTGGAAGATCAATTAATATAATTAACAGCAGAGGACACAATATAGAGCCTTATGGGACTCCACGTGTCATGGTGTCCCATTCAGATGAAGCAATTGTTCCTTCTGCATCGTTCAGAGTTACCTTTCTCCATCTGTTACTAAACATTATTCCTATTTCATTCCTTTTTTCCTGTTAAACCATAAAGTAAAATCTGTTGGTTCACTCAGAAAAGGTCTTAGGAAGGTCAAAAATTCCAACTCGAGACATTTTATGGTATAAGGGTTCTGTCATTCCTTTATCAAATGAGGAAATGGTCTGTCCAGTTGAGACACCTTTTGGAAACCTAACTGGGTTGTGCTGAGGATACTATATTTGTTAAGATAGCTAACAGTCTCAATAAATAGTTTCTATAGCATTTTTATAGACTTATTAATTATGAAACATTACATTAATTAGAAACTCTTTTTATAACATTTATCTAACTGTGATTTGGTAATATATTTCAGTTTCTTGGCGACGATTTCTTTCTTAAAGTATTCGATGGATATGTGGGAGAGAATGTTGTGTCAGTGGGGTTTTACTTCTTTCATTGATGTAACTAACGTTTCAATTTGATTTACTGAGACAAGAGGAGACATATCTGGCCACATTTTGTCTGTATAATGTTTTGCACAAGTTTCGTAGTGTTTCTACACTTCTTTTGAAACTGATCTTATAACCTGCTGTTAAAACTGGAATACTAAGTATATCTGGAGCAGCCTCCCCTTCATCTACAGTTTCTGTCACTGAGAATTAATTTTGTATTTTCCATCGTCTGTTTGCTACTGCTACCTGATTCCTGTCGCTCCTTGTTGTTTTGATACTATTCTTTGAGTTCTCAATTATAGATTTTAGGATCTTGCTTTTGGATTTTTCAATGATTTTTTAAAGAATGTTACAGTACAATTTTTAGCGTAGAATTTCTTAGGGATCTTTAGAACTTCTGACTGAAGCCTGCAATGTTCTCTTTGTTTTAGTAGTAGTAGTAGTAATAGTAGTAGTAGCTTTATTGATCTGTAGCTCAGAAAGACGACGAGGTGTTAGTATTGTGCTATGCTTAGCTTGGGGGTAAGTATGTCTAGAAAAGGAAAAAAGAAAGAAAAAACATAGTGTGAAGATGTTATGTGGAATGTTGGATGCATTTATTATTATTATTTATTTGTATAACTTTCTTTTTACCAAACGCCTACTCTGTTTTATCTAAGTAATCCTTCAACGTATAAAATGTATTGCACAACAGGTACTTTTTAGTTGCCTTTAAAAATAAGTGTGTTTCTGTTATTTCTTTAATCCCTTTTGGTAATTTATTGTACAGTTTTAGTCCTTGGTAGAAAATGCTGTTTTGAGTTTTATGTTTATTTTTTCTTGGTAAACGTAAGTTGAGTCTAGCTATTGTTCCATGGTCATGAACAGAGCTGTTTGTATAGTAACTACCAATGATATTTTTGATGTATGCAACTGACTGGTAAATGTATTCACATGGAGCAGTTAAAACATCCAGTATTTAAACGGATCTATACAATGAGCTTGACTACTATTTTTGGTTATTATTCTTATGGCTCTTTCCTGTGGTATGAAAACTGTGTTCATATTTTGAGCATTTGTTCCCCAAAAAGAATGCCATGCCTAAGAATTGAGAGTACATATGAACAGTATGTAACTAAAACATACTGCATGTTACACACTCATGATAGGATTCTAAGGGCATGACATGCTGATGACATTCTGTTTTCAAGTACTTATGTGTGTTCACACCACTTCGACTGAAAAGCAATATTCTTTCCTAGAAATTCTGCATTTGTTACAGAGTCTATAGAGGTGCCATCTACATTTAACATTGTGATTTTTCCTCTTCAAATTGAAATTCATGGTATTAGTTTTCTTTATGTTCAATGTCACTTTATTGCTTATTGACCAATCATAAACTTCCTTGAGAGTTTCATTTGCTTTCTCTGCAAGGAGTTCTCTCGTTTTCTCGGTAACTATAATATTGCTGTCATCAGCAAAGAGAATTTTTTCACCATGAGTAACACTACTGGAAAGTCATTGATGTATATCAGGAATAGTATTGGTACTAATATGCTACTTTGTGGAACCCCTATGTATTTTAGTTCTGATAAGTGTTTTACTAAGTGTTTAGATCTATTTGAAGTATGTGTTATCTCTACTCTCTGTACCCTATCTGTTAGGTATGATCGAAACCAGTCATTAGCTACCCCTTTTATTCCTAATGTTTCTAATTTATTTAATACAGTCTTGTGCTCAACTGTATCAAAGGCCATAGAATGATCCAAAAATATGCCTGTGAGACACTCACCTTTATCAAGAGCATCAAGTACAACTTCTGTAAATTCCATTACGGCTGGCTCCGTATTTTTGCCATTTTGGAAACCAAACTGTGATTCCCTTAAGAGATTTAATTTATTCAGGTAATTCATTAATCTGTCTTTCATAACTGCTTCTATTATTTTTGAGAATGGTGACAGCACGGAAATGGGCTAGTAATTTTCTATGTCTTCTGCATTACCTTCCTTAAGCAAAGATACAACTCTTGCCTGTTTTAACTGCTCTGAAAATGTCCCTGATGTGAAGGATTCATTTATTACATTCGTTAAGGGGCCTTGTAAAATCCCTATGCATTGTTTCAGTTCACACACTGATACTTCATCTAAGCCTACTGACTTTTTATTTTTTAGATTTTGAACAGTTTTATTGACTTCTTTTTCTGTGGTCAGAAGTAACATCATTGTTTTTAGTGCAACATTATTTACAGGAGTTATATTTGTTTTGGGAAGTTTTTTTGTAACTTCTCTGCAATACTTGAAAACTGCTCATTTACATAGTTTCTAAGTGTTATGGATCATTTATTACCTTATCCCCCCCCCCAGGAGTATGTTAGTCTGTGTTTGTTTCCCTCTCCCCATTTCCTTTTTAGTAACATCCCAGACTGCTTTGCTTTTGTTCTCTGCATTATATACTATTTTGTCATTTAATGACTTTTTGTAGCAACCAGCACCTTCCTACAGGTCTTTTTGCATCTACGATAGAAATTTAAGAATTCTGGATCATTGTGACTCTTTTTCATGGAACTGAGGTAGTTAAGTGTTTGGAAGGACTTCTTAATACCTGCTGTTATCCATTTGTTTTTGTGAAATGTTGATACAGACAAACATACTTTTGGAAATGGCTTTCCGAAGTTCAATTTAAATAATATGGAGAATTTAGAGAATTTCATACTCATATTGGTTTCCTTATACACTTCATCCCAGCTTTGTTTTGCTCGTTCTTTTGAAAAATCTTTTATTTCGATTTCTGATAGATGTCATTTGTAGGCTTGTAGTTTAGGGAACGATTTGATGCCTGATTTTACTGCTGTTATTTGACAGAGATGGTCTCTTAGTCCGAGGTCTCTCACAGCTAAATCGTATTTTTCCCTCTCCATATTTGCGGCCACATGGTCAATTACTGATGCAGTCATTGTAGTACCTATGACTGCACTATTGACCAGTAGGGACATGCCAAAACTTAGAAGGATATTTACGAGTGTTTTGCTGGATTCAATTATGATATTAGTGTTGATGTTAATGTCCCCACACAGAATTATGTTGACCTTTGTACTTGATACTTTATCTAGAACTTCTGTTAACTTATTGAAAAAAGTGTCCACACTACCACTGGGAGAGCTATACACACAAAAAATGATTAATTTATTGGTGATATCGAGCCCTGTTAATACAATAGCTGATGTTTCACAGTGTTTGTCTTCACCTACTGTACTGAGGTCATGTCTTGATTTGAACTGCGCTCCTTTTCTGATATAAATACATGATCCTCCACCCCTTGAAGCAGTTCTGCAGTAAGAGTTTGCCCTTTCACACAATGATAATACTACATGTTGAATTTCTGTGTCTCTACACCAGTGCTCAGTAACACAAACTACTGTGCAGTTCAAAGGTTAGAGCTCAATTTCTAATAGTTTATTATTTTTTATTGATTACATGTTTTGATGGAGGATTGTTAAGTCTGTGAAATGCCCCAAGTTACTCTTTCCAATGGTTTGTTTTTCTTTGTGACATCTGGTATGTGATATATTTGAATTGTGAAAATCTGTCTTATGAGTGACTATTTCAGTATTTTTTAAACTGCTGGAGATACTCTGTCGGCAGGGGAACCTGTTGTCTGGATTTATCCTAAAAAATAAAAACACTTTTCCGACCCATGACAACAGGTATTTGACCATGTGCGGGCCGAGATCCACCCCCTATACTTTCATGAGTCGGGTGTACCAATCTTCCCTTCCTAGTCCTGTTTAGGTATAGACCATGTTTTGTGCAACCCCATCTGGTGATAGTCCCAACGGGCACCAGAAAAACATGAGCAAAGTTGGCTGTCCTCAAAGCCATCCTTAAACCCACACTGATTCACATCACAGCTCCATCAAGGTGTGGTCAATCATGATGCCGGAACAGCTCAACAAAGTGTATGTTGGTGCCATGAGTTAGGGAAGCTATCTTGTCCAGGTCACCGCCTATGTCATATGTCCCATTCCTGTTAACTTCTGAACCTCTTAATCTCATATAAGCTGTCATAATGTGTCGCAGTGCCTAAGTCACACATGTAGCTTATTTTACGAAAAAAAACCTCTGAAATATACCCCACAAGTAAAAACGTACTAAAGTTTATATTCTCTCCAAACTACAAGTAATTTTTCAGGTGAAAAATATTCCATTTCTTATTATCTTAACTGAATAATTCTATATGTTGAGTGTAGAGGACTGTGCAGATAGATTAACCTGAACCGTGTATTTTTTGCCAATGTCTATACAAACGTCATCGACACTACGTTCCTTCATCAACCTGGAACTCAATTTCATCTTTAAGTAATGTCTCATAACATACAATTTCAAGCCATTGACTTGAAGTACAGGAGACTAGTCAAAACACAAAAACTTCATGTACTTCTTTTGAGAAGTTCAGATCTAACTACAGCAGTTTACGTGCAGCTATATGCCTTTATGTTAAAGGATTGTAAATAATATTACAAGTTCATATTTGCTTCTGGTACATGTGTGCAAGTATCTTTAGTGAATTTGTTCTTTGTATTAGATATCTGTGAAGTTTTAAAAAATACATAGTTCTTCTGTTGTTGATCTTGCGTTAAGTTCTGGCACTTTATTAAATCTTTGTGC
Organism: Schistocerca piceifrons; assembly: GCF_021461385.2. Classification (NCBI taxonomy): domain Eukaryota; kingdom Metazoa; phylum Arthropoda; class Insecta; order Orthoptera; family Acrididae; genus Schistocerca; species Schistocerca piceifrons. The sequence continues at coordinate 332,871,615 of NC_060139.1, forward strand.
AATCATTTAGAGGTTGGATATATATTTATACTAACATGGTAGCAGAGGAGCGTGATTTCGATTAACATCGATTTGATATATAATTGAGACGTTTTTAATAGTGTCAGAATCGACTAATTCAAGCAGACGGCTTGTGACGTGAACACCCTTTTTGCAGACAGTTTAAGAAGTATTCGACCTGTTTGTAACAGAAAATAGGGACAAAACATCATACTGAAGAAAAACAACAGGTTGAAAAATTAAATGCGAAGAAAATTGGGCTCCCTGGCGTATTCTCATGAAGGCTGCCTTGGAATGTGACGCCAATTACGGTGTTGTATGCGGATCTTTTGTGAAACCGGAAACAAATGTTGAAGATTATGTAACGAAATTAAGTGCCTGGACGAAAGCGAATTCAAAAGCGAAGAAACGTCTTGTTTTGTTACTGGAAACAAAACCGCTACTTCGAGTAGCTACATGTGAAACTGCAAAAGATGTTTGGGATAAATTACATCAGATTTGTGATATTCAGTCTACTGAAAATATCGACTTGTTGCGACATAAGTTTCACAATATCAAATGAGAATGGTCAGGCGGTATGCAAGGTCATTTAGCAAAATTTGATGAAGTACAAATAAAGATGTCTATGCTAAATAAACCAATAGATGAAGCTGATTTATGTGCACGTTTCCTTCAGACACTGCCAAAAGAATTTGATTACATTTACATAACTTGGCATGATCTGCCACAAGCTGACAAAACATGGCACAAACTACAAAAAAGGTGTTTGAATTATGAGGTGCGAATTCAAGACAGAGAAGAAACAAATGTAGCTGCTGCAATGTTTTCAAGGACCAAGGGAAGTGTGTCTACACAGCAACGAAGCAAAATTAAATTGGGTAATGCGAAAAAGGTGCAAAATTCAACTAACCGCGATGTGAAGAAATGTTTTTCAGGTGGTAAGTTTGGACACATTTCGAAAGACTGCAAAACGGGCATAGTGTGTTTTAAATGCAAAAGCAAGGGTCATATATCCAGGAACTGTCCTAGTGGTGGTGGTGGTGGTGGTTCTGCAATGTATCAGCTGTGAAAACATTATCATGAGAAATTCCAGAAGAAACTTTGTTGAAAGTATGTAATTTACCTACAAATGTAGATGTATCAGAATGTGACGAATGGTATATCGATAGTGGCGCGACACATCACGTTACAAATCGTCAAGACTGGTATGTTTGAAACACTCCTTTTGATGTACCACAGAAGATGTACAGTGCTAAAAATAATGTACATATTGAAGCATTTGGGAATGGTCGTATTGATGTTGAAACTTTTAATGGAAGAGAGTGGAATAGACGACATTTTGAAGATGTATGGTATTGTCCAGATGGTGCTTGTAATTTATCTTCTGATAAAAAGGCCGGAGAAAAAGGTATTGATCAAAGTATCAAAAATGATGGTAAAATATGGTCATTTTATAGAGACAATATTCCAACTGCTATTGCTCTATCTAAAAGCAAGAATGAACTTTATCGCTTGGCAGTGAAAGTGATTAAACAAGGAAAGTGCTGTGTAGTAAAGGAAGCTTCTGATACTCTTCAATTGTGGCATGAAAGGTTTGGGCACCAGAACAAACAACAACTACAATCACTTTTGACTGTTCATAATATCAATGTACGGTTAGGCAATGAATTATGTGAAGGTTGTATGCTTAGTAAACATCATAGGCTAGTTTTTGGTTCACGAGTTGACAAGTCAACTAGCCCAGGTGAATTAATCTTCGCTGATATCTGTGGTCCAATGGAGGGAAACGATTTAACTGGCCATCGATATTTTCTTGTTTTTAAAGATGACTTCTCAAGTTTCAGAGTGATATATCTTTTACGGAAAAATGATGAGGTAAAGGAGAAGTTGCCAATATTTATTGAGTTGGTGAAAACACAAGCTCAGTGTACCATTAAAGAATTGTGGACTGATGGTAACAAGGAGTTTGACAATAATGATGTGAAGAGATATGCTGAGTCAATTGGATTGAAACTTTCTTTGACTGTGCCATACATACCACGTGAAAACAGGATTATCTGCCAAATGGTACGTTCATGTCTTCAGTTAGTAAAGCATATTCCAAAAGCTTAATGGGGAGAAGCTGTACTTGCAGCTACTCATACTCTGAATCAAACTGGGCACACGAAGGTTAAAGGAAAGACACCAATAGAATTATTTTTGAGAAGGAAGAGTCAATTTAATCATCTAAAAGTATTTGGGACTGAATGTTTTGTCTGAATCCTAGCACAGAAAGGAAGAAAGTTTGATGCCAAATCTCTGAAAGGTTATGTAGTTGTTTATGATGACTGTGGCTATCGTGTATACCTTCCAGACAGGCATTCAGTTATTGTTAGCCGAGATGTAAAATTCAACAATGTAATATTGAAGCAATCATTGAAGACTGATGTTACCAAATTAGTTGACATATCGACTATGAATGATACAGAAACATCTTATTCTAATGACGAAATATCACAAGAAAATATTACAAGACTGGATCATCAAGATCATGTAGAAGTGTCTGATAATGCAGATGGTCATCGGGTTTCGAGAGACAGACAAACAATTAGAAGGCCGATACGTTGCCTAGATGAACCTGAGTGACCCAACATGATGATGCTGAGAGAAGTTCCAAGGAACTATGATGAAGCAGTAAAATCCTCAGATGTAGAAAATTGGAAAACTGCACTGGATGAAGAAATGGACTCACATCAAAAGATTGGTACTTGGAAATTATTTGATTTACCAGCTGGAAGGAAGGCTATTGGAAATCGATGGGTGTTTGCAATTAAATTGGATAATAACAATGGCACTGTATGGTACAAAGCAAGGCTAGTTGCAAAAGGGTTTAGCCAAAGGCCAGGGCTAGATTTTTCTGAAACTTTCAGTCCTGTGATTAGGTTTGAAACTCTGAGAGCCCTCTTGTGTGTTGCTGTTCGAAGAAATTAGAACATCGAGAAAATAGACATTAAATGGTAAACAGGAGGAAGAAATATACGTGCAACAACCACAAAGTTATGATGATGGCACAGGCCATGTGTGCAGATTGCTTCGAAGCTTATATGGACTGAAGCAAGCAGCAAAATGTTGGTATGAGTCTTTAAAGTTATACCTTAAGAAATCAAATTTGCAGAAGAGCATTGCTGATCCTTGTATGTATTTTAATGAAAATTTAATCATTTTATTTCATGTGTATAATGGACTGATAATGGGACCTGGTGAAACAGTTCATAATTAAACAAAACAATTACATGAGGAGTTTGATATGGTAGTAGGTGAAGTGGATTGTTATCTTGGCTTGCAAGTCTAAAGATTTAATGATTGTATGAAGATTAATCAGACTGCATAAGTGAAAAGAGTGTTAGCCAAGCATCATATGATTGATGCAAAGAAAATATCATTACCAATTGAGCCTGGGTGGATACCTGCCAATTCACCACCAGCTACTGATACTGACACTTACTGAGAAATTATAGGCAGTCTCACATATTTGACATTGAGGACACATCCAGATCTAGCTTATGCTGTAAATGTTGCTTCAAGAACACAAGACTCGCCTACTGAAGCACACCTAATTTAATTAAACGAATTCTTCGCTATTTGAAGGGTACAATAAGTGATGGAATTCTGTTTAGGAAAATAAACAATTCTGCTATAGAAGATTATAGCGATATTGATTATGCAGGTGAAAAATTGACTAGACGTTCAACAAGTGGATTTTTAATGACGTTTTGTGGTGTACCAGTAATGTGGAAAAGTAAACTACAGAAATGTGTCGCACAATCATCAATTGAAGCTGAATCTGTTGCTGCCAGTGAGGCAAGTAAATCTCTAGTATGGCTTGATCTTTTATTGAAAGTAATTGACATTGTTGAAAAGAGTTCAATTCCTACTTTACGCATTGACAATCAAAGTGCTATTAAATATATCAAAGGCGCAGGATTCTATGAATGCTCTAACCATATGGAAACACACTATCAGTATGTATGGCAGTTAGTCAATGAGAAGAAGATCAATGTCTAGTATGTTTCAACACAAGATCAGGCAGCTGACATTCTTACCAAGGGCTTATCAGCAAAGAAGCTATCAAGAATGAAAACTTTGATTGGGATGGAAGTAACTAATGAAAATAAAGATTGAGTTAAATTTTTGATTTGGTGATGAAATATGAACCTGCAGGAGAGTGTTAAAGGATTGTAAATAATATTACAAGTTCATATTTGTTTCTGTTACATGTGTGCAAGTATCTTTGATGTATCTGTTCTTTGTATTAGAGATCTGTGAAGTTTTAAAAAATTTATAATTGTTCTGTTGTTGATCTTACATTAAGTTCTGGCACTTTAATAAATCTTTGCACAATCATTTAGAGGTTGGATATATATTTTTTGTTCTAGCTAGGACAAGGAGCTGTTTGATTCATTCTGTGATAAATTCAAAATTGTTAACTACTGAAGCTTTTAATCTCATATAAGTTGTCATAATGTGTCGAAGTGCCTAAGTCACTTATGTAGCTTATTTGACAAAAAAAAAACTCTGAAATATACCCCACAAGTAAAAATGTACTAAAGTTTATATACTCCCCAAACTACAAGTAATTTTTCATATGAAAAATATTCCATTTCTCATTATCTTAACTGAATAATTCTATATGTTTGTGAGAGTAGAGGACTGTGTAGATAGATTGGCCTGAACCCTGTGTTTTTTGGCAATGTCTGTACAAACTTTATGGACACTAGGTTCGTTCATCAACCTGGAACTCAATTTCATCTTTAAGTAATGGAAATAGAAGTTCGTTGTCATAACATACAATTTAAAGCCATTGACTTTAAGTACAGGAGACTCATCAAAACACAAAAACTTTATGTACTTTTTTTGAGAAGTTCAGATCTACCAATAGCAGTTTACGAGTAGCTATATGCTTTTATGTAACATCACTTTCACTGGATGTAATTTACCAATAGCACAAAGAGTATTGTAATTATATTTTATAATCCTGGTGATGGAGGAGTAGTTACTGGAACTGGAATGGAGAATCAGTAATAGCTGTCAGGTATTTGGATACAACCTAGTTAGCTTAATGAGTCTATTATTAGAGCAAGATCTATTCAACACCAGTGTCTATGTACATTTTGCAAGTGTTTGAAATAGTTTGAAAATAGGGTGGCCTATAATGTACACGTGTTGGAGGAACTCGAGATTATTGATTTTAAGACTACTACTTTGGTACAACGGTATGAGTTTAGAATAAAAACTGCATCTGCTGCCTGTCGCAATTAGTGTTTTGGAAATAAATAATGCGACATTTAAATTTCACACATGATAAACGAGATATTCTATATCAGATTTTTCCATTGTATATATGAAATTTTGTATAAATTGCACACATGAAAAGCCTAATGTTTGGTAAGAGGGAAAAAGGTCGTTGTCACAATATAAATCTTTCCACAATTTTCTGAGATAGCAAGGTTTGAGACGTTCAAGACTATAAGTAAGGGAGACAGCTCAGAAATGTAATATGTAGTAATGTCAGCAGGTTAAAGAGAAACCTGTATTTCGCAGCTTGGAAGTAATGCTAACTTTTACGAAAACTTTTGTTACCGTGCCTCTGTCTTGAAAAATTTCATTTGGCGATATTAGGCTTTTATTACCGCCCTATTTTGTAGTGAATACATTGCAACTACATATTTCGTTTTTCGAAATGAAAGTTTTAGTAAAATGAAGCAACGCACTATAAGCAAAACCTGCATACAAGACAGGAGTCTATTTTATACCTGTAAGCTTTCGATGTCTGCCACCAGAAAGCGCTTCGAGCCGCAAAACCGAGGCCAGGCTAGGGCAACCGAGTGGTTTACCAGATTGGTAACAAGGTTTGTTGTCCCCACACCCAAGCCCACAATCTGTTGAATATTGTCTTTGATCGAGCTCCACTGTGTCTCTCTTTCATTGTGGTAGTAAATATCTTTGATCTGCACACATGTCATGTTACACTCGAACAGATGTTTATCCAATGAGGTGCATGTGTTGGCGATTTTCTTTGTAGTCCCGGGCTTGAACACGTGAATGATTATCGTGAAAAAACAGTAGTAGTTTTGAGCAATGACGTATCTGAAGTCCTGGGAAGAGTTTGAAAAACAAGCGGAGAGGTTATATCTCCAGGATCCCATGAAGGTGCTCTTCATAATTATTAAGAATATTTAATTAGAAGTGATTCTTCCCATGATGAAGACCATTTGACTTATCACGTTAGATGCAGACTATGTACTGTTAAGATGCATTCGTATGTAAGTGTTGTGGTGTTGCTATTTTCCTCTTTTATCTAGCTGTCCGGCTCATATCTTGCCTGCCTTCTTTCCTCCAGTTTCATGTTTATCATCTCATAGACAGAAAAAGCCATTGTTTACAGATTCGCGGCACTGGCCGTTGCATTTGGCAGACCGTATTCTGTGAACCCAATATATTTTCTTTTGTGTAGTTTTCGTTTTGTCAGGAAGAGCTCACTAAAAATAAAACGTATTTGAAAACCTGTAGAATTTTGTAAGCAGAATTTTTATTCGTACAGATAATGCAACAAGAGCGTACTTACAGTTGATTTCTTTTGTAGGCACGCCATAATATGTATCATTAGCCCAAACTGTAATTAATGAACTTAGAAGTTATTGTCGAGAACTAATATTACTTTGGATTTCGTAATTGCGTTTTCATTATTTAAAACCAGTGCAGAAAACTATGTAATTTTGTAAAGAACTTGCTGCTCCTTGTTTAAATTGCTGGGCTGTATATACTAGCATAGTTTAATAGAACAAAGAATTGATAATATGTATATTGTTTCATATTTTAGGTGCGGTACACAATGAAGTATATACACAAACAAGGGTGCCTGAAAGTGAAGCTGACGGACAATGTTGTTGTAAGCTGATTATCCTTTTTTGCTTAAGATAGTTTAGTTCATCTGTATAATTGTTTGGGAAATATTATTTTACAAATCTGGATTAATATGTAATATTACAAACTATTATAATGGAATTGGGAACATTAGACTTCATACACATTCAAAACTGTCTTATTTTGGCTGAAAATTAGATGCTAGATTTTCAGTTATGCTGCTTCTCAGTTGCATTTGTCACATTTGTGTGTTAAACTCCTGCTGTTTGTTTAAAGTAACTTCTGATAATATTGCGACTTTTCACAATACTTGATAAGAGACGTGTTTGTGACGGATGTAATGCTGATTAAAATTGTAGGGCCAATCTACAGCTAAGTTATGTTTTGCCAGTTAAGAGTAATGGAACAAAATTTTTTGGTGTAGACAGAAGTAAAGACCTTCAGTTATAATTTATTTATGGCAAAGCACCAGTGAAGACTACATCATTTACAATTTTTATGAAAAATGCTGAAAAAAACTTTTTCCATGCTGTGCTTTAAAATTTGTTTAATTATAACTTTGTGCAGAGAAACAGTACACATCATCTTGTGCACTGCAACTTTTTAGTCCTAGTATTAAGTGTAAATAATAGTGAAAAGCATTTGGAAGGTAATAGTCTGTCACTTAAAGATAACACTGTCAGAAAAAAAACATCGAATCCGACAAACTTCAAATTCTCATGATGGTACAGAATCAATAAAATCTCAACCTGATTTTTTGCTGAAATGAGGTACTTCATAGCAATCTTAGGTGCAAAGAAGAATGGCCTAACTCACTTTATTCATTGGTAAAAGAACAAAATGAAAGTGTGTGTTGCACATACACCTATAGTCAACACTATGGGGAATTGCTAAATAACAAGGTGTATTCCTTGAAAAAATTTTCTTAAGTATTCACGGTTGACATAGGTCAAAAAAGTAAGAAGTTGAGAGTTCAAAACAATTATCAATGGTTTTTTTTATTTGACTGTTAAATGCCGCTTCAGTGTAAAGAATTAAGACATAGCTTGAATGCATGGATGTGGTAATATATCCTTATACTCTTAATGTAAATTAAGAAGACAACAAATAAAAGAAAAGATGCGAGCAATAAGGAGACATTAATAATTTTATATATATATATATATGTACCAATATACATCAACATAAAGATTCTGCAAAGAAGTTTCCTAAGCAAATTCGTATATAAAGAAAGAAATAGTATTTTTAAAACTTTTCCACCTTGCGTACATTGGTTTTCTTGACACCTTGCTGTAAAAACAAAGTAAATAAACTTAAGGGTGTGAGATAAGATATTTTTGTAGTGCTTATTTTTAAGTTCACTGTGCACAGTGGCTTCGTAATTGTGGGACATCCATCTTACTTATAACATAGAAGGGAGACTAAACAGCATCTTTCCTACTGGGCCTTGTAAGGAGCTGTGATTCAGCAGAAGAAATGCAGTCAGTCTCAACATCTTTAAATTCATGTGATGTGGGAAATGTGTCCTATGTACAAGATTTTGTCATATTTGAAAGCCACATATTGCTCCACTAATACCTGTTCCAACACAGCATTTTCACTAGCTGCCATAGCAACAGTGGTCCCATTTGCACTTGTTGAATGTTTCTTCGTTAGCAGTGAGTAGAAAGGCAGCGCAATCGTGTTTGTGGAATAGGCTATTTTCACAAGATAAAAATGTGGTTCAAGTTGTTATTTCGATTAATTACAGCATTTGAATAACATATATGGTCAATATTTTCACAAAATATTTGCTATTTTTGTGACTTTAAAGCTTAAAAATTGTTAAAGATCAAGATTTGGGCACATGATTGAAAATGCTCTGTTATTGACTGATGTTCTGGTGATGCCACAATAGACTGGGAGTAATGATGAAGTTACACATGTGTTATAGGAATGTTAGCTGAACTGACAAGGCTTTTACGTACTTTCTCTGCAAACAGTTTAGCTGTTTAGTGATGGAAAATGTAATTACAGTTGTGAAGTAAGAACAGAAAGGAATTCTGTGAATGCTGATAGTGGAAATCTAGCGGTAGTTGACACATTTGTGCTCCACCCTTGCGGTGATATGTGCAATGACAAGATTCTTTTTCTTGCTCCCTGCAACATCATTTGACTCACTCAAAACTAAGGAATTGTAGAACTTTTGTAATTGGAGCCATGTATTATATCTAATTGTCAACTATCCATCATGAGCTACAACCAAAAGCACAATAAAATTATTCTTGGCAAATCTTAGTGCTGATTTCCTCTTTAGAAGATATTTAGCAGAGACACTTTGCCCATCTGGCGCTCAGTGGCGTGACGGATAGCACAGTTGACTGCAAGTAGTTAGCAAACAATTCACTTTTTTGGAAAGCATTGCAAGTAGTGAAGGTATCACCATACTCCCACAGTATAACAAGGTGTAGGATGATGAGGTTTTCTGTACAGAGAGATATAAAAAGCATGTAGCACATGCAGGTAAGTCGTAAGGATTGTGGTGTTGGTGAATGTAAACTAACATCAGTGTCCAAAAGAGGCTTGATTCAGCTTTATGTAAAGTGATGAAACTTCAAAAGTGTATACAATGAGGATCCTAGCTCAACAGTGCGAAGATAAAAAAACATTGTTTGTAATAAAGTAAACTTATGTGGTCACATTAACTAGAAAATATCTTTTTGAACACGATGTGTGTGAACAGCGATGTCAAATGTAAGTGCATGTAAACAGCAAGGAGAAAACAATATTCTGTTCCTGTCCAGTGTGGTGAAGTTTTTTAGTTGTGATTTGGTTTTCATAAGAGAATTATTGAGTCATTTTACAAATAAGTTAAAAAATATTCTTTCCAATGTTATTTGAGTGATTGGTCATCATCTTATAAAAATCGATGGTCTACTGCTCTAACAACTGAGCTACCAAACATTTTAGCTAGATTTGGCTGACACGATAATTTTCACTAAGAGTTTAATTTCACTGAATGATGCTGTTCTTCCTTATAACAGTGGGAAATCACATCTTGGAGGTACATTAATGTCAACTTCACAGTGCAACACATTTTTAATTATGTTCATGAACTTGTGTGTTGACATGGTGGCAATTTGCTGGCACAGTTCAACCACACACATTTTACGCATCTTCTTGTTTTCTGGAGTACTCAAAAACAACTTTTCAGGAGTTTTTATATATATGTATTTGTTCAGTATGGTGCTACATACCATTTGTAACACATTTTCCAAAATGTAAATTCGAAAATAAGACATCAATTCGAAAATAAGACATCATTGTGAATGACCTTTATGATAGGAGCAGCGAGCTAGCCAGTGACTCACAGGTATCAGAGGACTTGAATGGAGCATTTTAGTGGGCTTTCAAATTATTTGAATTTCCTTTCCATATTTGTAAAAGAACACTGAAATTCAAGAGGAAAAAAGGCATATTAGGAATGTAAGATGACATAATCATTTAAGACAGTTTCTAGAAAAAATACACACCATTTTCGTCAATGTACTGTCCCTGTGTTCGAAGAAACCTTTATTAGATTTGGTCACCTGTGAACAAACAGATGGCACATTAATGCCATCTGCTTTGTGTACAGCTCTTCCAGATTAACTAAAGTAAGGGTTTTTAAGATTATCATCATCATTTATCTGATTCTTCTTGTTATCTACCATGACAGAAACATAATCCTTTTTCTAGCATAGTCTCAAACCATTCTCATTTTCGTAAAACATCACTATATTACGTCGTGTGTGTGTGTGTGTGTGTGTGTGTGTTATTTTTGACTCTTGAGTCTCTTTGTCGTGCTTTTCTGTGGCTCTGCATCTGCACTATATGGTAAGTAGCAACTATACTTTTCATAATATTATCACTGTCTTGTTTCACAGTTTCCAGTAACTTCTTTTGACCACTCCTGCATTCTGGAGAAAAAATTACATCTTTAAAATTTCTTGCTACACACATGGGCTCTGTGATGCCAAAAGTAGCTGCTACTCTGACAATGCTCCATGAAGGTGGGGCATTTGTTGAAACTTGAATCTCTTCACAGCGGGTTGAAATTTCATTACACCAGAAAAAAATGTTTGCACTATTTGCATGGGCATTCCACACAATGCAGGTTATTAATATTTTCTGTTTCTTCACAGGAGATCAGACTGGATGTAGGTTTCGAGGTACACAGACACAGTGCAGTGAGGGCAATCAGGAACATGATTGTACTTGAATTTCTGGCTTCTACTACTAACACCTTTCTGATGAGATGTTCAACAGGTGCAAATGGGGCCACTATTCCTATGGGAGCTTGTGAAAATGCTTTGTTGGAACAAGTAAAAGTGGGGCAATATGTGGCTTTCAAATATGACAAAAAACTGCTACATGGGACACATTTCCCAAATATCACATGACTTTAAAGATGTCGATTTCGTGAATTGCAATTCCAGGAGAGATGTTGTTTGGGTCCTGTTCTCCAATGTTATATTTGAGGTGGGTGGGTGGGTGTGCATGCGCCTGTGCATGTGTTTTTGGCGCTTTTGGGCAGTCAATGCCGAGGTTATCATTGCCCTTATAAATATTAAAAGAAACGATGGATGTCCCATAATTACAAAGTCACAGTACGGTTGTATAAACTTGACAATAAGTGCCATGAAAAGATCGTATCTGACACTTTTAAGTGTCTTATTTCCAGTGCTGTTTTTCTGGGGGACTCATACCCCTAAACTTTTTCGTCGCCAAAATCATTTTTTTACGACATTGAGAACTTGGAAGAGTGCCAAAGATTTACTTCACGGACGTAAATTTTTTATTTAATTTTTTCGTGTTAGTAACTAAAATACGAATGATACCAGTGCAGTTTTTGGTGGGAAAAGCGATGTCATAGACTTTCAAGCATTTCGAAGCAGCAGCAACCGTTCTCGACAACTGAATCGCTGGCAGCCAGTTTGACAAGCATGTAGTGCCCTGGCCCGCTAATAATGGGCGATGGTAGTGCTAAACGGATATGCGTACACTCAAACGCCGGGCTACCGATAGATGTCTCTATGGTCCTGCTACATGATGATGTTGATGACATCATGCCTAAAAGCAGACGGGTGGTATCCAATGCTTCAGTTATAAGCAATTTTCGCTGCATCATATCCAATGTCGGAATACCCTCAAACTTTTTTTAGAAAAAAAAGCACTGCTTATTTCATTTTTGGATCAAGATGTCAAGAAAACCAATGTTGTATACAAAATGAAAGTGTTCAAAAAACACAATTTCCTTCTTTTTATTTGAATTTGTGTAGGAAACTGTTCTTTGCAGAATTTTTATTTCAGTGTATAACGGTATATATGTAAAAGATGGTTAATGTGTCATTTAATAGTGAAATACAACATATACGCTACAAAAAAGATTCATAATTGTTTTCAGCTCTCACCTTCTTACATTTCTGACATATGTCAACCACAAATATTTTAAGAACAATTTTTCAAGGATTACACTTTGTTGTTGTTTAGCAGTTCCCTGCAGTGTAGTGTGTTGGTGGTATGTATAACTGGCATTTTCATTAAATAAAGTTATTTAGGATATTCTCCTGTGCACCTAAGATTGCTATGAGGTATGTAAACATTTCAGCAGAAAATCAGGTTGATATTTGAGTCTATAATTTCAAGCGAATTTGAAGTTCCTCATATTTGATGTTTCTTTTCAGCTGTATTCATCTTTTAGTGTTTTAAAACTATGGCTAAAGAGTTAGTGCACAATATATCTGTACTGTTTCCCTGTACAAAGACATGCTTAAAAAAATCACAAATTTAAAGCACAAAGTGGAAAAAGCTTCCATGAAGTGGAAAAAAATGTAAATTGTGTGTTCTACATTTTACACATGATATCCAACTTAGTGAACTCCATACTAAATGAATAGAAAGACTGGGAGACTGGAGTCCGTAGGCCGACTAATTACTAAGGAAAACAGAGAAATCTACGCCTGACTAATGACTGCATATCATCCTTGAGCTTCCGAAATGAATTTATCAAAAATGGTTAGTTAGGAAAGTGCTATTTGGCTGTTATACTATTTAGACAGGTAGGTATCCACATCTGGAAATATGATTCAATTCTGAAATGGTCACCTGTGAGATTATACGGAATGATCAATCATCATCCTCCTTGAGTCTCTTGATAGAAGATCAAAACAACATGAGATGTGGTTGGAGCTGTAGGAGTGAAATTGCAGTGATTTTTTAGCCCGGTTGGACTGACACATTTGCCGTATGGGACTACTTTTATTGTGGATGTGAATGCTACTACATTTTGTTTTGTGCAGGTTGCGCAATGTAGTACTGAGTGTTAAAGAGAGAATGAAGAAAGATTAGGAGTTAACATCATAATGGCAACAGTTTCATTAGAGATGGAACACACAAAACCTTTAAGAAAAAGCTCATTTCACTTGTACATACATTCCCTAATCATAGTGTAATCATTGCAGGAGACTTTTATCATCTAACAGTCAATTGGTATAATAGTAGTTTTGTTACTGGTGGATGTAACAAGATATACTGTGATATATTATCGAACACCTTCTCTGAAAACTACCTAGAACAGATATTCAGAACTCCACTCATGATGAAAATATTTAATGGCAACAAACATGCCTGACCTCTTTGAGGAAGTCCACATCAAAACTGGTAAGAGTGGCCATGAGGCAGTTATATCAAACAATGGAAACTCCAGGTAGGAATATCAAAGTTGTGGCTAAAAGCTTTATGCAAGTGGCTGTTAATCATGCCTCTCTGCAACCTGACATGTCTTTTTTAAGGTAAGATTAGATTAGTACTTGTTCCATAGATCATGAGTACGACACTTCGTAATGATGTGGAACGTGTCAGGTTAATAAAAGGTGTCTATACGAGATATTACATTATACAAAATATTACATGACACTCAATTTATTTATTTATTTATTGTTATTACTTATTATATCCAAAAATTCATCTAATGAGTAGAAGGAGTTGCCATTAAGAAAATCTTTTAATTTCCTTTTAAATGCTATATGGCTATCTGTCAGACTTTTGATGCTATTAGGTAAGTGACCAAAGACTTTTGTGGCAGCATAATTTATCCCCTTCTGAGCCAGTTAGATTTAACCTTGAGTATTGAAGATCATCCTTTCTCCTAGTGTTGTAGCCATGTACACTATTACTTTTGAATTTGTTCGAATTGTTAATAACAAATTTCATATATATAGTGAGGCTGCAGTGAAGATCTCTAGCTCTTTAAATAAGTGTCTGCAGGATGGTCTTGGATGAGCTCCAGCAATTATTCTGATTACATGCTTTTGTGCAATGAATACTCTTTTACTCAATGATGAGTTACCCCAGAATATGATGCCATACAAAAGCAGAGAATGAAAATAGGCGTGGTAAGGTAATTTACTTAGATGTACATCTCCAAAATTTGCGATGACCCTAATAGCATAAGTAGCTGACCTCAAACATTTCAGCAGATCCTCAGTGTGTTTTTTTCCAGTTCAACCCCCCCATCAATGCAAACACCTAGAAATTTTGAATATTCTACCTTAGCAACCATTTCTGATCGGAGTCTATATTTATTAATGGTGTCATTCTATTTACTGTGTGGAACTGTATATACTGTGTTTTGTCAAAGTTTAATGAGAGCCCATTTGCAGAGAACCACTTAATGATTTGCTGAAAAACATTGTTTACAGTTCCACCAGTTAATTCTTGTCTGTTGGGTGTGATAGCTATACTTGTATCATCGGTAAAAAGTACCAGCTTTGCATCTTCGTGAATATAGAATGGCAAATCATTAATATATATTAAGAACAGCAGAGGACCCAAGACCGAACCTTGTGGCACTCCGTTCTTGATTGTTTCCCAGTTTGAGAAATCACCAATGTTTTTGCATATTATGTGAACTGCTTATTTCAACTTTCTGCACTCTTCCAGTTAGGTATGATGTAAACCATTTGTGCACTATCCCATTCATACCACAGTATTAGAGCTTATCTAGAAGTATTTCATAAGGTCAGTAGCAATCTGTCTTTTCGTAATGTTCAGCAAACCAGACAGAAGCAGTAGTGTCACGTCTCAATGAGGAACTTGGAACTTTTAGCTTAGGACCGGACAGTTCATGAGGGAGATCTTCCATGGTATGAAGTCATAGTAAAGAAAATTCTAAAGAAACATACTGCTGAACAATGGGTATAAAATAAAGCATAGGGTTATAGTGAGATGCTGAATCAAACAGCTTTTGCTGTCAAGAGAGGACTGTTTGAAACATTAAATGACTTCCATTCGAGAATATTGTGGAAAAATGTTTCACAAAAGCAAAGGAAATTCTGTTCATACAGAAAAGCTGTTAGTGGCATGAAAGCTAGCATCCAATCTCTCATGGACAAGACAGGAGCTGAAGTTGATAGTAGCAAAGGAAAAGCAGAAATGCTTAACTGTTTTCAAATGTTTGTTTAAAAAGAAAAAGCAATAAGTCTTGGCCCAGTTTAATTCTTGTGCCACTGAAAAGTTGAGTTAAATAGATATTAGTGTGAGTGGCTTTAAGAAACAGCAGAAATCATTAAAATTGAACAAAGCCCCAGACCCCAATTGAATCCCTATCAGATTTTACACTCTGTTTCTGGCTGAGATATCCCCTCTGTTAACTACAGTCTATCATAGATCCATGAAACAAAAAACTGTGCCCAGTTGCTGGAAGAAACACAGTTCACACTTGTGTACAAGAAGACAGCAGAAGTGTTGTACAGCCCTCCATGTCAACCAATATGGATTTAAAAAACTTAGACCCTGTGAAACTCAACTCGTACTTCACTCGCATAACCTCCTGAAAGCCATGGATCGATACATGCAAGTAGATGCTGTATGTCAATTTCCAAAAAGCATTTGACTTAGTGCAGTACTATGCTTATTATAGAAAGTAAAATTGTATGGTGTGTCAGACAAAATTCGTGAGTGGAATGAGGATTTCTTGGGGTAGGGAGGACACACCATGTTGTTGTGGATGCAGAATCAACAACAGATGTAGAAGTAAGTTCGAATGTATCCCAGTGAAGTGTGTAGGGTCCTTTGCTGTTCATACAGCAGATAATATTAATAGTGATCTCACACTTTTCAGAGATGATGAAGTTACCTACAGAGTCTGAACAAAGCTGTACAAATATTCAGTCAGACCGTAATAAGATTTCAAAGTGGTGCAAATGTTGGCAGCTTGCTTTAAATGTTCAGATATGTAAAACTTTGCAATTCACAAAACAAAAACCATAGTATTTGGATATAATATCAGTGACTCACCATTGGAATTTGTAGACTTATATGGATACCTGTGTGTAACAGTAGGGACATGAAAGAAATGATCACATAGCTTCAGTCATATGTAAAAAAGGTAGCAGAAATCAATTTACTGGTAGAATACTAGAGAAATGTAATCAGCCTACAAAGGAAATTGCTTACAAATGACTCGTGTGACCTGTCTTAGAATATTGCTAGTGTGTGGGACCTGTACCAAATAGGACTGGTGGGGGTATTGAACATATACAGAGGAGGACAGCATGAATGGTCACAGGTTTGTTTGACACGCAGGAGTGTGTCACAGAGATGATGAAAGAACCAAACTGGCAGACTCACGAAGATTGGGGGAAATACACTTACATATTACTCGCTTAGGGATCATGAAGACAATATTAGATTGGAATAAAATGTTCTCAGTTTTTGAGCTGTATCTGTCAGAAAAAAAGTCCTTGAGCTTTTGACAGCTATCTCCATCTTTGTCAAAGGGAGTAAAACCACTGACCACCGGGGCTGGCAGCTCCAGCTGGCACCACGTTTCAGACTGCTACTCCTGCCTCCCTACAAGTGCCAAACATCCGGCTTTGGTCCCTTTCAACATCTGAAACCTGCCCCCATGCTCTACTGAGTATGAGCCTGGTCTCTGTTAAAATGGTTGCTGTTAATCCTAATCCTATGCCACCTCTGTAATGGAATCCCAGTATGTTAACACATGAGCCAGGCCAGTTGTCAAGTTCCATTTGTTTAATATGTCGCTTGTGTTCAGTACAATGCTCTGCATCTATGCAAATTGTCTGACCTATATAAATGCTACCGCATTTGCAAGGGGCATCATGGACACTGGGCACATGAAGAGTTATGTTGTCTTTAAAGCCCGGTCCACACGCAATGATCTGTCTGCGCAGACATCGGTGCAAATGTCTGTACATGCAAAAGATCGCTGCAAATGTGGTGTGTGCACATGACACAAACCCCAATCTACTACTCGCCCGCCATCTGTCGGTATAGAAAAGAGATATCAGTGGCAAGCAACTACGCTCCCCGTAAACGTCAAAAATTTAATTCAGTTATTTTGAAATATAGAGATGGAGGGAGTTCTGTTGTGGTTTGTGTTCACAACTTGTTCTGCAAAGAACATCCAGACCAACCGCAAGAAACAGAGAAAGCGGTCAAAATGGTGTAGACATTGGCTGCTAAAGCGAAAGCAGTTTTCTCACGTAAATTTACTGCGAGAGTTGCAGGGCGAACCTAACGACTGGTGAAATTATTTGCGGATGGATGTCGAAACTTATAATTATCTCTTAAAGCTTGTAACCCCTCATATTATGAGACAAAATACTTTTATAGAGAAGGGCAATTTCTCCTTATGAACGGCTGGCGGTAACATTAAGATCCCTAGTAACAGGAAGGATCTACAAGGATTTGGAATTTTCAACTGCAATATCGAAACAAGAGTTGAGTGAAATAATATCCGCAATTTTTCAATTAGAGCATTGTATGCTGCTGTCTTTTTGTCTCTGTCACTATATTCTTTACTTTAATCTTCCACAAACATTGGTGGTTTCTATATATTTCAATGAACTCACAAACTCTCGAGAACACTGACTAGTATCAGCCATTTTAATGCCCTGTGTGCACAAATACAAACACTAGACTGAGAAAACAGCTGTTTCATGCCAGATTTGCGGCGATCTCCTGTCCACATGCTCCAACTTGTCTGCGCAGATGTGGTTTGAACCCACAGATTTGAGAGGTTTCGCTCAAACCTCCAACTCCAACTTCCAGGTTTGCACACACCTCAGGTTGGTGCAAATCTTCTGTTCACACGCAACGATCTGTCTGCGCAGATGTGATTTGCGCAGATTGTTGCGTGTGGACGGGCCTTAACAGTGCAGCATATCTTGTATCTTTGGAGTGGGCCGAAACACAGGTCTCAGTCAATGTCTCTACAGCACACACCTTAACTTTCTGCTCGTTGCCCCACAGTAAAGCAGGAAAGCTGCCAGCTTGTCCTCTTTTACTCATTCACAAGTCATCCTTCGGTGGCACCTGAAAGCATTTGCTGTCTTCCATCTCAGTGGTAAATTTAATGTTGGGGTAAAGCGCTGCAGTGCATTTTCAGTGTGAGGCCTCACCAGGAATGTCATCAACATATCTTAGGAAGTAAGATGATTGCAATGGTAGAGTGTTCAGAGCCTGCTCCTCAAAGTGCTCCATGAAGAAATTCGCAACTGCATGAGACGCTGGTGATGCCATCGCTGTGCCATCAGTCATTTCATAATATTCATCGTGATATAAGAACATGGCGAACAACTTGACGGTTATAGGTGGAAATTGTTGGGCCAAAAGACCCAATGTGTCTTTTACTGTCACTTCCTTTTTATTGAGACTTGCCACTGTGAAAGATTCAGAGAACAAAGATTAGATTAATTATAGCATGCGAAGAGGAATACTTGAATAGGATGGAAGCCTTAATAACTGGTACAGTGGGACATACCCTCTGACAGGTACTTCACACATTTTTGCAGGTTATAGATGAAGATGTAGCCAAGCTGCTGTGACTAGACATGTTTGTACAACCGTATTTACATCATGGCACATGTTATGTGGTATTTATTTAATTATTCAGTTACTGAAGCTGATAGTGTTGCATTGTAAATTTATCAGTACATTCACAAAAATTAACCAATTCTGTATTGCAAGGAAAAATTTGTGCTGTTAATGTTCCATGAGATGCCTTCTACCGACTTAAATATTATCAGTTATCAGAAATTTCTCATATCATGTGAAATATTTTGTATCTATGCTACTTTAGCACAGCAACTTCAAAACAGAGCTAAAGTGATTCAGGTTTTTTATGACCTGATGTAGAATCTAGAAGCTAAAGCAAAACGAAGTAAGATTTTCTACACAAAACATTGACCTTTGAGCACATGGTCTAAAGCCTTGAGCTTTGTATTAGAAAATAATAATATTGAAGTGCAGACATGAACCAAACTTTCCTCCCTTTGGTTAACCATCTTTCGTGCAGTGGTCAATTCTTTTTCAAAATTACACTTATTCACATTATAGATTACTGTTCATGTGGACCAGAGATCTTATTTGCATTTACAACAGAAATGCCACTCACCTCACCTCAGTTTGAATGATTGACTTTTTCCACACAGGTTTTCTATTGTTCCTACATATAATTTCATGCAGTTGTGTGAAGAGTTATCTAACTCGGATAAAAGTTAAAATCTTTTGCAAAAATGCCATCAGAATTATCTGTAATCCAGTAACACAATGTAATATTGCTTACACTATATGATGTACACTGGGATTTAGAAAAATGTGCAAAAGTTGCCACACTTTTGATCAGGTCATCCACTTTTTGGCAGCTTCACTTTCAGAATGGTTAAAGCAAAACTTGTATGGAACTCTACTAACACATTTATTACCAGCTTCATTCTGCCAGTTACACCACTGTTTTTAATCTCTGAACATACTTGAATTGTTTCACTGTTTATATGAAATCTTAACTGTTGGGTTGCACATCACTTAATGCTCTGTGTTTTCGTCGGCAGTTTCGGGTAGCACGTATTGGAAGTCTTCGTAGCAATCTGAAAAAATTCGTATACTTCACCACATGTGCTGCAAGTTTACGTAATATGCAGAGTATATTGTAGCTTGAACAGGAGTCAAAACTGGGCTCCATAGTTATTTGAAATTAACAGAAAAAGAAAGAACAGTTTGCCTCTTTCTGTCATACAATGTTAAGAAGTGACAGTATTGCGACTCATAATATACCATAGGGGAGATGGTGAGTTGGAGACAGACACAACAAAAAGACTGCTAAACAAGTAAGCTTTTTGTCAAAAGGCCTTCCTGTGTGTGTGTGTGTGTGTGTGTGTGTGTGTGTGTGTGTGTGTGTGTGATATGCCCGCTCTTGAAATTTCTAATTTTTATCTTTCAGTAGTAGTTTTCCTCTGTCCATTCTTTCATGGTGTTTATTCCAATCCAAACAATCGTCCCCTGTTGTTCCATTGAGACTGCATATTTGTAATTCTTCTCATATTGTTTCATTTGTAATTCTACCTGTTCTCCTACAGTCCTTTACATTTTTAAGAAATGACCTTTCTTGTACCAGAACACTATATTGTATAGTAAAGTTGGTGCTGTGTTGTGGATACACACTCGCTAGTGACATTCAGGGATATCCGTATCTTCCTTACTTTCACTGTGCCAATAAACAACTGTTTTTGCCTTTTTTGTGTCAGTGCATGAAATAGGCTAATGTGGATTTTAATTTATAACAAGTGACAAAACAGTTCGTAATTCCTCTAAAAACTACACAAGATGATCCAAAACAATATTAATCATGTTTGCTCAGGTGTGTTACTATTATTTTGATAAACAAATATTAATGATATTTTTCAAGCAAAGAAACAATCATGATTGGACACAATGAAGCAAGTACTGAGTATGATGGGAGATGGAATAGAAGCCAGATCACCACAGGGAAAGGGCTTGAGATACAGTGTGTTGTTTGTATCCTTTAAATGAATGTAAAGCATTCACAGCAAGTTAAAACTTTGCTCCATGTTGGGAGCCAAATCCAAACAGTTACAGGGAGTAACCAGTGGCTAGTCAAAACTTATATTTGATGTATGAGCCATAGGCTAATCACTCATTTAAAGCACTGGCTTGGAAGAGATTGGTGCCCATGGAAGCTGCAGTACATCATTTTTCCTTCTTCCTGCTCATAATTTCAGAGTTGTGTGTGTTCCTCTCTCCCTCCTCACCACTTAGCTTCTACTCAGTGGCATGTCCTTCCTCTCCTTGTCCTGTTTCGTTTTGTTCCCTTTCTGCAACACTCGCTGTCCCCTATTCTCATTCATTGGGTATATGGTCACTCTCATACAAACATAGTCCTCCACCATAGCTGAGTGGCCAACATGGCAGAAAGCCATGTGACGGACCTGGTTTTCTGTGCTCGGGGGCTGGGTGGTGTGTTGCCTTGATCATAATTTCATCCTATTGTCACGGAAGTGACTTGCACCAGGCAGCCAGGATTGCAGTTGGTGGGGCTCCCAACCTAGCCATATGTGTAATCATATATACAGGGTTATTACAAATGATTGAAGCGATTTCACAGCTCTACAATAACTTTATTATTTGAGATATTTTCACAATGCTTTGCACACACATACAAAAACTCAGTTTTTTTACGCATTCACAAATGTTCGATATGTGCCCCTTCAGTGATTCGGCAGACATCAAGCCGATAATCAAGTTCCTCCCACACTCGGCGCAGCATGTCCCCATGAATGAGTTCGAAAGCATCGTTGATTCGAGCTCGCAGTTCTGGCATGTTTCTTGGTAGAGGAGGTTTAAACACAGAATCTTTCACATAACCCCACAGAAAGAAATCGCATGGGGTTAAGTCGGGAGAGTGTGCAGGCCATGACATGAATTGTTGAGCATGATCTCCACCACGACCGATCCATCGGTTTTCCAATCTCCTGTTTAAGAAATGCTTCTGCTTTAGCCTTTTCCGTAAGATTTTATCAAACCGTCGGCTGTGGTACGTTTAGCTCCCTGCTTGCTTTATTTGTCGACTTCCGCAGGCTACGCATGAAACTTGCCCGCACGCGTTCAACCGTTTCTTCGCTCACTGCAGGCCGACCCGTTGATTTCCCCTTACAGAGGCATCCAGAAGCTTTAAACTGCGCATACCATCGCCGAATGGAGTTAGCAGTTGGTGGATGATTGTTGACCTTCGTCCTGAAGTGTCATTGCACTGTTATGACTGACTGATGTGAGTGCATTTCAAGCACGACATACGCTTTCTCGGCTCCTGTCGCCACTTTGTCTCACTGCGCTCTCGAGCGCTATGGCGGCAGAAACCTGAAGTGCGGCTTCAGCCGAACAAAACTTTGAGTTTTTCTACGTATCTGTAGTGTGTCGTGACCATATGTCAATGAATGGAGCTACAGTGAATTTATGAAATTGCTTCAATCATTTGTAATAGCCCCGTATATGTACATACATGTGTACTCTCTTTCTGCACACACAAGCAGTCTGAATCCAAACATTTATTTCTACATATTTAAAACTTTCATAGGTTTTGGATCAGTTTTAATATTTGTGTACACACCAATGTTATTGATTGTTGTTTTATATTCCTGTTTAAATATTTTATATTTGATTTTGTTGTGCACATATTTGAGTAACTATTTTTTTGTTTCAGTGCCTTCAGTACAAAACAGAAATACAACAAGACTTAAAGAAAATGGAGAAGTTTATCAACAATCTAATGCGACATATGGCATCAAAAGAACAGAGAGCAGCTGACAGTACAGCAGTTGGCTGCTGAAAGTGTTGTGCCTTGTTCCCATTAGCCAGTTCAATGAAAGGGTTTTGCTTCTGCTGTCAGACTATAAATATAATGCTAAGACATTTCTCATGATTTAAAAAACAGGATAAGAAGTCCAAAAACTTAATTCTGTTAATTCAGATACTC
Organism: Schistocerca piceifrons; assembly: GCF_021461385.2. Lineage (NCBI taxonomy): Eukaryota > Metazoa > Arthropoda > Insecta > Orthoptera > Acrididae > Schistocerca > Schistocerca piceifrons. The sequence continues at coordinate 332,894,335 of NC_060139.1, forward strand.
ACATAAAGGATCATAAATCAAATACCATGTTATAAAGAATACATTAGGTAATGACCTATCGTCCCATAGATTATTGATGCTTCTACTGCTTGTCTGATGCAGAAGCAACATCCATTGTATGAGCTGAGTGCATTTGTCAGTATTGATGTTTTAATGCCACTGAGTTTTTATGTGGACACTTGACAAAACAACAATGGACAAGAAAAAATGACATGTTAAACATTTGTGTGTGTGTATGTAAAGGAAAATGTGTTCTGAAGTGACTAGACTCTCTGCTGCAAAGAATAAAGAAGTGGCTACTTTGAAGATACTGGGACAGTAAATGAGTATGAGTAATTCATCAGGGCTGGCCGCAATTCCATTTAAATATAATTTACACCAAACTTCTGTGTTCATTAGTTAAACCACAAATGTGCAGAAAAAGTAATGTCATTGTTTGCTGTGTTCTCTGGACTTGTAATTTAAATGAGGTAGCTATAACAAATATTGTGCCTTACATGGGGAAACACAGCATGTAAAACTGGATGTGAACTTTAATTGGAAATTATATTAAATTTTTGTTTACTGAAGACAATTATGAAAATCAGCAATTAATTTATATTACAAACTGAATACCTACCCCATGATGTTTAACACTCTCTGAATCATTTATTTTTAAAATTAGTGAAATGTAGGGAACAGTAGGAACGTGCCTGCTTGGTAATGCAGTGATTATGGTGTGTAAAGGTCATTATGAGCCTCTATCACATTAACCATTAACTTTGACATCGTCTGTGAAGATTTTATAATATCTCCTGTGAAGTTCCCTGTTGGTTATTCTAGCCTCTCAAGTATGTATAGCTCTATTATTCAAGAGAATGAATGCACACTGAACACTCTTCTTGGAAAATGCTTCATTTGTCAGAAGCTGAAGGCAACTCGTATCTCTCTCCCATAAGAGTTCAAGTGCAAGTGAAACTGCAATTCCAATGGCAATAGAAGATGCTGGATGATGAAAAGAGAGCAGTGTTTAAGTTATCTAGGTTTTTTTTCTGCTTTAGATGGAAAGTATAGATACAGTAACTGTTGCAAAATGGGACTACTTTCGATGGTTGTGATATTTTTCTTGGCAAAATTGCAAGAGCAGCCACATAGGTGAATAGAGTTCATGAGCTAGATAAAAGCTGCAATGGAAAGAGCTACTAAAGAAGAAATTTCTTTTATAAAAAAGTAAAAAGTAAATTTAAGATTTTGTGGGGTTACACCACTGAGTAATACAATTATTAAATTTTTTTATGTGCAAGTTCTGAATCTAAAATTCTTCAGTGTCTGCTACCTATCAAAAAACATATCATAATAATTGCATATTTCAGAAAATTTGTAGAATAATCACTATGACCAGCACTTCATTGCCAATTGCTAAGGTGCTGGATGGATGTTAGCTATGGCTGTAGATGTGTGTTACCTCTGACAACTTCCCTCAGAAAGAATTGATTTTGGTCATGATTATTCAGTGTGGTATACGGATTAACCAAGGGAGAGTTTATCCCTATCTGCTTTATGTAGGAAGGATTAATGACTTAAAAGCGCCGAGCAGAAAGTTTTCTTTTGCCTTCCATAATTCTATAGACACTAAACAGCAACCGTCAAAGTTCGACTGGTTACTAGAAGTTTCCCATCCTCACCACATGACAGTGGATACAGAAGTTGTATCAACATTTTCAAAAGTGGATAGCTAGTGACAATTGCTTTGTTGAAGAGTGAAATTTTTCCTTGTGCACGACACAAAGGATCCTTGCTGTTTCAGTATTGTATCTTGTTGCTTCATTCCTCATATTTAGATACTGAAGCACTTTCACCAATATTACTTTTTAAGGTTCAGGGCACAGCTGCACTTGGAGAATCACTTTTGAAAGTCTAGATTCCATATATGTTTTAGGCATGTAAATGCAGTGATTTTACTGAGTCACTTCACACACACACACACACACACACACACACACACACACACACACACACCATGTTAGCAGCAGGTGCTAGTTCATCTAAGACCTTTATTTTCAGAAGTGTTGTTCCCACAATTGTTACAGTTTTTACTTATTTTGTGGTAGGTTTTAATTGAACGATACTGTACTAAAACCTTCATTCTGCTTCAATATCATGAAAACTGTCTCCACTGTCTTGGAGTAGGGATGAGAAATAAATTGTTGGTAACTCATTTTACTTTTGACAGTTGCTGTTGGCTAGTGTATTTATTTGCAAACAGTGTAAAAATTAAAACTTCTGTAACACCACTCTTGATTTGAACACGTCATCTATCTTATTTTAGGTGGAGAATGCAATGTGTCTATTGCCAGTTGTGTGGCTTGACCACTAATCCAGACAACTTAGTCCAAAAAAACGCCATGTTGGTCAGTAAATATGCTTAAGTTGGCAACAAATTTAATCAACATTAGACAACCCAAATAGTTAAAGGAGTTTACAACAGATTCTGGCCTATGCTAAACTCTTGAGGGCTGAAAAAGCTGACATTTTTGGACTTTTTTCAGTTTTTGCTTAACGAGCTACAAAAATTGGCAATTTTTACCAACTTGATATGAAAATGTTCTGTTCATCTACCAACACCTGAAACCCAAAAACAGTTACTCCAAATGAAAACTGTCCTGGATAAAAGTGTGTCAAATTCGGCATAAGAAGAGCACCTAAATTTTGAAATTTACTCAATCTTTTCCGAAGAAACAAATAAAACCATGAAAATTCTCAACATGCAAAACTCGTGCTAAGATGTTATTGTGAAGTCAATTTACTTTGAGGCCAAATCTTGCACATTCGTCCAAATATTCAGGCAATTTACACACCTCAACTAAAGTTTGGAATATAACCGAGTTTACTCCAATGATTTCTCTGGTACACCGACTGAGGTTTGTACAATGCCTTATGAACAAAATAAACATGATTCCTTCTCTCTCTCTCTCTCTCTCTCTCTCTCTCTCTCCTAAGTCTATAACTTGGAAACAAAAACAGTGAAAATCTTTATCTTGGTGATCAATGTCACTCTAGTAGTATGTCCTCCCCGCACACAAATGAGCTTCCACTCTGCAAGGCAGGCTCTGGATGAGACCATCAACTTTACCTTGGGGTATGAGGTCCCACTTGTCAGTAGCAGCTTCTGAGAGGCTGGAGATTGTCAAGTGGATTTGGACACTGTGCAATGGCCACCTTCTACAGGTCCTATGCATGCTCAGTTGCATTCATGTCTAAGGACAGTACTGGCCAATTCATTAGGTTGGTGTTGCATCTTTCAAGATACCGGAGATGTTAGAGTACGGTGCAATTGTGCATTGTAATCAACTAGGATGAAGTTGTCACAGACCTCACATTTGTATGGTCTTACAATTGTTTGTAGGCCCTTTTGGAGCCATATTGCTGTAGATGGCAATTAGAGGTGTCTGGTTGTCCCATAATTTTTGCCACCTAGAACACGACACTTCCACCTGCAAATGGATGGAGTTCCTGAATGTATCAGCATTCCTAGTGTCATCTAACACTTCTCCAAACCATAACACATCTAGTGTCCGATCACTAACCAGTCCAGACCTCATCAGCAAACTTGACATTACTCCATTCTAGAAAGGTAACTGTTGATGTTCAAGAGCCCAGATCCTTCGATTGTGATGGTACAGCGCTAAATTTCTCATTGGTCTTTTGGAATGAGGACCACCCTGAGGCAAATTTCTGCATACTGCCTGGTCTCAGATAAGAATCCCTGTTGCCTGGGAGAAGTCGCTAAGTCAAGAGCTGAAGGAAGCGATCCAGCATTGGTGTTGTACGAGGGTGCCCACTGAGGTCTGTCACTCACATTTCCCATCACTCTGTACTTTCTCTAAACCATTTTGAGTGACGAATAACTGATTGACAACATATTTCTGTGTTTGACCTTCTGAAAGTAAAGCCTCTATTGACTCTATCGGAGAGTTGTGTGCCTCTACGTGGCATGTTACTTCAATGCTGAACACAAACTGAACGAATCTGCTGTTGATACTGGACTGTTAGCAGTGTGCAGCTGCGGCAGCGGCATGTTTCCCAGCCAGGGAAATGGCCACAAAGCTTGCCAGTAGTAAACACCGTCCAGTGTATAGGCTCTTCATTGGACAATGCATGAAGTGCAGAGGTTAGTGAGACCTCTATTATTGCCAACTACAATTTGTGATAATATTCCAAACTTTTGTTGAGCAATGTAGTTAGGTACATACTGACATAGGTTGTTAGCTCTATTTATTAATTTAAGTATTCAAGTAGGTACTTTATAGTTCTGAATTAATTATTTTTATGGTGCTCATACAAGGAGTATCTAAAAAGGGGAAAAAGCATAGAAACCATTAAAGGGAATACATTAAAGAAGTGCAGTTACTGAGGAGGAAGAACCAAGTGGTGCCCCCTATTAGCTGTGAAGTGTACAGTCGACACATGAATGCCGAACCATCCCTGACACTCCTAATACAATTTTCCGTCAAAACCCTTTCCATATGAAATCACAACAGCAGCTCAAGTCCTACTTTGCCTTTCATTTAGACCCATATCCATAACTCTTCTTAATGATGGAATAGTGCTCAAGACAAAGGAAATCAGCCCTCATCAAAGTGTTCAATCCAGGCAATGTTCAATTTACAAGCAACATTGCCCTTGACAGTGTGTTGTTCTCACACTGAGTTGTGTGGAATGCTAATGAAGTGTTTTTTTCTCCTGCCTAAAAGTACATGAACTGTCAAACTATTTGTTCCAGTTGTGCTGTAGTGTTTGGTGTATAGCCTGAGGAGGGAGCTGAGAAATGCATAAAATCTGCTGAACATCCCAAAGAGCCCATGCTATGTCATCAACTATGCCAAATGAATGTTGCTTACTAAACTAACTTAACAATAAATGTCTCATTTCAATGTTGGCAAAAAAATTATATAGTGAAGGGCATCATGTCAAACAGGCCACTGAGAATGCAGATACCTTGTGTCCACAGCAGGGGGCAAAATCTTCATTATCATGCAAGATACTAATTTTTTGGTCCTGCTGACTGAACATACAGCTAATAGTAGTGAGCAGGAAGAACCAGTCACCAATATCATCGTTATGAAACCTGGAAAAGGCAACCAAAACTCATTCATTTAAACTCCCAACAGTTCTAAGCTCTCTGAAGTAGACAAAGTGTCTTTTGATCCCAGTGCCAGGGGGTTGTTGGTTGGTAGCTCCAAACATTTGAATAAAATTCATCTCTGTAACTGTTCCCAAAGAGCTTAATTGACAAATAACTTCAGTTTGGCATGTTTGCCTTCTACTGAAGCCACTGCTTGCCAGCAGTCCCTCAGGTTCTAAGTGTTTCAGATCTGGAGGAACAATTGACTGCATCCGCAGAAAAGGGGATATAAGACCACAAAAAATGGTCTGATCTCCATTGTAATCCATCAACTAAAAGTGCCCTAGGTACTGCTCAACACAGTACCCCAAACTCGCAAGAAGATATGCCAAGCAGCTTTCTCTTACAGGAAAGTATCTGTAGCACCAATGAAATCGACACCAACATCGATGCATCCATCTTTGAATTAAGCTAAGATTATCTTTGCTCTGAGTTCCGCCATGTCTAGTTCTTTGTGAGCCTTGCTTGTGTTTGGGTGAATAAATGAACTACTGCTGAATGGGGGTTGTTTGGTGTAACTAACCCGAACATCTCCCTCACTGGTGACCTCGAGTTGTAATGTCTTTCGTTTTCGCTGTTTTGCTGTGACCTCGAACTCCGCGTCGGTAATTTTCGCGTGTATCACATCGACACAGCATTCGAACAATGACTTCGGCCCAACTCCTAACGCCGGATTTTGTGATTGACATGTGTCGTGTTGCGGGCGATGTACACCTGCCAGGACTGCAACACGATGCCTCTCACTCGACGATTACGCCGATTTCGCTGGACGTTTTTGAGCCTGCAACAATAAGTGAGGTTAGGAGTGCACATGACTCCGGCTATCAAACACCTTTGTTCCCACCACATGTGCCCTCCCTCATCGACTGTGCAGTTACCTCTTACGGATCTCTGTGCAGTGCGGGACCAATGCCGATTTCTGAAAATGCTTCGTTGGACAACCTACCACTGCCAGGACAACGATTTGCCATGCCGCAATCCATGCAGTACCATGCGGATACCTGCCACGTGGTCGGAACTGCTTTGTTCACAGGTCAACCTACTCAGCATCCGACCATGCCCGCGTCTGCCACGGTTCAGCATCAGCACATGCCTTCCTACTTCGATACCTCGGCCTGCAACAGGAACAATAACTTGTTATCTGTGCCTGACATCCATCTCCGTCCCACTGCTACACCTCAGTGTTTTGTGCCACGACATTCACCTTATCCGCACACCATTTTGAGTGGAGTGACTATGAACAGTGAACATTCACACATTCCGTCCTACATTCATCATTTCGCACACTGTGCTTCTGGACAGCCCACACCTCCACAGCCTTCCTGCAACACAGGTGGTCCACTCTGATCATACGTCGAGCTTTCTGCAGTCTAACACGCGTTCTCAAACTTTGAACTTTTTCTCACCTGTAGCCACCGCGCCGGCTCCAGTCGAGCTTCCGCTACTGTTCTTGGCACATCTCTGTGCCTCATCCACCTCAGTCTTCTGCGACACATCAATCCGAACACACCTGGAATGTGTTGAGCTTCCGCAACCGCAGTCAACACATTACGATCTCTTGTCAACGGCGGCCTTCTACGACGTGATGGATTGCACTCAACCACAACGTGTCACCTTCACGCTGCTACCCGAACAGCCATCGTTGCCACATCCCCTGGAGGCACACTCTCCTGGAATACTACAGCAACAACAGGTCGATTCAGGTAGTGCCCCGACGAACTCAACCTGTTCTTCCGACCATTCTACAACACTTACCGACATTGCCGTCATTTAATCCTGACATAGCTACAACCTGGTTCAAAATTGCAGACGAAGTGTTCGACCATTACAAACTCGATGAGTCGACCAGGTTTCTGTGCCTCATCACCCACCTGCACGACCAGGAGGACTTGATTGCTGACCTGGTCAATGCCCCGGACTCATCTACCTGGTACACTCTACCCAAAAAGACAGTTCTATGTCGTCGTGCATGCTCAACTGAGGCAGCAATACGGCAAGTGCTCCACATCGAGCAACTAGGCAACAACAAACTTTCCCAGCTCTGGAGATGGCTACGTGCCCTGGTCAGTGCCGATCTATTCTCTGAAGTAGCTCTCCTTGCCATCTGGTCAGATGAACTATCTCCTCACATCCGATTTGCTCTGGCTCAGAGGTCCCCTGAACCTGTCGAGCAAAGAATAATTGCTGACAACCTACACGATGCGTCACTGCTCTATTTCACCAGCCACTGCCTACCTGACAAGTCTCAGGTTCAGGTTCATTGTCCTGTGGCCGGGGCCGCACTGTGCCAACCATTCCGCTTGCTCTGAGAAGCAGTAAAGACGCTACTGGGACGTCACCGGCTCCGCCCACGGTCACGCCCCCCCTGCAACCGACCCTGCTGCGGCCACTGAACCCCGGCCACCGCCACTGGCAACGAACATTCCGCAGGAGATGCAACTGCACTACCTTTACTGTTACTTCCACACACGGTTTGGTGAGGCAGCACGGAACTGCAGACTGCCATGCTACTTACCAAACGCCAATCGTAGATAGGTCTGGGTGCCACCTCGTGCGCACAACATGACAGCCACTCTCCAGTGCTCCATTCTGTCCGGGAATGACCAGATAATTGCGGACGACTTTACATTAAAGACATTTTGTCGGGATACCTTTTCCTAGTGGACACAGGCGCCGATGTTTCGCTGCTGCCTACGTCCTTAGGGTCGTCGAACATCCGCCCTCATCATACTTCACTGCAGGCCGTGAATTCAACTGAACTACAATGCTCGGGTTCAACTTCCCACGTCGTCTCACTCTCCGCAAACTGCAAACTCAAGTGTACTTTTTAGTGTGTGAAATTGACGAAGCTATACTAGGCATTGACTTCTTGCGACACCTCAAACCTTCACCGGACCTAGTGCGAAACACCGTGTTTCATGACCTGTCCAAGACTCACTTCCCATGTGCTCTGTCGAGCAAACCCCCCCATGACACATCGGTCCAGGCTCATCTCATCCGTACATGCTCGTCTCTGTCGACGACGTTACAAGAAACAACGCACAAGTGCCTTGTCGAGCTTGAAAACATCGCTCGCCTGCGCAAGGAAAACTTCGAGCTCTCCCTCCTGTTCCACGAAACTCAGCTCCAGCTCTCCGATGCAGCAAAGGAATTACAGACAGTACAGCAAGGTCAGTAAGTGCGCCGAATCTGCTTGCAGTCCCAGCAATCGAGCCTCTGTGTGTTTACCTCCCGCTACCCCTCGCAACTGTGCTATCAAGACTGCCATAACAAGTACTGACAGTTCTGCAGGGCCACATCCTCCTAACACGGCAGCTTTTGACACTCGGCCACACACAAGTGCGCATGCGCGACGATCGTCATGTGTTCCCGAACTGACAGCTCCTATCCCACCCCTCGCAGACAACACCTCAAACTATGCAACTTTGGGTCCTGCGCGCCGCCATGCGACCGCCACTGACAATACAAACAGTGCACTGGCGACAAGTGTTTCACCCGCTGCCACAGGCTGCGCCCTTGGACAATGGACTCACTAATGCCTCACGAGCTCTACCGAGCTCACCCGACCACGGTGCCACTGCTTCGGGCCGGCGGCCATCTTGTCACATTGACTTCTGGGACACTTTGCCACCTCGGCTCCCGTCGGATCTGCCGAGTGGCTCCGAACAGCACGACCACGCCTCGCCTGCCACACATTGTAAACAAACCGCATCCCGCGCCATCGACAACATTTCTGTTGTTACCAACGGCACGGTTCACAAGCTTCGCCTCACGCCAGGCCCCCGATCTCCAGTAAACCACGTCGACTTTGTCCCAAGCGCCTCTCCGACCTTAAAAATCAGATTTCTGAACTACTAAGCTCCGGCGTCATTGAACCCTCTGCAGTAGCTGGTCTACGCCCATACGTATGACACCCAAAAAGACTGGTCCTAGCACATGTGCGGAGACTACTGTCGACTAAACGCACGAACAATTATGGACACCTACCCCATAACCAACATAGCTGACTTTGCCAGTCTCCTCGCAGGTGCGACCACAGTCAATGATTGAAAATGGGCCTACCACCAGATCCCCATGGCACCTGAAGACATTGAGAAGCCGGCAATCACCACCCCGATCGGGTTATTTCAGTTTCGATTCATGCCGTTGAGTCTGAAAAATGAAACCCAGACCTGGCAACACTTCATCAACGAAGTGCCATTCGACCTAAAAATTCTGCTTTGCGTATCTTGATGACATTCTTGCGTTCAGCTCCTTCGTCGAGGACAACATTCGACATGAACACACTCGCAGCAGGAGGCATCGAGACCAACCAGGACAAATTGCGGTGACATCAACCCACTGTTACTTTTCTTGGTTTTCTGGTCTCTGCCGACGGCATTTCACCACCCCCTGAGAAAGTACAAACAATACTAAACCTACCCAGACCATCATTTAAAGTGATCCAGCGATTTCTGGCAGGCACCAAGGCTTCTGGATCTTGGCCCATTCCATGGACCCCTGCTATGACTGACTCTTTCATTGCCCTCAAAAATCTTCTTGCCGAGGGCTGCACCATCACGCATCCTCATCCCAATGTACAGCTTTTCATCACCACAGACGCGAGCGATACTGCCAATGGCACTGTCCTTAGCGAAACAATCGACGGCCAAACTTCGCCTCTGCAGTTCTTCTCGCGCAAGCTCACCAATGCACAATGGAAATATTCCATGTTTGACAGGGAGTTGCGGTCTATGAAGTGATCAAGGATTTTAAGACTGATGTTGAGGGATGCCCTTTCTATGTTTTAACAGACCACAAAGCCCTGGGTGCGACCATTACAAACACGCCACCTGACCCACCTCCTCGCCGCTTCAGATACATGGACTTCATATCTCAGTTCACCACCAATGTCAGACACATAAAGGGTGCTGACAATGTAGTTGCTAATTTCCTTTCACGGGTCGACGCCGTCCATTCGCTGTTAGACGTGAACTGTGTAACCTCCAACCCGCCGACGAGGAAACACAAAACCTGATTTCAGACTCTACCTCTTCACTACAATTTGTCCGCACCACCTTCCCTGGCATTTCTAGTGAGATCTGGTGCAATGACAGTACGGGCACGTTACACCCCCTCATCCCAACCTTGCTCCATCGAGCTGTCTTCAACGCATTGCGTAATTTAGCCCATCCTGGTGTTCGTGAGTCTGCCCGCCTCGTAGCGGAGTGCTTTGTGTGGAGAAATGTCAACAAGGACTGCCAGCTCCTACGTCACGTGCCAACGCTGCAAAGTACACAGGCACACTTCACGCCCCCTCGCCACCTTTTCGATTCCTCCTTGGTATTTCCAGCATATTCATATTGACATTGCCGCCCCCCCCCCCCTCTAACGGCTTTCGTTATGTTCTCTCATCTATCTACCGAACAACTTGATGGGTCTAAGCTGTCCCCCTCCCCAATATTATGGCAGAAACTGTTGCTCGAGCTTTCATCGAGTCATGGGTATCGCGTTTCGGATGTCCAGCTATCATCACGACTGACCAGGGCAGACAATTTGAGTTGGGCCTGTTCAACGAGATTTGTAACATTTGTGGCATCCGGCGCATCCATACCACAGCATATCATCTGCAAAGTAACGGGCTAGTTGAGTGCTGGCACCGCACTTACTAGGCGGCTCTTCAATGCCACGACTCTCTATGGATGGAGGCCCTTCCCCTTGTGCTACTCGGCATTCGTGTGATCTATAAGGAAGACCTCAAAGGCACAATAGCCGAGTTCGTATACGGCCAGAACATTATTCTCCCTGGCGAACTTGTGAGCCCTTCCGCTTCTCTCCCTCAGTCTGACTTACCTTTCTTCATGGACCGCGTCAGACGCCATTCATCAACCTCCATATCCCTCTGCCTGCCAGCCACTACCGCCCTAAGGTTCACGTCCCGAAATCTCTGGACGATTGCAATTACGTCATGCTCCGAGATGACACTGTCCGTGCTCTCCTCCAACCTCCATATACCGGCCCGTACCAAGTTCTCCGGCGCTCGCCCAACACCTGTGACATCCAGATGAAAGATTCAGCTGTTACAGTCTCTCTCAACAGACTTAAGCCTGCTCATGTCGAGCCTTCTTCTCCCCCCCCTTCAGGCCATGACCACGTCACTCACTGTCGTGGCTCACGACACTCCAACCACTCCCTCCACTTTGGACTTACACACTCAGTTGAGTGACTTCCAGCTCCAATCATTGACCTCTCCTCCGATCTTGCCCTCTACTCCGGTCTCACACACTCCGTCGAGTGACTACATGCTCCCCACATCCAGCTTACCTACGATCACACCCTCTCTGCCGGGCCCTTCACCAGTCCCTTCGACCTCTCCACCGTCGCCTGCCTTGCCCTGTTGACGTTTCTCACGCCCCTCTCCGCCCCCATCTTGAACGTGCCCTCACTCGAAGTGTTTGTGCCTGTCCCCCCAGACATAATCCACAACATTTCAATAATACTGCACGATTATACACTGTTCGCCATGTGTTTCTCTTCATCCAGTGCTCATGACACAATTTCTGCCATTCCCTGCCACCCGGTCAAACGTGTTTCCCTCCTGCCCAACGTCAACCTGAATATGCTTCATGTGTTTACCATGCCCACCGGAGACATCATCGTCATTGCTCCGTTCCACCTGCAAACTGCCGGCCTACCTGTCGTCGCATGACCAGCACGCCCAGTACGACGCCCTGCTCGCTTCAACGACTTCCAAGTTTGGTGGCCAAACCTTCCTTCACGACATCATCTACCCACACAACTCCCCGACGATGCTGTCAAGCTGACCGTGGCCTGGCTCCTGTGGACCACTCCTGCCGACGCCGTAGTCACTCCACTCCACCCCCCCCCCCCCCGGGCCTCTCTAGAGTACTCCATACTGCGGGAGGGGGGGGGCTATGTGTCACCAATGAAATTGACCCCAACATCGATGCATCTATCTTTGAACTAAGCTAAGATTATCTTTGTTCTGAGTTCCGCCATGTCTAGTTCTTTGTGAGCCTTACTTGTGTTTGGATGCATAAATGAACTACTGCTGAATGGGGGTTGTTTGGTGTAGCCAACCCGAACATCTCCCTCAGTGCTCGGCTATATGAGTGATTGCAAGGGACTTGTATCCTTTAACTCTCTAATAGAAGAGGACATCTTTGTTGATTCGACACAAATCGATGATGAGATTGACATCGTTGAGGAGGAAATAGATTTAAATCCTGGGTTGGAAGAAGATGAAGAATTGGATGATACTTCCTCCCCAGGGCTATTTTCTCCAAAATGCAGAACAACATAAAAATATAAATTTTAAACGAATATAAATACAGAACAATAACTGCTTGAAGAATATATATAAAAAAATTCTCATCGATTTTATATTGTAATGAAAGTATTTTTCCGTTAATTAAACCTTTAATTTGACATGGTTTTTTAGTTTTAAGCACATTTATTATCTTCGACTGACATGGTAATTAAATAATACATAGTACTAACTACCTAGGTTGGTAGGCATGTATTTACGTTTTGTAGGTACCTAACTAAACTGCCCTTACATGTAAATATTTGAATGGATGTGGATAATTGGGCCTTCAAAAGTAATCAGACTTTACAATAATGTGTTAGCAGGAAAGGAGTACATGAATTTTAAAATTTTGGAGCTCTTTTCACACTTAATTTGACGCTCTACAACTTTCATCCATGACACTGTTCATTTGGAACAGCTGTATTTGAGGTACAGGCATTAGAACATTATCATAACTTACTTTCCTGCCAAGTTGGTAAAAACTGCTGATTTCTGACAATCGATTGGACCTAAATGACTAAACCAAATCTAACTTTCAATTAAATTTATGCTCTTTGATTTTGGTGTCACGAAAATGTTCTGTAGGATGTATCGTTTTTGAGTTATAAGCAAAATATTGTGGTTTTTCGGTCCTCAAAAGTTTAGCACAAGCCAGAAATCGTCGCAAACTCATTTGACTTTTATTTGCAATGTCGTCCGTTGGTTAAAATTATTTCCAATTTGCACATATTTATGGGCCAGCAAAAGTCTAATTTGCCTGCACTCCGTATTTACGCAAGGGGTTAGGCCCAGGGTGGCAAATTTTTGACCAAAAAAACTTCATGTGCGCCTAGGAACAAAAACCAGTAGCGATGGTTGCGGGAATTTTCATAGTGAGAGGGAAACCGTAGGTACACGGACGAAGATGTGTGCATAATGGACAGACACATGTCTGTGGCATCGTGCAGCTGGCAACACTGCCCCTGCGATGTTTTTGTGTGGCTAAGCCAATGAACTTAGTATCATGTATTGCACTAATTGGGCTAGGCACGGACACAGGATATATTAAGTTGTATCATTTTTGGTTTGCATGTTGGTATTTCGATTGCTGTCAGTTTATTTATTGACTGTTATTTTTTATTGGTAGTTAACTGTTGCTAGTCAGGGTTTGATGAAGATCCACAGTGACCAACATCATTGTATTCACGAATTGACAAATGTGACCAACTGTGATCATTCCACCATCATGCGAACATTTGCGTGCAACAGGAAAGGTTAAAAATAGGGTGTATGGGTATCGCATGCTCTAATCCAAAATCATAAAAATCAGTGGGTGGCCATATGTCCATCTCTGCTCCGTTGCCATCAACTGGCTCATGAACAACACCAACCATTCCTGTCCTGTATTGTTACTGGTGATAAGAAATTACGTTTTTATGCTGAATAAGGAAAAGAAACGTATGGCTGAGCCCAAACAAAGCAGCAACTACCTGCACAAAGACTCGTACCCAACCACAAAAGATAATGTCATGCATCTTGTGGAACAGTGACAGTGTGGTGTACTATCAACTGCTTCCCCAAGATGTAACCATTACCGCTGACATTTATTGTCAGTAACTGAGATGTCATGCAGACGCAGTCCAATAGCAATGACCAGTTAGACTGAAGTGATGCTACTCCACGACAACGCCCGCCCGCATTCTGTGAAGACAAAAAACACTATACAGGAGGGGTTGGGAAGTCATTCCACCCTCACCTTATTCACGTGATATTGCGCCCACAGATTTTCAACTTTTCCGGTCTCTACCGAAACCCTTAAAGGAATTTCCTTTCCGGATTTAGATTAGCTCCAAACATGGCTCAATGAGTGCTTCACCTCAAAACCATGTGATTTCTACTGTCGCGGAATCAGAAAGTTTTACCAGCGATGGCAGACTGTTGTAAATGGTGAAGGAGAATATACAGGGTGTTACAAAATGGTATGGCCAAACTTTCAGGAAACATTCCTCACACACAAATAAAGAAAAGATGTTATGTGGACATGTGTCCGGAAACGCTTAATTCCCATGTTAGAGCTCATTTTAGTTTCGTCAGTATGTTCTTCCACCTACGCTCAATGGAGCACGTTATCATGCTGCTAGAACATGTGCCTTTACAAGTACGACACAACATGTGGTTCATGCACGATGGAGCTCCTGCACATTTCAGTCGAAGTGTTCGTACGCTTCTCAACAACAGATTTGGTGACCGATGGATTGGTAGAGGTGGACCAATTCCATGGCCTTCACGCTCTCCTGACCTCAACCCTCTTGACTTTCATTTATGGGGGCATTTGAAAGCTCTTGTCTATGCAACCCCGGTACCAAATGTAGAGACTCTTTGTGCTCGTATTGTGGACAGCTGTGATACAATACGTCATTCTCCAGGGCTGCATCAGCGCATCAGAGATTCCATGCGACGGAGGGTGGATGCATGTATCCTTGCTAACGGAGGACATTTTGAACATTTCCTGTGTTAAGTGTTTGAAGTCACGCTGGTACGTTCTGTTGCTGTGTGTTTCCATTCCATGATTAATGTGATTTGAAGAGAAGTAATAAAATGAGCTCTAACACGGAAAGTAAGCGTTTCCGGACACATGTCCACATAACATATTTTCTTTCTTTGTGTGTGAGCTATGTTTCCTGAAAGTTTGGCCGTACCTTTTTGTAACACCCTGTATTATTGATGACCAAAGTCCGTCTTACGTGTGTATGTTGTGTTTATTAAATTTATGCAAGAACGCTACAAACTTCTGCACCAACCCAACAGAAACAGAAACTTTGATGGAGCTTGGTGCTTTTATTATTGTTCGTGTGTATTTACCCCCCCCCCCCTTTTGGGGGTGAAGTTCTGATATAAAACTAAATGTCAATACCGATGGTAGGAGGCGTCTCGGTGGTGCAGGGTACAGAAATTAGTTAAACAAAAGAGGATGAGGGAAAAGGAAGTGTTAGGTCAAACATCAAGGTTAGACACGTTTACCGTTAACAGAGAACTAGTTTCTTCTTCCTCTCCTAGAAACTTGAAATTACAGATGACTCACAGTGCAGCGACAGTTGTGGTGAAAAGCTCAACTTTAGAGACTCTGAAATTGGCTGTGGATAATTCCACAGCAAGTGAACGCGACTTAACGGTTGATTAGGATCCCCTCTTTTGGGAAACTAGTGACAAAACATGAGATTACATAGTATGAAACGAAATTAATCAGAATAGAAATTGTGATTTCATAAGGTCAGAGCGAGCATATCCTGATAAACGGAGATTTATATTCTAGGACTTGTTTGAAGGGAAATTCTTGAATGGAGACATCGTGCAATACGATTACTTGATTTACTCTCTCAGTCAGACTAAACTGTGCACCAAGTAAACTGTTTGGGGATTCGTCCTAGTTGAGTGCAAATTGCCTTAGTAATTGGAAACACGCTAATCAAAGGGTAACTGAACACGAAATTCCAGTGCACATCGTGATGGTATGGTAAGTTTCAAAGAAAGGGGAAATGAAGGTCTCTTGTTTATCTTTTTATTAATAACAGTTTCTACAGATCTGTGTTGCCTACATCAGATCTTGTAACTGTTGGTACTACATCTACATGGATACTATGCAAATCACATTTAGGTGCCTGGCAGAGGGTTCATCGAACCACCTTCACATTTCTCTATTGTTCCAATTTCGTATAGCGCACGGAACGAACGAACACCTATATCTTTCCGTACGAGCTCAGATTTCCCTTATTTTATCGTTGTGATCGTTTCTCCCTCTGTAGGTCGGTGTCAACAAAATATTTTCGCATTCGGAGGAGAAAGTTGGTGATTGGAATTTCGTGAGAAGATTCCGTCGCGACGAAAAACGCCTTTCTTTTAACGATGTCCAGCGCAAATCCTGTATCATTTATGTGACACTCTCTCCCATGTTTCACGATAATACAAAACGTGCTGCCTTTCTTTGAACTTTTACGATGTACTCCGTCAGTCTTATCTGGTAAGGATCCCACACAGCACAGCAGTATTCTAAAAGAGGATGGGCAATCATAGTGTAGGCAGTCTCCTTAGTAGATGTGTTACATTTTCTAAGTGTCCTCCCAATAAAACGCAGTCTTTGGTTAGCCTTCCCCCCAACATTTTCTGTGTGTTCCTTGCAATTTAAGTTGTTCGTAATTGTAATACCTAGGTATTTAGTTGAATTGACAGCTTTTAGATTAGACTGATTTATCGTGTCACTGAAGTTTAACGAATTCCTTTTAGCACTCATGTGGATGACCTCAAACTTTTCGTTATTTAGGGTCAGCTGCCAATTTTCGCACCAATCACATATCTTTTCTAAATCGTTTTGCAATTTGTTTTGATCTTCTGATGACTTTATTATCCGATAAACGATAGCGACATCTGTAAAGAACCTAAGACGGCTGCTCAGATGGTCCCCCAAATCGTTTATATAGATAAGGAGCAGCAAAGGGCCTATAACACTACCTTGGGGAACGCCAGAAATTACTTCTGTTTTACTCGATGACTTTCCGTCAGTTACTACGAACTGTGACCTCTCTGACAGCAAGTCACAAATCCAGTCACATAACTGAGACGTTATTCCATAAGCACGCAATTTCACTATAAGCTGCTTGCGTGGTACAGTGTCAAAACCATTCCGGAAATCCAGAAATACGGAATCTATCTGAAATCCCTTATCAATAGCACTCAACACTTTATGTGAAGCTAGTTGTGTTTCACAGGAACGATGTTCTCTAAACTCATGCTGACTGTGTGTCAATAGACAGTTTTCTTCGGGGTAATTCATAATGTTTGAACACAATATGTGCTCCAGAATCCTGCTGCATATCGACGTTAACGATATGGGCATGTAATTTAGTGGATTACTCCTACTACCTTTCTTGAATATTGGTGTGACCTGTGCAACCTTCCAGTCTTTGGGTACGGATCTTTCGTCGAGCGAACGGTTGTATATGATTGTTAAGTAATGGAGCCTAATTGGTACCGGTATACAGTCTGCACTGGAAGACTTGCTTTTATTAATTGATTTAAGTTGCTTCACTATTCCGAGGATATTTACTTCTACATTACTCATGTTGGCAGCTGTTCTCGATTCGAATTCTGGAATATTTACTTTGTCTTCTTTTGTGAAGGCATTTCGGAAGGCTGTGTTTAGTAACTCTTCTTTGGCAGCACTGTCTTCGATAGCAGCTCCATTGCTATCGCGTAGAGAAGGCATTGCTTGTTTCTTGCCGCTAACATACTTCACATACGACCAGAATCTCTTTAGATATTCTGCCAGGTTTCGAGACAAAGTTTCGCCGTGGAAACTGTTGTGAGCATCTCGCATTGAAGTCCACGCTAAATTTCGAGCTTCTGTAAGAGATCGCCAATCTTGGGGATTTTGCGTCTGTTTAAATTTGAGATGTTTGTTTCGTTGTTTCTGCAAAAGTGTTCTAACCCGTTTTGTGTACCAAGGAGGATCAGTTCCGTCGTTAGGTAATTTATTTGGAATAAATCTCACAATTGCTGCCGATACTATTTCTTTGAAATTAATCCACATCTGGTCTACACTTATAAATTTGGAATGAGTGGAGATTGTCTCTCAGCAAGGCGTCAAGTAAATTTTTACCTGGTTTTTTGGTTAGGTATATTATTCGCTTATTTTTCGAGGATTTGGGGATTACAATATTCAATCTCGCAACGAAAACCCTGTGTTCACTAATCCCTGAATCGGTTTTGATGCTTGTTATTAACTCAGGATTATTTTTTGCTAAGGGGTCAAGTGTGTTTTCACAACCGTTTACTATTCGCGTGGACTCATGAACTAACTGCTCGAAATAATTTTCAGAAAACGCGTTATAATTTTCAGAGAATGTGTTTAGCACAATTTCGGATGATATTTTATGTGTACCCTCTCCCCGAATTAAACATGTATTTTCGATAACATAACGAGGGTAAATTAAAGTCACCACCAACGGTTATCGTATGAGTCGGGTACGTGTTTGAAATCAAACTCAAGCTTCCTTTGAAACTTTCAGCAATTGTGTCATTTGAATTGGGAGGTCGATAAAAGGATCCAATTATTGTTTTATTCCGGTTGCCAACAATGACATCTGCCCATACTAACTCACAGGAAGTATCTACTTCAATTTCGCGACAAGTTAAAATACTTCTATCAGCAACAAACATGCCACACCCACAGTTTTTAGCCTATCCTTTCGGAACACCATTAGGTGCTTCGCAAAAATTTCGGCTGAGCTTATACCTGGCTTTAGCCTGCTTTCAGTGCCTATAACGATTTGAGCATGCTTTCTATTAGCACTTGGAGCTCTGGTACTTTCCCAACACCCCTACAATAATTTACAATTGTTATATCAATGGTTCCTGTATCCACGTTCTTCCTGTGTTCAGCCTGTACCCTTTGTGACTGAAGCCCTTCTTGTGTTTTCCCGAGACCCTCTAACCTAAAACACTGCCCAGTCCACGCAGCACAGCCCCTGTTACCCGTGTAGCCGTCTCCTGTGGTGTTAAACTTGGTTGTTTATTGTCTTTTAGAACTGTTCATCTGTTCTTCATCTTTAGTTAGAATGAAGAAATCATCCCCCCATATATCCATTATTGTGACCTCTCTATGCTTCTCCTATAACAGAGACATACACCTGCCTTAGACTGTTTCATACCATTCTTTGGAAAGGTTTCGTGCAGACGTCTGTTCCAGCAATGGCCAGTATGTTTGAATCCATAAATACATTTCTTCAGTCGCCAAATCTTCCCTTTTTCTAGACGAGTTTTTTCTAGCTACTTTTGGTGGATCACATCATTTGTTCATCTAATTTCCCAAGTAAGTAGGCTGTCTTCACATCCATTCGGTGAATTAGTAAATCATATTTTATTGTCAGGACTAAAAGGTGTCCAAACGATTCATATTCTACCACTGGTGAAAACGTTTCTCTGCAATCTATGCCTTATTTTTGCGAACTACAAGTTGTGCTTTATATTTTGGTGTTGCACTCTCAGGCTTTTTTACCTTAAACACCCATCATGATTATAACACATTTTTTTTCCTTTCTGACATTTCAACCCAATCGAAAGTTTCATTTTGATAAAATTACTCTAATTCTCTTTCCATGACTTTCTAATGTCACCATCTCTTTAAATGAATTGAAATTACGGAAAATAACTGAGAAATGAAAGTATTAACTTTCTGTAAATTCGGACCTGAAATAATTAGCAATGACAGCAACGTTAGAGAAAACTTCGATTCTATTGTTAATGCTTTTACATAAATTATTAAACAATTTCAGTGGCAACTTCAAAATAGCTGCAGCCCACAGTTAGCTTGGAAGACATTTCTTTTGGTATTGTATAAACTGATCTAGAAATTTAATGGTGTTTGCTGCTGAAAAAGAATATGTTATTTATAATCGGACTTCGTAATGTAAAAGTGAAGGCAGGTTCTATTGGAATTTAAAGACAAAAGATAAGTGTGCATAAAATGGCACTTGAAAACTATGTGGACGAAAAGAACATTTCTGTATTTAATTATTCCACAATTCTGCTATAATGACTGAAGCACAAGAAACAGATTAAAATCTGTGCTGCAGCTGGGATGCGAACCTGCGTCTTCTTGCTTCCTAAGCAAAAATCCTAATCATTACACTACCACATCACTATGGTTCACACTGCCGCACAAACTATTCAAGTTTACTGCCCTCCCCAACACAAAATTCAGTTCATATCTTCTGCTTATTTTTCCTTACATTGTCACTACTGCCAGGGCTCTCCAGCATTGGATAGCACCACAGCATTGGACGTAATGGGAAAGCCCTGTATCATAGGTGGTATTATAGATCCTATAATTACATTTTTCCCTGAGACATTGAAGTTTCTTCTTGATCTGTGATAATGATTGAAGCAGAAGAAATGGATGAAAATCTGTGCTGCAGCTGGGACTCAAATCATATTAAATATGTTAACCATAGTGGTGTAATGGTTAGCATTGCTGCCTAGCAAGCAAGAAGGCACAAGTTCGAGTCCCAGCCGCAGCACAGACTTTAATCCATTTCTTCTGCTTCAATCATTATCGCAGGTAAAGAAGAAACTTCAATGTCTCAGGGAAAAAATGTAATTATATTCCACAATTACTATTCTTGGAAGGAAAGGTGTGGTATTTTAAATGAAATAAAAAATGAATTTAACAATATATACACACACACATACATTTGATCATCACAGCAACTAGTCGATAATTAAGACGGAAAACAAAAAAAAAATCAAGGATAGTAAATAATAAAGTTGGGCAGTTGGCACTCTGCTCCGCCATTGACTGACTGTGAGGCGTTAGTGTGGAAGCAGGCGCTCACAAGCAGATGACACGGCATGCATGCTTACATCTAGTTTTTGGCGAAAGATTTTGTTTAAAGCAGAATTTAGATGTCTAAACTGCTATTCTGGTGCTAAAATGTCACAGTTGAAACTGATTATGTTCCATCGCAGCTTATGCCTTACTCATCGGCAAAATATCAGATCACAACTACACTTGAAATGCGAAACATTGGCTCAAATGGATCAGAAACTATTAATTTGATCGCACTGGAATAAATTTATATAATAGAATAATTGCTGTAAATTACGATTATATAAATAAGAAACATGTTTACTTACCAATTCCCCTCTGCCGTGAAGCTGCCAAACAGTGTCGTAAATATGCAAAAACATACGTAACGTAAGTCTTGTAACTCCGTGAAAAAATTCGGGAGATGTTTACAGATAAAATATCACACGCAACTACACCCTATATACAAAGGTTCTGTCAAAAATGTACGTATGTACATACACAACTTTTACTTGCAAAACAGTTACAATACATATTGAACTGGTAATTGCGATGCCATATGCAATTTTCTCCCTTTTTTTCGATGGGCTATCTCAGATATTCTTATTCAGTCTTTTAATGAACGCCAGCGCAAAAGAATAAATGTTCGAGCTCTAGCGTAAATTCTAATTATTTCTTTGTGTATATTGGGGAACCACTCACCAAGTGTTGCACGCAACTTAACTAATGAATGCCCTTTTCTCTAGACAAAAACGTCACTGCCGTGAAACTGAGCAAAAGTCTATTGGCTTATTGTCTCGAGCCATGTTTCCGAACGCACAAGTAAACGTCCCCTATTAATCATGTACAACCAGCTGACAGGTTTTTCTTCTGGGACTGACATAGCTCTTCAGTAGGTGTGGCTAATGTCTTACTGCCTGCTCCGATGAGCTATATATATGGCAAGGTACCAAAATCCGTCCACGCTATAGTCCAAATCCACGGATACTGAGGAACTCTCATAATTTTCTTTAGTCATTTGTATCCCCTCAATTTCTTTCAGCCCTTCAACCACTGACAGTGCTTCAGACATATTGGGAAGGATGCTGCTGAACAATGCTGCAGTCACAAATGTTCCTTTTCATCAGGTTCAACAAAAGAAGCATTAGATAGACGAATATAGAAACCATTGACATTTAACAATAATAGCCTTATTCTATTTCTTCTCTTTACGTCTGCTGGTGTTGGATGGTCATAAAAATGTCCCAGACCCCTTACAAGAGAAAAGAAGTTTACCAGACAGTCCCCATTCAGGCTGGCAGTAAGTATATATTTGGCATTATATTCTCTTAAGTCACTGAATAGACTTAAAAGTGACTGAATACATTTCATGAATCCTTTCTGTAAAGGTAACAAATGTCTCGACGAGCCAACGCGCATGTTTACACGACATTTGTAGAACTTGTGCAGATACTGTTCTTATGCTTCGAAATGAATTCCGAACCTACATTCCAGAGGTTTCTTACTTTTGAATGTCCTTGAATTGAGGACATCTAAAATATCATCGACAAGCTGTATAAACTCACTAGCGTGTTCGTCTGGCACTGAATACCGAACGGCGTGGGAAGTTGTGTGAGACAGAAATTCGATTGCTGGACGCATTGCCTGTCGATCTCTGTGCGTAACGGTGTTGTGTTCCTGAGGTAACTTTGGGGACATTTTCAGCTCGCCACCGTCTAAAGCCAAAAGTCTCTCGAAAATGGATTTCGTCACTGCCTTACTTTCTACGATAATGCCTTCATCCAGCAAATGATTCCGTGCCAGCTTCAGCAACTATGGGACATAAGCCAATACGCATGCACGTTTCCGTGTGCCGCTAGGATGAGGGAAATAACTGTTTATATGCGTCACGCAAAGCTCGTTCCAAACGGAAATGTTTCTTGTTCCCATGTCTGCTACACAAGCTACAACTTTACGAATTACTGGCTAAGGCGACAATTTCGTTCAAGAGGACAGCTGTCATGTGAATATCAAAATCAAAATAAACAGGTTGTTTCAAACTTGCAAACAGCCCGCGTCCCATATCAACGAAGACAGCAAATCGTGCTGTCATTGTGTATTTCGTCAAAGGACAAAACGCAGACATGTTCCCTGTCGTCGAATGTTTTACCCTGCATTTTCATCATAATTAAAATATCTTTCAAAATGCCAGGACAGCAACTAAAAGATCGATTTATCCGAGTCCTCAACGTCGACACTGCCGGCAGAGGATACCCGACATGATCGTCAGAAAATTGTTAACATTTCCACAATATAGTACCCAGAGCAATCACTTTACAAATGTCCTCATTACTCTATCGAACCCTTTTTGAGTCACTTAATAAACTTTTTATTTGATTAGGTAAAATATTTTCCCCAACACACGAGTAATTTCATTAGACACAAAGACACCCTTATTAATTTCAACTTCGTGCAGAAGTCGTTGTGTTCTTGACAGCTGACTCCGAAGATCTTAATTACGCGCTCGAAATGACACACACTTGTTTGTAAGAGCAACATTACTTCTTTCTAACGCCGCTACAGCATTCATCAAAGTAACTTTATCTGTGCCAGAAGAAAGATTGCCATCGGTAAATGTGAACTTATTAGGGTGTTTCTTATTTAGTGACAGCTTTTCCAGAGTCTGGAGAGATCTTTTACGTAGTTCACGTTTCTTGCACGTTAGCGTGTGTCTTCTGTTGCAGGTGACACGTTGACAATCGCACTCCTGCACTGTAAATTGCACGACGGGGCTGCTTCTGGATTAAACACACTTTTTCGGGGCAAATTGAACAATTCAGGTTGTAAATCCCTCATGTAATCTGCTTCTGCCAAATGGCGAGAGCATTTTCGTGCATGCGCATCATTTACACGTAAAAATTAATTTTCACACTCACTAGTACATTCTGCACCGAGTATTTCACAGAACAAACCATAAAGCTGCCGAACTCGATGTTGATTCGCTGCCCACAGTTCGCTAACAATTTAAGTTCTGACTCAAATCTCTCTACAATAACAGCAACAACCGTAACATTCCCGAATTCGTTAAATTTTCCACTGTTGACCGTGTACTTCCGAGGGAAGAACTCAATCAAAGTACTCCACCAAATACAGCAAAAACCATGACACACACAGAAACGAAGTTTACTGTTTAGCGCAGTTGCTTCCACTGTGACGATATGTAGTATGTACACAACTTGCAAAACTCGTTACTTTCTGCGCATTACTTACTGCGCCCCCCCCCCCCCCCCTGATAAAAATGTTATTTGTGAACACAATACATTTCATTATCCCTAGAATCTGATTAAGAATTAAAGCTGAACATCCAGCTAAATTAACATCAGAGCACAGCTAGCGCAATTAAGAATCAAGCGAGCTACGGTAACAAAGCGAGCGAGCAAAATAAGCAGACAATGAGATCAAAAAGTGAGATCGAGTACCCTTGTACAATGGTTTGTATAATCACTTATGTCGATAATCTTTGTTCGATTAGAGATTACATTTATGGTTACTGTTCTGGTATCTATGATGCCGTTAATATATACCTACAGTTTTATATTTTTCGTTTGCTTACTACACAATGTCTGTTTCTGCATATTTACATTAATAAAATTGAGGGGAAAATTTTGAAAAGTTCGGTTGTGACGCCATAGCTTCTCTCCATTGTCGAGAATTCGGATCACTCATATCCTCTTCAGCTGTTGTAGGTTCATCACTAAATAGGTAGGCTATGTACCTTTCATAGTGAGTGTATTCTTTAGCTTTAGGTATACTAGAAGAACGTCTCAAAATATCTTCGTCTTCTTCTTCGCCTTCTAGACATTCATCTTCATGTGTTCATTGTCATCTTTTTATTCCTCTTCTTCATTTTCTGATTTTTTTCAGAATTAGTATTTCTTGAACTTGATGACGTTAATGGAATGGTTGCACTGTCTTGATGACCTCTTATATTTCGTTTTTATTATTCTCAAGGAATATAACATCTCTATTGGTCAGTATCTTTTTATTCGTAAGATTCATGAGTCGGTAACCCTTTGAGCCTTCACAATAACCTACAAAAATATATTTCTTATACATTGGGTCTCACTTGACTCTCAACTGTTTTGGGATTCATACCATAGCCTTGCATCCAGGAACTTCTAAGTTGCTTATATTTGGCATCTTCCCTGTCCACACTTCATAGAGAGTTCAATCTTTTACCGGTGTGGTAGGCGATCGATTGATCAAATACTCAGCTGTCGGCACCAACAAAGGCTATTGACTGTGTGAATCATGAAGTTCTTCTAGATAAGCTTAAGTATTGTGGTATGGGTGGGACAGTGCACAAATGGTTTAATTCATATCTATCTGAAGGAACATTGAAGATTGAAATTAACAGTGCACAGATAGCCTGCAAAAACAGATGAGCCCTGTAAATCAGAAGGTATCAAGAACGGTGTTCCACAGGGTTCTGTCTCAGGTCCCTTATTATTCTTGATATTATATTTATGACTTGCCACTCTATATTCATGAAGATGGAAAGCTAGTTATTCTTGCTGATAATACAAGTACCGTAATCACACCCAACAAACAAGAATTAGCTGAGAAATTGTAAATAATGTATTTCTGAAAATTATTAAGTGGTCTTCTGCAAATGGACTCTCACTAAATTTTGAGGAAAACAGCATATACAGCATTTGTATAGTAAATGGCATAACACTGTTGCTAATGTAGACATTGAACAGAAGTCTCTTGCTAAAGGAGAATATTCAAAATTTCTGAGTGTGTGCACTGATGAGAAATTAAACTGCAAGAAACACTTTTATAATCTGCTGAAACATTTGAGTTCAGCTACTTACGCTATTAGCGTTATTGCAAAGTTTGATTATAAATATATCAGCAAATTATGCCTATTTTCATTCACTGCTTTCATATGGCATCATATTAATTCATAATCAAGAAAAAAATATTTATTGCACAGATGTGTGTAATCAGAATAATAGCTGGAGCCCACCCAAGTTAACTTTTCAGACATTTGTGTAGGGAACTTTATTTATTTATTTATTCGTGTTCCATAGATCTGGTATACATAAGAATTGCATGGATATGAAACGAGTCATAATATAAATTAACACAGTAGCCTACTTGTATATGCTAACAAATGTAAATTGCAATTGGTGTATAAGAAACAAAGTATGTTAATAGTTACAGGCTGAAGCATTTTCCATGGTAAAACAGAGGTGTAAAACAATAAAATAATAAATTACATTTTTCCATATTACAAACTATACATTAGCAGGAATTTGATAGTGCCAATTGCCTGAACACGAATTCCCGTACTGCAGTAAGATGTATTAAGTTACAAAGTGGCAATAGCAAATATTACAAGTAAAGTATTACATCTGGTTGATTAAGAGAGTAAAACGCTTTTTCCAGAAGATATTCCTTCAATTTACTCTTAAATTTTGGCATTTCACTGGTAAGATTTTTTATGACAGACGGGAGTGCATTAAACACCATTATGCTTGAGTATAACATGAACATCAACAAAAGCAAAACGAAGATAATGGAATGTACTTGAATTAAGTCGGGTGACGCTGAGTGAATTAGATTAGGAAATAAGACACTTTGCTATTTGGGGAGCAAAATAACTGATGATGGTCGAAGTAGAGAGGATATAAAATGTAGACTGGCAATGGCAAGGAAAGCGTTTCTTAAGAAGAAAAATTTGTGAACATCGAGTATAGATTTAAATGTCAGGAAGTCGTTTCTGAAAGTATTTGTATGGAGTGTAGCCATGTATGGAAGTGAAACGTGGATGATAAATAGTTTAGACATGAAGAGAATAGAAACTTTCGAAATGTAACGCTACAGAAGAATGCTGAAGATTAGATGGGTAGATCACATAACTAATGAGGAGGTATTGAATAGGATTGGGGAGAACAGGAGTCTGTGGCACAACTTGACTAGAAGAAGGGATCGGTTGGTAAGACACGTTCTGAGACATCGAGGGATCACCAATTTAGTATTGGAGGGCAGCGTGGAGGGTAAAAATCGTAGAGGGAGACCAAGAGATGAATACACTAAGCAGATTCAGAAGGATGTAAGCTGCAGTAGGTTCTGAGAGATGAAGCAGCTTGCACAGGATAGAGTAGCATGGAGAGCTGCATCAAACCAGTCTCAGGACTGAAGACCACAACAACATGCTTGAGTAGTATACTCCCTTGTGTATCAGGCTCAAGTTTTTTCTGTCAACATTAAAGTCATGTATTGTTCTTGCGTCATAGTCATGATAAGAAGTATTGGTTTTGTACATGTGTAGGTTCTTAGCTGAAAGGCACATAAGGAATAGGATATATTGTGAGGTCATTGTTAATATTTTGTGTGTTTTAAAAAGATTTCTGCATGAATGATTCCTGTTAACTCCACTTATAATTCGAATTGCTCTTTTCTGAGTTACAAATACTTTATTTGCCATTGGTTGGTTACCCAAGAATATTAAGCCATAGGATAACAATGAGTGGAAACAGTCAAAATAAGCAGCCTTACCAATATTACTATTAGCAGTTGTTGCTATAATACATAGAACATAAATTGCTGAACTAAGTCTTTTTCTCAAGTCCAAAATATCGCAAGACCAATTTAATTTATTGTCAATGTGGAGGCCTAAAAATTTTGTTGAATAAACTTGATGTATATCTTGATCATTACAGCTTAGACTTATGTCATTCGTGATGACTGGGTGTTGTGTGATGTCCTTAGGTTAGTTAGGTTTAAGTTTTTTTTTTTTTTTTTAGGCTGTTGCATCTGAACCACTTATGTAGGTCATGGAACAGCAAGTTGGCAGATGATGCAATATCATTTTATGGTGTTTTTTCAATTACAAGGGATGTACCATCTAGGAAAAGAGTAAATTTGAACAGTGAGGAAGGTCATTAATAAAAATAAGAAAGAGCAAAGGGCCAAGCACCAATCTTGCGGCACACTTACACTAACTGTTCCCCAGCCAGATGAAGCTATTGAGCCATCTTCATGATTCAGCAATACCCTCTGCTTTCTGTCAGTCAGGTATGATCTGAGCCACATTCCCACTAGGGATATTCACAGACCTTCACATTATATACATTCACACACGAAATTTGTTATTAACAGCCAATCCCAATTCAAAAATTATAGCAAAGTGCATAGTTATAACACTAGAAGAAAAGATGATCTTCACTATTCTGCATTAAATATGACTTTGGCACAGAAAGAGGTGAATTATGCTGCCATGAAAGTCTTTAGTCATTTACCCAATAGCATTAAAAGTCTGACATACAGCCAACAAACATTTAAAAACAAATGAAAAGAATTTCTGAATGACAAGTCCTTCTACATAACAGATTAATCTTAAGATATGAAGTAATAACTGTAAAAAAAAAATAATAAAATAAAATAAAAAAATTATTATATTGCATAAAGAAACCTTACATGAAACTGACACATGCCGCATCATTACGAAATGTCATATTCATGATCTATGGAATAAGTATTAGTGTAATGTAAAGTGTTATCTACCCCAAAACATTTAGGTAACCCAGCAACAATTAACATACTTCTTGCTTTTTCAACGATACTCATATTTGCTCTTCTCTGCAACTTCTTTCTGGACTATATCTGATGGTAGTTTGGTGTCTAACTCCTAATTTGTTCAAACATTTCTTGTATTTTTGATTGGTATACTTTGCCCTTTATCAGATCTGATGATTTTAATCTTCTTTCCCATTTATCTTTCTATCATATTATGAAACTTCTCAAAAATATGACTCACTTGATCTTTATAACTTAAAAAATAAACATGGTTTACATCTTTAATAGTCATCTATGAAGGCAATAACATAACGACTTCTTCCTAAAGATTCACAATCCATTGGTCCACAAAAATCTATATATATTAACTCCAATACATCTGCAATTCTGCTTTTGCTGGGCTTAAAGTGTAGTCCAGTCTGTTTCCCTTGTATACATATATCTTTACATTTACCACAATCTTCCACTCTTGTCACCATATCCTTTAATAATGACATGCCTTTTCTGTTTAGTTGCCCAAGTCTTCTCTGCCATAAGAAACATTTTTCAGAGCACAGAGGCTGGTGTACAACTTCACCTACATCTTTAGCAGTATCTGACTTGAAAATGTCCCTTTCATTTGTCAACGTAGCTATAACTTCCCCCTATTTTTGCTTGATTTATATTGAAGGTTACTCTGTTTCCCTTCTTGACTACTTTACTTACAGATAACAAGTTAGTTACAGCATCTTTTACATAGTAAATATTTCCTCGGTCTCCATTTACAGCTGTCTTAAGATCAACTTTCCCAGCAACCTTACACTGTAACTTGAAACCATCCACTGTGGATATATCCATGTCCATTTTATTACAAACATCATAAAGAGCTGTTTTGTCTCTAATAATGTGCACTGATGCTCCCGAATCCAATACCCATTCTGGTTCTCTATTACTCATTACTCCAAAAGAGTAATAAATGGAGAGTGCCTTACCTTAATCAACTGTTTTCCTTTCTGGACTATTTGTTGTGTCACATCTTTTTTCACTTCTTACTTGGCCTTTGGTGCCATTGAGGTGTGACGTGACCCATCTCGTGGTAGTTGTAGCACCTGTTTTCTTCTTAGAATAAACTACTATAGCTGTTTCCTTCTTAAAATTAAGGCACACTAACATACTTTACATGTCCTACAGGATCTTTACTTTTACACTGTCTCACATAATTGGTATGCCTGAGCTTTCTAACCCCTTAATCATGGATGTATGTTTTTCAGTCAGTCCTGCTAGTTATACTGTGTCTACCCATTCAGCAGCAATCTCGAACCCAATGTTCCTTAGGTGATTTAATGTCAATATTATCTTGTTGACACACTTGTACACATTATTGGAATTATCCATCGAGTGTTATAAGTTCACAGAGTAATGCAAGTTTTCTTGTGAGGTCACCATCTTTAAATGAACTTTGTAACTTGTCCCAAACTACTTTTGCAGTTACAACTTTCTCTAAGTGTACATAGTTCATTTTATGAATCAGTAATATCAGCTTTGATCTTGCCTTTCAGACCTTCTTTATGTAATTTTGCTCAGTGGGCTTTAGTGAACAATTCACATCATCCCATAAATTGTCCATGTGTAAGTATGCTTCCTCAGCCAGTTTCCATGTAGCATAGTTCTCATGATGTACAAGTCTCTCTGTCTGTGATATTTGTCCTGAACTCATCTTCACTATTACTTTTGCTAATATTAAACTATGCCACAACTGGCTCATCCTGACAGCTTTAACTACACACTTCCAGGGCTATTCTGATGATACTTCCTTCTGTATGTCAGAATACTTATTGCAAATGCATTCACTATTGCCTGGTCCCATAACCTACTGAAACTAATGCAGCAAAATTAGTAATTCTGAATTCAAAAAGATTTAGGAATAATACAAGTTATATATTTACACCTGCTACAAAGAATAGTGCATTACAGTCAGCAGTTAAGGTAAAGCCACAGAGTACACAAAGTGTGACACATGACAGATTGCTGTGCAGAAGTATGGAGTTTGGACCACATGTGGTAGGTAGTTTCTGCATTGTTCAAAAAAAAAAAAGTATCGCAACAGGCATATGACCACCTGTTGGCAGATCATAGGATGGGAGAACAGCAGATAGATACATAGCCGAAAAGTTTCTGTGGAGAACCAGAAAGCAAGATATTGAACAGTACGGTTGGTTGGTTAATTTGAGGGAGGAGACCAAACAGTGAGTTCATTGGCTCCATCAGATTAAGGAAGGATGGGGAAGGAAATTGGTCATGCCCTTTCAAAGGAAGCATCCCGGCATTTGCCTGAAGTGATCACAGAAAACCTAAATCAGGATGGTCAGATGTGGGTCAGTGTGCTAACTGCTGTGCCACCTTGCTCAGTATATTGAACAGTATGTGAAACACACTGTGTCATGAGTGCAAAGTGCAGAAATTAGTCACCAGCATATGCCATTACAAATGTTGCCAGAAGTGAAAAAACCCTTTGAAATGATTAGTTTGAATATTCTTGTACCATTTAATAGGACATCATCCAGGAATAAGTATACTCTGACAATAACAGGTCACGTTTCCCGGTTCGTAGCAATGATAGTGGTTACAGTCACAAATGTGATGGTTAATAATTGGATACTAACATTTGGCATTCCTGATAATTACAGATCAGGGTGCAAATTTTATGTCAGATCTCTTGAAGCAGTTGAGTTGCCTGCTTTGTATCCGAAAACTTCACACTAGTACTTTTCACCCACAGGTGAATGAGTATTTGAAAGGGTTCATAGCACAATTTTGAAAATGTTGAGTCATA
Source organism: Schistocerca piceifrons (assembly GCF_021461385.2). Lineage (NCBI taxonomy): Eukaryota > Metazoa > Arthropoda > Insecta > Orthoptera > Acrididae > Schistocerca > Schistocerca piceifrons. The sequence goes on from NC_060139.1 coordinate 332,925,524, forward strand.
ATGTAAATAATCAGCATGATAATTGGGACACAAATCTCCAATACATTGTCTCAGCATACAATACTAAATACTAAAATACACAAAATACATACCAGCATACTAGTGTGATTTCAGTTGCCTGATGCTGCAGTTGTTTGTGTGAATTGCATTTGCGTGAGAGAGAGAGAGAGAGAGAGAGAGAGAGAGAGAGAGGTGCCTTTTGGTAACAAACCCGTACACACAAAAAGGAAGAACAAAAAGATTTTAGAGAGAGAGAGAGAGAGAGGGGTGCCTTTTGGTAACAAACCCTTACACACAAAAAGGAAGAACAAAAAGATTTTAACTAAGTACAGGGTCCATATCAAATTATAGAAATGACGTTGCCAATAAATGAGAAGTTGCAGCCTCCAAAGAAGACCTCTATTAGCCATATAAGCTGAGTCAGAGCCTCAGTGGATTTTCAGACACTTTGCCCTAGATTCCAACATTACAGGTGGTACAGAATAAAGTATCTAAGAAAGGAAAGAAGCCAGCAATTAAAAATGGCCAAAGTTCATGCAGCATATCATGTGTATTAAGACCATGTGTTTACTTTTGTTTTGTTTGTTGTGTATATTTTTATTTGTTATTTCTAAACTATTGGGGCTTGCGTTGTTTCACTTTGAAGGTTTTGTTCCTTGTTTGCACTAGGTAAGTTTAGGGGTTCACATTATTGTAGCATTTGGTAGTATTTTATTGTGCACCAATGCTGTTGGGAGGGGGGGGGGGGGGGGAGGGGAAGTGACAAGAAATTTCTTTTCCTTAGATAGCATGCGGCATGAACAGTTTTGAAGAATGTGGTAATCTTGCTGTTCCTACACTTCATCCAGAGAGGAGTAGGGGATGAATTATGGAACCAGCCTCTTGAACCTGGAGTACTGCTCCCAAGACAACCTGGCATCCTGTAAAAAAATCATCAATTGATGATTGGATTGACTCTGAAAGTGTAGAAGATTTACATCGTTATCAACTGGGAAGTATCATGGCCTGTCCAACAACAGGTGAGGTACAACTACTCCTGGAAAATCTGAAGCAAAAGAGTGTCGGAGGGAAGTATAAACCTCCTATCTGCATTTTCAAAGAATGGGCACACGTTTGGTGTATTTGGTATACACTCCAGAAGTTATAATTCTGGATTGTTATAAAACAGGAAAGCCACTTGCTATATCCAAGATGGAACTAAGAGTCAGTGTAATCCTAATAAATGTTACAATTTATAACATAGCTGAGACAACATTTCGCCTACCACTCACAGTTATGGATCTGACAATGATCAAGTTGACACACACTTTGCTGTTTTGGCTCAGAGAAGCTGTTACATATACAGCCAGTCCAAAACCTAACATTTTTAAGTGATACCTTAAACCCGGATGTCCTTCTCGGGTTAGACCAATTAATAGCACCACAGAAGGGGCAGATTTCTGCAGAACTGCATCTATTCATCCAACTTATGCAGCTCTGGGAACTCTCATATGCAATTGTCTGTAACTTAGCTGTGACAATTACATTGAGTATTAACAAAATTATTAACAGTTCAGTGTCCACTCCGTAACAGGCTTCAGCACAGACTCTCCAGCACAACTTGCTCTTCTTTTCTTTTTTCTTTTCATGACACAGGCCACTGTCAATTTAAAAACAGAGATATCCCATGAAGGGTGAATTAACAGAACCTGTATGTCAATTAAAGTGCAAAATTTTGTGATGAATTTCATAAAGGAGAGGGGGAATGTTCCACAGCAGCACAGTAATTGAGTGGGAATGGGATTTTGTTGAAAGTGACTGGGATGATACTAACTGGAGCATGCCCATTGAGTAAACAATGATGGCACAACCAATGTCAACACTCAGAATAGCTGAAGTACAAATGAACAGGGAGCTCATTGTCTCAGACTGGGGAAGAGAGAGCATCAGGAACACCTGATTCACCTTGACAGTGCAGAGCAGACACAATGTTTTCTGACAACAGGGCTGTGTGTAATAAGTACACTTGTGGAGAACCAAGAACACCTTTCAGGCTGCAACCTTTGGATAAAAGAGCACTCTGAGTCTCTGAAACTAAACATCAGGCCAGCTGAGAATGCTGACAGGGTCTTGTAAAATGGGAGCACACCCGGACACCAGTAAGGGGGTCACATCATCAACTGCTCTAAAACCCTTGCTTTCTTTCCACTCATTCTCAGAGTCTGGCCACTGATACTAATGGATGTCCAGCTGTACTAGTTGTAGGATGACCAAGTGAATACAACAGAGTGTTACCAACCACCATCATCTTGGAGTCTACTGCTGTGAGTCCACAGGTGTCCAGCTGCAAAGGGAACTTCAATTCTGTAAACTGTATTCCTGTCATTCATACATGTGACTACCCAAAAATGAGTGCTGGGCCAATCTTCTGTGAATGGAGAACTGATCCTCCCATCTGGGAGCTTTCAACTTGGGTGCAGGGTGCCTCTGCCACCACTCCTGGGCAGTACAAGTACTCCCTTACTGGCTGTATGCTGGGACAATGTCTTGGGCTGTCTACCATATTGCTGTCGGGTCTTTTGCCCACATGTCCATCATGACAACCAACAACAGGGTCATGCAGATTTATGAGGCCAAGCCAAAGAGCAGCCACACTCAATGAGAGCACTGAGGCTGCAACGGATGTCCATAGCCACACCAGGCTGCAGAGACATGCTGGCCACTGTAACCCTCTGCAATGGGGCTGTGGCACTGACCTCTGACTATGCCAGGAGTGGTGCTAGCCGATTCCTTGCTGGGCACTGACCTGCTACACTGCATAACAGCCTCTGCTAGGATGCACTTGCAAGAAGACAGAGTGATTGTAAAACTCTTGGGAAAAAAATGACTATTAAGTGAATGTTGTCTTATAAGTGCCTTGGAGCACCACAGAACCACAACTCTGCAGTTTCACTCAACTATCCTACACCTATAGAAGGGGCCACATCTGGCAGGCTCCTATGGTATCAACACAAAAACTGTTAGATGATTGCTGATGCTACAACAGTTTATTTTACTAACAGCTGACCTTCACCGTGTTCTCTTCTCAGATATTACTTTTAAAGTGTTTTATACCAATTCGGCAAATGACTGTTTTCCTAACTTTTATATTTACATTCAATATGTTGCTGGCCAGTGCTTGTGCATGTCAGTTACTGGTTGAAAATGGCATCATCATCATCATCAGGATTTCCTTTCAGTGAGCTGGGTAGTAACTTTGTGAATGATATGCTTCCATTGGTTTCTGTCCTGGTCTAGCTTTTCCCTCTCCACTACATCCCATGTTACTCCTCTCCTCTTGAGATCTTCCTTAACCTGGTCTGTCCAAATCTTTCTAGGCTGCCCAATTGGTCTTCTTCCTGGTACCTTCATCTCCAAATACTGGCTTGGAGTTTGAGTCAGGTGCATTCGCTTCACAAGACCGAACCACTTCAATCTCAAAGCATTCATCCTCTCTATAGTCAATGTCACCTGCAGGTCTCTCCTTACAAAATCATTCCTGACTCTGTCTCTCCTAGTTTTTTGTAGAGCCGACCTAAGGAACTTCATTTCACATGCTTGTATTTGACTCTCTTCTCTCTTATTTATGACACAGGCCTCTAGACTATACATCATGATTGGCAGGAGTTAAGTTTTATACATGGTCTGTTTGGCTCTTTGAAGGACTTCCTTGTCACAGATTAGATTTTGTACTTGGTGGAAGAAGCTAGACTTTTGTTATTCTGTTTAAGACTTATAGTTTGGAACCTCCATTGTGTGATATGTTGCTACCCAGATAATTGAAGCTTTTCACACATTCAACCTTCTCTCCCTCCAGTATGATGTGACAAGGTGTGGGTATCCTGCTCACCTTCATTCCACTGTCTTGTTCCTACTCACAGTTAACTTGATTTTTTTTTAAATTTTGTGTTCCAGTAATCTAGCCTCCTCTGAACCTCCATTTCCATCTCTCCTCAAATGGTGGTGTCATCAGCAAAAACAAAAGTGTTGAGATCTTCATTTTCTTCTTCCTTGATTTCTTTCATGATTGTGTCCATAAGTGTAATGAAGAGTAAAGGGGAGAGCGAACTGCCTTGCTGAATACCTCTCTTTGTCTTAAACCTTTCTGATCTTCCACCTCCTACTTGCACACTTGAAAATGGCATAGTAGCCAAAATTGACCAATCATTGGAAAATAAACAACAATTACAGCTCAGGGTGGAAAATGTTCTGAATCATTCATTCAGCAATCCTCAGTTTTTGAATGATTTTTGCATTCAAAGCCCCACTTTCATTGTTGTTATAAATGAAAACTAATAATATACACTGTAACATTTCTCTTTTAGTTACTTTGGAAAACTATATTTAGTTAACTAAAGCAACACTGAGCATTTTTACTGTGCTGTGGTCCAAATAAAAATCCATCAACTGATTATATGATTTCATTATTAGTCTGTATTGTTTTCCTTTTGATATGTTGATTATATATTATTTTACACTTTTTAAACTGATTTTCAAACATACTTTGAAACTTTCATTATCAGTTTCTTCCATCAGTTGTTGTGGTTTATCTGTACATGGACAAACAGTGCTATTTGCTTAGTGGGTGGGAGAAAACACAAATTTTTATTTGGCATAGATCTGTGGCAGTTTTGGATCTTGTGATTAAGCCCACTATGATATAAGTTATGCAGAGTGAGTATGATGTGCATTCACTGAGATTGGCAATATTGAATTTCTGGATAGACACAAAATACTTTTGGAAATGTAAATACATTTTGCCCCACATAGGCAATGGCCACTGCATAGTCACAATGGTGCAAAGATGGAGAATGTGGAATGCAGAACGGCAGAGCTGGCAGAAGAGGCAACCTGTCTTTCTGGGGCTAATACAGATAGAATCCAATGTCATGTGGGATGAGGAGTGATCTTTGAAGGCTAAGGAAGTAATGACAGAAGATTCTCGATATACTCTCAGTATAAAGAGTCCCCTCTACTAAACCAACCTGCAGGGACCAGGGAGTTGTGACAGCAGCAGGACTGTGTAATCTGGGAGCTCATAGAGATAAACCAGCACATAGGTGACAAATGTGTGAGCATTGCTTTACTTGAGAAGAGGCTGTAAAACAACTTGTGTGCTGTATTTGTGACTGTGCAGTCACCACTCTGCTCACCCTGAAGGGGGAGGGGCTATAATAGGTGCCCTAAAAATAGGCAGGCTAAATTTTAACCTGACTGGGAAGCTGTACTTAGGGGGCACACCACATACGTTCAACAGAAAATAAATATGAAATTTGCTACTTGGAACATCTGAACTCTAATGGATAATGATATACTAAATCGACCAGAAAGGCAAACAGCTTGTGGCTCCGATGAAATCGACACCAACATCAATGTGCATTCATCTTTGGACTCTAACCGTTATCTTAGGCTGTTCCGCCATAGTCAGTCAGTTCTTTGTGATCCTTGTATGTGTTAAGGTTAATAAATGAACTACTGCTAAAGGGGAGTTATTATTGGTGCAACCAACCCGAAGACTCCCCTCACTGGTGATCCCGAGTTGTAACGTCTTGTTTTCGCTGTTTTACTGTGTCCGCGACCTCCGCATCGGTTATTTTTGCATGTATTACATTGACGCAGCATTCGAACAATGACTTTGGCACAGCGCCTAACGCTGGATTTTGTGATCAACATGCATTGTGTTGCGGGCGATGTACACCCACCAGGACTGCAACACGAGGCCTCTCACTTGACGATTACACCGATTTCGCCGGACGTTTTCGAGGCTGCAACAATAAGTGAGGTTAGGAGTGTGCATGACTCCGGCTATCAAAGACCTTTGTTCCCACCACATGTGCCCTCCCTCATCGACTGTGCAGTTACCTCTTATGGATCTCCGTGCAGTGCAGGACCAGTGCTGATTTCTGTAAATGCTTCGTTGGACAACCTACCACCGCCAGGACAACGATTTGCCATGCCGCAATCCGTGCAGTACCACGCGGATGCCTGCCACGTGGCTGGAACTGCTTCGTTCACAGGTTCACCTCCTCAGAATCCAACCACGCCCGCGCATGCCCCGGATCAGCATCAGCACATGCCTTCCTACTTCGATACCTCACCCTGCAACAGAAACAATAACTTGTTATCTGTGCCTGACCTCCACCTCCGTCCCACTGCTACACCTATGTGTTTTGTGCCATGACATTCACCTTATCCGCACACCGTTTTGAGTGGAGTGACTATGAACAGTGAACATTCACACATTCCGTCCCACGTTTGACATCATTTCCCACCCTGTGCTCCTAGACAGCCCACACCTCCGCAGCCTCCCTGCAACACAGGTGGCCCCGGGTCTGATCATACGTCGAGCTTTCCGTGGACTAACATGCATTCTCAAACTTTGAACTTTTTCTCACCTGTCGCCCATGCACTGGCTCCAGTTGAGCTTCCGCTACTGTTCTTGGCACATCTCGGTGCCTCATCTGCATTGGTCTTCCACCACGCATCAATCCGAACACACCTGCAACACGTTGAGCTTACGCAACCACAATTGACACATTATGGTGTCTCACCCGTATTGGCCTTCCATGTCATGACAGTTCACGCTCAACCACAACGTGTCACCTTCACACTGCCACCCAAACAGCTGTCGTTGCCACATCCCCTGGAGGCACACTCTCCTGCAATACTATAGCAACAACAGCTCGATTCAGGCAGTGCCCCGACGAACTCAACCCGCTCTTCCGAACATTCAACGTTTACCGATGCTGCCACCATTTAATCCTGACAGACCAACAACCTGGTTCAAAATTGTGGACGAAGTGTTTGACCATTACAAACTCGACGAGTCAACCAGGTTTCTGTGCCTCATCACCCACATGCACGACCAGGAGGACTTGATTAGTGGCCTGGTCGGCACCCGGGACTCATCTACCCGGTACACTCTAGCCAAAGAGACGGTTCTACGTCGGCATGCATGCTCAACTGAGGCAGCAATACGGCAAGTGCTCCACGTCGAGCAACTAGGCAATGACAAACCTTCCCAGCTCTGGAGACAGCTACGTGCCCTGGTCAGCGCCAATCTATTCAATGACATAGCTCTCCTCGCCATCTGGTCAGATAAACTATCTCCTCACATCCGCCGTGCTCTGGCTCAAAGGTCTCCTGAACCCGTCGAGCAAAGAATGACAATTACTGACAAGCTACACGATGCATCACTGCTCTATTTCGCCAGCCGCTGCCTACCTGACAAGTCTCAGGTTCAGGCTCATCGCACTGCGGCCGGACGCGGACAGGGCCATGCTGTGCCGACCGTTCCGCTCGGTCCGGGGATGCAGTAAACAAGCAACTGGGACGTCACCGGCTCTGACCACAATCACACCCCCTCCTGCAACTGTACCTGTTGTGGCCACTGAACCTCGACCACCGCCACTGGCAACGAACTTTCTGCAGGAAATGCAGTCGCACTACCCATACTGTTACATCCACACATGGTTTGGTGAGGCGGCACGGAGCTGCAGACCACCCTGCTACTTCCCAAACGCCAATCGCAGGAAGGTCCGGGTGCTGCCTCCTGCACACATGACAGCCACCCCCCAGTGCTCCATTCTGTCCGGGAACGACCGGATAATTGTGGACGACTTTACATTAAAGACATTTCGTTGGGATACCTTTTCCTAGTGGATACAGGCGCCGATGTTTCACTGCTGCCCACATCCTTAGTGTCGTGGAACATCTGCCCTCATCATACTTCACTGCAAACTGTGAATTCCACTAAACTACAATGCTCGGGTTCAACTTCACACGTCGTCTGACTCTTCGCAAATTGCAAACTCTAGTGGACTTTTTTAGTGTGTGAAATTGATGAACCTATAGTAGGCATTGACTTCTTGCAACACCACAAATTTCACTGGATGTAGTGCGAAACACCGTGTTTTACAATCCGTCCAAGACTCACTTCCCCTGTGCTCCGTCGAGCATCCCACCCCGTGACACATTGATCCAGGCTCATGTCATCTGTCCTTGCTTGTCGCCGTCGATGACGTTACAAGAAACCGTGCATAAGTGCCTTGTTGCTCGCCTACGCAAGGAAAACTTCGAGCTCTCCCTCTGGATCCACGAAACACAGCTCCAGCTCTCTGATGCAGCAAAGGAATTACCAACACTACAGCAAGGACACAGCAAGGTCAGTAAGAGCGCCGAATCTGCTTGCAATCCCAGCAATCGAGCTTCCGTGTGTTTACCCCCCACTACCCCTCGCAACTGTGCTATCAAGACTGCCATAACGTGTACTGACAGTTCCGCAGGGCCACACCCTCCTAACAAGGCAGCGTTTGACACTCGGCCGGACACAAGTGTGCATGCGCGATGAGTGTCACGTGTTCTGAACTGACAGCTCCTACCCCACCCCTCACGGACAGCACCTCAAACAATGCAATTTCGGCTCCTGCGGGCCGCCGTGCGACCGCCACTGACAACACAAACAGTGCACTTGCGCCAAGCGTTTCGCCCGCGACCGTGCTGCTACTGGCCTGCCCTCAGACAATGGACTTACTAACCCTTCACGAGGTCTACCGAGCTCACTAGCTCACCCAACCATGGTGCCACTGCTTCGGGCTGGCGGCCATCTAGTCATGTTGACTCCTGGGATGCTTCGCTGCCTTGGCTCCCGTCAGATCTGCCGAGTGGCTCCGAACACCAGGACCACACCTCACCAGCCCCGCCCACCACACATTGTAAACAAACCGCCTCCTGTGCCGCCGGCAACATTTCTGTCGTCACCAATGGCACGGTTCACAAGCTTCGCCTCATGCCAGGTCCCCCGATCTCCAGTAAACCACGTCGACTTTGTCCCAAGCGCCTCTCCGACCTTAAAAAGCAGATTTCTGAACTACTAAGCTCCGGCATCATTGAACCCTCTGCCAGTAGCTGGTCTACGCCCATACATATGACACCCAAAAAAGACGGGTCCCTGGCACATGTGCAGAGACTACTGTCGACTAAACGCACGAAAAATTATGGACACCTACCCCATACCCAACATTGCCGACTTTACCAGTTCCCTCGCAGATGCGACCACATTCTCTGTCATTGATTGCAAACGGACCTACCACCAGATCCCCGTGGCACCTGAAGACATCGAGAAGACAGCAATCACCACCCCGATCAGGTTATTTCAGTTTTGATTCATGCCCTTCGGTCTGAAAAACGCAACCCAGACCTGGCAACGCTTCATCAACGAAGTGCTATTCGACCTAAAATTCTGCTTGCATATCTCGATGACATTCTTGTGTTCAGCTCCTCCATCGAGGACAACATTCGACATGTGCAATCTGTTATGAACACTCTTGTGGCAGCAGGCATTGAGACCAACCAGGAAAAATTGCAGCCACATCAACCCGCTGTCACTCTTCTTGGTTTTCGGGTCTCTGTCGACGGCATTTCACCACCCCCTGAGAAAGTACAAACAACACTAAACCTACCCAAACCTTCTTCATTCAAAGAGCTCCGGCACTTTCTGGGGACGGTTAATTATTATCGCCAACACCTATCTTGGGCTGCGGAGATTCAGGCTCCACTGACGGACGCCTTGGCAGGCACCAAGACTCCTGGATCTCAGGCCATTCCATGGACCCCTGCAATAACTGCCTCTTTCACTGCCCTCAAAAATCTTCTTGCCGAGGCCTGCACCATTGCGCATCCTCATCCCAATGCACAGCTTTTCATCACCACAGACGCGAGCAATACTGCCATCGGCGCTGTCCTTAGCCAGACAGTCGACGGCCAAACTTTGCCTCTGAAGTTCTTCTCGCGCAAGCTCACCAATGCAGAATGGAAATATTCCACGTTTGACAGGAAGTTGCTCGCAGTCTATGAAGCGATTAAGCATTTTAAGACTGATGTTGAGGGATGCCCTTTCTATGTTTTAATAGGCCACAAACCCCTGGCTGCGGCTATTACAAACCCGCCAGCTGACCAGCCTCCTTGCCGCTTCAGATACATAGACTTCATATCTCAGTTCACCACCAATGTCAGACACATAAAGGGTGCTGACAATATAGTTGCTGATATCCTTTCATGAGGCGACACTGTCCATTTGCTGTTAGATCTCTCTGAATTGGGGGGGGGGGGGGGTGCGCTATATGGCGCCGATGAAATTGACACCAACATCGATCTGCATTCATGTTTGGACTCTAACCGTTATCTTTGGCTGTTCCGCCATAGTCAGTCAGTTCTTTGTGATCCTTGTATGTGTTAAGGTTAATAAATGAACTGCTGCTAAAGGGGAGTTATTATTGGTGCAACCAACCTGAAGACTCCCCTCAAGCTATTGTTTATTGTGAACTTAAATAGTTAAGACTGATACTGCCACACTGAGTGAAACTAAAAGACCAGGCAAAGGACAAATCAGAGAACAAGATGGTGGCTATACTGTCTTTTGGAGAGGAAAAGAAATTTATGAACCCTGCCTTGCTATCACAAATGTACTTGTTCCTCGCCTTGATGAACTATCTTCTGGCATAAGCGAAAGACTCATGAGCCTATGCCTCAAACCCACCAATAACTAATGTGTTACAGTTATCAGTGCATACACCCTGGTCAGACTTCAATTCTTGAGTTTTTAGAGACTAATCACCATGGCCCAAAATAATTGGAAAAGAGGGGGTAGGGACTTCCATTTCTAATGGAATGCTTCTGCTCATGAAATGATCAGAGCACAACTTGTTTATCACTAATACCATCTTGAGGTGGAAGGATAAATTTAAAACCTCATGGCAACACCCACAGTCAAACCACTGGTACATGATTGATTATGTAATTGTGTGTGCCAGAGACCAATTTGATGTCATTATCACAAAAGCATTGACAAGTGCTGATGACTGCTGGATGGACCACCAACTGATATGTCTGTGATGATCCTTCACATTAACTTACAACATAGGAGCAGAGAAAACATGCAAGATCCAAAATGAATGCAGGCTGCCTTAAAGGATAGTAGCAATAAAGAAAAATTCCAGAAAATCTTGGATGAAAGGCTACCAGATAAATATCCTGAAAGCACTGAAAAATACTGGGATGACACTGAAGGCTGCAATGATGTCAGCTGCTGAAGAATCAAGTGGATACTGCAAGACCAATGCCAAGTCTGGTTTGGGGAAAATTACCAAGAAATTGAGGTACTATTAAACAAAAAGAGAAAGGCACATCAGGCTTGGCAGAGCAATCCTATATCAATCACCAAGAAAAGAGAATATCAAGAAGTGAAGGCAAGTACAGAATAAAGCTCTTGCTCTCAAAAACAAATGGTGGATTATGATATCTCAAGAAATGCAACATCTAGCAGAAACTAACAACACCCAAACTTTCTTCAGCATGATGAAAACTACATATGGCCCAATAACTCAAGGTCTAAAACCACTTAAATCTAACAGATGGTACTACCCTCTTGAAGGACAGCAACTCCATTAACACACAGTAAAAGGACCATTTCCATGAACTCTTGAATAAAGACCAAGAAATCAATGAAATAACACTTTCCACAATTCTGCAAGAACCTAAAAAATCTCACCTTGGAGAAGTTTTTTCTCTACAAGAAACTGAGAAATCAAACAATGGAAACTCCAGGTAGGAATATCAACAAAGGAGGAAAATACAGAATGCTACTTACCATAAAGCTGCAGACAGGCACAATTAAAAGACATTCACATATAGCTTTTGGCCACAGCCATCATCACTAAAACACACACACAGATATATATATGTACACACAAAAGCATGCACACCTCATGCACACACAACTGCCAATTCCAGAATCTTGGGCCAGAATGCAACATCACATGGGATACAAGCAGCAATCTGGAGGGATGGGAAAGGGGATGGGATAGAAGTGTACGGGTGGGAAGAGAGGCATCTGGTGGAGCATGCAGGGACTAGATTGCCAACAAGCACAGTGCCGGGAAATTGTGGGGCATGGAGGTGGGGAAAAAAGGGGCAAAAAAGAAGAGGAGTGGGGAAAGATGGATGGATGTGTTGGTAGAAGGTGGCAAATAGACAGGGTGGGAGATGAGGATGGTAAGGAGGTGATAGGACAGAGGGGATGGAAACTGTTGAGTGGAGAATGCAGGGACAGTATGTTGCCATTGGTTGAGGCCGAGATAATTACAGGAGCAGAGAAGGTGTTGTAAGGATAACTCACGCCTCTGCAGCTCAGAAAAGCTGGTGATGGAGGGAAGGATCCAGATGGCCCAGCTAGTGAAGCAGCCATTGAAATCAAGTGTGTTAAGTTTAGCTACATGTTGTGCCACAGGGTGATCAACGTTGCTCTGGGCCACAGTTTGGAGGTGGCCATTCATCCTGGTGGACAGCTGGTTGGTAGTCATACCAATATAAAAAGCTGGGCAATGATTGCAGCAGAGCTGGTAAATGACATGGCTGCTTTCGCAGGTGGCCCGGCCCCTGATGGGGTAGAATAAACCTTTGACAGGACTGGAATAGGAGTGGATTGGGCAGGTTTCATACCTGGGCTTTGATTACCTATCATCATGCCCTGAAATGAGGGACATCCAAACCAAGATACTTCCCACCCCTCCTAAAGTGGTGTTCCATTGCCCACCCAATCCCCACAACATCCTAATCCATCCCTATGCCACTCCCAATGCCACCCCTTGCTATAAGGATCATATCCCTGTGGAAGACCCAGGTGCAAAACCTGCCCAATCCACTCATCCAGCACTTCCTATTCCAGTCCTGTTACAGGTTTATCCTACCCCATCAGGGGCCAGGCCACCTGTGAAAACAGCCATGCCATTTACCAGCTCTGCTGCAATCATCACACAGCTTTTTATATCAGTATGACTACCTGCCAGCTGTCCACGAGGATGAACGGCCATGAGAAAGCTATTAAACAACTCAAAAACAACAAAGCAGCTGGATCAGATGGAATCTCTGCTGAGTTTTCAAGGATGCTGGATGTATCCTCATTGAATATATACTAATTCTCACTGTCAAAATATGGTGCACTGAAACCATTCCTCCCATTTCAAAGTTGCACTGAGAGTTACCATCTTCAAAAAAGGTGACAGAACTGACTGTGGTAGCTACCATGAAATATGCATTCTACCTGCTCTGGAGAAATACTTACTCAAATTCTGTCCAACCACTGATACCTCTCACTTTATCTGAAACACAGTGCAGCTTTTAACCTAACTGCAGTACTGTGGATACGATTTTCTGTGAGAAACAAATGCAAGAGAAGTCTAAAGAACAACAACATTCTCTGTACATGGCACTCATAGATCCTGTCAAGGCTTTCAACTCAGTCAAGAGAGATGCCTTGTGGGAGATCTTAGCTAAAACAGGCTGTCCTGTGAAGTACACCAACATTCTTAGATTACTGAACGATAACGTGAATGGCATGTCAACAATAGCCCTGGGGAGAATTTCGAAATCACAAGTGTGAAACAAGGATGTGTGATAGCTCCCACTTTGTTTTATTTGTTGGTACTATAGGCTTGATTGAAGTGACAGGCATTGAAGTCCACACCAAAGAGTGTAGAGAGGTTATGAGAAAACATAAAGTTATTGGGATTTACCATCCATCAAAGGCTGATGTAGTTAGCTTCATAGACATATTTAGTAGAGTAGTGGGACGTTGTGGTCCCAGTGACCTAGGTATACTTGGTGATCTGAATATTGAGGCAAAATCTTCCAGTTTGTGTAATATGAGGTTAATAGATACTCTTAACTCATATAATCTCATAAATGTAGTAAATAGTGATACCAGGGTAACAAAGTCCATATCTAGCAGAATTGATTACGTTATACTATGTAAACATTTTAAAGACAGTGTTAGGTGCTGGAATATGGATTTTCACTACTCTGACCACAAATGCCAGCTTGTAGAGTATGTAAACACAAGCATCCCAAAAATGACAAAAGTTATCGAAAATAAAAGAATCCTAAAAGAGGGTAACATCCTTGCCTTAAGAAATAAATTAGCTATAGGGGACTGGGATCTGGTTTACCAGACTGAAGGATCTGAAAACAAATGGGCCAAATTCTATGATACTATGCTAAGACACTTTGACAGATGCTGTCCTGTTAAGAAAATACAAAGAGTGTTCACCCATAACCAAAGTGCAAAAACCAACAGACTGATACTTCCAGCAAATATGATAAAAATCAGGCAAAACATCCAGGACCTGGATGTGTTACACAAGTCAACAAACCTGCAGGTTTTTAAGGCCAAGTACAATGAAGCCAAGAAAATCTTTAAGAAAGAGCTTTCAAATCTAAGAAAACAGATACACAGCAGTGAAATACCTCAATCAGACAATATAGCCAAGACCTCATGGAGAATTGTAAATCAATTTCGCAAAGCCACACTGAAGCCAGAAACTGAAATTTTAATTATAAGACATGAAGGAAACACAATTAAAGATCCTAATAAAGTCTGCAATGTTTTCAATAAATACTTTATATCTGCAGCTGTTAGTCCAATTAATAACACAGTTGTGAGTAGTGAGGTAAAGCTCTGCCCCTTTGAAGAGCCACCTTTTGAATTCAAACAAGTAAGTGAAAAAGAAATAGGCAGGATAATAAATAACCTAAAGAATAAGTTCTCATCTGGATGGGATGCTTTGAGTAGTATCGTGATTAAAAAATGTAATAAGGAATTAGTTAAAATAATCACCCACCTGGTAAACTGCAGTATCAGAGAACATACATTTCCAAATGTATTGCAATGGAGCACAGTTAAACCAGTGCATAAAAAAGGATCCAAGGAAGAGGTTTCAAATTTCAGGCCCATATCATTAATACCTGTCTTCAGCAAAGTATTTGAAGTTGTGCTGCTGACACAACTTAGTGACTATTTCTTGAAAAATAAGTTCCTAACAGAGACACAACACGGATTCTGAAAAGATCATAGTATTATCACAGCAATTACGGAATTTCTTCACAAAACGTATGGTGCCCTTGATCAAGGAATGCAAACAGCTGGCATATTTCTAGACCTTACTAAAGCCTTTGACTCGGTAAACCATGAGTTACTTTTAAGTAAACTTGAGTCATACAATGTAAATGCTGCATCCATGCAATTGCTGGCTACATATTTATTTAACCGCATGCAGTGTACAATGCTGACTTACAAAATCAATAATCAGATCATTAATTTCCAGTCCAAATATGAGACAGTCACACAAGGTGTACCCCAGGGCTCAATTTTGGGCCCTTTCCTTTTCCTAGTGTACATAAATGATATAGAGCAACCTTTCAACTCCCAATTGGTAACCTATGCAGACGATACCTCACTGTTATTTCTTGGTAAACAAAATGATGAGTTAACGTTGGTAGCCACTGAGGGACTACAGCAAATAACTACTTATTTCCAAGATCAAGGTTTGAAAGTTAATATCAGTAAATCTCAGTTATTGCCATTTAAACTTACAAACTCACACCAAACCTCTATCAGTAACATAGGTGGAATTGAAGTAGTGGACACAGAAGGCTGCAGATTTCTAGGTATTCACCTAGATGAAAATCTAAGATGGGTAAACCATATCAAATTTTTATGCAATAAAATCAGCAGTTCATTACATCTAATCAGCCAGTTATCAAAAGTAGTTCCACATCAGACATTAAAAACAATTTATTATGGAACTATTTTTCCACAGATTAATTACGGGATAGAGATATGGAGTTGTGCTGCCAACATACATATGAACAGAATATTAACCCTACAGAAAAGAGCAATCAGAATTATCCATGGATTAGGGTATAGAGATTCATGCAGGGAAATCTTTGTTCATCATAAATACCTCACAGTCTACTCACTGTATCTTTACAAATTAATTATATTTTTTGTGACATATCAAAACAAAGAAACAAAGTGCTCTGATATGCATGCCTATAATACAAGAAATAAAGACTGCTGCTACAGACAAAGAACAAAATTAAAAACAACAGACTATAGTCCATGGATTAGTGGTCAAATATGGTACAACAGATTACCGAGCTCTATAAGGTGCCACAAGGGGAACTTATTCAAAGTGAAACTGAAACATTTCTTGATTGACAAGTGTTTATACTCTTTAAGTGAATATTAATATTAAACTAAAATAAATTATTGTGTATATATATATAAAAAGAAAGATGATGAAACTTACCAAACAAAAGCGCTGGCAGGTCGATACACACACAAACATACACACAAAATTCTAGCTTTCGCAACCAATGGTTGCCTCGTCAGGAAAGAGGGAAGGAGAAGGAAAGACAAAAGGATATGGGTTTTAAGGGAGAGGGTAAGGAGTCATTCCAATCCCGGGAGCGGAAAGACTTACCTTAGGGGGAAAAAAGGACAGGTATACACTCGCACACACACACATATCCATCCACACATACACAGACACAAGCAGACATTTGTAAAGGCAAAGAGTTTGGGCAGAGATGTCAGTCGGGGCGGATGTACAGAGGCAAAGATGAAGTTGAAAGACAGGTGAGGTATGAGCGGCGGCAAATTGAAATTAGAAATTAGCGGAGATTGAGGCCTGGCGGATAGCGAGAAGAAAAGATATGCTGAAGGGCAAGTTCCCATCTCCGGAGTTCTGACAGGTTGGTGTTAGTGGGAAGTATCCAGATAACCCGGACAGTGTAACACTGTGCCAAGATGTGCTGGCCGTGCACCAAGGCATGTTTAGCCACAGGGTGATCCTCATTACCAACAAACACTGTCTGCCTGTGTCCATTCATGCGAATGGACAGTTTGTTGCTGGTCATTCCCACATAGAACGCTTCACAGTGTAGGCAGGTCAGTTGGTAAATCACGTGGGTGCTTTCACACGTGGCTCTGCCTTTGATCGTGTACACCTTCCGGGTTACAGGACTGGAATAGGTGGTGGTGGGAGGGTGTATGGGACAGGTTTTACACCGGGGGCGGTTACAGGGGTAGGAGCCAGAGGGTAGGGAAGGTGGTTTGGGGATTTCATAGGGATGAACTAAGAGGTTGCGAAGGTTAGCTGGACGGCGGAAAGACACTCTTGGTGGAGTGGGGAGGATTTCATGAAGGATGGATCTCATTTCAGGGCAGGATTTGAGGAAGCTGTATCCCTGCTGGAGAGCCACATTCAGAGTCTGATCCAGTCCCGGAAAGTATCCTGTCACAAGTGGGGCACTTTTGGGGTTCTTCTGTGGAAAGTTCCGGGTTTGAGGAGATGAGGATGTGGCTCTGGTTATTTGCTTCTGTACCAGGTCGGGAGGGTAGTTACGGGATGCAAAAGCTGTTTTCAGGTTGTTGGTGTAATGGTTCAAGGATTCCAGACTGGAGCAGATTCGTTTGCCACGAAGACCTAGGCTGTAGGGAAGGGACCGTTTGATGTGGAATGGGTGGCAGCTGTCATAATGGAGGTACTGTTGCTTGTTGGTGGGTTTAATGTGGACGGACGTGTGAAGCTGGCCATTGGACAGGTGGAGGTCAACGTCAAGGAAAGTGGCATGGGATTTGGAGTAGGACCAGGTGAATCTGATGGAACCAAAGGAGTTAAGGTTGGAGAGGAAATTCTGGAGTTCTTCTTCACTGTGAGTCCAGATCACGAAAATGTCATCAATAAATCTGTACCAAACTTCGGGTTGGCAGGCCTGGGTAACCAGGAAGGCTTCCTCTAAGCGACCCATGAATAGGTTGGCATACGAGGGGGCCATCCTGGTACCCATGGCTGTTCCCTTTAATTGTTGGTATGTCTGGCCTTCAAAAGTGAAGAAGTTGTGGGTCAGGATGAAGCTGGCTAAGGTAATGAGGAAAGAGGTTTTAGGTAGGGCGGCAGGTGATCGGCGTGAAAGGAAGTGCTCCATCGCAGCGAGGCCCTGGACATGCGGAATATTTGTGTATAAGGAAGTGGCATCAATGGTTACAAGGATGGTTTCCGCGGGTAACAGACTGGGTAGGGATTCCAGGCGTTTGAGAAAGTGGTTGGTGTCTTTGATGAAGGATGGGAGACTGCATGTAATGGGTTGAAGGTGTTGATCTACGTAGGCAGAGATGCGTTCGGTGGGGGCTTGGTAACCAGCTACAATGGGACGGCCGGGATGATTGGGTTTGTGAATTTTGGGAAGAAGGTAGAAGGTAGGGGTGCGGGGTGTCGGTGGGGTCAGGAGGTTGATGGAGTCGGGTGAAAGGTTTTGTAGGGGGCCTAAGGTTCTGAGGATTCCTTGAAGCTCCGCCTGGACATCAGGAATGGGATTGCCTTGGCAAACTTTGTAAGTAGTGTTGTCTGAAAGCTGACGCAGTCCCTCAGCCACATACTCCCGACGATCAAGTACCACAGTTGTGGAACCCTTGTCCGCCGGAAGAATGACGATGGATCGGTCAGCCTTCAGATCACGGATAGCCTGGGCTTCAGCAGTGGTGATGTTGGGAGTATGATTAAGGTTTTTTAAGAAGGATTGAGAGGCAAGGCTGGAAGTCAGAAATTCCTGGAAGGTTAGGAGAGGGTGATTTTGAGGAAGAGGAGGTGGGTCCCGCTGTGACGGAGGACGGAACTGTTCCAGGCATGGTTCAATTTGGATAGTGTCTTGGGGAGTTGGATCATTAGGAGTAGGATTAGGATCATTTTTCTTCGTGGCAAAGTGATATTTCCAGCAGAGAGTACGGGTGTAGGACAGTAAATCTTTGACGAGGGCTGTTTGGTTAAATCTGGGAGTGGGGCTGAAGGTGAGGCCTTTGGATAGGACAGAGGTTTCGGATTGGGAGACAGGTTTGGAGGAAAGGTTAACTACTGAATTGGGGTGTTGTGGTTCCAGATTGCGTTGTTTGGAATTTTGAGGATTTGGAGGGAGTGGAGCTGGAAGTGGGAGATTGAGTAGATGGGAGAGACTGGGTTTGTGTGCAATGAGAGGAGGTTGAGGTTTGCTGGAAAGGTTGTGAAGGGTGAGTGAGTTGCCTTTCCGGAGGTGGGAAACCAGGAGATTGGATAGTTTTTTAAGGTGGAGGGTGGCATGCTGTTCTAATTTGCGGTTGGCCTGTAGGAGGATGCTCTGAACAACAGGTGTGGATGTGGGAGAGGAAAGATTGAGGATTTTTATAAAGGATAGGAGTTGATGGGCGTGTTGATTGGCTGAGTGGATGTGTAGGTGAAGGATTAGGTGGGTGAGGGCAATGGATTGTTTGGTTTGGAACTGGTATAGGGACTGATGGAAAGAAGGGTTGCAGCCAGAGATGGGAACTTTAAGTGTGAGGCCTTTGGGGGTGATGCCAAATGTCAGACAAGCCTGAGAAAATAAAATACGGGAGTGTAATCTGGCTAGGGCGAAGGCATGTTTGCGGAGGGAATGTAAATAAAACTTAATGGGGTCGTTGTGAAGGTGTTGTGAGGGTGACATGGTACTAGAAGGTGGAAAGTGGAACACGAGGCTGAAATGAAAATGAAAATAAATATGAAAAAATATATGGGGAGAGATAAAGGTAAAATTAGAAAGCAAATGGAGATCTGGTGCGAAAAAAGGCGAAAAAGGGTTGGTTGGGGCTGGGCTATGTTGATCCTGTGGTGAACTTGTGTAGGTAGATAATGATGTGCATAAAGGTTAGGTGGTTGTGTTGCCGCCAAAACACGTTAAAGGGTGGAGAAATTCGGGAAAGTTTCGAAAAAACTACAGCAACAAACTGTCCATTCACATGAATGGACACAGGCAGACAGTGTTTGTTGGTAATGAGGATCACCCTGTGGCTAAACATGCCTTGGTGCACGGCCAGCACATCTGTGCACAGTGTTACACTGTCCGGGTTATCTGGATACTTCCCACTAACACCAACCTGTCAGAACTCCGGAGATGGGAACTTGCCCTTCAGCATATCCTTTCTTCTCGCTATCCGCCAGGCCTCAATCTCCGCTAATTTCTAATTTCAATTTGCCGCCGCTCATACCTCACCTGTCTTTCAACTTCATCTTTGCCTCTGTACATCCGCCCCGACTGACATCTCTGCCCAAACTCTTTGCCTTTACAAATGTCTGCTTGTGTCTGTGTATGTGTGGATGGATATGTGTGTGTGTGCGAGTGTATACCTGTCCTTTTTTCCCCCTAAGGTAAGTCTTTCCGCTCCCAGGATTGGAATGACTCCTTACCCTCTCCCTTAAAACCCATATCCTTTTGTCTTTCCTTCTCCTTCCCTCTTTCCTGACGAGGCAACCATTGGTTGCGAAAGCTAGAATTTTGTGTGTATGTTTGTGTTTGTTTGTGTGTCTATCGACCTGCCAGCGCTTTTGTTTGGTAAGTTTCATCATCTTTCTTTTTAGATATATTTTTCCCACGTGGAATGTTTCCCTCTATTATATATATATATATATATATTTTGTACTAAACTTGTAAAAAAATGCTATGACGTTTGCAAAAGACACCAGTTGGTGTCTCCATGCAAAAAAAAAAAAAATAAATAAATAAATAAATAAAAATAAATAAAAAAAAATCTACTTTTATGCTCTGTGAACCACTGTGAGGTGCATGGAAGAGGCTACATTCCATTGTATTCTTAATAATCATACAATTATGGACGCTTATCCAATCTCAAATGTAACAGAAACTTTGGAAAATTTAGGGCAGTGCAACTATTTTTCTGCCACGGTGCTGCAGAGTGGCTATTGTCACCCAGAAGTAGCACTGGAGGACCAGCTGAAAATAACATTTACACTTCCTTTGGGACATTAAAAATACTGTCATATGCTGTAAAATACACCATCCACAATTTAGTGTTTGTCAGACAGAGTTTTTCGTGGGTTAAAACCAGGGCTGTGTATGGCATATTTGGATGACATAATTGTCTTTGCAAAGGTTGTAGAAGAATGTATGCTATGTTTAAGGGAGGTATTTAAAAGGCTTTATGCAGTGCACCTGACTCTCAGTATACAGAAGTGTCACTTTGTGCTTTAGGAAGTATGAATTTAGGATCATGATGGTGTTGGGGCAGATCCTATATTAGTAAAGGCTGCACAGGGTTTTCCAACATCTTGTACAGAGAAAATTTGTTCTGAAATTTGCAGAAATAGTATGACCACTAACTCACTTACTGAAAAAAGTAGTGAAATTTCATTGGACATCAGAGGGTGAAGGTGCATTCAGAAAACTGAAAGAATTGTAACAGCTGGTCTGGTGTTGCCTTTTTCCAAATTAGGAGGAGTTTATACTGTCTTGTGACACAAGTAAACATGCACTTGGCTGTGTATTAAGTCAAGAAGTAAGCCAAGTGGAGTATCTGGCAGGCTATGCCTCACATCGATTAAATAAAATGGATTGCAGTTATTCTACCATGGAGATTCCTCATATACGGCACACCGATACCTTACTTCCAGTGTTATCTACATAGTAGTAAATTTAAAATTATAAAGGATCATGCATGCAGCATTAAAGTGGCTACTAGGATTAAAAGATCAATTACATAGCTTAACCTGTTGGGCACTGAAGCATAACGATTTCAATTTTGAGGTAATCCATCAACCTGACAAGAATCGCGTGAGTGCAGATGACATCGCATGAGTTAAGAAGTATTGAGACAGGCACAAGAACATGTGTTATTGGATCCTGGGAATCAGAGAACCATGGAACAGTGTGTGATCAAGCATTACTGGTGGCAAACACATAAACAGGATTTGAAACAATATGTGAAGACATGTGCACGAGGGCTAAATTGAGCTATCAGCGTACTCCATTACAAAGATTACTGGAAGTGAGTAACCCATTTGAAATTATTGGTATGGATCCTTTTGGACAAATGCCAACAGGGAATCGCTATGACCTGACAATAATTGATCATTTTTTGTCATGTGAGAATGGCAGCCATCACAAAGCTGATACTGTAGCTCAGGACATGGTAAATAATTAGTAGCTGAAGTCCAGTGTTCTGGAGACATTAATTACAGATCAGAGCACCAATTTTATGTCTCAGTTAATGAAATATCTTTGTTAATTATTGCTTATTCATAAGCTGAGGGCAAGCACATTACATCTAAAAGTAAATGGAGAACAGATTGATTTCATTAGACAATAGGGAAAACATTAAGTCATCACATAAATAGTCATCATAAAGCTTGGGACAATCATGTTACCATAATTTGTTGCAACATATATTTCTGAGGTTCATAAAAGTAAGGGCCTATCTCCGTATGAGGAAGTATATGACAGGAAAATGGCATCACCATTTGAGACAGGAATGGAGAACTGGTATGAAATTCTGCAAGAAATTTATGGGAGATATGGAAGCAAGTACAAAAAGCCACTGCATAGGCCCTACCAAGAGCATCCATACAATAGTTTGTGGTGGTGGGGGGGGGGAGTAGGGAGAAGAAGTTGTGGCGCCGATGAGATCGACACCAGTATCGACCTGAGTACCGTCTTTGGACTAAGCTAAACATTATCTTTGTGCAGTTCCGCCATGTTAGTTCTGTGTAAGCCTTGCTTCTGTAAAGAGGTGAATAAATGAACTACTGTAAAATGGTGAGTGTAGTTTGGTGTAACCGACACGAACTTCCTCCTCACTGGTGACCCTGAGTTGTAACGTCTTCCGTTTTCACTGTTTTACTGTGTCCGCAGCCTCCGTGGTGGTTATTTTCACGTGTATTACTTCAACACAACATTTGAACAATGACTTCAGCCCAACGCCTAACGCTGGATTTTGTGATTGACATGCAATGTGTTGCAGGTGATGTACACCCACCAGGACTGCAACACGATGCCTCTCACTCGCCGATTACGCCGATTTCGCCAAACGTTTTCGAGCCTGCAACAATGGAGTGCATGACTCTGGCTATCAAACGCCTTTGTTCCCTCCACATATGCCCTCCCTCATCAACTGTGCAGTTACCACTTACGGATCTCTGTGCAGTGCGGGACCAATGCCAATTTCTGCAAATGCTTCGTTGGACAACCTACCACCGCCAGGACAACGATTTGCTACGCCGCAATCTGTGCCGTACCATGTGGATACCTGCCACATGGCTGGAACTGCTTCGTTCACAGGTCAACCTCCTCAGCATCCGACCATGCCCACGTCTGCCATGGTTCAGCATCAGTACATGCCTTCCTACTTTGATACCTCGACCTGCAACAGGAACAATAACTTGTTATTTGTGCCTGACCTCCACCTCTGTCCCACTGCTACGCCGCAGTGTTTTGTGCCACGACATTCACCTTATCCGCACATCGTTTTGAGTGGAGTGACTATGAACAGTGAACATTCACACATTCCGTCCTACGTTCAGCATCATTTCCCACACTGTGCTTCTGAACAGCCCGCACCTCCACAGCCTCCCTGCAATGCAGGTGGCCCTGGCTCTGATCAAACGTCAAGCTTTCCACGGACAAAAACTTTGAACTTTTTCTCACCTGTCGCCCACTCGCCGGTTCCAGTTGAGCTTCTGCTACCATTCTCGGCACATCTCGGTGCTTCATTCACATCAGTCTTCCCCGACATGTCAATTCTAGCACACCCGTAAGGTGTTGAGCTTCCCAAGCCGCAATCAACACATTATGGTGTCTCAACCGCGTCGGCCTTCCGCGTCATGATGGATCGCACTCAACCACAATGTACCACCTTCACGCTGCCACCCGAACAGCCATCATTGCCACATCCCCTGGAGGCACACTCTCCTGCAATACTATAGCAACAACAGCTCGATTCAAGCAGTGCCCCGACGAACTCAACCCGCTCTTCCAAACATTCAACATTTACCAATGCTGCCACCGTTTAATCCTGACAGACCAACAACCTGGTTCAAAATTGTGGACGAAGTGTTTGACCATTACAAACTCAACGAGTCAACCAGGTTTCTGTGCCTCATCACCCACCTGCACGACCAGGAGGACTTGATTAGTGACCTGGTCGGCACCCGAGACTCATCTACCCGGTACACTCTAGCCAAAGAGACAGTTCTACGTCGGCATGCATGCTCAACTGAGACAGCAATACGGCAAGTGCTCCACGTTGAGCAACTAGGCAACGACAAACCTTCCCAGCTCTGGAGCTGGCTACGTGCCCTGGTCGGCGCCAATCTATTCTCTGACACAGCTCTCCTCGCCATCTGGTCAGATAAACTATCTCCTCACATCCGCTGTGCTCTAGCTCAAAGGTATCCTGAACCTGTCGAGCAAAGAATGACAATTACTGACAAGCTACACGATGCATCGCTGCTCTATTTCGCCAGCCGCTGCCTACCTGACAAGTCTCAGGTTCAGGCTCATCGCACTGCGGCCAGATGTGGCCGGAGCCATACTGTTCCGACCACTCCGCTCGGTCCGGGAAGCAGTAAACAAGCAACTGTCACGTCACCGGCTCTGACCACAATCACACCCCCTCCTGCAACCATACCTGTTGTGGCCACCAAACCTCGGCCACCGCCACTGGCAACGAACTTCCCGCAGGAAATGCAATCACCCTACCCATACTGTTACTTCGACACACGGTTTGGTGAGGCGGCACGGAGCTGCAGACCACCCTGCTACTTCTCAAACGCCAATCGCAGGTAGGTCCGGGTGCTGCCTCCTGCACACATGACAGCCACCCCCCAGTGCTCCATTCTGTCCGGGAACGACCGGATAATTGTGGACGACTTTACATTAAAGACATTTCGTTGGGATACCTTTTCCTAGTGGATACAGGCGCCGATGTTTCACTGCTGCCCACATCCTTAGCGTCGTGGAACATCCGCCCTCATCATACTTCACTGCAAACTGTGAATTCCACTAAACTACAATACTCGGGTTCAACTTCACACATCGTCTGACTCTTCGCAAACTGCAAACTCTTGTGGACTTTTTTAGTGTGCGAAATTGACGAACCTATACTAGGCATTGACTTCTTGCGACACCACAAATTTCACTGGATGTAGTGCGAAACACCATGTTTCACAATCCGTCCAAGACTCACTTCCCCTGTGCTCCGTCGAGCATCCCACCCCGTGACACATTGATCCAGGCTCATGTCATCTGTACATGCTTGTCTCTGTCGACGACATTACAAGAAACCGTGCATAAGTGCCTTGTTGCTCGCCTACGCAAGGAAAACTTCGAGCTCTCCCTCTGGATCCATGAAACACAGCTCCATCTCTCCAATGCAGCAAAGGAATTACCAACACTACAGCAAGTACACAGCAAGGTCAGTAAGAGCGCTGAATCTGCTTGCAATCCCAGCAGTCGAGCTTCCGTGTGTTTACACCCCACTACCCCTCGCAACTGTGCTATCAAGACTGCCATAACATGTACTGACAAATCCGCAGGGGCACACCCTCCTAACACGGCAGCGTTTGACACTTGGCCGGACACAAGTGTGCTTGCACGATGAGTGTCACGTGTTCCCAAACTGACAGCTCCTACCCCACCCCTCGCGGACAACACCTCAAACAATGCAATTTCGGCTCCTGTGGGCCGCCGTGCAACCGCCACTGACAACACAAACAGTGCACTTGTGCCAAGCATTTCGCCCACAACCGTGTTGCCACTGGCCCGCCCACAGACAATGGACTCACTAACCATTCACGAGCTCTACCAAGCTCACGAGCTCACCCGACCACGGTGCCACTGCTTCGGGCCGGCGGCTATCTAGTCACATTGACTCCTGGGACGCTTCGCCGCCTTGGCTCCCGTCGGATCCGCCGAGTGGCTCCGAACACCAGGACCACGCCTCGCCTGCCCTGCCCGCCACACATTGTAAACAAACCGTCTCCCACGCCGCCGGCAACATTTCCGTCGTCACCAATGGCATGGTTCACAAGCTTCACCTCATGCCAGGTCCCTCGATCTCCAGTAAACCACGTCGATTTTGTCCCGAGCGCTTCTCCCGAGTGCTTCTCCGGCCTTAAAAATCAGATTTCTGAACTTCTAAGCTCCGGCGTCATTGAACCCTCTGCCAGTAGCTGGTCTACGCCCATACATATGACACCCAAAAAAGACAGGTCCCTGGCACATGTGCAGAGACTACTGTTGACTAAACGCATGAAAAATTATGGACACCTACCACATACCCAACATTGCCGACTTTACCAGTTCCCTCGCAGATGCAACCACGTTCTCTGTCATTGATTGCAAATGGGCCTACCACCAGACCCCCATGGCACCTGAAGACATCAAGAAGACAGCAATCACCACCCCGATCAGGTTATTTCAGTTTTGATTCATGCCCTTCGGTCTGAAAAACGCAACCCAGACCTCGCATCGCTTCATCAAGGAAGTGCTATTTGACCTAAAATTCTGTTTGCATGTCTTGATGACATTCTTGTGTTCAGCTCCTCCATCGAGGACAACATTCGACATGTGCAGTCTGTTATGAACACTCTCGTGGCAGCAGGCATTGAGACCAACCAGTAAAAATTGCAGCCACATCAACCCGCTGTCACTCTTCTTGGTTTTCGCGTCTCTGCCGACGGCATTTCACCACCCCCTGAGAAAGTAAAAACAATACTAAACCTACCCAGACCTTCGTCATTCAAAGAGCTCCGGCACTTTCTGGGGACGGTTAATTATTATCGCCAACATTTACCTCGGACTGCGGAGATTCAGGCTCCACTGTCGGACGCCTTGGCAGGCACCAAGACTCCTGGATCTCGGGCCGTTCCATGGACCCCTGCAATGACTGCCTCTTTCACTGCCCTCAAAAATCTTCTTGCTGAGGCCTGCACCATCGCGCATCCTCATCCCAATGCGCAGCTTTTCATCACCACAGACGCGAGCGATACTGCCATTGGTGCTGTCCTTAGCCAGACAGTTGACGGCCAAACTTCACTTCTGCTGTTCTTCCCACACAAGCTCACCAATGCACAACGGAAATATTCCATGTTTGACAGGGAGTTGCTCGCTGTCTACGAAGCGATCAAGGATTTTAAGACTGACGTTGAGGAACACCCTTTCTATGTTTTAACAGACCACAAACCTCTGACTGTGGCCATTACAAACCCGCCAGCTGACCTGCCTCCTCGCCGCTTCAGATACATAGATTTCATATCTCAGTTCACCACCGATGTCAGACACATAAAGAGTGCTGACAATATAGTTGCTGATTTCCTTTCACGAGTCGACACCATTATTTCACTGTTAGACCTCTCTGAACTGCCTAACCTCCAACCTGCCGACGAGGACACAGAAACCTGATTTCAGACTCTACCTCTTCACTACACTTCGTCCGCACCCCCTTCCCTGGTATTTCCGGTGAGACCTAGTGCCAGTATGGGCATATTATGCCCCCTCATCCCAACCACGCTTCGTTAAGCTGTTTTCAACGCATTGCGTAATTTAGCCCACCTGGCGTTCGTGCATCGCCCGCCTCGTAGCGGAGCGCTTTGTGTGGAGAAATGTCAACAAGGACTACCTACCAAGGCGTCGCGTGCCAATGCTGCAAAGTACACAAGCACACTTCACCCCTCCCTCGGCACCTTTTTGATCCCTCCTGGGCGTTTCCAGCAAATTCATATTGACATTGTCGGCCCTCTCCCCCCCTCTAACGGCTTTCGTTATGTTCTCTTGTCTATCAACCGAACAACTCGCTGGGTCGAGGCTGTCCCCCTCCCCAATATCACGGCAGAAACTGTTGCTCGAGCTTTCATCGAGTCATGGGTATCGCGTTTCGGATGTCCAGCTATCATCACGACTGACCAGGGCAGACAATTTGAGTCAGCCCTGTTCAACAAGATTTGTAACATTTGCGGCATCCAGTGCATCCGTACCACAGAATATCACCTGCAAAGAAACGGGCTAGTTGAGCGCTGGCACAGCACTTTCAAGGTGGCTTTTCGATGCCACGACTGTCTATGGACGGAGGTCCTTCCCCTTGTGCTACTCGGCATTCGTGCGATCTTTAAGGAAGACCTCAAAGGCACAATAGCTGAGTTCGTATATGGCCAGAACATTGTTCTCCCTGGCGAACTTGTGAACCCTTCCGCTTCTCTCCCTCAGTCCGACTTACCTTCCTTTGTAGACCGCGTCGGACGCCACTTCATCAAGCTCCACATACCTCCGCCCGCCAGCCATTCCCACCCTAAGGTTCACGTCCAGAAATCTCTGGACAATTGTGAGTACATCATGCTCCAAGATGACACTGTCCGTGCTCCCCTCAAACCTCCATATACCAGCCCGTACCAAGTTCTCTGGCGCTCAGCCAACACCTATGACATCCAGATAAAAGATTCAGCTGTTACAGTCTTTTTCAACAGACTTAAGCCTGCTCATGGCGAGCCCGCTTCTGTCCCCCCTCAGGCCACGACCATGCCACTCGCTGTCATGGCTCACGATGCTCCGACCACTCCCTCCACGTTGGACTTACAGTTCCAATCATCGAGCTCTTCTCTGACCTCGCCCTCTCGTCCGGTCTCACGCACTCCATCGAGTGATTCCATGCTCCTCGTGTCAAGCTTACCTACGGTCACGCCCTCGCCGCCGGGCCCTTCACCGGTCCCTTCAACCTCTCCCCTGTCGCCTGCCTCACCCTGTCGAGGTTTCTCACGTCCCCCATCTTGAACGTGCCCTCGCTCAAGGTGTTTGTGCCTGTTCGCCCGGACATAATCCACGACATCTCTATAATACTACATGATGATACATGGTTCGTTGTCTGTTTCCCTTCATCTGGTGCTCATGGCACGACCTTCGCCATTCCCTGCCACCTGGTGAAATGTGTTCCCTTCTCGCCCGACGTTGACCTGGACATGCTTCGTGTGTTTGACACGCCAACCAGAGACATCGTCGTCGTCACTCCGTTCCACCCGCAAACTGCCGGCCTACCTGTTGCCACACAACCAGTACACCCAGTATGACGCCCGGCTCGCTTCAACAACTTCCAGCTTCGGTGGCCGAACCTTCCTTCACGACATCTACCGACGTCATAGTCACCCCTCTCAAGAGTACTTTGTACTGGGTGGCTATGTGGCGCTGTTGAGATCAACACCAGTATCGACCTGAGTATCATTTTTGAACTAAGCTAAACATTTTCTTTGTGCAGTTCCGCCATGTTAGTTCTGTGTAAGCCTTGCTTGTGTGAAGACATGAATAAATGAACTACTATGAAATGGGATTGTTGTTTGGTGTAACCGACCTGAGCTTCCTCCTCAAAGTATTTTTCGTATTTTGGAAGATGAATAGCAACTTGTAAGTAGCCGTAAAAAAGTTCCAGTTCCTGCCCTTTTAAAAAACCTGCACCAAACACCTGACTATACCATATTTCTTACTTTACCTGAGAACTAGAGGGCTGGGGAGTTGAGGTCCCACTCGCCCCCAGGTATGAGGACTCTTGCATAACCCCAAAGGAGAAATGAAAAATTCTTCACTCATAATCAAGTGATTGAAATGATCTTACTAGCAAATTTAAAGCTACAGCTTCCCAACCATATCCAACACAAATTGGGTGTAACTGTCCCTTTTTGGGGTGAACTGTGTATGTATCACCATTACCAGCACTAGACCTGGAAAAGGAGGTAGGAAAGGGAAGGCAACGTGACAGGTAGAGCAAACAGTGTCTGTACAATCTGTGCATGCTTTGCCTCATGAGCTAAGACCTAGGAATAAGCCAATGTAGAGGTGCATTTATTTGCCTTCTTTTGTGTACATTATTGTTTAGTTACCTTTTTATTTATAAGTGTATGTATTTTCTTGAGACATTAATACACAGGTTACAATGTGCGCATGAATTTCATTTCGTGATATATTAATGGTTATTTGTGGGTTTCATGCATATTGTTTGTTTGAATTGTCTCTCTTTAGCATAGTAATTTGGGATCTCACTGGGTATACTCAGTATATGATATAATTTAAGTTATCCCACTTGCTATGCGTAGGGATTTTCAAAGAGAAAAGAACACTTAGAACTATGGGACAGCAGGATACTACTGGGCGGTACAGTGTGTGACATTTTGTGACAGACTTT
Organism: Schistocerca piceifrons; assembly: GCF_021461385.2. Taxonomy (NCBI): domain Eukaryota; kingdom Metazoa; phylum Arthropoda; class Insecta; order Orthoptera; family Acrididae; genus Schistocerca; species Schistocerca piceifrons. Next base: position 332,955,402 of record NC_060139.1, read on the forward strand.
TCAGCTTCTGACAACAATAACAGGGACTATGGCTCTATATCTAACATATCCATTATTGTACTTGTCCAATAACTCTGTAGAAGTACTGTTTTTCCCTGTTTGAGTTGCCACTAATAAAACAAGTGGAAAATTGTCTGTCCGACCTGCAGTTGTAACAGATAATGTAATACTGGAGCAGGTAACACACTTTCCAATAGTTTGGTCGTGAGATAGCATGAAGTTTCAACAATGAAACTGATAACAAGCTCATAAAATTTAACAAAATCTGTGGGACAATTAAAAATTACTGCAAAAAAAAAAAAAAAAAATAAAAAAAAAAAGAGACACAGATGAAGTTTCACAAAGTTATGGCATTGCCTTCTATGCTCTATGGATCTGAAGCCTTGGTTCCCACACAAAACGATACAAGCAGGGTTCAGGCTGCAGAAATGAGATTCCTGCACAGTGTTAAAGGGCACACAGAGAAGATCACACCAGAAGTGAAGACATTTGAAAGGAAATACAAGTTGATTCACTGCACAAGAAATTAGGCCTTCTTCTGTGCACCCTTTGACTATCTATGGTAGAGAACTGTATGCCCTTCTGAACTCCCATTCCATTACATACTCACCAAGTGGGACACCCATAATATTTAAGTAGTTATGAGAGTACCAGCCACCATACACCATGCAGCAGAGAGAACACCCAAGAAAAGACAGTGCAGAAATTGTAAATGAGAATGTAAATAATATTATCTTATTTGAAGTTATTCATAGATTTGGCAACAGTCTGGGATTCAGTGGACCAAATCTCCTTGAGGAGGTGAGGAGAATTGTGGCAACACCTCTCTGTACTGACTTCATAACCCATGGCAAGGCAGGCAAGCTACACTATCTGATCAAAAGTATCTGGACACTTGGCTGAAAATGACTTACAAGTTCATGGCGCCCTCCATCGGTAATGCTGGAATTCAATATGGTGTTGGCGCACTCTTAGCCTTGATGACAGCTTCCACTCTCACACGGATATGTTCAATCAGGTGTTGGTAGATTTCTTGGGGAATGGCAGCCCATCCTTCATGGAGTGCCGCACTGAAGAGAGGTATCAATGTCAGTCGGTGAGACTTGGCACACAGTCGGCTTTCCAAAACATCCCAAAGGTGTTCTATAGGATTCAGGTCAGAACTCTGGGTAGGCCAGTCCACTACAGTAATGTTATTTTCATGTAACCACTCTGCCACAGGCAGTGCATTACGAACAGGTGCTTGATCATGTTGAAAGGTGCCATCACCATCCCCAAATTGCTCTTCAACAGTGGGAAGCAAGAAGGTGCTTAAAACATCAATGTAGGCCTGTGCTGTGATAGTGCCATGCAAAACAACAGGGGGTGCAAGCCCCCTCCACAAAAAACACAATCACACCATAACACCACTGCCTCCAAATTTTACTGTTGGTACTACACCCACTGGCACATGACGTTCACCGAGCATTTATCATACCCACACCCTACAATCAGATCACCACATTGTGTTCTGTGATTCGTCACTCCACACAACATTTTTCCACTGTTCAATCATCCAATGTTTACACTCCTTACACCAAGTGAGGTGTTGTTTGGCATTTACTGGTGTGATGTGTGGCTTAGGAGCAGCCACTCAACCATGAAATCCAAGTTTTATCACCTCCTGCATAACTGTCGTAGTAATTGCAGTGGATCCTAATGCAGTTTGGTGATGGTCTGGATATATGTCTGCTTATTAAACATTACGACCCTCTTCAACTGTCGGCGGTCTCTGTCAGTCAACAGACGAGGTCAGCCTGTACGGTTTTGTGCTGTACGTGTCCCTTCACATTTCCACTTCACTATCACATCGGAAACAGTGGACCAAGGGATGTTTAGGAGTGTGGAATTCTCGCATACAGGCCTATGACACAAGTGACACCCAATCACCTGACCACATTCGAAATCTGTGAATTCCGCGGAGCGCCCAATTCTGCTCTCTCATGATGTCTAATGACTACTGAGGTTGCTGATATGGAGTACCTGGCAGCAGGTGGCAGCACAATGCACCTAATAGGAAAAACTTATGTTTTTGGGGGTGTCCGGATACTTTTAATCACATAGTGTAGCTGCTTGTGAAATCCTGCTCTGAGGGCTGGAATGTTACTGAAACAGCACAATGCAAGACGGCAGTTCATCACTGATACCGAAGCTGAAATCCATTTCACACCAGCCGACAGTCCAATGTGTGCCAACCAGCTTTGTGTTACATCTATCTGCTTCATTTTCTAGATGCTGATCTACTAGCTGCTGCTAGACCTGATGATTCCCAGATCTGAGCTAGAGCCACCTCCAGGGTGACTTTTTCTGGTCGCATTTCTGAGAGGTCTTGGATTTAGGGCTTGTGTGTCATAGGTCTGAGCAGACACTGGAGCAGCCAGCTGTTCAACACACTTGTGCCTGCTGCCTGCCAATATCTGTCAGGCTCATGTCTAAAAGACCGTCACTAGCTGCTCCCACTTCGCTGAAGCTGTGCTCCTGCTTGGAGCCCACACATGGCTGTGGCCGAACATGCTGCCTTCAGCTATACTGAGGTATCCACTGCTACCTGGGGCTCAGTGCATGCCATCAAATCACTGCCATCAAATCACTGTATGAGCATCTTGCTCAATAAATAATGTATTTGCTAATTGAGCTCTGGTGATTTCGTGACCACTAAGTTGCTGGTACTATAAAAACCCATGGACTACATGTGCCATTGTGGGTTAGACATGACCATCCTGGCAATTCATGGTGTCCTCACCCTTGACATTATTACAGCTCTATCAGGAAGAAATATGTTCCAATGTGTTTCACTAATCTGTTTTCCTTCTTTATTTTCCCAGTTTAAGGAGCTGAATGTTCCTCTAGGACTGTTGATGATACTTTTGGTGACATAGAATCACCTTCCCTGACTGCTCTTTCAATCCTAAGTTTTCCACTAAGATTATGAAGACAAATGGAAGTGGTTAATACTGGGATGTGTACACGTTTTATTGAAATGAGGTCAAAGTCTATGACCCTAGACAAAGTGGTAAATTGTACTCACTGATTTGTTCTATAATTTCGCTCATGACTTGCAAATGATCCATTGTTCTGCATATACATTCAAACCAAACTTGTTCATTTCATTGACAGAAAGAAACAAGGGTGTTTTTACATGGTTGGCAATAATGTTAGAGAATATCTTGTGCATTGCTGAGAAAAAACTGACAGGTCAAAGTTTTTTTGTCTCTTTCCTTGGGAAGTAGAACATTTACAGTGGTGGTACAGTTTGTGGGAACTGTCTTTCTCAACAGGCATTTTGTAGATAACTTTTCCCAAATTCCTTTTTATTATTTTCCCTCCAACTTTAAGGATTTCTGTTGAAATGTGCTAGGTACATTGAGTTCAAACTGAAGAAAAGATGTGCTGTACTACGTACATACATGCATACATTAATCCTTTTTCCATAGATCATGAATACAACATTTCATAATGATGTGGAACATGTCACTTTAACATAAGTTTTCTTTACACAAAACAATTAATTAATTAATTAATTTTTTTACAGTTACTACTTCATATCTAAGAATTCATCTATTGAGTAAAAAGAGTTGTCATACAGATTTTTTTAAATTTGCTTTTAAATGTTGATTGGCTATCTGTCAGACTTTTGATACTATTTGGCAAATGACCAAAGATTTTTGTGGCAGCATAATTCACCCCTTTCTGTGCCAAAGTGAGATTTAGTCCAGAATACTGAATATCATCTTTTCTTCTAGTGTTGTAGCTGTGCACTTCGCTGTTATTTTTGAACTGAAATGGGTTATTAATGACAAATTTCATAAGTGAATATGTGTATTGCGAAGATACTGTGAATATCCTGAGTTCCTTAAATAAATGTCTGCTAGGTGATCTTGGGTGGGCTCCAGCTATTATTCTGATTACACACTTTTGTGCAATGAATACTTTCTCTCTTAATGACGGATTGCCCCAAAATATGATACCATATAAAAGCAGTGAATGAAAATAGGCATAGTAGGCTAATTTACTGATATGTTTTATCACCAAAATTGCAATAACCCTAATAGCATAAGTAGCTGAACCTAACCATTTCAGCAAATCATCTATGTGTTTCTTCCAATTCAATTTCTCATCAATGCACACACCCAGAAATTTTGAGTATTCTGCCTTAGCAACAGACTTCCATTCATAGTCTATATTTATCAATGGTGTTATGCCATTTACCATTTACTGTACAGAATTGTATAAACTGTGTTTTCTCAAAATTTAGTGAGAGTCCATTTGCAGAGAACCACTTAATAATTTTCTGAAAAACTTTATTTGCAATTTCCTCAGCTGATGCTTGCTTCTTGGGTGTGATTACTATACTTGTATCATGAGCAAAAAGAACTAGCTTTGCATCTTCATCAATATAGAGTGGCAAGTCATTAATATACACGGTGTCCCATTTATCTTGACCACCCTAAATAACTGTTTGTCCAGATGCAAATTACAAAATGTTTCAAGCAAATGTTCTTTAGCCAACAGAGGGACATCAATCAGTATGATTGCCTTCATTGTAGCTTTGTTTTTTTACAAAGATATGAACAGTGGTATGACTTTTTTAAATGGCACCCTGTATTTTTTATTTGGTCATTCATTTCGTCTCCTAAGTACATGGTACTCGGTCAGGGCTCAGCGGAAGAAATTAATTTTCCAGAGATTTCATAAGTGTTAACTGCAAAATCTCTCACTGATGACGTAATGTGATACATTTGCTTGCCCAAGACATCAATAAACAAGTAACAAGATTATGAGAGTTGATTTGTTTGCTTGAGTGATTCTTGAGTATAGTAGATGGCAGTGCAGCTGTAGCGAGTTCTACATCAACATGTCCATCTACATCTATACTCTGCAAATCACCATGAGGTGAATAGCAGAGGGTATGTCCCATTTTACTGGTTATTACGGTTCCTTCCTGTTCCATTCATGTATGGAGAGTGGCAAGAATGATTGTTTGAATGCCTCTGTATGTGCAGTAATTATTCTAATCTTATCCTCACAATCCCTATGTGAGTGATATGTAGGGGGCTGTAGTATATCCCTAGAGTAATCACTTAAAGCTGGTTCTTGAAACTTTGTTAATAGACTTTCTTGGGATAGTTTACATCTGTCTTTAAGAATCTGCCGTTTCAGTTCTTTCAGTATCTCTGTGACACTCTCTCACAGATTAAATAAACCTGTGACTGTTTGTGCTGCCCTTCTCTGTATACATTCAATATAATCTCTTATATCTCTCTGGTACAGGTCCAACACACTTGTGATATGTCATACCCAGCTGAAGCCACTCATTGACTGACTATATCCAATAGAGCTACCGAATGGTGGGAATATTGATTGCTACATCTCACCTCAAGTTTGAAATAGCCCCAGAAATTTTCTATGGGATTAAAATCAGGTGGTTTAGCAGGCCAGCCAAGGTGTTATTGGGTACATGAATGTTCATCAAACCAGGAACATATGCTTGCAACCTTGTGAATATGACTTATTATCTTGGAAGATGCGAATGTCCATTGCATACTCATAATGAAGACGTAGAAGAAAGAACAATACTTGGTCACCGAGAATGTTGAAATAAATGTTCTTGTTCATGTTCATGGTAACTAGACTGGTAGGACCCAAGCCCTGGTATGAAATACACTCCCAAAGTATAACGGAAACACCTACAGCATGAACCAGACCCTCCATATACTGTGAATTAAACACCTCATTTAGCCAGGGGCACTGAGAACCTTGCTTAATTTGAAAAGAGGCAAAGTTGTTTCTGTCATACTACACCACCACATGTGTCCATTCAGCTACTGTACAGCTTTTGTGTTGTTTGGCACTCAGAAGATGCATAGCTTTCAGACACATTTACACTGAGTTTGAAACATGTTTTGCAACATTGTCTGGAGCTATTGCTGGAGTATCAATGTTGCAAACACAAGAACAGTTATCCATGCCTGTGTCGGTACCAATCAAAGGAAACATTGTTTCCGACCTGCTTCCGTTAAATGACACTCTATAGTGCTGGTGTCATTTATGTTGTGACATGTTTCATGTAGCAGAGTGTAGTAATTGTATTTCCTAATAATGGAGTGAACAAGACAACAGATATTTGAATGTATCACATTCTGTGACGCAGAGGTGGGCCTCTGGAATGTGTAAAGTGCAGACTATAAAAATTCCATGTTAAAGCATTCAGGAAATCACTGCTATGTTTAACTTTATCAACTGTGATGTAAAAAAGAATTTAGGTCTCTGCTAACACAGTTAAGACAAGAAAAGTGAAAGATAGAAGACAGTACATAGTCTGACCACTGGTGCAGAATCACTGGACAATCTGAAGTGGTTCACATATCAATACTTACATTTCCTAGGTACTTCATAAACCACAGGAACAGTCTGAGATATGGCTGGACTTGAAATATGGAATAAAGAAGCAAGGCCTTAAACAGAATCTCCTGTTGCAAAAAAAACTAAAGAGTAAAAGCAATTCTTTGCCGCAAAGGGAATGATTTTCTGAAATTCATGTCTTTCTTTGAAATAAATGGCTGTCATAACTTTTAGAATTTCAGTCAGACAGTGACATGCTAATGAAGTGAAGAAAAGCATCAGCTCTTCCAAATTGAACTCATGCAGTATGTAACTCATACCGTATCTTCTACAGTACACTCTAAGACAAAAAATTCGACACACCCCAAAGTAAATATCTGAAAGGGCTGGAAATCAGTAAATGTGGTGCACATGTACAGACAAACAAATTGTGCAATTTCAGAAAAACTGGACAATTTATTTAAGAGCAAAGAGCTTCACAGATTGAGCAAGTCAATAACACACTGGTCCAACCGTGGCCCTCACACAAGCCGTTATTAGGCTTGGCGCCAACTGACAGATTTGTGGAATCTCCCCCTGAGGCATGTCATACCGAATTCTGTCCAACTGGCACATTATATAGTCAAAATCCTGGGCTGGTTTGCATGCTCTATCCATGATGCTCCAATGTTCTCAACTGGGAAGAGATCTAGTAACCTTGCTAGTCAAATTAGGGTTTGGCAAACACCAAGATAAGCAATAGAAACCCTTACCACATTTGATGGGTTTTACCTTGCTGAAATGTAAGCCCAGCAAGGCTTCCCATGGAAAGCAACAAAATGAGGTATAGAATATCCTCGACATGCCTCTCTGCTGTAAGGGTACTGTGGATGACTAACAGAGGGGTCATGCTATGAAATGAAGCACCCCAGACCATCACTTCTTGTTGTCAGGCCACATGGTGGGTGACAGTCAGGTTGGTATCCCACTGCTATCCGGGCCATCTCCACATACATCTCTGCTGGTCATCGGAGCTCAGTTCGAAGTGGAACTCATCACTGAAAACAGTTCTATCCAGTCAATAAGATTCCAGGTTAAATATACCCAAAACTACTGCACACAAGCTTGTTGGTGTACAGAGGTCAATGGCAGTTGGTGCAAGGTGTAATGGGATACCCTTTTCTAACATTACCTTTTTTTAGAGAAGCAGCGGATACTAGGATTTATCCTCAATCTGATATATGTGAACATTCTCGTCTGTTTCACTGAAAGAATTTTATTCGATTTTATATACAATGTATTATATTTCAGACTAAAATGCATGAAAAGAAATTAATTCTTTACACTCTGTATGTACAGCTAAAATTACTCTTCTTTTGGAAATACTTGAAATTACAAAATATCTGGCATACTTAAAATTCATAGTATTATTTACACAATTTAACATTAATTATTAAATTTATTTCTGGATTAATTTATAAAATAATGTTATATGTTGGCGATGATTCTTCTTTCGTCAAGCAAGGTTGTAAACTCTTTGGAATAGTGTGAGTACCATAGAAAGTAAGTTGTATGTGGGCGTGCCTCTGATGGTGACAGTCATATCTACATAATCGACACTAACAATGTAACTTGGAATATTAAGTGGAAATTGTAAAAACAGTGTTATACTGAAAAATGTGACAAAGAATAAAATTCAAGAGTAATACAGGCAAATTTTCCTTAGTTGTTTAGTCATCAGGAACCCACAACATTATAAATCAAAATTTCACCCACAAGAATGTACCCCTCGATGCAAGAACTGGAGCCAACAACAAGACAAACTGAAGATAAGGAAAAAGTTTTTCTTTTATATATCTTACGCCTCTCGAAGATTTTGAAACTAATCAAGACACTAAGAAAAATTTAATGGTGGTGTGTGGGAGGGTAAGATTACAAGTAGGGGCATCAGCCTTGATCTGTTGACTGATAACCAACTTTTGTCTGTTACAGAAAAAAAGAGGGATTTGTATCATTTGCAGTTTATATATTAATGAAGTCCCAATCACGCGACGAAAGAAGACCCGAGAGCTGCCCTACAAGGTCGGATCAACAGTAATGATATAATGTCAACAATGACGGATCAGACGAATTGAAAGAGGACTTTACAACTATGATGAAGGGCATCAATAAGAAAAAGGTAAGCACAGACCATCTGTGAAATTATTTTTTTTTGGACTTGTGTGATTGCTAGGGAAATGAACAGAGATGAGGGTAGCAGTGATGATGTGAAAATGTAGGACGTAGCCTAGACATGTTTGAACCAAGTGAAAGTGTAGTCAGCAAAGAAACAGTTAAAACTGATGTTATGCAGTTGATTTTGACAGAACTGTGTGCAGTTAATGATCAGGTAATGTTCATATGTGAACACTTTTTAATTCCACCTAACATAAATCCCGTATAATTGACTTTGAAAAGCTACTAAGGAAAACATATTTCATGTGATGTGAAGAAGGTATTGAACAGCATATTCAGTACACAACACAATGTTTCAGGATTTGATGTGATTGCTAGACAGGAAGTTACCTATCCACTGGAGTGTGTGATAAGAACTCTAAAGAGGAAACTGAAAGATATGGACGGATCCACTCTCCACTCTGCTGTATGGCCGTACCCAACTGGACCGGTCAACTTACAAGATATCATGGGTGCTGGGTAACATACTCCAGCATCTGTCGACTGGATCTGTGTTGTGGCTTATATTTGTGAATTGTTAGCCAAGACGACTAAAAACAGTGTTATTCAGCATAAATGCATGTATTTTTCAAGTAGGGGGATTGACTTTCCAGTGTATTATGTAACTTTAAATCACTATGTATATTTTTTTATCAATTGTATATGAATCTTCTAGGTCTTTGTGTATGTAGGTTACTTTGTGAGGACAATTAGCAAATAGTGTGGAAGGCATCTACCAGTATAAACAATATAACAAGATGTATACACGTCTGCTTTGCAAATACTGATTTTGGTTCTCAAACTACTGGGTTTTGTCATCATTCATAGCTATTTATGACTATTTTTACCTGGCTTTATCCTGAGTATTGCAATATTGTTTCTGACTGGAACTTGAGTTGTGGACAAACTCATGCTTTGCTCTGTTTTGGATGCCCCCAGTCATTGCGACTGTGTGTGTGTACTCAAGGAGAGTGTACAACCATTGATTGAGGCTAGACGCTTCTTACATTTACTCTTTGCATATACTTGAACTTATTGATATGATTATGAACTTTATTCGTTTTGTTGTGTTGAAACACTTTTTGGTAGTTTGTACCCGGTGTGGTCTGGATTCTCGTCGATCTCCACATTGTAAAATTAGGCCCTAATATTTTTCCATTGTTTTGTCCTTTCATGAGTCAACATATCAACATATCCTTGAATACTATGGTATATGTGGCTGATTGATTCCTCCTCATGACTGAATATATTCTTCTGGTCTGTACCTGTTGTCGTGAGTTTTTCGAGTCCGCTCACTTGTCGTACACTTAGGCTCTGACATTTTTTCTCTTCTCTTTTGAAGATTTTGAAGGTTTAATTGCATGGATGTTGATATAAAATTCATAATTATAGTAATTTACATTGTCTCTATTTATTTCTATAGTTTAGTAGTGTAATGTTGTAGTTTTGACTTTGTATTATTTGTATTGTGACAGTATGTTACACAAATCTGAAAACCATATTCTGATATATGTATAGATTATGACTTGTGTAGTAGATAATTTTCTCAAGTTTTCTGTAATATGTTATGTATCAGATACTTCTATACATCCATCTGCTATCCTGGGCATCATTTTGTACAGTGTTTGGCAGACCTTGTAGTCTGTCACAAAATATTGTAAACACCCTGTTTCCAAATTTTGTGAGGGGGATATTGTAATGGGATACCCTTTTCTAACACAACCTTTTTCTATAGAAGTAACCGATACCATGATTAATCGCAAATCTGGTATGGGCGAACATTCTCGACAGTTTCACTGAAAAAATTTCATTTGATTTAGTATACAATGTACTATATTTCAGACTAAAATGTATAAAAATAAATTAATTTGTTATACTCAATATGTACAGCTAAAATTACTCTTCTTTTGGAAATATTTGCAATTACGAAATATTTGGCATACTTAAAATTTATAGCATTATTTACACAATCTAACGCTAATTATTAAATTTATTTCTGTATTCATTTATAAAATACTGTTATATGTTGGTGATGATTCTTCTTTTGTCGAGGAAGCTTGTACACCCTTTGGAATATCGTGAGTAGAGCAGAATGTAAGTTGTAGTGGGCATGCTTCTGATAGAGACAGACGTATTTATATGATCGACACTAACAATGTAATTTGGAATATTAAGTGGAAATTGTAAAAACCAAGTGATATTGGAAAATGTGACAAAGAATAAAATTCAAGAATAATACAGCCAAATCTTCATCAGTTATTTAGTCATCAGGAACCCACAACGTTATAAATCACAATTTCACCCGCAAGAGTGTACCCCTAGATGTAAGAACTCGAGCCAACAACAAGACAAAATGAAGATAAGTAAAAAGTATTACTTTGTATATCTTACACCTCTTGAAGCTTTTGAAACTAATAAAGACACTAAGAAAAATTTAATAGTGATGTGTAGGAGGGTAAGATTACAAAGGGGCGCCATGAACTCAGTCTCCACTTTCTGCAAGCCACTTATTAATGGTCCCTACATTCACTGAAGCATCAGTTGTATGTCAGAAGCATCAGTTGTATGTCAGATCAATGATGATGATGAATCCAGGGTTCTGAATGCCTCTCTGACAATTGCATGGGCCTCTTTGTTCTGTCATCTCTCTATGTCGACCGCTTCTTTCTTGATGCTGTGTTCGGCCATGGTTCACTCATTCCTGCCAACATTGTCAAATAGTAGCATCACCCCTATTCAAATATCGAATGATTTGCTGACTACTCCAACCAGCTTCTTTGAGCCCAACTACACATTCTTTCTCCAGTGCTGACATCTGCATATATTGTCTACATGCCCTCTGCGAGACATAGTTACTGTCCAACTAAGTACACCAAATGAAATTTGCAAAGAATTTATGTCCCTTGTTTACTGTCCTTGCCAGCTACATGGTGAAATTGCACTGCAGCATCACACATTCATCCACTAGCTGCCAAAGTTTAGAGTATTGCATTTCCTGTTGAGATCTGTATGAATATCAATTTGTAACCAATTTGCATAACTCCTTTGTGTTTCACCTTTGTCTTTGTCTATTGATATCTTCAAGTATTATTAATGCACTAGCAGGTATCATTACGTCATATTCTTTGCTCGCCATAGCACAACATATGCTGGTATCTAAAGTGAAATATTTGCGACAAACTTTGGCATAGTAGACAATGAAAAAACACATACTGAACTGTTTGTTGCAAGTATGGACATGGATCCAAATAATTTACATAGCTGCAAACATGTGGCTAACTTCATCAGTAACACTATTAGGAATAGAAACATGTTTTTAATGTTGGCGTAAATCTGGCCTTGTGTGTTGCTGTGATTAATGGCCTTCTGCAAGGTACCAAACTTCAAATATCGACTGCATTCAGTTCCTTTCACAATGTTTGGAAACTGGTTGAGATGGACCTACCCTCACTGACAGGAGCAATTCCTATCAGATTTGAAACATATTATCATTGACAATGTGTGACGCTTGTCTTGGTCCCTGAGGGTCAAGACCTTATTATAACTATTGTTCTTACATGCTATTACATGGCTATGGGAAATCATTTCTTGTTGGGATATTGGATGGTCTTGGTTGATACTCTAACAAATCGGACATCATCATTCATGGTGTTGTCTTAGCCACATCAAAACATGATGCATCTTTTATGCCACTCTGTTGTATCTCCATGTTAGGCCATCATACTGTGCTTATTCCATACAGCTGACTGGTACACGTGCATCACTTCACTGTCATAACTTAAATCAGTGGTGGAGGGCCACATGACTGCCTGGTACTAGTTCTACAGTACCAAAAGCACTTCACAGTGAGCAGTGTGATCTTTTAAGAGAGTGACTAATATTTTGTTTGGTGAACTTAATTCACCATTGCGGGATCTAAAAAGAACAGTTTGTTAATGTACTGGGTCCTATTCAGAACTAGGAACACACTGTGTTCTGTGGAATTTGATGCAGTGTACCCACATATGGCCAGTTTACATGTAATGAGGTTGTCGGGTTCAACTAAACTGGTGGCTGTCCGACCTTTGCTTAACATGATTCAGAAGAATGAAGACCTTCAGTTGAGCAACAATAACTTTATTGCGAGCGCGTATCTGACGATGCCCGGCATGCATGGACCGACTGGAGTTACAAAATTTGCTTCAGGCCTCTACAGAAGGATCCTTAATCCTCGGAAAACTTTCGTAGTTAGGAGATAAAACAGTACTCGTCCACACAAGCCAGGAGGCACGGAACTACTTCTAACTCAAAAAACAAGGAATAATAATAATAAACAGAACATATATAAAAGCTAGAAAACACAGCGCCTCTAGAGGCTGGGCGCGGAACTACACAAACGTCATGTGCAGTAATTACGACCGCACAGCACTGCACTGACACACGCGCACAGCACACACACACACACACACACACACACACACACACACACACACACACACACACACCGGCGAGCTTGAATTAGCGCGCGGCAGTGTCGCTATACCACGCTACATCAGCCCCCCGGGCGAAAGCGGAGCGTCGGCGTCGAGATACCGCGCCGGAAAGTGCACCCGACGTCCAGAACGGGTCGTCCTCGTCGGAGGAGGAGGAACAGCGTCAGGAGGCGGATGTTGTGCTGCGTTGGACGGCGGATGTTGAAGAGCCGGCACCAGAGATGTGGTGTCAGTGTCTGGAACAGCAGTAGGTGGATGCCTACGACAAGGTGCCGCTAATGGGGTGTCAGGAAAAACATATGCAGGCTTAACCCGATTCAACGCAACAGTTGTGGTTTAGCCTTTCACTAGAATATCCATCGTGTGGGCACTGCGCCATAGCACTTCATATGGACCAGAATAAGGAGCTTGTAGAGGCGGTTTAATGCCCTCAGTGCGGAGCATGATGTGACGACATTGTTCCAGGTCCTGGTGCACGAAAGTGGGCAGCTTGCCATGACGTGTGGCTTTCGGAGGGCGAATCTTTGATACATGGCCCCTCAAGCTTCGCAAGAAATCCGGCTGGCCAGTAGCAACTGTCTCTGTGGCATCAGCGTCTACAAAGTCACCAGGAAGGCGCAGTGTTTCTCCATAAACCAGTTCTGCCGCTGACGAGCCCAGGTCTGGTTTGAAAGTCGTCCGTAAGCCTAACAAGACCACTGGTGGTGCAGTTGTCCAGGTTTCTTCGTGGCACATCAGCGCGGCCTTCAAACAACGGTGCCAGTGTTCGATCATTCTGTTGCTTGCTGGGTGATAACTTGTGGTCTTATGGTGGGTGTAACCACAGAACTTGGCCAGCTGTGTGAACAGATCTGATTCAAATTGCCATCCGCGGTCAGTGGTAATATGTAGTGGGCACCCAAATCTTGTCAACCAAGTCATTGCAAAAGTGGAAGCTAATGTGTCTGCTGTGATATTATCCACCGGCACTGCCTCTGGCCAATGTGTAAAACGGTTGATCATTGTAAACAGATATCTTTGTCTGTTCGAAGGTGGAAGTGGTCCGACTACATCCAAGTGAACGTGGGCAAAGCGGGTGGTGGTATCAGGAAACTTGCCGATCGGTGCGTGTACATGGCAGTTAATCTTGCAACGTTGGCACTGAGGACAAGATCAGACCCACTCGCAGCAGTCTTTTTGCATGCCCAGCCACACAAAACGTTGCGATACTAGGCGAAATGTCGGGCGTACCCCTGGATGGCACAATCCATGTACTGTATCAAAGGCTTGTCTTCTAAAAGCCGGCGTCAGAAAGGGATGAGGTCGGCCACGAGAAACGTCGCGGTATAGCTGTGTATCTTCCCCCGGAACATCAACGAGTTTCAGTTGCAATGCGGAAGCCGTATCTTTAACATAGGCAAGGAGTTCTTTGTTGTCTTTCTGCGCCTGCGCCAGTGCAGGAAAGTCTATGGTACTGGAAACACTGCTGATCTGTGATAGGCAATCCGCAACAATGTTGTCGATCCCAGAAATATGTCTGATGTCGGTAGTAAACTGGGCCATGAACTCAAGGTGATGAAATTGATGGGGGGAGCAGTTGACACTATTCTGACGGAAGGCGAATGTGAGTGGCTTGTGGTCTGTATATATCGTGAAAGTTCGCACTTCCACTTGGGGGCGGAAATATTTCACTGCTTGGTATACCGCCAGGATCTCACGGTCATATGTGCTCCATTTTCTCTGTGCAGGCGAAAGCTTGTGGGAATAATACACCAGTGGCTGCCATGCGTTGTCTGACCATTGTTGTAACGCAGCTCCAATCGCTGTCTGGCTCGCATCTACAATTGCTAATGGCACGTCGAGCCGTGGGTGTGCGAGAAGCGCCGCGTCGCCCATTCTCTTCTTTGTTGCCTCGAACGCAGAACACATGTCCTCTGTCCACTGTATCAGAGACTTGCTATTTACTTTAGGGCCTGATAATGCCGCCGTCAAAGGTTCCTGCAATTCCGCAGCGTGGGGAAGGTGTCGTTGATAAAAATTGAGCATCCCCAAAAAACGACGTAATTCTTTGATTGTAGTTGGTCGGGGTAGCTGCAATATAGCGTCCACCTTCTCGGACAGAGGAAGAGAGTCTTCAGCAGAAATCTTATGGCCAAGAAATGTCACCTCTGACTGCCCAAGAACACACTTGTCCACGTTCAAGACGACACCGTAACGCTCCAATCGCTCGAAAATCTCTCGTAGATGTTGTCGGTGTTGTTCGTGGTCAGCAGAGAACACTAACACATCGTCCAGGTAGGCGAAACAAAACGGTAGCCCCTGGAGAACCAAGTCTATAAACCTTTGCCAGGTCCGAGTGGCATTGCATAAACCGAAAGTCATAAATTTGCTTTCAAATAAACCAAAAGGCGTTATTATTGCAGTATTTGGAATGTCGTCATTGGCCACCGGAAGCTGTGTATATGCTTTAGCGCAGTTCAGAACTGTGAACACCGTGGCACCATGTAAAGCGTGATGATAATCCCTCAGTAACGGAACGGGATATCTGTCCGGCACTGTTCGTGCGTAAGTACACGGTAGTCACCGCATGGGCGCCGAGCTCCACCCTTCTTCGGAACAAGATGTAATGCGGAGGACCACGGGCTCTTAGATGGCTGCATTATGCCCTCGCGAATCATGGCGTCAAATTCGGCCTTCGCTATCTTCATTCGGTCTGGAGCGAGACACCTAGGTCGGCATGCTACTGGGGGACCGTCAGTCGTTTGAATGTGATGCACCATGTCATGTGGTATGAACCTGGCAGCACCGGGCGGCCTGGTCAACTTCGGATAGTTAAGCAGTAATTCAGTGTACTCACCCTCCGTAGCATGGACCAACTTGGCACTGTGCGTTGCGGTGTTACGACGGAAACCCGTGACTGGCAAGCCAGTGATGCTGTCTACCAAGCGTGCATTTGCGACGTCCGGCAGCAGGTGGTAGTGCGCCAGGTCAGCCCCGACGATCGCCTCCGTGACGTCAGCCACCGTAAAATTCCACTCGTATGCACGACGTAGGCCGAGATTAAGCTCCATTCTCTGTGTGTCATATATTGCGATGGAAGAATTGTTGGCAGCCATCAGACGGAAGGCAGTTGGCGGCCGGCAATGATGTATGGCTGTTCGTGGTATGATACTCAGGTCCGAGACAGTGTCAATTAAAAACTTTACGCCGGAACTCCTACCGGTAACAAACAGGCGCTTGGAGGATAACTGGCAGTCGGTCGCACCTATTGTCGATCACCGGTGGTGTTTGGGTGCGAGCATGGCGATGTGCACTTCCTTGCCTGATCGCCGAATCATCGGTGGTACCAGCACAATGGTACCTCGCCTTGCGGAGTGGTAGTACCGCCGGAAGATCTGCTTCTCGAACGCCGCCGTCTGTATAGGCTTCTTCTATTGTTGTCGTCGTCACGTGCCAGCAGCGCACTGACCTGGGCGCACAAAAGCTCAACCTTGGCCGCGAGTGAGTCGTGGTCAGCCCGTGCTGCAGACGCGGTACTGTTTGCACTGTTGTCCAACGCCGCGACTGCGCTGACCTGAGCCGGTGTGATCGTGTCCTGAATCCGGTCTGCTAGCTGTGCCACGTCATCCAGCAGCATGTCCATTTGTGAGGCGATTATGGCTTTTATTTGGGGCGGCAACCTACTGCTCCACAGCATTCTGAGCAGACTGTCTGGCACAGTAACGGTGTCGACTTTACTGCGTAGATGTCTCAGGTATTGAGAAGGCTTCCTGTCGCCAATTTCTTCCTGTGTCAGAACTTGACGTATCCGGTCCTCTTGTGACGTGGTCACCCGTCGAATCAACTCAGATTTTAGCCTGGCATAAGCTCCAGCCCCGGGCGGTGCTGTGATTATGTCTTGCAGCTCGGCTGCGTAACGTTGGTCGAGCTGGCTCACAATCAGCGCAAATTTAGTTGCTTCGACCGTTATTCCAGCGCAGCTAAAACTTGCCTCTGCCTGGGCGAACCAGAGTACCGGGTTGTCGGGCCAGAACGGCGGCAAACGGACTGCAATCCTGGAGACGGCCTGCTGTTCAGTCATTATGTGCTCGTTACTTACGTAGCTCATGCCTGCTTCTTCTTAATCACGTCGGTTTCTGCTTGGATCATGTTGGGGTCACCACTTGACGGGTTCAGCTAAACTGGTGGCTGTCCGACCTTTGTTTAACGTGATTCAGAAGAATGAAGACCTTCAGTTGAGCAACAATAACTTTATTGCGAGTGCGTATCTGACGATGCCCGGCATGCATGGACCGATCGGAGTTACAAAATTTGCTTCCGGCCTCTACAGAAGGATCCTTAATCCTCGGAAAACTTCCGTAGTTAGGAGAGAAAATAGTACTTGTCCATACAAGCCAGGAGGCACGGAACTACTTCTAACTCAAAAAACAAGGAATAATAATAATAAACAGAACGTATATAAAAGCTAGAAAACACAGCGCCTCTAGAGGCTGGGTGCGGAACCACACAAACGTCATGTGCAGTAATTACGACCGCACAGCACTGCACTGACACACGTACACAGCACACACACACACACACACACACACACACACACACACACACACGGGCGAGCTTGAATTAGCGCGCGGCAGTGTCGCTACATCATGCTACAGGGTACTTGTCTACTATTTGTTGAACATTTCCACATTTGTCGGCTCCCTAGTTCTGAACAAATAGAAATAGGCATTAGATAGAAGATTTTGGGTGGTTAATGTTTTGTTTCTAGGGATTTCCAATGTTATGGATGTCTTAATATTAATACTGTATGTAGCAGCATAATATCTGTTCGGTAGGTAGCGAATGTCATATTGCACATTTATCTCAGACTCTGTGGTGAAGCAATTACTGGAACATTGTGGGAGGTAAAGACTCCTTGTAGAAATACTTAGAACACAGAATCAAGCAATGAAAATATTATCCACTGCTGCTTCCGATAACTGATATGGAATTTGTACCATTATTAAAAAGGAATGTGCCGATAACGTGCTTTCACACAACATTTAAGCTCTACTTCTGTGTGTCATATCTACTTTTGTACTCCTGTTCAGTCTGAAACACCAAGCACATGCATGTTACTAGCAGTCCAAGACTATTACTACACGAATCTGTGCTACTGTACTTGGGGTATAGTACAGGGAGATGATGGCTGCTTAATAATTTTGTATACTGCATATCAGTTGCCATCTTGTGCTTGTTAAAACTTAATTTTGTCACTTATTCACAGCACTGTGTTCCATTTACGCACACGGGTATCTGATGTAGACACACATCCCTGAGCAGCACAAAGTACCTCCTTTCACCCTGACTGACAGCAGCTATGTGTCATGGCATGCACTACATGAGACTCCCGAGTTTTAAGGAGTGTCCTGATCCATAACCACCGAATTGCCACTCAGAACTGAAGGAGACTGGCATGAGCTAGGTCGAAGGGACTGTCCACACATACACTGCAATATTTGTAGAATGTTCCTCAAATCATTCTGACTCTATTTGGATGTGTACAGAGTGCTGAGGAAAGGAGGGGGCTGCTATAGGTGAACAAGCAGATGTATATAATTAGAAAGTAGGTTCCTGTATTGTTTGGAAGTGAGAGACAACGACAGATGAATTAGAGACCCTGTCCAGCACCCCGTCCCTCCCAATCCTACACACACACACACACACACAAGGATAATACCAGCACCAGACCCCTGTTAACAGAAAGGATGAATCACATTATGTAGTTTTCTACCTACCTGTAGTTGTCATCAATGTGTACCATAGTTCATCAGTTAAATCAGTCTTTTTCCAGGATCCAAGAGTTTAATCGTGGTGTTCATGTGTCCATGGTAATCCCTGAGCCCAACCACAGGCAGTGAACAGAAACACATGTCAGAGGTGGAGGCCAACGTGGTATATTTACTCACTGGTTGTTGCTGTCGAGAACTGAACTGGAGAGCAATCTGATGCACTGTAACCTGTCTAGCTGCTATCATAAGCTGTGATAGTTGGTGGTGAATCCTGCCATCCACACATTACACTCCATGGCTATTGGTTTTGCCAACTGTGGCTTTCATAAAATCTGGGTACTCATTGTACACTTTTGACATGGAGGCACATGAGAAGCCCAGTGCATGCAAGAGCTGACATTGTGTCCATTCTGGTTGTGCGTGTAACAATGATGGCCAGTACAAGATCTGATGACATCCCAGTAATGTGACATGCTGCACTACACCCCCTTGCTCTGGTGACAGGAATGTTCTCTCCTCAATATAACAGTCTCTCTAATACAACTGCTCAAGAGAGTGCATTCAATGCATGTTTTTAATTCACAGTGTAGTCTGTCCCAGTATGCTCTTTCACCTTCAGTGATCTAATTTACACATTATTAGGTGTTATTAGTACTGTCGAGTCCATGTGTCAACAAGCATGGATTTTAAACAAATTAGAGAGAATCTCTGATGCCATAATGAATTTTAATGAGTCTCACATTCATTTTTCATCATAACTCATAGTTTCTTGCTAGGGTGAAGGCTTTGTGCTTGACAGTGTATGGCACACAGGATGAAATGTAGTACAGTGTAAGCGATATCCCACAAGCAAATCATTTTGCTAGACAAACACGTCAAAGGATACTGTTTGATATAAAGACAGGCGAGGACTGTGCCATCCTTTCCATGAGGCTGGGACAAGCTGCACCACAGATTGTGCCCTTTCCTGGCTTCAGCTTCGTTCGTCAGTTCCCGTAATTTTCTCTTCCACTCAGTCATTATCCTTTGTGTTACCCATGCCACAATGTCCTGTAGAAAAAAATTTAAGACAACAGTAGTGTTTTTGTGTCACATTGCTTTGTCAACTACCTTGAATTCCTCAACCCCCCCCCCCCCCCCAATCCTAGAACCAAGTAGAATACCACTTCCTTCTCCTGCCTTTTTAGTATAGTCTTACATCATCTGAACTAATTTATCCACTGGACATATATGTTAATGCAAATCTGAGCAGAAAATGGATTCTAACTATGAAAATAAAAAGAAGTGCCGAGGGTGGGGGAACAGGACTGACATACAGTGCACTGCTTTCAAAGGAGATACATCTCCAGCCAATAGACAGGTCACCAACAACAATGTAACAAACCCCAGTCCAAAATACACTGCATATAAATCTGGGGCAAGGATACTCGTGCTTAGTGATGCACATCTACATGTCTCATCCCCCTGCTAGCCAGAATCTGCTAAAGGAAAAATGTCCTCCATCACCAGAATTCAAACCCCTTCCTCAAAGTTGCGCAGCAGCACACTGTCAATAGTATGTGTTCGAGATGTTGGCTACAGTGGAGAGCTGAATACATTATCTTCTGAAAAAGTTTTTATGATAAAAGTGCAAAAAATGGTTAGTAATTATGAAACTCTGTGGGATCACCTTTTCTATAGTGATGATTAAGTATGATGTATTTAAATTTGTGCTTCAAAATTTCATTGAATAAATGGAACATTAGATCTAGCAGTGTCACAACCATTCAGCGTGTTTTACTATCTCTGTTAGAAATTGATTTTGCAGCTTAGTATGTCATTGGAGAATCACAGTATTTTCATTATTATAAAGTTTATGCCTTCTACTAGTTCTTAAAAGTTTGGGAAATCTTGTTAGTTTCAGAAAATTTTGACTCCTGATCAATTTCCTTGTGTTCAAAAAGTGAATATTAAAAACATGTGCTACAAATTCTCATTGGAAGAAATACAGTGATCTTATATGGATGCTTTATCTCTCTTTTAACAATATTTCATGTATTTGGTTTTGTAGACTTAGCTGATATTTTCAGATGTTATGCAGGTATTCTTGGCCTTTGTTTTGTTTCTTTGTAATTTTACCTCTGCCATAAATCAATATATATTTGTAATGCACATACTAATCTCATGCTGTTTCTTTTTACCGGATTGTATTTTCTTCTTTCCTGCCAGTGATCTAAAACTATTGTCTTAGACAAGGTCACCTAAGAACTGTATGAAGAGATGACAGAATTTTATCTTTTGTAACCTCAGTGCCCATCTGACAGTCATTCAGCAAAAATGTAGTGCACAAAGGTAATCCATCATTAGCAGCTGTTTCTCTCCACTGGTTTCTACTGTTGATCCATAATTTTATACCTTAAAAAAAGGATAAATGTCAAGTTATATCACGGATTGGGGTCCATGTTAAATTGTAGGTGCCCTGTTACCAGCTTGGTACATCATTTCAGAGGTCACACGAAGGCAAAGACATACTACCTTCAATAGAAGCATTCCTATTAAAGCACCAAAATTTTCACGCCAATCTTCAGGTCGAGGACCACTTTAGTTTACTAAATTGTGTGTGGGTGAGAGGAACATTCTCCTATGAAATCTTTCAAACCAGAAGCTCTAAGTAACTTAAATGACACATCTTGGATTGAATACTTTTTTTTTTTCATTGCATCATACAACCTATTTCACCTTGTAATGCCAACCTTACTTAAAAATTGTTCTAAAACACTTTCAACTATCTTGGATGACAATGGACATCCAGCAGCATTCGACAAATAATTACATTTTTGTATGATTTTGCAATGTACTTACAAGCGAACCTCCCCATCGCACCCCCCTCAGAATTAATTATAAGTTGGTACAGTGGATAGGCCTTGAAAAACTGAACTCAGATCAATCGAGAAAACAGGAAGAAGTTGTGTGGGACTATGAAAAAATAAGCAAAATATACAAACTGAGTAGTCCATGTGTAAGATAGGCAACATTTAGGTGAGTGTAAACTCGTGAGCACTGTGGTCCCGTGGTTAGCGTGTGCAGCTGCCGAACGATAGGTCCTTAGTTCAAGCCTTCCCTCGGGAGAAAATTTTAATTTTTTATTTTCAGACAATTATCAAAGTTCAGGCACTCACATATAATCAACTTCGCTCTCCAAAATTCCAGGACATGTTCAGATTTGCTTGGACATATGCAGGATTTGACGGTCTACACACGGAAAAATTTGAAAACGTTAAAAACGTATATTTTGACAGAGCACAGACAAAACTGTGCAACTGTAAAACTGTTGCATTCATTTGTTGCAGTTTATGTGACGAACTCTTATGTTTTCACACTTTTTGGGAGTGATTACCACATCCACAAGAAAATCTAAATTGGGCAAGATAGAAGAATCTTTTTACCCATTCACCAAGTGTACAAGTTAGAAGGGTCGACAACATATTCCTGTCATGTGACGCACATGCCGTCACCAGTGTCCTATAGAATATATCAGACGTGTTTTCCTGTGGAGGAATCGGTTGACCTATGACCTTGCGATCAAATGTTTTCACTTTCCATTGGACAGGCACGTCCTTTCGGCTACTAATCGCACGGTTTGCGGTGCGGTCGCAAAACACAGACACTAAACTTATTACACTGAACAGAGACGTCCATGAACGAACGGACAGATCATAACTTTGCAAAAATAAAGAAAGGAAACTTTTCACTCTAGGGAAGACTTGAACCAAGAACCTTTCGTTCGGCAGTTGCTCACGCTAACCACGGGACCACGGCGCTCCTGAACTCAGACTCTCCTAGATGTTGCCTATCTGGCACATGGATTACTCAGTTTGTATATTTTGCTTAGTTTTTTCATAGTTCCACACAACTTCTTCCTGTTTTCTCGATTGATCTGTGTTCAGTTTTTCAAGGCCCATCCACTGTGCCAACTTATAACTAAATCTGAGGGGGGTGTGATGGGGAGGTTCCCTTGTTAGTATAATGGCATGTATTCTCCCTTTTCATCTAGGCCTTGTAGGGTGTGATTCCCTTGTAGTGCATACATTTGTACGAGGGGCGTTTGAAAAGTCCGTGCAAAAATAAAAACTACTTACTTATGTGTTTGGAGTAAACCTTTTTTATTTTTCAACATAGTCTCCTTTTAGACTTATACACTTCATCCAACACTGAGCTAATTTGTTGATCCCTTACAAATAATAGGAATCGTCCAAGTCTGCAAAATAGCTATTAGTTGCTGCAATCACCTCCTTGTTTGAATAAAATCTTTGTCCCACCAGCCATTTTCTTCAAATTGGGGAACAAATAGTAGTCCGAGGCAGCCAAGTGTGGAGAATAGGGGGGATGTGAAATGAGTTGGAAACCTATTTCCAATAATTTTGTGACCACAACTACTGAGGTGTGTGCTGGTGCATTGTCGTGATGGAAAAAGACTTTTTTGCAGTCCGATTGCCAGCGTTTTTCTTGCAGCTTGGTTTTCAGACAGTCCAATAATGATGAATAATATGCACCTGTAATAGTTTTACCCTTTTCCAGATAGCCAATGAGGATTATTCCTTGCAAATCACAAAAGACAGTCATCATAACCTTTCTGGACGAAGGAATGGTCTTCGCCTTTTCTGGTGCAGATTCTCCATTGGGTTAGATTGTTGTTTGGTCTCAGAAGAATAGTAATGTATCCATGTTTCATCCACAGTGACGAAACGACGCTTAAAGTCCTGCGGATTCTTCCTGAACAGCTGCAAACCATCCGTACAACACTTCACATGATTCCATTTTTGGTCATGCGTGTTGCGGATAACTTTCTCATGTCCAAATGTTTATGCAAAATAATATGTACCCATTCATTCGAGATGCCCACAGCACTAGCAATCTCATGCATCTTAACTCTCCTGTCATCCATCATCCATCACAAATCATGGATTTTATCAATGATTTCTGGAGTCGTAACCTCCACAGGGCGTCTCTGACGTTCAACATCACTTGCGCCAAATGGCCACTCCGAAAATTTTGAAACCACCTATAAACTGTTGTAATCGAAGGTGCAGAGTCACCGTAAAGCTTATCAAGCTTCTCTTTAGTCTCCCGAGGCATTATGCCTTTCATAAAGTAATGTTTAATCACCACATAAAATTCTTTTTTGTCAATTTTTTGAACTCGACTTTCTTGATGCACAGGAATGTCACACACAAAGCAATAGACCAATATGGGCTGAAACTTGGTGTGTGTGCTTTCCAAAGATGCTACTAACTAAACATGACGCCAATACGTGCCGGTGGTGCCATCTCTTGGACTTTGCACAGACTTTTCAAACGCCCCTTGTATGTGCACTGCAAATGACATAGCACACGACAATGGATATCCAGCAGCTTTCAACACAGAATTACATTTTTGTATGGTTTTGCAATGCACGTAGTATAATGCAATGTATTCTCCTTCTTCATCTAGGCCTTGTAGGGTGCGATTTCCTTTTAGTGCAAACATTTTTATGTGCAATGTGTTACAAGTGTGAGCGTAACTGGATATAAACGATATTGCGATATCTGCATTGCCACTGAATTGGAAATTGTCTGACACTTGCAGAAGTTTTGTCTTCACTTTCATGTCTACATCTTCCTCAGACTCCACTGAACAACTGATAGACACAATAACTCTTGAGATGTGTTCACAACATTGCTTCCATTGCAATGACTCTTTTTGGGTCTACATGGAATTCTCTCAGAAATTCATCTAGCACAGTAACTACACAGTTGTAGGTACGAGCTCAAGAAAATTTCTAACATGCTAGTGTTTTGAATTGTCTATTGATGTTATCATCAATCCAATGGAGTATGACTCCAAAAAAACTCCTTTTGCAGCTTGACCAGATGTTGACAGTTTTACATGTATACTCTATGCCCTGCAATAGTAATTTTATTCCTGATGAAAATAGCACTTTGGTAAAAAATGAGTCTTCAGGAGCATTAATTGGGGTCATGGAATGGATGAAAAACTTAACAAATTCACTATCAAGTGTGTTGTGACTTGAACACACAACACAACCAAGAATGTCAGTATAACTTTATTACACTGTGGCCTGTACGCCAATCACTATAACATACACTGACCACAATAAAGATAAGGCTAATGTATGTGAGCAGTAGTAACACGGTCACTGAGCAGGAGCATAGCACATTTTATAGGAAGTTCACAGTGCTGGTCTTTTGTGGTGCAATCTTGCGGATGACAACACACTGCCAATGCACGCGACTTTCAAGTGCGTGTGCATTACTTCAAAACATATCTTGTAAAACATACATAAACAATTCATCATTTTTCTGTGACTGACAGTTTCAAGTCTTCTTTGTACTTTTTTCATTTACTTAGGGCAAAAATGATTTTCTTCAACAGCCTGTAACTAATGCTTTCATTTTAAGTTCCTCAAAATGTTCTATGTTTAATTAGTACCTCCCTTAATTCAAATAGCACCAGGACAGCAATTCCAAACAGTAGTCACAATACATTTTTTGTTCAAACTTTTCAGTTTGTAGCCTGTAAATCTCACTGTGAAGTTGGGTCATTTTTACATAAGCTTCTTGATATCACTGTTTTTGGAGAACTCACATTTAAAGTATACCAGTGTTGACTATTATGAACCAAAAGTCACTCATTTTTTAGTACTACATATGTAAGACAATTGCTTAGTTGTGTGAAGCGGATCCACATCCATTAGCTTCAGCAGTCTTCATACAACTGAGAAAAGTATTGTAAATTAGCCTCTACTGACTGCATTCTTATCTTTGCCTAGCTACACCCAGTGCTTCTGCATGTTGACTGATGACAGGAGAGGAGGAAATACTGCCAAATGCAGAGGTCAGTTGAACTGGGCTATGTACTAACATTAATCTACATTACATTTGTTATACTGTCATTCAAATAAAACGGAATACCCTGAAGGTTGTTTTGAACACCATGGTGTGTTATTAGGAATGGTCCTCTTGAAGGTAGTACTCCTATGACCTCTGAACTGACTGACACAGCCAGTTATAAAGAGAATTGCAGTTTGTGTTCACTGAACCATGGAGCAAGCTAGCATTTTTCACATTACCAAATACTGCCAAGAAGTGAAAGAAGTGATATGTGGCAAAAAATCCTGGGGGCGACTAGGGATCAAACTCGTAATGTTTCAGTTTGAAGGCTGGCACTTACCTGTTCAGTCAGTATTACTTCAATGTAGAGCACTAATTAATTATTTATCAAACATAACATTTATTGAACCACAGTAACATACATTGCTTAAAATACAGGAAAGATAGTGCAGCATGGAAACCCATAACAGAAAAAAAGCATTCACACTAGCTTCTGAGCACTAGTTCCTTTTCTAGCAAACGTACACATCATTTGTTGAATGTTTCATGATACATGATCAAGCAGTTTGAAAAATTAAGGGCAGATAGATGCCTTCTACTGCAGGGTAACTATCACTAACAATGATATGATTTTTATTATTAGAATTTCAGCACTTAGAAGTTGCAGGGGAGACTAAAGAAGCAGCTGACATCGTTTTCTGCATGTAAAAAAGATTAAATGAATACAATCCTACTGTGTCAGCCGACAGCTCTACTGTGTTGAATGATTCTGACATTAATGTTACAAACAAATTATGTTCAGTGCAAGTCCATGTTTTTCCAGGGAATTAAACATTAGAATAGCATCTTACAATCAGAATTAGTGCAGACAGTTGATGCTGTAATAGGTGGAAAGTGTGATATTAACATTCATTGCTATATGAGAAATAATTTACATTCATGTTAGTTTTAAAAATACTGCAGTTGATTTTATCGGAATACATTTCCAATGAACATCGTCAAGAGCCAAAAGCAATGAATGATAATGCATACCTATACAACCACATCAGTATCTGGCAAGTATAGCTCAACTATGCCTGTGTGGTCCTTTTGTAATAAAGTGTAATAACCAGATGAGTGTTATCATCTAATGTCGTTTTTTCTTCTTTAACTTCTCCAGCAACAGAATTTGTAACTTTGTACAAACTTCCACACAGACTGATACTAAAATCTTCAATAAAACTGAAACATTGTTAAAACCAGTGCTGAGTCTCCAGGGTACGTTCATGGATGTGTCCCTCTAACGTTGTGAGTCTTTTGAGGGGGGGTGGGGGGCAGGTAGCTGCATTTTCTTTATATTAAAAGGCAGAAAAATTACACATCAATGACACTATTAGCAAAAGGAAGTAATTTTGGTCTTCCTTTTAGGTGTCATGGCAGCCAATCTCACAGCCTTTATGAAACATGACCAGAATACTGACCTGTACAATAGTATTGAAATTGTTCCCCATCTTAATGTTGTAATTTCTTACAGCAATAATTTGTAAACGTCAGACATTGGCAACAGGTCACTCAGAGCACCACTTCACTTTCTTTTAGAAAACCAGCAGTAGTTATAACTGATACCGAGCAACACAAAAACTGGAACAAGACTCTGTCACTAGCTTATTTACATCATACAATAACTGATATGTTTTTCATGCATTGTTAGTTCTTCAATGTGATTAAACTAATGATTAAAATTATACTTTTACATATGGTCAGATATTAAAAAATGATTCACAACAGAAATTTTATTTACATACTTTAAATAATAGCTAAATATGTTTTTATGTATAAAATTTCATTCCTGAAATAACAAACAATTAATTTCAAAAAATATTAATCTCATTTTAATTACTAAATCATTTTATGAGTTAATATTTTTACAAAATCTGAATTTAGTATTGAACATTACTGACCTATCATTACGAGAGTAATCAAATTAGAAAAGCGATTTCAGCAACTGATGGCATGTCGATTTTCTATGAAAGTAAATGTACGTACAAGAATTATTTGAAAGCCAAGTACTAGCCAGTTCGACCATAAAGTAATTATAAGATCATATCCAAATGGACACAAGATTGAACATGGTATCAGTTATCTATGAACTGTGTGTTTTACACATAGCCAGTGCATCAGGATGATCCTCAGTCCCATCTTAGATAATTTCATAGTACTGTTTCCTGGTCTGCTACATTACATTATTATACATCACGATGACCACACCTGGTGATCAGCACTCCCTCCTGTGAAGGTTTCTTTTTCTTTCACTACTGCCTTTATGCTTAACATATGACACCTTTGGATGCAGACATGCCACATTTTCTATGAATCCTGCTCAACAAGTTTCAGTTAAATGGCACCCAGAGCCATGCATTCTGCAGGGTCCTACTGGTCCTTTGTCTTATGTTCGAGTTATCATTGAATGTCACTGTAAACAATATGCACTGATCAGCCAGAACACTATGACCACCTACCTAATAGCCGGTATATCCACCTTTGGCACAGATAACACCAGTGATGTATTGTGGCATGGAAGCAATGAGGCTTTGATAAGTCATTGCACAAACAAGTCACCTAATTCCCAACAATTTCAGGGGGGGGGGGGGGGGGGGGGGGAGGGCGATGAGCTCAAACACCACGTTCAATAACATCCCGGATGTCTGTGATCAGGTTCATATCTGGCGAGTCGTGTGTGTGTGTGTGTGTGTGTGTGTGTGTGTGTGTGTGTGTGTGTGTGTGTGTGGGTGGGTGTGGGGGAGGGGGGGGGGGGGGGAGAACAGCACATCAACTGGAAGTCACCACTGTGTTCCTCGAACCACTCCATCACATTCCTTGCCTTGTGACATTGCTTATTATCTCACTGGGAAATGACACTGCCCTCAGGAAACATGATCATCATGAAAGGGGTGTACGTGGTCTGCAACCAGTGTACAATACTCCTTAATCATCACTGTGCCTTGCACGAGCTCCACTGGAACCAAGAATGCCCACATGAATGTTGCCCAGAGCATAATGGAGCCGCCACCAGCTTGTCTCCGTCCCACAGTACAGGTGTCAAAGAGAGGTTCCCCTGAAAGACGACAGGTACGCGCCCTCTCATTGGCATGATGAAGAAAGTAACAGGATTCATCAGACCATGCAATGCTCTGGCCACTGCGCCAACGTCCAGTGCTGATGGTCACATGCTCATTTTGGTTGTAGTTGCTGATGTTGTGGTGTTAACATTGGCACATGTATGGGTCATTGGATGCGGAAGTCCATCGTTAGGAGTGTTCGATGCACTGTGTTTTCAGACACATTTGTACTCTGGCTAGCATTGAAGTCTGATGTTAGCTCCACCACAATTTGCTGCCTGTCCTGTTTTACCAGTCTACCCAGCCTACTATGTCTGACATCTGTAATGAAAGGTGGCCATACAACCCCACATATGGAAATGGTTTCACTATGTATGGAAGACACTCACCACAGCACCCCTCCAACACCCGACAAGTCCTGTAGTTTCCAAAATGCTCATGCCAAGCCTCTGGGCTATCTCAATCTGCCCTTGGTCAAATTCGGATCAATCGTGGGCCTTCCCCATTCTACACATGGACAGTGCGCTCATCGATACTACATCCACTGTATGTGCGTCTGACTAACAGTCATTCCTTGCCTGGACAGGTTTTATATCGATAGTAGGTCAGTGGTCATAATATTGTGGCTGGTGTGTGTGTGTGTGTGTGTGTGTGTGTGTGTGTGTGTGTGTGTGTGTACGAATCCTGGTTGAGCCTTCACAGACAGATAGCAAGAGTCCGTTCCTGTCAATTCTGTTTTCTGTAGAAGCTGATCTGTGTATAAGAGCTTCGTCAACCACTAATTTTCTCTGCATAAAACTATTCGACACCAATGAAAGTTAAATAAAACACACAAGTTATGAATGCTTTATGAGTAATTTATAATGAATTCTTATTCCTCTGGACTTATAAATTTAGGGTATAACATTTTCTATCCCCATCCCTCCTCTCTCTCTCTCTCTCTCTCTCTCTCTCTCTCTCTCTCTCACACACACACACACACACACACATACACACACAAAATGAATATGTGGTCCTTTTTGTTTTATGAGAATGAACAGAAGTGCAGAAATGGTCAAATAACAGAACAAGTCATGGAGGTTAGGCTTTCTATCTTTTTTAATAAAAGAAACCCCACAAGAATAACAACTTTTCACAACATTCTTTACAACCACATAATGTAACGTTTTGTCAAAGTTTATAACAACAATTCAAATTTTGTTTCTCAAGTGACTACAAAATGTTGCTAATGTGGGCACAGATGTTTTACAATATATGAAATACTGTTGGTCACTTCTATTTTATCTTTCAATTTAAATGCAATTTAGTACCAAATGGTGACAGTCACAGATACTGTTGGATATTATTATGACATTTTCACAGAAATTTTGAAATAAGATATTGTCAGCAACTTCTTTCGGCACTGCTACTACATTGTTACTGATCACGCAAAACGGCATACAGTTTGATGTAACACTAGGAATAACAGTAACTGTAAAGCTTTCACAGTGAGATGAGACAGATTAAAATCACATTCTTGCACTGTAGCATCAAACTACTTGTTTTTGCATGTTACTTTGAGAGCAAGAACACATTTTGCCACAAAAACTTTAGGTGGATATAAAAAGAAAATAGCTCACACCTCTCAAGTAGGGAAAAAAGGTCCAACAACTGAGAGATTTTGTATTAAGTTTTGGAAGATGCATGTGGCAGGATATTAATGATATTTTTTAAATGACTGCTATTCTATGAAAAGAAAGCAGGAGCATACCGTAGATTAAATTCGTGAAAGTACAGTTTATTGATGCTTCACATTAATTTGTTTATCACGGTTTGCATACAAGAGAATTCAATTTCCTACTCTAAAATTAGAAATTATATTAAAAGAAATTTTTCCAGAACACAATTTATTAATCATTTATGAGATGTTGAATGCAACACTAACAAATTTTTTCAGGGTGTTACATTAAAACAAGGCACTACAAAAGTGGGTGTCATATAAATTAAGAACCACTGTAACCTAATCAGTACATAAAAAGTTTGACTATTACATTCCATATTTACAGCCAACAAGTACAACAGATAAAACTTTTCTTCTCTCCATGTCTTTTAAATTACCACTCCATATTAAGTTTGGTGGAATTTGGCATTACTGTATACTCCATGTTTCGCAGGTGACCAAAATTCTTTGTACACTTTATCATCTTTTAACTCAGATGTGTAATTTTGCTCGATGCCTACAGTAAATGACTGAGATCTCCTCCATCAGACAGGTGATTTGTATTACTTGAATTTGGTAGGTGATGAAATTTGCACTGCAGGCACTTGTGATGTAAACTGATATTCAAAATTCTTTATGTAACATGTCAGACAAGTAGTGTCAATATTATGAAAAGGATAGTTGCTACTCATCATATAGTGGATATGCTAGATTAAAAAAATAAAAAATAATATAAAATTAAACTACAAAAAGAACTGTAAGAAAGTAAGCTTTCAGCCAACAAGGCCTTCATCGGTAAAACACACACACACACACACACACACACACACACACACACACAACCAGTCTCTCACTCTCCCTGTGTGTGTGTGTGTGTGTGTGTGTGTGTGTGTGTGTGTGGGCGCGCGCACAATGAAGCCTTGTTGGCCGAAAGCTTACATTCTGACAGTCTTTTTGTTGTGTCCATCTGTGACTAGCATCTCTGCTATACGGAGAGAGTAGCAACTATCCTTTTCATAATACTGACATTATTCCATCCTGTATTTACCAACATTAGGAAGTAAAATACTTATGTGACCATTTATATAAATTTATGAGGTGCACGTTCTGAAAATAGAAACTTGGGCTTTCCTGCAGTAGATTATTCCCTGAGGGCTACTAATTTTTTAATCTACTTTCACCTTTATTGATAACATTCCCAACAGTACAAATGTGCTATTAATATAATTTCTTATAAAGACACAAAGAAAGTCAGACTATATTAATAGTTACATTAAAATTTCCTATAGAACACAAAATGTGAAGGAATGACTAGAAACCTTCATTGTTGCATGCTGCTCAATGTCATCCAGTATGTCTTGTGAAGATCAGTCAAGTGCTGTAAAGCATTATAAGGAAGTGCCAGTCTCCCATATTTAACTCTTAAAATTTTCTAGAGACATAAATCTGTGCTTTAAAGCAACTTTAAATTTCATGATACTGGGGATAAAACTGTCCACAATATTACTAAAGACACATTATATTGCCATACTGTTAGCATTTTTGTTGTCATGATAGAAACTACAATTAATTTTCTCAAATGTCACTTTCATTATTTCTCCGCATAAAAAATATCTTGGTACAAAAGTTCATCAATGTCCTCTTTTCAAGTGAAATATGAAAAATCTGTTGATTCAACAGTGTCGAAAGAGCGGGCAGTAAACATCCCTGATACAAGGACATTTCAAGATATATACACAATGATTAAAAAAATGTGCTATGAGAAACCATTATGACTTCTTGAAAGCAAACTGTGCAATGTCTGATGATAGTATTTTTGCCACTTTGTCTTGTGATCCTGCCTCCTCCTGGGCCTTTCTCTTTTTACTTTCACTTCCGACTTCTGCACTTTCAGAGTAGTCAGACTTGCTAGCTGCCTGCAAAAGCACATGGAAAACACACATAATTATTCAGGACATCTCCTGCAAACACAATATTTAGGATAAAACACATGACAGGAGAAGACTATGATCAGTTACAGAAACAGCTCAAGAAGTCAAGAACGTTCTCCCACATTAAGAATGGAATTAACATTTAACAGTGTTTAATATACTCTCACATAAAATGATGCTTACAGAAAAAAAAGCCACTCACTGAAAAATAAGACTCATTAATATGTATATAATCACTCACATTCTATTAAGATGTTGAACAAGAACAGTGTCGTATGGTAAATGTGTAGTAGGAAGGTACTGTCTCCACTATGAACAATCATTATGTAACAGTGCATGAAACTAATATACTAACAATGTGATGTCTCAATGAATTGGAGAGGAAAATAAGTTTTTGGCCTTACATGAAACTTGTTTATCTGTGCTAAGAACAGGAATTAAACTTGAGTACCCTGCCATCCATGAGTAGATGAATTAATTGTTAAAACTGGCACACAAGTGGCTCAAGCCAAATTCTTGAAGTCACTATGTTCCTTCCTAAATCTGGAACACTTTACATATAGGTCAGCCAAATCCCTCCACCTCAGTCCCTTAGCAATTGTGCCATTCCTGTGATGTTAAATCTTGTGTGTCTACACACAGGGGGAACTCTGAAAGACATGAAAATTCTGAGCTGGGCCAGGAGGCACAGCCTAAGAGACAGTGGATTTTAGTCAAGCATCTTAAAAAACTGGGTATAGAAGTGGACTGTATAATGGACCACTTGCAAGTAGTGGGGAGGGGGGGGGGGGGGGTGGCAGCAGTTGAACATGAATAAGGATTACCAACGTGGCAGAGAACTTTTACATCGCCTCTTGACAGATTCATGCGCCCCTGCAAGACCCTCCAAACCTTCACATAACATTTGCTGATTGTATCTCAAACACACAAAAAAAGGGAGGAGGAGGAGGAGAAGAAGAAGAAGAAAGAAAGGGCATTTACCACATGATATTAAGGCAATATTATGTTTAAAATCATCAATATAATTATGAAATATCATTTAGCACAATCTTCTTTTACAATATATTAAAAAACAAGGTTGCCTTCTTGAATGTTTTTCTTCACTGAAGAGAAAAAACATATGAGAATCTTCATTCAAAGATTTAGAAACCGTCCCCCTAAAATGATTCCATGGAATATGAAGTGGTAACAATCCTGTAGCAATCGCTACACACGTTTCCTGCTGTGGTCACTTACTTTAGTTCTGTTCCTGCCATCCAGAGATGCAGTTGTTGCACGAATTGAAGGAATGTGAGGTAACAAATTAATGGCATCAACCGCCAAGTTTGTGTCTGCTGCTTGGAGCATTGTGTTAATGTTTATTACTTACTCCTTGGAGTTGTAATTCATTTACTACATGTTTATTCTGTTCTTTTCTTGGTGCATACTGACAAGTAGCCTATAGCAGCTGATTCTTTCCCTTCTGTTATTCTGCATTAAAAAAAACTGTTCAAGGCTATTCTCAGCAAGTGACTGAGCACTTATTAAGTATGGCTGGCACGACACAATCTAGTACTCCCATCAGTGGCGACCCCGATGTGGTCAATGCTGAAAAGACTGGTCCCGCTATAATACTGATTACTGGATGGAATTGCCTGCTGTAATGCACTGGTGATTCGTCTCCCACGGTCTTCGCCACATAATCCAGTTCACTGGTTTGCCCAGGTCAAGGTCAACTTTTGCTATGCTGGAATTACAGCAGGAGCAACTAAATTTGCACTGATAGTGAGTCAGCTCGATCAGCACTATGCTTTCAATGTTCAGGGTATGATCATAGCTCACCAGCTGAGAGTGCCTATGAAAGATTAAAGACTGAGCTTATTCACAGAGTCACAGCAAGACCATATCAGGCACGACATAGGTGACAAAAACTGTCCCAGTACCTGAGTCACCCTTGCGGCAAGGTGGACATTGGAACAGTGTCTGACAATCTCCTGCACACTCTTTGGAGTACCTGTCTGCCGTCAGAAGTGAAAGCAATCGTGGCACAGACAGAGATGCCCTGGACGCTACTGTGGAACTGGCTGACCGCATCCTAGAAGTCATAGCTCTGAACCAACAGATTAGTGCTGTGACAATGTACGGTAGTGATGCATCCATGACCCTTCCATCTCACATGCAGATGATGATGCTCTGTCTGCCAAAGTTGATGCATCGAGCACAGAGACTGGCACACGGGTGTCGCAAGGAGGTCTTAGTCGATATAGAGGACATAGTCACAAGCGATCAGATGCTTCTCCATCCACTTGCTAGTACCAAAGAAGAAGTACACTAGCCTCTGTGCCTGCCCAAATGCAAACGGTGGTCAGCTGTAGGCTCCACCAACTGCCCAACTACATCCTGGCACCTATACATTACCGACAGGGTATCAGACCAGAAGTCCTGTTAACAGACACAAGGTCCAACCTTAGTATCCTGCCCAGAACGTCACTGCGATGTTGCTGACTGTACACTTTGTTTATCTTGTCTGCGGCAAATAATTCAGAAATTGCGGCATTTGGCACATGGCATGAAGAGTTGAATTTGGGACTCCACTGTCAATTCACATGGGATTTTATTGTAGTGGATGTGGCTGAAGGCAATTATAGGGACTAGTTTCCTAGCTCACTACCAGCTCCTGTCGGACGTGGCAAATACCTGCTTTGTGGACAATATTACCAGACTTACGGCCACTGGGTGTCATCACAGTGTTAGAACGTATGACATCAAGGTCATACAGATTGCGGACGAAGGGTACTGCCCACTACTGTGTAAGTTCCCAACCTTAACAAGACCTTCAGGCACGCCACAGCAAGGTTTGTACAATAGGGTCAATCGTGTAAAACCCATGGACCGACTGCCTGTGCCTTGCCAGCTTAGAAGATGACTCACCACTGCTGAAGTGGAATTCAACATGATGTTGCGAGAAGGCATCATCCGAACTTCCAGCAACCCATGGGAACCTGCGTTGAATTTACTACCCAAAAAAGGAGATGCCTGGTGTCTGTGTGGTGATTACAGAGCACTCAACTCGCGAACTGTGCCTGATCGCTAGCCAGTGCTACTATTAGGAGATTATAACCATGGCTGCACAGACCCATTAGATACAATGTTACAGATTGTGCAAAGGCATATACCCAAATTCTATACCTGCATCTATACTCCGCAAACCACTGTGAACTGCATGGCAGTTATTAGGGTTTCTTCCTGTTCCATTCACATATGGATCACAGGAGGAATAATTATTTGAAAGCCTCCATGCAAGCGGTAACTATTCTAATATTGTCCTCAGAATTCCTATGCGAGAAATTTTGTTAGTAGATTTTCTCAGGCTAGTTTACATCTATCTTCAAGAGACTGGCAGTTCAGTTTATTCAGAAAGTCTGTGACACTTTCCCACAGATCAAACAAACCTTTGATTATTCATACTACCCATCTCTGTGCACGTTCTACATCCCGTCAGTCCTATTTGGTGCAGGTCCCACACACTTCAGCAACAATCCAGAACCGGATCGCAAAGGTGATTTGTAGACTGATTGGACTTCCCCAGTATTCTACCAACAAACCGAAGTCAACCAACTGATTTACCCATGACTGAGCATATGTTATCATTCCATTTCATATTCCTACAAAATGTTACACCCGGTTGGCTGAGTCTAACAGTGACTCACTGGTATTATAGTCATAGGATACTACGTTTTTCCGTTTTGTGAAGTGCACAA
This sequence comes from Schistocerca piceifrons, assembly GCF_021461385.2. NCBI lineage: Eukaryota > Metazoa > Arthropoda > Insecta > Orthoptera > Acrididae > Schistocerca > Schistocerca piceifrons. The sequence continues at coordinate 332,991,535 of NC_060139.1, forward strand.
TTTTACATTTTTGAACATTTAAAGCAAGCTGTCAATCTTTGCACCACTTCGAAACTGGCACCACTTAGAAATCTTATTGAGATTTTTGCAGCTTCTTTCAGACAGTACTTCACTATAGATAACTGCATCATCTGCAAAAAGCCTGTGGTTACTATTAACACTGTCTGCAAGGTCATTAACAGAAACATAAACAGCAATGGTCCTAACACACTTCCCTGGAGAACATCCGAAGTTACTTCTACGTCTGACGATGACTTCACATCCAAGATAACATGCTGCATCCTTACTACCAAAAAGCCCTCATTCCAGTCATAAATTTCACTTGATACCTCATATGATCATACTTCTGACAATAAGTGTAGGTGGGGTATTGAGTCAAACACTTTTCCGAAATATTGCCTTGATCCAAAGCTTTCAGTATGTCACAAGAGAAATGTGCGAGTTGGCTTTCACATGACTGATTTTTTTGGAATCAATGCTGGTTGGCTTGGAGGAGGTCATTCTGTTCGAGAAAACTCATTACTTTTGAGCTCAGAATATAATCCAAGATTCTACAACAAATCGGTGTCAATGATACTGGATGATAGTTTTGCGGATCACTTCTACTGCCCTTCTTGTAGACGGGTGTGATCCGTGTTTTTTTGCAACTAATGAGTACGGTTTTTTGTTCGAGGGATCTATGATACATTATAGTTAACGAGGGGCTAACTCAGCCGCAAATTCAGTATGGAATCTGAAGATTTTATCAGTTTTGGTGTTTTCAGCTGTTTCTCAAAACCATTGTTGTTGTTGTTGTTGTTGTTGTTGTCGTCGTCTTCAGTCCTGAGACTGGTGTGATGCAGTTCCCATGCTACTCCGTCCTGTGCAAGCTACTTCACCTCCAAGTAACTACTGCAACCTACATCCTTCTGAATCAGCTTAGTATATTCATCTCTTAGTCTCCCTCTATGATCTTTACCCTCCACTCTGCCCTCCAATACTAAATTGGTGATCCCTTGATGCCTCAGAACATGCCCTACCAACCGATCCCTTCTTCTAGTCAAGTTGTGCCACAAATTCCTCTTCTCCCAAAATCTGTTCATTACCTCCTCTTTAGTTACGTGATTTACCCATATAATTTTCAGCATTCTTCTGTAACACCGCATTTCGAAAGCTTCTATTCTCTTCATGTCTAAAGTATTTATTGTCCATACTTTCAGAAAAGACTTTCTGACACTTAAACCTATACTTGATGTTAACAAATTTCTCTTCTTCCACAAAACTTTCCTTGCCATTGGCAGTCTACATTTTATATCGTCTCTACTTCAACCATCATCAGTTATTTTGCTTCCCAAATAGCAAAATTCATTCACTACTTTAAGTGTCTCATTTCCTAATCTAATTCCCTCAGCACCACCTGATTTAATTTGACTACACTCCATTATCCCCGTTTTTTCTGCTCTTCCAGATTCTTTGCTGTCTCCAACAGAAATGCAATGTCATCAGCAAACCTCAAAGTTTTTATTTCTCCTCCATGGATTGTAATTCCTATCCCAAATTTTTCTTTTGTTTCCTTTACTGCTTGCTCAATATACAGATTGAATAACATCGGAGATAGACTACAATCCTGTCTCAGTCCCTTCCCAACCACTAATTCCCTTTCATGTCCCTCGACTCTTATAACTGCCACCTGGTTTCTGTTCAAACTGTAAATAGCCTTTTGCTCCCTGTATTTTACCCCTGCCACCTTCAGGATTTGAAAGAAAGTATTCCAGTCAAAATTGTCAAAAGCTTTCTCCAAGTCTAAAAATGCTTGAAATGTAGGTTTGCCTTTCCTTAATCCATCTTCTAAGATAATTCATAGGGTCAGTGCTACCTCACGTGTTCCAATATTTCTACAGAATCCAAACTTATCTTCCCCAAGGTCGGCTTCGTGTTAGTATTTTGCAGCCACGAATTATTAAACTGATAGTTCCGTAATTTTCGCACCTGTCAACACCTGTTTTCTTTGGGATTGGAAATATTATATTCTTCTTGAAGTCTGAGGGTATTTCACCTGTCTCATACATCTTGCTCACCAGGTGGTACAGGGCTGACTCTCCCAAGGCTATCAGTAGTTCTAATGGAATGTTGTCTACTCCCGGGGCCTTGTTTCAACATACATCTTTCACTTCTCTGTCAAATTCTTCACGCAGTATCATATCTCCCATTTCATCTTCATCTACATCCTCTTCCGTTTCCATAATATTGTCCTCAAGTACATCGCCCTTGTATAGACCCTCTATATACTCCTTCCACCTTTCTGCTTTCCCTTCTTTGTTTAGAACTGGTTTTCCATCTGAGCTTTTGATATACGTACAAGCGGTTCTCTTTTCTCCAAACGTCTCTCTTAATTTTCCTGTATGCAGTCTCTATCTTACCCCTAGTGATATATGCCTCTACATCCTTACATTTGTCCACTAGCCATCCCTGCTTAGCAATTTTGCACTTCCTGTCGATCTCATTTTTGAGACGTTTGCATTCCTTTTTGCCTGCTTCATTTGCTGCATTTTTATATTTTCTCCTTTCATCAATTAAATTCAATATCTCTTCTGTTACCCAAGGATTACTACTAGCCCTCATCTTTTTACCTCTTTGATCCTCTCATGCCTTCACTATTTCATCTCTCAAAGCTACCCATTCTTCTTCTACTGCATTTCTTTCCCCCTGTTCTTGTCAATTATTCCTTAATGCTCTCTCTGAAACTCTCTACGACCTCTGGTTCTTTTGTTTTATCCAAGTCCCATCTCTTTAAATTCCCATGTTTTTGCAGTTTTAATCTATAGTTCATAACCAACATATGATTCTTAAACCACGTTGTAGCTATGATTATGTTATTGTCTGTGCAAAATTCTAGCAGGCGGCTTTCTCTTTTATTCTTACCCCCACCCCCTAATCACCTACTACTTTTCCTTCTCTTCCTTTTTCTACAATTGAATTCCAGTCCCACATGATTATTAAATTTTTGTCTCCCTTCACTATCTGAATAATTTCTTTTATCTCATCACAAATTTCTTCAATCTCTTCATCATCTGCAGAGCTAGTTGGCATATGAACTGGTACTGTGGTTTTAGGTGTGGGCTTCGTGTCTATCTTGGCTACAATAATGCAGTCACTATGCTGTTTGTAGAAGCTTACTCGAGCTCCTATTTTTTTTATTCATTATTAAACCTACTCCTGCATTACCCCTATTTGCTTTTGTATTTGTAACCCTGTATTCACCTGAACAGAAGTCGTGTTCCTCCTGCCACTGAACTTCACTAATTCCCCACTATATCTAACTTTAACCAAGCCATTCCCCTTTATAAATTTTCTAACCTACCAACCCGATTAAGGGATCTCACTTTGCACGCTCTGATCCATAGAATGCCAGTTGTGTTTCTCCTGACGACGACGTCCTCCTGAGTAGTCCCCGCCCAGAGATCCCAATCGGGGACTATTTTACCTCCGGAATATTTTACTCAAGAGGACGACATCATTATTTAACCATACAGTAATGCTGTATGCCCTTGGGAAAAATTACAGCTTTAGTTTCCCCTTGCTTTTAGCCATTCGCAGTACCAGCACAGCAAGGCCATTTTGGTTTATGTTACAAGGTCAGATCAGTCAATCATCCACACTGTTGCCCCTGCAACTACTGAAGAGGCTGGTGCCCCTCTTCAGGAACCACACGTTTGTCTGGCCTCTTAACAGATACCCCTCCATTGTGGTTGCACCAATGGTACGGCTATCTGTGTTGCAGAGCACGCAAGCCTCTCCACCAATGGCAAGGTCCATGGTTCATGGGGGGAAACCATTGATACTAATACTTATTTCACTCATTTCTCCAGTGGTACAAGGATTCAATTGGGGCAATTCACTTGAGTTTTCCATTGCAAAGGGACAATCTAAAACTGAGTTAAGAATTTCAGCTTTTTGTTTGCTACCCTAAATTTCAGTTCCCGCTTCATTCGCTACAGACTAGACACTTAACTTTGGTGCCTCCAACAGCCTTTCCATACGACCAGAATTTCTTTGGGTTCTGTGAAATATCACTTCACAATATTCTGCTATGGTAATCACTGAACCTTCATGCATTACTCTCTTGACAGATAAACACATTTCATACAGCATCTCTCTATCTATAGCCCTATGTTTTGTTTTACACGTAGTATGACGTAATCTCTGTTTCTTTAGAAGTTTCTTCACAGTGACTGTATACCACAGAGGGTCTCTCTCATTATGAACTGTTCTACTGGATACATATCTTTCCAGTGCAAGGTCAATTATTCTTCTGAACTTGAGCCATAGTTCCTCTACAAGCTCCTGTCCTGTGCAGAATGTTTCAAGCTCCTCATTGAGATTTGACACTACTGATTTTTACCAAGTTTTCTGAACATACATATCTTTCTGCTTGTCTTAGTTGTCCTTTGTTTTTCGGTAATCATTGATGCCACAACCACATCATGGTCACTGATACCATTTTCAATGTGGACATCCTAAAATACATCAGATCTGTTTGTTGCCATTAAATCCAACATACACTGAAGTGCCAAAGAAACTAGTACAGGTATGCTTATTCAAATACAGAGGTATGTAAACAGGTATAATACGGGGCTATGGTCGGTAATGCTTATATAAGGCAACAGGTGTATGGCACAGTTGTTAGATCAGTTACTGCTGCTACAATGGCATGTTATCACGATTTAAGTGAGTTTGAACATGGTGTTATAGTCGGCACTTGAGTGATGGGACACAGCATCTCAGAAGTACGCAGGAAATGGGGATTTTCCTGTACCACTATTTCATGAGTGTACCGTGAATATCAGGAATCCGGTAAAACGTCAAATCTCCAATTTCACTGCGGTCGGAAACGATCCTGCAAGAACGGGACCAACGAAGACTGAAGAGAATCGTTCAAGGTGACAGAAGTGCAACCTTCAATGCAGATTTCAATGCTGGGCCATCAACAAGTGTCGGCGTGTGAACCATTCAATGAAACATCATCGATATGGGCTTTCGGACTCGAAGGCCTACTTGTCTACTGTTGATGACTGTACGACAGAAAGCTTTTCACCTCGTCTGGGCCCGTCAACACCGACATTGGACTGCTGGAAACATGTTACCTGGTCAGACAAGTCTCGCTTCAAATTGCATCGAGTGGATGGGTGTGTACAGGTATGGAGACAGCCTCATGAATCCATGGACCCCCCACCTCCCCAACATTGCTACAGAGTGGCACAAGGAACACTCTTAACAGTTTAAACATTTCCGCTGGCCACCAAACTCGCCAGACATGAACATTATTGAGCATGTCTGGGATGCCTTGCAACATGCTGTTCAGAAGAGATCTCCACCCCCTCGTACTCTTACGGATTTATGGACAGCCCTGCAGGATTCATGGTGTCAATTCCTTCCAACACTACTTCAGACATTAGTTGAGTCCATGCCACATTGTGTTGCAGCACTTATGCATGCCCGCAGGGGCCTTACACAATATTAGGCAGGTGTAGCAGTTTATTATTTGGCTCTTTGGTGTATTTCCATTATGAATGGTGTTCCAAACTATCTACTCTAGGTAGTTTTCAGAGAAGGCATTTAGTAATGTTTCACAAAATGTCTTATCATAGCCACCAATGACAAAACTGTGAATTTGGTTGTTGAACGATTAAAGTCTCCACCAATGATTACAGTATGACTGGGGAATTGAAGTTTTGTCTGAAGTTTTCGGTTACATCAGGAGATGAATCTGGTGGGTGATAGAAGGACCAATTATCATTTTATACCCATCCTTGATACTAACTTTTGCCCAAACAATCTCACATGCAGCTTTAATTTCTATCGTGGTGGATTTGTGTCTCTTGTCTGCTGCAACAAATACACCACCTCCATTTCCCATTCCTTTCAATATACAATTTTATCTTCCTCAGAACTCTCACTGCTATCAATTTCAGGTTTCAATCAGCTTTCTGTACCTAGTATTATGTGAGCTACACTGCTTTTCAGGAGCCTTTCAAACTCTGGCACTTTGTTGCGAGTGCTTCAGCAGTTAACCAATAGGATTTTAATACTCCCACAAGTGGGAGGTATTTCTTTTTATCTTACACTTATACAACTGGGTTTCTTATAGCTATCGTTATCTGGATTGGATGGAGAGTCGCCTAATCTAAAAAAAACAACCCTGTGTGCACTTCACATATAGTCAGCTACCTGAGTAGCAGCCTCTGATGTGTAGTGCACACGTGACCCATTTAGAGGCGGGGGGTGGGGGGGTGGGGGGGGTTGAGGGTACAATTATCAATACTATGGCCCAAGTCCAGGAAGTTGAAGCCTAGCTTGTCACAGAATTTCAAAGTCTCTGGTTCAATCCTTCCACTAGACTCAGAACCAAAGGGCCATGATCAATTCTGGGGACAATGCTGCAAATTGTGAGCTGCATGGAAACTCCATGTGTGTAAGACTGGTCTTCTGAACCGTATCTGCTAGTCACTGGAATGACCGAGTATGACCTCAGGGCCCAGACAACTGGCATAATTTGTTCCAGCCACACACTGTAGGTGGTTGCATCCTGTTCCCTCAACAGCTGCTGGAATAGCCTCTTCAACATGTTGAATTAGGCCCCCAAGCATACACACTGAGTGCGCCTTGTGTGCTTTCCTGCCCCTTGCTGCAATTTTCTAAAGGGGTACCTTTTCATCCACCGTATGTTTAAACTTCCGAAAAATCATAGATTCCTAACCTTTAGCATTTGCCTTCTCTTGACACTGGACAAAAAAGGTTTCCTCAAAACAGGTGAAGTGAGCCCCACTGGCTTGGTTTCAGTGAAAGACAGCATCTCAAACTTGTCAGTTGGGGGATCAGTGCAACACCCTGAGTCCTTCTTGGTCCCCATCCACCCTGTACAGGGTGCCCAGATTTACCACTGAAATATCACTTGCAGTCAAGTGGATGAATAATGACAGATACCGTACTTTCTGCAAAGGAGATAGGATCCACAAGAGCAAATAATACTTGAGGTACCCTTGGTACCAGTACCAAAGATACATGACTCTCGGGAGTGCTTCCAACACAACAACACGCAGCAGCTGCCACTTGTTTCACAGTAGCCAGGGTGATTTCCAGCTTCTTACGAACGTCAACCAACTCATTCCACGTTCAAGAACACATGGCAACTGAGGACATTCTGAAGACTGCAATTACTACACCATCTGGGTTGTATGTAAGTTTATGAGATTGGCCTACGTAATGATGCACAAACCTGGCAATGGTTTACCGACTTTGTCTTGCACACATTAACCTTTTGTTTTGCCTAATTGGACAACATGTTAGTATACTCTCTGTCCACAGATAAACATCATCAGCACTTGAGAGTAGTTTTTGAGTGTTTCAAGAAGTACAGCGCGGCGTTGAACAGGGTGAAATGAGTGTCTGGACAACCAGAAGTTGAATTCCTGGGTCATCGAATAGCTTCAGCAGGCTCATTACCATTCATTGAGAATGCTGAAGCCATATTGCAAATACGTAAACAGTCTACAATAACAGAGCTACACAGATACTTAGGAAAGCTCAATTTTTAATGCAGGCATTTACCATGCACTGAAGAACAGACTGGTTCCAAAGTTAAGAGCAGTTCTGCTGTGCATTGGACCGAGGGGACAAATGAGGCTTTTAAAGCAGCCAAAAAGAGGTACCGCAAGCAGCAGTGCCGACACGCCCCAAGCTCCACTGGCAGTAATGGTAGATGCCAGTCAGCCAGCCATTGGTGCAGACTTCCACCAATGGTTGGACAAGGCATGGCAGCTTCTGGCTAATTTTTCACACAAGCTATCACCTTCCCTGTAAAGATGGAGCACATAGGATTGGGAACTTTAAACCATATACCAAGCAATCAAGTACGTCTGACTGTAGGATGAGGTTGAGGTGAGAGGGTTCATGATATACACCGAATGCTGGACCTTAGTAAATGCCATCAGGGAAAACAGCAACACTTGTTCCCCATGGCAGTAAACCCAATTGGAATTCATTACCCAGTACAGTATGGGCAGGCGCCAATATCAGGCATCATTTATGTGATGTGGACTCTCTCTCGAATGGCCAGTGTCCCACGGCCTGTGAACATGATGGTGCTTGTCAAGTCGCAACAAGAAGATCCCAAACTGCATACCTTATTGCACAATGACACTGCAGAACTTAAGTTATAGCTAGTTGAGAAGCCCAACAAGAACATGACATTATATTGTGAGGCATTACATGGCAGATCGCAACCTTTCATCCCTGTTGCCTTTTGCTGTCTAGTGTTTGAGGCCTTACATAATCTTTGTCACCGTGGAGTCTGAACAATATTCAAGCAAGTATCTCGGCAGTTCGTGTGGCCATGGACAGGAAGAGACTGCCACGAGTGGATGAGAACTTGCCAGCATTGCCAACTTTGCAAAGTCACTTGGCAAGTTAATTCCCTAATCAGGTAGTTCTCAGATGCTTCTTCACACTTCACCCACATTCAGCTTGACATGGTAGGACTACTTCCTCTGTCAGATGGCCCATGTTATATACTCAAAATGATTGGTAGTATATATGATGGCCTGAGGCAGTAGCTACAGACAACATCTACACAGATGCACTAGCCACCACTTTCACATTGATCTGGCTGGCGAGGTTCAGCTGTCTGTTCTATATCACTACTGACAGAGGCCGAAAGTTCGATTCAGACTTGTTTGCACAGTTGGTGAAGTTCTGTGGCTACATGCATCACAAGACGACCACTTATCATCCGGCCAGCAACAGCATGGTGGAATGTTGGCTTTGGACACTGAAGGCTGCGCTAACGTGCCACGGGATGCCCTGGATATCTGCACTGCCCATAGTCCTGCTGGGCCTATGAGCTATGTACAAACCACATATAGAGTCCTCAGCAGCGGAATTAGTTTATGGTGAGACTTTGTGCCTGCCAGGAGAGCTATTTGATGCCAACCTACTGTCAAAAACAGATGAACAACCAGAGTTCCTTTGCAAGTTACGGGAACATGTAAACCACATCAAACCTACAAACCTTGACAGCTGTTTGCACATCATGTTATGTACAGAATGAGTCATGCCACCACTGCAAACACCCTATCGGGACCCCAACACAACCTGCGCAGAGACGCGCGCATTAGCACACACACACACACACACACACACACACACACACACACACACACACACACAAAATGGTTACCACAGTGAATGGAAAAGAGGCCACCGTGTCTCTTAGCAGAGTGAAGCCTGTTCACATTTTCAAGCACGCATCACCCACCTTGTGGTCAAGAGCTACACACGAGGTAGATACTGGGTGTTTCAAAAATGACCGGTATATTTGAAACAGCAATAAAAACTAAACGAGGAGCGATAGAAATACACCGTTTGTTGCAATATGCTTGGGACAACAGTACATTTTCAGGCAGACAAACTTTCGAAATTACAGTAGTTACAATTTTCAACAACAGATGGCGCTGTGGTCTGGGAAAGTCTATAGTACGATATTTTCCACATATCCACCATGCGTAGCAATAATATGGCGTAGTCTCTGAATGAAATTACCCGAAACCTTTGACAACGAGTCTGGCGGAATGGCTTCACATGCAGATGAGATGTACTGCTTCAGCTGTTCAATTGTTTATGGATTCTGGCAGTACACCTGGTCTTTCAAGTGTCCCCACAGAAAGAAGTCACAGGGGTTCATGTCTGGCGAATAGGGAGGCCAATCCACACCGCCTCCTGTATGTTTCGGATAGCCCAAAGCAATCACACGATCATCGAAATATTCATTCAGGAAATTAAAGACGTCGGCCGTGCGATGTGGCCGGGCACCATCTTGCATAAACCACGAGGTGTTCGCAGTGTCGTCTAAGGCAGTTTGTACCGCCACAAATTCACGAAGAATGTCCAGATAGCGTGATGCAGTAATCGTTTCGGATCTGAAAAATGGGCCAATGATTCCTTTGGAAGAAATGGCAGCCCAGACCAGTACTTTTTGAGGATGCAGGGACGATGGGACTGCAACATGGAGCTTTTCGGTTCCCCATATGCGCCAGTTCTGTTTATTGGCGAAGCCGTCCAGGTAACAATAAGCTTTGTCAGTAAACCAAATGCTGCCCACATGCATATCGCCGTCATCAATCCTGTGCACTATATCGTTAGCGAATGTCTCTCGTGCAGCAATGGTAGCGGCGCTGAGGGGTTGCCGCGTTTGAATTTTGTATGGATAGAGGTGTAAACTCTGGCGCATGAGACGATACGTGGACGTTGGCGTCATTTGGACCGCAGCTGCAACACGGCGAATGGAAACCCAAGGCCGCTGTTGGATCACCTGCTGCACTAGCTGCGCGTTGCCCTCTGTAGTTGCCGTACACGGTCGCCCTACCTTTCCAGCACGTTCATCCGTCACGTTCCCAGTCCTTTGAAATTTTTCAAACAGATCCTTTATTGTATCGCTTTTCGGTCCTTTGGTTACATTAAACCTCCGTTGAAAACTTCGTCTTGTTGCAACAACACTGTATTCTAGGCGGTGGAATTCCAACACCAGAAAAATCCTCTATTCTAAGGAATAAACCATGTTGTCTACAGCACACTTGCACGTTGTGAACAGCACACGCTTACAGCAGAAAGACGACGTACAGAATGGCGCACCCACAGACTGCGTTGTCTTCTATATCGTTCACAACACTTGCAGCACCATCTGTTGTTGAACTACTGCAATTTCGAAAGTTTGTTCGCCTGAAAACGTACTGTTGTCCCAAGCATATTGCAACAAACGGTGTATTTCTATCGCTGCTAGTTTAGTTTTTATTGCCATTTCAAATATACTGGTCATTTTTGAAACACCCTGTAAGACACCCTGTCTTCCAGCCCCATTGCCACAACAAGTCAATGCAGAGCCTATGTGAAACTCGATCCGCTACATACAACATGTCTACTTCCCGGCCTGTTTCAGAGAAGATGCTCTGTTTTCACCATGGGGGCTCCTGTAGGGACCACCACACATGTCGACTGCTGCGGTTGCACGTATTAGCTCCGTTCATGGCATCAAGAGATGCTGTTGTGGCGCAAGCTGAGTGACAGTGTGGTGACAAATGAATGGCGTCAACCGCCACTTGGAGCACTGTGTTAAGTTTATCTCTCACTCCTTGGAGTTGTAACTCGTTGTTTATTCTGTTCTTTTCTTGCTGTATATTGACAAGTCACCTATAGCAATTGATTCTTTCCCTTCTGCTATTTTGTGTTAATAAGACTGCTCAAGCCTATTCTCAACACATTACTGAGCACTTGGGTAGCACTGCATGATCTGATACTCCCATCAGTTCTATAGATGGAAACGTATTGTGAAAGAACAGCTTAGAAAGCACTTGAATTATGACAGAAGATTCTGTGTATTGAACAATTCGCTGGGTGAGTTTAAAAAAATGTTAGAAGTTCTCTTATCAGAACATATGTAGATAAAGTGAATTTGTGTCATAGTAAGTGAGGAACATTCAAGGAAAGATGCTTGGAAGCTGCTGTAAGAGCATGTAATTCCATAAACAGTGACATTCTGATGAAACTCGATCTTTTCTGACTGATATCCTTAAAACATGTAAATTGTTAAGGAGGAAAATGTCAGCATGGTGAAAAGAACAAAGACGGAATGACAGCACTGCTGTATTAATAGCAATGGTAATGGAAAGTTGAAAACTATGAGATATTTTATGAACAGGAAAACACTATTTTGCACTTCAACAGCAATTCGTGTATTACTGCATCTATTTGTATGAGGTTTCTTACAAGATTAAATGTCAAGATGGGCACAACATGAGAAAAGCTGCTCTCACCAACAGATGAGTTCAGCATACAAAACTACCCACATCTCTCATGAACATTGATGTCATATTCCTTCCTGCCATCTGCATCAGTCATCTGCAGCCTCAAAATCTGATCACAGATGATTCTGTGAAAGCAAAATAAGAATTTTTATTAGGCAGAAGTCATTCCTTGAGAGAAAGTAAAGAATGAAAATTAACTTTTTACAGGCTACACACACTTGTTTCCTGATATAGTGTGATTCAGCACATTGATTTTGCTGTAGTACATCATCAATTACAGTAGAAAAAGACTATCTTCTGAAGAAGAATGGAATGCCTTTCCTGACGATTCAGCAAGTCAGACATTTTACTATTTTCTTTCTTTCTTTCTTTTCTTTTTATGACAACATCCTGACTCCCGCATCGTAAATGGAAATAAGTGAGGTAATGGGAAGTCCTGGTGATATGTGATAATTTAAGCAGTAAATGTAACAAATCCTCCAACAGTAGAGGCACTTAGTTGTCCTTCTTATGTGCCTTTCCACAACTAAGTGCAAAAAGTTCTATGTTAAGCATATGATGCTCCTCGAATAAACAAGTCAGAATATGCTATAATGGTAGTCGCAGGGACGACGACGAAAATGAAGAAGATTCACCTGCAGAAATCTTGGTACAGCTGTGCAAGGATTTGATACCATCAGGTGTTATGTTTTGTACTTCAGTATGAGCAAGTCATTCTTACTAGCATCAACCAGCTAGAGCACACAAAGGAAGAAACAAAGACAGTAATTAATGATTTTTCCTTAATTTTTTTGTAGTCATGCTCACCCTGTACCATTACATTAATAATGTCTTTGCAGAATAAAATGTCTTCTTCTTTCTGGTCGCTTTTAAATGAAGCTACCAATTTGTGATTATAAAAGAGGCATCCAATAAGTAATGCAACAGAATTTTTTTCACCCTTGGCCAATTTCAGTTACAAATGTGGAATTTTCTGTGGGACTCGTGGAATATTCCTGCCTCAGTCCCTACAGTTTCATGAAGTTCTGATAGGTGGCAGTGCAATACATAGTCTTCAAAATGGTCTGTAATGGACGTACATTCCAAGCAGAGAGTTGTCGCTGAGTTTCATTTGGCAGAAAATCAGAATATTGCAGATAATCATAGGCACTTGCAGAATGTCTATGGAGACCTGGCAGTGAACAGAAGCACGGTGAGTCATTGGGCGTTGTGCCTGTCATCATCACAACAAAGTTGTGCATAGCTGTCCAATCTCCCACATGCCAGCCGGCCGCACACAGCTGTGACTCCAGTAATGTTAAAGTATGTGGACACTCTCATTCGAGGTGATCAATGCATCACAATCAAATACCTCATCACACAACTAGATGTCTCTGTTGGTAGTGCCGACACACTCGTCCACCAGTTGACTACTCTGAGGTGTGTGCCTGCTGGGTTCCTAATCGCCTAACAGAATTGTGCAGAACTGCTTGCATGTTATGGGGCTGATCTTGACAATGTTTGCCAAATATCATCTCAGGTGATGAAACAAAATGGCAATCCATGGAATGGTGCCACACTACCTCACTTATGAAGAAACAGTTCAAAGTTGCACACTCAGCTGGTAAAGTCACGGCGATGGTCTTCTGGGATCCCGAAGAAGTTATTGTGATTGATGTCCTCCCTCATGATGCAACGATCAACTCTGAAGTGAATTGTGCAACTCTGAAGTGAATTGTGCAACCCTCAAGAAAATGAAGACGCGTATTCATCATGACAAAAATGCAAATGAACTTCTCCTTCTTTATGACAATGCAAGGTCTCACAAGTCTGTGCACCCAAGAGGAGTCACAAAACTTCATTGGACCCTACAGCCTCGATCTCACACCTTCTATCTGTTTGGCCCAATGAAGAATGTGCTCCATGGGAAGCAGTAGGTGGATGATGGGGAGGTTATTGATGCAGCAAGATGTTGACTCCAATGTCAGACGAGTAAAGATTAGATTTACTTTCATTCCTATTGATTCGTAGTGAGGTGGTCCTCCAGGATGTAGAATATGTCAGAAAAATAATAATAAGTGACAAATATTTATAACTGAAACAAATAAGCTAATGTACTTTCCACAGGTCCCAAGTGGAATGACTGTCACTTTTTTAAATAAACCCTGTATGAAAGAATCATTTTACAAACCCTAATGCACTGAATTTAAAATAAAAAAGTTTTTTTTTTATTTGCAAGGTAATAAACATGTAATAGAACTACTACCATACTTATTTACAATCAACACATCACTGCACTGGTGCAGAAGTTGTTTACACACACACACACACACACACACACACACACACACACAAATCAGTTGGTTCTACTGAGAAGTTCATCAATGGAGTAGAAGGAGTTGGCCACCAATAAATCCTCTCGGCTTCTCTTTAAACTGAATTTCATTGGTGGTTAAGCTTTTTAAGGCTGCTGGCAAGTTGTTGAAAATGTGTGTTCCTGAATAATGCACTCCTTTTTGTACAAGAGTAAGTGACTTTAAATCCTTGTGAAGATTATTCTTACTTCTAGTATTGATTCCATGAATTGAGCTGTTGGCTTGAAAAAGTGATATATTTTTAATGACAAATTTCATGAAGGAACAAATATATTGGGAACCAGTAGTTAGAATCCTTAGTTCCCTAAACAGATCTCTTCAGGATGTTCTTGAGTTCACACCACATATAACTCTAATTGCACACTTTTGTGCCCGGAAAACTTTAGCTTGGCTTGATGAATTACCCAAAAAATAATCCCATATGACATTATGGAATGAAAGTAAGCATAGTATGCCAGCTTTTTCATTTTTATATCCCCTATGTCTGACACAATTCATATTGCAAATAAGAGATTTGTTAAGTCGCTTCAGCAGTTCTGTGGTGTGCTCCTCCCAATCGAATTTATTGTCAAGCTGTAATCCCAAGCGTTTAACACTGTCCACTTCTTCTATCTGCTTGTCATCGTATGTTAGGCATATACTTGTACCCCTTACAAGTTCTGAACTGCATATAGTGTGTTTTTTTTCAAAGTTCAGTGACAAGGAATTGGCTAGGAAACAGTGATTAATGTCCACAAATATTTTATTAGCCGATCTTTCTAAGACTACACTTGATTTGCTATTTATTGCAATGTTTGTATCATCGGCAAACAAAACGAACTTGACATCTGGTAATGTTACTGATGAAAGGTCATTGATATACATAAGAAAAAGTAAGGGCCCTAAAATGGAACATTGTGGGGACCCCACATGTAATTATTTTCCAGATGGATGTTGCTTGATAGCGTAATACATGTCTCTTTCCTAACAACACCCTTTGTTTCCTGCCAGAGATATAAGATTTGAACCACTTTGCAGCATTTCCTGTTAAACCATAATATTCTAATTTACTTAAAAGGATACTGTGATTTACACAGTAAAATGCCTTTAACAGATCACAAAATATACCAGTTGCCTGCCATTTTTGTCTAATGAATTAAGCACATTTTCACTGTAAGTGTAGATAGCCTTCTCAATATCAGAACCTTTTAGAAATCCAAACTGCGACTTTGACAGTATGTTATTTGAGATAAGATGGTTATACAACCAATTGTACATTACTTTTTGTAAAATTTTTGAGAATGCTGGCAAAAGTGGAATTGGACAGAAATTTGATGCTATTTCTTTATCTCCCTTCTTAAACAGTGGTTTAACTTCAGCATATTTCAACCATTCAAGAAATATTCCACTGATAAACGACTGGTTACACAGATAGCTTAATTTATTTTTTTTGTAATAATATGTTACTTAACTCAGAATCAAATTCTTTAATTAATTTTGTTGATATTTCATCATACCCACTAGATGTTTTTGATTTTAAAGATTTTATGATGGACATTATTTCTTCTGGGGTGGTGAGGGTCAAATTCATATTATGGAAGTTACTTGAAATGTCTGGTCAGAGGTATTCCATAGCAGCATCTACAGAACCTGACAACACCATCTTTTCAGTAACAGTTATAAAATGTTTGTTAAAAAGTTCTGCAACACTATACACATGTGTCACCAATGTATCATTTACTCTTTATGCTATTTGTCCCTCTTCATTTGATGCAATAAAGATAGCTGACATTTCACACTGACTGAGTTAAAATTGGGTAGAGTTGACCCCTTTAACTTTCCTGCTATTTTCCCAGCCAGTTTACCCTCCCCTTTCCTGTTGAGGTGAAGGCCATGCTTCGTATAATCCCACCTACTGAGAGAATCAACAGCAACTATACCAATGTGACCCTGCACCCGACAATAAGCAGCTGTTCCAACTTCAAATTAACACTCTTGATGGAAGAGTTCAAATGAGGTCGGTTATGGCGCCCAAGAACAGATACAAACTCAACACTAGTATGCTTCGATACTGATGCAATCTTTGCCAGGTCACACTCTATACTGTACCCAGCAGGATCTCTGACAATACTATTACCTGGCCCACCCACTATAACCACAGTGTCTTCCTTAGTGAAATTTTTGCAAAGTGATCCTAAATCCTCTGTCATCTGCTCCAGACCAGCACTAGGTTTAAAAAAATTGGAGACCTGGTATTCTGATCCTAGTTCATCCTGCAAAAGTTGCCCAACACCTCTTCCATAGGAACTACCTAACAACAACACTTTCTTTTTCTGTACTGATTTCCCTACATTCTTACTTTTCAATTTGCTGCTGAAAGTTTGTTGTGCCCTTTCTACACTTACAACTGCTTGAAGCTCACCGGCTTCTAACTGAAGCAACAGGTCAAATCTATTTTCCACGTCCTAGGCCTGTTCTGCCTGTTGCCACTTCCCATCTATCTTTACCCTTCTCCCTCCTTAACCTGTCAAGATCCCCTCTGGCTTTGCCTAACTCAGCCTGAAGTGTGGCAATTTTCCCCTCCTGTTCTAGTATCTTCCTATCTCTACTACATATCCTACAAAACTACTGATGAGTCTCATTTACTTCCCCCATTCCCATACCACTACAGTCACCTACATGGAAAAAACTACAGCACCCGTCACACCAAAGCCCCGACCTAACAATTCTACGGCAACTCAAGCACTTTTCACTCATGGTAAACGTAATAGTTTATTAAGAATAAGTCAGTTAAATTACAGATAAACACGAAAATATGATTCCACAAATTTGGCCTATACACAACTGTGTGTAAACAAAAACAACAGTGCAAAGTTTCTGAAACAACTACTTAAACTTTAAGATCCTTTCCGGAAATGTGAATTAAATAATGAAGAGGTATGCTACAGTTAAACTGCTGGAGAGAGCAAAGAACAGCTAAACGAAATTCTATAGATTTGCTGCAGCAAAACGTAAACAGAAAATACGACTGTATGATATTTTGAAATTTTGTGCCATATTACGTAAAGAAAAATGAAGCCTTTAATGGTACGCTTAGAAGGCACACTAATACACTTTTTTACCACATAATCACTACCAAACTATATGTTTTATAATCTAAAATGACTTAACTTTACGAGAACACCAAAACTCGCGCTAGTCCCCTGGCTGCAGGGCTGCCAATTCTCGGTGATAATCATGCGAGCATATAGGCCCTCCCAGTAAGGTGCTGTAAGGCTATGGCATTAAATGGAGATTATGCTGAGAAACAGAGTTTTGTAGCCAAATGAGTGGGGAATAATATGCTTTACTGGAATCCGGGATAAAACCAATCTGCTTTCAGAAAAAATTGCATCACTTATTGAATGGCCCAATAAATGTGCCTCAACAGTATTTTACGGTTTGCTACGAGCAGTTATTTTTATGCTAAGTCATATTTAATTTCCAGAATCTGATTCAGCTTGTAATGTGACAGAGTGGGACAGCTCTTATTGAAATGACCAATACCAGGCCTAGTGACATTTTTGATGCCATAGTCGCGTATGTTTCTTGCACATCCTGTAGATATGTTGTTTTGGCTATTTGTATTTTTCCTTCTATACAGGCTTTATTTTCAAATCTCTTTGATGTCAGCATAACTCTCAATTTCTGATTCAATTTTGTTACTTGAATTAGTAGTTTACAGAACGTTCTAGAACTGTTGTCATGTCAATAGTTCCAGAATCGCACCTCAATGTTTTCTCACTCTAAATGGTCTATCTGGGATACAACAAACACAAAAAATGTTAACAATAAAACACTTGAAAGTAATTATTCTGAAATTAAAACGTTAAATGAAACACTGTTGATAAATGATAGAAGAGCCATTTCATAGAGAGGTCATAATACATTTTAAATTGTAATTACAACAAAAAATTCATTTAATGTGCAGTAGCTGACAATGTGTGTAACTTTTTACAAGACATTGACTTAGTTAACCTGCTGTTCACAATAATGTAAAAAATACAAGCAATTCTTTTAAAACTATTTAAGATGGTGTGGGAGCGATAACATAAGACAGTTTCATCCCAGTCTTAGTTCAGTTTAGTGTCACTTCTGATGTGAATCAGTGCCTGTAATGTTTGTGAAGGATGATGTAATTTGTGGTTTTATTAATATAAAAGTGGCCAAACTTAAAAGTCTTGACAGTGTAATTTTTTACTGCACATTCCCATGTGCAAAAAATCCCTAATTACTAAAGTTATATTTGCAGCAAACCAAGAATAAGAATTATTACCCCAATGACAATGGAAAGAAATTTAAGAAAGCAGAACTCAACTACAACAACTAGTAATATTGCACAACATATTTAAAAAAAGCAATTAATTTTTCACCTCGGGAAACCCCTAATGATGAGTACCACCGCCCCCTACAAAAATTACTCAAAAGATGGCGTTACTGTATCTTTTAGTTTCCTCTATTGATCTGTTATCATTTTTGCCCTATTAATGATTTGTTGCTCTTTATTTTTCAGCAATCTGACACATTGACACTATTTTATGCTAATCTACATACTGACTTATACCAAAGTGGTTTCAGTAACAGCACAAACAAATCCAAGTGCTTGATACAGAATAAAGTATCAAGTGTAGTGTTTACCTGTTTTTAGTACAAAGAATGAAAATAATAGGCGATATTGCTGAGAAGAAAATCTACACTATACCTCCTTTTCTTTTTCTTCCCTCCTCTTCTTCTGCAGTAGGTCTCGATATCTTTTAAGACCCTCAGTTACTAACTCTTGTTGTGTCACACCTGGAAATTCCTTCTGCAAATTACTCTTCTCTTCCTCAAACCAGTTCTCAAAGGAACCTAGCTTCTGCACACATTCACCATTCTGGAGGAAACAAAAAGAAAGACATTCCTTCCCAAAATTCTGCCTCTTAGAGCATATACAAAAAACATTGAATAACACAGAAATTAAATTATTGCTGCAAGATAATACTTACATACCCACCAGGCAATACTGATAATGACTATTTCATTCTTAATGAGTATCTAAGGCGTCATGAAAGGACAGATCAACAACAAGATTTTTTTAATACACCATTTACCTCTCACCACTGACAAATCACTGGATGATACTGAATAAACTGTTATTTTTATGCCCTGCCAGTTAACAAGACAATTTTTGAAATTGACAGAGTATGATAAGCTGTGAAATAGAGTTAGGCATCCAGTTTACTTTAATAATGTCACTAATGTTCTGAAAACAAGTGGTAATTGCTCAAGCTTTAAGTATCTCTAATTTATAAAACTGAGATCATATGACCCCCCCACCCCTCCAGGGCGATTCAGCTGCCCCTACTGTTGTCATATTAAGCAACCCGCAGTGGTATGTCTGGTCTTCATAAACCACGACAAGAGTTCCATACCCTCTTGTTCGCCAGCACAAACTATCAGTAATACAGAAAAAAATGAACAGAACCTTTTTGGAGGAAATGTAATGTAATTAAATTTTGTACTGGGATATGTTTTGACTGAAGGCCATGATTTTCAAGTTACTCAAGAAAAACATGCAAAAGCGACCTTTAAATGCACTCCCACCTCCACACTCATCCCTCACTGGTCAGTATTTCAAGTACATTGTTTGTGGCACTACCTCCTATGACCACATAAACATTTCCGAAACACAAACTATTCCTAATATCTGCCATTTTTTGGACTCTATTGACTGAGCTATTACACCACCAGCATAGTCAGCTATTTCGCTAATATCATTAATTGAAACGTGTCCCTGTGAGTATTGAAAGAAAAATGACTTTTGTAAATGTTATGCTTAAACTAATTACGGTGACAATTCAATCCATCCAAGCCTAATCCTTACAAGCACAGTAGATTTGTAGTCAGATGGCCAGGCAAATACAACAATGTAACTGTTTATTTTATGCGGTGGCATAAACACCAGTCAATGAAGACCAAAAAATATCAAATGTTGGAAATAATTCACCAGCCGCAAATTTTTGTACAGTGAGGGAGTGCCATGTTCAACATACTAGAGATCCTGACTAATGAGCAATGAGCGAGGGAGTGGGGGTGTGTTTGAAGGCTATTTTTGTACATTTTTCTTGAATAACTCAAAAACTACAGCCTCTAGCAAAAACGTATCCTGGTACAAAGTTAACTATATTAAAGTTTCTACAAAAAGGTGCTTTTCATTTTTCTCTGTAGGACTAATAGTTCTCACATAGCAAGCAATATAATATGAAAATCTCATGCATGGTTGATAAAGGACAGATGTAACAATGTCAGTTACATAAAACACTGTCAGTAGGGGGAGGGCAGCTGAATCACCCTACATATGCCAAAAATGAGTGCTAATACTTCTTTGCACCAGTTTACAGTAGAGACAAGTACACAAAAAAGACATATAAGCAGACAACAGGTAATAATTTCACTGAATCTACTTTAATTTGCAATTAAATTACGGAAACATAAGCTCCAGATAGCACAGTGAAGCATGCCACGTTCCAGAATGTGTTATGGAGAATTTCATGTCTGATTTTAGTTTGTGTCAGGAAATGTTGTCTGCATGCATTTTTGAGATATTCCTTCCTATGGCACTGCTGATTCCAGCCTACTTCCACATTGCCTGCGTAATGTGTATTTTCTTGAGTCTTGTGATAAGTACTGACCTATCATTAAGCAACAAATGAGCTAGTTGAAACAGCACATGCCTTTAACTTGCCATGGCACTGTGTTTAAACTTTCCAAAATTTTTAATGTGTTTTTTTTTCAAATTTTAAGTAGCAAACAATATCAATAGTATATTATGTGCAAATAATAGCAATGAAATCGTATAGTACAAGTATTATAATAAATGTGTGCAGTGGTATATAACTTATAAAACAGCAATAAGTAGCACGGCTACTTAGTGTGATTTTAGCAGCAAAATGTTAAGGTAATGAAATATCCAACAAAATTTAATTTTCCCCCATTATATATTCCACAACTAAACACCAAACAACTAACACACCTTCTGAACCATGACACATACAGGTTGAGCATTAATAAAACTGATGAACTGCAGGGACAGATTCCTAACTGGAAATGGAGGGATAAAGGTCCTATGAACATGCGTCCAGAAAGCACTGATGATACGGTAGATGGCACTGATGACAAAGTTCCTCTGAACATGTGCCGTGGGTTCCATGTGTGTTACAGGCTATGTGACTGACACAGCACACTGTAAGCAGCAAAATGGTCTGGTATTCATGTCATGAACAAGCTGAGATGGTTACGGTATACTGATAATTTTTACTTATGGACCGTCTGACAGCAACTAAATAAAACACAATTTTAGTGCCATACGCGTTTCGCCTTTATTTTCTGCAAGGCATCATCAGTGGCCTGGAATATGTACATATGTTAGCTATTTAATTTACATTTTTGTCACTGTGCCTATAGGTTATAAACAGTTCTGGTGGTTGGTATTTCCTATTAAGTAGTAATGTTTTGAACTGTACTTACAGATTGCGTGGACAATTTCTTACATATTACGCTCCTGTTGTATTTTTGGTGTTCTTCTTCTTATGAACGCCAATTTGCCACAGCACTATGCACGGAACACTTGTTTTAACGCAATGTTTTGGTTTCTGTTGCCGACTGTCAAATGTTTTTGCCAAAGATTGAACACACACACACACACACAGAGCACAATAAATAAATAAATAAATATATATATATATATATACATATACATATATAGAGAGAGAGAGAGAGAAACATTCCACGTAGGAAAAATATATCTCAAAACAAAGATGATGTGACTTACCAAATGAAAGTGCTGGCAGGTCGACAGACACACAAACATACACACAAAATTCAAGCTTTCGCAACAAACTGTTGCCTCATCAGGAAAGAGGGAAGGAGAGGGAAAGACGATAGGATGTGGGTTTTAATGGAGAGGGTAAGGAGTCATTCCAATCCCGGGAGCGGAAAGACTTACCTTAGGGGAAGATGTCCAGGCGGAGCTTCAAGGAATCCTCAGAACCTTAGGCCCCCTACAAAACCTTTCACCTGACTCCATCAACCTCCTGACCCCACCGACACCCCGCACCCCTACTTTCTACCTTCTTCCTAAAATTCACAAACCCAATCATCCCGGCCGCCCCATTGTAGCTGGTTACCAAGCCCCCACAGAACGTATCTCTGCCTACGTAGATCAACACCTTCAACCCATTACATGCAGTCTCCCATCCTTCATCAAAGACACCAACCACTTTCTCGAACGCCTGGAATCCTTACCCAATCCGTTACCCCCGGAAACCATCCTTGTAACCATTGATGCCACTTCCTTATACACAAATATCCCGCACGTCCAGGGAATCGCTGCGATGGAGCACTTCCTTTCACGCCGATCACCTGCCACCCTACCTAAAACCTCTTTCCTCATTACCTTAGCCAGCTTCATCCTGACCCACAACTTCTTCACTTTTGAAGGCCAGACATACCAACAATTAAAGGGAACAGCCATGGGTACCAGGATGGCCCCCTCGTATGCCAACCTATTCATGGGTTGCTTAGAGGAAGCCTTCTTGGTTACCCAAGCCTGCCAACCCAAAGTTTGGTACAGATTTATTGATGACATCTTCATGATCTGGACTCACAGTGAAGAAGAACTCCAGATTTTCCTCTCCAACCTCCACTCCTTTGGTTCCATCAGATTCACCTGGTCCTACTCCAAATCCCATGCCACTTTCCTTGATGTTGACCTCCACCTGTCCAATGGCCAGCTTCACACGTCCGTCCACATCAAACCCACCAACAAGCAACAGTACCTCCATTATGACGGCTGCCACCCATTCCACATCAAACAGTCCCTTCCCTACAGCCAAGGTCTTCGTGGCAAACGAATCTGCTCCAGTCCGGAATCCCTGAACCATTACACCAACAACCTGACAACAGCTTTCACATCCCGCAACAACCCTTCCGACCTGGTACAGAAGCAAATAACCAGAGCCACTTCCTCATCCCCTCAAACCCAGAATCCCCCACAGAAGAACCGCAGAAGTGCCCCACTTGTGACAGGATCCTTTCCGGCACTGGACCAGACTCTGAATGTGGCTCTCCAGCAGGGATACGACTTCCTCAAATCCTGCCCTGAAATGAGATCCATCCTTCATGAAATCCTCCCCACTCCACCAAGAGTGTCTTCCCGCTGTCCACCTAACCTTCGCAACCTGTTAGTTCATCCCTATGAAATCCCCAAACCACCTTCCCTACCCTCTGGCTCCTATCCTTGTAACCGCCCCCGGTGTAAAACCTGTCCCATGCACCCTCCTACCACCACCTACTCCAGTACTGTAACCCGGAAGGTGTACACGATCAACGGCAGAGCCACGTGTGAAAGCACCCACGTGATTTATCAACTGACCTGCCTACACTGTGATGCATTCTATGTGGGAATGACCAGCAACAAACTGTCCATTCGCATGAATGGACACAGGCAGAC
Source organism: Schistocerca piceifrons (assembly GCF_021461385.2). Classification (NCBI taxonomy): domain Eukaryota; kingdom Metazoa; phylum Arthropoda; class Insecta; order Orthoptera; family Acrididae; genus Schistocerca; species Schistocerca piceifrons. The sequence continues at coordinate 333,015,231 of NC_060139.1, forward strand.
AATGTTTGTTGGTAATGAGGATCACCCTGTGGCTAAACATGCCTTGGTGTACGGCCAGCACATCTTGGCACAGTGTTACACCTTCCGGGTTATCTGGATACTTCCCACCAACACCAACCTATCCGAACTCCGGAGATGGGAACTTGCTCTTCAATATATCCTCTCTTCCCGTTACCCACCAGGCCTCAATCTCCGCTAATTTCAAGTTGCCGCCACTCACACCTCACCTGTCATTCAACATCATCTTTGCCCCTGCACTTCCGCCTCGACTGACATCTCTGCCCAAACTCTTTGTCTTTAAATATGTCTGCTTGTGTCTGTATATGTGTGGATGGATATGTGTGTGTATGCGAATGTATAGCCGTCCTTTTTTCCCTCTAAGGTAAGTCTTTCCGCTCCCGGGATTGGAATGAATCCTTACCCTCTCCCTTAAAACCCACATCCTTTCGTCTTTCCCTCTCCTTCCCTCTTTCCTGATGAGGCAACAGTTTGTTGCGAAAGCTTGAATTTTGTGTGTATGTTTGTGTTTGTTTGTGTGTCTATCGATGTGCCAGCGCTTTCGTTTGGTAAGTCACATCATCTTTGTTTTTTATATATATATATATATATATATATATATATATATATATATATATATATATATAGAGGGAAACATTCCACGTAGGGAAAATATATCTAAAAACAAAGATGATGTGACTTTTCAAATGAAAGTGCTGGCAGGTCGACAGACACACAAACAAACACAAACATGCACACAAAATTCAAGCTTTCGCAACAAACTGTTGCCTCATCAGGAAAGAGGGAAGGAGAGGGAAAGACGAAAGGATGTAGGTTTTAAGGGAGAGGGTAAGGAGTCATTCCAATCCCGGGAGCGGAAAGACTTACCTTAGGGGGAAAAAAAGGACGGGTATACACTCGCGCACACACACACATATCCATCCACACATATACAGACACAAGCAGACATATTTAAAGACCAAATATGTCTGCTTGTGTCTGTATATGTGTGGATGGATATGTGTGTGTGTGTGTGTGTGTGTGTGTGTGTGTGTGTGTGTGTGTGTGTGTGCGCGCGCGCGAGTGTATACCCGTCCTTTTTTCCCCCCTAAGGTAAGTCTTTCCGCTCACGGGATTGGAATGACTCCTTACCCTCTCCCTTAAAACCCACATCCTTTCGTCTTTCACTCTCCTTCCCTCTTTCCTGATGAGGCAACAGTTTTTGTGAAAGCTTGGATTTTGTGTGTCTGTCGACCTGCCAGCACTTTCATTTGGTAAGTCACATCATCTTTGTGTATATATATGTATATATATATAAAATCAAAGATGAGGTGACTTACCGAACGAAAGCGCTGGCAGGTCGATAGACACACAAACAAACACACAAAATTCAAGCTTTCGCAACAAACTGTTGCCTCATCAGGAAAGAGGGAAGGAGAGGGGAAGACGAAAGGAAGTGGGTTTTAAGGGAGAGGGTAAGGAGTCATTCCAATCCCGGGAGCGGAAAGACTTACCTTAGGGGGAAAAAAGGACAGGTATACACTCGCACACACGCACATATCCATCCACACATACAGACACAAGCAGACATATTTAAAGACAAAGAGTTTGGGCAGAGATGTCAGTCGAGGCAGAAGTGTAGAGGCAAAGAAGTTGTTGAAAGACAGGTGAGGTATGAGTGGCGGCAACTTGAAATTAGCGGAGATTGAGGCCTGGCGGATGACGAGAAGAGAGGATATACTGAAGGGCAAGTTCCCATCTCCGGAGTTCGGATAGGTTGGTGTTGGTGGGAAGTATCCAGATAACCCGGACGGTGTAACACTGTGCCAAGATGTGCTGGCTGTGCACCAAGGCATGTTTAGCCACAGGGTGATCCTCATTACCAACAAACACTGTCTGCCTGTGTCCATTCATGCGAATGGACAGTTTGTTGCTGGTCATTCCCACATAGAATGCATCACAGTGTAGGCAGGTCAGTTGGTAAATCACGTGGGTGCTTTCACACGTGGCTCTGCCTTTGATCGTGTACACCTTCCGGGTTACAGGACTGGAGTAGGTGGTGGTGGGAGGGTGCAAGGGACAGGTTTTGCATCGGGGGCGGTTACAAGGATACGAGCCAGAGGGTAGGGAAGGTGGTTTGGGGATTTCATAGGGATGAATCAAACGGTCCCTTCCCTACAGCCTAGGTCTTCGTGGCAAACGAATCTGCTCCAGTCCGGAATCCCTGAATCAGTACACCAACAACCTGAAAACAGATTTCGCATCCCGCAACTACCCTCCCGACCTGGTACAGAAGCAAATAACCAGAGCCACTTCCTCGTCCCCTCAAACCCAGAATCCCCCACAGAAAAAACACAAAAGTGCCCCACTTGTGACAGGATACTTTCCGGGACTGGACCAGACTCTGAATGTGGCTCTCCAGCAGGGATACGACTTCCTCAAATCCTGCCCTGAAATGAGATCCATCCTTCATGAAATCCTCCCCACTCCACCAAGAGTGTCTTTCCGCCGTCCACCTAACCTTCGTAACCTGTTAGTTCATCCCTATGAAATCCCCAAACCACCTTCCCTACCCTCTGGCTCGTATCCTTGTAACCGCCCCCGATGCAAAACCTGTCCCTTGCACCCTCCCACCACCACCTACTCCAGTCCTGTAACCCGGAAGGTGTACACGATCAAAGGCAGAGCCACGTGTGAAAGCACCCACGTGATTTACCAACTGACCTGCCTACACTGTGATGCATTCTATGTGGGAATGACCAGCAACAAACTGTCCATTCGCGTGAATGGACACAGGCAGACAGTGTTTGTTGGTAATGAGTATCACCCTGTGGCTAAACATGCCTTGGTGCACAGCCAGCACATCTTGGCACAGTGTTACACCGTCCGGGTTATCTGGATACTTCCCACCAACACCAACCTACCCGAACTCCGGAGATGGGAACTTGCCCTTCAGTATATCCTCTCTTCTCGTCATCCGCCAGGCCTCAATCTCCGCTAATTTCAAGTTGCCGCCACTCATACCTCACCTGTCTTTCAACAACTTCTTTGCCTCTACACTTCTGCCTCGACTGACATCTCTGCCCAAACTCTTTGTCTTTAAATATGTCTGCTTGTGTCTGTATGTGTGGATGGATATGTGCGTGTGTGCGAGTGTATACCTGTCCTTCTTTCCCCCTAAGGT